>NW_028261383.1:73216917-74531917 GCF_051295495.1 Thamnophis sirtalis | reverse complement strand
TCCTGCTGGTGGCCTTCTCAGAAATGTCTGATAAGTTCCTGACAGGACAGAAAGATGAACTGGATAGAGCTAAATTTTCTCATATTCAGATGAGTTTGGATTCCTTTTCTCCCTCCCCCTCTCCAAGCAGAATGTTACATCTAGGGAAACAGGGCACCTAGGACAAAAGCATTAACTTGGGTGTAGATTATTTACGGACTGAAGTTATGTAATAAAACAAGGTCTTGGAGTTGAGCTCAGCTCCACAATTTTCATCCATGCCTTTCAAGTACTTTCTTTCATGAGAACTTATGATTTTTTTGCCCTTGGCACAAAAACAATATATGCCATTAGTCAATAGCCTTGGGATTTCATAATGATCCAGCTAAGTATTCCCCAGGCCTGATAATTATTTATTCAGATCAGTCAAGAGCAAAAATACTGATTTTACCCGTAAGACCCATCTGGACTAAGATGAACACTGGTGCATCAACAAATGTATTGTTGAGTATATGAACAAGACATGATATATCAAACTTCCCAATTCTCAACTTTGCCACAACAATTTTCTGAGTAGGCAGCTTGCACACTCAGCTGTCAGTTACTCAATGTGTGAGGTATCACGGGATGCCCAGGAATATGTGAATCAGCCCTGAATGTTTGTCTTTTGTGTCTCCATCCAGTAACAAGAAGCTCAGTTTCTTCAGACCTTCCGTCTCTTGTGCGCTTCTCCCAGCACAGAAGAAATGGAACCTTGTCATTCTGCTTGGAAAAAAAAGGAAAGAAAGGGAATCTGAACTCATCTGAACATGAGAAAAGACCTGTAGCAGCCCTTCCACCTGGCTTTGCTGTGGGAATGAGCCATGGGCCATGAAGGGGCATTTCCCAGCTGCCTCCTGATCCGTTTCAGAGGTTCCCCTCAGATATGTGTCCCCCTTCCCTTTCTGAGCACTGCTTTTGCTGCAAGGAGGAAAGGGGGCAAAGACCATAATACTAACAAGTGTTGGGCAGATCCAATGGGAGAGGAAGACATTGTCTTTTCCCATGACATTTTACAATTGTTATACATGAAAGGGGAACACTTGGGTTTTCCCCTCCTCTCAATTTCCCTATCAGACAGCCCTGGCAAGGCATTATGCCAAAAGATTTCCTGGGACTTTCCGGAAGCCAGCATATCACTTTGCGCCCAGTGGCAATACTAATGTGCGTAAGGCTCATTTTAACATTCACACCTCTTCACCAATGGAGAGAAATGTAAGCTTGATTAATTCTGTCTCCTGGCTAGGACAAGGAGGGAGAAGTGTCATTTTTGCATAGGAAAGCAACTTCCTTTGAAATGCAAATATCCCGTAATTAACATTGATGGCAAAGGAACGTTGGAAAGTACCTGACAGCTAAATGACTGCTTGCTATAATGTACATCTTTATGCTTTACTCCAGCAGTACATATTAAATTCAGTGTGCTGGCTGTATGAAGCTCTTCTCATTGCTTTAGGAATTTCAAGTAACAAGGACTCTTGTTTCCTCATCTAAGATGGCACAAGAACGGCCAACAATAAGTGTCAAAATTTTGGTTCGGGGTGGTGGTGGTTTATTTCTCTTGGGATGGGTGGAGGGAAGCCATTTTCATTTAATTCCAGTGCAAGGGGATGGATTAAATCCAGGTATGGTTTGAATGGGGGAAAATAGATGATGCTATATAAAACAGGGCTTATTATGAACAATACAGTCTAATTACTTCAACAAGAAGGATAAATTGGAAGCCTAATTTGGGAAAAAAACATACAAAAATATAGGTAGATGCATTCTAACTATTTGCATTCCCATAGAAAGTTTAGCTTTAGTTTTTTTTAGTTCAAGGTGTCCTTTAACATGACAGAGTGATACGTTCTTATATTTAGGAAGGGAGAATAAAGGTAGGACATCATGCAAGAAGGGAGTTTCATGGCTTGGAAACTCTACATTTGAAAAGCACACATGTGTGGTCATTGACAATAAACTGAACATGAGACAGCTGCTAAAAGGGCTTTGACAGTTCTTGGCTGAATCAAAGTATTGTATTAAGATGTGATGTGTCAATGTTATAGTTACAGAGAAATAAATAAAGGGAGACTAGTATAGATCTATTTCAAGCTATTTAGCACTCGTCAGCAAGCCATACCCTTCTGAGATTCAAACCTGGGCTACTTAAATATTAGGTAGATGTATTAACCTCTAAGCCATGGGCTCTCCTTGTTTTGTCGGCTATACCAGGGGAGAGATTACGTGTTTTTTAATCAGGGCAATTTGGTCTTTGTCGGTAAATATAAATATAACACAAAAATAGTTTGTTGCGAAAGCGACTGCTGTGAAGGTTCCTGGATTGGGGCTGAAAGGTGAAAGCAGAAGCAGTATGCTCCATCCCATATTTGGGTAGACCAGGTTGCCCTGATAAAAAAACAATTAAGATATGAGGTAATTATGCCTCTATTCTTGGCATGAGTAAGACCACACCTTGAGTACTATGTATGATTCTGAACACCACATTTCCAGAAGGTATTGACAGGTTACATAGAGTTCAATAAATGTCAGTAGAAATGATACAGATTTATAGGAAAATATTCAGCCTGAAGAAAATAAGAGTATGGTCAGATATGATGGCCATATTAAAGTATGCTAGGGGAAGCTATAGAGAAAGTGGCCATAAAAACTAGGATCAGAAATAACAAATATATATTACAGATATCTAGAGATCATTTACATATAGGCAAAACTTTCTTGATGGTATAACAATGGCATAGTCCTGCTATGGAGGTTGTGAATTCTCTATTTCTGGGGTTTCTTAAGAAGAAGAAACTGGCTTCTACTCCTGGATGGCTTAGTTTTTTCCCCCTATCCATTGCAGAAAGTTGGACCATGATCCTCATGGTCACTTCCAACTCTACAGTTTACAATTCTGATCCTCAGTGGGATGAAAACTATTATCTGGGCAAATCTTTCCTTTTCATTCATGACTATTTCCTCCTTTTGCTTTCTCCATCTTGATCTTCAGGGTTGTGAAACTGAGCCCTTCTTGACTTGTAAAATTCCCAATGGATTATTAACTGGCCTATTAACCGGATATCATCCACTTTCCTAATGAGTATTGAGGTCCATTCCCTCATTTCCTCTTCTTCCTTCTTCAGCAGCTAGTCTTATCAGCTCCTTAATTATCCAGATAGACTCCTAAAGTACATAACATCTTAAGGTCAGTATCATGGCTATTTATCTACTTTTGCAGATGACATGTCTATTTGGAGGCATCCTCTATTTGAAAGTGATTCAGTCCACAATCTATTCAAAGATAAATTCAAAATAAAGACAGGGGTTTGGAAGTTGCTCATCTAGACTTATCAGACTGAGTAGCATGCAGATCACTGCAGACTAAGCTACCCAAGCATTACATCCTACCATATGACATCTGACTCATTTATGAGACTGTCTACTCCCCACCTTGTGCTCCTGAAGCTATTTTCCTTCCATATTTTTCCTACCCTCCCCCCTGACGGATTTTATGTCAGTTGTTTTGCCGTTTCCACATATGAACAAGTAAAGTCTGCTTGACCTTGTGGTATCAAAGTCCTTACAGGTAGGAGTGATTTCAAAGTCCAGCTACACTGATAAATAAAGGGACAGAGTCTGTTTTCTGGACAGTGAATGGATCTGTAGCAGTTCCATCTCCTTGAAGAAACAAGAGAGAAACAAAATAAGAAGGAAAGCAACCATGATCGCTAGAGTCATGGGAGTCAGCAAAAAGTGGACTTCTAAAGAAATCTCTGAAACATGTTTTTCTGCCTGAGCTGGACTAGAGAGTGGGGATTTGTCAGCAAAAAACCCCCATGATGTTTTGTTGATTCATTCTTATTTTTCACTGAACATCTATCAAGGTCCAAATCTGTGAACAACCAGATATGTAAAGGTTTGCTTTGGGTATTAACAGGCTGAAAAGAAAACTGGAACAACAGCATTCGGAGTTCTCTGCGCAATCGATGATAAACAGACAAACACAAAATACCTCCCACTTTTCCCATTCTCATAATCTGCACATATGGGTGGCTTAAGTTTATGTTGTCAACATTGTGCATACCGAGCAGAAATTCTGTTGGGAACAAATATTGCAAACCAGTATCTGTCAACAACAAAGCTTTTGGAATGTACCTTCCTTGGATTCAGAAATATCCAGTATAATAAACTATATGGCAGTTCTGTTTCAGTTACAGTATTTATTTTTAAAATTATTTATTATATTGCTAAATGTCTCCTTAAGGTGAAAGTGGCCATCATAATAGTAAGAGGCTCATTGCGTTTGATGGTTTACTTTTTAGGGACAGATTTAAATTAGGGCTAATGTCTAACAATTATCCAAAAGTCATGCCTGCTCAACCGCCCCCCCCATGTGTAAATATGAAAGAAAAGAGAAAAAGACAAAGAAGAAAGAAGATAGAAAAAGGAAAGAAAAGAAAACAACCTAAAACATAAAAAGAACTATTAAGAAATGGCTTCTGATTGTCCTCTTGGCAGTTACGTACATGACTCTGGCCAAATCTCTCTAAGATTACATCATATCTCTTTCTATAACCATTCTTATCATAAAAAACACAAGTTATAAATTCTTTTTAATGCAAAAGTTTATAAGGAGTTTCCAGTCATTGGTAAAAATCAATAATGACCTTTATCTAATGAAGTAAGTCAGTTTGGTCATTTCAGCAAGATCTGTCAATTTCACCTACTGCACTTCTGTGGATGTGGAATCTCCTGTCTTCCTGTGCATACAATAATCTTGCCTCAATAATCATATACTGAAACAATATTCTATGATAATTTTCTAAATGTGTGTCATTCAACCCTAAAATGAAGAGTTCCGAGTTCAATCGTTATTCATTTTTAAAATCCTTGATATCAAATGTGATTGAATCCCATTTTTAATTTTTTTATACATCTCTACCAAGCATCATAGAATATTCTTTTATAGTGTTCATATTTCCAAGATACATTTGAAGCACCTTTATACATTCTAGATAATTTCTTTGGTGTCGTCTACCAACAATACATCTTTTTGTAAAAATTCTCTTTATGATCATAACATAATGTAAATTTCAACCCTTTTGACCGTACATTTTCCCACTGATCCAGTTGTATATTATAACTAAAATTCTTAGACCACTTTATCATGCATTATTTAACCTTGTCTTCTTCCATTTCAAGTTTCAACAAAAGTGTACATGCTTTAGAAATTATATAGTTGTATGTGTACAACTGCACTTCAAATTTTGTCTTCCTTTGCTCCATACCATGTGTTTTTATCACATTTTTATCTTTCTGATAACTGTAA
Source organism: Thamnophis sirtalis (assembly GCF_051295495.1). NCBI lineage: Eukaryota > Metazoa > Chordata > Lepidosauria > Squamata > Natricidae > Thamnophis > Thamnophis sirtalis. The sequence continues at coordinate 74,526,588 of NW_028261383.1, read as the reverse complement.
ACAGGAAAACCATTGACACAATGATGAAATTCAATTTTTTACTACAAGTTCTGTGGGCGTGGCTTGGTGGACGTGGTGTGGCTTGGTGGGCATGGCAGAGGAAGGATACTGCAAATCTCTATTCCCACCCTACTCTGGGGCCAGCTAGAAGTGGCATATGCCAGTTCGCTGAACTATTCAAATTTTCTGCTACTGATTCTCCAAATTACTCAAAATTTCTGGTACCGTTTCTCCAGAACCTGCTGGATTTCACCTCTGCATTGATTGTTATATTGTTCTGCCATTAATTGCTCTTTTGATTTAATTTTACATTCCTCTTGGTGACTCTGCAATACAATAATTCCTGGTACATTAACAATTTGCCTTTGCCTGTTGTTTCCCTTCTGCAAAATATTTCTTGTATTAAGATCCAAAGAGGCGTTGTGTTTGCTGATTTTTATCATGCCTTCATTTGTTCAATCTGCCTTGCATGGTTACCACAGATTCATTTGTCAGCATCTAGATTTCAGGCATCACAAAAAGTCCCTGATTTTGTTTGTGAAAGGTAAAACTATTCTGGACCATCTGCTTAATCCCTGTTTTCTGCCAGCATCAATCCGCTTTCTCTTAGTTACCCTTCTGACTCAAGTAAAAAACAACAACAGAGCCAACCTTTTCTCCAAGGCTTCTCTCATCAGCAATGGCTGTCTTTCTCTCCCTCCTAGTTGTTCATAAAGTGCCCAAAGCTATATTTGCAACTCCAAAATATTCTTTGTTGACCTATCTCCCCCTTCATTTGGAAGGAGGAATTCATATAAAGTCCAAAAGGCAAAAAATGGTTAATGCGCACTTTGAGAGTCATAAATCACTATGATACTGTAGACCAGTGCGTCTCAACCTTCCTAATGCCGTGACCCTTTAATACAATTCATCATGTTGTGGTGACCCCCAACCATAAAATTATTTTATTTTTTCCGTTTTTTTAAAAAAAAATATATGTTTTCCGATGGTCTTAGGCGACCCCTGTGAAAGAATCGTTTGACCCCCAAAGTGGTCCTGACCCACAGGTTGAGAACCACTGCTGTACAGTCTCTGAATGATAAACTGTTGAGCCTAGAGAGAAACCCTTTCCAATTGAGTCCTCCTAAAGACCAAAAACATACTTTAGAAAAGCAGACATTTCCCCATGTTATTTTTTTAATTGAAAAGCAGAGATTTTATTGAAATATGAGTGGATTTGCTGTAACCCCATGAAGCAAATGCATAACAAAAGGACAACAAAACAAATGTTTGTTGGTACACATAGATCATATGAAGATATTCAAAACCGAGAGGCGCAAGGGTTGTTTGTAATTATTGCAATGTCTGGTGTGCAGAGCAATGTAAATCAGAGCCAAGTCAGTTATGTATCTTCATAAGTTGTTCCATTCCAGCATTTTTTCCCAAGACCATAATTACACATAACAGGAAACATGTAATTATAATGCAAATGTTAGACATATTTTTTTCACAATAAATGCCTGGTAACCATTTCTATAATGTTTTACTTTGCTTTATTTATTTGCCAGTAGTGCTAATATACTTTTTATAAACACAATATTTATTTATTTGGTAGATGGACTCAAGGAAGCAAAAAATAAAATAAAAAATGAAACAGAATCTAAAAAGTCAAAGGTATAAATTAAATTCATCCAAGAATTAAACATTTAGCAAAATATTTATGGAGTTTTGTTGTTGTTAGTTGCAAAGTCGTATCCGACCCATTGCGACCCCATGAATGACTTTCTTCTAGGCCTTCCTGTCCTCTACCATCGTCTGGAGTCCATTTAAGCGCATGCTGACTGCTTTGGTGATTCCATCCAGCCACCTCATTCTCTGTCGTCCCCTTCTTCTTTCGCCCTCAATCATTCCCAGCATTAGGCTCTTCTCCAGTGAGTCCTCCTTTCTCATTAGGTGGCCAAAGTACTTGAGTTTCATCTTCAGGATCTGGCCTTCTAAAGATCAGTAAGGGTTGATCTCCTCTAGGACTGATCGGTTTAATCATCTTGCAGTCCAAGGGACTCGCAGGAGTCTTCTCCAGCACCATAGTTCAAAGGCCTCAATTCTTTGGTGCTGAGCCTTCCTTATGGTCCACCTTTCACAGCCACACATTGCAACTGGGAAAACCATAACCTTGACTATACACACTTTTGCTGGCAGGGCAATGTCTCTGCCTTTTAGTATGCTGTCTAGCTTTGCCATAGCTTTCCACTCAGGGAGCAAGCGTCTTTTAATTTCTTGACTGTAGTCCCCATCTGTAGTGATCTTGGATTTACAGAGTTAGTAATCTCTTGTTACAATTAGTGATCAAAATTCCACTAAAAGAAGTAAAAATGAAAACTGACAAATTAAAGGAAAATAAACAGCAATAATTAAATTATCAGTAAGACTTTATTATGTTTTACAAACAAAATAACCCCCCAAATTGGCCATCTTCAGAGAAACTGGATCACATTGGTCACCTAACAATGACTGTACATAAAATAAATCTACCTGACCCACAAACGTAGGTAATAAAAGGGACAAATACATTTAATGTAATATAAATAGTAAATGCTAGTGTGTCTTCAAAGGGGGCATGTGTCTTTGACCAACTATAGTTGGTTGCCTTGTGGTCAGATGGCGGAAAACAAATTCAGTAAATAAATTTAATAAATAAATAAATAGTGGTGAACTGTAAGAGGTGTGAGATGGTGTGACAGCCGATTTGGTATAGTAGTCAAAGTACCAGGCTAGAAACTTTGAGACTGTGAATTCTAGTTCTGTCTCAGGCATGAAGCCAATCCTTCTGTGAGCCTAGGAAGGGCAAAGTTTGGCTGAAATCTTGCCAAGAAAATTGCAAGGACTTGTCCTGGCAGTTGCCAGGAGTCCAGACTGATTTGAAGTGACTTAAAAGAAAAGAGATGAAATGAGATAATTTTCTCATTAACCTTAGTACAAAATGGGCAAACTCTGTTTACACAGGGAAAGTTTATCATGCTGTAGCTGAAACCAGATACATATATGGAAATTAAGCAGTCAACCTTTTTGCTCCAGGAATTGCAGTTGGGAAACTCCAGGAGTTTTTACTAAGGTTATCATTTGTGATTAAGAGTTCAGATATATACATGTCTGTCGGTGGAGGCAGGATTAGAATGTCTTTTCCATAGACACAGACATTTAAATAAAACAACTCCATCTAACACCGATAGCTATTGCCTGTCTTGTGTCTCTTATTTTGAGGGTGCAAGGAAAAACATTGGCTATTTTGCCTTTCTGAGCATTGCAGGACATTGGTCCTGCCACCGGCAGAACAAGGAAAATGCCTTAAGAAGCTGAATACGGGTTGAAAAATGGGTTGGTGATTTTTGAATTCCTTTTTAATTGCCTAAAGATGAGGAGATGGTGGGATATTCTATTTTGGATGCCAAAATAAACCAGGTGGTCTTGACTGGATATTTGGGCCTCTCTTCCTCTGGCAGCAAAATGTCTTCTGTGAATCCTGGATCTCGTGGGCATCTTGAGTTGATGATCTTGCTTAATGGGGCTGCTAAAATTCACACCCAAATTTGGCAGCTAAGAAATCCAGATCATCCCTAGTCTCTAAATGAGCATTTCTACACAGGAAATAGCTTGCATTCTTCATGTAAGAGTACGCTATGAAGGATTACTAATTGCAAAATATTTGAGGAGGGGAGAAGCATATTTTAATTGTATTTTCCAGGTCTTACTGGTTCTTTCATAGTTTAACATTATTTCCTTTTGTTTTTGCAGACCTTCTTCCCCTTTTCTGAAATGACAAATTAACTCAAGTATAATTTACATTAGGATGTATTTTAACTCCAAAATAGAGAGATGAATGCATTGTACAACTGAAAAATGGCATCAGAACATTAAAAGCATAGTTAATGGAGGTACTTTTACATATCTTCAAAACAATAAGGCAGTTTGTTATGCCTGAAAGCAAAATCCCTTCCATGTCCAATTTGAAGTAAATTAGATTAAATTAATTGAGATTTAATACTGAGGAAATGGCCTTGGTTTCCCACAGAAGATGAAAAACATTCCTCCCTGTCTATGCACCCAGAGCGTTGTGTCAATGGTTGTGTCAATGATTAAGTAGTTTTATTGGGATTGGGTATTTGTGAACCCAGTTATTTTGGTTTATAAACCATGGTGTAGTTTATTCAACATATGGACCACATGCACAGAGAATATTATAGTGTTGTAAGAGCTCTCTTTCTCTCCCCCACTCTCTCTAGAGGCAGACCCTAGTCTAGAAAGGTCTGTCTTCTCATCCAAAAAATTTCAGCTGGTAAATATGAATTCAGACCTTGATTGCATCCAACCTAAGGTGAATATTACTGGCATGACTGAAATGTATTTTGTAATCAGGTAAAGGTAAAGATTCCCCCTGTCCAGTTGTGTCCAACTCAAGAGGGATGGTGCTCATTTCTGTTTCTTAGCTGAGAGAACCAAAGATATTTCCATATTCACGTGGCTGGCATGATTATGTGCTGAGATGCATGGAACACTGTTGCCTTCCCACTGAAGTGGTAATTATCTACTTGCATTTGCATGCTTTTGAACTTCTAGAACCTCTAGAATTCTCAGTCTCCCAAGGTGATGGGGACTGTATTCTTCTTCCTGGAATGTAGATGATCATTTAATAAACTCTGTTCCTTCGGTTGTGTTGGGAGAGTTCTTCCTATTCCTCAGTTAGCTTTCATAGATGGCAATGCTGAATGGATGTTACAGTATTGCCAGTTTTTCCCCTCTTAAAAGTAAATGCCTTTTTTCTTTTATGACTTCCATCTTGGTCAGTTTCCTTTCTGTCAGAGTTCCAAGTAACACCTCTAGTGAAAGAAGACTCCGAAGCTTGAGTTTCCTCAAAGTTCCATTTTACTAGAGATGCCATATTGGCACATCTGGGAAAACCTGAATCTGAAAGCTGCCAGGTTTTCCCCACCCAAATGAAAGTCCAAGTCCCTGCCCAACACCCAGAGGTCCATCACCTGGTCCAATCAGGCACTGTCTCAACTGGAGGTGCCTCCCAGTCCCACCATTCCAGATACAGGGCAAGATGTCTTTGATTCTCTGAGAAAGGAATGTTATTTTGACTATATATCTCCCATACTCCATATAACCCCCCTCCCATTTTCCCACAGCATTAATTGTGGCAGGCCTGAAGGCCCAATGCAAAAGATGGCTTTTAAAGTTTCCTGTATGGGTAAATCATTAGTCATCAACTTGTTCCATGCTGAATGAACTGAAACAATAGGGACCCGTTGCAGTAACAGGCCATATGTAGAAACTCATAGGTTCAGATACTGGCATCTGTGGTAGAGCCAAGGAAAATTTCAACCTGGAAAAAAACTCCTGTTATAAAAACTGCTCCCGGAAAAAATTATGATATAACCGTTATAATAATGAGTCCACTAGAAATGTAAAATGTTTTAGGAGTTATGAATGAAAGTAACAATCAGAGCTGGTAATAAACCAGAACTGAACATTGCATTAGAATATATTTTTATCTTGCATTTCTTCTTCACTTGGGAATTGCTGGGTAAGCAGACTTCACTGTGTGTCAAACGATAAATCACACTGAGAACATTCAGCCATGTGGTCAGCTGTGTCATCATTGGTGAGGAAATTAATCACACACCATTATCCCAGAAGAAATCCAAGTAAGCATTAGCTGCTAAAATTCTAAGAATGTTAAGAAAAGCCTGTTGGATCATGCCAAAGGCATTTGATCTGTGCAACATACTTGCACAAATTAAGGAATTAACCCATTTTTTGAGTTTGTTCAATATACTGAACAATAATCTAACCAAATTCATAACACACTAGCACTTCCAATCCAGCCCCCTCACCCCAACACTCCATTTAAGTTTACATTAATCAAATTTATCACATTGTTTAAATGTAGCCATCACTTGATTGAATTTGTTATATGAAAATAGCATGGTGGTTTCATCCATTGGATGCAATGTTACATCCATTTACACCAGAATGCAGGTCAAATAAAAGATCTCCAAACTTCACACTAAAAATGTAGAAATTCATATATGTCCGAAAGAGAATATGAATCTGCTTCTTGAATGACTCTCCATTAATTCTATTTTAAAAATGTATTCTGATCTGACATTTACCATACAAACTGAACTTGCCTAGTATAAACAACTTTGAGCTTTGTTTGATGGAAAGGAAGAATTGCCCATAAATGTTTGGGGAAGTCTTTTGGTTATAGGTACAAAAATAGGCAGAATTATCAGCTCCAGCATGTTATACAACAACAAAGGTAGATAGATGGATGGATGGATGGCCAGACAGACAAGAGATAGATAATGATAAATAGATGATAGATAGATAGATAGATAGATAGATAAATAGATAGATAGACAGAATAGATGATAGAGTAGATAAATTCATTTTCTCTCTCTCTTCCCCTCCCTCCTTCTCTCTTTCTCATCCATCCATCCATCCATCCATCCATCCATCCATCCATCCATCCATCCATCCTATCCATGGTTAGCCGCACACTAGGTGCCATAACAAAAATTCTTGTGCTACACTTAGAAAAACTACTCATTGATAAACTACCTATCACAATTACAAAAGGCCAATCTGCTTGAATTTGCACATACACTACACTGATATATTATGACATCTTAGGTACTTGGGAAGAACTGGCAGCTGGCATTTCACAGTATTATATACAGTATATAAAAATGAAAACACAAGCTAATTGTACTGATATTATAGGGTCTTATATTTCTTTCATGGCATTAAATATATAATCTCTGCAGTGGGGCTGAACAACACAGGCATGATACTTTGCAGCAAGCCACAAGAGATTCCTGCATAAGATGGAATCTAATGGCCACCAAAGACAAAATCCAGATGTGAACAGCTCACTGAGAGCTGTATGATTGTGGCTTTCTTAGATATTAATAGCAAGACAGTCACCGGCAGAGCATGTATATCAACATATTTTCTATCAACACTGATTTCTATGGGAATGCATATTCAGATACAAAAATACAGAAATAAACCCTTAGCAGACCCTTTTTGAGCAGACTTCTGATGCAATGGGCATTTATCTCATGCTATATCCTGGAAATAAATAAGTCCATTACATGCAAAGTGGTCCAGAAGAGGCCCTTAAATTTAACTTGAAGTATTTTAACATGTGCATCCTTTGTGTAATGAGCTTAGGTTGTAATTTGCATAATGACATCATTACACAAATAGTGTTAATTACCACAGAGGAAAAATGTTTGTACTTAATGGATATTCAGGGCTAACAGGCATTCTTCTCCTTCCAATTAGTCAATTAACTATTTTTATTTATTTTTTAATAGTAATTTTCTTAAATATTACAATTCAGAATTAAATTATGTAGGGCTACATTAATCTCCTTATATTGTCTAACAGCACAAGGGAAGGGTTCCACATAAATACTGTATCTAAAAAGAAGGGTGAAAATGGATATCTATCTTTGTCTGGTTCCTGTAAATAATGGAAAAGTAGCAAAGAATATGCTACCAATTTTTACTTTTGATGTGGATGATTTCTATAAGCTGCCTTGAGTTGCCATGTGCAAATAGGTGGCAAAATAAAATTTCTAAATAAATAAATATAAGATTCATTTCATGAATTTCAAAGGAAATTAAACCTATCTAATACATCAAACGCATACTGCCTCTATTCGTGATAGGGAGCCTATGGCACGCGTGACACAGGCAGCAGGCAGAGCCATATTTGCTGGCACGGCAGTCCTCACCTCCTCTGGAGGGCCGGAGGAGACCGTTTTTGCCCTCCCTAGGCTTCAGGAAAGCCTCCAGAGCCTGGGGAGCAGTGGTGGGATTCAGCCAATTCGCACCTATTCAGGAGAACCAGTTGGTAACTTTCTAAGCAGTTAAGAGAACCGGTTGTTGGAAGAAATCTTTTGTTTTTTCCCACTTTACAGGGCTAATCCTATAAGGAAGGCAGGAAGGAAACATTCTGGTGTTGTTTCGAGCCTAATCTTTATTGCCCTGCTTACAGAAACTGCCTCTCCAGTTAACCCTTATTACCATTGTAACAACTAAGGCGAAGTGCCCATCGACCTGAGTGACATTGACTTGGCCACGCCCACACAATCACATGACCACCAAGCCCCGCCTACCCAGCTGGTCATTAGGGCAGAGAACTGGTTGGTAAATTATTTGAATCCCACCACTGCTGGGGAGGATGAAAAACAGGCCCAAACAGGCAAACCGGAAGTTCATTCCCAAACTTCTGGTTGGGCTGTTTGTGCCCTCCCAAGGCTCCGGAGGTTTTCCTGATGCCTGGGGAGGGCAACTTGTTAACACATTTGTTTTCTTTGTAGACAATATTCTTCTGTTTATTTCTAAACCTCACACTATTATTCCAATGTCAATACAAATGATAGATAGATGCCTTATTAAAATAGCATGTCAAGCCTGAAGCCATCATTTATTTTGTACCTTTGGCCTGCCACACTTTCTATTATTCCACTATGCATTTTCTATTATGGGAAAATGGGAGGGGGATTGTATGGAGTTAGATGCCATAACAAAATTCTTTCTAGAAAGCCAAGGTCATCCTTTGTCTTTGAATCTCTGCACCTCACCGACACTGGATGGGGGGGGGGAGGGGGGAATTGCCAGCATGGCAATGGAAGATTGGACCATGTGATGGACTTGTGGGTGTGGGGGCAAGATCTTGAACTTTCAACTGAGTGGGGAAAACTGGGAAGCTTTCAGATTCGGGTTTTCCCAGATGTGCCAACATGGCTCTCTTAGTAAAGTGGAACTTTGAGCAATATTTTGCCTTGGACTCTGATTTACTTTTGGATGCTATTTGGAATCCTGACATTGCATTTATGAACTGATTCAAATCAGAATTGTTGCCAATAGGTGAAAAATTGTTTATTCCATTTAAGGTATATTAATTCTGTATTCATTAAATATTTAGCTATGGGTGTACCAAAAGATATAACTGAGATATAACTCAGTTAGTAACATGTGACATTAATAAAATATACAAAAAAGTTTTCTTCAGTTATCGATAATGGGAGTCATTAAACCTCACTCTTTGAGAAAAGATGAATGTCTCAATGTCAAAATGAATATTTATTTATTTATTTATTTATTTATTTATTTATTTATTTATTTATTTGTCTTGTATGCCGCCCACTCCCGGAGGACTCCGGGTGGCTCACAAAAGACAAGGGAAAGGGGGGAACAAGACAAAGACAACATATTAAAAACAAAACCAACATTCACAATTTCTATGGAGGTAGATGCTTCTCAGCTCCCCCCAGCCTGCTGGAACAGCCAGGACTTGGTGGCTTTGCGGAAGGCCGGGAGGGTAGTAAGGATCCGGATCTCAACAGGGAGCTCATTCCAGATATTGTTTTCAGATTAATTTATATTTTGAAAGGAATTCCTGATCAAATATCTGGAATTTATTTTCAGAGAATAAACTGCTTAGAACATTTTTATGGGATTCTTCATTTCCAAGAATATCTTTACAGAAAATGTAATTACAAATTAATGATAGAATTAGCTTTTCTGAATCTGGAGCTATATCATCAAGCTTATCTACTATCAAGTATTAAATACTGGAAGTGAAGAATTGATGTTAATTTTATGATTTGGGTAACTTTGGAATATACATACTGGTATGTTGAATCAACTTTTTGTTGATTGGCCAATATTAGAATCTCAATACAATAGAACTCTACTATGCCTGGAAACAATTACAGTATGTCAGTTAGAAAGCTACGGAAGATAATATTTTAAAAATAGATTTGATGCTTTTCCCCCACGCTAGATTTATTTTATGAAGATAGCCAACATTAAAATTGGGAAAAAAGATAGTGATATGGAAAAGTTGGATGAAAGTTGGGATCTTGATTTTGGACCTATTGATAGACGATGAGGATGAATTTTTAACATACGGTGTGCTAAGAGACACAAATGAAAGTCAGTTTATAGCTATCTCATCTGTTGATAACATTATTTGAATCAGAAGCATTTTCACCTTCAGAAACTCCCAAGATAAAAGAACAACTGGTTATCATCTGTTGATAACATTATTTGGACCAGAAGCATTTTCAGCTTCAGAGACTCCCAAGATACAAGAACAACTGGTTAAATCTTTTAAGACTAAAAAAGACTACTATTAGTTTCTATAGATATTTGTTATGATTAGTGGAGTGAAGAATAAGAATTTCCTCTATTACCAAGACAATGGGAGAGTATCTTAACTTCTATATCTAGATGTCAATGGACCTTAAAGAATGACTCATACAACAAAAGTAATATAGAGAATTAATTGGAACGTAGCATTTTGTTGGAGATGTAATTAAGACAATACTTCTTTAAAAATGTATCATTACAGCTTATACTTACTGAGTTTTCAGAGAAGGTAGAGGACTACGGTAATTAAATATGAATGTGTAACAAAAGCAAAAAATATTATTCAGAAGAAAATATTCTCTTGAATTACATACTTAGAAGTTGGAGTTTGACAACTGGACAATATAAATGGATTCTATATGGTTTTATTATAGCTAAAAGATTGATTCTGCAACATTAGAAAGATGAATGTATGGTCCCATGTATTCAGTAGATTGAAGACTTGATTACGCTTGCTATCTGATGGCCTATAGATGCAGACTTTGTATGGATATTTATTTATTTATTTAATTTATATGCCACCCATCTCACTATCAATTGTCCTGTTCTTGCCCATCAAGTCTTTTACAGCCTCCGGACACTGGGATAGGACATCAGTAGTAGCTCCTTTACTGCCAGATGATGTAAAGTTGGGCATCATCAAATAGTGATGATACTGCACCATACTGCACCAGTAGGCAGACATTTCATTTCAAGATGGCACTTAGCCAACTTCAATAAGATCATGAAAATGACAGCCTACTGATGCAATAAGGGATGAAAAGTTGCCTCCCTTATCAACCCTGCATAGGCCTCACATGGGCACATACCCACGCTTCATCAGATTTGCTTTCAACTTCCTCCTCCAGGCATTTCTGCTCCATTTCCTGGAGTAGAAGTTTCTCAGAAAACTTAGTTGCAAAGTAGAATTGGTTATTTGTGGTCAAGCCTATCCAGTACCCGATACACTTCCTGTTGCCAATTATAGCAATAGCAATAGCTGTTAGACTTATATACCGCTTCATAGGGCTTTCAGCCCTCTCTAAGCGGTTTACAGAGTCAGCATATTGCCCCCAACAATCCGGGTCCTCATTTTACCCACCTCGGAAGGATGGAAGGCTGAGTCAACCTTGAGCCGGTGAGATTTGAACAGCCGAACTGCAGAACTGCAGTCAGCTGAAGTAGCCTGCAGTGCTGCATTTAACCACTGCGCCACCTCGGCACCAGACATTAGACAGAAATGTTTGCTGGAGAGAAGCACTTCAAGTATTATTTGGAAATTAGTTGGATCAGTCAGCTGGACCAGGGGTGGGTTCCGGTTCGCTTGTGGACATGCCGCACGTGCATGCACGCTTCACATGCACGCTTCACACCCATGCACAGTACAATAAAAATTGTTCTGCGCATGTTCAGAAGCAAAAAACAAGATGGTGGCGCCATAGGTGCCAGAGAACCAATTCATGGGTGTGGCAGGCCTTTGTCGCTGCCAGTTCCAGCAACCCAGGCCACCAAACCAAACCGGTAGGAATCCATCACTGAGCTGGACCATGCAAATGGATCCCACTGTTCCATGGAGTCAAGTGTGGCTCTGTAGTGTAACTGAATGAGGGCATTATCTAACCATAACAATAGGGTGATCTGCTCGGAAACAAAATCAAGGTACGAAGTGTGTCTGTTGACATGAGTTTCAAATTTACTTGAACTCCTGAAACTTGCTGAAGCAGGCACCCAAGGTGGCACCAACTTCATTTCTTCACCAGCCATCTGGAAACCAACAGATCGGAAGTGATCCTGCCAGGCAGCAGAGTTGTCAATATATCAGCAAATGGTTAATCTAGGACTGTAGATCTACTGCTTTATCTAACACCAAATTATGGATGATGAAGGTACCATGTTGCAGGTAAACCTAGTATTAACCCATAAGCATCTATAGGCTAAGGCCACCAACACTCCAGTAACTTGGTTTCCAAGATGGGAAATTGATTGGAAGTTGAGATTGGAGGACTTTCTTCCCCTGCTATGCTCTCTGCCTTATCTCCCTTAATCCAACACCTTTGGAGATCCAACAATTCAACATCTTTGCGATTTCCAGCCTTGTCTGCTACTTATTTTCCTCAAATAATTAATATAGATTCTACCACCTTATTGTAGGCCACTTAAATTGCAAATGCTTCCTGTTTAAATTTCTTAATGTTATTCTTTTTAATGTTGGTTTCATGAGTATCTGTCAATCCCACATTAAAGATGGTAAAGCAATTTGAACTTGTGCATGTATTCAGATCATATTTAGTGAATACAATCCTGGATTCAGAGTTTGTATTTTCAATTTTGTGCAATATTTCCTGTATTAAATCTAATACAGGTAGTCCTTGACTTACAACATTTCATTTAATGCCCGTTCAAATTTACAATGGCTCTGAAAAAAGTGACTTATGACCATTTTTCATAAATAAACCATTGTTACGACCTTTGCAGCATCCCCATGCTCATGTGATCAAAATTCAGATGCACGAACTGGTTCATGCTTATGACCATTGTGGCCTCTTTTTGCGATCTTCTGAAAAGCAAAGTCAATGGGGAAGCCTGATTCATTTAACAACCAGGTTACTGATTTATCAACTGCAGTGATTCACTTAACAACTGTGGCAAGGAAGGTCATAAAATGGAGCAAAACTCAATAAATGTCTCACTTAACATAAATTTTGGGCTCAATTGTGGCTGTAAGTTGAAGGCTACCTCTATTTCCATTCACATCTGGTACAAATCATGTGTTGCACCTTAGTGATTAATGAAACCAGAATTCCATTCATAATTTCTCCACTGCTTTATCTTTAGATAAGATAGATGTTCATTCAACATTCCTTTCAAATAGTTGGAGAAAGAGCTTTCACAATAATTAGGCAGCCTCCTCTTTCCTGGAAGAAGAGTTGAAATGTTGACTTCGTACCTTGGCATGTTTTATATGCCGTCATTCTTGTGTAGGGAGTCATGTTCTTTTGTTGCCTATTGAGTGTTTGGATAGTACAGTCTACTGGAAAATTGTAGGATCAATTGTTTTCATCTGGATGGCATCTGTAAAAATGTACATTGTGCAGGAGGAAATCCTGCAAAAAGATAGAAAAGATGTAAGATTCAATAGAGGAGAAAAGTTACTTGAAACATTAGGAATAGTATTTTAACCATAAGAGCACTTTTTGCTGTTTTTAAAAAAAAAAAACTGCATGCATGTAGAGACTATCATTTCAAGGAATTTTGAAAATGCTGGACACATTTTGGTAACACAGATTGTAGTATCATAAATTGCCAAGGAACTTAGTCATCATTTGGGCCAATTCTCTGCTTTGTGTTGCTCCACCATCCCTGACAGATACTTATCCAGCATCTGTAAAATATCCCAAGCTAAGGAAAACTTTTTTTCCCCTTCTCCGGAGGCAATCTGTTTCAAATTGCTCTCACATTTGGAAGTTTCCCCTAATGCTGAGCCAAAATCCAATTCATTGATCTTAGTTATGCCTTTTGTGGGTACACAACAGAAAGGAGGAGGAAACATTTTGCATCTCCAATCTGGAAAATGTGAATAATACTTGGGGAGCATTAAAATCATTGAAAATTTATTTCAAATTCTTAATTTAAAAAGATTCACTTCTTTAAAGAAGGCCAAACTTTTTCAGACTTTTTCCCAAAACTGAAAAAAGATGCCATTTGTTTATTTTTAAATTTGGAGACGGCCCATCTCCAAATGACTGTGGATCACTTACAATTACTTTTAAGAGCAGAAAGCTAAATAAAAAGAACCATGTGTGTCCAGAATCACACACGCCCCCTCCCCCCAATACAATATAACACTTCTTTAAAATTTTTCCTGTAAGTGGATTACTTAAAGCAGTAGCATCTTTCTCACTTAGAAGTCTGAAAAGAGTTAGGCTTGTTTAATAAATAGCAGAGAAGTACTGGGTTTGTCTTTGCGTGAGGTCCAAAGCATCTCCTCCAATAATTTTTGAAACATTCACACACTTAGAATTAAGCTGGTTGTCATTAATTTCTCCTATAATCATTAATGCAACTCAGATGTAAGTAGTTTTCTTTAGATTAGGATCTATAAGCCTATATTTACTTTTAAAAGAGTATAAGGTACTGCAGCATCTCCAGGTTTTGTATCTTGATGTCCTTCCAAAGATATGTGAGATGTCTCCAGAGATGGGTTCCTACCTATTCGGTCCAGTTCAGTTGAATAGGTAGTAACTCCAGTGGACATGTGACTGCACTGGTTCTATCTTCGGCAGTACCAACTTGATTTTCTGTTCTGCACATACGCAGAACAATCCTCATTGAAAAAATGTAATTTTTATTACTTTTTGTAATGTTGTGCATGTGTGCAGATCGTTTTAAGTGCAAATATGCATGTGCGTGGAGTGTATGTCTGGCACAATTTTTTTGCAATTTTTCATGCAAATTTTTTTGCCGAGCTGGTAGTAATGGAGGCCAGAACCCACCCCTGGATAGCTCCCTAGTCACATTTTTACCATATAGAGCACAGGTGTCAAACTCATGGCATCAGATTGCCATCACGTGATGGTTTGTGATTCTTTTCCCATTTGCAGAGCTGTGATGGGCATGGCCTGTGTGTGACACATCTGGTGCACAGGCCGCCAGTTTGACACTCCTGATATAGAGTGTTGTACCATAGTCAATTGTACCATTAGTCAATGGTAGTTAAAAATAGAAAGAATCCAGAAGCATCTTTTCATTAATAATTTTCATTAGTTTCACAAAGATTTATGTCTTTCAATGAAATGTTAGTCGGAAACAGTGGTGGGATTCAGCCAGTTCGCATCTATTCGGGAGAACCGGTTATTAGCTTTCTAAGCAGTTCAGAGAACCAGTTGTTGGAAGAAATCTCCTTTTGTTTTTTTCCACTTCACAGGGTTAATCCTGTAAGGAAGGCAGGAAGGAAACATTCTGGTATTGTTTTTAGCCTGATCTTTATTGCCCTACTTACAGAAGCTGCCTCTTCGGTTAACCCTTATTACATTGTAACAGCCTAAGGCGAAGCGCCCATTGACATGAGTGATGTTGAGTTAGCCACACCCATATAGTCACATGATCACTGAGCCCCGCCTACCCAGCTGATCATTAGGGCAGAGAACCGGTTGTTAAATTATTTGCATCCCACCACTGATCTGGAAGCTTACTATCATATTCCTTCACATACTGTAAGGAGTGGTAAGGCAACCATGACTTATTGGTGCTTTGTTCCAGTAGTTGGTTCAGAGGCAAGTAGGCAGCTCTGAACAGAATTGATCCTTTGGATGGCTGGTTTTATCTAATAACCCACTTCCAACACAGGGAATCTTACTGTACAGTCATTATACCAGGCATGATTGTCACCCACTTCACTCTGTTTGATAAGCAGAGATCATCCTGTGCTTCAAGAGTATATATGATCTCCAAATGAGCACAGGGTTACTATTCTATTTAGACAAGGAGTGTCAAACTCATGGCTCATGGGCCAGATCTAGCCTGTAAGGTGCTTAGATCTGGCCCGTGGGGCCAGCCTGGAAACAGTGAAGCACCCTTTTTGTTGCCTCTGCCAGTGAAAACAGGCTTCCTAGCTCCATTTCTGGCTCCAAAGGCCTACTGAAAATGAAGCTTGGAAGGGCCTCCCAAGCTCTGTTTTTGCTGGCAGAGGGTTGCAGGAGGTCTTTGCAGTCGGAAATGGAGCTCAGGAGTCAGTTTTTGCTGGCAGAGCACTCAGGCTGCCACAGGCATCCCCAACATGAGTGACATTGAACAGGCCACACCCACCCTGGCCCCTGAGGTCAAACACATCCCTCAATGAAATTGAGTTTGACACCCCTGCTTTAGACTGTAGACCTGAGTAAGTACAATGTTTCTGTATATTCTATCTATCTACTGCAGTCCTGGGTATTTTACAGTCCCTCGGCCACATCTGGCCCCCTGGCTGTCCATATCCAGCCTGCATGAGCTCAATTGGAAATTAAAAATAAAATAAGTATATGCCATTCA
This sequence comes from Thamnophis sirtalis, assembly GCF_051295495.1. Classification (NCBI taxonomy): domain Eukaryota; kingdom Metazoa; phylum Chordata; class Lepidosauria; order Squamata; family Natricidae; genus Thamnophis; species Thamnophis sirtalis. Next base: position 74,510,371 of record NW_028261383.1, on the reverse strand, counting down.
CACCATACAATTGCATTGCTTTTATTTTGAAGGAGACTGCTGTTTTTTTTTCTTTAATGTATTTGCGTGCATGCCTACACATTTTTACAGCCCTATTGGTTTGGCCCTCCACAAGAGTCCCTTGGGGCTCTTTGGGAAATTGATTGCCCACCCTGACCTACTGAATGAACCACTTAGCATACTTGAAATTCAACAGATGTATGAAAGAGTTGACTAAGAAAAGAAACAGAACACTAGATATTGTATAATACTAGAAGAATGAACCATCTTCACTCATTGCAACAAGGCTCCTGTCTGAAAAGGACATATGTCATATTAAGTCACTTATATTGCTCAAGCATCCATACTATAATGGTGAGAAGCCAATACTGGGCATGATTAATTGACAATATAATCAGTGATTCATTTGTAGGCCCCACCCTGGTTTTGAGCGCAGACTGTGTGAAGTGAATGCCACAAAATAAATTACTTAGAGTCACTTCCTCTTCTGACATGTTGAGGAGGATATACAGACTGTTACGATTTGAGAATTGTTTTCACCTTTTCTCAGCCTAACTTTGGGTGTGACCACATCAACGTTAAACATCTCCAAAAGTAAAGGTAAACAGAAGCCCCAAGAATCTGGGTGAACAGGAAAGAAACTATCTGGCTTATTGAACCCAGGTTCAGCCATCACTAAACACTAATATTCAAGTTTGTAAACTTCATAAGAAGGATTACCACTCAGTGGCCAATCACACATTTTTCCAACGGAAGGTCCCAAGATCATCCTTGGAAGCACCTATTAAAACAGAATCGTGGTTACCAGATCATGTGAAAATTCTTTACTGGTGGACAGATGAGACAGTACTGAACAATAAGCACTTGATATGAAGCAATTATTAGTATTTCTAAACTTGATGCATATTGACATTTGCTATAGTCAACATTTATTTTTTTCAAAAGTTTCAGCACACTTTGCTGAAGTGTATTATGTTCCCCTCACACATATGTGCTAGTCATTCACGACTCTAGAGGGCGGTGCTCATCTCCGTTTCAAAGCCAAAGGGCCAGTGCTATCCGAAGACGTCTCTGTAGTCACGTGGCTGGCATGACTAAATGCCGAATGCACACGGAACGCTGTTACCTTACCACCAAAGGTGGTCCCTATTTTTCTATTTGCATTTTTACATGCTTTTGAACTGCTAGGTTGACAGAAGCTGGGACAAGTAATGGGAGATCAGTCTGTTACACAGCGCTAGGGATTCAAACTGCCGAGCTGTTTAACTGTTTATTAAATTTATAGGCCGCCCAATCCCGGAGGACTCCGGGCGTCTTACAGAGATTAAGTGAAATTAAAAACAGATAAAAAACGACAAATTTAAAAAGACACAACATGCACCCAATCTAAGCGGGGCTGGACCTCAATCCAGAGGTCAATAGCCCCAGGCTGGAATAGCCAGGTCTTAATAGCTTTTCGGAAGGCCATGAGAGTGGGTAGGGTCTGGATCTCTGGGGGTAGCTCATTCCATAGGGCCGGAGCAGCAACAGAGAAGGCCCTACTCTGAGGCGTCGCCAGCTGGCATTGTCCAGCTGATGGAGAAGGCCCATCCTGTGCAATCTTATTGGTCTTAGGGAGGTGTGCGGCAGAAGATGGTCCCGAAGATATCCAGGTCCTAAGCCATGTAGGGCTTTAAAGGTGACAACCAGCACCTTGAATCGTGCTCGGAGACCAATAGGAAGCCAGTGCAGCTCGCGGAGGATAGGTGTAATGTGGGTGTATCTAGGTACCCCCAGTATTGCTCGCGCAGCTGCATTCTGGACTAATTGTAGTCTCCAAACACTTTTCAGGGGCAGCCCCATGTAGAGCGCATTACAGTAATCCAGTCTTGAGGTGACAAGGGCGTGAGTGACTGTTTGCAGTGCCTCCTGGTCCAAATAGGGCCGCAACTAGTGCACCAGGCAAACCGGGCACATTTCTGAGAGGGGGACTCCTCCCTCATGGCCCAGCCAGGTCTCAGTAATACATGCCAGGCCTGCCCCCTCGTCAAGTATTAAGTCCTGGACGAGGGGAGCTTTATGAATCACAGACCTGGCATTTAGCAACAACAACCTGAGACCAGGGTCCTGCTTCTCTTGCCACCAGGTCCTTGAGTTGAGCTTACAGGGCCGGAACAAGGGACGCTGCGACGTAGCAAACTCTCCTTCCCCGGTAATGGCTAGCCCTGTAGTTCCCTTTCTGATCAACAATCTGTGTCTTAGCCACTGAGCCACTACATCCCTTGAGCCACCATGTCCCTCTTTATGTTTGCAGATGACTTTTATTTACAAACCAAACAGAACATTTCCTTGACTAGTCAGTAAATGTCCAAAATAGACCTCTCAATATCAGTGTCTGAATTGTTTATCTACAGCTTTCAACCCTATTCTTTAATAAAACGATATGCTCATTTCTATTATTACAAACAGAGCACAATATCCACCTTACCTATCTTCCTCAAGCAGATGGTGAATAAATTGCTGGATTACATCTGTATGAAACTTCAAGTCACCTCATTGGTTATAGTTAGTTTTCTTTTCTTCTTTTATCTGGGTTTATCACCCTAAACCAGTAGGAGTGAGAGCCAGAGGAGAGGAAGTTTATTTTCTTTAGATCAGGGATGCCAAACTCAATTTTATTGAGGCCGTATCAGGTTTGTGTTTGACCTTGAGGGGGCAGGGTGGGTATGTCAAGGGTGGGCATGGCTAGCTCAATGTCACTCATGTTAGGGGTGCCTGTGGGGGCCCGAGTGCTCTGCCAGCAAAAATGGGCTTCCAAGTTCTGTTTTCAGCTGTGATGGCTTCCTCTGCCACCGAAAATGGAGCTCAGGAGGGCTGTCTGCAGTCCTCTTGAGCTCTGTTTTCACTGGCAGAGGCACTGCAGGCCAGTCTTTTACTGTTTCCATGGTGACCCCATGGGCCGGATCCAGCCCCCAGGCCTTGGGTTTGACACCCCTGCTTTAGATGGTTATAGTGCCATCTGGGAGTTGCCTGGATACTTCATGAACTATCTTCATGATGAACCTATCCTTCTTTAGGTACTCCATTGTTCCATTATTAGTCAGGGGAATGAAGCAGGCAGAAAAATTGCCTCTGTTGAATTATTGTTATTGTTTTAATGTTTTATAAGGTGTTTTATTGAATGATTGTAAGCCAGAGTCACTTTTGACTAGATGGACAGCATATAAGCTTAATAAACAAATACAGAAACAAATAAACAATCAATACTTTTTCTGACAGTCTTGAAATGGGAGCAGCGGATCTATTAAAATTATGAGGTTGATGTCCAAATTGGCTCTCTGATCTGTCATCTTCTTTTGACAACATGAATTCTGTTGTGCAGAAGAGAAGCTTCAGAATTAGCAAACCTGTAGAGTGAAAGGGGACATGGTGGCTCAGTGGCTAAGATGCTGAGCTTGTCAATCAGAATGGTCGGCAGTTTGGCGGTTCGAATCCCTAGTGCCATGTAACGTAGTGAGCTCCCGTTACTTGTCCCAGCTTCTGCCAGCCTAGCAGTTCGAAAGCATGTAAAAATGCAAGTAGAAAAATAGGAACCACCTTTGGTGAGAAGGAAACAGTGTTCCGTGCACGTTCGGCATTTAGTCATGCCAGCCACATGGCCACGGAAACGTCTTTGGACAGCACTGGCTCTTTGGCTTTGAAACAGAGAGGAGCACTGCCCCCTAGAATCAGGAATGACTACTTTACTTTACTTTTTTACTTTTGCCTTTATTTGTATGCCGCCCTTTTCCCTAAGGGGACTCAGGGCGGCTCACAATTCAAAAGGGAGGGGGAAACAACAAACAATAAACAATACAACATATTAAAAGAGAAAAAACGCAACAATCACACCATTCGAGAGGGGCTATAATCTTAACCCCAGGCCAGCCGGGACAGCCAGATCTTTACAGCAGCGCGGAAGGATTGGAAGGTGGTGAGGGTCCGAATCTCCACGGGGAGTTCGTTCCAAAGGGACGGAGCAGCCACCGAGAAGGCCCTCCTCCGGGTAGTTGCCAGTTTGCACTGGCTGGAAGATGGGATTCGGAGGAGGCCTAATCGATGCGATCGAATCGGTCTGGTGGAGGTAATTGGCAGTAGGCGGTCTCTCAAGTACCCAGGCCCACTACCATGAAGGGCTTTATAGGTGATAAGTAGCACCTTGACTAGCACATATGTGTGAGGGGAACCTTTACCTTTTAGAGTGAAAGCAAGATGGGCTTTCACCATGTGTCAAACAGGGTCTATAGCATGAGCCAAAACAAAGAATAGGTCACCTACTGCCTTCTAGATATGCTGAACCTAAATCCATTAATCCTGGATATTAGTCTCTTAGTAGCTTTTATGGAAATTATAATTCAAAATAACTTATTAATTTACTAATTTTTGGTACTTTATTTAGGGTTTTCCAGATTGAGGGATTCACTTGGTTCTTGAATTCCAAAGTGTGGATACAGGCAGGGAAAGAAATAATTGAATACATTGATAATGAAGTGATGAATAGTTTTGCCTATTAGGATCAACCATCAATAGTCAAGAAAGACAAGCATTCTCCCTCAGACTATCACTTGATAGAGCAATTGTGAATGCCTTGGAAAAGATATTAGATGCTGAATCTGATGTGTTCATACTGACAAAGATCAAAATTGTGTAGACATTTTTTCCCCTTGTGATAAACTATGGAAACTAAATTTGAAGTTTGAAGAAAGTATTGCCAGATAAATTATCAAGGAAATCTAGCCAAGGAAACAAATAAATAGCCCATAGAACAAATCCATCCAGATTTTTCACTTTAGGCAACCAATTTTCATACTTTGGACACATTATGCAATGATAATGGAGAATTCTATAATGCCAGGAATGGTGGAAGGAAACAGAAAAATCACTACTTAGTTACTGTAGTGATGAGTTACTGTTGGAAGATCTGAAGGAGAAGGTTGATTAGGATCAGGATCAAGTTGGAGAAAATCTATCAATATGTATGCTAGGACATTACCTTGATGCCATATAATATATCTATAATACATCTATTTATCCCTAAGAACTACCATACTCAAATTACATGAAAGCTTAAGGGTTTGCATTTAGCACAAGGGCTTCAGTTTTTATGAATATGGATTAAGCCATGCAGAAAACACATACTGTAGATGCTACAGTAAATAGCTTTCTCTTTCACATATAATCAGAAAAACCACCCACTAATTTCTCTTTCCTTGCTCTGTAGTTAAAGATGTCTCAAGATTTTCCTTTGTTGTTGATGGACTACCATCTCTTATATTCAGATACATGGATCTTGACTCATATTTCAGATTGTGCTTTTACTTGGTTCTAACTTTATGATGTAAAATCCAGCATGTGAAATTTAGGAATACATGTAATGCCCATAGATCAATTGTTACATTATAAGATACTGTGTTTTATTTCTCAAGGACTCTTTGTTAAAACGATTACCAGCCCTGGTACCAAATTTAATTGCAATACAAAGCTTATATTTATTTAACCACCTTGTCAACTGCTTTTCCCTTGGGAACATACATTTTATAAGGCTGCTGGCAATTTCCTTCTGGTCAAGAAATGAAATTAAACGATGTATGGACTTTTGCTAGTTATCTTGGACATATTCCTTGAAAATGTATATGTTATCAAGTTCACTTGATAACATATACGTACATTTGTTTCACTGCCTCAACCATGCTGTACATTCTCATGTTCACCCTAATCTTGGCTTTTGCTCTATATGTAAGGATGTCTCAATTATCCTTTTCTGTGGATGAACTATGATGAGCTTAATGTTAGATTTCTTCCTGCATCTCTTCTGTGGTTGAGGATGTCCTAAAGTAAAAAAAAAATACTGGAACAGTTGACACAATTTCTTTCAGAGCCCTCTCCAACCAAAGGTCTTTGCAACAAGCCAAGATTTCATCAAATAATGAAATGTTTGTTGTGACATCGTGATACATGCTTATGTACTTGCGTGTAATGTTGCAATGCATTTACAAAAGGGACAGAGTTGGTGTCCTGAATGATGTTTTGCAATTAACCTCTTCTTGCTCCTCCATTGCTCCTTTTCGTTCCAGTTTGCTTCAAAAACAGCTCTGTGATACATGGATGAACTGCAAAGAATGAAGTCACAAGGCTAGAGCACACCTAGAAGTAAACCTATATACATGACTATTGTGTACAAACTTATGCAACATGGGGATAGTTTAACAAGGGCAAAAAGATGTAAAAATAATAGAGCAGTTCATAAAAGGATTTCCAGTAACCGGTAGAAGGAGGAGGAGGAGGAAGATGATAAAGAGAATAAAAAGACCAGTGGGGACAATGACAAAGAATATAAAGTGAAAGTGATGATAACTTTGAAAATATCAGTATAACAAATCAGAAACATGCTTGGCTAGGGTCAGAGAAAAATCACAAAGAGCAATTTTTAATATACGTAGTCACTCACTCAGGAAACTAGCTGGCAAATGAAAATAAAAACGTAACCTATATATAGAGAGAGACTAGTATAGATCTATTTCAAGCTATTTAGCTCTGATCAACTAGCCATACCCTTACTGGGAATCGAACCTAGGCTGTATTACATATCAGGCAGTTGTATTAGCCACTCTAGGCTTAGTACAACTTAATTAGCCATTAAGTTGTATTAGCCACTCTAGGCTTAGTGGCTAATACAACTGCCTGATACGTAATACAGCCCAGGTTCGATTCCCAGTAAGGGTATGGCTAGCTGATGAAAGCTAAATAGCTTGAAATAGATCTATACTAGTCTCCCTTTATTTATTTATCAGCACAAACACTGACTTTTGAACACCACTTGTCAGCTGTGACCAGGGGGGCATTTGCCCAGGTTCGCCTGGTGCACCAATTGGTCCCTACCTGAACCGGGAGGCCCTCACAACAGTCACTCGCGCCCTTGTGACCTCAAGACTGGACTACTGCAACATGCTCTACATGGGGCAGCCCTTGAAGAGCATTCGGAGACTTCAGCTTGTCCAGAATGCAGCTGCGCGAACGATTGTGGGTGCACCTCGGTACACCCACATTACACCTATCCTCCGCAAGCTGCACTGGCTGCCTATTGGTCTTCGGATACGCTTCAAGGCACTAGTCGTCACTTATAAAGCCCTTCATGGTATTGGACCTGGGTACTTGAGAGACCGCCTCCTGCCAATTACCTCCAATAGACCGATTAGATCCCACAGATTAGGCCTCCTCCGAATTCCATCCACTGGCCAATGCCGTCTGGCGACCACCCGGAGGAGGGCCTTCTCTGTGGCTGCCCCGGCCCTTTGGAACGAACTCCCTGTGGAGATTCGAACCCTCACCACCCTCCAGGCCTTCCGCAAAGCCCTTAAAACCTGGCTATTCCGACAGGCCTGGGGCTAATGAGCTTTTGTCCCCCCTCAAATGGTATGGTTGTTGTGTGTTTTTAAATTGTGGCATTGTTTTGTTCGTGTTCTTTTTTCCTTATTTGTACCCCCCCCCCTTTGACTTGGGTTGTGAGCCGCCCTGAGTCCCCTTCGGGGAAAAGGGCGGCATAGAAATATAATAAATTCAATTCAATTCAATTCAAATGCAACACACACACACATATACATACAAACACATACACATACACATACACTGAATGGAAGCCTCTAAAATAATGTTATTCATATATTATACAGCAAACACTCCAGAGCTTCATCACCATCCTCAATGCTTTTTTTGGGGGGGGGGGGATGCCAGGTTTCACAGCCTTCTGAAAGACCAACAGGTGGTCCATATCTCTAGGGCGAGATTGTTTCACAAGGCGGATGCTATATCAGAGAAGACCCCGGGGCCCATCAAAGCAGCTTGGATACTTTCCCAGGTCAAATGAGATGGCTAAAAAACACAGGAGTTGGCAGCCCCACAGGGACATGGCCACACACCATATTGGGGCTTTAAGTAGCATTTTGAATTGCACCTGGAAGCAAACTAAGACTCAGTGAAGCTTATGTATCAGCAGTGTTATATGGATGCATCATGGTGCATATTGCATGTGCTGCTGCTTTCTGGACCAGCTGAAGTTTCTGAATGCTCTTCAAGGGCAGTCCCATGTCGATCCCGTTGCAATACTACTATCATTAGATGACTAAGGCACGAGTGAGTAGTTCCTCCCAATCTAGGAAAGGGTGTAACTGCTGCGTGTAATGTAACCATGCAAAGACCTTCATGGCCTCCATTATCAGCTCCTCCAGTCTTGGAGGATGGAGTATTAGCCCATAGACAATTAATGACAGACAATCATTAATATGGAAGACACTAAAATCCACAGCCACTCAATGCTGTCAAGGTCAAAACTGTGTCATTCACATTCAGACCTGCCCAGCCTTCAGATACTGAGAAACCACCTTCAAAATATCACATGGGGAGCCCAGGGCAGAGATACATTGTTGAATATTACCTACTGATGTTAATTAAGATGTTGAGACTCTAGAAAGAGTGCAGAGAAGAGCAATGAAGATGATCAGGGGACTGGAGGTTAAAACATATGAAGAACGGTTGCAAGAACATGGCATGGCTAGTCTAGTCAATAGAAAGACAAGGGGAGACATGATAGCAGTGTTCCAATATCTCAAGGATTGCCATAAAGAAGAGGGAGTCAAGCTATTCTCCAAAGCACCTGAGGGACAAGAAACAATGGGTGGAAACTACTCAAGGAGAGAAACAACCTAGAACTTAGGGAAAAATTTTCTGACAGTGAGAACAATTAATCAGTGAAACAACTTGCCTCCAGAAGTTGTGAATGCTCCAAAACTGGAAGTTTTAAAGAAAAGGTTGGACAACCATTTGGAAACAGGTTTCCCTGCCTAAGCAGGGGTTTGGACTAGAAGATCTCCAAGGTCCCTTCCAACTCTGTCCATTCTATTCTATTCTATTCTATTCTATTCTATTCTATTCTATTCTATTCTATTCTATTCTATTCTATGGATGACCTCATGGATGGATGATAGAAATTATATAAATAGGAGGCGGAATGGATGACAGAATGGATGGATGACAGAAGTTGCATAGGAGTGGAGAGAGTGGAACCCTTTGGCACTGCACAGAGCAGAGGCCTAGGACTGGGTCTTTCTCTGCTACCTTCTTGGAAGTACCCTTGGAAGAAGGAGAATCACCAAAGCACAGTGCCCTCCATTCCTAACCTTCTCAGCTAGCAGGATACTGTGATCAATGCTTGATACTTGCAAGCATATCTGTTTGGAAGTTGTCCAGGTAGAACTTTAATAGGCAATGCATTTTTAAAAATACAATTATGGTTGGGGGATATGAATTCACATTTTCAATCTGAGTTCTCTCTCATTTTGATTCTTGTATGTTTTGCCCAAGACAATCAGCTACCGTCATGGGAGGGAAGTCATCAGTCTTTGAAAAGTGATATTACCACTGAACTACAGTGCTGCATCATTGGATTCAGTGGAAGAATGCCAAGACTGAGATCACAGCTGGTCCCTTTAGGAGTAGCCCTATGATCCACTCAGTGCCAAGAAAGTAACTTTCCTTGCCATGCTGTGCAAAACATGTGGGAGATACAGATAATTTATTGTACTGAGCAGCTGATGTAGAGAAGGGCTAGCAGGAACAAATGGGGGGATCGTAACAATATTGTCTAGGGATAGAAATGCCTGGAACTCTAAAGAGGTATTGTCAATCAAGAAAAGTAATCTTCTGCAGCTTAATGTCTTCAATTGGGAAGCGAAGTTTCAATAGATGATATTGATCTGTATGGATCGAAGGCTGTCCTGGGATGAAGCATTTTCTGTAAGAAGAAGGCAATATTCCTTATATGTTTTTTAATGACATCTATTTTGTTCAACCTGATGTTATTACATTCTTAACACCAGGACTTCAAAGGAAGCTATAAGTTTTGAAAATCATTTTTTTGCAAGTTTGCTATGATAATGCTTATTTTGCTAGATTTAGTGTTTTCTTTTATACGTTGAACCACTGCGCCACCTTGGCTCCTATGCTTTGGATATGCTTTGGAGCCATTATTATCTTGACTTCAAAGTTGATTGTAGGGGTGATATAAACATTAACGCATGCTAAATATTGATCCTCCTTAGGATGGAATGAATTATCGTAAAAATAGTTGATAGACTTTAGTATTTAAGAGATTGTGGAGGGTGATGCAATCGCATGAGTTTATCGATATTTGGAGCACCCATTAACAAAAGACTTCATATATTATTCAGCTAGGCATCAATCTCATTCAAGAACAGATTACATCTGGCTTCAAAAAATATTTTTGAACCAATTAAGTAGAGATTGCCTAAGATACATTTCGGAGTATGCTCTGGATTTAGTTTGGAGAAAGAGACACAATTCATTCAGTTTTGAGTTTTAAATTTAGATTGCTATATAGTGGACATTTTTAAAAATAAAATATTTCATTCTGAATTTGAATTTTTTTTTAAAAAAGGAAACAGTAGGGAACAAGTAGTACTGACTACAAGATGGGACGTGAGTGGCTAAGGCACCAGGTTAGAAACCTGGAGATTGTGGGTTCTAATCTTGCTTTAGGCACAAACCCTGTTTGAGGGCCTTTGGCCAGTTATTCTCTGCCCAACCCACTTCCCAAGTTGGTTGTTGTTGGGAAGATAGGAGGAGGTATATTCATCAGCATGAGTTATTTATAAAAAAAAACACAATAAAGGAAGGATACAAATAAATAAATAAATATACATGGATAATACAATAATACAATAGCAGAGTTGGAAGGGACTTTGGAGGTCTTCTAGTCCAACCCCCTGCCTAGGCAGGAAACCCTATACCGTTCCAGACAAATGGCTATCCAACATCTTCTTAAAAACTTCCAGTGTTGGGGCATTCACAACTTCTGGAGGCAAGCTGTTCCACTGATTAATTGTTCTGTCAGAAAATTTCTCCTCAGTTCTAAGTTGCTTCTCTCCTTGATTAGTTTCCACCCATTGCTTCTTGTTCTACCCTCAGGTGTCTTGGAGAATAGTTTGACTCCCTCTTCTTTGTGGCAACCCCTAAGATATTGGAACATTGCCATCATGTCTCCCCTAGTCCTTCATTCTCTTAAACTAGACATACCCAGTTCCTGCAACCGTTCTTCATATGTTTTAGTCTCCAGTCCCCTAATCATCTTTGTTGCTCTTCTCTGCACTCTTTCCAGAGTCTCCACACCTTTTCCACATCATGGCGACCACAACTGAATGTAGTATTCCACGTGTGGCCTTACCAAGGCATTATAAAGTGGTATTAACACTTCATGTGATCTTGATTCTATCCCTCTGTTTAGGCAGCTTAGAACTGTGTTGGTTTTTTGGCAGCTGCTCCACACTGCTGGCTCATATTTAAATGGTTGTCCACTAGGATTCCAAGATCCCTCTCACAGTTACTACTGTTGAGCAAGGTACCACCTATACTGTACTTGTGCATTTTGTTTTTCTTGCTTAAATGTAGAACCTTACTCTTTTCACCATTTCATTTCATTTTATTAGATAGTGCCAAATGTTCAGGTTTGTCAAGATCCTTCTGTATCTTAAGCCTGTCTTCTGGACTATTGGCTATTCCTGCCAGCTTGGTGTCATCTGCAAATTTGATGAGTTCCCCATTTATTCCCTCATCCAAATCATTGATGAAGATGTTGAAGAGTACTGGGCCTAAAACAGAGCCTTGGGGTACTCCACTGCATACTTCCCTCCATGTAGATGCAGTTCCATTGAGGACTACACGTTGAATGCAGTTGGTCAGCCAATTATGAATCCATCTGGTGGTGATGTTGTCCAACCCACATTCTTCTACTTTATCTAGTAGTAGGTTATGGTCTACCTTATCAAATGCCTTACTGAAGTCCAAGTAAACTATATCGACGGCATTCTTCTGGTCCACTAATTTTGTCACATCATCAAAGAATGCAGTAAGATTAGTCTGGCGTGATCTGTTTTTGACAAACACATGTTGGCTTTTGGCTATTACTTTGTTTGCTTCTAGGTGTTCTCTAATTCGTTGCTTGATTATTTTTTCCAGAATCTTTCCTGGTATTAAGGTTAGGCTGATAGGTCTATAGTTTCCTGGATCTATTTTTTTTCCTTTTTTGAAGATGGGAACCACATCAGCTCTTTTCCAGTCCTCTGGTAAGTTCCCTGGTGCTCCAGGATCTCTGAAAGATATAGTTCAGTGGTTCTGAGATCTCATCTGCCAGCTCCTTCAGAACCCTGGTGTGTAATCCATCCGGTCCTGGTGATTTGAACTCGTCTAGGGTAGACAGGTGCTCACTTACCATTTTCTTCCCTATTTCAATTTGTGTTCCTAATCTGATTTTTGTGGTGCTGTTTTTGATAGGTTGGGCTGTTTTATCCCTTTGTGTAAAGACAGATGCAAAAAATGAGTTAATTAGTTCTGCTTTCTCCCTGTTGCTTGTCACCTTCTTGCCACTTTCTCCCAGCAATGGACCAATTGTTTCCTTAACCTTTTTCTTGTTTTTAACATGTTGGAAGAAGCTTTTTTTGTTATTTTTTATTTTTGTGGCAAGCCTTTCTTATTGTGAGCCTTAGCTTTCTTTACTTCATCTTTACAGGCTCGGGCTATTTGCTTATATTCTGCCTTAGTTATGTCCCCCTCTTTCCACATTTTATACTTAACTTTTTTGTCTTTCAATTTGTCAGAGAGTTCTTTATGCAGCCATGCTGGTTTCTTTTGGGAGCTGTTATTTTTCTTCTTCATTGGTATTGTGCTAGACTGAGCTTTCATAATCTCATTTTTCAAAATTTCCCAGACTTCTTGAGTTGTTTTCCCCTTGAGGATTCTCATCCATGGAATTCTTCCCAAGCTCTCTCTAAGTTTATTGAAATTAGCTCTCTTAAAATCCAAGACTCTAGTTTGACTTTGTTCTACTACTTGTGTTTGCATAGTGTTGAATTCCAATATTGCATGGTCACTTGCCCCCAGGGTTCCTATGGCTTCAACACTGTCTATCATTTCCTCTCTGTTAGTGAGAATTAAGTCTAATATGGCCGATCCCCTTGTTCCCTTCTCTACTTTTTTGAAACAAAGTTATCTGCTAGGTTTGTTAGGAACCTGTTGAATCTTCCACTTGGTGCAGAGTTTGTTTCCCAGTTGATGTCAGGATAGTTAAAATCCCCCATTACTATTGTGGTGTGCTTCCTACTGTCAGCTTCTGCTTTGCTGTTGCTTCAGCTGCCATGAAACGGGGAGGGAGGGCATGGTATTTGGGTGGGGTTACTCGATGTGCTGGAGGAATGTTCTGGAGTTCTCTGGATGGTCAGACTACGCATGCGTGGGTGTTTCCCGCCTGGACTAACGGCACCGACATTCCATCTTCGTGATGCCTTTTGAAGTTATCTCACACCTGACACTTGAAGGACTTATGATTGGACTAGGCCTATGATGCCAGGGGGTGTGGAATGGGCTATTCTATATATCAACTGCTTTCGCGCCTAATTAATCAGACTTCGCTATGCAACCGCTCTTTAACCATTTTTAATTAGTAAAAGTACATTTGATTTTCCACGTATGGAGTCTCATGGTTTTTCTTTCCTAATTATTAAATGGAGAGGTGCTGACACCTACATACCTTAGTTAGCTGACTAGCAAAAAGTTCATCTACTTCCTCTGCTTGGTTGGGTGGCCTGTAGTATAGACCTATGGCAATGTCATTTCTCCCTCCAACCTTTAATATTGACCCAAATGCATTCAAGATAGTTTTCATCATTGTTGTGTTCTATTTCTGTAGAGATGTAGTTATTTCTTATATATAGTGCAACTCCACTTCCTCATTTATTTGGTCTATTTCTTTTAAATAATTTAAATCCTTCTAGCTGTATGTTCTATTTGTGGGTTTCATCCCACCAAGTTTCTGTAATGGCAACAATATTGTATCTGTCCTCATTTACTTGAATTTCTAATTCACCTTGTTTATTCCTCATACTCTGTGCATTGATGTATAGACATTTGAATCCATTTTGATTGACCCTGTCTTTACTGTCTACATAACCTGTGTTATGCCTGACTGCCCCTATTTTATTGCCACTTGTATGATTCAGGCACATGGTATGGCACTCACTATTAAATGCTTGGTTTTGCTTGACAGCAGGAGTGATTATCTTACCCGCACAAACATCTATGTTACACACACTGATAACCCTATGAGTTTTAGATTTCTAGGGACAGAAATGTTCTGTATCAATTAATTCTCTGTTCAGTTTAAATGTTTATCCAGAAAATATGTGAATTTAATGCCAAGTAACTCAGTCCCTTTCTTGCATGGGTGCAAACTATCTCTTTTGTACAGTTTTTCATTGGACCAGCTGCAGGCACCATGACTAATAAAACCAAAGCCTTCCCTTTTACACCACTCCTTTAGCCACACATTAAACTCTGCTACATGCTGGCCCTTCCCTTTTTGTTCCTTATATACTGGTAAAACCTCTGAAAAGATAAGCCTACAACCTACACTACTAAGTTCATACCCCAAGCTCTGGAAATCATTCTTCACAGAAAGTACATCTTTTTGGAACAGATCATTTGTGCCAAGATGTATAATAGCATCAACGTCCTTACTTGCATTCTTGACTATCTTAAGAATAGGCCTCTTGTCTCTGCTGGCAGTAGCACCTGGCAGGAACCTGACCTCTTTTAAAAACCTCCATATCCTTTTCTAAATGTACATCCCTTACGATTGCATCACCAACCAGAAGGTGACTTCTCTTTTTACATACCTTGATCTTCTTGTGTGACTGATGTGTGATACCTGGGTCCCCATATCACCTTCCCAAAGAAAGTTCTTCATTTTGGACCACAATCCCCTGCTTATTTGAGTCATCATTATCACAACTAGCTTGGCCTGTCTCTTTAGTGTCCCCATTAAGGTCAGCAAGGGCGCTATATCTGTTATGCTAGGTCACAGCAAAAGCTTTGTGTTTATGGTTCACAGCTCTCACCCTGCCAGATCCCACGGTTGTCTTCTTCTGCAGGATCTTTGTGGTAGAGGGGGCTGATAGCGTGGCATCTCCACAGAGTGGAATGGCCGAATTGGGCACCTAATTTCTGCTTGGAGAGCACAGATTAGAGATTCTAGATAGGTAATCTGTCTATGTAGACTAGTAATTTGTTTACAAAGGGGACAGTATCCAAATTTGAAAAGAGTACTGCGAAAGACAGGTGCAAAACAGCTATTACATTGAACTAAGCTGATCATTTTGAAATAAAAAAAATATCACAATCTCAAGCGCACTAATCCAGAATGTATTATTGCTATTTTGGTTTATAGATATATATTTCGCATGCCATTAAGCACAGGGGCTACTACTTAGTCCTCTTTGTCTCTCCGACTCACCACTTGTAGCCAGCAGCTCCAATCACCAGCCTCAGGAAAGTTCAAATGAATTGGAGTTAATGTGTAGTGGAACATTATATATATGTATATACAATACAATAGCCGAGTTGGAAGGGACCTTGGAGGTCTTCTAGTTCAACCCCCTGCCTAGGCAGGAAACCCTATACCATTTCAGACAAATAGCTATCCAACATCTTCTTAAAGACTTCCAGTGTTGGGGCATTCACAACTTCTGGAGGCAAGCTGTTCCACTGATTAATTTTTCTGTCAGGAAATTTCTCCTCAGTTCTAAGTTGCTTCTCTCCTTGATTACTTTCCACCCATTGCTTCTTGTTCTATCCCCAGGTGCTTTGGAGAATAGTTTGACTCCCTCTTCTTTGTGGCAACCCCTGAGATATTGGAACACTGTTATCATGTCTTCCCTAGTCCTTCTTTTCATTAAACTAGACATACCCAGTCATATATATATATATATATATGTATGTATGCATGCATGCATGCATGCATGCATGCATATATATATATATATATATATATATATATATATATATATATATATATATATATATATATATATATTCATTCTTAGTCATATATATATATATATTCTTTTACTTTTTAACATTTTATATATATATATATATATATATATATATATATATATATATATATATATATATATATATATATATATATATATATATATATATATATATCTATTAGATTTTTTACAACCCCTGGTAAGCCCCAATTATGGGAGGAAGGTCACACTTCCACTCTCTGTCTTCGGCTCGTCACAAGAGACCATCCAGACAGAAACCCAATATTTTTTACTGTTGCCTTTTTGCTATATTTGTTATATTTATGCTGATAAATAAATAAAGGGAGACTAGTATAGATCTATTTCAAGCTATTTAGCTCTCATCAGCTAGCCATACCCTTACTGGGATTTGAACCTGGGCTATATTGCACACTAGGCATACTAGGCAAAGATCTTAACCATTAGGCCACAGGCTCTTATCCGTTTATCAGCGAAGCCAGGGTGAAAGGTATCTATTAGATTTTTTACAACCCCTGGTAAGCCCCAATTATGGGAGGAAGGTCACACTTCCACTCTCTGTCTTCGGCTCGTCACAAGAGACCATCCAGACAGAAACCCAATATTTTTTACTGTTGCCTTTTTGCTATATTTGTTATATTTATGCTGATAAATAAATAAAGGGAGACTAGTATAGATCTATTTCAAGCTATTTAGCTCTCATCAGCTAGCCATACCCTTACTGGGATTTGAACCTGGGCTATATTGCACACTAGGCATACTAGGCAAAGATCTTAACCATTAGGCCACAGGCTCTTATCCGTTTATCAGCGAAGCCAGGGTGAAAGGTATCTATTAGATTTTTTACAACCCCTGGTAAGCCCCAATTATGGGAGGAAGGTCACACTTCCACTCTCTGTCTTCGGCTCGTCACAAGAGACCATCCAGACAGAAACCCAATATTTTTTACTGTTGCCTTTTTGCTATATTTGTTATATTTATGCTGATAAATAAATAAAGGGAGACTAGTATAGATCTATTTCAAGCTATTTAGCTCTCATCAGCTAGCCATACCCTTACTGGGATTTGAACCTGGGCTATATTGCACACTAGGCATACTAGGCAAAGATCTTAACCATTAGGCCACAGGCTCTTATCCGTTTATCAGCGAAGCCAGGGTGAAAGGTATCTATTAGATTTTTTACAACCCCTGGTAAGCCCCAATTATGGGAGGAAGGTCACACTTCCACTCTCTGTCTTCGGCTCGTCACAAGAGACCATCCAGACAGAAACCCAATATTTTTTACTGTTGCCTTTTTGCTATATTTGTTATATTTATGCTGATAAATAAATAAAGGGAGACTAGTATAGATCTATTTCAAGCTATTTAGCTCTCATCAGCTAGCCATACCCTTACTGGGATTTGAACCTGGGCTATATTGCACACTAGGCATACTAGGCAAAGATCTTAACCATTAGGCCACAGGCTCTTATCCGTTTATCAGCGAAGCCAGGGTGAAAGGTATCTATTAGATTTTTTACAACCCCTGGTAAGCCCCAATTATGGGAGGAAGGTCACACTTCCACTCTCTGTCTTCGGCTCGTCACAAGAGACCATCCAGACAGAAACCCAATATTTTTTACTGTTGCCTTTTTGCTATATTTGTTATATTTATGCTGATAAATAAATAAAGGGAGACTAGTATAGATCTATTTCAAGCTATTTAGCTCTCATCAGCTAGCCATACCCAAGTTTGGGAATCGAACCTGTGCTCTATTGCCTCCCAGGCAGGGAGTTAACCATTTGAGCTACAGAGAACGACTCCTTATCAGCCAGCCAGGGTGGGAGGTATATACTTAAAGTCACAACCCCTGGTATGCCCAAGTATGGGAGGAAGATCACACTTCCACTCTCTGTCATTAGGCTCGTGACGAGCCTAATGACAGAGAGTGGAAGTGTGATCTTCCTCCCATACTTGGGCATACCAGGGGTTAGAATGCAGTATTGCAGGCTAATTCTGCTGACTGCCAGTCCCAATGGTTCGATCCTGACTGGCTCAGGGTTCACTCAGTTTTCCATCCTTCTGAGGTCTGTAAAATGAGGGCCCAGATTGTTGGGGGCATTAAACTGACTCTGTAAACCTTTTAGAGAGAGCTGTAAAGCTCTATGTAGCTGTATATATGTCTAAGTGCTATTGCTATTGCCCTTTTTGAAACAACACATCAAACCAAAATTTATTTTTAGAGCAGAAAGACTATGAATTTAAGAATGAAAAATAATATTATAGACAAATAAGCTTAAAAAGTCAAAAAGGTGATATATAGGCAATGAAATATGCTCATATCCTAAAAATATTATTAAAATTGTTTCCAAACCTATCCAAAGATAATTCCAAAATTATTTTTCTTACAAGCTCAATATTTGAATTGTTTTCAAAACCAGAAGCTGGTGAGGCCTTTCAAAATATTAATCAGGGAAATATTTGAGCTAAATAATAATTTGATAAGAAAAACATTCTTGTACTGAATTCTTATTATGCAATCATTGCATCAGGGAGATCGTCTGTTATCCTGGCACAGCTCTAAAACAACTCTAATTCCTATACCAAGTAAAGATCCATTAAAAAAAATCTTTCTAGAGACCTATACTGTTACTTAAACTTGATTACAAATTCCTGTATATACTGAACCATTAGTCAATAATCTCAAAGTTATAAAGGAAGAAATATACATTTCAATAAATCAGATTTCATTGGAGGAAGAAATATATGTTGCCCCATTTAAAAAGTATTAAATGTTATTCATTTTTGTAAAGGGACAAGCCTTCTCTATCACTTTGCTTATTAAATATTTCTAAAGCTTTTATTGTATGGCAAGATTATTCTTAAAAAGATTTAAGTATGGCAAGTGTTTTTTATTAACACGGCAGATCAGATTTATAACAGCAGCAACCAAATAGGAATTGATAAATACGATTCAGAACAATTTCTAACCTTGAGAGATACTAAGTAGGGATGTTCATTATCCTCTATTAAGTCTTATTACAGGTACATAAGTAGTTCCATTTTGTAGCAATAAAGACATGAAAGAGATGAAAGCATGACATAAATTCTATCTATTAAATCTAGTTGCTGGTGATATAATGTTAGCTTTTATGAATGTTCGTAATTCAACGGAGTACCTTAGGATGCAACTGGAAGAATGTGCAAAAGTATCAGTATTAACAATAAATTTTCAAAAGTCAAAATTAATGTCCTTTCTCCTAAAATTAAGAAACATTAGATATTAAATATTTTAAATATACGGGTGAGTACAAATACTTCCTATTTATAGAAATTAATACTATAAAATATTAACAAATTATTTAATAATAACATAATTCTTGTCCAGAAAAAAAAAACAAGGAATAAAAATACTGATTTGAACAGTAGCAGTTAAAATTATGTTCTTGAAAATTAAAAGATTAACCGATTAACAGAGTTGGAAGGGACCTTACAGGTCATCTAGTCCGCTCCCCCTGCTCAAGCAGGAAACCCTACTCCATTTCTGACAGATGGCAGTCCAATCTCTTCTTGAAAGTCTCAAGTGATGAAGCCCCACAACTTCTGAAGGCAAGCTGTTCCATTGGTTGATTGTTCTCACTGTCAGAAAGTTCCTCCTTATTTCTAGGTTGAATCTCTCCTTAGTCAGTTTCCATCCATTATTCCTTGTCTGGTCTTTAGGTGCTTTGGAAAATAGCTTGACTCCCTCCTCTTTATGGCAGCCCCTCAAATATTGGAACATTGCTATCATGTCTCCTCTGGTCTTTCTCTTCTCTAGACTAGCCATGCCTAATTCATGTAACTGTTCTTCATATGTTTTAGTCTCCAGTCCCCTAAACATCCAGGTTACTCTTCCCTTCACTTTTTCTAGAGTCTCAACATCTTTTTTATAATGTGGTGACCAAACAGGATGCAGTACTCTAGGTGTGGTCTTACTAGGGCTTTACAGAGTGGTAGTAGAACCTCATTTGATCTTGTTTGTATCCCTCTGTTAATACAATTTAGGATTGCATTGGCTTTTTTGGCTGCCGCTGCACACTGCTAGCTCATATTTAGCTGGTTGTTCTCTAAGACTCCAAGATCCCTCTCACAGTCACTGCTATTAAACCTGGTTTCACCCATTTTATATGTGTGCTTTTGGTTTTTCTTATCTAAGTGTAGGACTTTACTTTTCTCTACAATAAATTTCATTTTGTTAGATAGGGCCCAGTTTCAAGTCTGTATCATCTGCAAATTTGGTAAGTTCCCCTTCTGTTCCCTCATGTAAGTCATTTATGAAGATGTTGAAGAGTACTGGGCCTAAGATGGAACCTTGTGGTTCCCCACTGCTTACTTCTCTTCATGTAGCTTTAGACCTGTTAAGGCCTACTCACTGAGTATGGTTTGTCAGCCAGTTGCAAATCCATCTGTCTATCTCACTTTTTTCTAGCGGACGAAGAAGTAGGTTGTGGTCTACTTTGTTGAATGCCTTGCTGAAGTCTAAGTATATTTTGTCCACAGTATTTCCCTGGTCTACTAATTTAGTCACTATGTTGAAGAATAAAATAAGATTGGTTTGGCATGATCTGTTTTTAACAAACCTGTGCTGGCTGCTAGTTATTACTTTACTCGTTTCTAGTGTTGGCAGATCTGTGTTTTTATTATCTTTTCCAGTATCTTCCCAAGTATTGATGTTAGGCTGATTGGTCTGTAGTGTCCTGGGTATTTCCCCCCCTCCTTTTTGAAGATGGGAACCACATCAGCTCTTTTCCAGTGCTCTGGTAGTTCCCGGGGTTCCATGATTTTTGAAAGAGGTGATACAGTGGTTTTGAGATGACTCGTTTAGAAAGTAATCTGATGTAATCCGTCAGATCCTGGTGATTTGTATTCATCAAAATCAGACAGGTGTTCTCTTACTTTACTTTGCATATTTTAACTTTTATTTTTAGTCTGTTTTTTACAGTTATGTTTCTGGTAAGTTGGTCTATAGTTTCTTTTTGCATGAAGATTGATGCAAAGATGAGTTAAGCAGTTCTGCTTTCTCTCTGTTGCCTGTTACTTCGTTGCCATCTTCTCTCTTCAGGGAACTGATTGTTCCCTTGATTTTTTTCTTGTTTATATGTTGGAAGATACTTTTTAAAAATTATCTTTGACTTTTGTTGTGAGCCTTTGTTCATTCTGAGCCTTTGCTTTCCTGATTTCATCTTTGCAGATTCTGACTATCTGCTGATATCCTGCCTTACTTATGTGTCCTTCTTTCCATTTTTTGTGCTTGTCCTTTTTGTCTTTCAATTTGTCAGAGAGATTTTTGTGCAGCCATGCTGGTTTCTTCTTGGATTTCTTGTTTTTCTTTCTCAGTGATATTGTGCTGGTCTGGGCTTTCATGTTCAATTTAATTTAAATAATGATTTATTTTAAACACTTCCAGATAAAACTTTTAAATTAATACTATGACAAAGAAAAATGAACAATTAAGGATTAAAACAAAGATTTATATAGTGATCCCAGAAACAGTGTGAGTTAACATTACATTTTCAAGAAGCAAATTTGGAGTATATTATTTCTTTTGTATTGGAAGATATAGCAAGCTAGAAAACATAAAAGGGGAAGATAAGTCCACATACATGTTTTTTTTCCCTCCAAAAAGCATTATAAAAATGGATAACATCATGGCTGTACTGTGATTCACATAAACTATGTTTCAAGGTTGGTAAAAAAAACAACACAGGAATGATAAAGAGTATCTCCCCATTTAATGCTATAACCAGAATTTTATAACTGAGATACATCAATGCAGTTGAAGCAGGAGTGGGTTTCAGCCGGTTCGCACCGGTACGGGCATACTGGTTGGTGAAATTTAGCGTGACTTCCTGTACCCCTTCTTTCGGAGGACTGGTACCGGAATGCTCCCTCCCCTAGCCTGCCTACCCCCAGTCACCCTGCTTGGTCTCTTGCCCCCACATCCACCACATGCATGCCCTGCCCACCTACTTCCTTTGCCTGCCCAGCCAAGGCCCGGAGGCTGCAGGTGGCCAGGGAGGTGTGGGGGGGAATGTTGCCTGTCTGCTGCCCTGACCCCTCCAGAAGCAACCGGGCAAGCCCTGGATGGTCAGTGGCCCATGCATCACTGCCATGTGAACGCTCTGGGAGTGCAGCACCTGCCCGGACATAGCTGCAGCCGGCAACAGGATGTGAAGGAGAGGCTGTCTAGCAGAGTGTTCTGAGGTCAGTGAGTTGGTGGGGAGGTTGTGTGGGGCTGGAAGCAGCAGGGAGGTGGGACATCAAGGCCACCCTGGGTGTCTGCAATGGGATGCGGCAGCTGTTGGGCAGCTGCTCCTTTGTGCCCCTTTGCAAGAAAGCAGTTGGCTTTCTCCTACTGATCCTTCCTCTCCGGGAGTCTGGGAGGGCCCTGGTTCAGTCAGCAGCCCACACGCCACTGCCATATGACACTCTGGGGTGCAGCCAGGAAGGATCGCTAGGAGAATGCCAACTGCAGCTGGGAGAATCCCCAGGTTGGTGGGGTGGTGAGGAGATTGCGCGGGGCTGGACTGGAGGCAGCAGGAAGGTAGGGGTCGAGGCTACATCCCTGTACTGGTGAAAAAAAGAATATCCCGCCGTCCTGGAACTGTGCTGCGAGGTAAGGGAAGCAGGTCTTGGAAGAGACCTTCCGTCCCCCTCCAGAGAGCCCATGCCAAAAGAGAGGAAGCAGGCTGGTTTGAATGCAGGAGAGCGGGCAGTTTAGTAGCCCACCTTCTTTCCTAGTTCAGGCGGGTGGAGAAAGGAGGCATGCAATA
Organism: Thamnophis sirtalis; assembly: GCF_051295495.1. Lineage (NCBI taxonomy): Eukaryota > Metazoa > Chordata > Lepidosauria > Squamata > Natricidae > Thamnophis > Thamnophis sirtalis. Next base: position 74,487,646 of record NW_028261383.1, on the reverse strand, counting down.
GCCAAGAGTGAAGGTGCTCCCCTTCACCCTTAGTGCCAGGGGTGCTTTATCACAAGCCTCCTTTCTTTCTCTGCCTGCCCAAATGAGCAAAGGAGGTGCTGGCTCCAAACCGCCCACTTGTCCACATTCAAACCAGCCTGCCCCTTTCTCTCCTGGCATGGGCTCTGGAGGGGGAGGGAGGATTCTTTCCAAAGACCAGCTTCTTTCCAGTGCGGTGGTGATGGCAAGAAGCAGCTGCCAGCAAAGCTCTCAGCGATGGCAAGAGTCCCGTCGCCGCGCCGGATTCAGCAAAAGCGGCTCAAGCAACAATGGGTCATGCTTGGGGAAGGAAGAACCGGAACTGACTGCCCGGGATTGTGCTTCAGCCGCTGCTGTGAAAATGTCTGTTTTCCAGCCACAGGAGGGAAGGAAAGAAGCCAGTCTTTGGAGAGAACCTTCCCTCCCCTTCCAGAGAGCCCATGCCGAAAGACAGGAGGGGGCGGGCTGGTTTGAATGTGGACGAGTGGGTGGTTTAGTGGCCTGCCTTCTTTGCTCTGGCAGGCAGAGAAAGAAAGGAGGCATGTGATAGCCGAGGGCATGTAAGTTTAAAAGAAGCTAGGGATATAAATTTAGGAAATTAAATGGATGAAATGGACTTCATGGAAGTCTGGTGATTTTCCATCAGTTCTATCAAGAGATGCCCTGGGAGATATTGGCACTGATATTCAGTGGCACTGAATATCAGTCAGAATAGCAGAAATTACTCATTATTCATCCAAACGCAGGAGTGGCCATAATTAGAAATGGAAATGTTTTCCATACATGGTGGACCTGTCGATTGATTGCACCTTTCTGGAAGGAAATACACCCCCCCCAAAAAAAATCAGAATACTAACTAAATAAAAAGTAAAATGTATTGCAACATTGAAGAAGGTAAACAAATGTATTATATCTTTACCCCCAAATGCATTATATCTAACTTTAGCTAATACAGTGCTATGTGGGAACTAGGACTGAATTTTGAAATGTACAGCTTTTCCATGTTATCTTGTATTATTTGCTGCTTTCATGCCATATAGTATATTAAACATAGAGAAAAAAACTCCTTTGGCAGTTTCCCTTGTAGATCTTATAGCAGTAATAGGTAACCTTTTCTGGACTATATATGCTCTCCTTTATCATGCAGCCAATTGTTTTGACTTCCTTCCTTCCTTCCTTCCTTCCTTCCTTCCTTCCTTCCTTCCTTCCTTCCCTCCCTCCCTCCCTCCCTCCCTCCCTCCCTCCCTCCCTCCCTCCCTCCCTCCCTCCCTCCCTCCTTCCTTCCTTCCTTCCTTCCTTCCTTCCTTCCTTCCTTCCTTCCTTCTAGCCAGCTGTAATTTTGAATGGAGTTGACATTTTATTTCCTGTGGACCAATAATGCTAAGATGACTGTTGACATTTTCAAGTGGTGGTATGGTTAAGCTCTAAATCTTCCCGGATGGAATTTGGCACGTTCTCCAACCTTTCTGTCCAAGCTAGTCTTGCTCTTTTATAGCTGCTTATAATAAAAAGCTGAATACCAAAAGGCCAATTTGTGGCTTCCAGAAAAGGCAGTTTAATTCCCTACATGGCTAATGCCGAGTTCTATTGTGGGTTACTAGAAATGAAGCTTAGGATGAGGTCATACTTACAAATCTTTCTTCGCTTGAGTTAATGTGCATTATTATCCATTCATAAATTATAGTTTTCCTGTTTTAAATGCCTCAATCTGTAATCCCCCCAGATACCGTAGGAAGATCTTAAACTTAAGCTGTGAAGAGCAACAATGCATTTGTGCTCATAATAATATGTTTCTTTACAAAGGATAGATCTGACTCCCACTACTGTATTTAAATAATCCAAGGAACCTTATCTTTATCCAGACTTAGCCAGTTATATTGTTCTGTGTATGATAAATTCAAGTACTATAACAAAAAAAAAGAAGAATATATTCCTCTAACTTTAGGATCTCATCCCATTTTTATCTATCTAAAGTTTTGCCTTCACCTGATTAGAATTACCTATGGCTCCCCTAAGATACAAAGAGATATTTTTGTCTCTGGCAGGATGAGTGGTGCTGGGGTCTTGAAGAATGGTAAATGCTTGTATGGCCCTCCACCTTGTTCCTGGGAAATCCATGTATTAACAGTTTGGAGGCCTGCAACATGATTTGGCCAATGGGACAAAATGCAATGGGACATGGAGGTGTTCTTTTCACTCTCTGCTTACCACAGCTTCAAACAGAAGTAGCATGGTAAAATCCACGTTTGTTTTAAAGGATGCTACATTAATCTTCCAAGCAGTTTGCTGTCCAATTGTACTTGAACTACCGTATTTCCCCGAAAATAAGACAGGGTCTTATTTTCATTTGACTCCCCAAATTTCGCTTGGCCCTTATTATGGGGGGGGGCCTTATTGATTTGGGGTTGCCTGGTGGCTGCTCTCTTGCGAGCGGGTGCCCGAAGAGCTGGGCACAGTCTCGGGGGCAAATGGCTGTGTTGCGCTGTCGCAGCAGTGCAACAAAGCCGCCATGAGGTGACTATGCTCACTAGCAACCACCAGGCAACCCCCCTTTCTAGCCAGGCAGAGCACCACTCCTCAACCCAGTAATATCCCAAAGGCGCTAAGCTGTGTGGCGCTCTGCCCGGCTGGAAAGAGAGGTTGCGCGAGCACTTGTTCTGCCTCCATCTCACGTGCCTCCCAGCCTCACCATGCCCAGCTCTCCCTGCAGGGCTGGGCCATGGCACCACCGCCGCGGCCCCGCTGCCACTGCCGCAGCCTTGCTCAGAGCATAACCGGCTTCCAAACTCTGGAGATCCGCTGCTGAGTCATCCGGCAGCAGCAGCTCTGGGACTACGCTCTATGGTTGTGGGCTGGCTGTAGGAAGACTCTCTGTCCCACCAGAGTCTTCCAACAAGTTTTCCACAAGTTCCCTGTGGATGGGCTCCAGCATGAGTCCAAAAGCTCGGAAGGCTAAACCTCTGGTTCCAGTGACTGACCTAGATTGGATCCTGCAACAAGTATACACAACTTAATACACATTATACTTGGACATGTATATTAGCCTTCATTCATGTATGTGTGTGTGTGTGTGATTTTTACTATATATATTTTTAAAGAAACATTTAAATTGAGTCTCCCATTTAATCGTGTCTCCCATTTTTCTCATAAGCATCATTGCTAATATTGTATTCTCTTACTTTTCCTTGCTGCATAACATCTGCAGGTGTCCCAGGGAAGTTATCGAAGCTATTGTTTCAGGTCTAAATGCAATGCAATTTCTTACACTTGACTTAACAACAATGAGGTGGCATTAAACCAAAAAGAGTCAGCTTCATTGCCCATAAAATGAGCAATGGACTGCTGATAGTCGATCAAGTGTGAGTAATTCTTGCTTAGGTATTTAATTGATTTACTGACACTTTCTGTAACTCTTACAAAATAATCTTGCTTCCAACCAATCTGTAAAGTTGGAAAGAAATTTTATTTAACTAAGCAAGAATTGTGACTTCTTCTCTCCTCACAACTTTTGACATTTTGCAGGTAAAAAAAAAGGAGATTGACGTATTAAATTTATACACCACCCATCTTACTCTGAAAAAAAAAGACTCTTCCTTGAGTCTCTTCCACATATCAGAAAACAGCCAAGTTAAGACATGTTCTTTTATAGATCATCTGTAGCTCCACACCAGCATTTCCCAATTTGATACCTCTAAAGCAGAGTTTTTCAACTTTAGTTTACATTAGCCACTTCAAGCTCTGAGAACTTCCATGCTGGCCAGAAAATTCTGGGATTTGAAATCCAAATATCTTAAAATTGCCAAGTTCAAAAACACTACTGTAATAGTCTTCTTTCTCCATAGTGTAACTTTCATGCCATGCAGGAGGGGATTATTCACTTCTTCAAATATACTGTATGTTTGGGACCTTTTTTTTGAAATGATGGTTACACATTATAAAATGTTAAATAGGTGGCATCCTACTATCTTTGGGGAAATCCCCCCTTCAGTTCTATCAGGATATGAAAGCATGATTCTTACAGAATTCAATAAGTTGAGTGGACAATTACTGGATTTCTTTTTGTTTAGCACCTTACTATTTAGGTAGAAGATACACATCAGATGGGGAAGAAAGAGTGAAATAGCTCTCTTAAACTTTGAGGGGAAAAAGCCAAAGGCAGGCTTTTATTCCACCTATTTGCAGCTTATGGTACAAGTAGCATATGTTAGTCTCTATGTGAAGGCGGGAGAGTAAGAAGACATGCACGTATGTTATTACTTTACTCATTGTTGTTGTATTTGGGTCTTTTCCTGTGTAAGATTGAAATTGTCTTGGCAACGTTTCAGCGAGGTCTCACTCGCCACCTTCAATACAATACAATACAATAGCAGAGTTGGAAGGGATCTTGGAGGTCTTCTAGTCCAACCCCCTACCTAGGCAGGAAACCCTGTACCGTTTCAGACAGATGGCTAACTAACATCTTCTTAAAGAATTGCAGTGTTGGAGCATTCGCAACTTCTGGAGGCAAGCTGTTCCATTGATTAATTGTTCTAACTGTCAGGAAATTTCTCTTCAGTTCTAAGTTGCTTCTCTCCTTGATTACTTTCCACCCATTGCTTCTTGTTCTACTCTCAGGTGCCTTGGAAAATAGTTTGACTCCCTCTTCTTTGTGGCAACCCCTGAGATATTGGAACACTGTTATCATGTCTCCCCTAGTCCTTCTTTCTCTTAAACTAGACACATCCAGTTCCTGCAACTGTTCTTCATATGTTTAGTCTCCAGTCCCCTAATCATCTTTGTTGCTCTTCTTTGCACTCTTTCCAGAGTCTCCACATCTTTTCTACATCGTGGCGACCAGAACTGAATACAGTATTCCAAGTGTGGCCTTACCAAGGCATTATAAAGTGGTATTAACACTTCACGTGATCTTGATTCTATCCCTTTATTTATGCAGCCTAGAACTGTGTTAGCTTTTTTGGCAGCTGCTGCACACTGCTGGCTCATATTTAAATGGTTGTCCATTAGGCCCCCAAGATCCCTCTCACAGTTACTACTATTGAGAAAGGTACCACCTATACTGTACCTGTGCATTTCCTTTTTGTTGCCTAAATGTAGAACATACTCTTTTCACCATTGAATTTCTTTTTATTAGATAGTGCCCAATGTTCAAGTTTGTCAAAATCCTTCTGTATCTTGAGCCTATCTTCTGGAGTGTTGGCTATTCCTGCCAGCTTGGTGTCATCTGCAAATTTGATAGGTTCCCCATTTATTCCCTCATCCAAATAATTTATGAAGTTGTTGAAGAGTACTGAGCGTAAAACAGAGCCTTGGGGTACTCCACTGCATACTTCCCTCCATGTAGATGCAGTTCCATTGAGGACTACACATTGAGTGCAGTTGGTCAGCCAGTTACAAATCCATGTAGTGTGATGCTGTCCAACCCACATCCTTCTACTTTATCTATTGGTAGATTATGGTCTACCTTATCAAATGCCTTACTGAAGTCCAAGTAAACTATATCGATGCCATTCCTCTGGTCCACTAATTTTGTCACATCATCAAAGAATGCAGTAAGATTAGTCTGGCATGATCTGTTTTTGACAAACACATATTGGCTTTTGGCTATTACTTTGTTTGCTTCTAGGTGTAACAGTCTGGATGGTGGGTGGGGCTTGTTTGTTGACTAGGGCTGGTTTCCAGATTTCTGGTAGGCAGGAGGTATCGTCACGTTTATTCATGTTGTGGGGGTGTTTCTCTATTTCGATAGCTTCCATAATTATTCTCTTGTTGAAGTGTTCTGTTTTGGAGATTAACCTGGTTCCTTCAAAATTAATTTCATGTCCTGTAGCTTTAAGGTGCTGGAAAAGGGAGGACGTTTTTTCTTTTTTTCTTACTGCGTTCTTGTGTTCTGCAATGCCTGCATTTATTCTTCTGTTTGTTTGTCCTATGTATGTTGCAGGGCAGATTTTGCATGGTATTTTGTAGACTCCTTGGTTTTCTAGCTGGATTTTGTCTTTGGAGTTTCTTAAGATGTTGGCTATTTTTTGGTCAGTGTTGAAGGCTGTCTTGATATTGTGTTTGTGGAGAATTTTTCCTGATTTTATCTGTGGTGGCTTTGATGTAAGGGAGGAGGGCAATGCCATTGTCCTGTTTTATCTCTTGGTTTTTTGGGGGAGTCTCCCTTTGGATTAGGTTGGTAATTGTTTTTCTGTGTAATTCAGTTTTCAAGTGGTCTTTGTCGGCTAGGTGTTTGGTTCTGGAGATGAGAGTCTTGGCTACAGAGTTCATCTGTGCAGGGTGGTGATGGGATTGTGCGTTTAAGTAGTGGTTGGTGTTGTTTTTTTTCTGGTAGATGGTGTGTCCTATGGAGCCATTGGGCTTTTTGTAGATTAGGATGTCCAGAAAGGGAAGTTGGTTGTTTGCTTCTATTTCCATGGTGAATTGTATTTTGGGGTGTAGGCTGTTGAGATGTGTGAGGAAGTTGTCCAGTTTTTCTTTCCTTTGTGGCAAAATCACAAAAGTGTCATCAACATATCTAAGCCAGGGTTTGGGTTTGTGTTCAGATTTATCTAAGGCGTTCCATGTATAATGTATAAGTTTGTAAGTGGTGTGTGTGTGTGTGTGTGTGTGTGTGTGTGTGTGTGTGTATGTTTTCATAGATTTTCATGGGTATAGGTATGCAGGTATCTTACACAGGAAAAGACCCAAATACCAAGACCTGCATATACAGTATATATATATATATATACACACACACATACATATTACATAACTTTGTGTACACACACACATATATACATATACATACATACACACACATATACATGCATACACACATACACACACACGACTCCATTTAACTTGGAAAATATTTATTTCCCTATACCTTCAGATTAAAAGCATTAATATTTATCATTAGGAGTAATGCTTATTCTTCTCATAACCTGTCCATCAGTTGCAGCTAGAATTGTTCTAGAGTACATAAGTGAACATTTACACGAAGTGGTAGCACCTAGACTAGGGTTGGGGAGCTATGGCCTGTTTATGACCTATGGACTTCAATCCCAGAATTCCTGAGCCAGCCAGGAAAGAAATTGAATTTGCCCTGAAAAAAGGTTGTGATAAGTAATTTTCATAGTGTTGTCAAGAAAACTATCTTGGCAAGTCCATAAAGTCATAAGTAACAGATTTTGACTCAAGAGATGTGATCTTTTCAAAATAGGTAGAGGAAAGGCAAAATATATGAGAAGAGAGAAAAATGATGAACATTTCTTCTCTTAGCCATTTGATGAATTTCAAAATAAAGAGAAGCTACCATGTGACTTATCAGCATTTGTGGGTGTAAGGGATATTTTTCTTTCTTTCTGCTTGACTTCAGTTATGTCAGCTAGTGAGTGATTTTTCAAACATCTTGTTCTTCCTGTAAGCTGCCTGGCTGCATTATATTGTCTTCCTGCCTAACCTTACTAGGGGCAAAGGTTATGATAATAAAGGAGTACAAAGAAGTTACACATATTTTTGAGAAAAATTACTGACTAGTCTTACCATGAATTGTAAAAGGAATGTATGTAGTCGCTTCTCCATACATTCAGAGAGTAGTTATTGGAATCTGAGAGGGGTCAGGACAAGCAATTTTTCAGTTCCACTTTTGGGAATCTACTGTCAGAATGTCTGCACCCACATTATTTATAAATATAGTTGCACAATTGCCATGGCTACTAGCCTGAGAAACTTGGAAATGGTTTTACAATATTATTGAGAAGGAGGCACAGTAACTATCCCATACACACCAAGCCTTTTAGCAGATGGCTGCTAATTTTTTTCCTGCCACTTTTAAGACCTTTTTGCTTTAATAAATAAAAACTTAATAATGATACTTTTTAACAAGAGAACAATACACGTGTGAAGGTCAGAAGGTTTTAAATCCTACCTGCAACTGATTAATTACTGAAAATGGATCTCCGTCCCTTACAAATGTGATGACTGGATGAAGAGGACAAAATATGCATGTTGTTCTCCTAGATCAGAGTGAACTTATCAAGTACATCTTTTTTTGTGTAGCATGTCATGACGTGCTTGTAGAACCAGGAGCAAAGAAAGCCACTATTGTGAAAGGTAACTCATTCAGATTAATATTCCACTTGGCATTTTACAGGGTGGAAATTGAGTACCAAAAACAAGTTCCCTCAGCTGAACTCTTGTTATTCCTTATATAAATTAATTTCTGATTTGAGTGTAGTAAGTCTTTCAATCTGTTCTCTTCGTTACCTATTTTCTCTCTCTTTTGCAGCATCCCCAATGACTGCTGGTAGGGGAGAAATGTGACCAAAAATGCCCCCTTTTACTTATTACTTCCTTTTTAGACAGATAAATGTGTTGGATTAGTGGACCTAAGAATGTCCTCAAATAGAAAATATGCCTGTTGTTCAGTCCAACACACTGGCTTGCTTTCAATAGTTCTATGAGAGCTTAACTTCCTGATACAATTCCTAGTATATGTGACAGTTACGTCATTGTTATGTGCTCAGACGATTGTGTACATTTGGACTGCCAGCTTCTCTTCTTTGCTGTTTTTACTATAATCTGTGCTGCCCATTCATGTTTCAAAAGCATGTGTTTACTCATTAGTACTTTGTTATGAATACAGAGATATTGTCATTTTGCTTATGAGGAGAGAAAGATCCTCTCTTTAAATAGCTTGATCACACATGTTCCTGGGTGAAGAACACTGGGAAAATACAGGGGTTAAAAATGATCAAGGGGCAGGAGCTGAGTGCCTATGGATTGCTAGTCATTTCTGTTCCTTCTTGACCTTCAATCGTCTTTGATGGTTCAGGAAAATGAAAGGCAAAGGAGGCCTCTGTATCATCTGAAGCTGATTTTAAAGGCACATATACAGTGAGAAGTTCCTGTCTTCTTGGAAACACATTCTTAGGATATAATTTTGATTGGATTTAGACTTCCTGTAAGAAAATTTGAACATTTGATTGCTTATAATCATATCATAGTGAAGAAAGCGAAGTTACCTTGCCTTTGGAGAAGGAGGGAGGGAGAGAGGGAAGGAGGAAGGAAGGAAGAAAGACCATGAGACAGGAGGCTGAGGGACCTCAACATACCTTCACTTCTTCCTAAAAGTACTGGCTTGGAAACTTATGTTGTAACCACTTAAATTTTAGAGAGGATCTCCTGAATCTTAAAGCATAGGTTCCTCAACTCCTTAGGACTACTTCTGTACATTAATTGGAGGCTGTTGGGGAGATGGGACCAATGTTCCCTCTAATTTTTTTTCAGTGTGAGCGGAAAAGTATAGTGTTTGAGCAGTACATTTTCATGCCTGAGCACCTGAATTTTTTTCACAGATGTCACCTAAGACAACAACGAAATCAGTGTTATTTGAAACTCAAAGTTATGTTTATTCAAGGGACCCGCTTAATTCAAGTGTTCTATAATATCAGTATGACTTATAATACTGCAAGTCTGCAATATTAAAATACTTGTATAGGGGATCCCCGGGATCCCCCAAAGAGATCAAATCACAACCAGTATGCCACCTTCTTGGTATGTTGTTTTTATTTTCATTGAGTTTTTAAAAATGAGCATTATTTCATCCTTTTTTTCTTTATTTTTGATTGGTATCTGCAATTTGTGTTAATTCTGTTCATACATATAATATAAATGAAAAACCCAGCTCTCTTAAAAATCTTTTAAGTTCTTTGTGGTTCTCTCTTTAAGAATTGGCCAACTAATATTTCTGTTCCCCCAACTAATGCCAGGCAGAGTTAACTGAAAAAGTAATTTTTCATGAAAGGACATTTTCCTAGTATTTATGAATAACAGTTCATATTTATATCTGCTAGATTTAGCAGAGGATGACCAATTATTCTAAAGCTATTATGGTTGCTTGTATCTCCTAATTTCAATATTTTTCTTGACACTCAGTATATCTTGCAACTATTTGCATTTGGCAAATAAATAGGGTAAGTGATTATGCTTTTTAAAGACATTTAAGTAATTGATAGTAATTAGTATTTTGCATGTTGTGCGCAAAAACTGAATATTCCATACTGGGGGAGACATTCCCCAAAACACAGCAGGAACAAAAAAGATAACATTCCCTCCTCCTCTCCTAAAAATCTTTCAACTGGAAAGTTCATAATAATTACATACACCTCTTAAAGGAGCCGTTGCAAATACCCATTTTTTTACCGTTTTACTGAAATGTGAAAACTCAAGATAAATGTTTTTAATTCATTGCTAAGGAGGGAGGGGGCAGGGGGTGTTTATTGTTTACTACTTTATTGAGGACTCCAGACCGTCACCCTCCATCTTGCAAAAAGCATGATCTCACACCCACTAAAATCTCCCCCTCCGCCTCAGTTCATTATCCCTTTCTGCAGCCACTTTTCCTCCTCCCTCCCAAGATTCACCTGCCAACACCAAGAGGAACAGGAAAAGAGGCGCCTTCTCTGCCCGGTGCCCCATACCACTGTGCCCCAAAAGCCAGCTGGAACCCCACAAAGCGGCTGGTTAATTAGCTTCCACACTTCAGTCAAGTGAAGCCTCTGCCAGGAGGGGGTGAGCGCAATCCAATCCGAATGGGAGCCAACAGCCATCGCTCGTTCCCTGCTGGCTCTAGATTGTCCTGGGAACCAGCAAGTGTGAGCAAGAGAGGGCGGAAGACACCCGCTTTCTCTCCCCGCCGCCTAAGTCCGGCTGCACAACCAACCACAGAGCAAAACTTTCCCTGCCTCCGCCCCGAGAGTGGAGAGGTATAACTTCTGTGAAATAAATCAGTTTGGATGTTCTGCAGCTTGGAGCAAAATTGGCAGGGACTCCAACCATTATGCAAAGAAAGCCCAGGAGCGCAAAAGTTAGCGCCGGTAGCAGAGAGTGGCCTCTCATCTAACAGGAAGTGTAACATTGAAAATCATGCGCGGCACTTGGAAACTGCTGCGCGGTGTTTCCATATTATGTGTGCGGCCGCGCAGGCGCGCACCTTAGAGGAAACACTGGATGGGACCCTATTCCTTGCCAACCACTTTCTATAGACATCTCCAGAATTCTGTCTTGTGTTATAAAAAGATCAAACCTTCTCTGTATCCAGCAGAGGGAAAGATTAGTGCAATCTCTGTACGTAATCAAAAGCCATGTCTCATTCATGCAGTATCTAGTTTATCTGAATCCAGGCAATCTTGGTTTGGCAAGTTAGCTAGATTCACAACAGTATATACCAATTTCTTTTACATGCCATCTCACAGGTCCAGAACATTAAGGCTATCAGACTTATATTGATTATGCACCATCAAGTTGTTATTGGGTCTTAAGACAGGTTTTCTCCATGACAATCTGTCCCTAACCTAGTTTTTTCAAGTCTCCCAATGGTGCATCCATTGCTACGGTAACGGAGTCCATCTATCTTGTAGCTGGCTGTCCTCTTTTCTTTCCTTCCACCTTTTCCGCATTTTCCAGGGAACTGGCTCTTCACATGATGCATCTGAAGTAGAATAATTTCAGTCTAGTCTTTGAGTGAAAACTTTGGGTTGATTTGTTCAATGATCCATTTTTTGTTTTCTTGGTGTCTCAGGCGCCTTCTCAAGCAAAATTCAAAAGCATCAATACTCTGTATCCTGCTTCTTCAATGTCCATCTTTTGTTGCCATAGAGTGCTATATTGCCTGTCTCTGTGCTACTAGACTAATAATTTGTGCTAATCTACAGCAGCTTCCAAGAAATGTGCAACCACACATAAAGGGTAAGTTCACACATTGTGTTAAACAATCGACTGCCTTAAAAACATTCTAATCCATAAGCCATGGTTTACAAATCACCATTGTTCTGATCACTCAACATGCAAGCAAAACAAATAGCAAAATCAAACAAACCACATCATCTCACAAAGTCTGTGATGGGAAGCAGGCCAAAGCAGGCTTTAAATAACCAGGTAACATTCCCCCAGGTGTAAAAGTTATTTTTCCTGTTTTAATTCATTTCAGCTTAGACGCTATGTAAAATTTAACTACTACTGGGAAAGCTTTGTATCATTGTGTGGGATATAAGATGACTCAGACAGAAGAACTGGTAGTTTCAAGTAACTGAAAGTTAACAGCAGCAGATAAAGCATTATTGTCTTATCACAGAATCCTTCTGTCCTGGGGAGCACAGCTGCATTGAAAATAAATGCTCTCTTTTTTCTCCACATTTATTTATTTTATAATTACAGGCCTAAAAAAAAGCTTAGTCACGTGTCACTTGCTCTCTGATGGCATTCACTGAACTCCAGAAGCGGAATTCTAACTTCCATTAAAAATATATATATATATATATATCAAATATTCCTCCTGCAAAGGAGATTTAAATAAACCTGAGTATCACCAAAGGAAATCAACTTCATAAGTTAAGTCTTTCTCCCTCCAGTTCTAGTTCACTGGGTTTGTGTACTGATATCATCAGGATGAAGATTACACAACACTGATTTACAAGTTCTGAGTAAGCTCCCTCACTGTTTGCCCAAACATTAAAGCAGTGGTGTCCAATTTTAAGACTTATGAATTTCAACTCTCAGAAATCCCCAGCCAGGAATGCTGGCTGGGGAATTCTGGGAGTTAAAGTCCACAATTCTTAAACCTGCCAAAGTTGGACACCCTTACACTAAAGTTTTCAGCTAGTCCTCGACTTACAGCCATTACTATTGTTTTTCAACGCATGAATGTTGCAGCATCCCCATGGTCACGTGATAAAAATTCAGATGCTTGGCAACTGGTTCATATTTATGATATCAGCAATGTCCCGGGATCATGTGACCACCTTTTACAACCTTCTGACAAACAAAATTTAAGGGGGAATCAGATTTACTTAACAGCTATGTTATTGACTTAAGTGATTCACTTAACAACTGTGGCAAGAAAGGCGGAAAACTCACTTAAGTAATGTCTCACTTAATGACAGGAGTTTGGGGTTCAAAAACGACGAGGCCCACCTCTATTTTAAAGCCAATCCTTGGATCAGCCATCTGGTAGGTATTGTAGGAAGACAGAATGCTAGCTCAGGTCAGGGTTAGGTAGCACTCAAAAAAGCACTTGGACTTTTTTCCCATTTGGAAAGAAAAAAATCTTGCCCGACACTGGTTTTTCTTTACCTCTGGCAAAGGATCTGTGACTCAGCAGAGATGAGGGCGGACAGGAGACTAAAAAAAAAACAAAACAAAAAAACAAAACCAACCATCTTGGCATCTGCTGGAGCACGTAGGAGAGATAGAATTCATGGTTTTGCAGGTTCTGGCAATTCTTGAATGACAACTGATTTCAGGAGCAGCTGTTTCTGGAACTCTATACATCTGTCTTGTCATAAAAGGCGGATGGAAGGAAATCCCCACTTTTACCTATCTTTTATCTGCACCTGGAGATTCTGGTGTGGTGATCAAAGAAGTCTCCTTTTGCTTTAGAGTCAACTGCATCACCTGCTTTGTTCTTGTGAAATTTTTGAAGTTCTTCACACATGCAGACTTTTTCATATATAACAGATGGAACTTCTCATCTGGCCATTTTACTGTGACTTTGTATTTCTGATTATCTCACTGAGGAGGTACAAGAAATATTTCAAAGGGCCTTTTTTCCATTTTCAGAACTGATTTATATAGTGATGGGATATAAATTCATTCCAAACAAGAATAGCCTTGAGTATTCTTGACGAAAACCACAACAGTAATAATATAAAATTGTAAAGCTATGTAAAACAACCAGAACTTTTTTTTAAAAAAAGGATAATGTATGACATAGAAGGGATACAAAGAATTTAAACCTTGTTCAATCTGTTAGTCCCAAATGACATTTGAACAGGAAAAGGTATTAGCAAAAAAATAGGAAATTATTCATATAGTTGAAGTATGATAATCAGGCTGAACTAAATTTATAACTTGTTGTAGAAATGATTCAGCTTCTTTTGAATTTAGTATTAAGCAAATGTGGCTACTCTGGATATGAGTCATCCTTTCTTAATAACCTTGATTTGCCACAAGGAAAGACAGAGCACATAGACTTGGCTTATGCAATTACGGTTCTTAAGTCCAGCATGAGGGACAGGATGGCCTTGAGCACTGTACCACTGAAAGGTAAGAACAAGCAGGCACAACTAGTACTGATTACTCTGTCCCCTAAACAGCCTATTTATATCCGGTGAATTCATACCACAAGGAATTAAATGGGCAATATCTCTCCCTTTGTAAATTCTACTTGAGAGAGATCATAGTGTTCTCCAGCTGTTTACAACTTGGTGTCCTCTAGATGTGTTACGATTACAACTCCTGGAATTTCTCAAGGAAAAGTTAATAAACACACTGTCCACCCTCAGCCTTTTCGGGAAAAGGCAATAGGATCCCCATCCAAAGGATGGTTTATTGTTTGAAAGACTCATATACAATAATGCTTCTCATTCAAGGCAGCAAAGCTGGTTAAAAAATATAATCTTAAGAGCTATTTTGGTGTTTTAGATTTCCATCCACACTCTTCAAAATTCTGGTAGCATCTTGTCTAACTAACAAATTTTATTAAAAGGCAGAACTTTCTGTGAGCTGTAGCTCACTTCATTAGATGAATGGTTTTTCTAACTTTTGACTTTTTCTAACTTTCTAACTTTTGACTTTTTCTAACTTTTGAGCTCTCCTCCAACTCCCGCACTCTTATTTACTAGGCTCTTATCACCAATAGATGCAAACAATGGAGTAGGGAGGGGAAAGCCAATAATTCATATGCATTGTTCTGTTCATCCACATATTATGTTTATACACAAGGAACTGGATAGAGTCATGGGTGAGGCCTGTTTAGGGCCTAAACTTTAGGCTATTGCTATGAAAATGCTATGCAATATAGAAGTGGCTCTAAGAAATCTAAGGAACTCCTAAAAATTCAGAAAGATGTGCAATTGTTTATTTAAAAAAGGAGAGACTTTACCTTCAAATTATAGCATATATGTAGGGATCAATTTATATTTCTCTTCCCATCTCTGGATTTTAAAATTTATTTATGGGGTGAACTCATCTGTATGAAAATGGGAAGCAGAGTCAGAGGCAGAGAAAGATAGTTAGGCAGAGTGGAAGCTGTACCATGAAATCCTACAAATTGCAAAGGGAAAGGCTACGTGGGGAGAGAGGTATGAGGTCTTTTTAAAATTCTACTTAGCCCTCAGCAAAGTCAGAGAAACTGCAAAAGGGGAAAGATTTAGTGGGTAAGAGATAGGCAGTAAATAATAGAAGAAAACAAATTTAGTGTCCTCAATTTCCAGCAAATGCTTAATGATCTACTCCAGTAAGTACAGACTGCTCTTCCCAGCTCCCTTGTTTGAGGAGCACCTTGTCTGAGTCCTGCTGATTACAGTAATTGTATTTAGTAAAACATAATAATCATTTCTTGCCCTCTTCACGTAATATTGCTTTGGCTCTTTTGAAACATCAACAATCATTATTTGTGATTTTGTAACCTGGAGATGGGCTGAATAGTCCTTGCTATTGCGATCTGAAGAGGTGGGCCTGCACACAGTCTGTATTGGTTGCAAGACCTCTGGTGCCCTCTCAATGCTTTGGACTACAGCAATCAAGAGGAAGCTGCAAGAGGAAGGAACAGCTGTCCTTCCTACTTGACATATAGCAAAAACCTGAGAAACCAGGACCTAGCGGATAATTAAGGGAGCAGTATGTGAATGTTCTGTTGGAGATAAGCCCACACTGGTTGAGCAAAGAAAAATACACCACAGTTAGTGAATTTAGGGAAGTGTGGTAATGAAATGCATTGCTCAACATGATGTGCTGTAACACAAGCTGAAGTGCTGGAGGAAGTGTGATCTTTTGCAAGGAGAAAAGCATTCATCATTAGCCCCTGTTCATGCTTCGACAGAAGCGTGAAAGCATGGAACTGAGTCAGTGGGTAAAGAGTTGGCCAAAGTACTAAGGAACAAAATGCTTTCATTCCTATAGAAGAGTCTTAGAAACTTTTTATATTTTAGTTTTATTCAGAACTGATTTTTGAGGCAGGTTTGAGAAAGTAATCAGACTAATTATAGGGGAAAATAATTGTTAGGTTCAATTTTAATATCGATGTGAATTTTGATAGTAAAATCTATTATTGGCAAAATAATGTGCTATCTTCACTATGCTATCAGTAGCTCGTTCCTATTATTGTTGTCCTTTTCCTTTTAATTTGAGCTTTCCTGCAAGGCACATTTAACAAAGATGCTTTTGTGATAAAATGTTTGATTCATTTGACAGAACTACCATGAGTTTATCTCTCCATAAATAATTTAGAGATTCCCTTTGGAATCTTCGGATGGAAACCAGAAAGAACGGTTCAATAATGGAACTAGTAATAGGGGGATATGATGAATCCACCATCACTTTATCCAAGCAGACACTAGATCAGTGTTTCTCAGTTCTGACAATTTTACTTAGATTTCAACTCACAGAGTTCTCCAGTTAGATATGTGGACTTCCATGCTGGCTAGGGAATTCTAGAAGTCCTTTTATCTTAAAGTTGCCAAGATTGAGAGCACTGCACTTAGACAATAAAATGCTAGGATAATTTAATTTGGATTTTTGCATTGAGCTTGGACACAATAATCTAAGATACTTTTTCCAGACATTTCTATGTCCATTATTTTGAGGCAACCACATAGTTCAATATATTCCTCAGGAATTGATAGGAATTTAATAGTAGCCAAAATTTGGTATACTAGTGGTACATAATTTATTTGGTTTAACAACAGCTTCACTCCAATTTTCTTCAAAAGTAGATGAACCTACACCTTCTTTAATACATCTTCTGAACCAGTCATAATGTAGATGGTAATATCATTCCCTGGTAATATTATTCTTCAAATGGCTTCCTGCCCATTTTATTTCTGTGAAAGCCAGATAGAATGTTCCAACTGTGTTCCAACAAATGGCAGGGAAATAAATCTTCAAAAGTAAGTACTTATTGAAAAAAAATAAGTATTGATAATACTTATTGTTTTAGCTATGTTATGGTGCTATTTATTTAATACTTGTATGCTACATTCATATATTTCATTAAGCCATAATGTAGCAGTGTGATGTGTACAGCTACAAAGTTTGGATGGGAAAATTCAGATGACTAGATGGCAGGAGAGTTAAGGTTTTCTGAATCGTTTTGCTGCCATTTCTTGGTTGACTGGATTTTTGAAGTTCTTATCTGGTATCCCAAATACTATATTGTATGTATAGTGTAGTAGAGGTTACAATTAATGTACTGGATTAACCCAGCTGTTTATGGTTTATTGAAGAAATAATAATGAAAACAAATATCGCCTTTATGTGGGAGCTCAGTTCATTCTTTTCCACTCTGTTCATTCTATTCTATGTATTATTCTTGAACTGGGGCACAATGGCTCAGCGGTTAACTGGGTTTGTCGGTTGGAAAGCTGACAGCCTGGTTGAAATGTCGGTTGAAATGTCATGCAACAGGATGAGCTCCCATTACTTGCTCCGGCTCCTGCTAACCTAGCAGTTTGAAAACTTTCAATTTCAATTTTAATGGATTTGTATGCTGCCCAATCCCGAAGGACTCCGGGCGGCTTACATAAAAACAGTTTAAAAAATATTAAAAGAATTTAAAATACAGAACAAAACGAATTAAAAAAGACACAACATGCATTCAATCTTAATGGGGCTGAAGCTCAATCAAAGATCAGCAGCCCTAGGCCTGCCAGAACAGCCAGGTCTTAACAGACTTTCGGAAGGCCGAGAGAGTAGGGAGGGTCCGGATCTCAGGGGATAGATCGTTCCATAGGGCCGGGGCAGCTACAGAGAAGGCTCTCCCCCGAGGAGCCGCCAGACGACATTGTGTAGTCGACGGCACTCGGAGAAGGCCTACCCTGTGAGATCTTATTGGGCACTGGGAGGTATGTTGCAGGAGGCGGTCATGGAGATATCCAGATCCTAGGCCTTGTAGGGCTTTAAAGGTGATAACCAGCACCTTGAAGCGTGTTCGGAGACGAAAAGATGTAATTGTGAGTAGATAAATAGGCACCACTTTGGTGGGAAAGTAATAGGATCCTGTCACTTCAGCGTATAGTCATGCTGACCACATGACCATGGAAAAGTATTTGGACAATGCTAGATCACTTCAGCTAAGAAACCGAGATGAGCACTGCCCCCTTCAGTTGTAAACAACTGAGCAGGAGAAACTTTCACCTTTGTCTTTATTATTCTTGAGTGATCTTCCCTTCTGGCATCTTGATTTGTATTGAGGTTCATTCTCGTCTATCTGTGGTTCCTCAAATCCTTTTCTGATGCCAGCCAAGGATATGAAGAAGCCTTCTGCCAGTCTTACTCCCCTCGCCAGGTATTCCAAGGCAAATATGAGTTCCAGATGCTAATCTAAGTGTCAAGGTTGCAAGCTTTTGGCTAGTCCACAGCTGTTCGGGATAAAGAGGTTTCCTTTTCCTTCTGTCCTTAAAAGTCATATTGTAGCTGAAATAGCCTGGATTTAGTTTGGAAAGATAAATTGCAGAAATAAAATCTGAAAGAGGGATTCAAAGATGTTTTCAGAGTTCTCTCAGGCATTATTTGTGATTTGATACAGGGCAGGATTAACTCATCTTCCTCTTTGGCACTACAGTATCTATATCAAAAAGCAAAGAGCAAAAAAAGTTTTAATTGATACAATTTGCATAACTTCATTGATCTTTATTATTTATTATTGTTTCAAAACTGATCTTAAATGGGCTCTGTCTAGATGAAAATTGCTCTTTTACCACATTTCCCGAAGCACCAGCCTTTGAAGAATATACTTATCTGAGTTATGTTTAATAAACAGGGATGATTTGAACAATACACAGTGCTTGTAGCTGTCTATCTTCATATTATCTTTATAGTGACTCTAATGCATATTTGAACTTTAAAATGTACTTTCCTTCTCACTCGTATTCTTAAGTCATGGCCTGATACAAGTCTTTCAATTTGGGCTGCTTCATGCCAAGTCAAAACGTGGTTGTTTGGTGTTGCGATAGGAGTCTAGCCGTTGTGTTTTTAAGGAAAATGTTGAATTTATTTGTTAGCTTTGTAACTTCTTTTTTGCTAAGAACTCAAGGTGGCATGCACAACACTCCCTTTTTCAACAACAATCCTATGGGGTACAGTAGGTTGGGCTAAGAGAGAGGGACTGGCCCAAAGTCATCCCATGAGCATCCATGGATTAAGGTGCACATGAAAGTGGGACTACCTGTTCCTACTCTATGCTTCAGCTATTACACCACATTTGCTTAACAGGTACTATGTAATTCCGCATGTTGTAGTTTACAGGTAAGTCTCATTAGGCAACTGCCTCATATAGCAACTGTCCACAGTTACAGTGGTGATTGGTATCACTTTGACAATGTAACTTTGTGGCCAAACTTTTGAATTTATGATCTTCATAGCTCTGTAAAGCAAAGCAAAGCTGAAGTAAGATAATAAATCATGATGCTTCGCTTAACAACAGAATTGTCATTTCCAATTGTGGTTGCTAAACAAGGACTACCTTGTTCAGTAAACCAAAGTCAGAGAAACCATGACTTAATGTCATACATAATATAACATCTCACCAAGGATGTGAATTGACATAAGGATTTTAAAGAAATATTACCTAACAGAGACTATTTCAGCTGATGTAAGGGTATTTTTGTGTGAAAGGAGGAAATTAGAAAGTGGCTCAGCAGAAGTAGAAAGCTTCAGTCTTGTGCTAATTAATACGAATAACCATCCCAAGCATCAGCATTTAATTTGGCAGAAATTAATCATTAAGCACAATGCACTTCAAGAACACATGAGTCATTCCCTTTATAATGTTGAACGTTATGAAATCCAGCATAGCTGAAGTGTTAAATCAAACTCCATTCTTTAAACATGCATTAGAGAGGGGAAAAGGCAAAGGCTAGCTGCGGCAGAAAGTGAGAGGACCCAGATCTCAAAGCATCAAACAACTAGACTTACCCATATTTTTCAGAGAATAAGACACACTTTTTTCCCCTCAAAAAAAAGGCTGAAAATCTGGGTGCGTCTTATACACTGAATACAGCATATTTTTGCCTCCCAAAACCCTGCCCCCTTCACCAAAATGTCCACGCAGAGCCTTTAGGAGGTTTTCAGAATGCTCTTGGGGGTTGGGGAGGGCAGAAATGAGTTAAAAATGGGACATTTTTGCTCAATTTTGCCCCTCCAGCCCGTGAAACACTCTATAAGCCTCCTAAAGGCTATGCATGCCCTTTTTTGGACAAAAAATGGTCCCATTTTTGTAAAAAATGGCCTCCTTTTTGCTCATTTTTGGGGGGCTACCCCTCCAGGAGGACTCTACAAGCCTCCTACAGGCTATTCATGCCCCCCCTTTTTTAAAAAGGGTACATTTTCAGGAAAAACGGGCTGTTTTGGGGAGGTCTGCAGAGTGGAAAAACTTTTTTTAAAAATTTGCCTCTTCAAAATCTTGGCGCGTCTTATACTCCGGTGCATCTTATACTCCGAAAAATATGGTAGTTAAAAAGAAGTATGCTGCCCAGCACATTTTCTCCATCAGGAATCCCAGCAAAAATACAAATATTTGTATTATTAAATCTCTAACCTAGGCAGTCCTTGACTTACAACCACAATCGAGCCCAAAATGTCTGTTGTTAAGTGAAAAAATTGTCCCAAAGATGTTTTTTCCAGAGGCAACTAGACTTTCTGTTTTTTCTTCAAAGATGTTTCGCTTTTCATCCAAGAAGCGTCTTCCGCTCTGACTGGATTCCACCATCCAGTCGAAGTGAAATGTCTTCAAAGAAAAACCAGAAAGTCCAGTTGTCTCCTGAAAAAGCAACTTTGGGACAACCGTGACCTGGGTGACTGAGAATCTCCATAGACATTAAGTGAAAAAAAAAATTAAATGCATTTTTCCCATTTCAGGACTTTTCTTGCCACAGTTGTTAAGTGGTTTCTCTAATGACTTGACTTCTCAGAAGCTCACAAAAGGGTGACCCATGACACAGGGACACTGCAATTGTCATAAATATGAATCAGTTACCAAGCATTTGAATTTTGAACACGTGATGCTGAAAAGGCTGTAAGTGTGAAAAACGGTCAGAAGTCCTTTTTTCAGCGCTGTTGTAATTTTGAATAGTCACTAAATGTTCTAAATTGAGGACTATATTATGAAGGGACTTTTTTTCAGCTGAAAGAGAAGCAAAATGAGCAATCTCCCCTCTCCAGTTGATGTGCTTTGGACTTATGAGGGTTCAATGGGATCTAGGGCAGTAATGACTAACCTTTTTGTTGTCATGTGCCGAAAGCACGTGCACACATGTCAGCTCACATGCCCACAACCATAATGCAATGTGTGCACTACCCCCACCCATGCACCCCCTGCGCATGCACAACCCCCCCACGTGCCCCATTTTGGGCTTAGCAGGTCTTCCTAAAGCCTCCTGGGACTAAAAATGGGCTGCAGGGTGTGCTCCCCTCTCGAACATGCACACGTGACCCCCCCAGCCCCATGCATGTGCGTGTTTCTCCTGCATGCGCTGTGTTCCCTGCACATACACAGCAGAGATCCGAAAATCAACTGGCCAGCGGGAGGCGCATGCATGGTAAAACTGAGCTGGGGCGACGGATCTAGGGAGTTCCAGGAATAGAGAGCTGGTAATAGTAAGCCGGAATGGCTTATTGGCTTCACTTCGTTTTGGCTCCTTTGCCAGCTTTGGCCTTTGGTTGCTAAACAATTCTGAATAAATGCTCTCAGGGTTGAAAGAAGTAGATTGGTAAATGGAGCACAAGCAGCATAATCTGGATAGGAAATGAAGAAATGAACAACTAAGTGTGATTATGTCTTGATACCACACCCTTGTATTTCTGGAATAGAATGGATCCCCCCCCCCTAGCTTGCAGAGGGAGAAGAGCTCACAAATGTATTTAGTTTTGAGAGTTCTTCTCCTCTTCCTTGCAAACAACCCATGTTGCAGGAACACTTTAATTACCTACAGATGTCTGTTAAAATTCTGCCTAGAAATATAAACAGGCAGACAATAAGAAACTCAGAGCTATACATTTGGCAGGCAATTGCTGATGCGACCAAACTAATTTCGAGCAGAGAGATCATTCAGTTCCCCCCCCCCCCTTGAGTTAAGGAATGGGAGGAGTGCATCGTTGAAAATGGCCTGGGGCCAGATCATACGATCCCTATTCACTTCTATGTGATTAATAAATGAACAATGACTCTCATGCAGACAGTCCTTGCATAGATAATTCCTGGCCTCTGCATGGGAAAATAGATTGCATGCAAAGTGTTGCCGTGCCATAGAGAAAAACTGTACATCCATCGCTTGTGCCGTTTAGGATGAGATTATCACAATCTAATGAAACTGCAGAAGCTGTAAGGATCTCAAGTCCAATGCTTTATTTCTGTACCAAGTGTCAAAAGCTGAGCCCGCTAATCTCTCCCATCCCGGTGAAAGATTGTGGG
Source organism: Thamnophis sirtalis (assembly GCF_051295495.1). Lineage (NCBI taxonomy): Eukaryota > Metazoa > Chordata > Lepidosauria > Squamata > Natricidae > Thamnophis > Thamnophis sirtalis. Next base: position 74,465,181 of record NW_028261383.1, on the reverse strand, counting down.
TACTAATAAAGGTAAGAAATCAGCTGGAGGATTTTTTCCAAAACGCCTTTGGCTCACCTTGCAAATAACTCAGCGAAGATGATCCGTTTGAACCAGTTTCACACTGAAGGCAATTGAAAACAGAAGCTTTGCCATAGGCATCTTGGGTTTTCCAAAGAGAAACTAGAAGCAGTGGTTTTTCTCATTTAAGTTTCAGTTTAATAAGCCGTGAAAAGAAGATATAGATCTGGATGATTTCTTTAAAAGTGGGCTAAGTTGAAGAAAAACCTGTCACTTCAGCTACTAATAAAAATAGGTACATATGGACACCCACTTATGTATACTGATAGTTCTCAACTTGTGACTACACTTGAGCCCAAAATTTATGCTGCTAAGTGAAAAATAAGTAAATCAGTACAGTTGTTAAATTAGTGAACAAGGTTAAATGAAATCTGGTTTCCACTTTGGCTTTGCTTGTCAGGTTGCAAATGATGATTACGTAACCCTGGGACACTGCAACCGTCATAAATGTGATTCAGTTGTAAATCATGTGACCATGAGGATTCTGCAACGGTTGTAAGTGTGAAAAACGATAGTAAATCACTTTTTTCAGTGCTGTTGTAATTTGAAGGATCACTAAGTGGTTTTAAGTCAAGGACTACCTATATACCTTCAGCATTAGAGATAAGGATAGGCACATCACTTTGGATGTACCTATCCTTTTGCATAATGGGTTGAGACGTCAAACCATCCTTTTTTTCCCTTTGACTCTGCATTACACTTGCAAGCATTCCATCTTTAATTCACAGTCCAACTCTATGGTAAGGCCACACAGAACAGGCTTGGAGTCTCCTTGTTTCCTTTCAGCCGAACTTCCTTTGAGATCAACGGTGCTCCTCCCCACCTCCATAAAATAGGCTGTTCTACTGCAAATGTGGAACGACTAATTTAAATTTTCAACTTACAGTATTTGTAATTTTACCCTTTTTAAACTTTGGCTGAGAAAAAAAAAAGCTACAAGCCCGGTTGCTTAATTTCTGTAGGAAGGGTTCCACTTGGTTACAATTTACAGTCCATTTTTGTGTGTACTATTTATTAATTTGCAGGCTAGGGGGTTTCCCAAGTTTTATATAAAAAAGGCTGGGGGTGATTTTTTCCCCCCTCAATGTCCTATTTTTATACTTTAGGTTTTGGTTACTTTATGCACGCACAAAATGGCATATACGTTTTTGAATCTTTGTAATCTATGCTTTTTAAAGACTTAAATCATCTGATTAGAAGTACTCTAAGCTGATGCTTGACTGTAAATTGTAATTCTGTCAGCAATTCAGAAGTAGCTAAAGTTACTAGCTTAGTTCTCATACAACATAAATCCATAATGTAGCTTATTTGGTTTTGTTTTAGAATGAGGGATGTTGAAGCCAGATCACCCTTACAGCCATTCCTTCTTGGCCTTCTGGTTAAGATCAAGTGTATGTGTGTTTCTACTGGCCTGTTTGAAGTAGGAAATCCTGGTTTATAAACTGCACAGGAGTGTTAAATATTGGTACTAAGACAGAGGTGCATAAACTGTTGAATGGCGTGACTGGGGCTGCATTACAAAAGGTAAGGCCACCAGATCAGGGTTGCAAAAATCCAGATGACACTAGATGGCAGCAAAGAAATCTCATTGCTGCCATTTAGTGGATGACACTTGGAGTCTGGAACTGATAGCTCTAGGCACGAACTGAATGGCTATTGAAAGGACGCTTAATGTTGTTTCATTTCTTCTTGGCTGCCTTGATCTTGCAAATATGTTTTTTCTGGTTTTCTGGCTAGATTTTAGAAAAGCATAGTCTCACCCTGTGATGGCGAACCTATGGCACGCGTGCCAGAGGTGGCACATAAAGCCCTGTCTATGGGCATGTGCGCCATCGCCAGCTGCTCTTCTGGTTTCTGGTGTGCATGTCTGCTGGCCAGCTGGTCTTTGAGGGTGCCGGGACGCCTGAAAACGGCCCGAAAAATGGCCAAAATTGTCATTTTTGAGGCTAGGAGCAGCCTGAAAACAGGCTAAACACAACTCTGAAAATGGGCTAAATAAAGTCCTGAAAACAGCCTGAAAAACAGTTTTTCCAGGCTGTTTTTCAGGGCATTTTCAGCCTGTTTTGGGGGCATTTTTCGGGCCAAAACTATCCTGAAAATGGCCTCCAAAACAGCCAAAAAACAGGCATGCGCACCAGTCAGCTGGTCTTTGGGTTTCTGGTGCTGCGTTGCACGTGGACACATACATGCACGCACATTCTGGTTTGGGCATTCAGTGCCAAAAAGGTTCGCCATCATTGATCTAGCCTTTCCTAACCAATCATCTCCTCCAAAAATGTCCTAGCCAGCAAGGCGATTGCACCCTTCACTATATAGCTCAGCATGGTGGCTCTTTTGAGAATGTAGAAGTTTCCCTCAGCAGCCATTCTTTAAGGGCATCCATAACATGTTTTTAAAATTTCATCTGGGCCCATTGCCCATTATAAGACCCTCTGCTTTGTAGGTGGTCATCTTGAATCAAGTTTGGCTTCCTGCATTGATATAGTGGCTTGTTGGTTCTAGCTGCTACCACCTATATTCAAGGGGTGTACTCTTACCCAACATACCCTTTCCAATGCCAACCTATCCCCAATTGTGTATGTATGTATGCATCTTTATTTATTATTTATTTATTTTATTAAATCGATTTATAGGCTGCCCAATCCCGGAAGACTCCGGGCGGCTTACATCGAAAGAAAGAAGAATAATAAAAAATGACAATAAAAACATGTTATAAACAACACACATACATTCGTTACGATCGGGGCTGGACCTCAACAATGAGGTCAACAGCCCCAGGCCTCCAGAATAGCCAGGTTTTAACAGCTTTTCTGAAGGCCATGAGAGTGGGCAAGGTCCGGATTTCTGGGGGTAGCTCGTTCCAAAGGGTTGGAGCAGCCACAGAGAAGGCCCTCCTTCGGGGAGCCGCCAGCAGGCATTGTCTGGCTGATGGCATCTGAAGGAGGCCCACCCTGTGGGATCTCACCGGCTGTTGGGAGGAATGTGGCAGTAGGCGGTCTTGGAGGTATGCTGACCCTAAGCCATGTAGGGCTTTAATTATAATTATAATTAAATATTAATTATGCTTCCCATCTCCCTGTATGTTGACTTTGGGTAGTTTGAGATAGGGCTGTAACAGGCTATGCATGTCAATGTGGGGGGGCATATCTCCTCGTCAATAGTGCCTGGACTATGGCAGTGAGTCATGTGGCCAAGGAAATCGCACTGCAACATCCTGGTTAGATTATTATCCAGGGAAAGATTGAAAACTTCCTATGAAGAGGAAAAGAACAAGGCCTTGCCTCCTCCCACTGCATTGGAAAACGCAAAGGTTTCCTCTGGGGATCCAAGAAAAGAATAATAGGCGCATTGTAATTGGAGCGGGTATATAGAAAGCAAAGGAGGAAATGTCATAATACTGAACAAAGACTTGCTTAAATTGATTGATTGATTATATGCCATCGAGTCATTCTCAACGCGAGGCAACCATATAGATACATTTTCTCTACGATGATCTACCCCGAACCTGTTCTTGCAAGTCTCCCAACGGTGCACTTATTGCCACCGTAACTGAGTCCGTCAATCTTGCTGCAGGTCATACATATTATTTTGTATCATGTGGGATTGGCGACCACATTATTTTCATCTGTGATCCCTTTGCTCCGTAACATGAGATTTTTAATTCTGACATAGTGGATTGTTCAAACCCAGCCAATTGCACCTTATTTAATAAACCACGGTTGAACAAGCTATGACTTTGCATAATACAGTAGGTGTTTGATTATGGCATGCCTTTTTAGATTTTTTTTATTGAGTGTTCAACAGCTGGCCAGCTGTGGTCTCCTCTACAATACACCACTCAATTTTTCTTCCTCCTGGCACAGAATCCCATTCCCCCCCCCATTCACAGCCAGCATTTAGTACCTCTCAAGTCCTCTTAAAGTGTTTTGCTCCTACTCTTTTCGTCTGTACATGGGACTCCCTCAGACTACTGATACTTCTTCTTTCTTTCTGAAAACACATTTATTCTTCTTAAGCACATTAGCCTCTCAGGATTCTCCAGTTAGCTCATCTTAGCTAAAGTCTTATGGCAGGAGCAATAAAAGAGAGAAATGGCGTAGTAAAAGGGAAAAAGCTGGTAAGATACCGAGAGGATTCTGTGAACAGAATGTCCACATTTATCTGCAGACCTTTTGTTCCTTGGAGCACGGAGTGGTAACTTGCTAGGCCATTGCCAGCTAACAGTTTCATGGGGGTGGTTGAAGTAAATGAATCAATTTTAGGTACTGTGGAGGCTGCAGTGCTAACTTTCTGCTGAATAGCTTAGACAAGAACATGTGCATTTTAAACTTCCCTACAAACCCTTATTATCCCAGCACATCATTAGCATAGATAAAAATAGCACAAATTAATGCAGGAGATGAAAAGCTTGTATAAAAGCTCTGAATATGTCTCTTCCCCTTCTCCTCTTTTTTTGCAATCATTTGTAGTTCATTTGCACCATCCACACACTCTTGCAGAACTTGATGTTCCCTATGGCAATGCAGGCCAGGTAAAGGCCATGACTCTTGAATGAGAAGAGGACAGTTAGGAAAAAACTATCTTTTGGGGATGACATTCAGAAAGGAGAAACTCTTGCCTTGCTTATTGCATTATGCCTGCCATTCTAGAAGCTTCTAGGACCAGAAAATCAATACATTAAAGAAATTTCCCATTAGCATGGCTCAAAAACTGAGAATTCTGGCAATGGTAGGCCACAAATATAAATTTGCCAATTTCCTTGGGATGGCTGGGGACACACAACAGAGAAGTAATGTATGAGGGGATCCTTGGTGCAGTGTGAACTTGCTTGTTTTCTTGCAAACGTTTCATTACCCAAACTGGGCAACATCATCAGTGCACTGATGATGTTACCTAAATGGGTAATGAAATGTCTGCAAGAAAAAAAGCAAGTGCACAGAGCACCAAGGACTCTTCATTTCAAACCCGAGCTACAAATATTCTCATTTCAACCCTGAGCTATAGATATTCTCCTTTATTGGAAGTAATGTATATCCCGAAAATACTTTTAATATGACTGGGAAAATCAGAAATAATAGCAATGGGTTTTAATTATTTTTAGTGAACTAGGAAGAGTTTAGGGAGACCACCTACAAATAAAAACTTGACCACACTCAATGTTGTGCTTGTCGGAATCTGTGAACACCAGTTGGCATGACAGCCTGCCCCCTCATGCCCCATAGGAACTTGGCCTGGGAGAGTCATGGCCCTTCTTGTGGAATCCCAGGGCTTTTCACCCCACTACATTCCTAACAGTTTGAGGATACCAGACAGGGGGAAACTGATGCAGCGCATGGGCAATTCTTAAGATTAGAGGCCAGGAGTCTGGGAGCACCTTTTCCCACTAACAAGTGTAAGCATGAACTTTTAAAAAAATGGTTAGTGGGAAAGGTGCTACCAGATTCCCATTTTTTTTGCCATCATACATTAACACAGATAGAGATCCACATAGATTGGATGAGTGTACACCATTTTGAAATAGCTGGCAAAATACAACCTAAGCAAATGCTTGCAAAGTCCCAGTAGAGAGGCGAGCTTCCGAATGCATGTTTAACGTCATTGAGTAAGGTTGATCTCTTTTAACACATCAACCAATTTATCACCTTTAATTCAATTAAACCCATATCATTGCAGGCTTAAACTGAAGTAAGCTAAAGGATATTGTTAAAGACATCGTGAGCTGGAGCCATCAATGCAGTTCAGGCAAAGCCGTAGCGGTGGTGGCGGGAAGCTCCACCCACCTGCCAAGACATCATCACGTCCCGCCAAAGGTTCTGCACATGCGCAGAGGTGGTGTGTGCGAGCAAAGTGAGATTGTGCGCGCACTCATATTTGTTAACCGGTAGTGAAGGTGAGTTGATTTCATCCCTGCATCAATGCAAGAAACTGTGTACAGTCTAAAATAGTAATAAGTCTTCTCTTTTTCCATCCCTCTCCTGTTCCTCATTTTTTAATGTATTACTGTTTTAAAAATGAAGAAATTGAGACTGAGAGCTACAGATGCTTTATGACAAATGTTGTAAATAAAGTTTATGAGTAGCATGCCTCAATCCAGTGGCTTCTAATGGTGTTGGACTTATGCTTCCATAATTCTTAGCCAGGACATTATTTGGGGAAGACAAAAGTCTGTCCAACAGATCCATAGATTTCAGAGATCCAAACTAGGCATAAATACTGGTAGAAGAAACAGCCATCACCCCCAGGACTTCCTGAGTAGTTTCTAACACACCATCTTCAAAGTTCAGATATCTTGTCTAAGTGAAGAATGGAGGTGCAGTCCATCAGCTAATCCAGAACACCAAGATGCTGCGCTTCCAGTCTCTACTCCTAGTTGGCGATGTAACTCCACTGGGCAGAATGATTTTTTTATCTTGCAAAATTCAAAGCCCCACTCCTCCCGAATTTACATTTCAGAAACAGGGCTTAATAACTGGAGAACCTGTTGCAGTTTGTCCTGACAAAGCCTTGGAAGGTGTTCTCAAGATGATCTTTCTTTGGCTGTGAGATGAAGAGGAAGTGGAGACACTAAAATGAAAGTCCCCAGAGCCCTCTATGAGTACTTTGCAGCTTAGCACTGGTTTGGCTGATTCATCACAGCAAGCCCATTTTTGGTAGCATTTCCATGGTAACCTATAGTATGAGCTGTAGTTCAGGCAAGGTGAAATAATTGTCTACCAAAGCTTCACACCTTGATTTCAACAAATTCTTCCCAAATTATTCCAAAACTCTATTTTTAGCAAAGGAAAAAGGAAGGACATTTTTTTCCTTTCTCTTTGCATCAAACTCTTTGCAGAGGGAAGAGCTCTGTGGTTAGCCCTCTAAACATCCTTTTGATTTATAAACTAGAATGAGGGAACTCCCTTCATTGGCTAACATTAGAGATTATACTCTGTTAGTACGGAGATGGGGACTTTCACCAATAACAAGTCCCCAAATTACATTTCATAGTCTGTCTCTCTCTCTCTCTCTCTGTCTCTCTCTCTCTCTCTCTGTCTCTCTCTCTGTCTCTCTGTCTCTCTCTCTGTCTCTCTGTCTCTCTGTCTCTCTCTCTCTCTCTGTCTCTCTCTCTCTCTCTCATACACACACACACACACACACACACACACACACACACACATACACACACACACGACTGGCCGTGCTGAAAGGAGCTGCTGGAAGATGTTGATCAGCAACATCATTAATGAATAACATTAATGTAAGTAGAGGAATTTCCCATAAATGGAACCTGGATTGAATGTAAATCCATAACCTGTCAGGACATGTTTGCCCAATTTTGTGAAATGATTCCGCCTTGGAGCTGTCTCACTATTTTGTCCAGTAGAAGAATGGAAGAATATGTACACAATACACATATCAAGGAATTTTATGAAGGCTTGAATGAAGAACGAGAGCCTGTGCATTTGTGAGTATGTCAGGACGCTCCCTGGTGTTTAACACTACAAATGAAGAACTCTTCATATTCATTTCCTTTCAATCACTCCAAAGTATCGGCTTCCAAAAAAAAAATGTGCAAAGAAAAATGAATGTACCACAGCTGGTAAACTGCTGAAAAATGAAGGTGGTTTAAAATGCAGTTGAGAATGGTAATCGCATCTTTAGAGGGGGAAGAAAAACTGGAAGAAATAATTTTAAAAATTGCAGCATAGCCTCCCTTCACACACCCAGGAAAGTCCTAGGCCATGAGTCCCCAAGCCCTGAGTTGCAGCCAAGTACCGGGCTGTAACAGATTTGGAACCGGGCCGTGGAAGTGGCAGATGGGTGTGCATAGCTGCACTTGCACAAGCAGTGAGCAAACATGCGTACACAAAGCTCCATTTGTCCAAGTGGCTGGCAAGTGTGCCCATCGCTTGTGCAAATGGAGCTGCGTGTGTGTCTGCCACTTGCACAACCCCCACCCCCCTGGTCCGCAAAGCTTGAAAGGTGGTAGCTACTGAACATGCATGTTCATATGGCTGCAGTGGTGGGATTCTGCCAGTTTAACAACCGTTTCAGTGATCATGCGCTTCGCAGTTCGGTGATCACGCACCTGATGTGTGCTGTGTGCGCATGTGCAGTTTCTGCGTTACTGCTGAGGAGTAACACAGCTGAGGCGTGGCAATCTGCTCTGCCGCATGAATCAGCTGAGAGGATATAGGTAAGTAAAGCGCAGGGGTAGGCAGGTTGGCCCACCTGATTGTCGGAGCGAATCGGTTCACTCCCAGCTGATCGTCAGAGCTAGCAGTTCGCCCGATCTGGTCTGAACCGGTAGAATCCCACCCTCTCTTCATTTTTAACCTGCTGAGGATCTTTTTTACCCATCTTCTGAGACCATTCCTAGAGAGAGGAGTCATGTTAATATTACAACATGCCACTATATTCAGTCAGAAGCCAAACCATTGACTGTGTTTTGGACAACATGCGGTAAAGTATAAGGATGTGTGTGTGTCAAAAAAGGTCAAGATGGTGGCTTTGATTTTTTTTTTTGACGTGCCTTCCCCACTGATGCCTCTGTAAGTACTACTTGCTTGTCAATAGCTGCCATCATTTCCATTCCCTTGCATCACCAATTGAGCATAAAGCTTGCCTGTTTTCTCAAGCACTCCCAGCTTGTCGCTCCGCTGCTTTCCGCTGCACCTGATGTGTGACACATCAGCCATGTTGATGTAATTAGACAAAAGATTGAGGCCCTTTCAGAAGAGCAGGAGCATCTTCTTCACAATTGCTGCCAGACAGGTAACTGACATACAACACCTTCACACCTGTGACCTGTAGGTGGCAAAACCGACAAGTGGCTAAACCCGTTTTTCTACTAACCCACCTACACACACAAAGTAAGGAGAAAGGATTGCTGGTTGTACCTCCTGCTGGCAGGTGATGTTTGACGAGGGGCGAAATGAGGTTAGGCGATCTAAAAGTAGGTACCACAGCAGAGTAAGGACTAGTGATGAAGGCAGCCTTTATGCTAACATACAATATTTCTTTTGATGACTGCAGGAGAGCACTCTGGCATGACCACCTGTAAGCTGTAACATGATTGGTTTGGTTTTGGCTTGACATACATTACTCTGCAACCCTAGTCATTTGTAAACCATGGGATACAACTGTTAGCCCTTCCAGGTAGAACAGACTAATGCCATAAAGATCAGGATTACTTTTATTGTAACAGCTAGAGTAACTGCATCTTGCAATTCTGAATGTGCTTTCCCCTCCTCCCTTTAGCGTCATATGAACTGGGGAGGGAGCTAGTCAGAGATGCTTACTCAAGTTATTTTCTTGCCCTGGGCTCAGGCCCTTTTAATCTGACCGTTGCCTTGGTAGCAGCTCTTCCTCCTGTCCTTCAAGGCCATTCCCTCTGCCCACCATAATAATTTAGCGTGGCGTGCAAATTTAACCAATGTTATTGAAAAAAATCAATTGTTAAGCAAATCATGGCTTGATGTAATGTTTGAACTCAATCATACAGTATGATTATGTGTGTCAGATGGGGGCTGCACTTTCTTTAACAAAGGGTTTGCTGGTTGTGAGTGTGCACACACTTGCTATACTCTTACGCGCCTCTTTGGGAGAGAAACGGAACGAAATGACTTGTGAGGGTCCAAAGCAGAGGTGGTATTCAGCAGGTTCTGACCAGTTCTGGAGATCTGGTAGTGAAAATTTTGAGTAGTTCGGAGAACCAGTAAATACCACCTCTGACTGGCCCTGCCCCCATCTGTTCTCTGCCTCCCGAGTCCCATCTGATCGGGAGGAAATGGGGATTTTGCAGTAACCTTTCCCTGGAGTGGGTAGGGAATGGCGATTTTACAGTATCTTTCCCCTGCCATGCCCACCAAGTGGTCCACAGGACTGCTAGTAAAATATTTTGAATCCCAGCATTGGTCAAAAGAGTCAACTCACTATCTCCCAGTTTCTGGCCTGGTGCCTTAACCACTTTATCAAACTGGCTCTCACTGGTATAAATAGCAATTGATTATATAATCAGCATGTGTTATATTGCAATTTGCAATGGGCATACCCTTTTTTAAATAAATCCTTTTAAACTATCTATATAACTTATTAATATTTCTTTAATCCAAAAAGTTACAGAAAACCAAGTTCTTGAGACATGTCAGTGGAAACCTTCTGCAATTGCAATATAATTTTGGAAGGTACAGACTGATTGGTATTTGTCAAGTGAATTAGAAAGCTTTTCCTTATCAGGCATAAAAGGTCAACTAGTTGTAAATTCTAATTCTATTCGCAGTCCAGGCAGAAAGATACCAACATTTATAACTGTTTAGAGCTACATTGGTTGAATGATAATGTGCCACTCAGTCAAGCCACATGTAGTTTGCTAGGGAAATGAAGGATTTATATTTTTGTTTTTCTGCTTGGACTCCTTTTAAAGCACTTTCATAAGGGTAATGTAAAACATTTAAGCTAATTACAGGCATGGAATCATGTCCATGTACATTTTGCTAATGAATATTTTTTTTTGCAAAAATATGAAAAGGTAACTTAAAATTTATACAAAGTCAAATTCCATGATTAGCAAATTTAAACAGATTTGCAATGGTTTGATTTTTTTTTAAAAAATGTTGCTTCTGCTGAGTACAGAAAGGTAACAAGAATTTGTTTTACATACAGGTATGTAACTATAGAATTATAAATATTTCTGTTTGTATAAGGAGTCAAGCACCATGTTGGAGTGTGTGATATACAAATTTGTAAAATCAGATTGGTAAATAAAGACTTTGAGGTGAGGTGACTAAGTTTCCCCATAAGATCTAAGTATCTCTGTGATTCTGGCCAACTTTCTAAACATTTTCCATGTGCTTATAAGCCTATGTATAAATTAATGGAATGAAGTCATGCTTTACAAAAACCATCCAAGTTTCTTGCGTTGTTGATTTCGCATATGTGTGCATGTTTATCTTAGCACTTTAAATACTGTCCTCCCTGTACTATTTGCATAAATCACATTTGAACATTTTGCAATGTTTATGTATTTCGAGGAACATGCAAACTTGGAATGTTATCTGAGCAAGACAAAAATAGTTTACATTGTACATGAGTTTCTGCTTCAGTTCTCGAGTAAATGTTATTTTTAAGTGAATGCCCAGGCAGCAACTTTCTAGAGCTGTGTTTACAGAATGCTCTAACCCATGATTAACTGAACCATAGTTAATTAGATTAATTGAACTGCCTATGTTCACACAACAAACTGAATTATAAACTGACTAGAGGAATAGGATTTGCACGCAACCAAGCCACATGCTACCCTGCTGAATTTGCCCATATAATCAGCCTAGTGTGTTGGATTGAACTCATCTTAAACTACAAGTCTCAGGAGCCAAGACATCTTAAAACAACAGTCCATATTAGGAACCTTTAGACTGGGGTCATTCATCACAGAGCTACTGGCTATATTTGTACATGGTAATCCAGGGTTTTCTCAATTTATGAATTCACTTTACAGGATGGCTCATGTAACGTAATCCAATTTTGCCATCTGGGTTTCTATCATGCATTAGCCACAGTGTATCAGAACATATTAGTGTGCTGAGGAACTCGGCTAGAATGCAGTTTGTTTGGGCCCTGGGTTTTAATGAACACAGACGTTGTAATTTGTACATAGTGGAATAAAGCCAAACTCTGCCAGTTGTAGTTTCTTCAATAAATCATGTTTCAACAAACCATGATCAGTGTAATATGCAAATCTAGTTTTTACATGTCGAAGTACCTGTTCAAGGCTAAAAAGAAAAAGACAGGTTCTTTCTTGTGGGGTCAAAATAAAATGGCAAATCTGTTGCATAGGTATTTGATGACTGACTATAGTGAGCCACAATATGATATTTAATGATAACCCACCCATTCCTGGTTGGTTCAGTAATCATAGTTATGAAAATTATAGCTTAATGTATGATCTTAGTTATGTTAACTACCTTTTGGGAAGCAGTCCAAGTGTGTAGGACAACCCAGGGATGTCTCCTTAGAAATCTTAAGTTTGATGAAACTTATTCCCAGGCAGATGTATTTGTAAGATGCAACCTTTTATGTAAACAAGAAGCTCTACCTCATGTGATACACTTAATATTTTTCCCCCCTGTTCGATCTTGTCCAATTCTCAGAGACTGCCAGGACAAGTTCCTGCAGTTTTCTTGGCAAGGTTTTTCAAAACCATTGCCAAGCCATTGCTTCCTTCCTAGCGCTGAGAAAAAAAATCACAGGCCTAAGGTCAACAGCTGGCTTTGTGCCTAAAAAGCGACTAGAACTGATAGTTTCCTGGTCTCTAGTCTGATTCCTTAACCACAATGTACGCCAAACTGGCTGTCAATGAATGAAGTACAAGCCTTCTAGGTTTTCACAAAATGTAACTCCTTGTAGAAAATAAAATCAGTACTCTTTATTGCCTTAATTAGCAATAAACATATAGAATATACCTCTAAAATATGGGGTAACTCTTCCATAGAGACACTATTTATCCATTTGTCACATACCTAAGGAGAAAAAAATCCAAATATATACTGTAAAGTACTGAGTTTTGAGGTAGCTCAACTCTCATTACTTTCGTTGGCCCAAATTAGCACTGAAGTTTGCCGCAGTACCAAATATACAACAGTTACAAACGCATATATGTTTGATATTGGGAAATAAATGTAAATTCTAAATACCAGCAACATTTTTATTAGGAGCAGCCAAAATGTAACAAATTAGCATTTATGCAAGATTTCAAATTTTCCACTGTCCCTTACAAGCAACTAACGGAACAGGCAGGAAATAAACCCCACATATCAAGTCTGATTCTGCTGCCTCCAGGCTGGCTTTTTAACCGGTCAAAGATATGGAATGTAAACTGAATGAATTAGTCACAAGTTAGTTGCGGCAAGAATCAGATTACTCCGGGACAACGAAGCTGCAACTCCACCTCTCTGTCGGAAACAGCACAGCTAGCTCAAAGCTTTCTAGTAAGTTTGCAAGTGTCTTTATACCACGCCTTTTCCACACGTTTGCCTATTTACATTATGTCGCTCATCTAAAAATTGTTATGGAGACGCTGGAGAACATCAGGAGGAAAGAGAAGGAACACTTCAATTTCCATCACTATATAGTACGTTTAGAGAACAGTACACAAACGCCTGACTTCTGCGCAAGCCAATTAAAGACATGCAAGTCCCATCCATCTCCAACACCCCATTCATCTCTTTCTACGCATCCTCTCTTCCCGCGTTCGGCGGGTTGATACACAAGATTCTAAAAGCCCCGCCTCCCTCTCCAATGAAGTCGTCGTATTTCAGCCCCGCCTATTTGAGCGGCTTATAAAATGCCAAACTCCAAGATTTGTATGCTATAAGGCGTCCTGTCAATCAGGAATCCATCGTTCAAATCTAAGCTTTTAGAACCAATCAGGTCTAGAATCCGTTTATTGTGGGTCGCACAGCTCTTCTCCCATGCGCTGCGTGCGTCGTATTTTGCATGTGGCAGCGGTACAGTTGGATGGTCCGCCTTGTTTAGTTTTTCCATAGCCACAAAATATTGCAGTTGGAATACTTATGCCTTTTATCGGGAAGCGAGCCATCCAGTGGCTGCATAACCATGCTTTACTAAAGCGATCCAGTTTTCTGAATTCGCGCGATCCACTAAATCCCAAAGTAATCACAGGACTGAGTAATTTACGCCACCCTAAATTAAAAGGTAATTTGTGGATCCGTGCCGGGGAAAATAAAAACCCAGTCATTTGTAGATTGGGGTTAAATATTTGCTCTGCTAAACTCCGGACGACCGCTACGCGGTGCTGCGTAGCGCTAGTGCGGATTTTTGTTGTGCAGTTGAAGTGGGAAAAAATCGAAGCTGAAAAAGCAATGGGAAAGTTTTATTTCGCGGCCTGGATATTTTGAATCTTACAATAACTCCTCCCCCAGCGATAAAAATGTCAATAACGTCTCCATTGGGGGGGGGGAGAGATAAGCAACCGGGGGAGGGGGTAGTTGGATGGGCCAACTTTTTTCTTAGGGGCCTAGAAGGGGTTTTTGATCAGTCTAATAGTAAAGTATGAGAGCCTTAAGCTTGTTCACTTTCTGTCTCCTTTTTCGTCCAGGAAACTTAACGACTTTTCAAAGGGATTAAAAACCAAAAAGGTTGGCAGCGACAATGAATCCTAATCGACAGTTGTGCATCTCCCGAAAACTGTCCTGCCTGAACTCTCTCAACGCGATCATTGAAAAAGCTTTGTCGGCGGCCGGGCATGTTTCTTGAGCGATAATTTTCACTCGGGCAGCGGCCTCTCCCCACCCCCAAAAAGGAGGCAGGACAAGCGGGCTCGTTATTTAAATCCCTCCATTGAACCAAACAGGCACTGCGAGGGAGGAATAAAAAAAAGAAAAGGAGGAAAGGCTGCTTCCAAGAGCGCCAAGTCGTACAGCCTGACGCGGAGGAGGGAAACCTCGGGGCTTGACAAAACTGGGTTGCAAAACACTGGGGAGGCCGCTTCTCCTTTAAGCGGGGCCAGCCTGGCTCTCTTGGCGCTTTCCCTCCCTCGCAGGGCCCGCCTCCTTAAGCACGACACGCCGCTCTGATGGCGAAGCCTCTTTTTAATTGAGACTGTCAGGCTGGATGGAGCGGGAGGGGGCACGTAGCGGATATTGGAGCAGCAGTAGCAGCAGCTCAGCCGCCTAAATCCGACCAAAGAACGGCAGCTTTTTCCAGAGGAGGGCCGGCTGCCAGCAGCGCCTGGCAATCCATAACTCCGCAGGATCTTCTTCCCAGAGGAGCCCGGAGGGATTCGCTCTCGCCCGCACCTCCCGCTTCTATCTCTCGGTTGGCAAGTGGAAGGGAAGCAGCCTAGCAGCGGGCGAAGCAGCGGAACGCCAAGGTCTTGGAAACGACCCCTCCAACCGATCGCCGCTTCGGGCCGCCTTTTTTTAAAGAAAAAATTCCTTTTTGTTCACTTTCCTTCTGGGTGGGTTTGGGGACGGCGGCGGAGGAACGCTTCTCCCCCTCCACCGCCCCTCCGAGAGTGACTGGTTTTGGACGCGCGTGTCCCTCTGCTCGCTCCTTCGTTCCCGCTCGCTCCTTCGCTCCTCGTCCCCTTGTGCGATCCTCATGAAAAATCATATCTGGGGCAGCGACCCCAGGGCTTCCATGGCTGCAGCGATGCCGTGGAAGAGCGTGGAGTGGCTGCAGGAGGAGCTGGAATCGAGCGGGGGCAGCTCGCTGCTGCTGCTCGACTGCCGGCCCCACGAGCTCTACGAGTCCTCGCATATCGAGACCGCCATCAACTTGGCTATCCCGGGCCTGATGCTCCGGCGCCTCAAGAAAGGTAATCTGCCCATCCGCTCCATCATCCCCAACAACGAGGACAAGGAACGCTTCGTCAAGCGCTGCAAGGCAGACACCGTCCTGCTCTACGATGAATCCACGGCTGAGTGGCAGCAGGACGGAGGGGCCCCCACCTCCGTCCTCGGCCTTTTGCTACAGAAACTCCGCGACGACGGCTGCAAGGCGTACTACCTGAAAGGTAAATTCTGACCTGACCTCCTGACAAGGGATTGGCGAGCTTTTTTTTTTTTTTTTTAACTTCCTTCGTCCTCGTTTATTTTATCAGCCGGGCTGGAGGCTGCGAATCCCCGACCGGAGCAAAAATTCCCGCCTAATCGCAACCCCCCCCCCCTCGCTATTTGTTCTATATCTCCATTTCCCTCTGTCCTTCTATCACGTTTTCCCTGCTTCCCAATCTTAGTTGTTTTGCTGCGCTTGCCGGAGGTTTTTCTCCCGCAGGAAAGACAGAAAGGGAACGTCGGCATTTAAAACAAAACAAAAAACAAACACGCGAAGGACTTCGAAAAGAGCGCGCGTCTTTCCTTCCTTTGGATTCAGCCAAGCAGGATTTTGCTCTTGCTTTCATCGCCCGTTTGATTAATTGTTGTTTTGCAAAATGGTTGCATGTGCCGAGTACTGTACACGCAGGTACCGTACTGGGCTCTGGGCCTCTTTGGTCTTGGTTCATTTCTCTCCTCCTCCCCCCCCCCCAACTCCCCCTTTGGTAGGAACGGGAAAATGTTTCCCCCGCCTCCCCTGCTAAACTGTCCTGAGAGACATCGTTCTCTCCCTCTCCAGAAGGAGAAATTCTGGCCAGATTCTTCCATAACTATGAATGGGAAAAGTCCAGGAAAGCCCACTTCATTCCGGGGTGATTATTTACTTTAGGCTTTGCCTTGCTCCTTTCCTCTAACAACTACCTAGCAATCTTGGTTTTTAAAAGGAGAGGGAAACTATGTGGCCCCTGTTGGACTACAGTTCCTATGAGTCAGAATGAATACAGGTCAAGGATTTCAGGAGTGAATTATTCAGAAGTTCTGGAGGGCTCTGCCTTGCCTTGCCAACCACCTACATTTTTCCCTTTCCCCTCCTGTTTTGGTACCCTTTAGAGGTTCTTCCCTCCACAGATGGGGAGGGAGGGGAGCTAATGGCAAGGAATAGCTTGTTCTACCCCATGTCTCACTGCCAGCCTAACTTTATGCAATGGTGCCATTTGCTCCACTACACTGTTGTGTTTTTTTTGTGATAGAGAAGTAATAACCTAGAGAGAGGAGGTATTATTCACTGCAGACAGTTTGCCATTCTGCTTTTTAATTGAAATTTGTTCTGCAGATTAATCTCTTGTGTCTTGTGCCCTGCTTCCTTTTCTGTGTCTTTGAAGGCCCCGACTTGGTAGATCAGCCTTTGCCTTTGAGCAACTTGCTTGAGCTAGATGACGTATCTGGCCTTGCCGCATTACATTGGGCTCTGCCTCCCATTCCTCCCCGAAGTTTATTTTGAATGAAGACCTTAATTCATTAAACTCCCCATTCAGCTTTCCTAAAACACTCTCCTCC
Source organism: Thamnophis sirtalis (assembly GCF_051295495.1). Taxonomy (NCBI): domain Eukaryota; kingdom Metazoa; phylum Chordata; class Lepidosauria; order Squamata; family Natricidae; genus Thamnophis; species Thamnophis sirtalis. Next base: position 74,448,250 of record NW_028261383.1, on the reverse strand, counting down.
CCTGGAAGCATTGTGATACAGTTACTCTGAGTGAGTGCCAAGGTAAGGATAATGGCCTTTTCCCAGGACACATACCAGCATGATCACTTGGTGGCAGGATTGAGGCAGAAATAGAAAGTGGTACTGAGCCAAAATTGTCCCCCTCTTTCTACTGTGTAAGTAAAATTAAAATTACAGATTTACAAACAGCTCAAGGAAAAGGAAGTACTAAATAATGCAGAAGGAAGAAATTGTTCTTAGAATAGGAGATCTCTTCATGTATGTATGTATGTATGTATGTATGTATGTATGTATGTATGTATGAGCAGTTCAGTGAAAGCTTTCCTGTGCATTGCCCCAATGTTTCTTTTTCAGTATCTTTCTTGGTACATGTAAGGTGTGTTTTTAAAATTATTCAGGCCAAGTGCTATATTAATACCCTCAATCTTTCCTCTTGACAGTCTCAGTTCCTTTAAACTAGCCTTTTAACAGGAAAAATGGAAGAGTTAAGCTAATAATTTTCTCTTTTCCTCTCCTCTTCTGATTTAGAAGAGAGCCTGAATGGGAAATGTTTCTAATTAAAATTCCAAAATGGCTGTTTCATATTGTCTTTCTTTTTCAGGAGGGGGAAAAAGAAACCCGATTCTCCCCTTCCTGTTTATGAATACAGCTGAACTCTGTTTGGTGACTTTATTCCAACTGTGCCAGGCCATTTACATATCTCTAGGTCTTTTATAGTGGTACTGATTTGTAAAGTGTTGCTTGGATGCCTATTAAATATTCAGGAGAGAATTTCAGGTTCCATGTACATAAGTAGAACACTGAATATAGATAAACATTATTTGGGCACATATCTATATATGTAGCTCTTTTTTTTTACTGTGATCATAACTATACACTTAGCTATTTAGTTGATTGCAAGGAATATTCACATATTGCAATTTTGTTAACAAATGAAGTTTCCATTCCTGTCTCAAATTCTCCTACAGATACAGAGTGGCTTGTGTATACCTGTTATTATTTTTAATTTATTACTTGTCCATTTAAAGCTAAATCAATTCCCTCTAATCTGTGTCTTTAAACATCCTTGATAAGTAAACTGGAAATCTCTTATTCTCAGTTTTGTCACCTTATTCAACAGGACTTCTGTAAATGTGTACTAGGTAATTTAGCAGGTGAAGCATCTTATTATAACTGAATAGTCTTGAAAAAGCTACAGCTGCTGAATTTCTGCCTCCTACAGATTTCTAAGAACACAGGAGCCCCTCAAAAATTGAATAACCTTTGATCCCAAACTTCGGAAATCTTAATTTTACTACTTTTTCCTTTAAATCAAAAAGTAAGAGTGTGTCTGTATGCTTCCTCAAATTGGTTGTCCACTTTTTCTTAAAGAATGCCTGTGGAATGATTGAATACTTCTTTAATTGCTTCCTTTTCTCCATATGTTCTTGTGCAAAAAGTAGTTGTTAAGGAAAAGATCCAAACCCAAAAAGTTCATTTAAATGCTGCTTGTTGGCGTATAGGGCTCCAACCTATGTACACAAATTTTTAAAAAATATAAACTACATTTGCTACAGAACTGATGTTAAGGCAATAACTTTCCTAAGGCCAAGCAAGTTTTACAAAATAAGATTCCATTTTTGAGTTCTCCAAATTCTTCCTTAGACAGGAAGTAAACATAAGGGTAGAGAGTTCAGGAAGATAGCTTGCTGAAGTGGAATGTATGGATTCTGCATTTTGTCATTCTTTTAAGGTTGCAATCATTCAAATTGGGCTTTGTCTGATAGAATAGAACAGAACAACAGAGTTGGAAGGGAGCTTGGAGGTCTTCTAGTCCAACCCCCTGCTTAGACAGGAAACCCTACATCACTTCAGACAAATGTTTATCCAATCTCTTCTTAAAAACTTCCAGTGTTGGAGCATTCACAGCCTCTAGAGGCAAGTTGTCCCACTGATTGATGTGATGATGCAAGTTGCATCGAAGACTTCTTTAGCAAGTTGGGATGAAGAAGCAACATGTGTAATGTACTAACTTTTAAAATATACAAACCATCTATTAATCCAATATGTGTCTATCTTTAATTAAAATGCCGTGACACAGTTTTGGGAAGAGTTAACCTCAAGAGACAAAACAAAATAAGAGACTCTGGCAACATGATTCAGTAAATCAGTGACACTTAAAACACAATTCTAAACACTTTTATTGGCAACAGGTTAATGTAAATGTAATAGAGCTTTAAGGAAATGTCTGTAAAATTGCACTGTGCTGTTACAGTTCTTGCTATATTGGTACCATCACCTTTAGGATTCTTAACATTTTACTGTCTTCTGCTCAATGTGATCTGCAGACAGTGGCGGTGAGATAACACTTGTCTCCATGGTGTAAAAACTTTCTGATTAGAGGACTGCGTGTTAGGCTGCTGTTTAAAATATAGGAACAGGCCAGGCCTGTTTTGGTGAGTTGGCAGCTGAGATTACTATGGCAGAGGTTGAGAAAATCATGTAGCAGCCTTATGTACACAGTTAACTGAAATAAATTAAGGTGATTTTAATCTTCAGATTGTCTTAAGTTTTTTTTTATTTCTGCATGTAGTATTTCTTTTGAGGCCCCCAATGTGGCTTCAGCTGTCTTGCTGTTAAATACATATATTCATGTGTTGTTAATCCTGTTTTAGTTTAAGATTGATTTCATATTCAAGGAATTTTCTGGGCCTCCCAGGGAAAGTGGTATTTTACAGCATAAAATTTCTTTAAATCCACAATCATGGTTTGGGGAAGATTATATTTAAAGAGCAAATTTCTAAGACCTCACCGATTTTTGAGAAACATTAAAGCATTAAAGCATATTTTCTCTTCACCTCCCACAGGTGGATTCAATAAATTTCAGACAGAATACTCAGAGCATTGTGAAACCAATCTTGACAGTTCTTCTCCAACCAACTCTCCTCCTGCCTCTGTCCTTGGTCTGGGAGGACTGAGGATAAGCTCTGATTGCTCCGATGGAGAATCTGACCGGGAGCCCAGCAGTGCCACAGAGTCTGATGGGAGCCCAATCCCAAACAACCAGCCGGCTTTTCCTGTCCAGATTCTTCCTTATTTGTATCTGGGTTGTGCCAAAGATTCCAGCAACTTGGATGTCTTGGGCAAATACGGCATCAAGTACATTCTGAACGTCACTCCCAATCTTCCCAACATGTTTGAGCACGATGGAGAGTTCAAGTACAAACAGATTCCCATCTCGGATCACTGGAGTCAGAATCTCTCCCAGTTCTTTCCTGAAGCCATCGCTTTCATTGGTAGGTGTGGGCATCCTGTTCTTGACGTCACAGCCCTTTTGGGTGGTGTTCTATCATAATCTTGCTGTTTTCTGCTCTTGCTGCTATCTGCTTGCTATAGATTTCATTTGTCTAAGTTTAGATTTGGCATGTGTAAGTTAGTAGGTACCGGTAAATGTGCCAGCATTTATAAGCTTTAAATATAACTGAGTTTGGCTGCAGGCTTCATTCCAGTTAAAGCCAAAAGATTATTCACCATCTGACTTCAATGAATTAAAAATGATAACATTTGGAATATATTACAGGGAATGAATTGGGTAAGGCTTTTGATTTCTGTTTTAGAGGTTTACACATTCCTCCCCCCCAATATATTTCAGGCAAAAATCAATTCCAACCCAATGTCTTGAATCCTTTCTCAGGTTAAATGTTGACGCTTATATGGTCAGCATGGTTCCATGATATGCTGATTAAACCTTGTGTCAGAGTTGCTTAGGAGAAGAGAGTAGCTTCCTTCTTCACATTCCTGTGTCCTGGAAACTTTCCACGCTGCTAAGTATATACCATTGGAACCCTACCAAAGTTGCCAACCATTCTCCTGTTCAGATTAAGTAACCTCAAAAAACCTGGCTCTGGCTCTCACAAACAAAACACACCTCCACCCATCTACCATTTGATCATTAAAGTTAGTCTTCGTACATATATTGGTTCATTAGTATGTTAAAGTCACCTGAGGACATTCTTATGTGAACCAGATAATATTACTGTAGGCATTATTGGCTCCAACATGTTGAAGCAGAGAGCTAAAATACAAGATTTTTATTTTAAAAATTGAATTTTCTCCTTCAGTATTTCTGGCCCATTTCATTTTTAAAATTGCAATTGTACTGCAGTTTATCTGCCACATTACATATGCTACAAATAATGTAGCCACTGGCCAGGCTCTTACTGTAGCAGCAACATATGCTTGAGTGAATTGTTAAATGTAAATAAAGTTGTGTTCTCCCTGATGTTCCATATATTCTAAATTCATATTTTTATAGAAAGTGCAGGCTTAGATACTGATTCCCAGAGAGATACAAGCTGGCCTTTGTTTTTGTAGTATGTCAGTTGATCAAAAGTTTTGTATTTGCTTAAAGGGCTGTTTGTGGAATGTGGTATTTAGATACTAGCTTAGTCAAAACATCCTCCTATGCAAACCACAGTTTGGTTTTTAGAACAGGAAATGATTACAGATTAAAATAGAAAAAAATGTGTTCAAATAGAACACTACCACACATTTGGAGATTTATTTATTTATTTAGAAGACAATGCTGAGTGGTCTGGCACTGATTAATGGCTTGGACCATGATACGAAATGAAAAGACAATAAGTTCATTCCTTAAATTTTATTTGGAGTTTATGAACTCTCACATTCTGTTCTTTAGCTAAATTACAATTTTTTTCCAGACATAAAATCCATCCCTCAACATGTGTCCTTTCATAGTCATGTTGATATCAATGAATGTGTGTAAGAATATATTGTATCAATGGTGTCCCATCAGTGGAATATATTGTTAATTACTCTCCATCCGTTCTGGGATCCTTCAGAGGAGATCTGAGATATGCAAAGGAAAACAACAGAAAAACCTGTTGCATAGGGTAAAATAAATGCCTGAAGCTAAGTATAGAGACACATACATGGAGTTGCAGTCTTATCCTTTCTTTATTGTAAAGATATCAGATAACTTTATTTAGGATTGGGATGTAATATTTGTTGTGTAGATATCATAATTAACATTCTTCAGTTACTGCTGATGCTTTTAGTCTGTTCACCCTTAAGTAGGAACCATAGTTTCTTTAAGCCCCACTGTCTATTTGAATATAATGAAAAAGGGTGTTCTTTTAAAGACTTTTAATAAATGTTCGATCTTTAACATCCACTTGAACCTAATTGGGTTGATTTGGAAAACAAAAACTATTCACTCAAGTTCTTTCCTTTGTAGTACTATTTTTTATCATAACAAAAATGTTATCAACATTTTTCAACTTAACTAGTTGTAAGTCAGCCAGCCAAATGCTGATTAATATCAAACAGAAACAAGGATTAAGCAAGCTGTGTCTTTAAAAGGTTCCAGGAACTTTGAATGCAAAACTATTATTGTAACTTCTGTCATTCTTCTCAAGATATGTCTGGCTTATTTCTTTATCATTTCCAATTATATCAATTGTTTACGTCTTTATGTGGCAAGATAGCATGAACTAATATTTAACTGTCCTGATTACACCAATCTGATTGTCTTTGCATCTAGGCAGCATGTGAGACTCAAGGGAACATTGAATTGTGAAGAAAAACTGCTTAATTCAAAGTGCATTTATTATAAGCTTTAAGTCAGGGGTGTCAAACTCACGTTGTCACGGCAGCGTCATATCGGGACTTCTTTCCCCTTTGCTAAACTGGGCATGGGCGTGGCCAGCGAGTGATGCATCCGGCTTGCGGGCCGGGAGTTTGACAGCCCTGATTTAAGTTGAACTTCCCTATTCTATCCTTGCTTTATAAACCCCTCTCCTTTCGTTGTTGTTGTTCAGAAATCTTACATGTTCCTTCCTGTTGCAGATGAGGCCCGTTCCAAGAAGTGTGGCATTCTAGTCCACTGCCTTGCTGGCATTAGCAGGTCTGTAACAGTAACTGTGGCCTATTTAATGCAGAAGCTCAATTTGTCTCTGAATGACGCCTACGATTTTGTGAAAAGGAAAAAGTCCAACATTTCCCCCAATTTCAACTTTATGGGACAGCTTCTTGACTTTGAAAGAACTTTGGGACTCAACAGCCCATGTGACAACCGTTCGCCTGCGGACCAGCTGTATTTTACCACCCCAACCAATCACAACTTGTTTCAGCTGAACACATTGGAGTCCACATGAAGGAGATTTCGTTGGGGGAACCTCAAATCTTGAATAGCTTCTCTTGAGCATTTCAAATTCATTAATGGAAAAAGTTTTTTTCCAGTCAGCTTTGAAAGAACTGGTTTCTCCAAGCAGATCTACCTAGTTGCTGCTTCATTGAAAAGGTGTGCCGTTTATTACAATTTGGATGCGAATCCAAATGGTTCGGAAGAGTTACTTCTCATTGACCGGAATGATTTCATATGGTCGACAGCCTGATATTCTGACTGCAGCTGTTACTGGCAATAACTTTTCTAGTTGTACTTAGAGACTGATACAGTACACTTCACTCATGTACCACACACACACACATACATGTGTATTACTGGATCAGAGTGGGTTGGCTTGGTGTGGAAAGTAAAGAAGACTCGTGCACTTAGCAAACTTGACCAATAAGTGTTGGCCTGAGACTGTTGTTTTACATCCCAGTTTACTTTTTTTTTTTAAAAAAGAGGTAATCTTATACTCTTTCTTGGGTTCAAGCTCTTTTTCAATATGTACGTTCCTGACTGTTTGTACAGACCAGGTTGCAAAACCAGTATTTTATTCTGTTTGTGTTTGATTTTATGTTTTTTAGATATAAGAGAGAGAAAGAGGAAAAAATTCAAATGTTTCTATTGACCAAATGCATTTTGCACACTCTGTAAAAGCCTCAATATGTTCTCTAAGCATGTTACTTGGGGGTGGGGGGGGGTGGGGAAAAGACAAAGAAAGACCTGTTGCTATATCTGGGTAGCATCTAGCTGGAGTTTTCATGATTTATGAGAGCCAGTTGGTAAAGTATGCCCCTCCGCACCATGCTCACCCTCATAACCTTTTCTGCACTGACTCTGCCAAGGTGACTAAGCACCAATGTGCTATCTGATTTAAAAAAAAAAGTCCCATTGCCCCATCCTACTCTGTACCCATCATCAATCTCTTCAATATTACCTGAGCTAACATCTCATATAACCTCCACCCAGAGCTGGTAAAAGCATGCTTGGAGGCTCTTGGTTGCAGTGCGCAACCTTTTTGACTGTTAACATCACCAGCTGGCCTGAAATCACTCCAGCTTCCAAAGCAATGAAAATGCTGTTCATGTTGTTAGCGTTTAATCTGGCACACTTGATTCTTATATATAAATGGGTGCATATATATATGTACAAGTGCATATATATTTGTGTGTGTGTACATATATAAATATACTGCATGGAAGGAGCAGCCTGGAGGTGAACAAAGAATCAAACAATATTGCTGTTGTAGAAGACTTGAGCACAGATTTACTAAGGCAGCTTCCCTTCACCTGGCACTTTCCAGATGAGTTAAGATGACAATGCCCAGATTTCCTAACAAGGCTAGTTTAGTCTAAGGCTGCCTGACAATTCTGGGAAGTGTAGTGCCAACATGTGAAGGAAACCAGTTTGGGAAGGTAACTTGGGTACAACCAGAAGGTACTTTAAATAGGAACCATGGGAAGCCATGGGATTATACTACTTAGGGAAAAAAAGTATATGTGTGTGTGAGAGGAAGGGAAGGCTAGTTAACTATGGAGGCCATTGGAGGGGAGAACTTTTTGGGAGAACTTTGCTGTGCCTTCTATAACAAGAAGACTTGTCTATATTTCTCATTAATGTACTATACTAGATGAGAGAAAAGTGGTGCTTAATTTTTTCTTGGGAGGAGGGCAGAATGGACATGGAAAAATATTGGCTGCAGTGTAGTCCCTCCTTTTTCCCACCTCCCTTTCCACTTTCACTCTCAAACTTTTAAAAGCCACGGAGTCTTTCCCCCCCCACCTTAAATATTCTTTTTAAAAAAATATATATCCTTTTTTCAAAAATAAATAAATCTCCACATGGAAGAATGTTTAATGCTATCACATCATGGAACTGTGATGTGTATGTGTGTGTGCGTGTGTATGTGCTTTTCAGAAAATATTGGAATGATTTTTTTTTAATGTATCAATGTTAGGGTTGTTGGGTCATTAAGGCAGGAAAAGTGGAGCACTACACATGGATGAGCAAGCAGATGAGGAATCTCCTAACTGCATCTTACCTCAAGGAGAAATTTTATTTATCAGGGATTTAGTGCATCTGTATCTTAAGCTGGTTTTTATAAAGGCTTCCTGTGCCAATGGTGGTCTAAAAATGCATCCTCTTCGTATACGCGAGAATTTGTTACTGAGGGACAGCTTTTGCTTTCTATGTTTAATGAAGGAAAAAATGAGTGACCCTATATATCCTGAACCCAATATTGGGATTTTGTTTATATTGCAAATAAATACTATTTTTTCTTTAAAAAACAGTGTTTCTGTGTCTAAAGTGTTTCCCAAGACAGTTTGGCTTCCTGCTTCTTTAAAGAAACATTATTCTGTTTGCCTTTAACACATAACTCCAACCCAATTTCTATTTGCTTGTCAGTGTTTATACAGTATTTGGTTACACACAAAGCTTAATTTTGAAGTCCTGTGGTAAGAACTGGAAAGAGAGGTTCTGATGTAAACCAAAGCTTAAAGAACATCCTGAACATCCTTATTGGCCAAACTCTTTTCATAGGCAAGGCGAGTGTGGTTCTGGTTTCCCTTGATTGCAATCTTACAAGAACTTTCCTGATGGATATCGATGAAGTTCTCGTAAATAAGCTGAAATTTAGTCTGAAACATTTAGTACTGAAGTCAACTGAATCTTTAGAAAGATTTCTTGGCCAATCAAGCTTTGTTCCTTGGAGAGTTCAGTTATACACAGGGGTGGGCTGCTGGGGGTTCGGGAGAACCTCTAGCTAAGATTCTGTGCAGTTCAGAGAACCCCCAAATCCCAATTCTGGCTGGCCCTGCCCACTCCTCCCCTCCCAGGAGTTCCCATGCGACCTGTTTGGATGCAGGTAATTACAGGGCACATGCGGTCGCTCAGGGAGGGTGAAAAACGGGTGTACCGGAAGTTCAGGAAGACTGGAAATGGGCCCATTTTTGACCTCTGGAGGGCCTCCGGGGCCTAAGGAGGAATCTTCCTCCTGGAAAATTGAGGAAATCCTCCAGAGCCCGCCCCCCCTCATGGTGCAGGAGGCCGATTAGGCCATGCCCACCATGGCCACGCCCATGCCCACCCTGCAACCGGGCAGAGAACCACTTGCTAAAATTTTTGAAACCCAAACCTGGTTGTAGAGTGATCACAGCAGGATATGAGTCTGGCACCTCACTTTTCACTTTCAAATTCAGTTTGAGTGTCACTGGAAATTAGGTGGCCAGAGAAGAAGTTTGTGTTTACCAGTCTGGTATAAGCAAGTCCATACCTGTCAGAAATCCTGTGAATACAAGGCAGCTGCACCTTTGCCTAGCAATTTCAATTGGAAATTACAGATTAAAAGATGCCTTAGATGGTGGTGTGGCTATTTCTAAGCTGCGAAAAATTGTATCTCTTCATTTTCTATCTGTCAGATCATATGTATATTCAGACTACTTTGAGTATTAAACGTTCTTAGTAGTAGGTTTTGATACTCATTTCTGAAGATGAGATTGGAAACCATTCCTTTTGTTACCCCTACTTCCATTCTATCTCTCCCTCAGCTAAGAAACCATTGAAGATTGTTTACTAAATTGAAGGAAGGCTCTTTGTTCATTTATTTTTCTCAAAATTATTATGAAAATTTGCTATGTTACGGTATCTTTCTAAACTGTTCCCTCCATCTTCTATTGATATTTAATGTAGTAGTGGGGCTCCATCCAATGACAATAGGAAATTGGTCCACATTAGCCGTCAACGAAATTGAGGTCTTAACCCAAAGTGTCCAGACTGTGTAACTGAAGGCTTTGACTGCTTGTGGGCTAATGGATGAGAGAGCCAATATTTTTGTCTGGAATTAGGTGACCCGAGAGTATGCTTAACAGTCACTGCTTGTTTGCTTAAGTGTGCTTTACACAAGCACTGAAGAAGCTCACTGTTTGCCCAGCTGGTGAGAAGAATTTTGGCTCATTGCTGATGCTCAGGGCTTCAACTGAGCTGATAAAAATCTGCCAACTTTCCACTCTCTGAAATGTGCCTAAAAACCAGCTAATCCTATTTCCATCCACCTCCTCTCTACCCATCTCTTTTGTGTCACATCATAATTTGTTAAGTTGGAGGGCAGGGTTTGTCTTTGTAAGCTCTTTCAGGAGACTTATTAATGAAAGAGTAGGATACAAATGCAGTTGAGTAAATAAAAATTGCCTCACCAGATGTCTGGCACCACAGATCAGGCTTTGTCAATGGCTGTTTTCTTGTTAGGTTTACAAGCAGCAATCCAAAAATCAGTTGTCATCACAATAGCCACCTTCAGGTTACATTTAAGGAAAGGAAACCAATCTGTTAGGAAGGAACCAAAAATTGATAAAGAGGATAGAAAAATAGCAGGGTTCAATTGGTGTGGTAGAACTAAAGAAAAAAGGAAGCAGGCTTGCCAAATATTCAGTTGCAAAATGTTTAGTAAACCTAATCAATTTTAAGATTTAATTGGGAATTTTGAAAGAAGATATGAAAGTACAAATATGGTATATATTTTCAAAGTAGTTCCAAAGGTGTTTTTTCAAAAGGAAATTGGACTTTCTTTGTTTTTCCTTGACTTAACAGTGGAGGATGGAAGGATTTATAGTTTCATAGTACCCTGTTTCCCTGAAAATAAGATCTCCCCGGATAATAAGCCCAATCGGGCTTTTGAGCGCATGTGCTAAAATAAACCCTTCCCAAAAATAAGCCCTTCCCAAAAATATTGCAACACAGCAGGAGCCATGAGGTGACCACACTTGCTGTCTCCTGCACCTCAAAAATAATAAGACCTCCCCAAAAATAAGGCCAAGTGCTTATTTTGAGGGTCAAAAGAAAATAAGATTATTTTCAGGGAAACATGGTATATTATTTTGGTAGTTTTGCTGCTCCAATCTGTTGAAGAAAAGGGGGATATCAATGATATAAATAAATAATTTAGCAAAATTAATAAGAATACAGAAGGAAAACATGTGGCAATATAACATTCACAATCTGCATTTGTTAATCTTGCTGATTCATCATTTAAAGTTTATTACTAAAGATGCTATAATTGACTTTGTACAATGTGCTCAACCATAAATCATAGTGTTTAACATTTGTCTTCTATCTTATATTGAGATGGACCTTTCTTTCAATGTTTGAAGTTGGCCATGTGAGAACTTGATCTACCATGGTTTTCATCAAAGAAATCTTAAGCTTCTCAAGAACACACACACATATATATATACAAATACATGTTTCAGAGAGACTGTAGTAATAAGACTGTGGTGTTTCCTTTATCTACTGTTTATCTTTTGGTTGCCCTTAAAACATCCTTGGAAAGGATTCAGGGTAATAATAGCCTCAGTTGTTTAAAGTAAAGGGTTGTTTTTTCTTCAGAGTAACCGGATTGTGAATTCTGGAATAGCACTTTAACTATTAGTAATCATCTGCTGACTGGATAGTTAAACCACATGACTAAACTTAATACTGTGTGGGGCAGAAGTGGCATTCCTCTGAAAGAGATTTGAAGAGTGTTCCACAATGACCACAAGGTCTAGAAATGATACTTATTGAGTTTGAATGACATTTTCATGTTGGCATGTGGTGGGTTTCCATTCCACATCCTTGACATTTCAGTTAAATAGAGAACTTTCCTTCTCCATTGTTGATGGATATAAGGGAATGTGGAGAGAAAATTCGTAGCTCAGGGTTGAAATCAGGGCCCTTGGTGATATAATAAAGGGTAGCATGCCATCTTACTCATGTTGTTAAATATCTACAGTATGTTCACAAGGAGTGCTCCAAACAATATTAATAAGAGAATCAAAGGAGAAACCTGTCTGTTGAAGGATAACTTATGATTGTCTTTCTTATGGGTTGTAGAGAACATAAAGGAAACATCATGGGGATTCAACACAAAAACAATTGCTGCTAAGGCATATTTGTACCATGGTTGGGTTAAGTACCTTTCCATGGAGAAAATCTCAGTGTGAGAGTTTCTTCAAAAGAAAAGTAAGAAAAGATCTCTAAATGGGATGTGTTTATAAAGTCCTGGTTTATACAGTGCGTCAACTTTTTTTTTATTAGATAAACAGTAATTGCCTGAACACGCACCTATTTTATACCTTAAATTACACAGTTTGCAAACCATGATGGACTCACCCAACATATTAAACCCAAACCAGACGGACTACACTAGTAATGTAGGATTCCAACAATTCTGTCTGTGTTAACCCTTATGGAAAGGCACTATGGTATTATTGTAGCCTGTTTCCTCATTATTCGTAGATACTGAGATACAATTCCCACTGTGAACAATTTCCAATCCTAACCATAGATCACATTGGGAAGTCTGGAGCAGGTGAAGACAGATAAGGGGTGCTCAGACTGCAATGTTTTCATTTCCACCAAGATAAATACAAGGCCTGTCCTTTGTGTGTGTCTCTTGTGCAGTGGCCGTGGTAGAAATAACTACATTATTAAGTTAGCATGTCTTTGAATTCAGAAGCAGGAGATGAGGTTGTCCACAGGTTTGCCAACATGATGCAGCCCTTCTTTCCTATATTTTTCTCATCAAATTCTGGGAGAATGAGAGCTGGATAAGCAAGATAGACTCAAAAGAACTTTGCAACATGCAATGATGCAATGTTCACCTTTGAAGACAGAAACAGCCTCATCTTTGCTGAAAAATGGTCTTAGCACCTTGATGAAAATTCTCCATCAGATTTTCAACACCTCAGGAAATATTGTCTCTGCAGTGAATTACAATGAATTGACATTCTAACTTTCTCAGTGACAAGTTCTGAGCAGTGACTGTTTTGTGGATGAATGGCTGTTTGTGGCTTTCAGCATCCATTTTTCAGTAGCAGTCAATCTTGGCAGTGTCAGTGTCTATCAACTAATATGCGGTATTAATCAACGTTTGATGGAGTCCGACATGCAACAGTCAATATCTGCCAACCAACACATGACAATGGTCTATATTTAACGTAATCTGTCAGTTGACCTCAAGTACCAGGCAATAAGATATTATTGTCATTTTTTTTTACTGTGAGCATATTGGCTCACATTAAAAATGAAATTCTGTTTGGTATATATTTATGGTATATATAATATTTGGCAGCATTTGGCCAATAGCAGATGCTGATGTGTAGACACATGCTGCAATATAGAAGAGTGGATTGTTTGGTCCTCAGCTATGGTTGGATCTCAGTTCTCGGCAGCCCCAGGCAGCATGTCCATTGATTAGGAATGCTAAGAGCTGAGCTGAGGTCCACAGTTCCCCTCCTCTGCTGGTTGCCCTATTTTTCAACATTTTAACATGTAGCATTGCATGGTGACCCTCATTATTTAATAGCATTTGATGTATGACCTATAATGACAAGATACATTTGATACATAACAGTGAAACATAGAATAGCAAAAGTCGACTTTGGATCTGTCGTCTAAGTCCTTAACTGGGAAAAAAAAGAAAAAGTGGAAAATTTATTTTGTAAAACAAGTATTACTTTTCAGTCCTTGGTTTTTCTGAGGCACACTTGATTTCCTTCACATCTCTCTCTCTCTCTCTCTCTCTCTCTCTCTCTCTCTCTCTCTCTCTCACACACACACACACACACACACACACACACACACACACACAGCTCTGCTGAAGACTTGAGAGCATGTAAATAGTTCTGCTAATCAACACTTTATATTTATAAAAGACTGGCACATATTGTAAAGTGTTGCACGTGAAGCTCTGGGTTGCGGTCATAGCCTCTCAGGGACTTTGTGGATTCTTCTCTTGACCCCCAAGGGTTGAAAATACCATAAAGGCAAGGATGTGCAATTGTGAAGATGCCTAACAAATTGGTCTTTAACATTTTTCTATCCGAAATGAGGAAGTTGATAGGATGTGAGATTGACTGACATGTATTTCCTATTCCTTGCAGTTATCTGAAGTTGATCTGGCACACATCCTTCCTCCGAGGGGATGAATTAGCTCCCATGACAAGGGGGGGGGGGAAGACATGAGGACTTTGAAATATGTGGTCTACTTCAGCTATGAATTGCCATATTTAAAATGTCATAGAGCTTCTATGCTGTTGGTTAAATGTTACTTTCTTATTGCTGGAGAACTAGAATTGCATTATAGAGAGAAATTCAATAAAACTCACATCGTTAGATCTGGGTTGGGGGGGAAAACATAGCTGCTATTGAATTTCTCCTTGTGTGCATCCATTAAACAATGTCTACAGAAAAAGGAAAAAAAAGAAAATCTGAAAAGCAGTCTTTCTGAAAAAGCTGCCAGGCCATGGCATTAATTTGTTGACCTCCTGAAATGGTTCATATAACCGATCTAGTCTAGCTTGGAACAAGAGACTATTAGAATATCAACTGAAAGTGGTCTGATTGTCATAAAGTGAAACAGAAAATGTATTATAATTAATTACCATGGCATCTAATCAATCAAGTCTTTTTAAAATTTTATTTATTTATATCCTACCTTTAATATTTTTATAACATTGGCAAACATATCTAAGACCCTTCCTCCTCCTATTTTTCCTCAAAACAAATCTGTGAGAAGGGTAGGGCTGAGAGAGAATGATCAGCACAATGTCACCCAACCAGCTTTCATATCTAAAGTGGGACTAGAACTCACAGTCTCTTGGTTTCTAATTTGGTGCTTTAACCAGTAGACCAAAATCAACCTCAACTCCTGGTGACTTCAATTTTCTTGGCAATAGTATAAACACGGTTTGTCACTGCTTGCCCTCTTATGGGAAGTTTTTTGCAACCTCCTAATCTGTATTATAGCCTTGATAATTTCTGGTTTATAGTCTCCCATTCAAGTGCTAGCTAGATTTATCTTTGTCATTCTAACATCTGCTTAAGTCAAACATAATGTTAATTCAGAAAACCACTCTTCATTCATTTCGTACTCAGCCTTTCCTTTTACTGGAGTTAGTATGGATGTTCTGTTTTGTGAGCAACCCTCTGCCTTTTACTTTTATTTGTTCTGGATGCATTCCAAAGGTTAATCTCTTACTGAATAAGAGATTTCTGAAGAGTAGATTGAATGCAGGTGTATACCCTACACCAAGACAAAGAGAAGATTCATGGTAGTAGACTTTTTTTTTACAAGAGTACAAACATACAAACAAATATGTGCCAATTAGACCAATGACTTTGTGAAGTTGCGGTATGCCAGCAGCATAGTCAGGCAGATGACAAAACAATCTCTATTATTTACCATATCAACTGAAAATTACCATTTCCTGCTGATTCTTAAGGAAATAAATTATCCTGAATTTTGAGCTAGGGCAGGAACTGAAGAACCCGGGCTAAGGTGGCAATAGTTTAAGGTTTCAGCTCATGGAAGAGGATTGGAAAGCGAAAGAAAAATATTGCAAATTAGTGACTCACTTTGGGAATGATGTTGATGGAAGTGATTTGGCTTTGTGGACTTAGCTGGTAAATGTCATAATCTGGATGACAGACTGCTGACAAACTGCTTTCACTTTATAAGAACTGGTACAGATCTGTTTGACCAAAACCCATAGCAAATGATAAATGATCATGAGGACTTAAAACAGAATCTTGCCAGCTCTGGAGAATAAAGGAAGTTGGAGTATTGCTGAAATAAGTTATTCCATGGAAAAAAAAACAGAATGTTAGCTGATTCTCATGCTCAGACTACAGAGAAATAAAATTATCCTGAACTTCTTAGAACAGGAAGGCAAAATCATTTAACAGACAAAAAGAGCTGGTGGGATGATTCCCCATAAATGTTATTTTTAATTTTTCTTCTTCATTTATTTATACCCCTCCTTTATTATTTTAGAGCCAAGGTGGCGCAGTGGTTAAATGCAGCACTGCAGGCTACTTAGCTAACTACAGTTCTGCAGTTCAGCTGTTCAAATCTCACTGGCTCAGGGTTGACTCAGCCTTCCATCCTTCCGAGGTGGGTAAAATGAGGACCCAGATTGTTGTTGGGGGCAATATGCTGACTCTGTAAACCGCTTAGAGAGGGCTGAAAGGCCTATGAAGCGGTATATAAGTCTAACTGCTATTCACAAATAACTCAAAGTGGTGAATATATCCAACATATCTTTCTTTCCTATTTTCCCCACAACAACAACCTTGTGAGGAGAATTGTGCTGAGAGAGAGTGACTGGCCCAAAGCCACTCACTGGCTTTCATTGCTAAGGCAGTACTTATACTCACGATCTTCTGCTTTCTAGCCTGATGCCTTAACCATTAGACCAAAATGGTTATACTGACTATACTGGTTTAAAGTAATCAAAAGAAACAAATTGTTCAAAACCAGCAGAAAGAGAGGAAATGCTGTACTTTGTGAATATGTCTAGTCAGGAATCCAGATGAATGAATATTTGGCTTAAAATAAGTGGAATAAATAATATTCCCATTGGTTTCTACTATGCCCACTTAACCATACGTGAATAATATATTCCAGAATGAAAATTGCAGGCCTGCTAAAGAGATAAAAAATAGTGATAGTGAATTTACTCCAATATCTGCGGGGGAGACAAACTTTGTCAAACATATTCCTTCCCAATAGTTCTCAAGAGCTTCTTCCACTGTTGACTTGATGTGACCTGCTAGACCCAATGTAGAAGCCTCATTTCACATTTGGAGACTGCTTGTTTAGAGAACACTGTGACTTCTCCTCCACCAAGGCTCATGTGTAACTTAGAGAGTTGAGCAGATCAACAGTTTGCTCAGCTCCTATTCCAGATAAAATGCAGTAAAACCTGTTTTGCAGTGTTTTCTCTGGATGTATGGTCCAGGGACTTCCCATTACTGGGAATTCCCGTTTTAGTTTTTGGATTTCCTCGCATTCTCCTTTGATAGCTAGGGATAGCAACGTTTTCCCACTCTTCCCTTTTCTGTCAACATGTTCCTAGAAACAGCCCACGCTTAATTGTGAAAATCGAACCCTTTAAGGGGAAAGAACGAGGTAGTGATGTGACAGTAATTGGCAATTATTATTAAGCTATACATGTAGATACAGAGAATAATAAGGCTTCTTCAGATGTGCACAAAATAAAAGAATGACAGAAAACAGTGTACAGTTCAATTAAATTGCTAAGAGATAACAAAGAAAAAGTGGGACCAGTCAGGCCCAATTCATTTTTGAGAATGGGATATATATTCTACCAGGCAACAGTGAAAAATGACATGAAAGTATGGTACTGAGACTAGATACTGGCAGAAACATAACCAGGAAATATCTGTTAACTTTGAGTGAACTTAAATCTCCAGAGCCAGATGAGTTGTCCTTAGAGTACTGAAAGAACTTTAGAAAGTTCCAGATTACTGAAAGAAATCAATGACCTTATCTTCAAAAAAGGAAAAAGAAAGGCTCTGGGAAATTGAAAGCCTGTAATGGCATGTGGGAAAGGCCTTGGGAGACTGGGTGAAGAAACACTGCCAAGCAAATGGTCAGATAAGAGGCAGCATAGCCTGCAGCTGAATGCTGAATGGTGCAAGAGGTTCAGAAGTGACCTTCCCTGGTTTCTTGGGCTGTAAAGGACATGAGGAGCCCTGGTAGCACAGGGATTAGAATGCAGTATTGCAGGTAAACTTTGTTCGTTGCCTAGAGTTCGATTATGATGGGGCTCAAGGTTGACTCAGCCTTCCATCCCTCCAAGGTTGGTAAAATGAAGACCCAATTGTTGGGGGCAATATGCTGACATTGTAAACCACCCAGAGAGTGCTGTAAAGCACTATGGAGTGGTATATACCTAAGTCTAAGTGCTGGTGCTATGGGGTGAGGGTAGAATTGTACTTTAAAACTTGTGAGATTCTGTCAGTGTATACTTACAATGTAGTGGAAGTAGCTCATCTGGTCATGTTTCCTATTTTGTTAACTGGGAAGGTCAACCAAACCTGCCAATCTGGCATTGACACCTGAGAAGATTCTAAAAGGAGATAATAAAGCAATCAGCCTATAAGCACTCTGATTAGGTCTTGCCTTCTGTCCAGTGGTGGGTTCCGGCTCCCGTTGCAACCAGTACATTGCAACAAGACTGGGCGTCCACCACATGCATGCACGTACTCACTGCTAGCGACACTCCAGCTGCTCAGTGGAGCATTGCGCAGATGCCGTACGCTCCGTGCACATGCGCAAATGCTCAGGTCGGGTCAAATAGAGCTAAGGAGGGCGGGTGGGTAGGCCCTCTGGAGCACTGTACCGGAACGATACCTGGTACTCCCAGCAGGCACCAGTATGCCTGTACCAGGGTTTACCGGTTGTAACCCACCACTGCTTCTGTCCATCACTCTCTCTTTATTTAGTTACTTAATAGATTGTAGTTGTACTTTAAGCATTATATATCTTGATTTCAGCAAAGCATTGAATATATCTCCTGATATTCTGACCAACTAATTACTACACCTGTATTTAATTGTCATGCCCTGTGAGATGGCATGACAATTAAATGTATACTTAGCTGACTTGAAAAGTATATTCAAGAAATATTAACCAATGCTTCCTCCTAAAACTAGAATTAGGCATTAAACAGAGTGACACAGGATTGAATCCATAAACTTGTAGTCTTAATCATTTTTATTAATGATTGGTATGAGAAGGGAGAAAGAACGCTTCTCAAACTTCCGTATAATACAAAGTGGAATAACTAATATTGTTAGCTAAAAGGGGGAGGGGAGACCAAAATCAGCTGGTATCACAGGTGGGATGTAGATGGTATTCAAGAGTCGAGGAGGAATAAAGATTAAGTCACTGAAAATTTAATTAAAATATAGAAGTAGGTAATAATAATAATAATAATAATAATAATAATAATAATAATTAGAAATATTAGAAGAATTATTAGAAATAATAATATTAGAAATAACAACTGAGATGATCAAAAATCGAGTTAAAAAGGTAAAGAATTGGACATCACCTGGAAAGGACCAATTACATGGTTTCTGGCTCAAATATCTGACCAGTTTACATGCAATATTGGCCAGGCAACTGAATGAAATTTTACAAAAGGGCCAAATTGATGAATGGTTGACAACTGTTTAGTGAAGTTGAACATGAGGAAATTCAGGCAAATTGCAAAACCCAAAAAACAATATCACAAGTGGAAATAACTGATATTCAAGACACAACTAAAGACATTATAGTAGAACTCCCAGAAGAAGCTCTCGGGGAGGAAATAACATCACCACCACTAGAACCAGTTATCACTGAACCAACTGATGAACTAACTCAAAAACAAAAAGAATTGAAGGATAAGATCATGGAGCATTTTCTGCTTAATGAGGAAAGGCAACGTTTACCATCACTAAAAACTGTGCCTAAGAAAATTTTGGCCCCTATCATGAAAATGGTTAATGCAGTGTTTTCAACAATTGAACCGGGATCCATCTTGGAAACAAACCAGTTAATGTACAGTGCAGCTGTAATAGTCACTAATGAACTAGGCATTAAAATTAAAGTACCTAGTCACACAACAGAAAAAGCACCAAAGCCAAAGTGGAAAATCCGTTTAGAACAAAAAATCAAAAAATTAAGGGCAGATGCTAGTAACTTAAAGAACATGCATGAGCAACGGCTTAAAAACAACAAAATCATAGATCGGCTAATCAGACGATATAGATTGGATACAAGAAACATCAATGAAGCTGTAGAGATTGTAAAACAGCAGATAACAGCAACAGCTAGAAAAATTGAAAGATATGAGGCACGAATCATCCAATATAAACAAAATCAGCAATTTCGATCAGACCAACGGCGTTTTTATCAGAGTCTTAATGTAAATGGTGACACCAAAAGTGAAAAACCAGAAAAACAGGCCACAGTTGAATTCTGGAAAGAATTGTGGGAAAATGCAAAGGACTACAACAAGGAAGCAAAGTGGATACATGACTTTGAGAAAAGCATTGGCAACAAGCAAATGCAAGTATTAGAAATAACAACTGAGATGGTCAAAAATCGAGTTAAAAAGGTAAAGAATTGGACATCACCTGGAAAGGACCAATTACATGGTTTCTGGCTCAAATATCTGACCAGTTTACATGCAATATTGGCCAGGCAACTGAATGAAATTTTACAAAAGGGCCAAATTGATGAATGGTTGACAACTGGAAAAACATACTTGATTCAGAAAGATGCAGCTAAAGGAACAACACCTGAAAACTACAGACCAATAACATGCTTGCCAACAACCTTCAAATTACTCACAGGCATTATTGCAGATAACATGATGGATTATTTGGAAACAAACAACATCTTGCCAGTAGAGCAAAAAGGCAACAAAAGAAGGAGCAGGGGCACCAAAGATCAGCTTCTAATTGATAAAATGATATTAGAAAATTGTAAGAACAGAAAAACGAACTTGAATATGGTCTGGATTGATTACAAAAAGGCATTTGACTCACTGCCACATAGTTGGATCATAAAATGCTTAGAAACAACTGGTATTAGCAAAAATATTACATCCTTTACTGAAAAGGCGATGAAACAATGGAGAACTGAGTTGGCAGTAGGGAATGAGATCTACGGAATAGTTAATATCAAGCGAGGAATTTTCCAGGGTGATTCACTTTCACCTCTTCTCTTCATCATCGCAATGATCCCACTATCAGTAATCTTAAAAAAAATGAAATTAGGCTACCAAACAGCCAAAGAAGCTGAAAAAATTTCACATTTACTATATATGGATGATTTGAAACTCTATGGAAAGTCAGAAATAGAAATCCAATCATTGACAAACACAGTCCGAGTATTCAGCACCGATATTTCAATGCAGTTTGGCATGGAAAAATGCGCCACTGTATCCATAAAAAGGGGCAAAATCACTGCATGTGAGGGAATTGAAATGCCCAATGGCCAATTAATTAAATGCAAAGAAAATGAAGCCTACAAATACTTAGGCATTCTGCAGTTGGATAACATCAAGCATGGAGAAGTAAAAACTATTGTCAGGCGAGAGTACACCAACAGAGTTAGGAAAATTTTGAAATCTAAATTGAATGGTGGAAATACAATCAAGGCCATAAATACCTGGGCAATACCAGTTATAAGATACACAGCTGGTATAGTTAACTGGACACAAGCTGATTTGGACCTTTTGGACCGAAAAACCAGGAAACTAATGACAATGCACTACAGTTTACATCCACGTGGTGATACTGATAGACTGTATCTGCCCCGAAAATCAGGTGGCAGAGGATTATTACAAGTGAAGCAAACAGTTGAAGAAGAAAAACATGCACTGGCTGATTATTTAAAAGAAAATCAAGAACATCTATTAATCGAAGTAAAGAACAAAAATCTACTGAAGGCCCAACAGACGAAACAAGAATACAGAAAAGATGTGATAAAATCAAGAATGGAGAGTTGGCAGAACAAAGCACTGCATGGCCAATTTCTGGAAAAAAAAAAAGATAAAGTGGACAGTGAACAAACTTGGTTATGGTTAACAACAGGTACATTAAAGAAAGAAACAGAGTCACTAATCCTGGCTGCGCAAGAACAAGCTATCCGCACAAATGCCATTAAGGCCAAAATCGAAAAATCCTCTGATGATGCCAAATGCAGACTTTGCAAAGAAGCTAATGAAACTGTTGATCACATACTCAGCTGCTGTAAAAAAATCGCGCAGACTGATTATAAATTGCGGCACAATTCAGTAGCACAAATGATCCATTGGAATTTGTGCAAAAATTATAATATCAAAACAGCAAAAAACTGGTGGGAACATCAGCCTGAAAAAGTAACCGAAAATCAGATGGTCAAGATCTTGTGGGATTTCCGTATACAAACGGACAAAATACTGGCGTATAATACACCAGACATCACACTGGTGGAGAAAAATAAGGTCACAATCATAGACATCGCAATACCAGGTGATAGCAGGGTCGCCGAGAAGGAACATGAAAAAATCACGAAATACCAGGATTTAAAAATCGAAATTCAACGACTATGGCACAAACCAGCAGTGGTAATTCCAGTGGTAATTGGCACACTGGGTGCTATTCCAAAAGCACTGGAATTACATTTAAAACAGTTAAAAATTGACAAAATCACCATCAGTCAAATGCAAAAAGCCGCACTGCTTGGATCTGCACGCATATTACGAAAATACGTTACGACGTCCTAGGCCCCTGGGTGGGGCCCGACTAGTAACCAATGCCAAATCCGGCGAAACAACTGGCCGCTGTGATACAATTGTATAATAATAATAATAGTTATAATTATTAATAATATAATTATTAATAATAATTATAAATTGCGGCACAATTCAGTAGCACAAATGATCCATTGGAATTTGTGCAAAAATTATAATATTAAAACAGCAACAAACTGGTGGGAACATCAGCCTGAAAAAGTCACCGAAAATCAGATGGTCAAGATCTTGTGGGATTTCCGTATACAAACGGACAAAATACTGGCGTATAATACACCAGACATCACACTGGTTGAGAAAAATAAGGTCACAATCATAGACATCGCAATACCAGGTGATAGCAGGGTCGCCGAGAAGGAACATGAAAAAATTGCAAGATACCAGGACTTAAAAATTGAAATTCAACGACTATGGCACAAACCAGCAGTGGTAATTCCAGTGGTAATTGGCACACTGGGTGCTATTCCAAAAGCACTGGAATTACATTTAAAACAGTTAAAAATTGACAAAATCACCATCAGTCAAATGCAAAAAGCCGCACTGCTTGGATCTGCACGCATATTACGAAAATACGTTACGACGTCCTAGGCCCCTGGGTGGGGCCCGACTAGTAACCAATGCCAAATCCGGCGAAACAACTGGCCGCTGTGATACAATTGTACAACAACAACAACAATAATAATAGAATGTATGTAAACTTAGTTCCTTCTTGAAAAATCCTTTTTGGGAAAAGTGAAATTTATTTCTATCATGGTGGGCTCAGGTTTTTTTGGCAGAATGATTTTTGGGACTAAAGAACTTTTGGATTAGAACTAGATAAAACTGACACTCAGAGTAAAATAGCTAGGAAACAGTAATCAAATGCACAGAATGAGGGATACCTGGCAATAATTTTGGTGAAAAATGATATCGAGATATTTGCTAATTACAAATTGAGTGTGAGTAATGAGTGATTTGTGGCTGAAAAAAAGAGAGCAAATTTAATTTTATGCTGGTTCAATAAAATACTACTTTCCAAATTGTAAGGTGTAACAGTACCACTTTACTCTGTATTCATCAGACTCCACTTCAATTATTGTGTCCAGTTCAGGGCATATTTTAAAAATGGTTCAGCATATTAAAGCAGGGACTGGAGCGTTATCTATTGTAGATATTTTAATTGAGACTCTCTGTATTCAGTAGCTTAAATTATTTCTTATTTCTCTGATTCCTTCCTCAACATTCACCTCAGTGGTGCCACTTAGGCTTATGATACCTCAGCTTGTTCTTTCATCAGTGTCATTCATTTTTCACAACTCCAAAATGGCATGCTAATCTTTCTTCTCTCTTCCATCGGACTGTTGATAACTGTCAGGATAACTCTTGGCAGATAGCAACTCTAGGGGAGGATACCTGGCTACGTGAGGTTGACTATGGATCCTTCATTGTTTTTTGAATATTTGATTGTAATTTCCACAATTGTAGCTAACAACTCCACTATGGCTGAGACAGAGGTAGTCCTGTTAAGCAGCATAGCTTGCAATGACAGTGTGGGGAAGAGGCCTGTCACAGGAAATCTCATCAGACAGTGGCAGCCACTGTTCTGCTCCGCTTCCTCCTTCTCTCTTCTGTTTGTGCTCTGCATTGTTAGTACTATCAGATAGTTATTTATTATACCCCTGAAGGGTTAGCATTCTTGTGGAGATAACACTGACTGTACCAAGCAATTTTTTCCCATACTCTGGCTACTAGGCTATGACCATAATTGCTAATGAATGGTTTGGGACCCGTCAATGAAAAGTTGGGCAGTTTTCTAGGATACTATTTATTTCTATTGAGAACAATATATCACTGCAAAAGTCCAAGCAAAACGTTCAAATGTATGCAGTTAGTGTTGTATCCCCTTTGTAAAATAGGGTTGGAAAGAAAGAAAGGCAATTCTATGAATCCCAACGTTAAACAGACCAGCCAGAGCTAAAGCTAGTAATATTTTAGAGGTTGATTTGACATACTGCCTGATCTAAAATCTATTACTTTTGGTAGGTTATCTATGATTCTGGGCATAGCAATTTTTCCTTAGAAAGGAGCTCAATTTATATGATCTTCATGGAATAGAAATCAAAACCGGAAACAGTGAGCAGGAGAATAGTTTGGGGAGAACTAAGGAAAAAGTTCTATGTGTTTCCAAATTTTCTGAAGAAGAAAGATCTTCCCTATGGTCAAAACAAACTCTGGAAACTATATCTGCCTGTCTGAGGATCTAAGTTAGTTGTATTTCCATATATCACCAGAATTAACTGATAAACCTGGAAAGAGTTAACTGCAGGATGGTTTGTTAATCCAGTCTGCAAAGATTATGGAATCAAATCTGCTAATGGTATATCATGCAGTAGAATCTGCAGCTATATTTCATGTGACTAAATTCTCATAAAGCTAGTATTAAAAATAAAACAGCTACTTAAAAAAAAACAGCTAGTGTTGGGCCCCTGGCCTATTCCCATCCCCCCAGCAAAATGAATATACATTTGCATTGACTTACTAAATGAAAAAGCTGATGGACTGTGTCCTGAAAACTATGTCTTGAAATCATTTCTTTTACATTTCCCCCATTTGTAAACTAAATAAAGAGTTGTCATAAGAGGAAGCTTATGAAAATTAAAATAGTAGGAGGGAGACTTGAAAGGAGCAAATTAGCACATCAGTATTGTTAAAGAAAGCAAAGAACATGTTTAAGAATTTGTAGGTAGCTTGAGAATAAAGTTATATTACTAGATATAGTAGCAATAACTCTGAACACTTTTTCACTTAGCAGTTTAATTAATCAATGCATTTCCAATCAATTAAAACCCATACTATATTGGTGGGTTATGTATAAAACTGAGACAGGCCATCTTTTAAAAGACAAACAGAACTGTCCCTTCCTAATAAATGAAAAAATAAATTGCGGTGGAAAAGAGTTGATATTTGATCTTGCAAGATCAAAGACTCAAAGCTTAACCTTTCCTACCATATAATTTGCTTATGTGGAACAGAAAATTGAATGATGCCACTGAAATTTCTTCTTTGATGAAATACACCCCCATTGTTACAATTATGAAAATCTGGTTGGGAGGGGAAAAAAAGTTCAACCAAGCCCAAAAATGTGAGCGTTCAAAGTTCTAGGACCAACTAGGTTGCTTAGTGTTTTGTCCAGCCTTCATCCCTCACATAATCATTTGGAAATCTCATTTTCTGCAGCAGGAATCAGCAGAGGTGAAGAAAAAGAGTGATGCCATAGTTGGGTGCATCATGGTGCAAGTGACACACAGGAAAACCCAAACAGGAGGATGAGAGAGATGAGTACATCTTAGTGATGTTTGCCCAGGCTGTAAATTGGAGATAAAATCAGGAGTACATTGTAGATGCTGGAAGATGTTTGTACAAATTAGAGATTCAAAATAGTCACAGCCTCACCTGTGTCTGATTAAGCGACATCTCCTACCTAATTTCCAGATTGCGTTAGTAGTTTTATAGAGGAGATGCAAAACACAAGGCCCCGGGGATGGATGCAGGCCCAGAAGTGTTGAGCGTGGCCCTTAGAGGCCCTCCAAATGTTGCAACCTTTAATAGGACATAAAAGGAACATTATTAAATGCTTGACTGAATAGTAATCCTGTTAACTCTATTTAATGCATTTAATGCTAATTAAGCATAGCCATTAATGAAATGAAATGAAATTTCATGTTTGCCTTGGCACGATTCACAGGCACACCACTCAACATTACACATTCCTGTTTGATAGAGACATCAAAGAACAGGAGAAAGAATAAATACCTGAGGAATCTTGACTGTTAAAGAGTTAAGTTGTAACCTTTCAGCACAACCTCCTAGAAATGTCCATCAAAGTAGCAACAGAAACCACTTCCAAAGCCAACTAGAACAGACTATAAAGAAGGATTCTATGTTCAATGATCTTTGAAGTGCTTGAAAAATCCAGCAAAAACTAAAAGCTCCAACTTCCTGTGGTTTTCTCTCCACAAAAGTTACCACACAAGATTGCCAAGGGGGTCTCAAGTTCAAGAATGAAATTGAATCAAGATAATAAGTTTCAAAGGATGGTTAAACTTGCTAATTCCTTCCATTCATTTTCTCAATACACGGAGAGTAAACATGCTCCATAGCTGAATATAGCATCGGAGTGTGGGCTAGGTTTCTGAATGACTGGTCATATCACAGTTATTTTAATGGCTTCCATAACAGAGCACAAAGATACCATGAACATATATATTTAATGATGTAATCTCACAAATGTTGTGAGCTTAAACCTCTGTTAGCAAAACTCTCCCTCTCTCACGCACACGTAGACTTAAATTGCACTTAAACATTATCAGGAATGTTTTACTATTTCCCTCCTTTCCTGGTCTGCAAACGTCCACCTCTCTTCCTGGATCCTAGTGTCAGACCTGCAAGCCATCTTTTCTTTTTGGATTTCAGGCCTGCCACACTTTCTACTGTGGGAAAATGGGAGGGGGGATTATATGGAGTTGGGTGATGTGTAGCCATAATAACATTCTTTATCAGAAAGTCAAAGTTGCTTTTGTCCCTGCACCTGGGCAGATGTGGATGGAAGGAATCTGTCTTTGTGGCAGTGAAAGATTGGACCATGTGATGGACTTGTGGGTGCTGGGCAGGGTCTTTAACTTTCAACTGGGTGGGAAAACCTAGAAGTTTTCAGATTCAGGTTTTCCCAGATGTGCCAACATGACATCTCTAATAAAGTGGAACTGTGACAAGCCTTGGAGTTTTATTTCATTGGGGGTGTTTTGGGGGAACCCTGACATCTAAACATTTATCTAGGAAGAGCATAGTTTAGTGTACAAGTATTATACCTTACACTTTAATTAGTGAAAGTCTTCCCAAACATAAAACAAGTACTGTAATTGACACAGACTGTAATTACGCAGGGATGGGCAACTATGGCCTCATAGTTACGACTTGTGTATTTCAACACCCACAATTCCTGATATGAATCTACAGGACAAGGGTGCCATAGTTTGCCCATTCCTGCAATAACAGAATAACAGAATTGGAAGAGACTTTGGAGATGTTCTAATTCAACTCTCTGCTCAAGCAGGAGGCCCTATACCATTCCATACAAATAGCTGTCTAGTCTCTTCTTAAAAACTTCCAGTGATGGGACACCTACAACTTCTAGAAGCAAGCTATTCCATGGATTCATTGCTCTTGCTGGCTGGAAATTTCTCCTGAATTCTAGGTTGTTTCCTTGATTGGTTTCCATTTGTTCTTTCTTGTCCTTCTTGTCCTTAGTGAATAGATTGTCTCCCTCTTTGTGGCAGCCCTTAGGTTATAGGTTAGGTTATAGGTTTATTTCATTTCTATGCTGCCCTATTCCTGGAAGGACTCAGGGAGACTAACAACCCCGGGGGGGGGGTAGTACAGACAAGGCAACACAACAAGCGGATACAGAGAAAACAATTTTTAAAAACAATCAACAGTCACACAATTCGAGCGGGGAAGGGAACTCGTCAACCCCAGGCCTGCCGGAACAGCCAGGTTTTAACAGCTTTACGGAAAGCCTGAAGGGAGGTGAGGGTCTGAATCTCTGCGGGGAGTTCGTTCCAGAGGGCCGGAGCAGCCACAGAGAAGGCCCTCCTCTGGGTAGTCGCCAATCGACATTGGCCGGTAGATGGAATCCGGAGGAGGCCTAATCTGTGGGATCTGATGGGTCTTTGAGAGGTAATTGGCAGCAGGCGGTCTCTCAAGTACCCAGGTCCAATACCATGAAGGGCTTTATAAGTGATGACTAGCACCTTGAAGCGTATGTGGAGACCGATAGGCAGCCAGTGCAGCTCGCAGAGGATAGGTGTAACGTGGGTGTACCGAGGTGCACCCACAATCGCTCATGCGGCTGCATTCTGGACAAGCTGAAGTCTCCGAATGCTCTTCAAGGGCTGCCCCATGTAGAGCGCATTGCAGTAGTCCAGTCTTGAGGTCACAAGGGCATGAGTGACTGTTGCGAGAGCCTCCTGGTTCAGGTAGGGACGCAATTGGTGCACCAGGCGAACCTGGGCAAATTCCCCCCTGGTCACAGCCGACAGATGATGTTCTAAAGTCAGCTGTGGATCCAGGAGGACTCCCAAATTGCGAACCCTGTCTGAGGGGCGTAGAATTTCACCCCCCCCAGCCTGAGAGATGGAATGCCTAGCCAATTATTGGGAGGGAAACACACAAGCCACTGTGACCTTAGATATTGGAAGACTGCTATCATGTCAACCCAATTGTCTTTTCTTCATACATATCCAGTTCTGGACTGATCTAGGACTAAGGTCTGCAAAGTGTTCAGCACCTCGTCCGGGTCACGTTGAGAAAGGAAGTGTCAGTGGGAAGTGTTCATTGATTCATGGCTTGTTGCAACCTGAATTTTGCAAGGAGGGTATCTATCGGGAAATTCATCTGATCTTCAAACCTATATCTAACCTGTGCTATACCTGCAGATACAAAATTCTCTATGTGAAATGGATAGGTTTTTTTTTAATGGAATAGTTTTAGTGGAATAGTAATGGAATATTTGGTGGTAAAATTACACATGGAACTAAATACTTGGAAAAATACATTAAAAAGCCACAAAAATCCTCTGTTTAATGTTTGGATGAAGTTTTTAGTAAAACACGCAATAGCCTTACTTTGAGTGAGCTTTTCTTTGGTCTGCTAATACCCCTTACCCCAGATAAGGTTAATGCATATTAGGTTTATCACATTGGAAAAGGAAATCATAATTCACTCAGACTTCAGAATCTTTGTTTTGGTCTGACACATCTCTCCCTGGCCTGCATTCACAATGCATCCCTATGACAGATTTGGGGAAAATATTTTATAGAGCAGCTTCACTCAATAGAAGTGTTGGACTAGTTCCTGCCTGCCTAGGTTTTTCACTTTTGGAATGATAATCTGATTAGGTAAGGCTACTAGCTTCCTGAAAAAGTTGGCTTGGTGCCTGACACCTGGAATGGATGGCCTAAAGTTCTTGAAAAGTACTGTGTTACAGGTCACAGGAATCTTCATGAAGGAATTTTCCAGTAAATGCATAGGATTAGATCAAAGAATTAGAATAGCCTACGATAAAATACTGCTCTTTGTTTTGGATCTTTACTTCATATTGTTATAAATTCATTTTTATGGGGTGTTGGATTGGGGCTTATAAAGCTAAGTCCCCATTCAGTTTAAAAAGAGTTCATCTAGGAAGAACCTCTGTCTATAAAATATAGAAATATAGCTTGTTTATTCCTTATCAAAAGGAAAAATATTCATGGATTTTATTAAGATTCATTTTGCCTTGCAAATTTTCAGCCGCAACTGTATAAAAGAAGTACAGGCGGTCCTCACTTACTGATTGCTTCATTTGATGCCCATTCGAAGTTGCAACGATGTTTTAAAAAGGCTTTGCAACCAATCTGTGACTATCTCAGCATCCAATGGTCACATGATCGTCACCTGCATGCTTCATAAGCGGATTTCAACAAGCAGACTTAAGGGAGAATATGAAAGTAAAATTGCAAGTCATAATCTCATGATGTCTCCTTTAACGACAGGTGACTTGCTTAACAACTGAATGGGAAGTGATGTAGTTAAGTCCATTGAGATTACATAATGTAGTGCAGTGCTCAGTGAAAGAGTTACTGCTTCCAGTTATGGTTACTAAGTGAGAACTACATTATTATTGTCATTTCAAGATATACTAGATTGCATTGTCAGCATTGTCATACCCATTTTCTTAAGCCTTAATGTTTGTCTTGTAAGTAAGGCTATTTAAGAGCTGCAGTGGTGCAGTGGTTAGAATGCAGTACTGTAAGCTACTTCTGCTGACTGCCAGCTGCCGGCAGTTCGGCAGTTCGACCTCACCGGCTGAAGGTTGACTCAGCTTTCTATCCTTCTGAAGTTGGTAAAATGAGAAACCAGATTGTTGGGGGAAAGATGTTGACTCTGTAAACTGCTTAGAGAGGGCTGTAAAGCAGTATATAAGTCTTAAGTCTTATTGCTATTTGAGCATAGCTAGTCCAAGGAACTGTGGTAAGTTTCTTATGATCTTAGCTCTTCCATTTGTGGGTTTGAGCCCTATCTGATTGAAGTGGCTAAGAAGGTGAGAGTGAGATGGGTCCTGGGCAGTGACCATAGTTGATATCTCTTTGCAGAGTCAGGACATGACACTGAAAATGGCATTGGTCTGTCCCCTTCTCAGAGAAGTACTTTGGACCAGTGTATGAAGGCTGTCAGTGGTGGGGAGATACAGGTTCAGATTCAACCTAAGCAACATGTAATAGCTATTTTTATTCAGAAAATGCCAATTCTGGAATTGTAATAGCTTTGATTTTTAATGGTGTAATGGACCTCATGGACAGTGCCATTTTTTTTCAAGGAAAGAAACGTTTTTAGTTTAATAGTTCTTCCAGTAAAAATATGCAAAAAAGGGCAATCCATCCATTCATTCACCCCTCCCACACATCTCCCTTCCTATGAATATGATTATTAAAGTTTAGTACTTTCTGAAATTTCAGGATATATTACAGATATTATCTCAGAGTTCTTCATTGTTAAGAATATGGGTATTTTGCAGATAGAGATGAGAAAATAGCGTTCTGGACTAGTAGCTAGATTTAATCTGGGGATTTAAGTCATGATGTGCCCTTTGGATGTATCTTAACCAAATTAGGCTCTTACTACAAGTGCTAGTAACTGTGAGTTTAGTTGATAAACATCTCAAAAATCTTTACTGAATGTTCACTTCTCAGGGAACATTCACTCAATGAACATTCTCACTTCTTTGGCAAAGAAAAGTTTTAATCTTAACAAACAATAAATCTTCACTCATTCTCTGTGTATCACCACTGGCTTCCTGGTTGAGTTCCATCAACTGAGACTATGTAGTCCTGTTCCAACAGGTTCCTTTATCTGTTTCCAACTTCTTGCTGCTTCCTCTCCATCTCTAGTTTGCGTAGGAGGCATTTGTCTTTCCTAACTTGTGCTGACTTCAGTGTGGGCTTGCCTGTGCCTAAACATGCACTGATAAATCAGTTCAGGATGAAAATTCTGCAATTATTTATGTACCAAGAACTTTTTGTTATGGTTGTTAATGGAAGTATGCAGCCATTGAAAGGGTGTGGAGTGGGAGCTGTTATTAAAGGCAGATGAAGCAACTGTTCTTCTTTTCATCCAAAAAGCTGAGTCAAATTGTTAAACAAGTGACAATTTGTCACATTTGGAATATTTCTAAGAAAAATCATTGCCTTTTCTTGGACTGAGTTTGACACAGTGGAATGAGTTTGAAAAATGATGAAAATTACAATAGGTCCATGTTGCTAAATTCCCAAAGTAAAAAGAGAATTGATCCCATTTTTTTTTGTATGGCAGCCAAGCTTCAAAGAGCATTGTTCATGTAGCAACACATGGGAAAAGAAAATTTCTATCCAGTTCAGGCTTGATATGATATAATCTGAGGATTTGAATATGAAATTGGAGCATGGTGGCTCATGTGGTTAGGACACTGGGTTGGAGGTTATCAAGCCCGCGTTTGAGATCCAAGTGCAGTTGCATGACGGGATGAGCACCCGTCATTCGCCCCAGCTCCATGATGGGGACATAAAAGAAGTCCTCACAGGCATCTCCCACTGAGCAATGGTAATGTCACCAGCTAATCTTTTGTACCCAAAAGTGCCTTAAATTGTGCCTCCAACATAAACGGGGAGAATCCAAAATAATGAACTGCATCATAAGTCTTCTGGATGCTAAGTCAACAGAATATCTTATTTAGCCCAGGTTTATTTTTCCATTCAGATGTTGTCATTATTATCCCTTATCTAGTCCAAGAATAGTGTGTTCTCTTGTATCTTTCCTAGAGACAGAAAAAATATGTTTCTTCCTCATACCTTCTCAGTTCAGATTATTATCCAAATTTCTCAAAGAACCATCCTTTTATGATGTCAAATTCAAAATCACTGGGGTGAGGGGGAAGCTTTCTATCACCATTTTCCTGTTCTCTCAAGCCCATTTACCATGGAACAGAAGATTCATGTATCTATTAGCATTAGAAGAGAGAGAGAGGGATGATTTGATGAGGAAAGGAGAAGGATGAAAATGTCTAATTCTTAGCATGTTGGCCCATTCGGATTCCCATAATTATCAAAACACTCACAAACACACACAAGTGGGTTTTTTTTACCCCCCCGACTCTTGTGCTACCTTTATTTGATATATGTGGGGAAAGGAAGCAAGAGTAAAGGGGAGGAAGCAGTTTTGCCCCAAGTTAGTGAGGAAGAAAAAAGAGGGAGTCAAGCTGTTCTCCAAGGCACCTGAAGATAGAACAAGAAGCAATGGGTGGAAACTAATCAAGGAGAGAAGCAACTTAGAACTGAGGAGAAATTTCCTGACAGAGAGCAAACAGAGCCGAGGTGGCGCAGTGGTTAGGGTGCAGTACAGCAGGCCACTTTAGCTGACTGTGATCTGCAGTTCAGCGGTTCAAATCTCACCGGCTCAAGGTCGATTCAGCCTTCCATCCTTCTGAGATGGGTGAAATGAGGACCCGGACTGTGGGGGCAAGTTGCTGACTCAATTTGCTAAAAAAATTGTAAACTGCTTAGAGAGAGCTGAAAGCCCTATGAAGCGGTATATAAGTCTAATAAATAAATAAATAAATAAATAAATAAATAAATAAATAAATAAATAAATAAATAAATAAATAAATAATCAATCAGTGGAACAACTTGCCTCCAGAAGTTGTGAATGTGCCAACACTGGAAGTTTTAAAGAAGATATTGGAAAACCACTTGTCTGAAGTGGTGTAGGGTTTCCTGCTTAAGCAGGGGTTTGGATTAGAAGACCTCCAAGGTCCCTTCCAACTCTGTTCTTCTGTATTCTGTATGTAATTAAGAAAAAAGAGAGAGACTGAAAGAACAGGTGTTATCCAATGAACCTTTTTCTGATGACTAAACTAATAAGGGAGGTGAGAGAATGCCTCTTTCTTTTCCATACCCCGTGAATTGCCCAAGTCTCCTCTGGAAAGGATGAAGGGAAGTAGAAGAGGACGGTGCTCTTTAGACTGTTTACCTAACAAATATCCAATATCTCCTCCTCGGTGACATCTAATGGCACTTGACATTTGGCGGTCTTCTATATTGAACAGTTCTATATTTAGAAGGTGATATTTAATAGCCAGGGATATTTCATAACCTACTCTATGCTCTGTGTTTTATAACTGGTCTCTGTTTATAACAATTAGAATTTTGTTCTCTCTGCAGATTAAGACTGTATCTGTGATAAAGCTGTAGAACGATGTGGGTGGCAAAGAATTATGACCCATCTGGATGTGTTCTAAGCAGGATGGGAAATAAACACCCACATGGTTTCTATACTGCCAAAGGCTCAGCTCCCGACCTGAAGCCCCTTCCTTTTTGGCCTTACATTCAGTGAGGAAGGGAAAAGGGAGAAGGAACAGGTTTGAAATCTGCAGAGGGGCATAATCTTTAGTGACATCATGAACACAAAAAAGACACCCAAATAGAAAACTGAAATAAAAGGATGAATTTTAGCCTAAAAAACCCCCAGAAAGAACCATATATAATTAAATTGTCAGATGATATGATAGGTCAGTGATGGCTAACTTTTTTGCCATCACATGCCAAAAGCAGGGGAGCGCAGGGAGGGGTGGTGCACGGTATGCCCACACCCATAATTCTATGCACGTGACCCCCCCTGAATGCACCCCTCTGACCCCCTGACACATGCGTGCAGCACCTTCCCCTCACTTTTTGCGACCGATGGACCCATTTTTTGCCCTCCCCAAGCTCCAGAGACTTTCTAGGAGCATAGGGAGGGTGAAAACGGCCTCTCCTGCCCCTTGGAGGCCCTCCAGAGGCTTCAGGAAGCTTCCCTGAGGGCTCCGGAGGGCAAGAAATGGCCCATGGGCAACCTGAAAGTCCGTTCCTGAACTTCTGGGTTGCCTGTAGGGCCATTTTTTGCCCCCTGGAGCCCTCAGGGGAGCCTCCTGAAGCCTCAAGAGCAGTGGAGGATTCTGGGCAGTATGCCCCAGTACAGGCGCACTGGTGGCTACTCAGAGGAGTAGCCACTGTACTGGAATGGCGCTTTGGAGGACCCAACTGCCCGCCCTTGTTCCTTACCTGTATTTATGCTAACCCGGCCATTTGCGCATGTGAATGCAGCATACAGTGCCTGCGCGATGCTCCACCAAGCAGCTGGAGCATCGCAGGGTGGTTAGGGCACATGCATACCCAGTTGCGATGGGATCTGGAACCCATCACTGCTCCAGAGGGTGAAAAACAGCCAAATGTGCAAACCAGAAGTCCATTCTTGAACTTCCATTTTGCACATTGGCTTGTTTTTCGCCCTCTAAAGGCTTCAGGGAAGCCTCTGGAAGGCGAAAATGAAGGCTGAAGTTAGCTGGCAAGCAATGCCTTGCATGCCCTAACAAATGGCTCGCGTGCCATCTGTGGCACGCGTGCCATAGGTTCGCCAACATGGTGATAGTTTTTGACATAAAGAATGCAAAACTTCCTGACCAAACATTTTAAACCTGATAAAATTCAAAATATTTTTTTTAAAAATGGGGATTATCAATACAGTAGCAATAGGAATAGCAGTTAGACTTATATACTGCTTCATAGGGCTTTCAGCCCTCTCTAAGTGGTTTACAGAGTAAGCGTATTGCCCCCAACAATCCGGGTCCTCATTTTACCCACCTCGGAAGGATGGAAGGCTGAGTCAACCTTGAGCCGGTGAGATTTCAGCAGCCAAACTGCAGAACTGCAGTCAGCTGAAGTAGCTTGCAGTGCTGCATTTAACCACTGTGCCACCTTGGCTCGTACTAGGATCGTACTAGTACCTAGGATCATTGAGTAATCTACCAGACCCCTCTCCCTCAAAAATAAGCCACAGCCCAGACCAACAAAATGTAACTCACTCTGACAAATAACATACCTTTCCTCTGATAAAATATTCCCACTTCACCTCTCAGAGTTGTCCACAGGGGAAGGGAATTTTTTTTAAAAAGGCCACAACCATGGCATCAAAATTTCACCTTGATTCACTTCTGTGGATCAGTTACAGAGGAAGGTTAATTTTGGAAAGAATGAGTAGATGCACTACGAAACCAAAATAGCCTTCAACTACTTATGGTATCAGAAAAGCCCTGTAAGTAAACCTTATTTTTCAAGCAAATTCTAAAAATATTGCCTGGTGACAGACATGAATGCCTGTAAACCTGCATTTGAGGATTTTCGGCAAAACTGGGGTGAAACAGGAAGTGAAATGTAAGAGGCCAAACAGACAGTTTTCCAGTAAAACTCACTGGGACGCAAGGTTCACTTATCCCTGAAACTGTTTGATTGAGTATGAGAAGAACTGGATTATTTTTTTTAGAACTTTGCAACCAATGCTATTCAATTCAATCTAAATTCATTAGAAATTAAATATAATTAATTAATTAATTGTTGATTCCCTCAGGAGCAGGTATCAACAATTAATTAAATATGAAGATGTAATTTATAGATCAGGGTTGAACTGTGGTGTTCTTGGTGACTCTGAGCTGTGTCCAACATATGGACAGACTCAACCATAGTTTCAAATGGGAAACTATGAAAATCCTAGACCAAGCCAAGTTGAAAAATGCTACAGAATTCCCGGAAGCTTGGCACTCAGACAAATCAGCCATCATCGGGCACATAGAGATAAACATCATCTACATATCATTCAAAAGAGATAAACAAAATACCAAAAGGGAAACAAAAAAAGAACAAAACACCTCCTGACCAGCAATCAACACCCAGATGAGTGGAGATTAACATCAAGATTAACACTAGACCAAGATTTAAAAAATAAACAATACAACAATACAAGAAACTACTAACTCAGTAAACAACAGTCCAATGAAGGAACCACCAAGACCACACTCACCAACACTGACAGGGCAAGCCACTAGCATATAAAATGAGAGTAAACCACACTCTGTTCTTGCACTGATAATGTTATCTGGTTTGGTAATGAAATGTTTACAAAAAAACAACCAAGCTCAGAGAGCACCAAGTCTCCCTTAAATTAATTAAATAAAAATTGAAAATCACAGAAAACTTACTAGACTACCAAAAGTTGTGAGCCTTTGCAAAGAATGAGAAATTAGAATAAGAATTTAGGCTTTTTAAAAATATTGCTTGCATATACTGATATTTAGAAGATGGAAAATAACATGCACACTGTTCATTTGCCACCTTTTATGGCAACATTAAAAAAAAACTTGTTAGAGCAGGGTTTCCCAAGCTGTGAGCAATATTTTCCTTGGGGAGGTGCTGACAGAGTCCAGGGAAGGTGTGAAAAACCTTTTAGTTGTATGGTACATTGTTAAATAAATCCAGCCTTCCCAAAATGTCATTATATTTTCATTGTTTATTTGGGTTCCTTTTAGTGTTTGAGTTTTTAAAATTACATTAAAGGGAGATGTGAGGACAAAAATTTCAGGAACCCTTGTGATAGAAGCTTGCTCAGGTCCTTCCTTTCTAGAATCAAAATAATTGCCATTCAAAGTTTAATGTCTGATGTTTCTAGTTTAGAATGCACATTGCAAAAAGAAATGGAGTCCTCTTAAGTCTAAGATGTTTTATGTTTAATCTGGATAGCATTGCACTTCTCCATTTGACATCAGGGCCTAAATTGGGTCCTGAACTCTCAGCTACTGCTAGAAGAGCGAGTAGCAATTCTGGCTAAGAGGGCTTTTGTACAGGTTCATCTTGTGAGCCAGGTGTGCCTTTTCCTCATCCAGGAACCCTTTTAGATGTCTTAGATACTCATGATTGGACTATAGCAGGGGTCTCCAAACTTGGCCACTTTAAGACTTATGGACTTCAACTCCCAGAATTCCTCATGGCTGAGGAATTCTGGGAGTTGAAGTCCACAAGTCTTAAAGTAGCAAGTTTGGAGACCCCTGGACTATAGCAATGTGCTCTATATGGAACTACCACCCAGAAACTATAATAGGTTCAAAATGCAGCAATGGGAAGAGCAACAGGTACTTCTCATTATGCCCATGTGTGATTCCTGGTATATGCGAATTGCATTGTTTACCAATTGTCCTAGCTTCTGCCAACCTAGCAGTTTGAAAGCATGTAAAAATGCAAGTAGAAAAATAGGGCCCACCTTTGGTGGACGGTAACAGTGTTCATTGCGCCTTTGGTGTTTAGTCATGCTGGCCACATGACCACTGAGACATTTTCGGACAGTGCTGGCTCTTCAGCATTGAAACAGAGATGAGCACCATCCCCTAGAGTCAGGAATAACTAGCACATATGTCCAAGTGGAACCTTTATCTATACTTATGGATGGTTTAATGGTTCAAAATCCTAATGTTTGAACCAAGCAAATAACATTGTTCCCACTTTGTTCCATTTTATAATGTAGATTTAATGTAGATTTCCCTTTTTCTTTTAACCATTATTAGAAGGCTTTTTTTCCATGGAGCATTCCCTTGCCTGGGCAGGTTTAAGCTTCACTTATAGCTTCAAGCACCCTGGAAAAAATCAAAATTCTTGAGCCACATCACAAAAATCTGTATCTACTGATGAGGAAGGAACAGAGAAGGGCACTGAAATGCTGCCAGAAAAAGAATAGACAAAGTGCAACTCATTCTTTTTCAAATCTGCACTCCCATCTTTATTAATTTGTGTACTTTGATCCTGATCCAAAAAGTTAAAACAATGATTTAATGCAGACTGACTTTTAGAAGGCAATGCAACTGGTAAGCTCTGTCTGAAATTTCCACTCAATAGCCCAACATCTTTTTTTCCCAATTGATACATTTTCTTTGATTAAATTTCTCAATTATCTGGCAGCTGCTGAAGGACAGATTGCTGATGCCATCAATAACTCACCCCAAACTATTAATGAGGCATTTGCTTTGCATTTTTGCTTCTGTATCAATGATAGTTCTGGGTTTTCAGAGAAATAGCTTCATGCGTTATGAATGCTTTCTCCCCCCTTCCTTTCATAACACAATTTAAAATACAGCACTGAATTTTCTTTGTTGAACGAATAATATACTGTATGTAGGAAAACTTTTTAATTTTTTAAAAAAATTAAAGTTAACATAATATAAAATGCAACTGAAGATAAAGATTAGAAAAACAGGGCAGGGAGAAAGAAGGGGGAAGAGGAGTAAATGCAAGGGGAAAGAAAAAAGTATCAACTTCCAACTTTTTTTGGCACAGTAAAGTATAAAATAAAATTGCAGTCTGAATTTTTTACTTTACTAACTTAACAAATACTAGTCATTTCTATAACAACAAATCAGCTTAATTGCAGTAGCAAAATCTAAACATTCATTTTCAAGCACAAAGCCCAGAAGTAGCTTCTTCAGAAGTAGAAATAAAGCTTGATATGTTCTTATCACTAATGAAAGCAGTCAATTTTGCCATTTCTGCTATCACGCTACTTCTCCACAATTTTTTGCCATCCATTCTTCTGCTGTGGGGATTGAAATATCTTCCCATTTCTATGCCTATAGAATACACGCTACATTCAATATGTACAACAATAAAATTCACAAATCTGTTTTCCAACACACTCTGCTAGTGTGTTCCCTGAAGATGGGCTCCAGAAGTTCCCTGAAGATGGGCTCCAGCACAAGTCCAAAAGCGTGGAAGACAAAACCTCTGGTCCTGGTGACCGACCCAGATTGGCTCCTGTTTTCCAACTCTTTATATGTGTAGGAAAACTTGGAAGCTAGATGTTTGCTATTTCCTTCTGGAATGTCCAAGGCATGTATATGTGTGTGTCCATGGATACGTTGATAACTAAGAGATAGATACAATCTACAGCCTGGAATATTTCCCCCCTTATTCTTACTCTTCCTTTTGTCGGCATCTTAATATTTAAAACGTACAGATCAGCAACTTTGGCTATTCCTCTCTATCAGTTACAACAGTTTCTACATGTGGTAACTGTATAGATTATCTCCTATCAATTGAGTTGCACATTCTTACCCCCTGCTCCACTGCCAATGTTCCAATACTTTTGGCGATTCCTGGCAATTGGCAGAGATGGAAACCCTTGAGTTTTTCCTCAGGAATTCCAATGTCTCACAACTTTTAGTGGTAGCTTATCAAATTTCTGCAATTATCCATATGTTCCTTAGCAATTCAGAAGGGGAGAGCAAAGAAGGCAAATAGGTAGATAAGTAGGTAGATAGGTAGATAAGTAGATAGGTAGACAGACAGACAGTATTTCAATTGAAAGAGATGTTATTTAAAAATATCATCTCCTTCTTCCCTTGCAGTAAGTTGGTCTCATGTTGATCTATCCATTTGCACCAGGAAAGGAGCAGGTCTGCTTAAGAGCTATAAAAGGGCTGTGAGATTTTGAGTACTTTCTCTGTGGGAGAGAGATCTGTTTTGTTCCCAGGTCAGTGGAGACACATGCTTATTAAAACTGATGAGTGCTATTATCTACTTTCATCAGCAGTGAAAGCTGAGGCATGAGTGAAGATAGCGAAAACCAAATTATGATGGTTTCTCAGCATGAGACTGAGTAATCCTTGCCCACATCCTACCTGGCATTCACCACTATCCTTAGACCCTTGTCTTCATGGGAACTAACTTCCTCCCAGGGTTTAGGTAATACGTGATCTAACCAGTCGGGTGACTGGACACACCCTTGGGACCTAGAAGCCTTGCCTTCCTGCTCAGCTGCTGTCATCTATTGACTCACTCTTGCTCTCTCTATCTTTCATAAATGAAATGTTTCCTAAAGCCTTTACCATTACCAATCACAAGAAATCCATGACATTCCAGAGGTGAGCTATAAAACGTAGTTCCTGGTTAACCACTTAATACTAAAAAGAGGGGTGTGGTCTCAATCAGTTTCTATATTGTCAATACAGGTAGTCTTCGACTTACAACAGTTCATTTAGTGAGTGTTCAAAGGTACAACAGCACTGAAAAAAATGACCTGCTTTTCATAGTTATGACCTTTTCAGCATCCCTATGATCAGGTGATCAAAATTCAGATGCTTGACAACTGATTCATATGTGATCACATTTTGCAACCATCTGACAAGCAAAGTCAATGGGGAAGCCAGATTCACTTAATAACTAGGTTACTAACTTATCAACTGCAGTGATTCACTTAACAACTGAGGCAAGAAAGGACGTAAAATGTGGCAAAATTCACTTAATTAATGCCCCAACGACATAAATTTTGGGCACAATTGTGGTCGTAAACCGAGGGCAAAAAGTTGGCAAGTCTGGATGGCAAATACTTCATTAGCATAATTTGGTGACCAATTACATTCATAGTCAGATGCCATACAGTGGTGGGATTCAACATTTTTTACTACTGGTTCTGTGGGCGTGGCAGGGGAAGGATACTGCAAAATCCCCATTCTTTCCCCACCCCACTGACCTGCTTTCCAGCTCCATTCTCCTGTTCAAGGCAACAAAAGAAGATCAGCTGGCAGCAGAGGGAAGGCCAGCCTATTCTCCAAACTATTCAAACATTCACCTACCGGTTCTCCAGAACCTGTCAGAACTGGCTGAATGCCATATTAGAAGATATTGCCATTTATGACAAAACAAAGTGTTGGTGTGTGTGAGTATATGATAAAAATTACATATGTCCTAATCTGCCACTGTTTGCGGGAGAGGTTATTTCAATGTGGTCATTTCTAGGTGAGAGGGGTGCATATAAATTTAATAAATAAACAAGAGACATTTTGAAAAGAGCAAATTCCTTGCTGTTTTATTTGGAGACGTTGTAATTTCTGAAAATCTATAGTTTTGAACAAAGGACCAGGGAGATCCTAGGCAGAGAATCAGGGAGATAACCTTGAATGAAATAGGCAAGAACCATTCTATAAGCAAAAGGGGTTGAATCAGTGGTGAAATTCAATTTTTTTACTACCAGTTCTGTGGGCGTGGCTTGGTGGGTGTGGCAGGGGAAGGATAGAGCAAAATCTCCATTCCCACCACACTCTGGGGCCAGCCAGAGGTGGTATTTGCCGGTTCTCTGAACTACTCAAAGTTTCCACTACCAGTTCTCCAGAACCTGTCAGAACCTGCTGGATTTCACCCCTGGGTTGGATCATTCCTTAAATCCTGGGAAACAGGACAGTTATTTGGTGGATATTCAGACAGGCTCCTCCCTGAGCCGCCAGAATATAAGAGGGATGAAAGCTAAAGCACAATCATGCTTGAAAGATTCTGTTATTATACTGTACCTATCTAAACATGAGTGATTTAGTGGCCTAGTAGTGAAAATGCTTACCACCCACTTGGAGAGTTCAATCCTAGGCAGTGGCAGATGTTTCTCTCTAGGGTGCAAAGAATTT
Organism: Thamnophis sirtalis; assembly: GCF_051295495.1. Taxonomy (NCBI): domain Eukaryota; kingdom Metazoa; phylum Chordata; class Lepidosauria; order Squamata; family Natricidae; genus Thamnophis; species Thamnophis sirtalis. Next base: position 74,406,594 of record NW_028261383.1, on the reverse strand, counting down.
TTTTTTTGCTGTGAACTCCGTATGATGTCAGGAAGGAAATCTGGCCAATAAATGCCCATCCATTAGCCATAACTCTATCACAATTAAAGGATTATTGGATTGTAAAAAGGAAATTTACTATACTTATTTCAATAGCGTATAGTTGTTATCACCATGTGTAATTCGTTCTTGATCTGGTCTACCAGGAATGGCTAACATCCTAGTTTAAATTTTTGTTAGGGTATTTGGGAATCAGTCAGGTGACTCTGTTAGCCTACTTTACATGGTTTTAGGAGAGTAAGATAGAGAACTTGAATGAAAGGTAGAATTAATAATAATAAAAATCAATAAAGGAGAAACAGCACATCTTACTAGTACTGATGATGTTATCTAGTTAGGGTAATGAAACATTTTCAAGAAAACAAGCAAATTCAGACAGTACCAAAGACCCATCAATAATTAAAAATGTCTATACATACCTTTCTAAAACAATAAAGTTTAAAAGCTTTAATAGCAAAAACTAACAACAAGTGGAAACATGGAGGGGGAGGAAATCTGTTCCATCTTTTTCACCATTATTTTATGAATGCATGTAATATGGCCTAAGTTCCATTAAAGACAAATTATATTTTTTATAAACAAAAAACCCTTTCTGAGCCAAGAAAGGATTGTTCTGACCCAGGCTTCCCTAAAAAGCAAGAAGCAGAGTCTTGGTCCCAGCAAAACCCCTTTTATTACATAACTGTGAATTCCTTTCAGTCACAGACCACAAGGCTTAACAAACAATCTTTCAGAGGAATGTTTATCAACACGAACCTTATCTTGTTTGGAGAGCTGACAGATAACTAGTTTCCAAACGCAGGACAAGGCAAAATTTGGCACAGTCTCTTATAGTCACAAACAGAACTTTCCACTCTTGAAATGACCGAATGAACAAATTGTTTCCTGCAAAAGCCCACTCCCCATTTGCTCCTCTTTTGTTTCCTAGGGGAGGGGCCAATCACCTCTGAGATGAGGATTTACTCCTAAGTCAACCCTGTTTTCTTAGTTGTTCTTGTCTTCTGGCAGCTCTGCGCATGTGCACTCTGGGAACAGGCTCCAACTGTTCCTCTGCCTCGCTGCTGTCTAGCTCCCTCTCTGCCTCTGGCACAAAGCCCTTGTCTGAGCTTTCCTCAGCCCCCAGGACTGGCCCATGTTCCTTTCCAACCTCCTTACTGTACGACTCTGCTGCCAGATCTGCTGGCCACTGGCGGGCCACAACAAGGACATCGAGGTTGTGTTCACATATTTATAGAGAAAATGAAGAGTTTCTGGGAATCAAAATATGTACAATTGCGATAAATAATAAAATGAATAACATGGAAAGTAGCAATTACACCCACAGATTCCTGTCTGATCATGGGCAGAGGAAATAAATGAATTAAGACCAGCTAGTGTGAATTAAGACCAGCTGGGCCAGCAGAAAAACCTAATTTGGGGTAGGATGAGAACTGTTGAGCACAATATCCTGATATCTTATAAAACATGCTTTGATCTGATGAGATGAAATATTGCTAAGAAGCAAACATTAGCAGACCATTGTAATATAGTTGCATTTTCTTTGCTAAGCTTAACTTCAAAAGTAGAATTATCCTGAAGATTTTTCTTAATGTTGGATATATGTAGGGGACATCAAACAAAATGAGGACCAGCTGACCTCTGGCCCTCTGGAGAGGAAACCGTTGCTGGTGTTTGCTTGTTTCTTCCCTGATAGACTTTCTGGTTGAAGAAGCTTCTTGGATGAGAAGCAAAACATCTTCAAAGGAAAATTAGAAAGTCTAGTTGCCTCTTGAAAAAAAGCATCTTTGGGACAACTGTGACTTGGATGACTAAGAATCCCTATAGACATTCCCTGACAGAAAGAATGCATGAATCCAGCTAGCAGTTGATCTTGGATTGCGGTCTGGTTAGAGAACTAATGTGGTTCAAGGAGCTCATACATGGGGGAGAATAAGCTGGTTCCATCCATCAGCCAGAAAAGACCTATTGGAAAGATATTAGAAATGAAAAGGAGAATAGGGAACGACCAGTCAAAAGTTCCAGAGACCAGGGCAAGTGCAGTTGAAAGAGATAAGGGGAGACAGAGAATGGCAAAGCTGGGAGGTGGGCATTGATGGAAGTTCCACCAGTGAAAACACTGCAGAGTCCTTTGGAGCTCAAGTGATTCAGATAAAATGGAAATGTTTGAAATTTTGATTCACAGAGATGGAAGAAAATCGGCTTGACTCCCCAAGGATAATACCAATGTGGAAACAAAGGGATAATGCCAAAGCCCCATATGAAAATTTTCTAAGTCTTCCTATATTTCTCTTGGTTGTGCCATTATAATTAGTTTTAGTGAATTTTAGAAGGGAGACGTCCAGAAATTCCACTAATGTTACATTTATTTAAGAAAGAAAATATGTCTAAGGAACAGGGCTGAGGCAATTAGCAAGGCCACTTGAAAGCAAAGGCTAGCAAATGCCTTAAAAACCCTTCCATTACTTTATATCTATGGAGATTCTCAACCATCCAGTTCATAGCTGTCACAAAGATGCTTTTTCCAAAAGCCAACTCAACTTTCTTGATTTTTTCTTCGAAAACATTTTGCTTCTCATCCAAGAAACTTCAGAACTGAAGAAGCTTCTTAGATGAGAAGCAAAAGGTTTTCAAAGAAAAAACCAAGAAAGTCCAGTTACCTTTTAGAAAAAAACACCTTTGGGACTTTCATTACTTTAGGACTTGTTTTGGCTTACTGTTTGACTAGTAAGTTATAAAGGATCATATTTTATTTCAGAATTAAGCCATCTTGAGGAACTGAGATGGTTCTCCTATAGCCCAAGTTAGCCTACGGCAAGAATTTGAATAGGTAGATCTTCTCTGTTCTCCCACACAGTATTTTTGCTAATCTGATCTTGCAATAATCCTGTACCAATTTTAGGTGTGTTAATTATATTAATGATTCCTTCAATCAGTTCTCTTTCTTCATTTGGCTTGTACATGGACTAGATACTCCTTTTCAGTGGGAGGTACCTCAAAACAAGATCTGATCAGATTCTCTGTTGACAAGAGGAGAAAGTAGCATATCAACAGATAAAAGTAAGGAATGTGGATACAGTTTATCTAAGACTAATTAAATTTTTAATAACAGGCTAACAATAAGTATTCCTCTCTAACTGGAATGAAACTAGATCCAAAGCTGTCGTTCTCCTGACAAGAAAGGTAATTATTTCTTCTCAATATTTACTATCTTTCTAATCCATCCAATAAACAAGCAAAGTCAATTAGAATAATAAATTACAATTATTTAATGAATTCTGCTGTTCATAAAAGGTATTAGACCCTTGGAAAAAGAAAATGGGAAGAGGTTTTTCAGTGAATTCCTCTGGAATTCTTTGGGCTGTTTTCTTCTTTGCTTTGATGGGTCTCCCAATTTTAAGAATATAAAATTAGAAATATGTATCTAACACTTTCTCAAGAGTGGATACCCCTTAATAGGGACAATAACGTGAACAAACATAAGAGAGAGAATCCCACCCAATGTCTTTCCTTGGGATCTAACCAATTGTGAAGAGCCAGGGAAGCACTAGATTGCTTGACAGATCATTTGTGATGAAAAGAGATCATTTGTAATGGTCATATTATCACTCAATTAAACACAAACCCCATTTCCACCCACGAGAATCACTCACAATTTATTTTATCCTTTGAAATATTTGCTATCTACAGCATATTTCGTTTCCCCCAAATGAATGAGAACTATTAGGAAAAGATCAGGAGAATTTATTTGACCAACAAATCTTTGGTCCAATGAGGAATGAAGCTCCCCATGATTTCTCCTGACATGTTTCTCCATGGTCAAGCAGATCTGCAGAAGAGAAGAGAGAAGGATGATGGAACTATAGAAATCCAGAGGAGGGAATCCACAACAGTCCTTTCTACCCCTGTATTGGATGGCTCAAAGATATATAGCCAGAATAAGAGAGGACAAGTCTAGATACCAATTCTTGTTGATATATTTCTAAAACACAAAGAAAACATTTAGATATGAGAATTAATGATTTAAAAATTAAGTCAGTTTTAGTTGATGTCTTTCAAAGAGAAATTAATTGCATGGGACTTTTTGTGAAAAAAGAATATACAGGTAGTTCTCAAATTACAACAGTTCATTTAGTGACCATTTGAAGTTACAACAGCACTGAAAAAAGTGACTTATGACCATTTTTTCACACTTACAACCATTGCAGCATCCCTCATGATCAAAATTCAGACGCTTGGCAACTGATTCATATTTATGACCTTTGCAATTTCCTGAGGTCATGTATCATCTTTTGTGATCTTCTGACAATCAGAGTCAGTTGGGAAGCCAGATTCACTTAAAAACCAGGTTACTAACTTAAGAACTGCAGTGAAATGGCAAAATTCACTTAACAAACGTCTCATTTAGCAACAGACACTTTGAACTCAATTATGCACGTAAGTAAATGATCATCTGTAATTTGGTTTCGGTTTGTGACATTGCTAGATACTGTTGAGTATCTTTCTGCCCTGTGTGTACAACTTTAGCTAATTGGCTGTCTGAATCAAAGAACAAGACGGCTTTAGTACCCATTTCACTTACAGCTGAATTTTACTTTGACACTGTCACTGGGATGTCCTGTATTGAATGTGATGGTTAAATTAGGAGATATAAAATGTATCATACAGCCCACCTCTGTTCTAAAACAATTACAAAACAGCTAATGCAGCAGAAAACTACAAAGATGAATGATGGGGATGTGGGCACGCAGAATACTGAATGCATCTCACAGGTGATGGATGCCCATTTCTATCTTACACTGCTAGTTCTCCAATTTGCATTGACTGTCGGAACAGAGAGAGTTTGCGAGTTGCACTAGCCTTTTCACACGTGCAAAATGTACATCTTTGTGGGCAATATTTGACAGGTCCTTCAAAATGATGTGAAATTGTCCAGAAAGAATGTTACGGAACATGCCTTATCCATGCTGTTAGGCCCATACATAAACTCGTGCTTGTCGTCTGATTTTATTATCTAGCCTTTTTTAAGTGGAAATAATATTTCAGCAACTTCCAATCACCTTAAGCCATTGAGTCAAAGTGAGTTGAACAATTTAAAATCAAGCATTGCTACCAAGACAGTCAACAACGAGAAGTTGGCATTAGTGCACAAGAGAGAAAAGTCAGCAATGTCATGGTATTGAGTAGTTACAAATAGTCTTCAGGGTGTAAGCTTTTTACTTCAGTAAAATGCAATACCACACACACCCCAGATCAGTGTTGCAAGCTCTTGAGAATCAATAATGGCTAGCCAGCATGTCCTTACATGTTTGGACCTGTTAAAGCACAAACATCTTCCCATCTCTTTAGCCAATATTCAGTGACCCATTTGTTGGTTGCGCTCCATTTATGTTATTCTGTTTTCTCTCTCTTCACTTAACTCAATTAGTGGGGACTAATGATACAAAAGAGTGGGCTTGACAAGTCACAGACAATTTGGAAATTATGGATTAAAGATTTGGATTAAAAGCAGTACTAATGGTTTCTTCTTATATTTGATCATGCAGATTATTCCTTGGATCCCGTCTTATCTTGATAAGCACTAAAAACTATTAATCATTTCAAAAATGTAGTTATAAAATTGATAAATGGATTGATGTACTGCTGACATTAATGTTTACTGTAAGTATATCTAAAAAAAACTTTGCTAAAGCAGATCAAAGTCCATCTCGCTCAGCATTCTGTGTTCACCTATAGCCAGCCAGAAGCCAGCTAAAGATTTCACAGCCAACTCATTCATATTCTTTCTTTCTGATTAATGTGAATAAAAGCCACAGATATATCAACACTCACTCCATGAATCTAATAGTTTTTAAAGCTGCTATTTCCACTGGATATTGCCACATCTTGCACCTATAGTTTGTATGTTAGTTATATGTTGTGTAAATAATAATCCTATCCTGTCCTTTTTATGTTAAGACATGTGTTTCAAAAGTCTAAACCATTCCATGCTGCTACTCATTTTGTCCTTCAGCTGTCAATGTTACTGAACTGAATGTATGAAAATTCCTTTTTATTGCTTTTTAGTTTTAATGTAGGCTGCTGAGAGTTTTGGAGTTGGGTGGCCTCTAAATCATAACTTTTATAAATAAACAAGCAAATAAATTCATTCTGATCCCATTGTGCCTAGATTCAGAATTACTCATCCGTGATCCTTCTCTTCCTCAGACTACTTTTTCTGGAATTGACTTCATAGTAATGAATATTGATTTTATTGATCCTAAAATTTATACTGTGAGACATAAATGATTCTGTTGTGATGACACAATACCAGCTTATTTCTGGGAAGCTAATGACCCCAAATCTTTTAACTTTCCCTTATGGGTCTAAAATCCCTGCTTTCAATGCTCTGTAATGTGCTGTCTGAATGTATGTGAGACGATGCAGATTGAGCCAGCCTGTTATCACCAACTTTTGCCTTCATGAGTTTTTCTGAGGAGCCTTAGCATTTATTGCTCTTTATTTGGAGGAACAAGATTATGCATGAATCTTCACCAAGTGATGGCCCTTCTTTTGCTAGCTTTATGGGGTTTTTTCTTACATGGAATGAGTAGAAATATACAAGTTGACGTCTCTTTGTTCTAGCCTTCCCCAAACTGGAACCCTGAAGACATGCTGGGTCTTTAACTCCCAGAGTTTCAAGGCTTTATCCATACTATCCTGGAATGTGGGGACTCATAGTTCCAATGCATCTTGGAAGCTACTAGCATTGAGGAACATTGATTGATGAGCTCCTCCCAGCTATTTGTAAGTTGGCAGAAAACTACACTGGCAAGAAATTTATTGATCCCTGGCCTTTGTCACTTTTCTTCCCAGTTATTGCCAGTCATATGATAGTTCTTTCAGATAACCTGAATATGGTTATATTTGGTTATAGTTCAGATCACCAAGATGATTAGAGAACTGGAGGCTAAAACATATCAAGAATGTTTGCAGGAACTGGATGTCTAGTTTAATGAAAAGAAGGACTAGGGGCGACATGATAGCAGTGTTCCAATATCTCAGGAGCTGCCAGAAAGAAGAGGGAATCAAGCTTTTCTCCAAAGAATTTGAGGTCAGGACAAGAAGCAATGGGTGGAAACTAATCAAGGAGAGAAGCAACTTAGAACTAAGGAGAAATTTCCTGACAGTTAAAACAATTAATCAGTGGAACAACAACTTGCCTCCAGAAATTGTAAATGCTCCAGCACTGGAAGTTTTTAGGAAGATGTTGGATAACCATTTGTCTGAAGTGGTATAGGATTTCCTGCCTAAGCAGGGGGTTAGACTAGAAGACCTCCAAGATCCCTTCCAACTCTATTATTCTATCATTCTAACCAAATCAAGATAGATTTTTACACATATGGTGCTGTCACAGTGTCAAAATAAATGTGTAATATAAGTTGGATATGCCATATCCTAACAAACATTTGAGGGTATTTAATGTATGCCTTGAAGGCAGTATCATAGACACTGCATAAAAATATGCCACCAGGGCATATTTGTTGTTAAGTCCATCAGGGCAAAGCCTGTACGGTAGTGTTACCTCTGATGACATATTGTCCATGTTATTCAAATAATCTTTTTAAAAAAATGTTTAGATTTGCTTTTTTTTTTTTTTTTTACAAAGCCACATAAATGAGCACACAATACCTTTTTTTCAGGTTGGTGAGAATCAGATGCTGAGCTGAAATACTTAACATTTAGATAAGTGCTGTATCATTAGCTTTTCCAGGAACTGAAATGTCTGCATGGCCCATCTAGATTATATTGTTCATCTTACATACAGATGTCTAATAGCTCTTCCTCCCATTTAATCTAAGAGACAACGTTTTAAAATGACTCCTGTGAACAAAGTCACCAACAGTCTTGCAAAACATAATTTTATCTCTGGGTTGTTTTATTAATATATGTTGCTGATTATATAACTTCCTGTTTCTATAATTTATTTCAACATAGTATTTGCATGAGCTTCTATTTACTTATAAACTGAAACTAATTTCCAATTGAGGATTGTCACATAATAGATGGAGTCATTGATCTATAAATTCAGAAGTGGTAATTACTAAAGCTCCAGTAGATTTAGAAATAATCCATACAGTTTGAACAATCTAAGCACAGAGGTGAACTGAATAAAATTCTAAGGCGAGGCAAAATTTTGCCCCTATGAGGTTCCTAACCCAGGCATTGTGTCACACAACATAAAGATTATTGTCTTGAATAGCAATAGCAATAGCAGTTAGACTTATATACCGCTTCATAGGGCTTTCAGCCCTCTCTAAACGGTTTGCAGAGTCAGCATATCGCCCCCACAGTCTGGGTCCTCATTTCACCCACCTCGGAAGGATGGAAGGCTGAGTCAACCTTGAGCCGGTGAGATTAGAACTGCTGAACTGCAGATAACAGTCAGCTGAAGTGGCCTGTAGTACTGCACCCTAACCACTGCGCCACCTCGACCAAAAGGCATTAGGATATAAGCCTTTGAGCACTGGTCCTCACTGGATTTATGAAACAATATAAGAATAAATGCAGTGTCCTGCTAGATCGGACCTCTGGCTCATCTAGTCTAGCAGTCTATTCTCAAAATGAATAACCAACGGCACATGGAAGCCCACTAGTCTCCCAGCAGATGGCCATCAAAAGAAGTCACAGTGCCATTTAATAGCTATTGATCCCCATGATCTCCATTAATTGGTTCAACCCTTTATTGGTGCCCGCCAAGCTGGTAGCCAGCACCACATCTAGTGGTAGCAAATTCCAAAGTTTAATTATATGTTGTGTAAAATGCATTAGAGATTGCTTACTTGGTCTAAAAAGAAAGAGGCGGTGGCAAATAAATGGGAAAAAAAGTAGGGATGGATGAACATGAGAAAATCTATGCAGTCGCTACAAGTTGAAAAATGACTTGATGGCACATATAAACCTTTGTGATTTTCACTCTTGCCTGAGATCACTGACATTTCATCACACCAGTCCTTTCTCTTGACGCCTAGAAATTAGAATTGGCTACCTCATTCTGTCTAATGGTGCAGCTTCTATCAGTGTTCCTCAGTGGAAGCAGATGGGCATTTAAGGGAATCTTTCACTTAATGGGATTGCATTGGTAAACATCTCTGTAATAACAATGTATATGTGAATTAACACTGTATATAAAGGAGCCAGAAGGGAAAAAAAGGAGAAAAAGACTAATAGCCTATATTTTTGACCTGTTTTCAGGTGAGTCTTGCCACTTTATATGCATATGGTATTCAGTACTCAGATTGCACTCTTAGACATCTTTCCTAGAAATAAAACTCAATGAGCACAATAGATTTTTTTGTGGACGAGATATTTACAGGATTTTACTTTACATGAAAATTTTGGAGGACAGTAATATAATTAAAGCTTACTGCATTGACAATTCTATCTACTGAAAATCAGAATTTTCAACTGGAGGCTAGGAAAAAAAAACAATCAATCATACTGAAAATCATTTGGAGAATCAAAGGAAGAAAGAAATCATTGTGATATTTTATTTCTTTATACACTAAACTTCATTTCAGCCACTATGTAACTAAGCATAAGAAGTGATTAAAATGAAGATTCTTGTAATAATTATGAGCAGGTATAGCTAAGCATATAACTATTAAATAAATAATTTAATGTGATTTGTTCAACCAACTTTGTTTCTAAAAAGTTTTATTTTTAGGAGAGGGGACATTACTGTTTCATTAGAGTTAGCCCATGAAAAGAGAAAATTACTAATATAGCCTATTTAATTTTCAATGAAAAACCATGCAGTTTTTAAAAAGAGAAAAAAAAGGCCCAACATTTCATACTGGCTCGCCCTAGAAAACATTTTGGCTTTTGGTAGATAGTGGAACTTCAGATTTTTAGTTTTGAAAGAATGATGTTTCCCATGGGATGTGGTTGAAGGACATGCCTGTGGTTCAAAATGTTTTAGAAAAGTTAGGCATAAAAAATGGACATTTCAGAGAAGCTCTGTAGTAGAGCAAATGTTTTGCAGATGATCTCCCTGCCTCATCACTGGTTCATTCAGGTACAATTGGGAAATACTCCCAATTGGAAAGCCTGAACAACTACTGGCACCCAGTATCAATTGGCAGGAGGAAGATAGTCCAATAGCCATTTGTAGCCCCTGAAATCTTTTTGTAGGTTATGGAAACACCTCTAATGATACAGCAACAGCAAATGTGAGTAATTGGTGTTGGTTTACATTTCCCAGGGGGAAAAAAATCAAATCTTTACCATTTTAAGATCTAGAGCAGGGGTATCAAACTCAGGGCCCAGGGGCTGGATCTGGCCTGCGGGGTGGTTAGATCTGACGCACAGGGCCACCCTGGAAACAGCCCATTTTTGCTGGCAAAGCTCTTGGACCACCACAGGCCACCCCTGACATGAGTGAATATAGCTGGCCACCCCCTACCCCGCCTCCAGAAGTCAAACACAACGCTGATGCAGCCCTCAATGAAATCAAATTCGACATCCTTGATCTAGAAGAAATGTAACACATTTAAAAATCCAAGAAGTCTAGCTTCAAAGAGTCACCCTCCACACCAGAAAATCACAGTGCTCTATATTGTTGCCAAACCCATTCCATGCTTGTCCCCCAAGTAAAGTGGAATCTTGTCCATCAAAACATGGACAAGATGGTCTCTTCATTGTAAAGAGAAGAATTGTTTAGATAGCTCAGTGATATAAGAGCAGTTTCATTGGTTTCTAACTTGCACTTTTCATCTGATCCCCCCCCCCTTAAACCTTCACATTTGTAAGAGGGCCCTGTTAGCCTGTCTCAGTAAATGCAAGAAAAAAAAGCATTTTGATCCCTTTATGGTTGAATTGATTTATTGTAGTATAAACTCTTGTGAATTCATGTCCGTGAGACACAAGAGAAGTCAGAGGCATATTTATGTGAAAGCTTTAGCTTGATACATCTGGAGGACACCTGGTTGGGGAAGGGTGAACTAAAATAACAAAGTGTAACATTCCAGTTCAAAGGAAAGCCATCTTAACAAAGAAGATAGCAAATCTAATTAGTAAGTTGGTAAAAATGTAGGCAGAATGAGAATGGTTTTCATTTGCTGGTCAAAAGTAATGGAGGAGGATTTCCTTGGACTAATATATCTATCATGTGGAATGCAACCACAGAAAAAGCTGTAATCTGTGGCGCCGCATCTCTCAACAGAGATTATAACAATCTCCAGACAGTATGGCCAGCATGAGTCCAGGACATCTGGAGAACACCAGATATGGAAGAGTGACCTAGAATATACTGGGGCTCGGCCATTCCAGTTTTAAAACTTCTTACATAGGCTCACCAGCAAAGTAGAAGCAAATTTAATAAATTGATTGCTGGACTCCATGCTTTAGTTTTTCGAACCAATCGAATGTTAGAAAAAAAATTAGGTCAATGAAGTTAGGCTCTGTTTATCTGTGTCTCTATCACTAGGATAAAAACTGGTATGGGCCAGCAAAAGAACGATTGTGTTAAAATGGGCTTAAATTATCCAGAGGTGAGTAAGAAAATCCTGACAAATATCCCACAAATAACTCTGTATTAGAAGCAGTAGGGCAGTGGTGCCGTATCAATCACTATTCTAGCCTCCCTGCCTCTTTCTTCCTAAACATGAGATTTGAACAACCTTCCTTGTGCTTCCTAGTTCACATATACACACAAACCATTTAAATAAAAAACGAATAGAAAGCATAAGTATATATATTTTTTTCAAAAATTTTTATTTCCATTCCATTCTATACAATCACATGTTTACTGTGCATAACCGGGGCATAAGCAGAAAGCATAAGTATAAATGTATAGGCATCACCTAGGCATCCATCCTGATTATGTTGTCTCTCTCTCTCTCACACACAAAAGAGGCAACATATATGCACCTGTCCTGATTAGACATACACATTTACACATGTGATTAGTCTCTGGGGTGAAAGTGTTGTCTTTTTTACACAGAGAGAGAGAGAGATGTGTAACATTAGTCAGGGCAGGCTTTTATGGACAGTGCTGGCAAGAAGGTTGAAAAAAAATATAGGAATGTTCTTTCTCTACCTTAGTTATTTTCTGTTTTGTTTAACATAAACAATAGTGTTTAGGTAAGCTACGAATTGCAAACTCCAATAGTTGAATTCAAACACCATAAAAGGCCAAACCACACAACTCATCTTAAGTGTAGAATGATGAGTCAATCCATCCTATCATATGCAATGTCCTCTCTTTGACCAATTGTAGTATTAAACCAGGCCTTACAATTTTGCGTCAGAGTGATATGTGAATGAGACAAAGCAAATTTACATATTTAGGTTAGTTTCCACCAACAATAACCACCGATTAATTCCACAACAATAACCACCCATCCAGTGCATTTATCTGAAAAGAACTAACTTCACACCATTTCTTATATGATCTGTGGCAAAATTAAAAAAAATATTGTGAACTTACTCAACATACTGTTCATTACTCTGGCTGTTCAGAACTGCAGTTAGAATTTACTTATTACGATAAGATCATAAGGGTTGTTTAGAGAAAAATTGCAATTAGTCTAAAGATACCTGGAGGGAAGGGAAGGAGTTTTGAGCTTTATGCCTAAAGAAACTGCTCTGTGATAATAAGGACCAAATAAATGGGAAGATTCTGTCACAACCCATAACTATACACTTCCAGATAAAGATAACAATATATCTGACATCAGCTTTATGAGGACATTGCAGGCAGATTCACGCAAGAGCTGCTTCAATTACAAGGAGATGTTTTCTTCACCCCTTTTGGCACAATCCATGTGGAGAGTCACTCAATCCCTCTTATGACTTGTGAACGATTTCCAGAAGAAATTATTTCTTGGAGGGAGAACAAGAAAGAGGTGGAGTTTACCCAACCCAGAAATCAATGACATGCTTTAAGTTGGTTTTGACTTTGGCTGAATGCATTGTATGAGCCCTGCCCAAGCTCAAGGCCAGAGGATTTCCAATGCTATGATTTAGTGTACTAGGTGCAATGGCAGCAATTTTGTCCCAGCTATCATTATTCAAGGTTAGGATACTGAAGCTTCTGCTTAATGGAGCTCAATTTTGTCTTTATAGACACACAAAACCTAAGGGAGCAACACAATAGGTTGCATATTCCTTATTGTGTCATTACTATTCATCAATGGAAGTAGGCAGGGCCTAGTGTGACTCTTTGTGCTAAGTCACAACAGATATTGCTGACTAAAATATGGTTCCCTGGCCTCATTAATACTAAACAATAAGTTTACTTCTTGTTCCAAAATCTTCTTCTCTGAAGAAGCTTCTTGGAGGAGAAGTGAAACCTCTTCAAGAAAAAACAAAGTCCAGGTACCTTTTGAAAAAATCACTTTTGGGACAATCATGACATGGATAACTGAGAATCTCCATAGACAAGTTTACTTCAAGGTTGGGAGTCCACCCTTGTGCCTGAATATTGCAGATTATTGGTAAAATTTGAGAATGTCAGGACTTGAGGGAGTCATTCTTAGAGGATAGAATTTTTACTGCTGTTATAACCTCTGTGCCAGATATTTTTGCTTTCCAAATTATGTTTTTTTTTAAAAAATAACCTTTCGTTCCCCTCACAGAAGCACATTTCCATTTGTCACTCTCCTTCCCTTGTCCTCTGTGTTCTTGGAAGAAAGTGCCAACAATATGTCAACACAAGACAGGCTGTGCCCTTGTCCAGTTGGGGTGATGGAGGCAGTTCTTCATGTTCTGTTATACTGCCCTTTTCATCAACCACGATACTCCAAACTACTAGGGTGCCTACTCACTTTTCACTCAAGAAGGAAGAACTAGCTAAGACCTGGGACTGTCTCCATTCAGAAACGGAGAGCTGAAGCTCAATGAAGCCCAAAGCAATAGCAACAGCATTAGATTTATACACCACTTCATAGTGTTTTACAGCCCCCTCTTAGCAGTTTATAGAGTCAGCATATTGCCCCCAACAATCTGGGCTCTCATTTTACCCACCTCGGAAGGACGGAAGGCTGAGTCAACCTTGAGCCTGGTGAATCAAATTCCTGGCAATCAGCAGAATGAGCCTGCAGTAATGCATTCTAACCACCGTACCACCATGGTTCAATATTAGTCTTCCCATCCCAAAGAGTTCTGGCAAGCGGTGAGTTTAATAAGATGATCGTATTCATTAGGCATTCATATCACATAGTTTTCCTTTCTGTCTTTTCTACGGATGGAGCTGAAATCGAAAGATGTGCTATATTCTGCTGCAGCAGCAGAAAATATCCTGAATCAGCATGGTCATATGATTTTTGCAGGTATCTGCTTCAAATCACAAATTGGTTTGGTGGGATGAGTGAATTAAATATGAACAGAAGCTCCCTTTAAAGCATGGCATTGTTCTAATATTTAATAATTTATTCATTTGAATCAAGGGAAGGAGTTAAAACTTTCAAGATGGGGACTACGCTCATGTGATTGAAGCCCCACCCATTTTTACACCCGCCACCCACCCACAGGTAAAATTATATGTTAAATTATGTATTCAATGTAAAAAGAGGTTAGTTTTTGATTATCCAGTCATGCCACCTCTTGATTTTTTTTTGATCCTCCCAATAGATGCACATAAGTTGAGAACCCCAAATTGAAGGTTGTAAATTATTTAAGAGGCCATTTTATCCTCATGTCTTCAGTCCAGCAGTCATGGCCTAAAGATCTATTTTATTTTGTCCAGCTTTTTGAAGGCTTGTTTTTTTAAAAAAAATTATGGTTCATCACACAGTCAGCCAGATGTTTAGACTGGATTTGGCAGTTTTACTAATTTATTATTATATACTTTATTCATTAAATATGAAACTTAGTCAACTGAACATTCAAAAATGCATCACAAATACCATTGACTGGTGCTAATGGTTGATACAGGTTTCTGCCAGTACCTTTTTAAAAATATACAATGTTCCGAGTAGCATAGTTTTTTGCAGTTCCGCTGGTGTTATTGCCAGAAGCTGCAATTTGTTGATTTATCTTATAAAATTCTTGGACATGGCACCAAGTGCCCCGATGACAATGGTTATCACTGTTACATGTTTCATCCATAATTGTGTAGTTTCGATGGCCAGGTCATGATATTTCGTGATTTTTTCCAGGTTTTTTTTTTGACTCTGGCATCTCCTGGTACTGCGATGTCAATAAATTTTATGTTTCTGTTTTTGACAACTGTGATATCTGGCGTGTTGTGTTCCAAATGATGATCTGTCTGTATTTGAAAGTCCCACAAGATATTCACCTTCTCATTTTCAATAACTTTTCCCACTTTATGTTCCCATGAGTTTCTGGATACAGGTAAATTGTATTTTTTTTACATAATGACCAGTGGATTAATTTAGCAACTTGGTCATGTCTAGCTTTGTAATCAGTTTATGTGAATTATGATTAGTATTATTATTGTTGTTATTGTTGTTATTGTTGTTGATGACTGTTTTTATAATAGTAGACATTCAAGCTTTTGTGTATTGTGACCTTGTAAACTATATGCATCTTTGTTTTCTTAACCCATCAACAGTTTTGACAGCCTAGATTTACATTATTCAGTTTATTTCCTGATTCCAGCAATCAGCTTCCATTCATCCCCTTCAAATTGGTGATCACTGCAGTTTGTAGATCACATGAGTCATCACACATTTCTATGGTGAAATTCAAAAAGTGCATTGTTATTATTATATGGTTTGAAAATAAACATTTATTGAAAAAATATTGCAATTGAAACATCAATTTTCCGATCCTAGGAAAAGTTTATTTATTTATTTATTTATTTACTTACTTACTTACTTACTTACTTACTTACTTACTTACTTACTTACTTAGTAATTTACCCAACTCACTTCTAATGTTTTTCATAGACGTGTAGGCGTATGGCAGGTTTTTGTATGGAAAAAATTGCTATAATTTTTATCATGGATACAGTACATAAGCATTTAGTGCAGGGGTCCTCATCTATGGCCTGCAGGCTGGATATGGCCAGCCAAAGCCATTAATCCGGCCCATGCAGGCCCACGAGACTGCCCCACCCACATCACCCCACCTACCCACCGGCCCCACCCACCTTCTGGAGGCCGAGGAGGCCAAAAATGGGCTGCCTTTTGGCCTTCCCAGCTGAGAGAGAGGGAAGGGGAGGGAGGGAGGGAGACACACACATACACACACACACAGAAGTCCCTCATCACCCCCTCCAGGCAACCACATCCCTTCACTAATCTGCTTTCAATCCCCAGGAGCATAATAAATTAAAGTTTAATTGATGTGAATTGTTTAACAGACTGCTAAACTGGCTACACACCCCAGTCACATGACCACCTAGCCATGCCTGCCCCCCAGCCTGCCCCCCCCAACAGTGTGAGGGACCGTGAAATGGCTCCCTGTTTAAAAAGTTTGAGGAACCCTGATTTGGTGAATTTTTCCCTCTTCCAATTTGTCCTCCTTTCTATTTATCTGTCTCGCCCTTTGCCCATTCAGATATCTGGTAACCTTATTCAAGTGTTACTGAAAAAACTTCAAACCCAGTGCCAGGAAACCCTTTCTGGGGCGTCTCCTTCACCAAAACGTTTTGCTGGTAGTCGCTGCTTGCGTCACTTTCTCTGTGGCAGCTCTGGGAACTCTCAGGAGAATCTGAGATTTCAGGCAGGTTGATTATAGGGCAAGCAATTTTCAGGTAACTAACCAGGTCTTGAAAAGTATGAGCATTTTCAGCTGGGCTGGGAAACCAAATGCAAATCAATGCCACAGATAAAGTGCTAGTGTAAAATAATGCAAATATAAAGTTCCAGATAAAGTGTGGACCAACTGAAGCTTATTTGTTTCTTTCCAAACAATTTCCTCAATTTTCTCCCATTGCTGGTTCTCAATTAGAATTGGATCTTGGGTTTCCATGTAGTTCTCGACTTAAAACCACAATTGAGACCCGAACTTCCATAGTTAAGCAAGGAGATTGATAAGTGAGTCATGCCTGATGTTACGATCTTTTTTTTGCCGTGGCCGTTAAACAAATCATCATGGTCATTAAGTGAATCCAGCTTCCCCCATTAACCTTGCTTGTCAGAAACCCCCTGAGGAGGTCTCTAATGGGGTGTGAAGTTTCTAAAGGATGCCCTAATTAGCAGTTAGCAGTTAGACTTATATACCGCTTCATAGGGCTTTCAGCCCTCTCTAAGCGGTTTACAGAGTCAGCATATCGCCCCCACAGTCTGGGTCCTCATTTTACCTACCTCGGAAGGATGGAAGGCTGAGTCAACCCTGAGCCAGTGAGATTTGAACCGCCGAACTGCAGATAACAGTCAGCTGAAGTGGCTGCAGTACAGCACTTTAACCACTGCGCCACCTTGGCTCTTGCAATTAATTTAATTAATTTATGAGCCTCGAGACAAAGTTAAAAAGAAATCCCGTCATTTATTAGGAGCAACATTTTGGCATGTTCTTCTGTGGAGCTGAAACTGATATATGGTTAATGGTCTCTGAACTTTACCCCTGTGTCTCCCCTCCCCTCAGTCTGTGTCATAAATCATATCCACCAATCAGGTACTGCAGCAGGCTGTGAACTTTGTGCCTCACACGCCTGCTGTAGAAACCTGAGATCCAACTCTTGTCTAAGGTATGCATGGAATTCTGCCTCCCATGTCAACTTGATAACAATCATGGAAATGCTTTACAAATTGACATGGGGAACATGAGAGCTGGGATGCTGCAAGTATTATAAATAGATGTTGGCTGCCAAGCACCTGAATTTTGATTATGTGACCATGGGGATACTGTGATGTTTGCAACGGTGAAGACAGGTTATAGGTCACTTTTTTCAGCACCGTTGTAACTTTGAACATTTGCTGAACAAAAAGCTGTAAGTGGAGGACTATCTGTAGTAGACCAGAAGACCATGTGGCACATTTTAGATTTCTGTATTTCTCTATAATGCAAATGAATTAGTAGATCAAGTCTCTTTCATCCTCCTACAAGCTCACAATTAGTTTTTGATAAAGTGGCTTTCTCTAACTGGTGGGCAGATGTTTCTCGGGTTTTGGCTGTTCATGAAACACTTGCTGGGTTAAACATTAAACAAGCCTAGGATACCAAAGAAATGGGGATACCACAAAGTTTTCCCTTGTTATCTATCATGCCCTTAACACGTTCACTGCCAGTCTCAACTTTAGTGTTCAGCGCTTACTTACGGAGTATTAACGTGTTGTCATTTAAGCAATGGAAGGGCTGAGAGGCTCCATTGTGATCCTGTTTAGGACAGGGGTGGTTGCTGCCAGCATTACTGCCAGTTTGGTGAACATTAAAAAATGAAAAAAAAAACCATGCTGCACCAACCGAGAACCAGTTGGGAGGCGTGGCATACCTGGGTTGCAGCCGGTTCCTGCGACCCAGGCCGGCATACCACTATCGGTTTGGCCGAACCGGTAGGAATCCACCTATGGTTTAGGATATCAATTGTCCTTAATCCAGCTCCTTTTACTATATTATTAATTGTCCTTCAGTCCAATATGCTGCACTTCCAGAACTAATGGGATCGCAACATCTAGTGAATTATTCTTCTGTGGTGGATTACCTACAATCTTAGACATGGATTTTATTCCTTGGGTGGGGACTCTTCTCCATGACCTGCACTATGTCTTCAATAGATTCAAAGAAACAGGAGATACTATTTCAATTCCCACTGGGAAAAAAAAAACGTTTGTAGTTTGTATACAAATATTTGTGTTCAGTGGTGAAACTCAATTTTTTTTTACCACCGGTTCTGTGGGCATGGCTTGGTGGGTGTGGCAGGGGAAGGATACTGTAAAATCCCCCTCCCTTCCCCACTCCTGGGGGTGGGATATTGCAAAATCCCCATTCCCACCCCACTCTGGGACCAGCCACAGGAGGCATTTGCCGGTTCTCTGAACTACTCAAAATTTCCACTACCGGTTCTCCAGAACATGTCAGAACCTGTTGAATTTCACCTCTTGTCTTTTGTTCTGGATAGTCTGTGCTTTCAGTAAATGACATAGTCCTTGGAACAACCCAAGGCATCTGAGGTGTAATAACCAGCCCTCCACCCCAATTTTTTGCCCTTGTCTTAATGAACTTAAAAAAAAAATCTGGTAACTGGAGAGAATAAAATAAGACCAGTGTACATTCTTGATCTGTTCTGTTAAAATACCCATGAATTCCAATTCAGCCTCATTGCTCAGCTGGCTGGCTAGGCCTCCTAACCAGATTCAAAACCTGTTCTGCAACTTTATTTTAATGAATGAACCTTTTCTTCTTGCTTCCCATTTCAAATTGATTGATTTGATTGATGTGTCTCCCTATGCTTATTTTGCGAGCGTGCATGCACACACGGACACATATTGCACCTTTTTGTCCGTTTTCTCTGTCAAGGGCACTGCAAAAGGAAGAAGGCCCTTTGATGCCTTTTTCTTTTGCCCATTGAATGCTCTGCTGTCTGAAGAGTGTACTCTCCTTGACTGACACACAGCCCAAAGCCCAATTCTTCTGCAACATGGTAAAGTGAGTCTGATGTTTGGAACCTTGGAATATCTTGGAAGAAAGAGCAGAAGCTCACGGAGGAAGCACTTTCAGAACACTGAAAAAAACAAAATTTGTTGGGCTGTTAATGACATCCATGCTTCCAAAGCAGTGTGTGTTATGTGTTCTTTTATATATATTTTGTATCTAAATTATAATTCCTAGGTTGTCTAATTTCCTTTTAAAAATGATCCTTTTTTGCTTTGCATTCTACATGAACAAACTGAAAACATGTCCTGAAAAGGAAGCTTAAATGTGCCTTTACTGTCAAATGTGCTTTCCCCGCTTTATCTTTTGCTAACTCTTCCAAATGTTAGCTGGGCACTTGAGATAAATATAGACAACAGACAAGAGCTAGGACCATATAGCCTTCTAAAACATTTGAAAAGGACTACAATAACTATTTTAATACTTCTTTAAGGATCTTTCCTTCCATCATCTTCGTTTTAGACTCCTACCATTTATCAGAATACTAATTTCATTCTGTTTCAATGGTCTATCTCCATCTGGTATCCTCTGGAAAGTAATGTGGCAGTAGTAAGCAACATGGAGCCCTCCAGATACTTTGAATCACTTACTACTTCCATAAATCGCAGATAATGCAGTGACTGGTCAGGATTTATGGGAATATTACTTTGAAATAACTGGAAAGCCTAAGCTGTTCACCACTTGATTAAATAGGTTTCCCAAAATGTTAACTAATTTAGGTTTTTTTTTTAAAAAAAATGAGCATAATAGTATTGACCCATGAAAACCAAGCACCCCCCCCCCATGAAAATGTAATTTCCTCATTGAGGAAGTCAGTTTTTTTTATCATATATGTTCACATTTGGCCTGGCTTGGTTTTCTTCCTCTTTTCAACTATTTTCATTCTGTTTGGGGAAAGATAAAAAAAAGGATGTAGTATGTTTTCAAATTTTGAAGATTAAGAAAATGGGCTGCTTCAGTTTTTTCTTTTACCAATATTCTGATTTAATCTCTCTCTCCCCCCCTTTCCCTCCTTCCCTCCCTCCCTCTCCCCATCTCTCAGGTAGAATGGTAAAAAGTCCAGAATAAAGGTAAACGAATACTGTAGATATGGAGGGCAACAGAACACTGGAAGTCTTTAAGAAGATGTTGGATAGCCATCTGTCTGAAACGGGGGTTGGACTAGAAGACCCCCAAGGTCCCTTCCAACTCTGCTATTGTATTGTATTGTATTGTATTGCATTGTATTGGATTGGATTGGATTGGATTGTATTGATTAGGAGGGTCTCAACTTTGGCAACTTGAAGATTTACATGTATGTATGTATGTATGTATATATATATATATACATACATACATACATACATACATACATACATACATATATATGTTTTCTGAGGTTTTCGCAGGTGTTTAAGCCTGAAGATGACGAATGAGACTTTGTCAAAACGTCGCCAAGACACTTCCAATTTTACGCGGGAGAAAACCCGAATAACCAAAAACATACATACATACATACATACATACATACATACATACATACATACATACTTATTTATTTATTTATTTATTTATTTATTTATTTATTTACTTATTTATTTATTTATTTATTTATTTATTTATTTATTTATCAGCACAAATACAACACAAATGTAACAAAGGCAACAGTAAAAATATTGGGTTTCTGTCTGGATGGTCTCTTGTGACGAGCCGATAGACAGAGAATGGAAGCAGTAAGCTTCCTCCCATATTTGGGCATACTAGGGGTTGTAACACTACATACATACATACATACATACATACATACATACATACATACATACATACATACATACATATGTAAATCTTCAAGTTGCCAAGGTTGAGAAAAACTGTTGCTTGATGAAGCTTTTTTGAATAAATAAACCATTGCCTTTAGCTTTAATGAGACAAAAATAATTATTCCTTAACCAGGCAAAAATCCAGCTATGCTTGTTCTAATTATAGATCTATTTCCTTGATAAATGTGGATGCTAAGATTTTAACAGATACTTTGTTCTACAGATTACAGTTTGTTCTTCCAACTGTTGTAAATCAGGCTGGATTTAGATAGAGTCTGACAATATCATATGTTTAATCAATGGTTTTGCTCCAACTCAAAATAGATACAAGCAGGGGTGAAATCTTCCCAGTTTCGCCTGGTTCGGCCGAACCTACAAGGATGCTTGGCATCCATTCTCCGAATCCCTGGAGGCCCCGCCTACTCCAGCCTGGTTACCCTGTCACCTCTCACCTCTTCCAGCTGCTCGTCCTGCCCACCCAATCCTAACATTTCTCCCTCTGTTCACAGCAGAGCCACTGCAGCCTGTCCCTTTAAGGTAGACCCAGGGAGGGAGGGAGCTGGGAGGGACCATAAAGGGAGTAGCAGCTCTGCTGTGAACGGAGGGAGAAATGTTTGGATTTATAAAAATGTTTTTATTTGTTTGATTGTCTGTCATAAATGAATTCCCAGGAGATTTTTTTCAATTGATAGAAATGAATTTATCCCTTGTTTCAGTGCAAATGAAAGAAGATCTAAATAGATGTGTTTTAGATGAATTGCGTTTTGAGGAGCCTTTCGAGGTTTATTCTATTCTGTTTATATTATTTTCAATGAATGTATAAGGTTTTTTTGGGGGGGGGGCAAAAGCATGCTGCAAGACTTTTTACTGTGCAAAATGACGAGGTATTTAAGATTGGGAACCATATAAATAATTGAAATGAATAAATTATCCATTTAGTCTTCTACATTTTCAGAGCCTTCACTGGGCATTATTTTAACTTTGGTCACTAAGTGGGATAAGAAAATTAAGAATTTAGTTGGGCTTATCTTGGAATAATTATTTGATTGTATTAAAATCTTGCCATGTATTGGGATAGTTTTTAGTTCTGCATTTCTGCATTTAATACCACGAAAATCTAAGGAAAAGGTTGGATTGAAAATATAACTTTGACCCTTTTATGCATAACAGCTATACTTTCTGGGAAAATTCCAGATATTCTTTAAAGGACAGATCTATGTAGGATAAATTAGACTTCTCATAGTATTTTGGATTAAACAGTTTGAAGAAGGAAGCCATTTTAAACACTGTTACTGTTTTTATTTTTTATTTTGTTTCCTGCCCAGATTTGGTTTGGGTGTTGGTTGGTTAAGATGGGCAGACTTACAGTATGTCTAATAAACATTTTCTTAACTGATCATGTGCCTTCAAATCTATGTCAACTCCTAATAACCTCTGCACACAGAGAAGCAAACAAATATTGCAAAAGTTGTACAACTTTTGCAAGAGTTCTTGGGGCTGTCCCCAAGATTTTCAAGAGCCCCAGAATCCCTGGGCTCTCAGATGGGGTATCTATGGGTAGACTGGGGTCTTGGTCTTGCTTTCACATCTGGCAACCAGATTGATTCTTCAGACTAGACCTTGGAATGCAGTCTTCTCCCTATGGAACAATAAATAGTCTTGCAGAGTGACAGGAAAAAGGAACTGTGCATAGAAAACATGTGTTTGGAATGACAGTGGAAATGGTTAAAAAGTTGCTTTATATTTAATCATACTATGGTTTAAGTGCACCCTCAGTCCTGAAAGAGCATAATATCAGAAGATTCCACAACAAATCTAAGACTCTGTGGAAAAGGCAGGATACAAATCAAACAAAATAGGGAAGAAAACCAGCAGTGCTCAATGGAAACTGTGGTATTTATCATGTTAAAGGAAAGCGTTCTTTTCTATTGTTCAACAACAGGAATTTGGGATACTCTATGAATAGCCAGTAAGCAGATAGAGACAGATTCTTTCTATGCTTGTTGTCACATCTAAACCAGTGTTTTCAAACTTGGCAACTTTAAGATATGTAAACTTCAACTCCCAGAATGCTCTACTCAACAGCTGGCTGGGGAATTCTGGGAGCTGAAGTCCAGACATCTTAAAGTCTGAAAAACACTGGTCTAAGGCTTCAATGATGGCAGCAAATTGGATGAGGAAATAATAACCAAAGCTCAATCCAGACAAGACAAGGAGTGTATGAGAACTGTGTTTGTTTCTGTTTTTGTGTGTATATCAAAATGGCCAATTTGATGACTGCAATTCTATGCAGCACCATGCATGTAAAATAGGGTGGGGATTTCAACCCCAGTTATGGCCATAGGAGTCCACTTTTACCTGCCTTGTAAATTGCTGTTGTTCTTGAGTCAATCAATCGCTTTCAATTCTCTATTACCTGTTGGGCAACGGTTTATAAAGGTTGTTGATCAAGAATTGCTTCTCTGAGTTCTTGTGAGCTCACTTTGTGGTATTAGCAACAGTACTTAGCCACTGTATCTCCCGCTGGCCTCTTTTTCTGTAGCCTTTATTTTCTCTGTACAGGCCTGCCTGCATTGTAGGATCTGCAGGTGAGGCTGTGCTTGGCTGTTCCTCCACTCGTTTCAGAGATTTTCAGAGATGACATCAAACTTTGGGATTGTTTCCCTTGGAAGACTGGTTTAGCCCATTGTTTGGAGAGGTTGGGGTGGGTAAGATTTGCCCTTTTCCTGGTATCAATTGTTGCATTTTAATGGATTATTTTAATCTGACTGCAGAATATGCATGTTTTTGTGCCTCTGTTTTTATTTGATTTAGGTTGGTTTGAGTTGATTTGATTGCATCTATGAATTTAGATTTAGGGATGTAGTGGCTCAGTGGCTAAGATGCTGAGCTTGTCGATCAGAAAGGTCAGCAGTTCGGCGGTTCAAATCCCTAGTGCTGCATAATGGATTGAGCTCCCATTACTTGTCACAGCTTCTGCCAACCTAGCAGTTCGAAAGCATGTAAAAAAATGCAAGTAGAAAAGTAGAAACCACCTTTGGTGTGAAGGTAATAGCGTTCTGTGCACCTTTGGCGTTTAGTCATGCCGGCCACATGACCACAGAGATGTCTTTGGACAGCGCTGGCTCTTCGGCTTTGAAATGGAGATGAGCAGCGCCTCCTAGAGTCGGGAATGACTAGCACATTTGTGTGAGGGGAACCTTTACCTCATGGATTTAATACACTTCCTATAATTCATTTTTGAACCAGTCTTGATTTTTGAATTCTGCAATCTTTTGGAAAATATCTTTCTGAATCTGGCTGAATCTGAAATTGACACTCCTACACACAAGATAACCCTTGAGCTGGTAAAAAAAAATGTAATTAGTATCAATCAGCATATAGGCATATGAGGTTTAGGATCTGGGGCATCTTATTAACACTGCACTCTATCTTCTTTAGCTCGGTACCCACAAGCTTCAGTTGCATTACAGGCCTTGATTCTTGTAACCAACATGGATATTAAGAATGCTGGCTAGGGATGATTGGAACTGTCAAACTATTTTGAAAAGTGTCAGAAGTGGGAGGGGCATTTCAGTGGGGGTTAAAAACTTCTGAGAGTCCAGGGATCTTGACCTTCATTTTTTGTTGATTCATGCCAACTGCAGTCAAATGTGATGGAATCTGGAAGACGCAGCAGATGCCATCTGGCAAGCAACAAAGAACTACCTGTACATAATATCTGAAGCAAAGACATGTGTCCTCCTTCAAACTGCCACAATTTAAAGCCCCAGTGCTCCGATAATGATGTACCTTGGTTCCCAGATACTCTCAGCAGAAACTGTGCCAAGTTGGCATACATTCAAAAAACCTTTCTATAGAAGGGAAAGCAGGCAGATCCTAAATATATGTGCTTACAATGAATGAATTGCAGTCTGTTGGCTTCTAAGAGGGATGCAAGAAACTGTTGCTAGATGTTCTTAAACTGATATGAGAACAACTATTTAAAGAAAGAAGGCATTCATGATGTTTATGGGCTCTGGGTAAGAAGTAGCAATGAAATCTGAAAAGTGTTGGAAATGTCCTCAGACACCGGGTTCATATTACCATATGTGGTAGACTTGCGCAGAAGCTAAAAGATATTGGACTAAGATCCACACGTGGTTGGAGAAAATGACAGAAAAATGTATAGACTTTAAACCAGAGACTTTTTTATTGGGAATTATACCAGAAATATACAACAGAGATTTGAAATATTTGATTTTAAATGTTTTAACAGCAGCTAGAATTGTATTTCCAAAAAATTGGAAAAATGAGAAAATACCAATGCAGGAGAAATGGAAAAAGTGTGAAAACTTTTTATATCTTAAGAATAATAGAATATATGCAATATTATAAGGGTTTAGCACTGTTAAACAGATTAGAACAATATAATGGAATAATGTTGTATGTATGATTTCAATATATAGAATATTTTGTTTACAACGTAGGAATAATAATTGGAGTTGAACTATTGAGGCAAAATGATGTTGTATGTATGGATTCAATATTCAGAATATCTTGTTTAAAATTAAGGAATAATAATTACAGTTGAAAAATTGACATTTAATAATAATGTAATCATGTTTATCTAATGAACAATTTGTGATTCGATATATAATTGTAAGTGGTGACCATGTGAAGGATGCACAAAATCTTGTAACCAAATGTCACACTATATGAAATGGAAGAAGGTTGTATGTGTTTTATGTTTTTTATTCGTTTTTGTTTGTTTAAAAATAAAAAAAATATTATAAAAAAAGAAGTAGCAATGAAATCTGCATGCAGATCTCTTCGTTCAATTGGCTTAGTAGCACAGGATGGGAAAATGTTTAGAAATCCTATCTAAAACAATGTGGTTCTAGAGAGATACCTAACCCTAACCCTAACCATCTAACCCTAACCCGGACCTGAACTTGATGGAGTGCATTCGAAATGACACACAGCAATTTCTTGCATTTCTAACCAGCAATACACTTTTGAATGTGCTTTAAGGTATGTGTGCACTGGCATCAGGCAACAGGAAACTAAAAGTTCTGAGAATCATCTCACGGATAATAATAGTGCAAAGGTGCTGAGACAAAAATATGAGGTGAAGGGGAAGTTGAGGCTGCGTGCCAGGCAACAGTTTGCAAGAAAGCAATATGTTACAATTATAGACAAAACACCGTCTCTTTGTTTACACCAGATTCTGGATGTTTATCACTTACACATTCAGTATCATGGTCTGTATTTGGAATGAGGAAGGAAACAACTCTGGGGATGAGCCTTGTGTGTTTTTATTCTGCCTTTCACCACAATCCTTATCTAGTTTTGCATTTGGAAAAGCATACATAATAAACAGTGCAGTTCTATGCATAGGTCCCACCTCACTGACTGGGATATAGTAATTTATTGATCGATTGATCAAATTTAATTACATAGCTGCACATCTCACGTGAAATGACTCTGAGTGGCATACAACAATCACACAAAACCAACTATATAAATACAATCTTCATAAAATATTAAACGGTCATTATTAAAAAATGAAATATATGAAGAAATAATATATACAAAGCATAGGTATAGTGAAAGTAAATATATCAATACTGGAGTCATCTGAAGATGTTATTGGTTCTCTGAGATATAACCAAGTCTTGGGGGATTTCTGGAATATTAATAGGGATGGAACTGGAATGTGACTTAGTAGGGGGAGAATGTTTCATTTGAAGGGTGCCACAGCACAGGAGGCCTACCTCCTGGCAGCCATCAAATCTAAGACTCTAATACCTTGAGTGTGAACTTATGGCATGCGCATCACAGGTGGCACACAGAGCCATTTCTGAGGGCATACGAGGAGTTGCCCTGTCGGTTCCAGCGTGCATGTGTACACTGGCCAGCTGATTTTTGGCACTGATTTTCGGCCATTTTTTGCCCTTCTGAGGCTGAGGCTGTTTTTTGCCCTCCAGAGGTTTCAGGGAAGCCTCCAGAAGCCTCAGGAGGGAGAAAAACAGCCCAACGGGCAATGCAGAAATCATTTCCCTAACTTCCGGTTTGCATGTTGGACTGTTTTTCGCCCTCCCCAGGTTCCTAGAAAGCCTCTGGACCCTGAGGAGGAAGAAATGGACCAACCGGGCCCACAGAAGTTGGAAAATGGGCCATTTCCAGCCTCCGGGGGGCTTGGAGGGGGCATTTTCGCCTTCCTCAGGCTCCAAGAAAGCACTGCATGTGTGACACCCCTGCTCCCCTGCACAAACACAGGCCCAGCATGGGGACATTAAATTATGGGGGTGGGCACGCAAGCATGAGTGCATGCGATAGCATGCATGCATGTGCTTTTGGCACCCGAGGCAAAAAGGTTCGCCATCACTGCTCTAATAGATGATGCTCACAATATATTTTCTCTGTCAGAGCTAATGAGTTGGGACCTAGTAAATGGGGAGAGGCATTCTCTCAGATAACCAGGCCATGAAAGGCTTTGAAGGTTAAAACCAGCACCTTAAATAGGACCCAAAACAAACTGGCAGTCAATTCAGCTTACGGCCTAGAGATGTAACATGTGCTGTTCTGAGAACCCACATAACTGCCCGCACTGCTACATATTGCTCCAGTTGAAGCTTCAAGGACAGCCTCATGTAAAGCACAGAAGTCCAATTTTGGGATGACCGATGTATGAGCGACTGTGAGCACAATTTTCTAATCTAATAGTTGACACAACTGACACACCCAACTGACACATCACATGAAACTATGCAAAGGCACTCCTAGCTACATCTGCCATTTGCTCTTCCAGAAGGAGTTATAAGTCTAGGAGGACCTCCAGATAACACATTGTGTCTGTCCGGGCACTGCAAGGTAAAATGAAGACCCAGATTGTTGGGGGCAATATGCTGACATTTGTAAACTGCTCAAAGAGCGCTGTAAAGCACTATGGAACAGTTTATAAGTCTAAGTGCTATTGCTACTGTTATTACTAAACATAGAGTATTATAAAGCCACTTAAAACTCTTAAATAATTAAATCTAAAGAAGAACAAGATCACATGAGGGTTGAAATCAGAATGTTATACATACTGCAATAATTAATGTAGGGGATGAAGCTATGTCCCTAATAGCAACAAATTATGAAAGCTAATGTGAGTTTCATAAATAAATGCATTCTGTTATGTTAACATCCATCATTTGGACTTCTTTGAGAGGATAAATGATAATCCAAATTACACTGGATTATAAACTGTTGAGCATCTCTCCACCTAAACATCTGTGGTCACAATGCACATACAGAAGAGCTCACATCAATATGATACTTTTATCTGTCTCCCCACCCTCAAATGTTTTAATGGAGTGGATTTTGTAGCTATTATGAGAGGAGATTTATTTACAGGACATACATTATGGGGACAGGTAAAACCTAGCATCTTCCTGGGAGAAAGTGAAAGAGGCATTGCTTTATGTGTCTGGGAAGAAGGAAGTGACCTCAGATTAGCAGTTTCTTAGACAAAGAAAAGGCAGCATGATAGATAAACAGAGGCTTAGAACACATTTCTAACTTTCTATGGAGCTGCATGCATGTTGCCAGCCGCTTTTGCAGAACGATCTCCACTGCCCCCAATTCCCCCCATTGGTCCCCAAAACCAGAAAGATTAGAGAACTCTGCTCTAGCTAACTTTTTAAAAAATATATATTTATTCATTGGAATAGTTAAAGGAGCAGAAGAGCTACACAAATTAAAAACAGAAGATAGAAAGGGACAGATTGGTAAATTTGGTAAATCTATTATAATTACTGTAAAATTGAAAGTTAATTAAATGTAGAGAATTATGTTCATTATATCATCTGAAGAAATTACTAGGAATTTCTATACAACTCTGAACATCAAATTAATATTAACATCACTATTAGAGGCGCGATGGTGCACTGGTTGGAATGCAGTACTGCAAGCTACTTCTGCTGACTGCCAGCAGTTCGAATCTCACCAGGCTCAAGGTTGACTCTGCCTTTCACCCTTCCAAGGTGGGTAAAATGAGGACCCAGATTATGGGCAATATGGTGACTCTGTAAACTGCTTAGAGAGGGCTGTAAAGCACTGTGAAGCAGTATATAAGTCTAAGTGCTATTGCTATTTGCTATGCTTCTGAAGATAAATGCACCTAATCACATAAATGAAAAAGACCAAAGAAGTAAACAAATAAAAAAGGAAAAGTAGCACGAAAGAGTAAAATCAGTAAAAATGGTACTGGGAAACGTCACTTTAAATTCCCTCCCATTGTACTCAGGTGATGATTGCATCAACGTACTTATAAGCATTGAAATTGTTTCTAATTACTGGCTTTACATCAATTGTTTCCCTCTTAAAAAGCATACCCTGTGTAATTGAGTTTGACTTGTGGCATGACAGATGATACATGCCTTCTCTGATTCCCCATGGACAGCCCTGAGGCCAGTTTTGCACAAGGGTTCATTTGTGTCATGGTGAGGCCCATCCTGTGCAAGAATCAGTCTTGTAACTCTGTGAAAGAAGGAACACTTGAGAATACAATGGTATTTTTAATGCTTTTCTGATTTCATCAATTATGTTGCTTTCTGTCAAAAATTCAGGTTCAACCCTTAAGACCACTTATTCTCTAATCCAGTGTTTCTCTATCTCGGCAACTTGAAAATGTGAGGACTTCAACTTTCAGAATTCCCCAGCCAGTATTGCTGGTTGTGGAATTCTGGGAGTTGAAGTCCATACATCAAGTTGCCAAGGTTAAGAAACATTGCTCTAATCAACCACAAATGTAATCTTTGAAAGAATTTGGTGATTCCTTGTTTTGATTCCTTGACCAATAATGCAGAGAGAGATCTCTCCCTTCTCATTCCTTGGCCCTCACGTACCTGTTCATGTACTTCCCTTGAGATTGAACCTGTCCTTTTAGCAGAAAGGACAAATTACTTCACTGCATTCAAGGTGATGCAAAGTTGATTCAGATCTTATCTCTGAGATCTGATTCAATCATGGCAATAATTTTTTTAGCTAATAAATATAGAATAATACACTTTCTCTTGTCAACCTGTTAAGAGTTGCAACACTGAAAAATCTAATCTGGAGTATTCTATCACCTGACACTTGTTTGTATATCAAATTTATTTGCTGATCATCTCAGGGTTCAAGGTGACTCTGAGTTGGGGTGGGTGGGTGTGTTCAGCTATCTTTGCCCATTGTGCAAAACAAGAAAAGAAAAAGCCCTCACTGAAAAGCTGTCAGAAGAAAGCTTTTTGAATAATGAGACATAAACTGGGCTAGCTTGAAGAGGCTATTTTGCTGTTTGTAATAAGGATTGAAAAAGGACAAGTTCCATTTTATTTAGGAACTTAAACAACAAATCCAACGTTCAGCTTCATTTCAGACCAAACTGGATTTATCCTATCAAAGAACAATGAATAACGAATGTGCCCTGAATGTCACAAGCCATGTTTTCTTATTTAGAGTTATGATTTCCCATCTGGATTCCATGTGTGTTAGTTAAAAATCATGTAATCTTGTATGAAGGCCGACATTCTATTATTACACATGGGAATGATGTTGATGATGATTCTGATCTAGGAAAAAAGATTACTTATCTCTGAAATGGAAAATTTGTGCAGAGAGTGATAAAAGATTTAAAATAAGCCATGTGTCTAGGTTACTTGTGATCCTGCCATTTGGCCCACATCACAGAGCAAAATTACACAGCCTGGAGATGACTTTCTTCTAGCATCAAAGTCTGAGGGAAGTCTTATCCTTCCCTGAAGGGGTTGCTAGGAACCTGTTGACCCTGGTCAACTACAAAAGACAGTTTTGCATAACCAGTATTAGTGTTATTATGAAACAGTTCTCCTTCATCCTTATCACCTTTATTGCTTTTTGTCCTTTGTTTGCATAGCCATCCACCAACTGAAGTGCAGTCACTGGTAGGAAGTCTGCTTCTGTCTTCACATTTTTTGTGCTACTTATGTTTGATCAGCATCACTGCTGTTGCCCTGGGTTTTGCATAGTAACCGGCCAACCTTATGCTGGGTGAAATCCAGAGTTGTCAGGTTTTACCACTTAAGTAACAATATCACTGATGCTCCAAGATCTGAAAATCACAGTCCCAACCATAGAAAGTCAAACACAGGAGTGGTATAAAAGACAGCCATGGGGACCGTGTGATTGAAGTCCCATCACTTTTCATGTTCTTTTATCACGCAATTGTGTCCATTATGTTTGTATAGGCACCCCTGCCAACATACGATCAACAGCCAACATAGACATTTAACTTGAAGGATTGAAAATAAAGAGGTAACATAAGCCAGATATTCAATTCAGAAAGATTAAGCTTAAAGTTACTTCCAGAAGGAAGGTTTAAACTTTATCTAACCTTTCTGCTGAACACCCTTCCCCAACTTTTCATCTGTAATGTTCCAAATGAACATATAGCAGTAGCAGTTAGACTTATATACCGCTTCATAGGGCTTTCAGCCCTCTCTAAGCAGTTTACAGAGTCAGCATATCGCCCCCAACAACAATCCGGGTCCTCATTTTACCCACCTCGGAAGGATGGAAGGCTGAGTCAACCTTGAGCCGGTGAGATTAGAACCGCCGAACTGCAGTTAGCAGTCAGCTGAAGTGGCCTGCAGTGCTGCACCCTAACCACTGCGCCACCTCGGCTCTATACCTTTCATGGTTGCTATGATAAACAAAACACACATGACATTTCAGGCAACAGAGTCCTGTGAGAGTACTATAGGATGTCAGAGGCTAAACGCATGACAATAGTTTATATATTCCTATCTTGAACCAACTAGGTCTAGGATGATGACTGCTCAGATCTTAAAGTCCAGAGTAAGCACTGGGTTTTAAAGGATCTTGCAATTCTTAAAAATTGACACCGGGTATGAAATAGATACCTAAATATTTGGCAGAAGACAGAATCAGAACAATTTTTATCTCCCCAGTTTAGGATAATATATTCCCTATAGTAACCCTTTTCATTTGTAGACCTCACAAACAACTATTGTTCTGAAGCCTTTGTTCCAGAGGTCATGAACAGACTAAATAAATTTACCCACAGGTACAACAAATACAAGATACTTGTTGGACTAATATTTGTTGAGCTGCATAAAGCAAACATTCCTACCTCAGCAGGAATTATCTACAATTCTACTATCTTGTGAGTGATTTGCTTTCCACATATAACATCACTTCTGACCTACAAAGAACTACGATACATTGGGTTTTATTCATGACAATTAGCCAGGATAATGAAAGGAAAGGAAACCTATATTTAAATTTATCTGAACCTCTCTTAATGTGGGAGCCAAGGCCCATTGCAATGGTCACCTGAATCAACTCTGGGATTGGAATTTAATTTCTCAATAATTACATCATCAATTTGGGCATGTATGGTTTTGTTTAAGGAGACAGCCAGTTTGGTTTAGTGATTAAGGAACCAGGAGACTATGAGTTCTAATCTTGCCTTAGGCATGAAAGCCAGCTGGGTGACTTTGGGCCAGTCACTCTCTATCAGCCCATAACATCTTGCTTACACAACTAGTCATTTGGTCAATCTTTCCACAACCAATGGATCAATAATTGATATGAAAAAAGTGGAAAGGAGGAGGAGGAGGAGAACGAGAAGGAGAAGGAGGAGGAGGAGAAGAAGTAGTAGTAGTTTCTTATGTGTGTGTATCTAACATGTATAGATGTGAAACCTGGATACTTTTAGTTGTTTTATAAGAATATAATAAGACAATGGAAATAATACTGCAGATATCTAAAGATATTCAAAAAATACACTGAAATATATTGCTTCAGACTAGCATAGGTCATAGACATTTGCTATAAAAAAGAAATGTTTCCTCCTACAGTCTGAAATCAATTTCATATGTGGTTTTTATTAATCTCCTGGTAACAATTTGGATGGACTTGCCACCTCCAGGGTGTGGTTACGATGTCCTCAGCTCGCGTCAAGACCTTTCTTGTTGCTTCCTGCGTGGGAGGGCTGCGGTTCTTGTTTCTGAAAAGAAATGTCATATGATGGGTCAGCAACTTCAGAGCTCTCAGTCTGAGTTCTACTTCCTTCCTAAATTTGATAAACAATTAAAGGAACCATTTGTTTATGTGCATGTTTGTGTCTCTGTTTTGGATTTTTTTTAAAAAAGTTATTTTTTTTAATCATTACTGAACTGTTGCTGCTCTGTTTCTCTCAGACGGAGTGGAAAAAGCCTGGCATTTCTTTTAGGGCCTCTAGAGCTGCCTTTGCCTTGTTTTTTTTTTTTTTAATATATTTTTTCTTGATGTAGAATTGTGGAGAATATGAGAACCTGTGCACCATTTGGTGACCTTGTATTAACCCAAGAAGGCAATTGCCCTAATCCGTACTTGTTGTATGAAGGAGTCAGGTAGAAGAACGGCTTTATGGTTGAAGCATTGCTCCCAATGACTCCACAGATTGGCAGTTTATGGGAGAAACAGCAAAAATATTTGGTGCCAGCTCTTAGGGATGTGAAAGCTAACCAAGAGTCATGGTATTCAGTGCAGTATCTCTTAACTAATTCATCCACATATACATACAATTATTAAAGGTGCTTGTGTTACCATTTTAAAATTTAAAATATAGCACTAGACAACCCATGAACCATTGGGCCACTGTTTCAGAGATATTTGCTTATCTGAACCAAGAAACAGAATGACCAAGGCAGGCAAAAAAAATAAAAGCAGTGGAATTGCAGGCAGCTTTCAACTTCCTGCTGGCTTTCCCATTGCGTTTCCTTGAAGGAAGCTGAAATCCCCTTCTCTTCCTTTAGGCAGAGGATTGAGTAAATGAGAGATTATGCAAGCAGCCAGGAAGATGTTAGGGAACACCAGAGGTGGTATTCAGCAGATTCTGACCAGTTCTGGAGAACTGGTAGCAGAAATTTTGAGTAGTTCAGAGAACCGGTAAATACCACCTCTGACTGGCCACACCAACATCTATTCTCTGCCTCCCGAATCCCAGCTGATTGGGAGGAAATGGGGATTTTGCAGTATCCTTCCCCTGTCATGCTCACCAAGCCACGCCCACCAAGCCATGCCATGCCACACGTACCAAGCTACACCCACAGAACCAGTAGTAAATTTTTTTAATCCCACCACTGGGGAACACTGAAAATGAGGATAAAATGATCACAACAAAACCATGTCTGCACTGACGCAGCCACAACTTCCCCAAATTTCAGTCCCATGGGTTAGTCCATTTGACGCACCCCTTTCTATGCTCATTTCTGTGTGACTGTATTAAGCAGCACAGCGGCATCAATAATTTCCTAAATTTATGCTAGTGCTATGGTTTAAGTGAACTGAACATGTGAATTGAGTAAATTTAAGAGTATCTTCTTAATTTGGTGTTAGCAAAGAGTTCTAATTGTGGCTCAACATAGTGGCAAATTCATCTGTTTCTAATATTTATGAAATTCTTCTGGGTTGTAGAAGAAGAGAAATATGTATATTTCACAACTAAAACAAATGTAGGAATTATTTACATGGACTTGGCTGGCTAAAGTGGTAGACATGTAAAATTATGTCCAGGGTTTAGAATTACTAATTGAGCCATTGTCTATGTGTGTATATGGTATGTATATAAAAGCCACATGTGATAAGTAGATGAGAGTCACTTTCATACCACACCCTTTTTATCATCCAGTTCTTCATCAGGTTCTTTAAAATTAAATTGCAATTACTTTTACCTCTGTTAATCCTGAAGCATAGAGAAGACACAAAGAATATCTTGGGGCAATCAGTGCACATGCTTTCCCATCACAAATCAGTCAGTGCTTACTGAAACTCTGATAAGATTTGATTTAGAAATTTTGTTGAAGACAATTCAGTTTAGTTCTTTTTTCCCCCTTAAACAGAACCATCAGAGTTGATTGTGCAAATACATTTCTCTAAACTAAATTTCAGTTTGAAACAATTCAAATTGTATCAAGTCAGAATATTGTATTGAACTGAGAGAAATCAGTGATTTGAATCAAACTGATGAGGAATGAATAAGAGAAGAATATAAAGTACGTTATTCAAGCAGAACTTCAACTCCCGTGAGTTAACCTCTGGTACTAAAATCATAAAAAACACCTACTTCATACCAAAAAGAAATAAACTAAACTAAACTGCTAACCCCATGCTCTATATTTTTCAATTCACACATTCTCTCTCCAAAATGGTACAAAACTCTCATGGAAGTATTGCTCAATAGCTCTGCTCAAAAGTTTCCAAAAGGATTCCTCTGTTCCCCTACCTCTATCCCACTTTATTATTTTAGTAAATCACTCCAGGCTGTGAAGGTACTTAATACCCCTTTCTAGTCCTAATTTCCTTACAACAATCACTCTGTGAGGTGAGTTGGCCTGAAAGAGGGGAAGCAACTACATGCCAATCCATATGCAGACCCTCCCTGTCCCTCTAAAAAGATGTCTTCAAAGCTTAAATGTAGAGCATGATGTACAGTATACCAAGACCAGAAATTAAGCAAAACTCTCACTTGTAAATTAGAAAAAAGCAGGATTTGTTTCTTCAGCCTATTATTCACCACTTCAAAGAGATATTACTCAAAAACATTTCCTTAACATTCCGATGTCAGATATTTCATTATTTTGTTCGGAGGCCTTATTTCTCCATTCAGGTTCAACCATTCAGTGCTCAAATCCTTAGCAGAAAAGTAAGAGTGTCTTCTATAATATTCATAGCCTCCACCTATAAATTCCCCACCCTTGTCTTGTAGAACAATTGCTGAATTGTTCTGAGATGTTAACCCACATAAATTAGCTCCAGCTATCCAGTGTTTGATCTGGTTCTTTTGTGGCTGTTGGGTTGCATGTAGATGTGTGAGTCTGTCTTACCACCTACATATTATATTATTTACATCTCCTCTTTCATCTTAATTGACTGGAGTCTCTCAGATCTATGGTGTGGGCATGAGAACTCAACTTTCTTTTTCTTATACAGGAACAGGAACAATTTCTGAACACTGTATAATTTATTTCTAGTTCAGGAAAAATGTACTAAATATGCCCACCTCTCCATATGCCTATGACTCAGCCACAATAAGTAGAGAGTTGTTAATCTGCTTCATCTGATTTTCCTCACCAAATCTCAATCTTTTCCAGTCTGTGCCCCACTATACACTTTATATTTTCAAATGTGCAGGTAAAAATTTAAAGTGTGAACTCAGTCAATGAGAGTTTCTGAGAATGCTTGTGACAAGTGTTTTGTCCCAATGTGAGGAAATATTTTCCGGTTTGCTCATGGCCGTGCGGCAGGTGTGTGCTTGATGTGCGCTGTGCAATAAAAATTGTTCTGCACATGCACAGAAGCAAAAAACAAGATGGCGGTGCCAATGGGGCCACACGGAGAACTGGTTTTGGGATGTGGCAGGCCTGGGTCGCCAGGCCGCCAAACCTCTACTGGTTTGTCCAAACCGGTCTGAACTGGTAGGAACCTACCACTGAACCAGGAGGAGAATCAAGTGAAGGCACCCAGGGAACCTGATGTAAGATCCAAACTTCAGCATCCGACCCACACTCTTGATCCCAGTCTCAATGAGTTCAATCTGCAATCAGAATTTGGCCCATTCAGCCCAACGGAATCCTGCTACCTCTATGCGGCATGTCAGACAGCAAGGAGTGCTCAGCCATCAGAAGCCACTTGGGATAGGCAGAACAACTTAAAAGTGACTGGGCATCAAGAATCATCTAGCAAAGACTACATGTTTCCTTGACTCAAAGTCCATTCTCAGTGCAGAACCAGACTCAGCTTTAGCCAAGTCACGGGTCCCCTCTTTCTAATTCTTAATCAGGAAATCTCAAAAAGTTCAGCACATGCCTAAAGTAGAAATGAACATTGTCTTGCCCTTGGAATGTGTCAATATGCAGCCCAAGAAGCCATAATGTAGAGGTATTTTCAGGAGAGAGCTAGGCAACCTTCCTTTTGGGGGACACATTTGGTGACAAATCTGGATTTGTCGCTAGTTTTACTGTGTTTTTCCCTCTTCCTTTTTCCTTCCTCACTCGGTAGGGGCAACCTCAATGGTTGCTATGAACAGGGTTTTCATGATTCTTAATAATTATTATTTTCATAGTTACTCAAATTGAAGGAGCCATTAGTATGCAATATATGAGTTATTGTTCCTGGTATTATGTGGTTCTTTGCTTATTTTCATGAATTGTTATGTTTTTAATTGTTGCTAGCCACCTAAATGAATAATTCTCTATTAAATTTCAGGATTGATGATCTTTGTGGTCATGTGAATTTTAAAATCTATTCCTAATGGTGTGGGGCAATCCAGAAAACATGAAGGGAAGCAGGAATGATTAACTT
This sequence comes from Thamnophis sirtalis, assembly GCF_051295495.1. NCBI lineage: Eukaryota > Metazoa > Chordata > Lepidosauria > Squamata > Natricidae > Thamnophis > Thamnophis sirtalis. The sequence continues at coordinate 74,368,861 of NW_028261383.1, read as the reverse complement.
TTTGAAAAACAGCACAGCAACCAATGGAAGATCGGAATGCAGGCCTAGGAGAGCTGGTGTTTGCCAGATGTTTTGAATTACACTTTTTACAGTCACCAAGCACTGGGAAGCTTTGGGGAATTGGGAAAACTAGTAACTAGTAAGCTTCATTATTAGGCTGCTTTTTCTTATGTAAAAATGAATATACAAAATATATACAAAGTGGCACAAAAATCTATAGTTAGAATAAAATCCATGACTTGGGAAACTAAACTAGGATATGGTTAAATCTTTTCCCCTGATTCTTATTTCAGAAGGCATTATTCAACTGTTTGTCTAAATTTTCAGGCAAAATTCACAACTTCCCAGTTCTTCTTCAGCAAATTGTCCTACTTGAATAGACTTTTCAGCTAGATGTAAAATAGTGTTTGCTTCAGTGGTGGGGTTCAAAATTTTTACTACTGGTTCTGTGGCCATGGCCTGGGTGAGCGTGGCATGGCTTGGTGGCCATGGCATGGCTTGGTGGGCATGGCAGGGGAGGGATATTGTAAAATCTCCATTCCCTCCCCATCAGCTGGGACTCGGGAGGCAGAGAATAGATGGAGGCGGGGCCAGCCAGAGGTGATATTTACCAGTTCTCCGAACTACTCAAAATTTCCCCTACCAGTTCTCCAGAACTGGTCAGAATCTGCTGAATACCACCTCTGGTTTGCTTCTTTATGGAAACATGGCTATAAAGTAATATCTATGTTGTTGTTACTACTGTTGCTGTTGTTCAGTATAATAAATAGTTTACTTCAGAAAAAACTTTCTGGAGAAACAGAGGCTTAATTGTGCTGAGGTGAAAGATATCTTTAAAGGTGTCTGGCACTGGTATAGGGCTGGAATCAAAATAGTCTCAGACTTGCAGAAGAATTCATTCAGTCATTATGGAAGTATCCCATGTCTCTCTTCCCTAGAAGAATACATAATTTTTCTGCCAAAAGTAACAAACTATTTCCTTTCTCCTTATGCTCTGGAAAGCCTGAAGATAATGTTTGCGGGTGCCAAAGTGTGATTGTGAAAGAACCCAGTTTATGGATCCCAGAAGACTAATCATGTTTATAGTAAGACTATGGTGAAAAAAATAATGTGGAGAATTAAAAACTTGTTTTAAAGTTGATCACAAGCCCAGAAACTTCAGCTTAAGCTCTGGTGTTGGTGTGCAAAAACAGAGGATTACTTCAGTTCAGCTGGTGTGTCTCAGACTAACTCATCCTAATACTTGTCCACCTTTACTGGATCTGCAAAATGCCCTTCACTAACACTTTTTAAAATATGAACTGCACCCTTTGGGGGGAAGGTGATCTTTTCACTTTCTATTTTTCAGGAAACCCACTTCCCTTCCCCATCCATTTCAGCTTGGAGTTGTGCATTGGCTGGGAATCCAAAACAACAACAACAACAACAACTGACTGGAATAATGACTTGCAATATAATTTAGGATTTCTTTGAACTTGTGGATCATTGCGCTGTGCTGTGCACCATTTTTAACATCATGGTATACTGTAGATTCAGACCAGAACTTATGCCCATTTCCAGTCATATGTGCTCCTTGTTTTCATCCACATTATTTTAGATGTCTCTTTTATCATTTCACAGCATTATCCAACGCCTTTATTGCCTCTATAACCCAGAGGTTATACTTCCTTAATATCTGAACTCCCCGACATCTGAAACCAAGTCAACCATCATTTTAATGGTCCTGATATAATGCTTCTCTAGGACATTGGGGAACATTAAAATGGTATTTGCAGTACAGTATTATGCCAGATGTATTAAAAAAAATAGCTAGGTGGGATAGACAGCTGCGTTCTTGACAGCAGTACAGAGATGACCACTTCCTCTTTCACTTCCTACAATACATCAAAGTGACAGTTTAAGGAAAGATAACAGTCAGCAGTTATCTTGACCATTTCATTATGCACTCTGGTGCATTTGTGTGTGTTTGTGTGTGTGAGAGAGAGGGGGAGAGGGAGAGAGAGAGAGACAGACAGAGAGGGAGGGAGAGACATAGAGTGAGGGAGGAAGGGAAGGAGAGAGAGAGAGAGAGAGAGAGAGAGAGAGAGAAGAGAGAGAGAGAGAATCTTGAAAGTACTTCAGTCCAACACATAAACTAAGCTGTGAAATCTGAGGAACACTACTTATGGTGCCATACCAACATTGCCAATGACTACACACTTGGTCTGGATCTTAGAGATGTACGGTAATGAACAGCTTCAGTTGCAAAGCAAGAAAGTATGATTTTATTAAGGGTTTTATTGGCTGTACAAAGCCTAGAGATCTGCTGTCTGCCAGCACCCTGCAGTGGAAAACTCAGGCTGTTGCTACTCTCATTTGCTGCTCCTTCTCCTTCCTTTTACCTTGAATAAATGGTTGCAGTCTGAAGGCTTGCAAGGATGCCAGTTGGAATGCATTCCGTTCCTTTTTAACTTGTTAGACATGCAAGACAAGTTTACAGTTTGCTAGTCTGTGATATTTACAGTTCTCCTGAAAGCCAGTCCTGCACTCCCCTTTGGCAGATAATGACAAAGTCTGGACTTTAGAGTTCAAAACTGGTGCCAGTAGAGAGAAACGTACTCTCTTTTTCCATATCCTGTCTTAATAAAGAGAGCGAGGTCCACTGCTGAATTTTGTCTGTACAGAAGTGAAGTCCACAAGGCATCCATTTAATTACTGAGGTCATTCATCCTTGCTTAGTTACAGGAGCTTCCATTGAAATATTTCAAACTTACAGAGTTTCATAATATTTGTTAGAAGTAAGAAAAGGAATTGACTAATTTACTAGGCTAGAAAGTAAACAGTTGTTATAAAGATACAACAATTATAAAAATACAAAAGGCACTGCATAATACAATACCATAACACACCAATACAAATTCCTTCTGCATTTCATAAGACAGTAAATTGAAACAGGAAGGAAGGAAGGCAATGATAGTGATAAGGAGCCCATAAGTTCTATAAAGAGCGACTTGAAGAAACAAAGTAGGTTTGTTCCTACTAGAGAAAAAGGACTGAAAAGAGATATAATAATATTTTTAAAGCAGGGGTGTCAAACTCATGTTGTCACAGCGGCATCAAGTGACATATCCGGACTCCCCCCCCCTTTGCTAAACTGGGAGGGGTGGGACCAGCACGTTACGCATCTGGGCCATGGGCCATGAGTTTGATACCCCTGTTTTAAAGTATCCAAAGGCATGCTACACACACACACACACACACACACACACACACACACACACACACAGAAACTAAGACCAACCAGTGTTTGCTGAGTCATATTGTCAGATATGGAATAATGGTGTTAAATTTCAAGAAGATAGATTCTAATTGAATATTTGGGAAAAGTTGAATATTTGGAAAAAGTCTTTAATGGTAAAGTTCAACTGTAGAATTACAGTTCAATAGCAGAACTAATGACCAGGGGAATTTTCCCCATGGGATCCTTTAACAAGAGGACATACTGAAATATTTTTCAGAGATACTTTCATTTGGAGGTTTGCACTCTCAATTCCAAAAGTGGATTTTATGGTCTAAATATCCTGCCTCAATTCTACCATAATATGATGTAGCAACTGTGAGGAGCTTGTGATGTTCCTATTGGGACTCCAATGCCCACCAAATAAATGATCAGGAATGCTGAAAATAGCAGTTCAGCAACTTCTAGAGCAGTGATGGCTAGAGAAGAACAATAAAGTACCAAATTGAATTAAACCAAACAAACCAAAATGGAAAAGAAGGCTTCACAAACACCCTCTCTCCAAGGCCTAAGAAGACAACCAAGACTTCAACAATTTCCTGAAAGACATAGCATATTTAATACATTAAGAAAAGAGAAAAAAAACATCATAAGAGCCAAGGTGGCGCAGTGGTTAAATGCAGCACTGCAGGCTACTGCTAGATCAGCAGGTCAGCGGTTCAAATCTCACCGGCTCAGGGTTGACTCAGCCTTCCATCCTTCCGAGCAGAGGTGGGTTCCTACCGGTTCGCACCAGTTCGGTAGAACCGGTTCGTCAAATATACCGAACCGGTTAGAAGAGGTTCCACCAGTGGACCCAGAAAGCAGGCCACACCTACAGAAGAGGTTCCAAATTTTTTTGAAACCCACCACTGCTTCCGAGGTGGGTAAAATGAGGACCCAGATTGTTGGGGGCAATATGCTGACTCTCTGTAAACCGCTTAGAGAGGCCTGAAAGGCCTATGAAGCGGTATATAAGTCTACTGCTAAGTCTACTGCTATTTTCTTGAGTGGAAAACTCTAGAACTCCTCCATTCCCAGCTTAAAATTTATAGTCAGTATATTGTGAGATTAAGGTGTTTTCGTCATGACTTTTGCCTGCCGCTTGATGTTTGTGGATGTGTCCTCTCAGTTTTCTGCCTGTTGCCCCACAAAGTTCAACCACAAGTTCAACTATAGTTTCAGAACAACTCAGATCCAGGATGCCTACAGAATGGCACTTAGATGAATCAGCCGTTAACAAAATAACTGATAATTGAGATAAGTTCCATCGATAAGCCATTCAAGAAAAAAAGCAAATGAAGATCAAAGAAAGAGGTAAACAGGCCTAAATATACTCTTCCTCATTGCACCACCTATTTACCAGTAGCCAGATAAACAGGAACCAGCACCAGATAAATATGAACAATCAAAGAAGAAACAATACCCCACCCAAAAAGCAATCAAGGAAATTATACCCCAATCAGAGTTGTTAGGACGAGTTCTCACATATAAACAGCCAGCAAACAGCACTCCTCCATGCCCTGGTGATGTTACCTAGCCTGGTTAGGAAACATCTGCAGAAAGAGAAGCAAGCTCAGAGAACACAAAAAAATCCAACATCTCAATCCTCACTTACAATCTCTATTGGCAGCATCACACAACATATTAAGTGAAAACCAGACATTGTGGCTTCATCCAATGTGCACTCTCTCTCTCTCTCTCTCTCTCACGCACACACACACACAAACACATTTTATTATTATAATATATGTGAACAGAACAATATGTGTCTTCGAAGAAAAATAAGAAAAAATAAGAATAAAAATGTAATACTTTTCAGGCTGATTCATATTTAATTGTTCCAATGTGAGAAAGGCAAAATCAGCCAAGTGGGAGGGAATGGTGTTTGTTTGTGCTACTTTCGTATCTTTGGTATGACAAACTTATGCAATGTAACCCAGCTGTGAGTCCTTTGTAACTTAGTTGGATATAATACATTAATGCACGTTCAGTTTAAATGCATATGACACACTTAAAGCATTTATGGTCCAGACAAATTAGAGACAGGATAAATATAGAACTCGGTAGTCTCATGTGAACAATCATATCCTTATTGTAACCATAAGGCAGAAATATTTTCCTGTTGCTCTTTCTGAACATTGACACGTAGATAGAAAGTGCTCAGCCAAGGAGGTTGGTTGAACGTCTGTAGGAAAAAATATAGCTCAAGCTTTTGAGGGGTCTTTGGACACTAAAACTGTCTGATTAGAGCAGATTTCTGAACCTGATTAACCAAACTAAAGTTAGAATTAATTCAGTTGTCCTTCTACCTAGGATTTGGCCAGTTAGATATAGGTAATGCAGATAATTAATTGAAGCAAATTGCAGAACCTCCAAAAATCCCATCACATTTTTGTGATAGGCTTCTAAACCTTGCTTTTCTCTATCTTTTATATAAATGAGGATAATCTAAATAGGGAGAGACGCCCCAAAGTAGGGGTGAAATTCAGCAGGTTCTGACAGGTTCTGGAGAACAGGTAGCGGAAATTTTGAGTAGTTCGGAGAACTGGCAAATACTACCTCTGGCTGGCCCCAGAGTGGGGAGGGAATAGAGATTTTGCGGTATCCTTCCCCTGCCACACCCACCAAGCCATGTCCACAGAACCGGTAGTAAAAAAATTGAATTTCACCACTGCCCCAGAGAGATGTGTCATTCAATAAAGGTTCAGGTGCTCTTTAAAAGCACTTCCCAGTCTTTCCATTTATGTGGACCGGACCATCAGAAGCTGTTGAAGATCCTCTAGCTAGAATTCAGTAATAAAGTATTTGTAGCATCATGACAAATGTAGCATCATGACAAATTTGTAGCATCATGTAGCATCATGACAAGTGGATCTGCATTAATTAATGAGTGTTTTAAAAAATAATAATAGGACTGAAATCTCATGAGATTATTAAGCCCCTGGTTTTATGATCCCACCTGAAATATTATGAGATTTTGGCTGAGAATATCAAAATCATGCATGATTTAACGTTTTCAAAAGAGTGTGTTTATTATTATGTATACAATGTTCTCTTCTGCACCAAGAAACCACCGATCATATCTTTGAACCACCAGTGAGCTCTGAACAAAAACATTGGGAACCTTTCTCAACCATTCTTAAGTTTGTCAATTCCCAACAATGGAAAGCTGCTCATTCTGCAGTGCAAAGGAAGTGCTGCCAAACTGCTTTCACAGATTCCTTCTGCAGAATAGCTAAGCTGGATATTAATTGGCAAGTCCCGCAGCATCAAGGGAACACCAGGCTACTGTATTGATCCTAGATCAAGCACTCCTTACATTGTACAAAGTCCAGATGTATATATAGATTGCCATAGGTTGAATGCATATCATGGAAGTCAAAGACTATTGGTGGGCATCTATATGTATTTGACTGACAGTACCATCTTTTTGTACATTGAATCATTTCACGTTTCAAGTTCAAATCAGTGCAAGTTTGGTCAACTCCCAGCCCATAAGCATTTGCTCCCAAGTTGGAGTCTCCAGTCCTTGAGATCATGTCCTTCAAATTCAGCAGTAAAATTATCGACTTTCAGCAGCATGGTTTTTAGTAACTATTTGCTAAATAAAAGGTAAATGTTGATAAATTAAACCTCCTTGAGATACAGCACACCATCTGATCTCTTTCCCAAAGGCTAAAATGTACTCCCTCCTGGGGCTGGCATTGCATGCCCCAGAAGCCTTCAAATGAACATTGTCTATGCTTTCCCAAGGTTGCCCTTGTATAATGTAATGTGAAAAATAATCCACAATGTAAATGTATAATATTTCCATTAAATGTTTCCTCATAAATACTAGAGAAAAATGGGATGAGAATATTTTTAAAGACAGAGGGAACTTTCCAATTGCTCTGTACAAATCCCCTTTGAGGGAATTATCTTGGTAAAGAAAACAATGAAATTTCTCTAGAAACAATTTTTTTTTCTCGAGAAAATTCTATGACCTTGATTTATTGCATAAATTTCCTGGAAAGAAAAATAAAGTTTGTTTTCTCGGGTTCTAAGATTGCACTGATGCATGTTCATCTGGACTCCACCCAGTGGTGGGTTTCACATTTTGTTACCACTGGTTCACCATGTGCATCCCCACTTGCTTTGCGTGCATATGTCCCACTTCCGTGCATGCGCCTGGTCCTCTATGCATGCACTTTGCTCATGGATGCACCTTCCGCGCACGCACCCGGCCTCAAAAACATGCCTAAATAGGATGGTATAGAGCTGGGGAGGGTGGGCAGGCCCACCTGCGATTTCCGCTACCGGTTTGGGTGAACTGGTCTGAACCGGCTATATACCACCTCTGGCTCCATCCTTAATTCCTAGAGAGAATTCCATAGTGAGAGCTTAGAGTTTCAGACAGCAACCCCTAAGCCCTAAAAAATATAGGAAATGAAATCATGAGCAGTGAGATGCAGCTGCAAAAAAGGCTAATGCACTTTTAGGCTACATTAGCAGAACCAGGTCTCAAGAAGTAACATTCATAGGGTACTGTACTTTCATCCCTCTTATGTGCAGCCCTATTTTGGGGCAATGTGCTTCCCATAGAGAATATGAAAATTGTACAGTCAAAAATATATATAGTTTGCTGTCCATAAAGAGGATGGTTTAAAGGAACTAATTCTGTTAGTCTGGAGAATGAAATGACTACATAGGAATCGAGATAATTGGAATTACAAGGAATAACAAGGACTCTTCTAAATGCAGAAAATATGTAAACCCCCTTCTCTGTTGTTCTATAATACAAGACTTTTGGGGCTACATTATTGGAACTGGCTTAAACATTAGGAGAACTTCCATAAGAGCAGTTTAAGAAGGGAACAAATGATTTGCAGAGTGAGTGGGCTTTCAGAAAGGGTGAAATTACTGTAGCTCTAGAACGGGGTGTCAAACTCGATTTCAGTGAGGCCCACATCAGGGTTGTGTTTGACCTTGGGGGGCTGGAGTGGGCATGGCCAGGGTGGGCATGGCCAGCTTGATGTCACTTATGTTGGGGCACCTGTGGTGGCCCGAGCACTGCCAGAGACAACAGGCTCCTGAGCTCCGTTTTCAGCTGTGATGGTCTCCTGCAACCATTTGCCAGTAAAAACAGAGCTCAGGAGAACCCACATGTGGCCCTCCTGACCTCTGTTTTTACTGGTAGAGGCACCACGGGCCAGTCCTTCATTGTTTTCAGGCCAGATCTAAGCACCTTGCAGACCGGATCTCAAGTCCCCAGGCCTTGAGTTTGACACCCCTCCTCTAGAATTTCCTGCATTAAATGGGGAGAGGGTGTCCCAATGAAGCCCTTCTCAAGGCCAGTGATTCTTCTACCCCTTTTCACATGCTCCTCAAACTTGGAGTGGAACAAGACATGAATAAGACATGGTATGTTGTCCCCATGCCTTGCCTAGCCTGCACTTTCTGTTGGTTTCTGTTTGCAGTAATAACTCCTCTGTACTTCAGTGGCACAGGGCAGTCAAGTGTGACTTGCTCAGTTCCAGGCAGTATTTTCCCAATTGCTATTTCAGTGAAGTTCTTTGAAAGACAGGAAGGTCGATGTTACTAACTCCCGGGGAGGCAGGAAATTAAACTTCCTCCTCACATCTGAATTAACCCACACTTCCTGTTGGAAACTAGAAGTGGTTGTTGATGTTTCTTCATAGGAAGTTAGGCTGTTTCAAGGGCAAGTCTTTTTTTTTTTTTTTGCCTGAATTGTTTGTTTCTGCATTTTTTAAAAAGAGAACACAGAGAGCTGAAGTGGCTCCTATCTTGCTACCTGGCAAGCTGACTCACCTTACTCGCTCCCTCCCTCCCCTTCCTCCCTCCCCTCCTGGTGATTTCACAGAACAAGGTGACTCTTGCTTAAACAGAGCAAACAACCATTTCTAATCTGCCTCTTTATCTTTCAAATATTAATCTCCAAGGAAAAACACAATGACAGCTCTGAACAGAGGACCTAGAGTGACAGGGAAGGGCTTTTTCAAAGTTATCAGTGCTTTCCTCAATGTAATTCCAAAATCTGAAGTTTATTTAACCTAGCGTTGTTTATATCAAAACCTGTTTAAGTTCCTTTCCACTTCTGTTTGTCACCTACAAAGAAACTTGCAAACTTTGGCTGTAGTTTGAGATGTTTTTTTTAAAAAAAATAGGGCATCAAGCATGAGGGTGCTAGTGTTCGAAATAAAAAGAAGAGATGGCAGAGGGACATGATGCTCTCCAATGATGCTCTCGAATGAGCAAGACTGCAACGTTAGGAAAATGTTTCATGTGCCCCCCAAAAGAAAAAGAATAACTTCCATTCCAAATGCTAAATACGGCTATTTTTGACATTATATTTGTCTGCAAGACGTGGTTAAATGTATCCTTTACCACAGCAAGAGACTATGGTGAGATTATGGCAGAGGGGGTGGTGTCGCTATCTTCTCTATGCCACTTGCGCTCTGACCTGAAGATAGTACACAAAATTATCCATTGCAACATCCTACCTGTCAATGACCTCTTCAACTTCAACCACAATAATACATGACCAAACAATAGATACAAACTCAAGGTAAACTGGTCCAAACTCAATTGCAGAAAATACAACTTCAGCAAGAGTGATCAATGCCTGGAATACACTACCTGACTCTGTGGTTTCTTCCCCTAATCCCCAAAACTTTAACCTTAGACTGGCTGCTGTTGACCTCACCCCATTCCTAAGAGTTCTGTAAGGGGCGTGCATAAGCGCACCAGCGTGCCTACTGTTCCTGTCCTACTATCTCCATTTATTTGTACCCGTTTACTGTGTTTATACCTACATTTACCTTTGTTTATACTTATACCTGTTATCTTCTACATGTTTGACAAACTAAATCAAATAAATAAAAGTAAAATAAATTTAGGCAAAAACTGTACTTGAATAGTTTCTGTATTAAGATGTGGGCAGTCTGTAAAAAAGCTATGCTTTTTGGTGGTTGGCTTTTTTCCTCTTTTAATAGGTTTTTTTTAAAAAAAAACTCTTAAATGTCATAGTAGTACTTTTTAACATACCAATTTCACACACACACAAAAATCCCACAACTTGAGTATAAAATAATGGACTTTAAAGTTGATTGCTGCCCATTTTGTATTGTCAAAAATATTATTATATCCCCTGTCAACCTCAGAGACTGATTTTTTTTTGTTAAAATATGTTTATAAGCCAAGAAGCCTCAAATACATAATTGCATTTTTGAAAGATGACATCACAATGCAATTATCATTATTCTGATGTCATGGTAATGGGCATATGTACTGATAGTAATTGAATGTGGATCTTTGAGTAGCCAAACTGCAATAAAATATAGAAAAGGTGGAAATATTAGTCCCCAAAATGAAGAAAGATCTACCCCCCAAAAAACCCATGCATATTGGAAATGCTGCTTACCATTGGGTAGAGAAAATGGAAAAAGAGAAGTAGAAAGGGGAGATGAATGGAAAATTTTGGAAAGGAGCCTCTCTAGTGTCTGTCTGGTTCCTAGAGAGAACTAAAACACCCTGGGAGCTTTGATTGGGGAAGGATCTTCTTTTCCGAGGAAGTTAATCTGCAAGGGGCATTGCTGTGGCTCAGATATGCCCGCTTTGCCTTTCCTGGCAGTACCTCAGATGGAATGCTGGAAGCCACTTTAACTCCAGGTCCTTAAGGTGAGCACATTCCCCTTTGACACAATTTAGCCATCTTGGTGTTTACCCAATCAGAGTGCGTAAAGCAGGGCAAAGAGCACATTGTTTCCATTCCATCCAAAGAAGGTTTAATAGCTAGGTAAAGTGATCAGTCTGAAATGTCCCAAAGCAATTAATTTGCTATAAAAGGATTTAGTAAATATCCCAAAGAATGACTCCGTAAATGCTTTTACTGAAACAGTGGAAAAGTACTCCCCCACCCCTTGTCTTTTGGTCACATCATTGATAGAAACAAAAGTTTCGAAAAAAGCTTATTAAGAGATAAGCTGTGCCTCGAGGAAAGAGAAACCTTATCCTTCTTATCCGTATTATTGTTATTATTGCATGGTTAATTTTTGGTGAGATTCACAGCCTTTGAGGCTGGTTAGTAGCTCAACAGCTCGAGTCCTAACCAAGGACCTAGGAACTGTTAAGGTAATGTCAGAGGATATAAGGTGTTTATTATTATTATACAATTGTATCACAGCGGCCAGTTGTTTCGCCGGATTTGGCATTGGTTACTAGTCGGGCTCCACCCAGGGGCCTAGGATGTCGTAACGTATTTTCGTAATATCCATGCAGATCCAAGCAGTGCGGCTTTTTGCATTTGACTGATGGTGATTTTGTCAATTTTTAACTGTTTTAAATGTAATTCCAGTGCTTTTGGAATAGCACCCAGTGTGCCAATTACCACTGGAATTACCACTGCTGGTTTGTGCCATAGTCATTGAATTTCGATTTTTAAGTCCTGGTATTTTGTGATTTTTTCATGTTCCTTCTCAGCAACCCTGCTATCACCTGGGGTTGCGATGTCTATGATTGTGACCTTATTTTTCTCAACCAGTGTGATATCTGGTGTGTTATGCGCCAGTATTTTGTCTGTTTGTATGCGAAAATCCCATAAGATCTTGACCATCTGATTTTCGGTGACTTTTTCAGGCTTATGTTCCCACCAGTTTGTTGCTGTTTTAATATTATAATTTTTGCACAAATTACAATGGATCATTTGTGCTACTTAATTGTGCCGCAATTTATAATCAGTCTGCGCGATTTTTTTTACAGCAGCTGAGTATGTGATCAACAGTTTCATCAGCTTCTTTGCAAAGTCTGCATTTGGCATCATCAGAGGATTTTTCGATTTTGGCCTTAATGGCATTTGTGCAGATAGCTTGTTCTTGCGCAGCCAGGATTAGTGACTCTGTTTCTTTCTTTAATGTACCTGTTGTTAACCATAACCAAGTTTGTTCACTGTCCACTTTATCTTTTATTTTTTCCAGAAATTGGCCATGCAGTGCTTTGTTCTGCCAACTCTCCATTCTTGATTTTATCACATCTTTTCGGTATTCTTGTTTCGTCTGCTGGGCCTTCAGTAGTTTTTTGTTCTTTACTTCAATTAATAGATGTTCTTGACTTTCTTTTAAATAATCAGCCAGTGCATGTTTTTCTTCTTCAACTGTTTGCTTCACTTGTAATAATCCTCTGCCACCTGATTTTCAGGGCAGGTATAATCTGTCAGTATCACCACGTGGATGTAAAATGTTGTTGTTGTTGTTGTTGTTGTTATTATACAATTGTATCACAGCGGCCAGTTGTTTTTATTATATTTATTTTTATTATTATTTTTATTTTTATTATTATTATTTATTATTTATTATTATTATTATAATAGTTATTATTATAATAGTTATTATTATTATTATTATTATTATTATTATTATTATTATTATTATTATTATTATTATTATTATTATTATAGAACAGGAAGCTAGGAGAAGAATAGCTGTTCCTTCTCCTTTCTTCAGTTCCTTGTTCCACAAGGTGGTCTAGCAAACATTAACATACCATATGCATAGAACTGTGATGGCGAACCTATGACACGTGTCATAGGTTCTGTGGGCATATGAGCCATTGACCCAGCTCGGCTCCATCGTCATGCATGCCCCCATCCCCACTGGCCAGCTAATTTTCAGCTCTCTGCCACACATAAATGACACACATACATGGGGGAGGTGGAGGGATCATGTGCGCAGGCACAGGGGCGGGGGGGCGGGCGGTCAAATGGATATGCACGGGGGCAAGGGGGAGCATGGGGGGGGGAGGAACCATTTTTGGTCCCAGAAGGCTGCAGGGAGGCCTACTAGGCCCAAAACAGGGTACAAGGAGAGTGTCGTACATCCATGCATGGAAGACTGTAGGGGGTCCCAAGTGCATGTGAAGGGGGAGGGGCATGTTTCTATGTGTGGCACACTCGCATTGCATTATGGGTGCATTACGAACACACTTTTGGAACTTAACGACAAATAGATTAGCCATCCTTGGCCTAGAAACTCACCTCATTGCCATTCTTCATATACCATAGGTAAAAGCACCTAGATAGAAGAAAACATAATTTAGCCTTGCTGCCGAATGATTCATGCATTAATCATTCCCTTTGCTGTGGCTCCAAAGGTTCTCACATTCTGAAGTGTTAAATCTCTAAAAATAGGATGAACCCAAAAATAAATTGAGCTATTTTTACCTAAGATGTACAGTAGATAGTTCCAATGTAGATTGATCTGATTGGTGAAAAAGAAACTTTATTATGGACTATATCACGAAGCATCCCTACATTCCTTTGGAGAGAGCGCTCAGAGAGCTGTCTCTGAGTATGATGATCTTTATTGTACTTCACACTTCATTTTTAATTTTTTTTTAAAATTTGAATTTTGAGGGCTCTCCCTTATAAAGTAATGATGGTGCAAAGCAATTTGCAGAACCTCCTTCCTTCTTCCCTTCCCTCTCCAATAATTTTGTGGAGAAGAGGAGGCCATGTGATTCTGACTTGCTTACCTCGATTTTTTACTGTTCTCATTTCAATGTGCTCTCTCTCTTACTTGAACATGTAAGCCAACCTGGATGTTTGAATGAAAAGAATACAGCTTGAACAGAAAGCGTTGCTTCTATTTTAAAGAAGGAAATGAACAAGGAAATAAATAAGCTAAAAGGGGATTTGACTCATCCTGGAATCAGATCTTTCTCCCCAAGCATCTACCCTTTGTCTTCTATGGAAGAAGAGTAACCTCTCTGGAGATATTTCAAGAGGAGAATTTTCAGACAGTTTCAAGGGGTAGTGGGCCCATCTTTATTCCCCCATTCTTTTTTTGCCCCTTTAATCAACCAACTTCTTTTGGGAACATAGTTTGGGTGTGGCCAATACCATGAAATGGTATTATTTCTAGAGGCACCATTAGCAAAAGACAATTAAGAAATTAGTGAAGACATTAATGTAATTCACATATTCTCAGGGTGAAAATAGTTATAGTGAGACTGATAGAAGGAACCACACAGTAAGAAGTAGTAATTAACTATAGTAGTAGTGAAAATTGTAGCAGTGCATTCTATTCTCACTACTCTAGAGTCTTGTAGGCATGTGTATTGATATGACAGAAGTTGTACTCCAAGTCTTATGAAAGGCAAATTGGAGGATATTATTGTACAGAATTCTATAATCTTGGAAATTTCTGGATATGGGAAGTTCAGTTCCCAGAATTTTCAGCAATAGATCTGCTGGCTGGGGAATTCTAGGAATTAGTCCATATATTGCAAGAGTGCCCAGGCTGAAAAATATTCTTCTAGTAAAGGGTATAAGGCCTGCATCCTGTTCATCATTCTGGTTGGCATGGATTTATATTGTACACTTCACGTTGGACTTCAAATTGTGTACACACAAGTTATTGTTTTAATTTAGGATCATAGTCAGAGATTCATTTTCCAAAAGTATCAGCTAACTGGGGCTCCTGCAATTGGACATGAGCAGATGTAACAATTCTACCATCAATTTTGTGAACAGCACATTGCAGAGAATTAATAGCTAGGTACTTGTAGCTCTGTCTTACAAAAGGAAACTTTTCTCGAGTTAAACTTCCCCAATCTCCTGGACCATGTCTGAAGAATGTTTACTTATCTATTATACAGTATAACATGTGCTGTATATTTTTATGAAAACACATTACAGAATCAGCTGTGGAGTAAAAAAAAACCCACAATCTATACAATTTATTTATTTATGTGTTTTACATTATCATATTGCTGGATATTATTTATATGTCTCCCCTCCCCCTCCAAAATCTCACAACTGAGACTCTGGGCAGCATACAAATTTGAAACAGCAACAACCCCACAATTTGAACCACAATATCCAAAGTTAAAACGATAACCCCAATTTATAAAAACAACTTTAATAAACAGAACTTGCCTAACAGACTACTGTAAATCAAATGCCTGGGGGAACAGACAGGACTTCAATGTGTTACAAAAACCTATTTGGGTTTACAAAGGGATGCTGTTTTACTAGGCAGATGCTGCCACAACTCCCGAGCCCAACAAGACGCCTGTCTCTGATGGAAGGTTTCCAGAGATACCTTCTCTGCTAGAACTGATGAGGAAAGCCAAAATAAAGGGAAGAGAGGCAGTTCCTCAAATAAGTTGGCTCCGTGTCAAGTAGGGCTTTATAGATAGAAATCAACATCTTGAATTGCATCCAGAAGCCCACTGAAAGCTAGTTCAGCCAGCAGATGTAATGTGGGTGCAACAAAATGCCAAAAGCTGCCTGCACTGCGATATTCTGGACCTATAACTTCCAAATGATTTTCAAGGGCAATTACATGTTGAGTCCATTGCAGTAATCCAAATAGGAAGTAACTGAGGTATGAGTCACCATGAGCAAAGGAAATGCTTACGACACTGAAGCCTTGACTATGGGAGGTCGGATCCATGAGCTATAATTGTGGCACTAAATTAGTTCATTCTGCCTTGTTATGTAGTGAACAAGAGCAAGGGGGCTGACTATGTGGATTTCTCAGTGATGCACTCATTGCCACAGTAAGCCTAATACAGATTTCTGCACTACTTTTCTCCCATAGCTGGTAAGTTATTATTTGGCACTAGAAGTTGGATCTCCTACTAGGTCATACTCAACCATCAGAAATTGCCGTGCTACATCAGAAATGTAACACAGCTTGTCTTAATATGGACATTACTTACTATCATTATCAGCAAAGATTATATTTATCATTAGTTTAAAAAAGACCATCTGATCTGCCCTGCATAATAGTTCCATTTACTGAACACCCATCAAATGCCCTTTTTGTAATAGTTTTGCCAACTAGCATTAGCAACCCTTAAGGTGATTTTTTCTCTGTCGATTCATTTTCAGAATCACACTCCTCTCTCCATTCTTATAATGGCAGTTTCTTATAATCCTGTTCCCCATAAAAGAAGATGATATAGAAAGATTTGTGATAATCCAGCTACAGATAAATAGAGAGTATTTCTCTCCCTCTCCTATTTTAGCTGTCAGGCAATAATCGGTTATTTTGATATCGTAGATGGAAGAATTCAGCTGCCCCAATCCTTAATAAAAGTTAGGGTCTTGTTTGCAATTGTTCAGTTTTTCACCATTAGTTCAACAAACATAATTATGGGGATGGGTAAGCATATCAGAATAACCAGGAATACAATTGTGTCAATAAAGGGACATTAGTGAGGGACATTTTCTTAGGAGATCAGTCTAATTTCATAGCAATTGACTTCTACATCTCTTGCAGATCCTGTATGCCTGAAAAGTCATCATCTTCTGTAAGATTATGAATAAAACCTGCTGCTCTGATCGTATGATTTCCTTGCAGTTTAAAAAGTTATGAATTATTTTTCTGGCATTACTACTTATGAAATCATATCTCCTAAAGTAGCTCTGGGCCACGTATGGCCACTACAAACTCAAGATTGTTGTGGCTGCTGAAATCAATGGTAAATACCTAAATAACAGTGGTGTGGTTTTTCCCCGTTGGGTGCTGGTAGGGAAATAAAGCAAGAACTAAAGTGTCCTTAGCAGAGATCAATATCAACATTTTATTCTGCAACTGGTACAAAGACGTTTGGACTATCAAATCAAATGGAATACTCTACATTCAGCCCTATTTGACCCGGTTTAGACAACTTTCTCCTAATATATTCTTGCTTTTTAATGATCTGAATCCAG
The DNA here is from genome assembly GCF_051295495.1 of Thamnophis sirtalis. Classification (NCBI taxonomy): domain Eukaryota; kingdom Metazoa; phylum Chordata; class Lepidosauria; order Squamata; family Natricidae; genus Thamnophis; species Thamnophis sirtalis. Next base: position 74,351,888 of record NW_028261383.1, on the reverse strand, counting down.
TCACGTCCAATTGAGAGATTTTGACCAACTGAATGAAACTGGATTATTTTCTAAATGAAATCAAACGTTGAATTTAATTTTACAAATCAATTTGATTAGTTTACTATACTTCCAATTCTTGCTTGTCCCTTAGTTTGATTAACATCCAGGGCTGATCAAGAATTTCTGGTCATCAGGGAAATTTGCTCTCCTGTCCTCTCCTGTCCACTCCTGCCCTATTACTTTATATGTTCATGGTTTTAAAAAACCAAAGCAAACATTTTCTCCAAGTTACTTTTAAATAATAAACCTTGATTATATTATCATTCTTACCACATTATTATAATGATATGAAGTAGTCTGAAGACTGGTTTTGAAATTTTTGCTCCAACCCTAATTAAATTGCTGCCTGGAATAGTAAAAAAAAATGTTTCTTGTGTCCATATTAAGAAAGTGCTAAGAAATTCCTCGAGGTAGTGTATTATTGTCTGTCCCTGTGAGCAAAACCTGTCTGGAGAGCAACAGGGCTGCAAACTCAGTACTGTATATAACTTGCTTACTTTTTGCTACCCCCTAGTCCAGGGATCAGCAAACTGTGGCTCTGGAGCCGCATGTGGCTCTTTCCTCCTTCTGCTGTGGCTCAGTCACCGGTGGGCACCACAATTTTGAGAGGAACTTTCGGTGGACGGGAGGCGGGAGAGAAGCACAGTGTGCCAGAAGAAGACTCTATGGCAAGGGGAGGGTTTTTCAGTTGTCTCCACAATTGACAGGGCTTTCGGTTATGACAGGTAGAGGAAAAGGTACGCCACACTAGGAGGAGACTATGGTGGGGGAACTGAACAACCAGTCAGCTCCAGAATTGAACAGGGGGCTTCCAGTTAAGACCTTTGTGGCTCCCGGTGTTTTCTTTTCTGGTCCAAATGGTTCTTTGAGTGTTTAAGTTTGCCGACTCCTGCCCTAACCAATCCAACTAGCTGTCAACCACTGACAGAGTGGGACCTTCTCTGGTTTAGCAGTTTAACTATATTTTTTGTTAGTGCTTCTTTACTTGTTCTTACTTTTATTGTTTTATTTGTCCCTCTGCAATATTAAATGAATTTATATATTGAATGGATTCCCCCTCTCCCCGAATGCTATATATAGTGTCTTATCTTTGATTAAAAGAACATCTCAATCTTTTGTTATTTATAGAGAAAATGTTCTGCACGTACATATGATCCAAACACTGCCATCTTCCGAAACAGTTCTTGCTTTCACTAGCTTTTTTATTTAATCTGCATTTGTCTTTTCTTTTTACACAGAGTTTCCAGTAATATTTTATCTTGCTCAATAATACCCACTTAGCATCAAAAAAATTGAAACATTTTCCTGGTTCTCCCACAGCAGCTCTTAACTGAAGCAGTTGATCGGTTTTAAAGTGAAGGGACAAACCCTGTCTTGGTATTTTGCCGGGTTGGAATTGCTAATTTTTCAACAGCTACTTATGGACAGTGTTCACGTCCTGATAATCCAAGATATATCTATTCTCTAGCTGTCGTGTTATGAACTTATAAGACTTCTCACCCCCTTTTGTGTTCATTTCGTTTCTTTCTTTTCCCCACAGGCATGTTTTACTATGAACATTCTAGCATATGTCTCTAGGATTATGATTTTTTTTTTAAAAAAGTAAACAAAGCATTTCCAAACAGACGGGCACTCTCTGCTCACTGGCAAAAATAGTCTAATCATCTAACACGTCAGATGGCAAGCAGTAAAACAGTGCTGTGAGCTGCCTGCAATGTAACTACCATGGAAACCTCCACTAGATTGGAATTGCTAAAACTGATCTGCAATGTTTGAACGCACAAAACTGGTATTATTCATTGGTTGGTATTTGTGAAGATAAACTGTATCACAAGAATAATTGGATATAGCAATGATCATCAACGTGCATGAAGAGAAATATTTGTCAATGGCTTCTAACCATGATGGCTATATACTTATTAAAGACAATATTCTATTACTATCCATTGCTGAGGAACATAAATAAGAAGATGGTTTTTTTTTTGTAAAACTGTCTGGTTGAAGTCAGAACTGAAGAAGCTTCTTGGATGAGAAGTGAAATGTCTTCAAGGAAGAACAAAGAAATCCAGTTGCCTCTTGAAAAAGCATCTTTGGGACATTGTTTTGTTGAAGGCTTCTAGTGGACATCTTGTGGCCCACCGGTGGTCAGCAGAGCTGGCAGCAGAGTCAGACAGTGAGGAGGTTGGTGAGGAACATGGATCAGTCTTGGGGGTTGAGGAAAGCTCCGATGAGGGCTCTGCATCAGAGGCAGAGAGGGAGTTAGATAGCAGTTGGGCAGAAGAACAGCTGGAGCCCGTTCCCAGTATGTGCATGAAAGAAGCTGCCAGAAGACAAGAACAACTAAGAAAGCAGAGTCGACTTAAGAATAAAATCACTTGGAGGTGATTGGCCCCTCACATAGGAAACAAAAGAGGAACGAATGGGGAGTGGGTTTTTGCAGGAAACCATTCATTCTGTCATGTCAAGAGTGGAAAGTTCTGTTTGTGATTATAAGAAACTCTGTGTTTTGCTTTGCCCTGTGTTTGGAAACTAGTTATCTGGCAGTGCTACAAACAAGATAAGGTACGTGTGGATAAACATTCCTCTGAAAGACTATTTGCTAGGCCTTGCTGACTGTGAATGAAAGGAATTCACAGTCGTGTAGATAAAAGAGGTTTTGTTGGGACCAAGACTTTGCTTCTTGCTTTCTAAGGAAGCCTGGGTCAGAACAATCTGGCTGATCATTATGAAAATGGAATAATTATTTCTAATTTGCAATATCAGAGTTAGTTGTCTGAATTGCTGGAGAACAAGATCCAGCTTTGTAATTATTTTCATCTAAACTTTGCACCTTTCTACTTGTAGGAACAACATTCTGCATCAGGTGATCTTTTGCTCTGATCCAATATGACTCTTCTTACATTCATAAACTGAAAGTTGAGTGATATCAAGGTGAAGGACAAACTCCCCATTTCCTGTTGTCTCTTTTTCTAGGCAGAATGTGCATGAAAAAATTACTAAAAAAAACATGCTGGCAATGGCAGTGATGACTGGGGAACTGGTTTGGGGGCGTGGCCAGCCTGGGTCACTGCCAGTTCTGCGACCAAGGCCAAAATACCACTACCGGTCCACCCAAACCGATGCAAACTGGTAGCAACCCACATCTGATATAGTCTTTCCCTAGCCATATTGCACAGATTGCTGCTTCATCATATCACATGCACATCACATTAATATGCCAAACGTTTCACTTTAGGCTCTTCAAAGGAAGAAAATAATGGCTCTATTTAGGTGGAGGGGAAAATATAAATCAGAACCATGCTTCATGCAGCACATTTAAGACTGGAGTATTCTCAACTGATGGCTGTCCAGTTTTTACCTGAAGGTTTCCAGTAAGAACCGTCTTCCCTCCATTTAGTAGGATTTTTTAAAACAAACAAACAAACAAACAAGCCATTTGCTCTGTGAGTCAGACCAGAGTTGCACAGTGATGTTCATTAATTTTGTGGTCTGGGTCACAATTCTGAATTTGCAAATTTTATGTACAAAGTGTTTAAATATTACAAGCATATAATTAACAGTCTGGAAAGGTTTCAAGAGTTCAGGGGAAAGGTGCAAGGAAAGAACAGTGAAATGGACTACTGAAAACATGACCCTTAGAAGGAGTTTTCACAAACTTTCCATCACTTTCCTGTCCCATAGTTGCTGACTTTCTGAATTTTAACAGACAGTCTAATCCTCCTCCTTCCTCCCCTGATGCATTTAACAGTGGAAACCTAGATAATGATTCCTCAACCCAACACTGCATTGTTTCCAGATCTTAAAAAAAAAAAGATTGGGTCGGGTCAGGTCAGGTTAATAGTAAAAATATGGTCAATCTTCTGCAGAAAGCACTTTCTAAGAAATAAGTATATAAGAAAACGGACTCTGCTTCTGGAGTCCAACTACTTTGAGTCATTTCCACTGAAATGAGAAATTCCTAGCAAAAGAAGGCACAAAGTGGAGAATAAAATAGTAAGGGTCTGTGGTATGTCATTTTCACTCATTAAAATTCCAGGGAGGAAGCAGTATATAAATATTTGTAAATAAATAAAATATAAACCAGGATGTGGACTGTAAAGAATATAATAGTGCAGCATTCTTGGAAGACATTCCTGCATTACTGTTTTCTAATAAATCCTTCCCCCCAAAAGAAAATTCCCAAAAAACAAAAGAACAAAATCTTCCCTCATGCTTGAAGAGTGTCATGCAACAGAGTACTCCATTTGGATTATTCAATTCTCCTCCAAAGGTAACTTTCATAGCAGCACCCAAAGGTGCTTTTTTAAGAGGCAACTGGACTTTCTGGTTTTTCTTTGATCTTTCCATTCCCCACCATCCATTCAAAGCTGAAGAAGCTTCTTGGATGAGAAGCAAAATGTCTTCAAAGAAGAACCAGAAAGTCCAGTTGCCTTTTGAAAAAAACACCTTTGGGACAACTATGACCTGGGTGACTGAGAATCTCAGTGGACTTTCATAGTAGCAGTACAGAATCTATGCAGTAGGAAGCAAGGTGGCCAGTCCTGATGAACTAAAATGAATATCAAAAGGAGGCATTTCATATAGCCATTTGTATTAAGGGGAGGGGTCACGAGCAGCTACTTTCTCAGTGGAACACTTATTCCCAGCAGCAGGAGCTTAAATCAAAGACTGAACTGGTGGTAGGCATACATTTCATGACAGCGAGCGTTTAAACATGTCCATCACCCATTTGCTTTTTCCTTGAAGCACCATCTAGTTCAGGCTCTTGAGTGCTGCAGTGTTTGAGGGCTACCAGGTACTGTCTAGGGACTCAGCGGCTAAGACGCTGAGCTTGTCAATCAGAAGGTTGGCAGTTCAGCGGTTCAAATCCCTAGCGCCGCATAACTGAGTGAGCTCCTATTACTTGTCCCAGCTTCTGCCAACCTAGCAGTTCAAAAGCACATAAAAATGCAAGTAGAAAAATAAGGACCACCTTTGGTGGGAAGGTAACAGCACTCCCTGCACCTTTGGCATTTAGTCATGCTGGCCACATGATCATGGAGATATCTTCAGATAGTGCTGGCTTTTTGGCTTAGAAATGGAGATGAGCATCACCCCTAGAGGAGGAAACAACTAGCACGCATGTGCAGGGGAACCTTTACCTTTACCTAGGTACTGTCTGGTGGAAGGGACCTTTTGTTTTGACAGAAGTAGTTACCTAAATGTAGAGCAAATTTGGGGAACATTGTGACCAAATCACCAGATGCTTTGATCTAAAGGAGTTTTCAGCTGCTTCGATATTGATCGATCTTGCGGGTCCTGGTATGAGGATACCTGTTGAACTGGTGTCCAGTTTCATCTTCTCAGCTGAAGGCTTCTGCAATTGTACAGATGAAAAAGAATTATGGCTGTAAAAAAATGTGACAAGTGCAATGCCCGTGCACTGTTATCATTCTCCAGTGCTATGGAAACTGTCTCAATTTAATCATTGCTTCATCTCTCACACCTTGTTGAGGCACAAGGTGCTCTGGATCACTGCATTTTGAAATGAGTGCTTGCAAAAGGAATCTAATCAATGCTCGTCAGAATCCCTGAAGCATATTTCTCCCTACCCAAATCCCTTGTGTTAAAAAAAAAAAAACCTGAGTCTTTCATCTCTTGAAAGAACCATAGGGGAAAGATCCTCATTCTATTCCAAGTAATATTTTATGTGCTAAACAAGCCTCAGAAAGACAGCTGACCCCCAAAATCAATATGCAACTGGAGGCACTTCCAGATGGAAATCCCAAACTGGCAAGGGACTGTAATAAGCCACCTCGCCATAATAGTACTGTGACTGAACAGCATAATGATGACAGCTTGTTTACATTTCCGCAGTTGGAGGGGCGCTGTGTACTTTCCCTAGTGAAGTTTTCCTGCTCTTGTAAAGGAGACAAAATGCAATGCTTCTGATATGTCAACAACTCCCATTGTATAAAAATGGTGAAATGGAACATGTCACAAAAGTGATGTCTATAGAGAGGAGAAAGGGGGAGGGGATTTTTAAGCATGAATCTGGGGTGGAGGCAGGGCCAAGCTGGGGTTCTGGGTGTATGCAGGGACTATTTCCTAATTATATTAGTAATTATGGCATATGATTTATTCTAAGCTACGATGTAGAGTATTTTAATTTTTGTATTATTGTCATTATTTTTATCCTATTTTCAATTTTGTTTGCCACCCAGAATCACTTGTTGAGATAGGCAGCCATACAGAAGGAAGGAAGGAATTCCTCCATTTGTAAATTGCTCCTAATGACCACAGAAGCTGCACATTACAACTGGCAGGGTTGGGAGTCAACATGTACCAATATGGTTGCATATTTTTGTATAATCAAAAATCCTAAAATGGTTAATTTAACCCATGCCTATGAAACAGCCAAGCATTTTATTCATGATTGGCAGCAACTTTCACACCTCAGCTCTTCTTGCTATATTAGAAATGCCAGGAATTTAATTTGGGGCCTTCGTCATACAAAGCAGATGCTTTAATCCTGAGCTGCAGCTACCTTCAGGGGAAAGGGATTTGAGATTGATGTTGACCTCACTCTGAAGGAAGGCTAGGTCCATTCACCTATTGGCCCATCTCTACCATTTGGAGATGGACAGGAGTGCAGTGTTTCTGGAATAAGAGTGAAAAGAGTTGTGGCTTGCTATTGAGAAGTATGGTAGAGTTGTGGCTTGCTATTGAGAAGTATGGTAGAAACTACATACATCCCCAAAAGTATGAGAGGCAGGATAAAGAAATAGCTTGGGGCAGATCCTTTGATCCAAATTTACATTTGATCAAAGTTGTATTAGATTAAATAATATATAAGCATATTTTTTCTTCCATTGAATGTTGTCCAATTCTCTGCCTCTGCAAATCTCTGCAATTGGCAGGATTTTTCAGAAGTGGTTTGCCATTGTCTCCTTCCTAGGGCTAAGAGCAAGTGGCTGTCCCAAGATTCCCCAGATTGCTTCACAGTGAAGGTGAGACTAGTTTTCATGATCTCCAGGTTTCTGGCTTGAGGCCTCAACCACTACATCAAAATGGCTCTCATATAAACATAATTACTCCTTGCCTTTTTTTTTTCTGTCACAGAAGTATAACTCAGTGGCAATGTCAGGGTTCCAAGTAATTCCTCTAATGAAAGAAGACCCCGAGGCTTGAGTTTCCTCAAAGTTCCATTTTATTAGAAATGTCATATTGGCACATCTGGAAAAACATTAATCTGAAAGTTTCCAGGTTTTCCCAACCCAATTGAAAGTTCAAGTCCCTGCCCGGCACCCACATGTCCATCACACGATCAACCAGGCACCATCCAAAACTGGAGATGCCTCTCAGTCACACTATCGCAGCTGCAGGGCAAGGTGTCCTTGACTCTCTGACAAAAGAATGTTATTTTGATTCTGTCTCACCCATACTCCATATAATCCCCCCTTCCATTTTCCAACAGTATAAACTGTGGCAGGCCTGAAGGCCCAATGTAAAAGATGGCTTCCAGGTCTGACAAGCAAATTTGACAAATGTTCTGGTGGATTGAAACTTTGGAAAGAAAACAAATATGGCTCTGGAGCCCCAGATTCTATATTTCTGAACTAAAACAATCGATAGCATGGGTTCTCTCCTCACAAGGAAAGTCTCACAACCTTTCCTCGCCTACGTGGTTGAAAGAAAGGATTTGTATTCCTCCAAAGCAGACCATCTCTTTCCAAATATGCTTTTCTTCCTTTTCTAGCAATCTCATTGCTCACCAAACTCCACTTTCTGTTTTCACTGTATCCAATCACTATTCTGAGATCATGGCCAGGTGTAAATGAAGGTCTTGGAACATACAGTGATACTAATGAATAGTTATCTGACTTGTTTAAAAGCTGCCAGTGCGGATGTTCTCCCCGCTGTTCTTACAGCTACGGTAATCATCATTTCAGGCCTTTACAGACTTTATTCCTTTCACCTCACAACAACGTGGTGATTCATGTTGTTCCCACTGTGTGGCCTTTGCCTAAGGCCACACAATATGTCCATATCTTTCCATAGGACCATGGTGATTTCATGTCCGGCTCCCAAAGGTTCTTTACAAAGAGCTTTTGCACCAACCTGTCATACTAATTTTCAATTCAAGCACGTTTGTGAAGGATTCTAGAGGCAATAGTTTTTCCAGAAAGCAGCTTCTGGAAAAGCAGCTGGATTGCCCCAGTTTTGTGCATACCATCTTTTGAATGGTGAACTTAGGACAGAATGGGAGCATAACAAAACTCCAAAGGCTTATCCATTTTTCTATTTTCTAAGAGTGACCAAAAAACATACTTCTAGGGAAGCCCATAACCAGACCCTGTTTCCCCCAAATGCATTCCATATTAATCACTCTGATACATAAATAACTAAATGCAATATGCACATACAATCTCACACACATGAATGGGTAGTAACCAGAGGTGGCGAACCCCTAGCGGTGGTGGTGGCACCCAGATGTTGTCGTAGACACTCTGTGCATGCGCAGAAGTGCCATGTGTGAGCGAAGCAAGCCCGTGCATGCCTGCACTCCTGGTTCCAAACTAGTAGCAAAGGTAAGAGGATTTCATGCCTGGTAGTAATGTACATGGGAAGAAGGTAGGGTTTCCAGGATGTTTCGATATTTGCCACAAAGAAGAGGGAGTCAAGCTTTTCTCTAATCTAATCAAGGAAAGAAGCAACCTAGAACTAAGGAGAAATTTCCTGACAGAACAATTAACCCGTGGAACAACTTACTTCAGAAATTGTGAATGCTCCAAAACTGGAAGTTTTAAAGAAGAGATTGGATAACCATTTGTCTGAAAAGGTATAGGGTTTCCTGCCTGATCAGATGGTTGGAATAGAAGACCTCCAAGGTGCCTTCTAACTCTCTTATTCTAAGATTCTAAGAAGGTGCAAGATATATACCTCAGACTTAATTCACCTTCCAAAATGGAGAAAAAAATAGATCAAACAACCATCCAAGTCTCAGGTTTCAGATTTATTTTTGTACATGCAGAGGCGTAAAAGCAGTGTACCTTCAACCTGAATAGAAGGAAGATAATACCAATTCTACTAATCTTAACCATGAAAATAGAAAATGTTTAAAAATGAGAGGCATTTAATGAGGACTGGAAGAAATTGCTCTGTCAGGGATAGGAATATTTGAAGTCAATAGACATATTTGGAATTTTGAGAGCATGACATGGATCAGTATTTCTCAATATCAGCAACTTTAAGATTTGTGGAGTTCAATTCCCAGAATCCTGTTCTGGCTGAAGAATTCTGGGAGTCTAAAGAAGGCTGAGATGAGGAAACACGGCCATTGATGATCATAAAATGACTATCATGGAGTACAGTTTGCCAGTTCATACAACAACTGTCACATTAGGCAATCTAGTTTTTGTCTGCTTTTAGACTTCAGGACGTTCTTTCATAGAGAAAGAAGATAGGCTGCAACAGGCATTTTTATTTTATAAGAAAAACCAGCAGGTTCAATATGGGACCTAGATGCATTCTTATAAATGAAAATAATATATCATAGACAGTTACTTTCAACTGAGATATGTTGATATGTCTTATTTTGTTTCCTGAAATGAATCTTTAATAGAAATTAACGCCAAGCAGGATAGGCAGCCAGGCAGATATCAAGGGAAATGTCCATGGGCATATGCTTATCTTTAGACACCATATTTCTTTATTATTTGTCAATTTTATATACTGCCACCATTGCACAGTAGACTCATGGCAGTTAACATCATGAGGCATAACCACACCATGAAACATGATAATTAACAATTAGTATAAAACTTATCCAACCTCCACTCATCTTAGTGCTACAGTGAACTGGGAATCTCTTCCCAAAGTTCTAATGCCAACTGCAATCATTTAGGTCACTTTTTAAATCTATTTTTGTATTAAATTGGTATAGATACAGTTGTCCTTAATAATGATCAAGCTTCTCTTTAGTTTCTCTATGAGGGAGTCCTTGGTGCTCTCTGAGCTTGCTTGTTTTCTTGTAGATGTTTCGTTACCCAAATTAGGTAACATAATCAGTGCTAGCAGTCCAGCATCAGCACTGATGATATTACCTAGTTAGAGGAATCAAACATCTGCAAGAAAACAAGAAAGCTCAGAGAGCACCAAGGACCCCACATGTCAACCCTGAGCTACGAATATTCTCCTTTATTAGTTTCTTTATGATTGACATGCAAATATGTCATGTTACAACATTTCTGCATATTATCCACCAGTCATCTCTAGAAATAAATCTCTCGCAAGTACCTAACCATCTTAAAGCTTCTTGATCTTCGTGCATAAGTGGAATCTAGCAAAGTTTTTAAAAAAGACATTAAAATAAAGGTGTATAAATTGAGGCTACATTTAATCTCTGAAAGTATGGGATCTGGCTTACAAAGATGTCCAAAACTTGTTATAAATCATTATTTTTATGTGATGGAGAAGAAAAAAAAAGAACAATAGATCATTGAAGGTTAATCACATTAATTATTAAATTGTGTGTGGAATCTGTAGGCCACACTTATCTGTTCTATAACTTTGCACAGTTTGTAAAATACTACAATAAAGAGCAAATAATTGAAATAAAGAGTTACATTGTCAAAAAAAAATAAGATCCAGTCCCCTATTGCCCAACATCCATTCAAAATGCAAGACATCACATGGATTTACCACCTTTCTGGTCCACCGACTGTGGATAGAGCCAGATTTGTAGGACTTCTTTAAACAGGACAATTAATATAAATTACAATTTTGTCCCGCCTCCATCTGTTAGTTTTTCGAGTACAGCCTTGAAATGTCATCCAATGGACAATGAAAGTCCATGATAGAGGAGGTTTACACTATTGGTAACATAGCCTTGAAGCTGTGTGGAAGAAGGACAAAATCACAAAATCTGATTCAGGTGAAAGCAAATAGGAGGATATTGGCTAGTTGATTCAGTTAAAGCTGGCTAGATTGAACATTATGGTGCCTATAGCAAATTCTTATTGGAATGGAAAGCATAAATCATTCCAAGAAATGCCAACATGGCATTCCATCAGCTAGCATGATTGGATAAGAACAGGGCTCAGGGCTGAATTATCAGGATCTTCATTTGCAGTCTGTTGGTTTCAATCCCCCATGCACCGATGATATCACTTACTTTGGTAATGCAATATCTGCAAGAAGAAAGACAAGCTTAGGGAACACCCTAAGCAACCAAGGAAGACTTCTGGAATGGTCCATTATTCTTGCCAAGTCTTTCTATTGACCAATTTGGAAATATCCATGTGAATTAATTAGGTAGGTGGTGTTACTTTCTATGGGAGGAGTTTATTGCAGCGTAATCCAGTCTGATCCCATCCAGATGTGTTGGGTTGAAAATTCTAGGAATTTTCAGATGATGTGACTACTGCCTATATTGCTAAGAATTATGAAAATTGTCATTGCAATGTTTCTGGTTATCCTCAAGCTAGAAAGACAGGATTCCATATGAATCTCACTTTAATTTAGTCAGAAGATTACTTTGGAAAGCTCAGCGATCCTCCAGGGCATTATTTCCAACAATTTCCTCTGATTCTATTGCTCATTTGTTTCTGCATTTAAATATTTTTGGGAACAATGAATTCTTAACCCACATGGCCAGGATATTGTCAAGTATAAAAGGCACAAGTGTCCCTGAAAGGCAGCCAGCAGAATCCAACACTCATGTAATAGCCAGCACGTATCAACCAACAGGTTTCACTTCAATTATTCTTTCATATTCCTTATTCCAATCTTGACTCAGATGAAACCCTATGATGTCATGTGCGATGTGGACAAAGCTGCAGTCTGTCTCTTCCTCTCTGAGGAGGTGCTGGAATCCCTTTTCAGCATCACTGGCTGCCAGATTCATCCAAGACTTGACCTTTCTCTTTGGAAAGCTCAAGCACACCTCCCAAGGGCAGAAAGTGTGCAGACAGATGCTGGGGGGAAGCTGTTGTTATTTGCAGAAGGATTAGGAAATTCAAGCTCAAAAGATTGCATAAGGAGAGTTGAAAACTGATATTTTAAAGACAAATGGAGAAGGGGAAATAGCTTTTAAAAATGCAGATGAAGCACTTTGGTTTAGGAAAAGTGGAAGTTTATGATCTGATATTTCAGTTCCCCCAAATTGCATAAGTACAAGGGCTTGGCTTTTTAGAGAAACTATTCCAATAGATGTAAAGCACTGGAGCTGTGTAGCCAGCAAGAAGCTTTCTTCAAGTTTCATTTTTAGTGTAATACACAATTAGCATTTTTAGGTGACTCAATGCCTAGGCTCAGCTTTGTGCTAAGACATAATATGGTCTGTTTTATTTTGATTTATGGTGAATGCAGTTATTATACCTTGCCATTATGTGTGCAAAAGAGTGTTAAAGTTTGCTGGAAAAAACCCCCAAGAAAACACATTATGGTTTAGTGCATTGCGCTAATCTTGTCAGAATATTGGCCAAAACATTCATCAGGTTGTTGTTCCCACAGTAGGCTTTATGTTAGAATTACTGTGCCTCATGAATTCACCATTAATTGTGTCACCATACATTTCAAAGCCTCTCAGGTTTTCCAAGATTTCATCTTCCAATGCTTTTAATGCTATTATTTTGCTTTTCTGTAAACCACCTCTGTGATTTAGGTGTAGACAATGACATAACAAGTACTGAAATTCACTGCTCAGCATACGGAATTAGATTTGATAAAAATGGTTTTTAAATTACCACTAAAACAAATTTTATTTTTTTCCTTTAAAGTGCAAAAATTAGCTTATTTACCTATTTTTCTTTTTAATTTCTATTGTGTTAGTATATGACAGAAGAAAAAAGAACCCTAAATCAGAGAAACATAAGGGAAAAAAAGATATTTTTATGTTACCCTTTCCTATTTTGTAGGCCTATGCATCTCACTGAAATGAAAGAAAAAGTATTAGCAATAAAATCCACAAAAACAATAATTGGTATAGCAAATGGGAGTCTTGTGTTCTGTAGACAGTATATTGCTAACTTTAAAAAGAAAGGAAGAAAAATTTCTAAGTACATGCATTTATGTGCTGTAGGAGAACAGCAGGCAGAGCTGAGGATTGGAGTTAAAGTAATCAGCCTAGAGAAGTGATGGCTAAGCTTTTCCCACCGTGTGCCAAAAGTGGGGGGAGTGCAGGGGGGACATGCGCGAGTGTGCCCACACCCATAATTCTATGCATGCAACACACACACACCGTGTGCAGATGCATGTGACCCCCACCCTCCCCCTGCTTTTGGCAAGCGATGGACCCGTTTTCTGCCGTCCCCAGACTCCAGAGGCTTTCTAGGAGCCTGGGGAGGGTGAAAATGATCTCCTCTGCCCCCCTCCACCTCTGAGGCCCTCTGGAGCCTCCGGAAGAGAAAAAACAGCCCAACATGCAAACCATTAGCCTGTTCCTGAACTTCCACTTCGGGGAAGCCTCCGGAGGGCAAAAAAACAGTTGAAAATGAAGGCTGAAGTCAGCTGGAGCTGATAGGGCAACGCTTCATGTGCCCTAACAAATGGCTCCACATGCCACCTGTGGCATGTGTGCCCTAGGTCTGCCATCACGGGCCTAGAGTCATTACATTGCCACAAATGGTCAAGTCCAACCCATCTTACATTCCACTGACCTTTCTTTGATGCCAATTTAGTAATGAATTTTAGTTGACTAGATTATTGTGTATAGGCTTGAGTAGCAAATCTTCTGAACTGCAACTTAATGTATGGTCCTGATTCTTTGTGCATGATGTGTTTTTTCTTCTAATTATGCTTTAAATGTATATTTGTGACTCAATACAAATGCTGAACCTTTTGTTTTTGACATTCACAGTTAGCCAAGCATGGTTAACTGATCGAGTTTGCATGCTCAGGATTATTCAGAATCTACCACCATCACCACCCTCCCCCTAAATAAATAATGCTTAATGAATTGATCCTTTCCACCCCAGCAAGTATGTCAGAACGTTGGTCTGGATGGCTGAATAAACTTTATGTAGAGATGGTGGAAACTGTAGAGTACAATATCCATATCTCTGTGACAAGACAATGGAAATTGTATTTTTAATTTGTAAGAAGGGAACAAAGTTCTATTGGTATCACAAACAATTGTTCAAGAAGAGGCTTTGGTGAACTATTTGCAAAGAAATGTTCGTCTTTGCTGCAATGGGCATAGTATGTTTTCTGCAATGTAGCATGATATGAAGATAAAACACCAGCTCTCTCAAGGCATTGTTCATAGTTCTTCTCCCAGTATACCCACAGGCAGGGCTTTTCTTAATCCATGGGCCTGATGGGCACTTGCCTGTGGTCCCCACAAGCATAGGGGCACCATACTAATCTGTGTATGTTAACCTTTCAATGCATCTTGTATCATATAAACACAGCAACATATTTATTACATTTCACTGCATTTATTAATAGCAACATGCATTAATGGAAATCAACACTGCTAACACCGATAAATATATGTTTATTTTTATCGACCATTTATATTTTTATTCCTGTGAATAGTTGCTGTAGGGGCCCCTGCTTTGCCTAGGGCCCATAATGCTGTTAAGATGGCCCCGCCCACAGGGAACATGACTGTGCCATTAGGTAGGCCCACTATCCATACACCTATCAAATGGTTCCTCCTCTTGCCATGGTCCAGTATTCTCTTTGCAGATGTGGGTGTCTGTGAATGTTTATCATATGTAAAAAAAAATTCAATGCAAAGAAATCTCTGCAGGAATTCAAAGCAGTGACAATAAAGGGCCCCAGCTCACAAGTTCTTGAGAATAAAATGGAAGTGAGTTGTTGTCACCTTCTGACAGGATATTTGTTTGATGTCCTAGGCAAGCTATACTCCTGAGGTTTCCTGTGATATCCCATCTAAAGAAGCCTGATCCTACTTAATTTCTGTCAAGGTTCATGAAGATCCATCAGGTTAAGCCATCTAGTGCAGCAGGCCTACAGATAAGCAAATAGGAGAATGGCCCTTCTCTATAGGCTTTTCGACTCTCCCTGCCTCGGAACGTATATAACTTTGGATGGTATGGCTTAGCACATGCTTGCAGATATGGCCAAACATTTTAATAATTTCTGAAGAGGGTGTACAGAGGAGTCCAATAACATCACAATAAGCTGCTGAGGACTAAGCAGCTATTCTACTCTAAAGAACATCCTGTGCCCGCAATGTCTGTTTGGTATGCTTTCTTTCTCCATGTGTGTCTTATGTCTTTGATGTTTTGGCCTCATATTCTCCAGAGGTTCTGAAGGAAGCCATTAATTTTTGCCCTATTGTTCAATCACAGTAATGATATGAAAATGACAAACTTTTTTTTTTTTTAAAGTGCAGTGCAGGGAGAAAAAGAGGCAGCACCTTATGACACTTGGCAATGAGTAAGCAGAAACTTTCATGGGCAAAAAAACCAAGTGCTTAAAAATGAGCATTGCTTAGATTTAATAACAGTCTTTCCATAAGTGGCCACTCCTGATAAGGGCACACTTATATAAGGAATGTCCTCTTTTTAATGAGTTCATTATGCCACAATTTTAAAAAAAAACCCTTGAAGTAGTCTTCTCCAACTTGGAGTTTTTCATTTTGTTACTGTATAATCGCTAGGGAATTAGAAGAGTTTCAATCCAACATATCTAAAGTGGCCATATTGGAACACAGTGCTCTAAAAAAGTATGAAAGGCTGGTAAAAAGCAATGCAAAAAGATAATTGAGTTTGGTCTATGGATCTTATCCAAGATGTGCTCCAAGGCAATTTTCCTGAAGAAAGGGCCATGCCACTGGAATAAAGAAATAAAGAATAAAAAGATTATCCTTGTGTACAAGGATAATACACAGATACAGTGTAGGTGGTACCTTGCTCAACAGTAGTAACTGTGAGAGGGATCTTGGAGTCCGAGTCGACAACCATTTAAATAGCCAGCAGTGTGCAGCAGCTGCCAAAAAAGCCAACACAGTTGAGATAGAGATTGAGATTTATTAGATTTATATGCCCCCCTTCTCCCAAGGACTCAGGGCGGCGTACAACAATGAAAAGAAAGACATAATATAAAAGTTTTAAAAAAATTAAATGGATATCCCAAACCTAATTAAAATTGACACTACATTTTTTTTTAAAAATTCAAATTAAAATTAACAGTGATCAATACTTTTTTTTGTTTTGTTCAGGCCAGGCTGGCTTGCTGGAAAAGCCAACTTTTTAGGGTGCATCGAAAGGACCAGAGGTTGGGGATTATACGAAACTCCGGGGGCAGCTCATTCCAGAGGGAAGGCGCTCCCACATAGAAGGCTCTCCCCCTGGGGGTCACTAGCCGACACTGTCTGGCCAACGGCACCCTGAGGAGGCCAACTCTGTGGGAACGCACTGGACGATGGGAGGCTACCGGTGGCAGTAGGTGGTCTCGCAGGTACCCTGGGCCTAAGCCATGGAGCGCTTTAAAGGTCATAATTAGTACCTTGAGTTCTAGGCTGCATAAACAGAGGGATAGAATCAAGATCACGTGAAGTGTTAATACCACTTTATAATGCCTTTTTAAGGCCACACTTGGAATACTGCATTCAGTTTTGGTCGCCACAATGTAGAAAAGATGTGGCGACTCTAGAAAGAGTGCAGAGAAGAGCAACAAATATGATTAGGGGACTGGAGACTAAAACATATGAAGAACAGTTGCAGGAACTGGGTATGTCTAGTTTAATAGAAAGAAGGACTAGGGGAGACATGATAGCAGTATTCCAATATCTCAGGGGCTGCCACAAAGAAGAGGGAGTCAAACTATTCTCCAAATCACCTGAGGGTAGAACAAGAAGCAATGGGTGGAAACTAATCAAGGAGAGAAGCAATTTAGAACTGAGGAGAAATTTTCTGACAGTTAGAACAATTAATCAATGGAACAGCTTGCCTCCAGAAGTTGTGAATGCCCCAACACTGGAAGTCTTTAAGAAGATGTTGGATAGCCATTTGTCTGAAATGGTATAGAGTTTCCTGCCTAGGCAGGTGGTTGGACTAGAAGATCTCCAAGGTCCCTTCCAACTTTGCTATTGTATTGTATTGTATTGTATTGTATTGTATTGTATTGTATTGTATTGTATTGTATTGTATTGTATTGTATTGTATTGTATTGTATTGTATTGTATTGTGTAGATAACAGAACACATGATGCAGGAGAGTCAATAAATACCTTCCCAGGAATGGTAAGATGCTTACATCCCACCTAAATCAATTACATTTATGTTCTGCAGATCATGCTGCTATAAAGGAGTGGTGATGAAAGACAAGGCAACCAATTTTACCAAAGCTTATTTTTCTGCTACCTCCCTAACAGCTGAGGTAAAAGACATCAGGCACAACTCTAGTTTGAGTGGAATTATACACTTAAGAAAATAATTAAGTCTAATAAATCCCAATGATACTTCATTGGTTAACTAATTCTTTAACCAAGCATAATTTTCAATGCTGTTACTCATCTTTAAGTCACATCAAGTGACAGCATTTAGTTGATTTTGGCTAACCTTTCAGACTAAGGAGAGTTAGTCCAGCCAGTACTTTCCACCAGGAAATTCCATGATTGTAGTTTAGATTGGGAAGTTTCAAAAAAAAAAAATTGGAGGAAGTTAATAGCAAACAATTTATATATGGGACATCACCATGTAATCAGTAGGAGACAAGCTCATTTTCAGAGAGTTGATACTGTTTAAACTTTTTTGGGTCTTAATTTATTTACAAATCTGACACACCTCTGAAATCACCAACTAAGTCATATTTGAGTTGCCCTACTTTGAGAATATATTACATTCAAAACAAGTTCTTTTTAGTGAAAGCACCAGTAAAAAAAAAAAGTGGTGGCATCACACTTATGAAACTTATTTCCTGCTGACATTTATGTAGGACTTGATCAACAAGAATGTAGTTCTTTACTGATTTATCTCTGGCTAGTATTAGTCTGACAAATTAAATTTTCACTAGTTTTAAAATTGTTTACTGGATTGTTTTGTCATAGTTCAGTATTGATATTGTGTGGTAACCTGCTTTTAAAAGATGTTATCTTTAGAGCAGATTTATAGCCATCCCTAAATAGGCTGATAAACTGATTATTTAATTGTTGAAATGTATGAGTATTGTTGCATGCTCTACAAGGAAAGTGCAAAAACCAAAAATATCAATTGACCTCTAGCATTTTTTTTTTGCTGCATGGCACCAACAAGCTCTTAAACAGGCTCCAAATAAAGAACGAAAAATCTTAATTGTTCCTCTTTGAACTGGAAGCTGAAAAAACTCAGACATCCTGGCATAGGGTACTTATCGAGTTACCTCTCATCTGATCATATAAACCTAATTCTCAGTGGCCAGCTAGCCCCTCTGAATAAAGCAGCAATATTATTCTGGGGCTGGATCATCTTCTCTTCTATGTGAAATAGTTAAGGACACCCACATGCTAATTGTTGGAGTAAAGCAGACTCTCTTTAGTCTGCCATTCTGTTTCCTTAGCTGCAACAGAGATCTATGGAAAGTGCATAAGCATAAGATGAAAGCAGCAACGTTCAACATTAATTTAATAGCAACTAATACAGTGGTGGGTTGCCAATTTTTTTTACTACCGTGTGTGATGCTTCTGCGCATGCGCAGAAGTATCCAGGCATGTGGGCGGAGCCTCCTGCCACCGCTACTACTGGTTCACCCAATCCGGGCCGAACTGGGAGCAACCACCTCTAAACTGACATCAAGAGACATATTGTCTCTAATATTGGAGGCAGCACATGACCATCATGTTTATTAGACCTGGAGAAACTGATCTATTAATTTAACTGAACTATTAATTTATCTAATTTATTTTGAAAACTTAGTCAGCCCTTCCACTGGGAAGCATGCTGCCTGTGGTATTCAGATAATATTGAACCATAATGATCAGTAATGAGTAGATGGCCTTCAAGCCTAGTATAAAGCAAAAGGAAGAGCCATTCTATCTCTCTGTTTCCCATGTCATGCATTATTTTATGCATCTCTATTTATGTTCCCACACAATTTTTCTAAAGTAAAGAGCAATAGCATATGACTTTTCTTCTAATGAGATTTATCCTTGCTAAATAGGCTGCTGTTTGTATCATTTCCAATTCAGCAGCTGAATCACACTGATCAGAACTGTACTATGTATTCCAACCGTATTCATAACATAGAATTGTATGGAAGTCTTACATGAATGTCAATATTTCCCAATTTGGATTTTTTTTTCACCACAGTCAACTATTGGTCTATGTTTGTTTGAAGCTAGCAACCATGACTTCATTTAATCCTCCAAGGTAAGATTGAAGGCAAACAAGGTCCAGGCAGATGAAGAACATCAAGGCTTCAAAATCTAAGGGACTGATTTGGACAAAACAAAACAGCACTTTTTTGTGCAGCTGTTGATAAAAATAAGATTGCCAACATGATCGCCAATGTCCGATGACAGATATAGCACAAGAAGAAGAGGAAGAAGCAACCATGACCTCAAGATCTCTTGGTCTGTCTCCACATACATATATGTTAAATTGGGATATATTGGTGGGGTTGGTGTTTTTTTTTTGCTTACCTTGATTTGCATTTCCCATATTGATGTCAATTCTCCAGTTTGGAGAGATTTTCTGGTAACCTACCACTGTTTATTTAACATCAATATTGCTGACTTTAGCACATTTTTCAATCTCATTAATCCTTGACCAACTCCCAAGAAACATCCTTTCAGAGCCTAAAGTATTTATTTATTGCTATTCTCTGCTTTATCTTCTTTCCGTAAGAGTTATTTTCTTGTCCTATTGCCACCCAGTTTGTAAAAGTGTCTTTGGTGAGGGACTTCATCAAAAGCTTTTGAAAGTTCAAGTAAAGAATATCTGCCAATGATTTGTTGATATCCAAAGAATTCTAAAGGGTTGTTCTACAGGACTTATCTTTCCAGAAATCATGTTGAACCTTCTCCCACAGGACCTATATTTTATTTCTAAGGAATAAATAACCTCTTTGAGAGATTCCCAGCTTGGACTCCATGGTTATTACATCCAATACTAGGGATATTTAGTTTTGAAAAATGGAAAGTGAATGGAAACATAATATTAGTATTTAAGTATACAAATTGTGGATAAAATGAACAGAGAAATATCGGTCTTCTTATTTCGATTTTGAATTCTTAATTCAAATAGGTAAGCTCATCCAGGAGAGCTAAATATTGATTCAGAGATACTGCTTGACATAGTAGACAAACTATGGAATTCTCTGTCATAGGAATTCAATGGGTAACATATTTGACGATGGCTGCTTAATGATGTCTACATGTCCCAAATCAGCTTTTGATATGATAGATTAACTATAGTAGATAGTTAATCTAATCTAAGCTTTTTTGATCCCAAAACTAAGCAAGGTCACACATGGTTAGTATTTGGATGGGAGGCTACGAGAAAATACTAGGGCTATAGGTTAAATGGGAGAGTTGACAAGATCCCTCTGAAGAAAGCAATGACAAATCATTTATGTATTTTGGCCAAGAACATTGTATGCATTTATCTATGTAGCCATCAGTAGTGGATTCTTTTAAAAACAAAAAGCAAAAACAAAAATGCATTTAAGGTATATGACTGAGAATGTTCATATCCTACTTACAGATTTCTTCGATGCATCTTGTTGATCATAGCGGGAAAACAGACGCTTTGCTGGGTTTTCAGTCAGATCCCAAAGGATTTTACATAGTTTCTTACCAGTGGTGGGTTCCGGATCCTGTTGAAACCGGTGCAATGGGGCCCGGCATCCACTACATGAATGCATGCAGCACCCACGCACATGAGTGCAGTGCACGCATGCATCCTTACCTTCTGCGACGCCTCCGCGACACTCCAGCTGCTCGGCAGAGCATTGTGCAGGTGCCGCACGCTCTGTGGGCATGCGTGGAACTGCTGAAGAGCTCAAATAGCGGTAAGGAGCATGAGTGGGTGGGTGAGCCCTCCGGAGCACTGTACTGGAATGGTACCCGGTGCTCCTGGCAGGCACCAGTATGCCTGTACCGGGGCTTACCGGTCGTAACACACCACTGTTTCTTATGCAAAAGCTGCTTTGTTGGAGTTGCTTATTCTGAGATTAACACTTGGTGCTTGTTTTACACTCTGATTAGGTCTCCATAGAAAGCCAAGTGTGACCAATATGTTTTGCCACTCTGTAAAATTATCCTGTATTCAGAACTCCAATCCCATTGTATATTTTGGCCTGTTTGCCTTTGGAAAATTGATTTTGGCCCTCTTGATGGCCTTGGGAAAAGTGAAATGCAGTAACATAAGACCACATAGAGGACTGAGGAAATGGAGTCCAAGCCAAAAATGAGCAAACAGCACAACACAAAGACAGCCTTTTTTTGTGCCTAAGAGACTTGCTGGAGGTAAAATTGTTTTCTTCATCTTATCTATTAAGCTTCAAAAATTCAAGCAGTCAAGCCAGTTCTCTGGCACAAAAGGTTAGGAAAGATGAAATGATTATTTCCAACAAGTCTTTTTGTTTGTGCAGTTAGACAGACCTAGGGAGGCTGGGAGAAAAGAGTCCAGTGTTGGGGGCTATTTTGTACCCAGAGATTTATTTTCCCATTCTTATATTTCTTAAGAAACTTTGCTAAGGGCAACAGGTATATACTCAAATCCCTTTAACTGGCCTGCCAGATTTTTAAAGGATGACACATTTAAAACCAAAATAAATAAATATGTATATTTAATTGCATGTTGTTTCCAAACATTAGTACTTATGCATATGGGAGGAAATATATGTGTATAACAACGAGGAATCTGGTAGTAAAATTTAGTTATGCTTGCTTGAAACCAAGAAGGCAACAGCTTTGGTGCTATTCCTGTACACATATACAAAATTGCTCACTTTAGCAAGACAAAACTGAGTGATGACATGAAATGGTTATTTATTAAGCCAAGCTGCCTTTATTTGTAAATAGTTATGATTAGGCAAGTAGATTCAGTAGCCATGGCATGACGAACAATTGACCCCTTAGCCACCATATAAAACTCACAGATTTTTTTTAGGGGAAAGATCAGTGCTATCCATATCATATCCTTGCTAGTTTACTTCATGCTAGGGATCCCTTGTCATTCTCAATTGTCATTAATCTCTAATCTAGAGAAGCACTGTCAATTCTGCACTATTTATTGTGAACTGGAAGATGAGGAGATGGGATGAAAACATTCCAGACACATCCAAATCCTGCCAGTGCAATGCGATAAGATGCCTTATTTTGCTTAGCACTAGATTTGATCATCTTTAAGTTTGTTGACTAGTGTGAAAAGATGTCAGGACCAATAAACACCACTGATTTAAGGCTGATGCTAACTTTGAAACTGTATCTTGTAAGAATTGTATTCTCAATCACCACCAATTTCCATTTGGTAAATGATCCACGGGGTAACTGAAATGAAGTAAAACAATAAAACAAAATCCAGAATCCTTTTGTCACTCACAAAAGTAAAGGAACCAGAACAATGATTTTGTAAAAACTAAAGAAATCAATATTTCACATGCATTCCTGTTCATTTACTGAAGAATGTTTTGCTTGCTGCTGTTTCCCCCCCCCCTGCTATTTGTTTATTGATTGATTTATTGCTGCTAGTTGTTTATTTATTGGTTTGATTTCTTCATTCTTGTTGAGATGAGGAGATTCAACATCATTAACAACAAAGTTGTTAGGCATCTTTCTGAAGAAAAATTAAACACATCCACAATTAATAAAACCAATATTCAAACCATGCAGAGGGAAAGAGGTACATCATCTTCTTTTTCTAATCACATCAACCATTACTTCCAAGAAAGACATTCTATATTTTGGAATTTATGCAGGAGAAGAATCTCTTCCATACAGACCTTTATTTATGGAGACATTTGAAAAACATTTCAAAAGTTCTGAGATTTTGAACTTCAAAATTCAGCTCTCCCTTTTGGATATGAACTGGTAGGAAGAATGAGAAGTGAGATAATACTTACTCTGTTCTGACAAGTAGTTTGGGAAGTTTCATGGTCAAGAATACAAAAGGTAGTTAAGAAGTCCTGGAGAACTAGAAATATCCCTCTTCCAGTTTCTTACTTCCCACAAAATAACCCTAGTCCCCCATATATCAGCCAGAAGCAGGATTGAAATCTTATTGTCCAGGAGTTCTGTGAAAATTCAGAATGGATAAAAAAGATGGGCATCTTTTTCCAGAAGTCTCTCACCAGTGGTTTATTGTCCCAGCTTTGTGAAATGTTCTTAGATTGCTGCTTACTGTCTGGAAAAATGCCAGGTCTACAGGAGGTATCTGGATGAGAAAATCTCATTCCTCAGGATATGATTACTTTGGCAAGCAGACTTAATCACGCATAACTGTAAGTAAAAAAAAAACCCCCACAAAGAAACAAAACACAGCCCAAATCAGTGAGCTAGCAAGAGTGAGCCTCTTTCATACACGCAGCTCTGTTGACAAAGGTCACAAAGAGCATCCAATCCAAAATTCCAAGGCTGCTTTCAATTACATTGAATACTATGAACAATATTAAGATAACCCATCCTGGGAGATTTAAAAGAGGGGGAGGGAAAGCTATATAACATATGTGCATGTTCCAGACACAAAGCCCTGGAAAGCATTCTTCCCCAAGGCAATGCCCTGGAGATAATGACCAAATCGTCCCTGTTATTGTATGTTATATTATTCCTGTTTGACAAATTACATATATATATATATATATATATATATATATATATATATATATATATATGTATGTATGTATGTATGTATGTATGTATGTATGTATGTATGTATGTATATACACACACACACACATATATACATACATACACACATATACATATACATACACATACACATACACATACACATACACATACACATACACATACACATACACATACACATACACATACACATACACATACACATACACATACACATACACATACACATATACATACATACATACATACATACATACATACCTTTCACCCTGGCTTGACTGATAAGTACCTTGGCTGAAGGTACTTTTCACCCTGGCTTGGCTTATAAGGAGTCGAACTCTGTGGTTGAGTGGTTAACACATCTGCCTAAGATGCAATACAGCACAGGTTCGAATCCCAGTAAGAGTATGGCTAGCTGATGAGAGCTAAATAGCTTGAAATAGATCTATACTAGTCTCCCTTTATTTATTTATCAGCACAAATATAACACAAATGTAACAAAAAGGCAACAGTAAAAATATTGGGTTTCTGTCTGGATGGTCTCTTGTGATGAGCCGATGGACAGAGAATGGAAGTAGTGATCTTCCTCCCATATTTGGGCATACCGGGGGTTGTAACTCTAAATATATATATATATATATATATATATATATATATATATATATATATATATATATATATATATATATATATATATATATATATATATATATATATATATATATATATATATATATATGTTTTCTGAGGTTTTCGCTGGTGTTAGTATGTAGGTCTCTAGTTATTCGGGTTTTCTCCCACGTAAAATTGGAGATGTCTTGGCGATGTTTCGACGAAGTCTCATTCGTCATCTTCAGGCTTGTTTGCTTGGCTTGGTGCTTCCAGGAGCAATGTGAGATCTTGGCTGTTTCTTCCTTTTAACTGCCAGTGGGGTTTGAACTGATTGGGTGGGAGCTTGGCTGTGTCCTGATTGGGTGGAGGTGTGTTTTGATTGGTTGGGGGTTTGTGTTTCATGTAAGGATAGGAGGGGTTTAAAGAGGCTAATTGTGCATTTGCAGTCTGGCTTCTGGTCCTTGGTCGTGCCTCCTCCATCAGTGTGGGTTTTTGTCTGCTTTCTTTGTGGATGTTTGGTGGTGATATCCTGTGTGGCTCTTGTGAGTGTGGGCCTGGTGTCATTCATCATGTTGGGGACTCATTTATCAATAAGGGCAGGCTTCCAAATGGCTTGCAGGTGGGAGGTATTCTCCCGCCTGTTCATGCTATGTGGGCGTTTATAATAATCAGAGAAGCCATTGAGATAGAAATATCAACAGAATAATCAGAGAAGCCATTGAGATAGAAAAACGCCCACATAGCATGAACAGATGGGACGATGTGGAATTCTTAACTGTCATTTGTCAGCCATTTTATTTACCTAGAGAGATTTCTGTTATAGTTATCACTGCTGTCTATATTCCATCTGATGCAAATGTTAGCACAGCACTCTCTAAGTTACATGATGCCATCGAGAGGCAGCAGCTAACTTACCCTGAGGGTGCTTTTATCATGGTTGGGGATTTTAATCAAGCCAATCTAAAGTCTGTTCTCCCTAGGTTTGTGCAGTATGTTCAGTGTACCACCAGAGATAAGAATACTCTAGATCATATGTACCCAAACTTAAGACAGGCATATAGAGCAATCCCCCTCTCCCATCTGGGTATGTCTGGCCACATCTCTCTGCTCCTGTGCCCAAAGTATATCCCCCTTAGGAAAAGGATACAACCAGTCTTGAAAACTGTCAAAATCTGGCCGGAGGGAGCACTCTGCCAGTTGCAGGACTGCTTTGAGACTACCGAGTGGAGTATATTTGAACATTTGGAGCTGCAAGAATTCACTGACATTCTACTCTCATACATTAAAATGTGCACAGACAATGTAACAGTGAATAAGATCATCAGAGTTTACAGTAATTGTAAACCCTGGGTGTCAGCAGAGGTACAATCACTTCTGAGAGCCCGAAACTCCACCTTCAAGGCAGGAAACGAAGACAAATACAATGAAGCCAGGGCAAACTTGAGAAGAGGCATTAAGGCGGCTAAACAGAAATACAAACAAAAGCTAGAGAAGTATCTGGAAGATAATAACTCAAGACAGGTGTGGCAGGGGCTACAACACCTAACCAACTATAAGGACAATACGAAAAAAATAGCCAATGCTAATGCCCTGCTAGTAGAGGAGCTAAATAGCTTCTTCGCCTGCTTTGAGGTCAAAAGATCAGTCTCTGTGGCTCTAGCCCAAAGGCCCTCTAACCTCCAGCCACTCACCCTGGATGAACATCAAGTGAGAGATGAGCTGAAGGCTGTAAATCCCAACAAAGCTGCAGGTCCGGGGGGGGGGGGGGGGTTGGGGAAAGTGGTAAAAACCTGTGCTGACCAATTAACAGGGGTCCTGACAAGTATTTTTAACCTCTCCCTGCAACAGGCTAGAGTCCCATCAGGCTTGAAAGCAGCCACAATTATCCCAGTTCCGAAGAAAGCAGCCATAAAAAGCTTGAATGACTATAGACCCATTGCACTGACATCTATAGTGATGAAGTGCTTTGAGAGACTGCTCCTACAACACCTCAGGTCCTGTCTTCCACCAAATTTTGATCAACACCAGTTTGCTTATAGAAGCAACAGGTCGGCAGGGGACGCCATCACCACTGCTCTACATATTGCACTGAGCCACCTTGAGAAATCTGGGAATTATGTCAGAATGCTTTTTATAGACTATAGCTTGGCCTTTAACACCATTTTACCAGGTATTGAAAAGTTGACTGACCTGAATTTCCCTCCCCTCACTTGTGAATGGATCAAAGACTTCCTGATGGATCATCTACAAACAGTAAGGGTTGGGTCCTTTACATCTTCCATGCTGAAGCTCAGCACAGGCTCCCCTCAGGGCTGTGTGCTCAGCCCCTACCTGTACTCACTGTATACATATGACTGCATATCCTCTGATCCATCCAACATCATAATAAAGTTTGCAGATGACACAACAGTACTGGGTCTCATAACTGGAGGGGACGAATCGACACACAGGGAAGAAGCCCAGAAGGTATCCGCATGGTGCTCAAGTAACAACTTACATCTAAATATTAGTAAGACAAAAGAGATGGTGCTAGATTTCCTGAAGCACAGAGAGGAACCTGCCCCACTGTATATTGATGGGGGCTGTGTGGAGAGGGTTTCCTCTTTTAAATTCTTGGGAGTGCTTATTAGTCAAGATCTCACCTGGAAAAACAACATGTCTCTGGTGATTGAAAAGGCCCAACAGAGACTTCATTTCCTTAGAGTCCTGTGAAAAAATCAAGTGGAACAATGGCTGATGACCTCTTTCTATTGGAAAGCGTCCTCACATATTGCATTATAGTATGGTATGCTGGTTTAACAGCTACGGACAGGAAGGCACTACAGAGAGTGATCAATTTGGCACAAGAAACCATTGGTTGCTCTCTAACACTACTAGATGACACTGCCAGATCTCGCTGCTTAGCAGAGTAAGGAAGATACTCCGAGATGATTCACACACTGGTCAGTGTCTCTTTGCACTTCTACCATCAGGCAGAAGACATCAAAGTATAGCCAGCTGAACAAACAGATTTAAAGATAGTTTCTACCTCAGGCTGTCAGACTTTTAAATACAACCACAATCACTCCAAGCACACACTAGTTTTTTTTCTTTTTCTTTCTTTTTTCATTTCTGCTATAATTTTGCACAATGAGGTAAGAACCAATTTTGTTGTATTTAAGTACAATGACAATAAAGATTAGGGACTGGAATGAAAGGATGGGCCAAAAAAGTCAAGATGGCATCCATATTTGTGTCATTGAAGCCCGGCCTCATTTTACATTCATTTTTTTTAATCCCCCCCCCCCCCCCGCAAATGACTATCCTCCTAAAATAGAGTTTAGATAACTGGTTTTAATCTAATACAAGTAACTGAGAGACCAGGCAGGGAAGTTTCCTGGGCCCCAGTACATCATTCTGGGAGGAGAGTTCAGGCACCAATATTCACCAGTTTCAGAGATTGGGGATGGCTAATATGATGGAAGGAGGGAGATCACACAGCTGCTGCTTCTCTTCTTGCACTGAAACAACAGGCCTGCATCTGATGTATGTTTCAAGGGAAAATGAGGGAGCAGTTACTGCTGGAAAACCTTCCTCAGTGTCTGAAGGCACTACTTCTCCTTCAGGGTCCTATTTGTTTGTTTGTTTGCCTTTCATTTATACGATTCTTGATGTTTCTATAGGACATGTATTGATAATTTTTCTGCTACTAAGATGCAGAATGCAGTCTTGTTCATTCTCAAGCTGGATATTTTGACCCAGTAATAATATTAATCATAAAGTAAGTGACCATCTCCGGGCTATAAAATCTATATGACCGCTAACCAGCCCTGTTTTAAAGAATAAGATTCTGCTTTGGATTATCCACATAATAATGTTGATAAGGTTTTTTTCCCACACCCTCTCCATCTCCACAGGGCTTCTGGAGAGGGCTGCTGCAATGGTAACAACTTTTAATATATATATTTTTTTCATTTTCATTTCATCAGATGTCCTTAAACAGTCTGAAGTGGTTGAGATCAATTTGCACATTTCCTTACAGCAGATGGTGGTGGTAAAAGACAGGGATATTGCATTGATTGTTCTACTTCATCAGGTGCTAATCATACAACCATTAGCATGAATAAGATATCTCAATTGTAATGGAACTATTTTAACACACATACACATGCACAATATATAAATAGGTTTATTTTTTTATCAAAGTTTAGGTTAGTGTGTGTGTGTGTGTGTGTGTATGTGTACATACTATACTATACTATACTATACTATACTATACTATACTATACTATACTATACTATACTATACTATACTATACTATACTATACTATACTGTTCTGACCCGCACCTTGTCCGTTCAAAAACTAAAGCCAAACAGAATGTGCAAAGGAATGTTTTTATCAGTCCCGGCTCTTGCTGGCTGCGAGCCCAAAATAAACACAGATAAATGCTCTGGCAAAAGTCCTCACTCATAAACTACTACAAAACAGGATTATATAAATCAAGTCACTTATCCAAGTGCTTTTTCTCGATGGTTGCACACAAACGGAGAGCTTGACTAGAACAGAAACGGAACGGAACGTTGACTTCTGCAACCATGGCGTGGCACCATCCGTCTTTTATCTGCAGGAGGAGAGCCTAACAAGCCACAGCTGCTCGTTATCATCTCCTGTGAGTCCTCAATTGTTCCTTACGTCGCTCAGCCCTTCTCCTGCGTGCATCCCAAAACAACTCACAGGAGGTTTCTGTGTCAGCCTCTCTCACTGCTCCAAGGCTCAGTCATTATCTGGAGACCAACTAGTCTCTCTGAGCCCTGCTCGGAGTCAGAACCCTGTCCAGGGCCCTCTGCCTCCTCCAGGCCTGACTCATAGGGCCCCTCGCTGTCAGAGTCTGATAGCAGCTCCAAAGGCTCCTGCCGAACCACAACACTATGCTATGCTATGCTATGCTATGCTATGCTATGCTATGCTATGCTATGCTATGCTATGCTATGCTATGCTATGCTATACACTACGATACGATATATGATAATATATAAAAATAAACCAATACAGAGAAAAGTGAGATAGAACCTTAAGAGAATCACTGTTTATATTCTGATGTATGAAAGTAGAGAAAGCAACGAGCATAGAATATAGGTAAAAATACCAGTAAATGTATTTTTTAACATGTGGGCTCAGCATCAGTGAAAATATGTCATGCCATTAAATCAACATCAAACTTTTTGCTATTTTTCTCTCTCTCCTCCTTCATTATGTTTCAATAGCCACGATTATATATGTATACATTAATAGCAATAATTGCATGTTAATTGAAGAAATGAAATACAGAACCTGGAGGAGCAAGGGCTGATCTTTTGCACATGTGTTTTTGTTGGCAACGCTGTGTCTGCATTAAGGGATTGGAGGGGAGTTGACTTCAGCTTAACCTGAGCTGGAAGAACAAGGCAAAGCATCCAAGTGGGGTCTTTGCAGAAAAGCATATGCAGCTGCAGAGAAAAACCCTTTCTCTGGCCCCTTGCTATGAGGCTCCTGTTATTTTGCCTGCAAGGAAAGAAGCAGCAGGCCAACAATAAGACAGTTTATAATATGTCCCAGACTTTCTTGAATCAGATGGGCATGTGTGTTCTTGAATGCATTTGTATCCATTTCAGAAATAAATTTAGTTTTTGTCCTTCTTTCCTTATTCATCTTGCTGTCCCTACCCCCTATCCCTGTCTGATCATTACTGCCAAGCACTGAATGGGTTTCATTAAATCTTAATACAAACGCCAACATTTTGGCAAATGAATCTAGAAGAGAAAATATCAAGATTTAGCATGAAATGTGAATTTTCATCAAATTCCTGCTGATTGTTGCCTTAAAAAACTACTTAGTTTCTACCTGAGTATCGGGGGAAAAGGCAATTTCTTAAAATGCAGATTTCTGGTGAATCGGTATGTAAGTAGTCAGTCCTTCAGTAGAACAGGAAACCTATTTCAGCAGCATGATTGCTGCTTAGATTCAGAATGGTCTGAATCAGGGGTGAAATGCTACCGGTTCGCGTGAACTGCTAGGGATGATTGTTGTTGGTTCTGCGACCAATAGTTAAAAAAAGCTTCCAAGGATCATGTGGCTCAGCTATGAGCCACGTGATCATCAGAAGCTTTTTTTCTGTTTTTTAAAGCATTTTTTCCTGCCAGTTCGGGTGAATAGGCAGGAAAAAATGCTTTAAAAAGGGCAAAAAAGGTTGCCACAATCGCATGGCACAGCTGAACATTTTTTCCACTTCTTAAAGCATTTTTTACTACCGCTTCGGGTGAATAGGTAGTTAGAAAAAGTTTTTAAAATTCAAAAAAAGTTGGCCACGCCCACCCAGTCACATGACCACGCCCACCAAGCCACAGCCACTAAGCCACGCCCAGAGAACCAGTGGCATTTTTTTTACATTTCACCACTGGCCTGAATAGAACCTGAGATAGGTTCTTGCAGACTATTGAAGGATGATTTGAGCAAATGAATGAATATAATTTTATTCTGCCTTGGGCTCTGTTAGTTCTTCAAAATATTTAAGAGTGCTAATCTGTGAAGCAGGTTAAATGCATTAATGATGTCATGCATTATAGCCTGCTAAACATTAAATATATCCCATGTTACTGCATTCCCAGGCAATAATACATGTGGTAGTGGTTAGATCTAATAGAAACCAGAGGTTTATAGCTTCCATGGCAATTTAGGTTTGTCCCGAGTAATTTGGACCTGACATGCAAAAATCTCTGTCCCAGGTAGAGTTGCAGCTCTACCTGCTGGTGTATTAGACCTTGTAGTGGAAAACTGTGATGTGATCTGGGTATGGAGGGCATTGCTATTACCCCTTTATTGTGGTCAGATCATTTCCTAGTTTAGATGTAATGGACAGCTGTCTATGATCTCTGCAGGTCTGAACCCATTTGGATGATCCTTCCAAGATTCCTCATGGATCCAGATGAATTCTGGCATATGCATGGGAGCTTTTCCAATAATTTGACAGGCAAATCCATCAAGGCTCTACATGAAGCCACCAGGACAATTCATCCAGCAGTTCAGTGTTAGATATTATTGATATTTTGAATGTAATCCTACATTCATCCAGGCCATGCTGGTGATGCTCTTTCTTCATTTATTTATTTAGAAATTTTACACGGCCAACCATCTTACATGTGAACTCTGGGCAGCTAAGAATAATAACAAGAACAATATAATAAACTGCTATAAATCGATCAGCCAAAAAAAACAAAAAAAAATAGAGTAATGTTCAAGTCTTGTCCCAGTATATGGAATGATCAGGATCTGGCTGTCAGATATCAGGCTCAAACTGAATCCTAGTAAAACAAAGCTACTGTTGGTATTCCCTGGTAGTTCCAGTGGTACGTCTGGATTGGAAAACACTATTGGGGAAGAAACAGTTTGATGACTTGGGGACTTTCCTGTAGTTGCAATGTCTGCTTGAACTGGCAGAAACCACAGAAAGGGGGAGGTTTGGGTCAATTTTGGCTAGAATGCCAGTTGCAGCTCTACCTGGAGTGACAAGACCTTGCTGTTGCAACTCATGCCCTCATCACCATTCCCTTTGGATTACTGCAATGCATGGCACATAGGGGTGCCTTTAAAGATACTTGTAGGCTTCAGTTGTCCAAAGTTCAGCCATGGGCTGGCACTCGTTGGTAGGAGCACATGCCATCTCTGCTACAAGTCCTGCACTGCCTTCCTGTAGGCTTCTGGATGCAAATTAAAGTGCTGATTTTAATCTATGAAATGTTTTGTACATTAAAATCAGCACTTTAAATTGTACCCAGAAGCCTACAGCAAGGAAATGCAGAACTTGCCACTTGCCACTAAATTGCCTTCAAGGCTGGATTTGCTTATAAAAATTGGCTTGATCAACTGATCCCATCAGGAAAAACTGGTGGTTCCCTATGTTGGGGAGCAAGACTCTGAGGCTTTATTTTTCAGCAGCAGCACCAGACACTAGAATTGTCCTCCTGTAGAGTTTAGGTTAGTTCTAAGTGAACACATGAGGACTATGAAGCCACTAAGACAATCCATTTGGCAGTTCAGGATCAGATATTGCTGATATTCTGTATATATTGTTACATTGCTACTTATGGTCCTGCTGGTGATACCTTTTTCCATTTATTTGTTTAGAAAATTTAGATGGTTACAGGGGTGGGTTCCGGCAGGTACGACTGCCGGTTTGCTTGTAGGTGAGCTACATGCGCATATGCATTGCAATAAAAATTGTTCTGCGCATGCGCAGAAGCAAAAAACAAGATGGTGGTGCATACGGCATCACCTGGAGAACCAGTTTGGGTGTGTAGCAGGTCTGGGTTGCTGTTGGTTCCAGCGACCCTGACTGCCAAACCACTACCGGTTTCGCCAAACAGGTCCGAACCGGTAGGAACTCACCATTGGACTACCCTCTCATGCCTTCATGTATGGTTACAGAGGACAGTTTAGGATTTTGTACTTGAGATGGGGAAGGGTTGCATTTTTAAAGAACTTTTATTATTGTTTTAATATTGATGATGGATATTTTAAGGTTGTAAAATCACCAAAATTCTGAATTATTGGGATTGTCACAATGAAGGATACATTTTGTAATTTCTAGCTTTCCAGAGTGGAAGTAGGGTAGTAGTATCCATCCATCCACCCACCCACCCACCCACCCATCCATCCACCCACCCACCCATCCATCCATTCACCACCACCACCACCACCACGATCATCTCTCTCTCTCTTTTCTCTGTCTCTGTCTCTGTCTCTCTGTCTCTGTCTCTCTGTCTCTCTGTCTCTCTGTCTCTCTGTCTCTCTGTCTCTCTGTCTCTCTGTCTCTCTGTCTCTGTCTCTCTGTCTCTCTGTCTCTCTGTCTCTCTGTCTCTCTGTCTCTGTCTCTGTCTCTGTCTCTGTCTCTGTCTCTGTCTCTCTCTCTCTCTCTCTCTCTCTCTCTCTCTCATCTCTCGTCTATCTATTGTGTATCCATCTCCAACTGAGGAACATACTATAAAATCCTAACTTGTTACCACATCGGAGTGGTTTTTCAGCTTACTTTTTCAAATACTCATGTATGTACTTGGCAAGTCAGCAACAATAGAAGCCTTGTTGCATGATGAACATGATTACTGGCTATTCACTGTTTCCTTATGAAATTCAAGCCTTCAAGCCCTGTGTGGTGCAGTAGTTAGAATGCCACATTACAGGCTACTTTTGCTGACTGTTGTCTGCAGTTTGGCAATTTGGCAGTTTGGCAGTTCAATTCCCATCAGCTCAAGGTTACTCAGCCTTCCACCTTCCGAGGTAGGTAAAATGAAGACCCAGATTATTGGGGACAATATGACTCTGTAAACCACTTAGAGGGGGCTCTAAAGCACCATAAAGCAGTATATAAGTCTAAGTGCTATAGCTATTGCTTGGAGTCATTCTTCTATCACAGAATTGCTGAGGCTGGGTGAAAAATTAAGTGAGTTAAGCTATGAATATATGTTGTTGCTTATTATTATTCTCCTGTCTCCAGTTGCTTCCTGCCCACAAAGATAGCAATCTAGTTTAGCATCCGTCTGAAATAATGTTGTGAAATGATAATTGAAGCAGCAAAGCTGCCTGCACCTCCTTTTCACACATCCACATGTATACACTTACCTTTGTTGAAGATAAGGCAAAGACACAACACTTTTAAATAAAGTTGTGATTCTCTTTATTTTTGAGAGGTATTTGCTTTTTGCTGGCAGGCTGAAGGATACATTGTTTTATTGTTTTAACATTTTTATTTTTTTAAAATAAATGAATAAAAATAAATATATAAATAAATATTATTGTGCACTGAATGTTGAGTTGAATGATGGAAGGCAAGATGCTGAAGAATACATGCATGTATGTACTCATTGCTGTCTTTATAAGATTTATAAATCAGCTTACTTCGGAGGCTTTTGGCATTGTGCAAAATGAAAACCCAATAAAAGGAAAAATAAAATAAAAACCAATAAAATCCTAAACTATGGTAAACAATAACCATCAATGGGTTGGATCATTTTCTACCTGCTTAATCACCCAGGAAAGCCATAAAAATGGGAGAAAATGGGAGAAAAATGATCCCAGAGAAAAAAGACAGCCATCAAAAATGTCATTGTTGGCTAATGACAGAAAACTGTGGTTGGAATAGAGCTGTGAGAAGATTAGGTGCCCGAGTGGTATTGTCAGTTGAAGAGTAGCAAGTGGAAATCAGCTAAATTACAAAAAAAGAGGAACCATATATGGTGTAGAAAGCAATCAGTGGTAGCCAGGACAGCCTGTAGGGTGAGGGTAACTTAGGCAACAGGTACCCATGAATTTTCTGAGTGTTGGCAGTCTCCTTCCTTCCTTCCTTCCCTCTTTCCTTCCTTCCTTCCTTCCTTCCTTCCTTCCTTCCATCCATCCATCCATCCATCCATCCATCCCACAAGCAACGCGAATCAGCAGAACAACTGCTGCATTCAAATCAACAAATATGAGCCAGGATTCACAAATATCCCAGTGATAGACCTCAGCAAAACAGCACAAGGAAGAATGGGTGACAGGACTGTCTGGTAGAACTTAGGACTGGTGTAATGGAGGGCAAGAGTCTTGATGTCTCCTCTATGATATACCTGGAAGATTGGCAAGGTCAGCTTAATTAGGTTGCTAGGAGATTTAGATAGCTAGGAGAAGAAATGGAAGGGGGAAAAGAAAAGAAAATTATCTAAAAATAAAATCAAAGAATAATGGTGCAGGAGAGATAAAAGACAAGGTCTGGGATTGAAACGCAAATCAAATAGGTTACTTCTCTCTTAAGTAGAAGTAAACAGTAAAAATAAGAGAAAACAATAGAAATAAGATATCTAGAAATAGAACCCTAGGTGGTTAATATGAAGGTAAGAATTAAGAAACAATATGGTAGGAGATAGAAAAATAAGACATACAATTAAGGAAGTATATATTGTTTCTCTCACTGTAAATAAAATATTTGATAACTTAATTTTGTATAATAAAAGTAGTTTCCCCAGCAGAAGTTGGCCTATGTTTTTCTTTGGCTTGTTCCATCCTTAAAATTGCAACAAATACAAATGAATTTTCTCACAGGCAGTTCTAAATATTACACCTGAGTGGTGGTTAAATTCAAATGGGTTTATTTTCCCCATAATATAAAATGTCTGCTTTTTGTTTGTTATAATGATACTTACATTTCTTTAAATTTTTGAAAGCTGTTTTCTATTCTGCTTTTGAATAAACAGAATATTAGAGCACAACCTGAAATAACAAATTTTAATAGTATTCCATCAGAAAGGAGCTGTCACTCAGTGTATGGTGCTTGGTTTTCATGCCAAATCTCTATATTCAATCCCCAACTTCAGCATTTTGAAATAGACTCTGCACCTCTTGGCACACCCTTGAGATATTTTGCTGAACACAGACAGTACCAAGATAGATAGATGAAGGCCTGACTCAAAAGAAGAGTTTTTTCTAATCTACCACTCAACATCACTGAATTCAGTGGGATGCTTTCTTACTTAATAACACTTAATAATAGGCTCATTATTCAATTCCCATAGAGGAGAAGAGAAAAAAGAAGTAAAAAATATATATCATGAATTGGATATTCTGTAGTGGAGTACCCTGGAAAAATGCTGAAACTCTTGAGCAGTAGCACTTTATAAACTATTGCAAAGAAATAAATAATGGAACACAGAAGTGACTGAAACAAAAGTAGTGATTGTAATAATACTTTAAAGCAGTTTTATTTGTAATGCACTAGGTAAACAGAGGAATTATACTTAGTAAAAATTCATCAGTGAAAAATGTTCCTGATACTATTATTGTTCCTCTCTCCTCCTAACCTTGGGATTGTGTATTGTTTGTAGAGGTTGCAATTATAATAAAAGTTCACTGATAATAGCAACAGTTAAAACAACCATGTTACTCTGAAAACTGCCACGGTTTGGAGAATTTTCTTGAAGAAATATATTGATGCTTAAAATGTTATTCGGGTTCTCAGATAAAATATGAGATAGAGACAATTCTATAGGTTCATTCAGAGGCATTCAGTTAAAAATTCCTAACATGCCTGGATCTTAAAAGAGCTACTATTCATTGCATGGCTTTGTTAATGCTACTCTGAAATTTTTTAGTTCAAACATGTCTGCAGTCTTGTGCTGAATCAGAGCGATTGGTGCACGTCAACAGAAGCTGGTTATCATTTTGTACATCAGGGTGGTGGCCTCTTGTTATTAATAAGCCGGATAATTTTAATATTATTTTTAAAAGTTTCGTGCTCAGAAGAATTCTTTATTACTCATCCTTCATTTGACAGAGTTGAACAAAATAATAACTTGGAGAAATCGCGAAGCAATTTATTAAAATCTGAGAGCTAATTATCTTGTTCGTGACCTAGACTGTGTGTCCGTTGAGGGAAACTTTAATTAATTGCAACTTATCAAAGCTAAGAATAGCTGCAGTGCATTCTGGATCTCATCAGCCTTCTGATGTTGGTGTGTCTACCATCATGATTCATTATAGTCTTCCTGTAGTCTCCACCCAAGACAAAGCTGGACAGGAATCTCAATAAATTATTTCAATTAATTTCTCTTCTTCCTCAGAAAGCCTACGGCAGCAGCAAATCTGAGCAAAACAAGAAGCTTGTGGTGTGTCCCCTTCCATTCTAGATGACAACCCAGCTAAGGAAGGTGTCTAAGTGAAGAAATATCAAGCAAAAGAACTAGAGATAAATAGAAGGTTTTTACAAGTGCAATTCACTAAGATTATGTTCCACAAAGGGAAGTATATTTTGACCTCAGCAAAGCAAAGTATCCCCTTCCCATCAATTGTACTTTGCATTGCTGCTTTTCAGAAAATAAAAGACAGCATTAATGGGAGAAGCTATGTTCACAACCTCCTCCCCCACCTGGCTTTCAGACTTTCAGCTGATGGCAGAATATCATTTCCCAGCAGCTTTTCCCAGCAGGTAATAACAACAACGAAGAAAGAAGGGATTTGTTGTAACTTGATTTTTTGGTTTACAGCAATGAATAGATTCTTCCTTCATATGTGAGGCACAAAAGCCACACTCCCAAATTCTTTTCTGGGCTGTAATTTCACCCCACTACCATTGGAAACAAACTCAGATTGGCCACCTGATATATCATAAATCCCATTCGGATACTGCCTTCATGTAGGCCTGGATTTAATTGTCTCAAGAGGTTTGCTTATCTGAGTACTATTTCACAATTACAATTTAAGTTACATCAAATACAAAACCCCAAAGGGCTCTTTGGCATCCCAAAGACCAGATAAATCTAGAATGCTTTTTTGCTTAGCATGGAAGACATAAAAAGAGACATTCCTTTCTAAGATATCATTGGAGGAGAGTCTATGGTGGTGTGGAATCACAACTCCCAATTACCATTTGAGTTCCATTGGGTGTAGTCTTATAAAATCAAGTTCCTCTAGGCTTGATGTCATATCTGACAATACTGTACCTAAGGTGTCCACCTTATCATCTAATATACGTGAGCCAATTATAGTGCATGTCTCCTAAGGAAATGAATAAGGTTCTTAGATCTGTATCTACTGCTACTTGTACTGTATATCAGATCTTTCCTCAGCTTGACTTAGAAGATCCTTTAAGGCTCTTGTTCTCAGACGAATAAAAATACTTATATTTTTGCACAGTTTTTTTCCCCAGGCTAAAGGGAGTGATGGCAAGACTATAGTGAGCAATCTCAAGATCCACATATTTTTAAGAAGTGTAAACCAGTAGCTAATGTTTCGAATTTAGCAATCTTGTTTGAGAAAGTTGTGATATTGCAGCTTCAGGAATTAATAGAGGAAATGGAATATCCAGATCATGTACAGTCTTGAACTAGGAAAGAATTTGGCATAAACATGGATTAGATCAACTTGATGGATGAACTGTATTAGTGAAACAGAGTGTGCAAGTCCCTGTTGATATTCCTGGATCTTTCAATGGCTATTTATATCTTTGACCTTCAGCAACATTTACATAGAATAGAATAGAATAGAATAGAATAGAATAGAATAGAATAGAACAGAATAGAATAGAATAGGAAGGGACCTTGGGGGTCTTCTAGTCCAATCCCCTGCTCAAGCAAGAAGGCTGTCCAATCTCTTCTTAAAACCCACAGTGATGAAGCACCTACAACCTCTGAAGGCAAGCTGTTCCACTGATTAATTGTTCTCACTGTTAGGAAGTCTCTCTTTAATTCCAGATTGCTTCTCTCCTTGATTACTTTCCATACATTGTTTCTTGACCTACCCTCTGGTGCTTTGGAAAATAAGTTGACCCTCTCTTCTTTGTGGCAGCCCCTCAAATACTGGAACACTGCTATCATATCACTTTTATTTCTTCTTTTCTCTAGATTGGTCATACCCAATTCCTGCAACCGTTCTTCAGATGTTTTAATCTCCAGGCTTTTAATAATAATTGCTCTTCTCTGCACTTTTTCCAAAGTCTCAACATCTGTTTTGTAGTGTGGTGACCAAAACTGGATGCAGAATTCCAGGTGTGAACTTACTAAGGCTTTATAAAGCAGTACTAATACTTCACATGATTTTGACTCTATGTCTCTGTTTATACAAATACAATCAAGGATTGTATTAGATTTTTTGGCTGCTGCTGCATACTGCTGTCAAGAAATACTTGGCCACTGTCAAGCACACTGAACTCAGGAAAAAAGTTAGAAATGAATATATCCCTCTGGCCACCCATGGCGAGTTGTCCTCATGGCTGTATGAAGTTGACCTGCAGAAACATGGTGGTGGTTTGTTGGCAGACACAAGTTGGGGATGGCTGTGGCAATAACTTGGCTGTGGCAAGTTATTGTAGATCCTAGTGACTAAGGTTGCTTCCCAGCTTGGAATGATAGTTATTAATTCTTTTGAGGTATACATCTATGTATATCTTTAATTTATCTGGTCTCCACCTCTACAATGCTTTTGGGAGTCATCACACTGCACTGCACTGCACTGTAAAAGTGTCTGTATTTGCCATGTGTTTTGATGTCCTTTGATGCTTGCTCATCTAACACACTGGTAGAAAAGGACATGTTGGATTTAGGTCTTGTCAGACCCATCCTCAAATCAGATTAGCTGTTGCTATTAATTATTATTTTTTGTAATTGTTCTAAGAGTTATAAAGTAGAGGGAAAATATTCTTAATATCACTGCAGTCCCACCTTCATTTTGCCATGGATGTCTTCTGCTTATCTGTACAGTATAAGGATGACAATTCTTTTAATTTTTTAAAATTCCCATTCCCCTGCAAATATTTTGCCCAACTTTCCATTCTCATCCTTTCTCCCTTTGTTCTTGCTTGAAGACAACAATCTTTTACTTATTCTAGTGTGTATGTTTGATTTTACTTCCGTCATTTCCAAACAGCCAGTCCCTCAACCTTTCTGGATCCACCTGAAGTTCACCTCAGCTGTTTTGACTCTTTCCTGATCTATTCGAACACAAAGATTCTTTGAGAACAGCACATTTATATATTTGTGTATTCTTAGAATTGGGACAGAACTGTCAGCTAACCCATGTTTGCTTTTTCTGGTAGCAGCCAAGCACAAATAACTATCATCCAATCAATGCTCATTTGCCAGCTAATAACTAAGTACATCCTCTTGTCCCTTCATATTTGTGTATAAACATACATCTCTACCCCCAAAATAAAAGAGAATAAATTACTCACAACTTCCCATCATTCTATGCTTGATGACTAACCTCCTTTGCCTTCAAAACTCTGAATGCTGACAGCCCCGTAATTCTGTTTTCAGACTCCATCTGCCTTATGAAATGGTGCAACCAAGCAAGAGGTATCTTGGGTGAGATTGCTTCTCGCTTGATTTAACTCTTGATCCAGGGATAATCTGTGGTTGCTTTTCATACCTGGGTGCCTTCTTTTCCACACAAAGCTTTATTTAAGTATTTCTAGGACTCTTAAGTCATGTTAGGCATGACACACTCCATCCCAAAATCTATCTCTGTGGAGACACCCCTGGCAGCTATCACAATACAACTGAATGCATGCCATATTTGCTCACTTTGGATGGATGCTCATTTTGTTCATTTTTAAGAAGGAAGTTCTTGTCCCAGCATCCTTAAAATAGCACGATTCTTCTTTTTGTGAAGCAGAAAAATCCAACCAGATTCAATCACAACTGGTTTGAAGATTCAGAGACAAAGCACCACTCTCTTTGTTCCCAGCTAATGTTTAAAATAAATGTTTCATATTTCATGGAAAATAGGCTAATGAACAGATGTTATTATGTGGAAAAATGTATATTTTTTCATTATATTCTACAAAAAGAGGGACTTTAGTATATGCATAGTGGATTAATTAAACAATATTGCCCAAATAATAGAGTAGCACATATTAATACTTTCTTCAAGCAACAGTGGCTATGTTGGTGTTTTAGCGTTTGCAAAATTAATATATACCTTAAAAAGGTAAAGGTTCCCCTCGCACATATGTCACTCATGACTCTAGGGGATGGTGCTCATCTCTATTTCAAAGCCAAAGAGCTAGTGCTGTCCGAAGACGTCTCCGTGGTCATGTGGCTGGCATGACTAAATGCCAAAGGCACATGGAATGCTGTTACTTTCCCACCAAAGGTAGTTCCTATTTTTCTACTTGCATTTTTACATGCTTTCAAACTGGTAGGTTGGTAGAAGCTGGGACAAGTAACGGAAGCTCACTCCATTACACACCACTAGGGATTCGAACTGCTGAACTGCCAACCTTTCTGATCGACAAGCTCAGTGTCTTAGCCATTGAGCCACCGCATCTCTATAATATATACCTTACTTTCCTCCTAATATAGACCCTGAACATTGAAGGGATTTGTTTCTCCTTGGTAGAACCATAGATGTTCTTCAAACTTTTTTGAAACCTGTTTTCCATTTCAGTACAGGCTTATAAAGTTACTTGCTCATAATAAATCCCAGAAATACTTTAGCTTTTCTGCACTTATTCTGCAAGTCCCAATTCTAAGAACTCCAAAAGTTGTACAAGACATTCATTTATATCTCTACAAAGTACAATTCCATCTCCCTGCTGCTTTCCTGTGATTTCTGGAAGACCCCTTGTCCAAAGTTGTGTCTGATCCACCAAGTATCTGATACAAAAGGAGAGGTTAAAGTACTACTAAGCCCTAGAGAGATGATTGAGTTTCAGCCCAGAGATACAGCACTTAACTAAGAAGCAGGTTCAGTCATGAGTAAATGTTTCCTTTCAAAGAGGATCCTACCTGCCAAGATACATTTCTTCTAAATGACCTGACAACTTCATCTCTGGCCTAGAGAGGGTTTTTTTTTGAACCTCTGGTTTTCTAAGTTTCCAGTTCCTAGCAGCTAATGCTGGAGCAAATTCTATCAAACATACTATCTTGTGAACCTGATTGCTCTTGGCTTGCTGAACTTTTGCTTCCTAAGCCTTTAAATAATTCTGGCATTGCTGTTGAACTTTAATTCTCTGCTTCTATTTCATATAGTAGCATAAGAAGATTTTAAAATAAATAAATAATATTATTTATACAATGGACAAACAGCCAGAAAGGCCTATGTCAAGGTTGCATTTTGAGCGGGTGATTGCTCAATATATTACTTTCTGAGTATTTAAGTAGAGAAGACAATTATTATGAATTATTTGTCCATATTCTCCTTACTCTTGTGTCATCAATAATATTGTGATTGATAAATGGTCTGCCACCACCATCATAAAAATGAGTGGAAGCAAACATATTGATATACTTTCTCACCCTTTTTACTGCTACATTCTATGTCTTTTTTCCTGAATTGTCTCTGAGTTGGAATGTACAAGGATATGGATGCATTACCTTATTATAACAATAAGAGACTTAGACAGGACTGTCTGTTTCAGCAAGATCAATGAAGCTGACGTAGGCAGCTTGTGGAATTACAGGTTTGGAAAAATATATATAGAAAAATGACACATACATGCAAGCTTGGTTTGCAAAAGGTGTTTTTCTTTTGTAAGAATTTCACACGTAAACTGTGAGTAATTATCCAATGAAAACTTGGCTATATTAATTGCTTTTGTTCTAATTTCCCTTCCCATCTTTTCAGGACATTCTGGTGCCATTCAGCTCTTTCATCTTTCATTGCTTCATGAATACTGTCTTCAGTTGGGTAATGAGTGAATGGAAATCAATGAACTTTCAAATGTGTTCACTCCATTTTATCTGACTAGTATTACCAGAGGCTTCTCTGAATTTGTCCTAAGTACTGCCACACCTTATTCCAGATGAATACACCATGTATGAACGTCAGAACACCTCCCCCCTCTTTGTGTTTATGTTTGTCCTCATGGGTAGGAGCCTAGGGGAAATTCTTTACAAGTTAAAACAAGCCATGGAACAAAACATGCCAGCAATGAGATCATCAGCGCTTCACTTTTTGTAGTCTCTTCTCTCCCTCTACAGTTGTGTAACACAGAACAGAGATATATGGTGAAGAGAAAACCATCCATATACGACTAAAACTCTCATGTCGTTTGATTGTTTGTAATCTTTGATGAGAGAAATGGGGCATCACAGGGCAGCAATTTTTGA
The DNA here is from genome assembly GCF_051295495.1 of Thamnophis sirtalis. Lineage (NCBI taxonomy): Eukaryota > Metazoa > Chordata > Lepidosauria > Squamata > Natricidae > Thamnophis > Thamnophis sirtalis. Next base: position 74,308,905 of record NW_028261383.1, on the reverse strand, counting down.
ATCAACATAACTCAAATAAGTTCACAGAATATGTCCCAAAACTGGGAATGATGGTTCTTGTGGGATTGAAATTTGGCAAAGTTATGGCTGTTTCAGTGCTTCCACAATGCTATATCATTGTAGTCAATCATGGTCACATAATTGTAATTTTGAATGCTCCCTTCTAACTTCATATAAAGAGTGTCATTAGGAAACCAGCAGAAAATTGGAAGTCACTTCTTTCCTACTACTTTTTTGTCTACCCATGATCATTCTGTGTTTAAATAAGGGAGTATTCCTAAAGTGATGATCCAACACATCATAGGTTATCTAGCATTCTGTAAAGTGTGGTTTCCCACTCTGATGGTGCCATCTGAATGATCTGGACCACATCCCCAAGCTGGGGTGATAGGAGTTGTGATCCAAAAGACTCCATGTTTTAGGTCTATGGAAAAACTAGTAATGGGAATTTGTGAAGGTTCTCTGTAATGAGTAGGTAACTTGACATTAACTTATGAATTGGTGTTCTATGAAAGTATTTATATTTAAGGTGCTTTATTCATTTTAATACTGTGCCTATATTCTATCGTCCTATTTCTTGAATGTTGTATTCCATTCTTAAGAAGCTTTAGAATGTTAATTAAAAATTTCTCTGACAGTTTGTATTCCTGAGCTTATTGCATTGTTGCTTAGAGGTTGTTGCATCCTCATCATCTATTTTGTAAGTGTTGATGTTATTCTCCATCACTCTGTAGCTTTTCTTGTGGCCCATGATTTCTGATTAGAAGAAGTCCAGTTGGAAGAGATTCTATCCAAACTCTTCTGTTGGAATTAATTGAAGTGAATAGGAAGCCAAGTAAACATCAAACCATAGGACATTCTTCATAAAAAAATAGGACACTCACCGTTCCTTTAAGCAGCATGGTAGGGTATTCCATTGCATACTTTGAAATTATACACTCAAGTACTGTAAGATTTTTTTCCCCCTTTAAAAACACAAAAGGGAATTGTGTGGGGTAATCCAGTGATGACAACCTTGGGAAAACATCTTATCAGAAGCCTCTTTGGATATGTTTGGGGCAAGGCATGGATGGCTGAAAGTACACATGTGTGTCTAAGCATAACACATAATTGGCAAGTAAGAAAAGTCTCTTTTCACAAATAATTACATAAAAGAAGCTTCCAGGATTAGGCATGAGTTATTTATTCAGTTTACAATTCAGACTTTAATTCGTAACAATATCCTTAAGGTGGCAAACATCAACAAAAATACAAAATGCAAAATACAAAAAATGGTAACAAAGAAAACACGACACAAGATGATTAAAACCACGCACATGCCTTACTGAATCAGTCAGTGAAACCAACAGAGAAATGAATGATCTACATTTCGCTTCCCCCCTCAAAAATGTCAGAGGTCCTGATAAATATATATTCCTGGTATCTTAATTCTGAAATAGCATTAACAGCATCTTAGTACCTCCAAAAGAGACTTGCACCTTCATAAAGCTTCACACACATTTCACTCAAACTTGCCATTTTTTAAAATGTTAAAGCAGGTATTCCTAAAATGGAACTCTGGGAATTCTGGAACTTAACATTTGGAGATTATCTGGGTTAAAAATTTCTCATCTACCTCTTTTCAAGTCAAATGGGCCAGATAACGATCACACCATTAAAAATGCAAGAATGCCCTTCATGTGCACAAATTAGCACAGCTGTCTCCTTTTGGCTAACAAAAGATACTGGGATTCTGATCCTAATGGAGAGACAACTCTGAAAAGTGTTGTTTTCCTGGCCATCCATGTAGAAACCAATGGATGCTTCTGTATGAACAAACATTTAATAAAGGCATCTTATCCTCTATTTCTGTGGTTCTTGCTGCTTTATGGCCACTGGCATGGCAACTACTTTAAAACCTGTATATGCTTCAGAAGGGTATTAAAAGTATGGGAAACTCTAGTGAATTCAAATTTGTATTCCCAATTTTAGTTCTGTTTAGATTCTGTCTTTGACAGATTAAGGGCTGGTCATTGTAACATGGCACAATGCTACTGTATCATCCACTAGGTTGAGATTAGTTGTGAAATTCAATTTGTTTTGCTACTGGTTCTGTGGGCATGCTTGATGGGTGTACTGTGGCTTGGTGGGCATGACTTGGTGGACGTGGCAGGGGAAGGATTCTACAAAATCTCCATTCCCTCCCCACTCTGGGGCCAGACAGAGGTGGCATTTGTCGGTTCTCCAAACTATTAAAAATATCTGCTACCGGTTCTCAAGAACCTGTCAGAAACTGCTGGATTTCACCCCTGGTTGAGATATTGCTGCGTTATGAATCTCAGGAGCCCTTTCCTGCCATGAACATACTTGCAAGGCATATTGACATGGATATTGATGTTCAGCACCATTTTGAGGGTGGCAAGTTCTCCACCCGTGAGATAGCTTGAAGTAAGAATTGTACCTACCTTCATACTGATGAAATCCTGGCCTGAGGAGTTCTGTGGAGGAAAGGAGCCCTCCCTATAATATCTGCCAACATTAGTAAGAATCTAGATTCTGTGCTGTGATACAATGTGAAATGATGACATTGAGTGCCAGCTCATAACATGTTGCTGCTTGAATGCTGGATGTCTTCTCCCAGTTCTACTGAGCTAACACGTGAGAAAGCATTTGGACACCAATGAGAAACCTAATGGTTGCAGAGTGAATATAAAGTGCCCTCCAGATTTCTTGAGCCATGCATCTGCTCTCTGGAGAGAAATTGTGGTTGTGTGCATGATGTGCCATGATGGCACCCAGGGGACTGATCCTATGAGGTCAAGGTAGTTCTACTGGAATATATAGGAGAGACGCAGAGAGACAAATGGATGGTGCTCTCAGCGATGCCATAAGCACAGCCCTAGTTGCACGGAGGAAGCTCTTTGGCTGTTACAGAAAACAAGACTCCTGGGGAAGAAGAATGTCAGTCAGAAGAAAAGGGAAGTTCTTCCTCAGAAGAGACCTATTTCTTATAGGCCAAACAGGTTTCCTCTCACATTGAGGATTCTTATCCTGGGGAAGCAGGGCTTCTGGGTATAGGTGATTCAATAATTAAGAATGCAGATATCTGAGTATCTGGTGGGCATGCTGACCACATGGTGACTTGCCTACCTGTTGTGAAGCTTGTAGATGTCACACACCATTTACATAGGCTGCTAGACAGTCCTAGGGAGCTGTCATCTGTCATGGGGTGTGGGGGCACCAACAACATCTTTGAATGTGGTTGGGAGGATTTGGAAGCCAAATTCAGGCCGCTAGGCTGAAAATTGGAAGCCAGATCTTCAGGGTAGCTTTTTCTGAAATGCTACCTGTTCCATGCACATGACCAGCTAGGCAGGCAGAGTTAAAATGTCTCAGTGTATGGGTGAGATATTGGTGCCAAGTGGAGGACATCCCATTTATTAGGCGTTGAAAACATTTTGTGAAAAACTGGATGGGCTCTATTGGAACCAAAAATGGGACCAAATACCAGCACTTAAATTAAAAAGAAGGCAGGGCAGCTGTTAATCTGAAGGTGAAAGGAAAGCTGGCAGGAGCTGAGAAGCATCTGGTTTGGAAGTAATCACGGCTTAGAGAAGAAATAGAAAAGGATTATGTCTGTTCTAAACGGGAAGTGATTGTAATAAGAGAGGATAATGTAGGGAGATGTGATGATTCTTCAAATGTCTAGTATAAAAGTCAAGAGAACAATTCTCTATGAGAATTGTTTCTCTATATTATTTTGTTTCAGCTTAGAAAACAGAGATCCTATTTAATGATGTTGTTTTTTCAATCTTGTTTCCAATCTTAGTATGAGACATAACAAGAACAATAGTAAAAAAAAGAACACTTTTAAAATGAATTTTCGGAGCAAACAGAAAAGATAAGTTCTTCCTATCGCAAGCTGGTGGTTTCTAATTCCTATTGGAGTGACTCCCATAATTTCCTACAAACGAGACCTTGCTGGCTAGGAAATATGAAAGGAGAAGACCAACAGATGCGATGGCTAGACTAGGATATGATGTACCTGGAAATTACAACTAGTCGCCCAGTTCAGATCACTGAGAAGATAGGTGGCAGCTCTTCTACAAGGCAAGCCTCTTTACTATATCAACCCAAAGCTTAAAAAATATATAATGGTTCAGTAGTTGGAATTCAGCATTTCAGGCTGACTCTGCTCACTGCCAGGAGTTCGATCCTGACCAGCTCAAGGTTGACTCAGCCTTCCATCTTTCTGAGGTCTGTAAAACGAGGATACAGATTGGGGGCAATATGCTGACTCTGTAAACTGCTTAGGGAGTGTTGTAAAGCATTATGAAGCAGTATATAAGTCCAAGTGCTATTGCTAGTGCCATATCCAACATTTATTTGCTTCCCATTAATGACAACCAAAATATCAAAAACTCTACCCTTATTTTCATACAAGGAACTACCCAATCTAAAACAGATGAGCCAGGAGGATGCTGCTCAGTTACTTTACAAAGAGGCTACATGAACCTGATGGCTACTTTTGAAAACATTTCTGAATGTGAAAATGTGAAATCTCAGTACTGATGACTATTTCATACTGATTCTGGCTATGAGAGTTCTCACAAATTGTTTGCTTTATTAGCATGTGTGTGGTTTGAGGAGCATTGGAATGTACTTTGGCTGTTCTGCACAAACAAATCCAAATCAAAGCTCTACCCAAACCACCAGTAGACATTTGGTTTTAACCCAGACCACAAATTGAGAATACAGACACACACACACACACACACACACACACACACACACACACACACACACACACCTATTATGCTGGTTGAATTCTATTAACTGCTTATAAGCAAAACAGTTTAATCCAACTTTTTCCAAGAGATGTGTTGAACAATAATGGCTAGAAGTATGAGACTGGTGGTCTAACACATCTACCGTAGATAGATACCAGCACTCCAGGAAATGCCATCTTAAGCCATATTTAGGAATTGAATACAAATGAACTCAGGTGATTCAAAGTGAATGCAGATGAAATGGAAAGAATAATGATTATTACATCAAGCAACTTGTTTCAACAAGTTTCTGAGAAGATAGTTATGGTGACATCCTTCCGTTTCAAATGAAGGAACAATCATTGCACAAAAATGATAATATCAAAAAATAAGCAGCACTCATTAATTTACTTTTGCCAGCCTCAATGGAGGAGAAACCCAGGAAAAAATAGAATCATAGCTTCACTTAGAACAGAAGAAATGAACCCAAAGTTCTCACTCAAGGCACAAATAGCCAGACTCATTATGTGCATTATTTGAAGCAACATTATGTGAAGACCCAACTCTCTGGAAGAGGCTCCAATGCTGGAAAAGGTGGGAGAAAAGAGGACAGCTAGTAGCAAGGTGGATAGTCTCAGAAGAGAGAAATTGTATAGTATATGATAGCACTTCCACCTGAGGTGATCTGAATAGCTGTAAAGGCATTCAGCCTTAAATACCTATTGACCTAATCTTTCCTTGAATGGCAAGGAGGGAGAAAAATCAGTGCTGCTGGTATTTTTCAGTTTAGTTTGTACCCACATACCCCCAATCAATCTTTACATACAGATCATAGCAAGCACACCCCACACTCAGTTCAGTTAGCAAAAATAGAGCTTGATGTTTATTTATTAAACATCATCAAACATCAACCCTTTAAACTGGCAAAAATAGAATAAAAGGCAGGCAAAAACAGGGAGAGGAAAGCATGAACAATGAACAACAATTTACATTGTATACAGTTGTTGTTGTTGTTGTTGTTGTTAGTTGCAAAGTCATGTCCGACCTATTGCAAACCCATGGACAAGGTTCCTCCAGGCCTTCCTGTCCTCTACCATCCTCTGGAATCCATTTACGCTCACAACAGCTGCTTCGGTGCCAGGCAGCCACCTCATTCCCTTCTTCTTTTGCCCTCCAACTTTCCCAGAATTAGGCCAATGAGTAGCTATATACAGTAGCTATATCTTATATACTGTAACTATTTGCCTAGACATAATCGATCCTGAAGATCAACCTTTCTCAAGCAGGGACTCTATCTATAGGAGATTACAAACTATGGTCCCCCAAAGTTGATAGAGATGGTGGATGATACAGTCTACATCATTTAGTTGAGGAACCTTGCCTTAGCCTGAGTCTTAAAGACTTGTGTGAATTCAGATTGTAACCTATTAGAAGCATGCTTCCATGAACAAAGGAACTTGTAACCATGGTTGAAAGGAACCCTAATGTTAAAAAACGAGTTTCCTAAATGATTTCTCTTAACATTATTTTGAAGGAGTTGATTGACCCTTCATATCAATTTGTCTTTCTCTTCTTTAGAGATAAATTATATGTGCAGATTGTCATGTTACTCCCAACAGGCAGGACAGCTTCAGAAAAAAAAAAAGAATAGCCTCCTTTCACCCAAGTAGCAATTACCATCTGAAGAGCCCCTCTTTCTAAACTCCTTAAATAGGCCCACAAAGTGATAATTATTTTACGAAGGATGAAGTAATTCACAAAAGGGTAAAGTGAACAATGTGTTCCACCTAAAAACTGTACTGGATAATGGGATCTGGTGTATTGAAGAATTTTTGGAACAATGGATTTGGATCTTTTCTGAACGTCTTATGTGCACTTAATTTAATTTTATAAATTGTGATAAAACTGGGGGCAGAGGTGAATTTAAACCAACAGCAATTTAAGTATTGTCAGAACTATGGTTGTTTGCAATGTCATTTGCAATATTATTTCATTTGTTTGGGAAAAAAATCCCAATTATACTCAGCCTTTGAAAAAAGTCCCCAAAAACATGTTTTAGCACAATTTGGCAGCTTCAATGGAATTTTAGGTCCATTTTCCTTTCCCTTTTCACTCTTACAACTTCCATGCAATCTATTGTGGAAGAGGATCAATTGCATCATGCTGAAAATTAGGAAGTATTATTGGTGGCTATATTTTAAATTCTTCCCTCCAGCAATTCTACAGCAGTATTTAAGAAAAGAGTTATCTGAATTCATCTTTTGTCAGCAGAATGCTACAGTGATTCATATGTGCAAGGTAATAGTGCCCCCTGCCCTCAAAACCCATTATTAATTCATATATGGCTCTTCTTGACCTCTTGGCTTCACTTTTCTGAGCTGTCACTTTCTGGCACAATCATCCTGTGCTTCTGGGAAAGCATCCCAAGATAGATTAATTCCCTGCTCCATGATCAGAGAGAAACCTCCGACTATCAGGAGAGAAACTGTTTTCAAGCAAGTCCTTTATCTCACTCGTTCACCTCTAGGATCAATTTTCTAAACTTAGAAATCCTTATTTCAGAAAGGCTTCAAAGAAGGGATAACAAATGTTGGGTAAACTGTTAATCTACATCACTGTTCCCAACTCCCAGACCTTCCTCAAGCTTGGTTAATGACACCCACCCACCCACATGCACACACTTGCCCGAAGAACCAAGATAGGAAGTATAATCCATCAAAAGTTAAAGATAGGTCAGCAGTTCTTTCTTTCCATCTTGAGGATTTTATAACCTCAAAGCTGCCTCTTGCTAGACAGACTCTCTGTAAAACTGACCAGTGTTTCTTTCCCCGGGATACCTGAGCAATGAGATATTTATAGTACTGTGGAGCAAAAATCACCAAGGCTAATACAAGAAAATGTTTTTTAGTTAACCAAAGAAGCATCTCTTCTTATTCCCTAAAACTGAAAATCATTTCTCATCCCTGAATGAAGTACTTGCGAGAGTCATAGAGTTGAAAGAGATCATTTGAATTCCATGAATGCACTTTCCTACTTCTAGCAAGAATCTAAGCTAAATACATGGCAGTTGCATATTCACCTTCTATTTGAACCAGAGACATGCGGTGAGCTTCATGGCCGGTGAGGCAAGCGTGAAAGCCCCGCCGAAGCCCCGGCGCCGGGTCCGCCATAGAGTGGTAGAATCCCAAACCCAGTCAGCTGAGTCAAAGCCCACCGTAGTCACTGCTGTTGCTCCGAAGCCTCCAGGAGCACTTGCTCCTTTGCAAAACAATAAACTGAGCGGCGGGAGGGAAGGCGGTCCCTAGAGCCTGAAGTTTGCTTGAAGAACTGACTCCTCCCAGACTCAGCTCTCGTGCGGTCTCTTCTGACAAGAGCGAAATAACCTGCCCAACATAGGTGTGCTCAACTGCAAGGCATGATTCGCTGCTCCCAGATCAGGAGGTGGGAGAATCACATGCCTCCTTTCCATACAAAATTTTTCACTTTTTAACCCTTGCTTAACTCTTAAAAGGCGAAAATTCCTTATGCAAAGGAGGCCCATAGTTCTCTTGCCTCCCCCTATAGTTAACACTAAGCAGACTCAAAGTCACTGTGACTTGGAGTCTGGCAGCAACTACCTTGGCCTTTTTAATTATTTTAAAAAATTTCTTTAAAATTCTTTCCTTTTCCTCGTGAGACTGGTGAGGCCCCGCCTCCCCTGCCTCTAGTGACTGCACATTCCTGATTTGAACACATCCAGAGAAGGGAGACCCTTCTCTAGTTATTGGCCTAGTTCGGGAAGGAAATCAAAATTGTGAGTACTGGTACTGTCTTCATTGTAAAGTTTCAGCAACAGAATCTTGCAAGTTTGAAAATACTTGTAATAGTATGTGAGAATGACCTTGGGAAACAGGGGAAAAGGTGAGAATAGACAATAACCAGACAAGCAGCAGCTGAAGGAATAGGAGTATGGCAAATCTCAGAAGGGTCCCTCCCTAGTTTCTTGGATTGTCAAAGTGAGGGAGAAAGAGATGCAATATCATGTTAATGTAACTTTACAATAAAGATGAAGCTAGAATTTCTGGGACTGCTGCTTCTCAGAATAACCCTTGCAAATTTGGCAGCATACTTCTCCATTCTCTTGCCTTTACTTTCCAGAGAAATAGGGTGCGTCCCTTTTGAGATGATTTCTCCTTCCCCAATCTTTCTGTGGGTTGAGATATCTCTTGTCTGACCATTGTTCTGGCTTTGGATATCCTTGTTTTCCAGCATTATTCTTACAGCCTATTATGCTGGTTAACTGAACCTATGGTTGAATTGCTTGTAGCATAAGAAAAACTTCCCCAACTTTCAATCAGAATCTGCCTTCCTTCCAGCTGAATGCATGATTTTTATCTCCCTTAGAAGAAGGGCAAAAAGGTCTTGGCCTTTTGTTATGTTACAATATTTGAAGTGAACTAACATTATCGCCTTTCTTTGGAGACCTGTATTTTTTTTAAAAAAATAAACCCTGTTCTTGGTGCCATGGAGGTTCTGTGAAAAGAAAAATAGGACATAACCTGAGAAGTAAACTAGCAACAAATAATGTACAGAGGTTTCTATTCCTAATGCTCATCTAATTTTCTTTTGCAGCAGAGTGCTGAGTGGTAGGTTGAGCCTCTTCTTCCAATTAGAGCTTATGTGCACATAACTTGATAAGCCTTGCTGGCAAACTCCCAACCATGCACCAACATGATGGAAACAGGAGACAGAGGGGAAAAAATGCCTCAAGTGAGTAGGAGGAGTATGGCACAGGCTTGGCAGTTGCCATCTATTCCTAGAAGTTATCTGTTTTTTTAGGAAAGTGTTGCCTAGACAGGACTCTGAGGCTGAGGGAATAAGACCCAGGCCAATTATGGATTCTGACATTCCAACCACTCATCAATAGTCTGTGCTCACAGAAGAGAAACAAACGTGATAAGAAACATATCAACACATTGCCTGGCATCAGGTTCAGATAGTTCTTTTCTAAAGGAAGTTCTGCTACTTAGGCCCCGCAGCCGAGCTCCAAAGGCTGACTAAATGCACCTCCCTTTCCTTCCTTATTGATATACCGTGTTTTCCCGAAAATATGATATGTCCTCATAATACAGCCATGCCACATTTTTCTGGTGGGCAAAAATATAACCCCCCCCGCATATAAGCCCCCTGGACAACCCCCCACCTCTGGCCAGGCAGAGTGCGGCTCACCAACCTAGCAGTATCCCGAAGATGCCAAGCCGCGGAAACATGGGGGGAAGCAAAGGTGATCGCGTTCCGTGGGCACCTTTGGGATACTGCTAGGTGGGTGAGCAGCACTGTGCCCAGCTGAAAAGGGGGGTTGCCAGGTGGCTGCTCTCTTGAGAGCGGGCTCCCAAAGAGCTGGGCACAGCCTCATGGGTGAATGGCTGTGTTGCGCTGTCTCAACAGCCATGAAGTGACCGTGCTCACGAGCAGCCACCTGGCAAACCCCCTTTGCAGCCGGGCACAGCACCATTCACTGACCTAGGGGTATCGCCAAGCCGTGTGAGCGCCTGTTCGCTGCTGCCCGGCTCCCGCGGCTTGGCGCCTTCCAAATGCCAGTGAATGGCACTCTGCATGGCTGGAGAGGGGGGTTGCGTGAGCAGCTGTTCCTCTTTTGCTCACCCACCTCCCAGCCTTACGATGCATGGCCCAGCTCTCATTATGGAACCAGCAGCAACCCAGGCCTGCCACACCCCTGAACTGGATCTCCGGGCGGTTCCATAGGTGCCATCATCTTGTTTTTTGCTTCTGTGCATGCACAGAGTAATTTTTATTGCACTGCGCAAGTGCATGCAGTGTGCGTCAAGCACATACTGCATACCCATGAGTGAACCAGCAGTAGTGACTGCTGGAACCCACCCCTGCTCTAAGTCAGTCCTGAACCTTAGTGAATATCTGTGCACCTGAAATATCATCAGTTTTTCTTTTATTTCAAAGCATCATCAGCTCAATCTATTTTTTGCCCCTTTCCCTCCAAATAAGTTTTACTACACAAAACAGAGCTAAGTGTGTCCTTTCTGCAGGGGGAAAAACTGGAACCTTTGGAAATTGTTAGTCCAGAATAACTAAATGCTAAATACCCATTTTCTTTTAAATTACACATTGATTTATTCTATGGCCTTTAAGGAGCTCAAATACATGTGAACTATTATTTATTTCCAAAATATTAGTATTCAGCAACTTGAGTTTGGAATTAGAAGGAACAAATGGGAGCTATAACAAAATGTCTTAAAGAAAAATGCTCCTACACAATCAGCCAGTTAGCCAGTCATGCCCTCTTCCAGCAGTTTTTCTTCCACAACTCTTTCCTCTGTTTCTCACCTAAAACAATCCTGAAAGAGCTGTTTTTTTAAAATTTTGCTAAAGCTCCTGTTTGAAAAAATATCTTGCAAATTATAGGCAAGTGCTGATATCTCATTCTTTCTGGCCTACTATAGCTACTAACTTGTACTCGTCACTGGCTCTGTTCCCAAAAGACAAATAACTCACTCATCTCCTTTCCCAGTTTATAGACTCCCCATCAGGTGCCAGCAGCTGCTGATCAAGGATGGTTTGGCTTGCCTTCCTTTTGATAGTCACACAAATCAAATGTTTATTACAGTCATAGACCAACATAAGATAAAACAGGTTTTCTCCCCCCTTGATGTATGGTTTTCAACTTCCAGAATTATCCAGCCAATGGATGGACAGACACTCAAACTATGGTGATTGAAGCAAGAAGAACCCTCCAAGCATTAAGGAACAATCTATGGCAGTGAAATGGTTATCTGCCTCCCATTGATTTCTGTTCCCCCCTTCACAATAATTAAGGATCCCTTTACAGTTTCTGTACAACTCAGGTATTCTTTTCAATCTTGGGTTAGATAACTCCATGGCTGCTTGTTCTCATGACCCAGCTGACCAGAAGATGTTAGTTTAATTCTGCAAAGGTTTGGATTGGTTTAGGGCCAAATCTAACTCCCTTTGGTTAGTTGCCTTTGGTCAGTTTTTCTATAATAAGTCTCCCTCGCTCCCTGGCTGATCCTATTAAAAGTGAAGTGGGAATGAGCCTCTATGTGTCTGCTGTTTCAGGATAATGTAGTGATGGTGATGCTGCTTGAAAGCACCTACAAATGTCAAAAGAAGCTTCGTTGAGCAATTAGCACACTTATCCAACCAGCAGGATAATGCATGCAACTGTTCTCTGATCAGTGCCAGCCTTTCTGCAATTTCCTATATAAGTATTATCCATGACGAGAGGGAGAGCCTGTTAGCAGGCAGTTGTCAGGTTTAGAGGATGGTTGAGCGAGCAGATTTGCAGCCTAGTTCCAGCATTGTCACAAGAGACTAGCTGATTTCTGTGGCATTGAGTACCTTTGGCCAGCTACTTAGCAGCCATATCCATTTCTGGGCAAGAATAGCTCTTGTTCCCTCTGCTTAAGTGAATTGTTGCCATGGGTTATGCATGGGTCAGCCTCAGGCAGAAACACAGTTTGTTAAACATATAGGAGACAAATAAGCATCTCATTTACAGGGTAAGCAATTGTTATCACGTTGCTTGGAAATCAAAGCTACCGTACTATCAGGGCAATATGTGGATTGTTATATTGAAACACTAACACAGTTACTTTCCAAGAGGGAAATGTTTTGAAAGCCAACAGTTAGTTACAGGAAGAAAAAATGATTAGGACTGAATCCCTCTCCAGTTTAATTAAGAAAGGCTAAAAAAGAGTGCTCATTAAGTCTTCCTCAAGTATAGTGTTGATGCAAAGTAGCATGATGTACTAAAGAGCTGTGGGAGGGATTACAGATGCCAGTTCTGCCTCTAATGATGCCAGATTTGCTCTTTTGATCTCTGTCTTTGTCATATTTACAGAGAAGGACAGGATGATACTTCCATAAGCTGATATGTGGATAAGCCTATGGAAGAGTGCTACCTTTAGTATGTGCTGAAGGAAGACTGGGAACTTATTGTTGTTACTATTGTTATTTTTAAGATCCAGGATAATATACTGATTATGGGATTGAACTAGGACCAGGAAGGAACCTCTTATGTCCGAACTCAGTCACTGAAACTATTGAGCTGTCTATGGCCCCAGGGATGTGTCCCTTTTTGGGGCCAACAAAGGCTTCTTTAATTATCATTGCTGAAGACCAAAGGCATATTTTTCACCATTTTAAAGTGGAAAATAGATGGGAATTATAGTTTAAAAAACTTCCAATACTTCAACAAAGTTATTCTCCAAACTTTAATGGTTCCATACTTTTTTAAATATCATCCATCCAAAAATATTCAGCAGAGCTCCTGGGCACCCAAAATTTGCCTATCACTGACCCAAAAGAAAGAGAGGTTTTTTTGTGTGGGATTAGGTTTAGGATAAAGACTTATTTGTTTATGCACAAAAAAAATATCAAAAGGATTTTCTCATCTTCCAGACATCTGCTTTATCATGACTGGATCTGGGTATGGACCAGGTGGATCTTGGTGGATCAACAGATCCAACAAATCATCTGTAGTTGTATTATTGTTGTCATCAAATTTTCTTAAGAAGGAACAACTTAGTGGGTGGCTCAAAGATACATTTACTGTATTTTGGGCATCCTAAAGCTGAGTGAGGAAGTGCCATAAAATCTGAGTTTCGTTTTGCTTTTAAAACATGCAGAATCTATTTTAGAATGAAGATTTGGAATAACGTTCATCACCAGCAATGACATCTGGAGTTGGGAGTTCCTGGGCTGCAGGTTGTCTCCCCCACAATAAAAGTGCTGAAGCAGAATTGCTTTAGTGGGGAACTATTCCAGATCCTCCAAACTTTGTAAAATTAATTTCTTTCATCAAAGAGTGGCCACAAGCTTCATAAGAAAAACCGCAGTGAGATTTCCAGCCAGCGGAACACACTAGCGAGTGTATTTAGGACTGGGGCCACAGGCCCAACGGGATATGACTCATGTTGAATAAAGCACAGAAACAAAACAAAGCACAGATGATTAATAGTGCAAAGAGCCGTGTGGGATATTCTTGGTAGGAAGAAGAAAGCAAGTGATTACTGGAAGAGCTTGGAACAATAGTGCCCTGTTTGGAGTTCAGCAGCCAAAGCCTATGGAATTTTTCTTGCATAAGGGCTGAAGATGACTGTGAGAACAGAGGTCTTATTGGGCCTCATGCAGATGGCTAGAGCTCCTATAGGCAGCATTCTTTAAAGCAGAGAATACAAGGGACAACTACCCAGATGAGAATGTAGGACTTTGTTCCACGCCTAGCAGATCAGGGTACAATAGCAGTGACCAGATCATTTTGTTTTTAAAAAAAGTTATTTATTAAAAATGTTGGACATAGTGTGACATTTCTGGCATAGTCATTTCCATAGAGTTATTTTGTTCTTACAACAATAACAGTTTGTATCCATTACATAGGTATGTGTAGTCAGTCAAATTACCTACCCATTAATCCCTTTCATAATATAATTACTCTCAGTACATATACATATGCAATTCCTACCTTTCGTACAATCGTAAAACCATGTTTTCCAATTCTTAACTTATCCATGTTTCTCTGTCCTGATCTTTTCCCCTAACCATTGGTACCATTTGTCACAGATTTTGTGGTCAAATCATTTTGGATTGCAAGATAAAGACTCCCTAGAATGGGTTTAACCGAGTAATGATTTATATGGAAGCATCCATATAATTTTCTTGGAAATAAGCTGTAAGTGATTTTTGCCATTATATTTTGAGTTTCTATTTCCAGTCTAGCCTAAGACCCTGGATTGCTTAGTGGCCTCCTATTGAAATACTACCCAGATCCAGATCCAGAAGGTAGGGAACAAAACAAACAATTCTGATACATTCTTGCAAGCATCAAGTCATTAATCATGAATTGATCTCTCCTAAACTGCTCTTTAGAAATGTATGCCGAGCCTTAATGGGAATGGGCAATCCTGTGCATTTAATTTGGCTAAATTTCTTTCCTGGCCAGGCACAGATTATATCTGGATCCCTGGTCTATGTATTCAAGAGAAATCATCTCCACCGGTATTTCTGCTTATTTTCATGGCAAACATGGAGCACAGAGTTTTCTACCCATGCTTTGAGAAAAGTTTCTTTTGCATTCCTTTTGTCCTTCGCATTCAATCTCAAGGGACATAAGAAAGTTGTTTCCAAAGGGAGGATAATTAATTAATTAATCCAATTCCTTGGATTGTTAGTGGGTTTCTACATTACCCAAGTTACTTGCATTAACATCCTGCCTTTTATTATGGGCTCATCTCTCTACCAATCTAAACCTTCCTGGTTGCAATTACATTAAAAAAGAAAGATATCATAAGAAAACTCTTTGACCTCATAAAAAGGGGGAGCCAGGAGACTGCATAGTGATAGAGTGATGGAAAGAATCATAACAGGGGCATTTTCTCCTCCTTAAATGCCACTCTCCTGTGGCAGATTCTTGATTCTGTCAAGTATTTAGAGGATTCCCAGTTGATCTAGCTATGTAAGCATTCAGATGGGCTGAGGTTTTCACTCATCTGTGCTTTGATCCCTAACTCAGTCCCAGAGGCAGTCAACCTCAATGTTTTAGATCAGATATAGGCATTTGCCATTAACCATACATTACATTTGCCTTGGATTAGACAACTGTCAGTTATAAATCACATAAATCTGAACGTAAATAACTCAAGATCACCTGAAAACCTTTGTAGTGCTGATATGTATATACTGATACTTTCTTGAGATTGTCTTTCACAGATTTCCCAATAAAAATCATGCCCTGGTTGTTTTCTGAGCCATGAAATGTTCTGAACGGAGAGTCATCAGATAATCCCACTCCCTAGTATTTTGCAATAATAGTTGTATTGCAACAAAACACAGAGGTCCATTCTTAAAGTTAAAACAAAGCTTAAGCTAAGCCTCTTATATTGCTTGTCAGACTACATCTGTAAATGCAGAATCAATATAGAGAATTGAAAATTTGGTAAACTTTACCTGATTCAGATTAGAAAAACAAAATCTCACCAGTTCAAAGGAAGAAAAAGCATCAAAAACCTCAGGAGTTTAAAAACAGAAGAAATGTGTGAGACAGTATGTAGTAGAATATGTATGCATTTGTAATAATTCAGTCCATACAAAAATGCAATAGTGCCTTTGTGATTTTTAATCTCCTAGCAGTGTTGGTTAACAGCAACAACTAGGAATATTTTTTCTAGAGCAGCAGAACAAATAAATATCTGTGACTTTGTGCTCTCACCATGTCTTAATATTACTTCTAGAATACTTTTTTGCGGAATCTTGCAGAAGTGGCATGAAGCAGAAATGTGTGTCATTCATCAACCTTTGAATTAATTCTTTTCTCTGATAAATAAATAAAGAAGATTGAAAAGTAATCTGGACAAATTTTCTGTTCATGTTGTGGAAAAAAGCTTATATACACAAGTATATATTATATATATAGCTAGTGTTTAGTAAAATACTAGTAATAAGAAAAGTGAATTCTTTTCACATTCAGCTTCTTGGCATTATGTATGGGAAGAGAGGGAGGGAGGGAGGGAGGGAGGAAGGGAGGGAAGGAAGGAAGGAAGGAAGGAAGGATTGATTTATTCTTCCTTAACAAAGATTCCAAGGCAGGCACACCATCATAGTTTTTCACATCGTGCTTTTTAAGGTTAGATTCACTTTCAATATAACTGCCCAACCCTGGAAATACAGGTTGCCAAATATCTATAAATGATTTACCAGAAGATATCTTATCTCCTCTGGGCAAAACACATTGGAGAACAACGTGCTGTGAATCATCGATAGCTCTAGCAACACATTCTCTATAAATCTGTCCCAACAGTTTCCATGCAGAATTTATGATGGTAGGATGCAATCAAGCTGTTTTCAAGAAGAAGATTATGATAATGCAAAGTAAAAAGATATAGATTTAAGGGAATGAGCCTGGGAAACACCCAGAAAAGTGGTTCCCAATTAGATACTCTGCCAACATTTTGTGACTATGGTATATCTGTAGTCTGAATTTGTATTTTTAATAGTATTCTATTCATATTATATATGTGTACAGTTTTATCCTTTTTAACACTGCCCAGATTAATCCTGTGGTACGATGGGCAGCCATTAAATTTAAGGAAGGAGGGAAGGAAGGAAAGAAGAAAGGAAGGAAGGAAGGAGGGAGGGAAGGAAGGAAATAAATAAATAAATAAATAAATAAGCAAGCAAATAAACAAACAAATAAATACATACATACATAATAAATGAATAAATAAATAAATAAAAATATTTCCTAGAATCCCAACCCAGTATGGCTCCAGCTGACTGGGATATTCTGTGACTTGAAAATTTAATATATCTGGAAAGTTCCAGAAGGAAGTGGTTCAAGAAAGGGCATATGAAGAGCATCACAAGCCTGCTCATCTTTTAAGTGCCAAAACTTTCATTTTCCCTCTTATTAATTAAGGTAAATAGGAACTCTATTGGGAGAGAGAGATAGAGAGACAGAGACAAAGAGTATTATTAGAAGCAGAATTGCAAACAAACATTTCCCATGAAAGAAAAAAATCAGGAGGCTGCAAAAAAAAAAAAAATGGAATGACTACCCCAAAAAATCTTAAGGAATATTTGAAACACACAAAACATCACATATAGGAAATGGAAAGAAAGGTAACCACAGGAGAAGAACAGAAACAGCCTGGATTGCTGCACTAAGTGTTTGGATTTAAGGGCCCAAAATGTCCTTTCTAAGTTTCTGATTCTATTAATACAATTTCTGTTTAAGGTGAAACAAATAATCCAGGAACAGTTGACACTAGTCATTCCCAGCAAACTGCCTTAGAAATGTGCTAGACTTCTATGTCACCAATATCAGCAATGAAAGCAATGGTATTGGGGGAAGACACTGGGATGCAGAAGGCTACATAAACTTTTTTTTAATTGTCCTGTAAATTGTTAGGCATCAAAATTCATTTCAGGATAGAAATGAAGTATACTTAGAAACATGCATGGCTGGTTTTGTAAAGAAGTGGAAACAACGGGAGAAGACGAAGTACAGAAGGCGATAATAGCTATAGAATGCAACATGGATGCAATATATATAATTTAAATTAAATTAATATATAATACATATTAATGCAGAATAACCTTAGCTTTGTGCTTATGTTGTACAATACTTCATATTTCTTGGGAGAACGCCCAGAGAATATGTTTCCTTTGGGCTAAGAAAGGGCTGGGAATGATATGGTGTCTTTGACCATGTCTGTTCATACATGCACAAGCTGAGGAAATGGAAGAAGACAAACATCTGGACAGATCATTCTGATTGCTAGGCAACATCAATTTGCTGAAGGAAGAAGCCTACCCATCTTCTCTTGCAACCACAGCAATGTATCTCTGTGCAGAACCCTGTCCCCATTTTGCCTAGTGGTTACATTCTAGCAGCTCAGATTCCCCCTTGCATAAAGACTAACTGCTTAGGAAATATCCCCCCTTCAACAGAAGATGAGAAGAATTTTTCATCTCTTCATACAGTACCACAGGGCAACATTCCTGTTCAAATATGAATGCTATGTAAAAATTGACTGCCTTTTCTCAAGGACCATCCTACGATAAGATGCAAATAGGAGCTTGGAGATACAGTACGGACCAGAAACATCCATCTATGTGATAATGAGATTTTTTTTTTTGCCATTCTGATTTAATATTGCTGCATTATTCTTGCCACAGTATCAATATGCATATATTTAATTGGATGCAAGAATGAACATTCATAAGAGACCAAAGGAATATTGGAGATTTTCTTTGAAACATTACTGCTAAAATAGTTGAAAACCTATTCCTGTTGTCCTGTCTGAGGCTGTTTTGCCTTCTGAGGATAGCATAATCACCGCACATCTAGTCAACAATACATTATTTACATTTCTGAATGGCATTTATTTTAGTGACTAGATGCTGTGACTATCGCCATTTGCTACAAACACAGAGTTATGTTCTTATAAAGTGTCTAACCAAATGCATTTCTTCAATATATTATAGTTAGCTCGTTAGTTAGTTAGTTAGTTAGTTAATTAGTTAGTTAGTTAGTTACCGGTAGTTAGTTTTTCATAGCTTATCATCTTGTGAAAATGCAGCTCTGTTAGTTGATGTATGAGTCAGCGTATTGTTTGAACCCAGAACACTGTGCTATGCAAATACCTGATGCCACAATCAACAACCTCTTTGCTAATGTTGCTTTCCTCTTCAACGTACATCTGGCAGTTGGCTTATCTATATGTTATTTAAGTAATAAATGAAAATCAAACTTCTGCATGAGACACATGACCCATTTTTTTCTATTTATTTTATGCCAATGAATCATTGGCAGAGTTCCAATGTTATAGCAGCAAAAAAGCAATTTGATGACATACTCCTTCACTTATTTTTTTTCCTGGTTAAGATTTAACAATCAGACACTACTTAGAAACAGAACATTGTGTAAATTGTGCAGGAATAAACTTGATAGAAAACTTGGCATGTTGATTCAGACATCACGAAAGCTTTATCCCTTGTTGCTGAATTACTTATATTCAAATCTGTGCTGCCTTAACAAGTTCCTTTCTTTAACAAGGCATTTATGCATCATATTATAAACACAGAGAATAAAAGCTGTATAGTAATTGTAAGCTGCCCAGAATCTTGGTTGAGAACAGCAGCTATTGAAATTGAATGAATGAATGATAATCTTATTTTATTTATTTACTTACCTACCTATGTACCTACCTACCTACCTACCTACCATCCGTCTGTCCATCCATCCATCCATCCATCCATCCATCCATCCATCCATCCATCCATCCATCCATCCATCCATCCATCATCTTAACTGCCCATTTCTCTTGCAGGTAGTCCCACTCAGTCATTTTAAGTAACCCTAAGATTGATGACTTCTGTCTTTTATTTAAAAACAAAGATAATAGTAACCCATAAATTGCTCTCAGGCCCAGCATTGACATACCTCTGGGTCTCCAACTGAAGCTGTTTTTGGCAGTGATAGGCAGCCCTTTCTATATATGGTACTTTAGCATCTCAGAATCCCTGTAGAATATTGTTATGGAGATTTATGTACTTATTACATTTCAATCAATGAAACAATAACAAACATCCTAAAATATATCGGTATTTCTCAACTTACAGCAGTTTGTTTAGTGATCATCAAAAGTTAGAACGGCACTGAAAAAAGTGATTTATGACCGTTTTTCACAGTTACGATCTTTCCAGCACCCCCATGCTCATGTGATCTAAATTCAGATGCTTGGCAACTGGTTTATATTTATGACTGTTGCTGTCTCACTTAATGACAGAAAGGTTGGGCTCAATTGTGGTCATAGGTCGAGGACTACTCGTATTTCAGTTCATATATACAGTGACGTTTAAGCCACCAAAGGCTTTCTACAATCACCAATTTCCAAAAGGCAATCAGCATGGCAGCCAACATTTCTTTACAACTGGCCAATGTAAGAATGCATACGGCCAACAGAGACTGTTTTCGAATGTCAGATTCACAACAAAGGAACAACATTTCCCGGCCTTAATCCCAGATGCTTCTCCCAAGATGAACCCACAGTGGTCCTGAAGATACCTTGGTGCCAAGCCGTATGGGTTTCTTTAGGTTAAAAAAAATCAGCATTTTGAACCGAAGTGTCTGAGTAACCAATATAGAGACCTCAGCAACAGTGGTAAGAGGCTCCTGTCAGTAAGTGAGCTGCCATATCTTGTACCAACTGGATTTCCTGGTAATTCTCTAAATCACCCACATACCGCATATTACAGAAGTCCAGCTGGATGGTGATAAGTATGTGTGTTGCTATTACATAATTCTCACACTCCTAAGAACACGAAGGCATCAATGGAAAGCACCCTGGGTGTGGCTTACCTGAAGTTCCATTTACACAGTATTTAATAACAGAGGCTGCCCTAGAAATCAGTCTCTGTGTTGGCGATCTCATTGCTACTTGGTGAGGAGCCATGCTTAGCCACAGCACACTTATTTTCTAAGTAGATTTCTGATTCAAGACCCCTTATCCAGTATTACAGGCTCCTTTGTGCTGAATGGGGCAAGGAGGCTTTTGAGCTCCCTTCCTGCTCCGATGGGCTTTAGCTGTGGAGAACTTCAAACAGCCAAAGACGCTTCTTCAAGAGGCCATTGGACTTCCTGTTTCTTTTTTCTTTGAAGACAGAGCTGAAGAAGCTTCTTGGATGAGAAGCAAAACATTTTAAAAGCAAAACAACAAACAAACAAAGAAACAAACCAGAAAGTCAAGTTGCCGCTTGAAAAAAGCACCTTTGGGACAATCATGACCTGGATGACTGAGAATCTGCATAGATACAGAGCTTTAAACTATTACACTCCCTTTGCTTTTTTTTCATAAATTGGGTTACAGATTTTCAGGTTTTTCCCCCTTGGCATACTGTTGGTTTTTCTGGCCAAGCATAGCAGCTTTGTGCAATTTCTTTATGCTTTTCACTGACCTTTATCATACAGCTATGAGTGTTTGGAAAGTGACTTGAACAAACAGTTAATTAAGAGAAAGAGGCAAAGCGTTGGTGGACATAAGCCAGCTGTATTGTGCCACCAAAGCACTCTTCTGATAAGAGAGGACAATAATCCAGGTATAAAGTTGCCACCTGACTAGATATGCCCATATGCTTGATTTCTTTCTTTCTTTCTTTCTTTCTTTCTTTCTTTCTTTCTTTCTTTCTTTCCTTCCTTCCTTCCTTCCTTCCTTCCTTCCTTCCTTGTTATCATTCTCACATGAATTGCATTTGCCTTCATGGATCGATGTATATAAGTGTACAACAGTGTTCAGATTGTAATAACTACTCAATCTATTTATTTCTGAAAACTATAGGCTGATTACAATACTGTTGTGATGTTTTACATTTAAATATATATACCATTATAATCTTGTTCCAAAATAAAATTGTCTACTGATCTGGATTGATTCAATAACAGGAAGTGAGGATCCTCTGTCTTCAAGGCTACAGGTGAACTTCAGCCAAATTTCATGTACTCATTAATGTCCTTTGGGTCTCTTTGTCCCATTCACTTTCTCTTTTAATTTGTATACATATATGTTTCTGTAAAATCTGGTGCAAACCATTTTCATAAACACATGGCACAACATAGGAGAAAAAACACACCAGGACTAGATTCAGCAGTCCATCTGCATTTAAAAGACACAGATCACTCTTTTGAAGACAACAAAGTCCATATTTTGGACAGAGAAGGTATCTGGTTTGAAAGAGGGATCAAAGAGGCCATCTATGTCAACATCGAACAACCCTCTCTCAACAGAGGGGAAGGGATATGACATCATCTATCTCCAGTCTACAACACAATCCTTTCAACAGTTCCAAGAAGGCTCCACACCAATTTGCACCACACAGGTGACCCTGATGACACAGCTAAACCTCCAAGTGACCTTAACAACCCACTAAAAGAATGAAAATGTCCAGCTGTCTGCAAGGAGTATAAATCCTTCCATTCCCATCCAGTCAGAGCTGAAGAAGCTTCTTGGATGAGAAGCAAAATGTCTTCAAAGAAAAACCAGAAAGTCCAGTTGCCTCCTGAAAAAGCACCTTTGGGACAACCATGACCTGGATGACTGAGAATCTCCACAGACATTTGGTGAACAAGAGATAACAAAGGCTCAAGGAATATTCACTGGAATATTTAGGTGACTATTTTACAAACCAAACCTCAGGCTTCTGGCCTGTGTAATACCTGCTCCAGGTGCTTGCTCCAGAATGGTGTTTGTGGCCCATCCTCTCTAAACAAAGCAAAGCAAAGTAAAGCAAAAAGAAAAAAAGAAAGTATCTTTTGTGATCTATGACTAATTAACAACAAACTCCTATTCAGCACTAAGTTTGAATAAAATCTGTTTGCTCACTGCACCTAGAATAATGGAAATTCACTGATCTTGCTGCTCACTGCTGATCTTGTCTGGACTTGGGAGCGATGCAGAGTCAGCCATGAATAGTCCTTGGGTGAGAGTTGTGGGGAAGTAAGTAAAACACTTCCTTGAAGAAGGCTCTGCAAAACACTTCTGAATTATTGCCAAACTAACTGTAGGGACATTTAATAAAGAGACCAGGAATTCAATTTTACTTGAAAGAAAATTTATCTTTAAGAAACAAAAGGGAAAAACTGAGATGATTTCAGACAGACCCCTTCACCTGTATATGAAGTAAGGATTTTTTTCAATATAAAAGCCATCCAGGGAATTATACTATATTACATTACATTACTTTTAGTCCAATTTTACCATCAGGAAATGAAATTCTTCCTAATCTTAAATGCAATTGTCTTATTCAGGCTACTGATTCAAAGAATATGATCTGGATTGCTTTGTACGTGATGAAATTTGCTTTTTCTCTGAATGAAATAACTTTATTTAACTGGTCTTCCTTTTACTGCTGCAGAGATCATAGATTATATTCATATTCTTGTATGATGGGCCATATCAAGATAGGATGAGAAATAATTAATCACATGAAAATAGTGAGTTTGCTTATAAAATGTTGCAACCCTTCAAGTTGCAAAAAAGATACACCATATGAAGTCTTGTCTTTTTTCTTATCAATTCCCTCAGTTGGATTTCACTGCATTGCCTAACCATGTTTTGGATTATGTAATGGAAAAGATTTATGAAGATTTGGTAACCACAGACTTTGTCACTGTTCAAAATGAATGGTAGCCAAGCAGATAACCATGTCCTCTTATCACACTTTAGCTGATCGTTTCCTGTCCTGTGCTGGCAATAACACAGTTAGCCGATGTGTGATGAGTGTGTATGTTGGCACTTTAGTTATGTTGGACCAGGGACTTTTAACCTTAAAATATGCATTATACTTCTGGAACGTTGTCCTGTTTTGTCTGTAGAGAGGTAGGGAGCAACACTCTGGGTCTGAGCTGGTATTGTTATTTTTGTTATGTGGAACCCTAAATCAGAGGTGACCTCAAGATTCCTAAGCCAGATGTGAACCCTACGTTTCTCTCAAATGTTTTAACATCATTTTTAAAGTACTTTTCTAAAGACAGAAAAGATAAATTATTACACGCATGAGAAGTAGTGGGTTTTATTAAACAATAACGAATGAAATTCATCTACTTACAATTAAATCCAAACTTTCATTTATTTGGAAGTTGTCCTGGCTCAAGTTAGTTCCTCCTTATTTTTTTGCAGGTCTGTGTTTCTGTGCATCTCTGATAAAGGGGATATAAAGTCAGGACAGAGTTGTTGCTCTACAATACATAACCAATGCACAGGTTTTGGTACAGCTTTTTTTAATGCACCAACAATATGCCACACATCCCAATGGTATTGAGTAAAATAAACTTTATCCCCATATTTTTTATTTTATTTTCTGGTTTAAAAACTAATTTTTAATCTTCTAGAAATTTTAGGACGGTCCATAAATTTGGATAGGAAAAAAAATACAGTGTTATTTTCACCAAATTCTACCTGAAATATCACTTCTCATTCAATAATGAATGTAGAGAACAAAGTAATGTATAGTCTCTAGTCTCCAAAAATGTTTGTTAGATTCAATAGATCTCACTGTCTAAGAGTAGTTGAATTCACTGTGTTTTAACATAATAAGGTTCCTTTGCAATGCAATTTATATATGTATTTTATTATATGCATTTAACTACATTTTCTCTGGGAGGGTCTTTATGTCATTACTGATTGACAGAGAGATAAAGGGGGTGGGGGGTGAGCTGAAGGCAGACCATCCACCCCTTTTGTATTGTATGAAAGTAGCACTTATCTATTGGCAAAAACTGGTCAGTGATGCTTTATGAATATCTTATCAGCTGTAATGCTCATCAGATTGAAAAGGCATTGGACTGGATGAAAGACACATATTTGTACTGCAGTGTCCCTAACAAGCCCATGCAAGATAGTCACAATTAGTCCTGATGAGACACTTTGAACTGTGAAGATGACACTATTTGCTTTGATGCCGTTTGCTCCATTGAGGAAATGTGGGCAGTCCTGACAATCTTCTCTAGTGTTTCCAGTAGACATTTGTATTTCCTGGGCTATAAGAAGTGGAGAAGGAGGCTGAAAGAGCAGCATGAACCAAAATAACACGGAAGCTTCATTTCACTTTTTGGAAAGGAGGACTGTGGGGGAGGGACCCTATTGCTCCATATGTTAAATGTTGAAAACAACTTTACAGCCTCAGTGAAGCAAAGCACATTTTCAAAGCTTTGTACATCCTTAGCACTCAGGAGGAAAAGTCCTTATGGTTTAATACTGCCACTCAGCCTTGAGTGGCCATCCTACACACACACACATACACACACACACACACACACACATCTTGTTGTATTCGGGTCTTTTCCCATGTAAGATTGAGATTGTCTTGGCAACGTTTCGGCGACATCCCACTCACCATCTTCAGGCTGGGTTTTGGGCTTAAAGCGTTGTTGGAGCTGCCATCTTTGCCAAGACAATCTCAATCTTACACGGGAGAAGACCCGAATACAACAAGACAGCATACCTACACCCATGAAAATATATATATCCTTTAATCCCTTTATTTTGGGTAGGGTCAGGGTGACTGAATGGAACTGAGAGTTTGCTGGCTGGATGCCCTTCCTGACGCCTATGCAGAATTCACAGCAGATGTTTTCTTTTTGCACCCTGATAGAGAAACATCTGCAGTTGCCTAGGATTGAACTCTTAACCTTCTGAGTGGGAGATGAATGTCTTCATTCTTGGCCACCACAACACACACACACACACACACACACAAACACACATTTTATGTTGCTTTTTTGTTGATAAATAAATGAAGGGAGACTAGGAAAGAGAGAAATCTCTGTGTTAATGTCAGGGGCAAGATATCAAGAACCAAGGTTGTTCAAAGGAATACAAGTGTAATCCATGGTACCTCTAAACAAGAATCTTAAGACTAATGATCAAGGTAAATTGTGGCAAATAAGAGTCAACAGAATTCAAGGTGGACAAGACTTAGATCTCTTGTGGGCACAAAGGAACTCCAAACTGATAATGCACTTGACCATTCCTTCAGACACAGCCTGGTCATCTCCTACAGTTTCTTTGTGAGTGTTCTTGTGTGATGCACCCCATCAAGCAGCAGAAGGGTCCATGTTGAAAATGTGACATCAAGCTTTCTTATTACTTTTAGACAGCAATCGCTTGTCTGAAATTACAGCAAAAAGCTCAGTTAGTTTTGTGAACTAACAGGCTATTTCTGGAGGCTAGACAATCATTTCTTAATCCCATTCAGAGTGCTTGCTGCATCAGAGTATCTGAAAGCTATAGCCTCTTTCCCTTTGACTTGTTTACATCCAGCCAGACCAGTACAAACCTGTTCCTGAGCCACTCCTTGAAGGAGAGCTTCTGGGAAAAAAAGGGAACCTCCCCCCCCCCCCCCGAATTTGTTGAAATAGGATTATATAATCGATGTACTTGTGAAGGAGCCAACTCAACCTAATCCAGGAGAGCTCTTTTAGGGAAGAATTTACAAGGAGTTAAAGAAAGGTATATACTTTTTCAAAAACACTTGAAATAACTATGATAAATCTAATGTAGATTCCAGACCAGCCTCTCTGCTCGTACACTATTGAGACAGGCTCTGACCTTCTAAAGCTCATATTACAAAAGCGTTCTAAGACATTAGCTTATGTTTTTATTCATTTATTTAAGAACCACCCATCTCCCTCACAGAGAGTGGTGAACAATAAAATATTAAAAGCATAGAAACTGTGTGTAAATTTTAAAAGCGAAAATGAATGTTAAAAAACTGATTAAGAGTCAGGGGTGAGGACTTTCAGGGTGCTAGCCAGCCCCATGGCTGTGTCCTCTTCTGTGCACCTCAACAAAGGCTACAGAACCATGTTTTAACCCCTTTTTGGAAAGTCAAGAGAAAGGAGGTCTGCTCACTTCTGGGGGGAGAATGTTCCACAGTGCATATGTGTGAAAGAGTAGGGGGAGGAACAGCAGAGAAAACTCCCTTCCTGGACCCCGCCCGTTGTAATTCTTTGGATGTCTTGCCTTCCCTGCCTGATTGGTGGAATGGATTGATATAGTGGGATGAATATGGTCCTGTAGATAATCTGGTCCTATGTCACGTAAAGGTCGCAACCAACACCTTGAATTGGACCCAGATGGGCATCCAATGTACCAGTGGTGGGTTTCAAAAATTGTTTGAACCTACTCTGTTGTGGGAGTGGCTTGCTGCCCATGTGACCGGATGGGAGTGGCTTGTCGCCCATGTGACCGGATATGAAGATGCCGACGACACCTGTCAGAACCACCTTAAATTACCTCGCACACAGCACTGGCATGCATAAGAATATGATGTAAACTTGTTTTTTAAAAGACATCTTTCCTTTGTGTTAAAACAACTTCAACACACGCAATGTTCTGATTGCACCACAAACGCAGTAGTCATCCTTACCTTTCACAGAGGCACTGAGTTTTATACATATGAGCATGATAGTGTAGAATAATCATATCCAAGGACCAGTGGTGGGTTTCAAAAAAAATTTGGAACCTCTTTTGTAGGTGTGGCCTGCTTTCCGGGTCCACTGGTGGAACCTCTTCTAACCGGTCCAGTAGATTTGACGAACCGGTTCTACCGAATAGGTGCGAACTGGTAGGAACCCATCTCTGCAATGCACCTTGCACAATACAGTGTTTAATGTGACATTTTTTGGGTGGCCAAAAATGCACAAGGAGCCTCATTTTGTATCAGCTGAAGTTTCCGGATATTTTTTTAGAGTAGCCCCATGTTGAGTACTTTGCAATAGTTCAGCTAGGAGATTACGAGGGCATGAATGACTGAACCGTGAGCTTTCTTATACATGAAAGGCCATAACTGGCACATGACACAAAGTTGATCAAAGGCCTCCAAGTCATGATTGCCACCTGCTCTTTAAGCAGGTCAGACTATGAGACCTCCTGATTATTAGGTTTGTCTGGGTAGTGCAACCCCACCCAAGCCCAAAGATGATCAACGCCCAGATGCAGAAGGAATGCATATTGTTTGCCTAACTATTTTACTATTGTTTATCTTCTATCTGTTGGCAACTTTCTCATCAAGTGGAGATTCCCATTTTGTGCTGTCAGACTATTTCAGTGGAAGAATCTGAAGATTAGGTCTGGTCACAAAGTGATTCCTCATTTTCTCTGTCCTTTGGTGAGGATTCCAGATGGTGAGATAATTGTTTGTATCTAAAGATGAATTGGAAAAATGAAACACAGAAAAAATACTGTCAAATACTAAAGATAGACTAGATAGACTGTATGATTTTATTTACTCATATTATATGATTTATTCTCCAGTTTTCCAACTATGGCACATTCACATTAGTTAATTAAAGAAATATTTAAGCAAAACATCTAAAATTAGCGTAGTGCAGATCGTTGGATTTAAAAAGCAAAAAGGTGTTTCAGCATGAACATAGGTGTTCGCTTCCCAGGATCATGCAGTTGCAAGCCAATCCTAGAAGAAGATTCATTTTGTTTATAGTCAGAAACTATGCATTTACTTCTATGTGTTCTGGAGCATTTTGTAGCCTTCAATTAAGCAACCTTAATTAAAATAATAGTTAAACTAAAGGTGCTTTTTCAGGAGGCAACTGGACTCCCTTGTTTTTCTTCTAAAAGACTCCATGGACTTTGAGCTACACAATTTGGGATAAACACCCTTTGAATGGTGTGGGAGTAGAAATGGATTTCCAGAGGAAAAACCACAGACTACAGGAAACAAAAAACACTACTCAGGTGACCCTGAGGAGACAGATAAACCTCCAAATGCTTCAGTGACCCTCTAAAAAGATGCAAATGACCAGCTGTCTGCAAGGAATGTAAATCTTTCCATTCCCCACTGTCCTGTCAGAGCGGAAGATGCTTCTTGGATGAGAAGCGAAAAGTCTTCAAAAGAAAAAAGCAAGAAAGTTCAGTTGCCTCCTGAAAAAGCACCTTTGGGACAACCATGACCTGGATGACTGAGAATCTCTACAGACACTGTTAAACTAGATCAGGTCAGAAGGTCTTAGCAAAGCCATATTTTTAAAATTATTTACTAAATAAATCCTAGAAAGCTGGTTTTACACAATTCATTAAGCCAGTCATAGCTTGGATTGAGGAATGACCTCAGTCACATTTGAATAACCCCCATCCTTTTTCTTTCTTTCTCTTTCCTTAAATCCACTTTTCACTTTCATTCAAACTATTGGTGTTTAAAAGAAAGAATAGGCATGTCTTTCCTTGAATGTACTATGGAGCAAGAAGATGGCCACAGGAAACAGCCAAGAGGAAGAAGATTCATCCTACACCCCCCCCCAAAAAACTAACTGGACTCTCCTGTTTTTTTTTCCTTTCTAAAAGTGTCTACAGACTTTGAGCTACACAATTTGGGATGAACACCCTTGGAATGGTGTGGGAGTAGAAATGGATTTCCAGAGGAAAAATCACAGACTACAGGAACCAAAAACACTACTCAGATGACCCTGATAAAAGAAAAGGAACGGGATGAATGAGGCAGTTTCCAAAGAAGAGATGGATGTTGCCTTGGACTAATGAACAATGCAGCAGGAATAGTGCAGGGTGGTGACAACAGCACATATACAAAATGTAGCCTAGGGGAGAAGAGCTATGAACCAGGAGATGCTGAGACTGATGTCCTGTCTGCTTAATTTCATTTGGCAAGTGACTAAGAAGGAACATGCAGCCTACAAGCATGAATCATTTGGATTTCAATTTAAGTCAGCTCAAAATGGCAAGGATGTTTGGCTCAGTTTTTAACTTGGTCCACCAATAAATTGCGTCCTCTTCAAATGCAACTTTCCAGAAGTTCATTCAGTTATAGAATGGAAGGAAATGTTTCAAAATCACCTGCAAAGAATATCAAAATGTTACTAAAAATATTTCTTAAAATTGAGGTCTCGTGTGCTACTTACTTTTTCCGCAAGGGGCTGAACGCAATGCCAGGGGAGCCCTTCACTGTGTCCTTCTGAAAACATGGTAAATTTGTATGAGGAATGGCAACTAAGTCCAAGGTTGACAGGGACTTGGCAGAGGCTTGAACTCAGAATTCTTGGATTGACTCCAAACAGATTTCTTCAATCTTTGTGACCTTTTGTAACTGGATTGTCTGTTAGTAACGGCTTCTTTAAATCTGTGTAAGCTTACATCAGTGTTGTCATCTAGCTATGAATTCTGTCAGCCTCTTTCTCACTTTCCTTTGATTTTCCTGAACATCAAAGACTTCCTCAATGACTCTTGCCTTCACATTATGTGTCCAAAGGATCTACGCTTCGCTGGTAACCTCACAGTGAATAGTCAAATCTAACTTTTTATAGCAGTAAAAGATTTGTTCTTTTTGAAGTCCAGGATATTCTTAACAATTCTGCCTAGCACCACAGTTCAAAAGCAACCATTTTTCTTCATTCAATTTTCATTCATTCAGCTTTTCAGAGGAGCCACTTTTCACAATTGGAAAAACTATAGCCACGAGGCCTCTGAACTTTCACCTTTTGGGTAGACTTACAAAAAAATGTCGGCCAAGCAGCATTCATCTCTTTCTGCCATGGCTTCAATCAACACTTTCCCTTTCTATTCAGTTGTACCATATATTTCAAATAATCTGCATTAGTCCCCCTATACCCAATGATGGCAAGCCTATGGCATGCATGCCAGAGGTGGCACGCAGCGCCTTCTCTGTGGGCACATGAGCCGTTGTCCCAGTTCAGATCCGCTGCACATGTGTGTGCGATTCCCGCTGGCCAGCTGGTCTTCGGGTCTCTGCTGCACATGCGTGGCGGGCATGAGGCATGCAGATACGTGGAGGGGCAGGGTGCATGTGCGGGGGCAGGGTGCATGTGCATTGCATTTTGGGGGTTCAGGCATGCACTTTGGGCACTCAGTCAGGAAAGGATTAACCATCACTGCCCTATCCTGTATTTTATTGTAGGCAATAAGTACATTGAAACAAAAATCCATTGGAAACGTGAGTATCATCAAAAGTGGAAGCAGATTCATCTTAACCAGCGAATTCCCTTTTATTGACATGTAGCCAGGTTTATGATGTCCTCGACTTACAAAAGTTCATTTAGCGACTGTTCGAAGTTACAATGGCACTGAGAAAAGTTACTTTATGACAATTTTCCCACACTTATGGCCATTGCAGCATCCCCATGGTCACATGATCAAAATCCAGATGCTTGGCAATTGTCTCATATTTATGATGGTTATAGTGTCCCAGGGACATGTGATCATCTTTTGCAACCTTCTGATAAAAAGTCAATAGGGAAGCCAGATTCACTTGCAACCAAGTGACTAACCTAGCAATTCCAGTGATTCAACTAACAGCTGTGACAAGAAGGGTCGTAAAATGGGTCAAAATTCACCTCACAACTGTCTCACTTAGCAACAAAAAAGTTGGCCTCAATTGAAGTCATAAGTCGAAGACTCTATATACTTAATATTTAACTATCAGAGAGGCATGGTAAAAACCTGTAATTATCCTCTTATCTATGCTTCTTGTTTTCCTAGGGGAAAGGGATACTGTCAGGGTTTCAAGTAACACCCCCAACAGAATAAAAACTCTGAGGCAAGCATTTTCCTCAAAGTAAGAATTTATTAGACATGTCATATTGGCACATCTGAGGAAAACCTGAATCTGAGGTCCCTGCATTTTCCCCACCCCAAATCAAAGTCAAAGTTCCTTCCCCTTCCATTCACATCTGCATCACATGGCCCAATCAGGCCACTGTCCCAACATCATGAAACTTACAGTCATGCCTCCCCAGGCACTGGTGAGATGTCCTTGAGCCCCTCGGGAAAGAATGTTGTTATGATTACACACCCCATAGTAATCTCAGCTCTCCCCTCCCGTTCCCACAGCTTGCTTAAAGGTGACTGTGGCAGCCCTGAAGGCTCTCATCTAAGATGGCTCCAGGGCTGACAGATACTCAACAACCTAAGCTTAACATGACCCTGGCAAAAGGATGGGACACTCAGCAAAAGAGCTTAAACTTCTTGATTACCCAAGAGATACTGCTGGCATGTTGTTGTTTTTTTAATGTATATGGCTTGGAAAACATGGGGACGGTTGTTAGAAGTCATTTGACAGAAATGTTGGTAGCATCCTTAATTAAATTTGTGCAAGCTGAATTTACAACTACCATCTTAGTGGCACAAGAATTGCAGGTAAAAGTAGTACAATAGGCAATATTCTACCACTTACCTACTCTATAGCTTAATAAAACATGACACTTTTTCCTACTAGAAGTCACCGAGAGTTTAGCAAAAGCCTGTATAAGGATGGCTTTTCCATTATGAGATCCCATCATCAGTGAAAAGACATGGGCTCATATGAAAATGATTTAATATGTTTCATGTGTTGAAAAAAATTTCTAACTGAATGCAACCATTGAACCACAATATATGATCAGGTCAGCCCTGAGGTTATGCATAAGGAGACATGGGAATAATGAAAGGGTATCCAGTAATGTAATTTATTATTGCTGTATCCCCCCACCCCACAACCATATAAAAATGCCTGCTTCAGACCCCTTGGATAATATGTAATTTGACTGGAATGCATTTGCCTTCACTCTGTGTCTCAGGCACCAAGCCCATTTTACTGTTTCTGGAGTCTCATTCTCCTTCTTATCCTGTCCATTTGTAAATATGATTGGCAGTCTTCCTTTCTGTTGATTCCAATGAAGAGGAAGAAGAGGAAGCATGAGAAATCCACTCACTAGGGCATACATTGCTTAAACATTCCCTTCTCAAGGTGAATAACATCCTCTCTGGGTAAAACAATTGCATTAATATAAAAAGAGGATGTATAAGACATAACACAAGCAGAGACTTTGGCAGAACTTCTTTAGTCAATATTGATGCTTGCCAAAAGCAACTTTTAGAAGTGGCTTCTTATAATCCCTGACAAAAAGAAGGGGAGTTAATAAAATAATCCTCATTTATGGGACATAAATGAGGATTATTCATCCATCCATAATGGACAAAGATACAAACAGATAGAAGGAGCACCCATGGGATTAACCCTCTCACCCATCATCGCAAACTTATACATGGAAAATTTTGAAACTAACGCCTTAGATAAATCTGAACACAAACCCAAACTCTGGCTTAGATATGTAGATGACACTTTCGTGATTTAGCCACACAGGAAAGAAAAACTGGACAACTTCCTCACACATCTCAACAGCCTACACCCCAAAATACAATTCACCATGGAAATAAAAGCAAACAACCAACTTCCCTTTCTGGACGTCCTAATCTACAAAAAACCCAATGGCTCCCTAGAACACACCATCTATTGGAAAAAAAACACACACCAACCGCTACGTAAATGCACAATCCCATCACCACTCTGCACAGATCAACTCCGTAGCCAAGACCCTCATCTCCAGAACCAAACACCTAGCCAACAAAGACCACCTGAAAACTGAATTACACACTCTCATAAATGTATTAATCTCCAACGGATTCCAAAGAAAAACAATTACCAACCTAATCCAAAGGGAGACTCCCCCAAAAACCAAGACACAGAACAGGACAACGGCATCACCCTCCTCCCTTATATCAAAGGCACCACAGATAAAATCAGCAAAATTCTCCACAAATACAATATCAAGACAGCCTTCAACACTGACCAAAAATAGCCAACATCTTAAGAAACCCCAAAGACAAAATTCACCTAGAAAACCAAGGAGTCTACGAAATACCATGCAAAATCTGCCCTGCAACATACATAGGACAAACGAACAGGAGAATAAATGCACGCATCGCAGAATACAAGAACATAGTAAGAAAAAAAGAAAAAACTTCCTCCCTTTTCCAGCACCTTAAAGCTACAGGACATGAAATTAATTTTGAAGGAACCAGGTTAATCTCCAAAACTGAACACTTCAACAAGAGAATAATTATGGAAGCTATTGAAATAGAGAAACATCCTCACAACATGAATAAACATGATGATACCTCCCACCTATCAGACATCTGGAAACCAGCCTTAGTCAACAAATGAGCCCCACCCACCACGCAGGCTGTTACAACACGAAACAACAACAGACACATAGCCAGCACCAATCAGCACCAATCTACCAATCATGATACAACCACACAACCAATCATTCCACTTACTGAAACAAAGCCAGCACTCCACACCCACCCACCAAGATTTATAAAAGACGGCAGCTCCGATCACACTCTAAGCCCAAAACCCAGCCTGAAGATGGCGAGTGAGATCTTGCTGAAACGTTGCACATACATACATACATACATACATACATACATACATACATACATACATACATACATACTGTCTTGGGGGAAAATGAGCAACCTTCCATTTTCTCATGTCACATCCTGAAAGTGATATGGCACCAAATGGCAGAGACTGTCTGGGTCCTAAGACTAATACATGCCACCCTGTCCGAAAGGATTTTGATTTTTCTGAAAGCGGCTAAGGATGCAGTGATGGTTTGTACATGAACTCTATTGGCATGAAAGGAAAGACAACAATCACCTTTGCCCACCATTCTTTTGTATCTATTTGCTAGTGTTTTGGCACATTATTAACAACAGCATCCTGTTCATCCTGTTAAGACAGCATTGGGATTTTATACAGGGGTAGGATTCTACCGGTTCGAACCAGTTCGGGCAAACCAGTAGCTCAACAATCAGTTGGGAGCCAACTGGTTTGCTCCAACTTTGAAGTGGGCCCACTCACCCAACCCTGTGCTATATCACCTATATTTCCTTTTCCGAAGCCCAGCTGATCGGCGTGGCAGATTGCTGCACCCCAGCTGTTTTCCTCACCAGCAGTAATGCTGACGGTGAGTTTTTGGTAAACTGTGCACATGCACGCAGCGAACCAGTTGTTAAACTGGTAGGATCCCACCCTTGGTTTTATATTTCTGGGAATTGATCCCAGATGTCTGATTCCTCATTCCAGAGGACCTGTCAAAGACAAGAAGAGGGACACAAATGAATTTCAAGCAATCATAAGGGAAAAAAAATACTTATGTAGGCTGATTAAAGTGAGCAGATAACTTTTTTTTAAAGAGTAAAGGTAAGATATTCAGGGCATTTTGAAATGCTAATATTCATTGGCATATACTTTAAAAAAAAATATGAAAAAAATTATTCTGTTCCTTTTAACCCCTTAACTTTTCATTCACTTCCCCAACTAACATGCCAACATTGTTAGAAGTAATTCTTTGAGGATTATATCAGAAGACTGTCAATAGCACTTGCCCTTGCCATGTAGTATTACACAATGCAAAAAGAACTGCCAAGGAATTACAGACCAGTTCATATTTAAGACTTTATTATTGCCATAAAAAGCTTTAAAATGTTAAAATTGGGAGTGGAATAATTAGCAGCTTTCCTACTGATTTACTAAGATTATCCAGGGGAATTGCTCCCTCCCCAAACTGTGTATTTTCATCTGGAAGGTATTCTTGACAGTGGCACTTTCTCTCTGAAATGCTCTTCCCACTTTTATATATTGGACTCCTATAGCATTATTTAGAAACCTATGAAAGATCCATCTTTGCACCCAGGGCTTACATGCAGGAAGAGAAGTTTATCCAACACAGCCTTGGAAAAACAATTAGTTTCATTGAATGTTTATGAGCTTCCCCATAGGTTTCCAATTAATTCAGATCTGAAGGGTGATTTATTTATTCAACTATTTCTTCTGTAATCATTTTATCCATAATACTTTTTGTAAGGTTCAAGTGGCAGATTGAAAACAATTTTGTTCTTTGGAAACATCATTACAGGCATTGAGTACTTGAGAATGGGTTTTTCAGAGAAGACTGGCTCTCATTCTCCGCCTCTCCCATAATCTTGTTTTATCTCATTTTTAAAGTTCCAGTCTTGTAGACAATTATTCCCTGTTGATTTGCCAGGGGTGATTTAGGTGTCCTTGAGAATCTTTACTTAAGTATTCTACAGCTACTTGGTGTATGATATTATTGGAGAAGACTTGGTTTTGGGTGGAAAACAGACATCTAACTCAATATTTGAGACAATTTCCACCACCACAGAATGCCTTCCCACCCTTCATGTGTTTTAAATTAGGAAATTAGAACTGGGAATTGAACTTCCCACCCCTCTCCTCCCTTGGCTGCTCTGCTTATGTGGATGGAATAGTGGGAAGTAATTGCTTTTAATAAAAAAATACTGTGGGAAATTTTGAGCATAAATTTTCCATGTTCAATCCAATTTGACAATAAGCCTTCAGATTTATCAATTCACTTCTGATCATGTGTGATTCTCCAAGAGATTTTGGGTTGTCGGTAAGCTATGAAGTGATGACAGTTAAATGCTAAGATGTCAGAATGAAATTTGGTTCCATTGTAGAAATATAAATTTTTACATTTGCCTCAGTGCCTTTTGTAGCCAAGTAGCACATAGTTATGAAACAAAAATTCCCCCATCAATCCAGAAAAAAAGAAAAAGAAAAGGATGTAACAACCTTGGGAACTTTTCTATGCTCTGAAGCACTTGATCTAAAGTGCTGATTCATTCATTTCTGCTGTTCACTAGAATTCAGCTGTGAAAAGGTTAGTTCATTTGGTCATTTCCTTTCTTGCATCACAGATCAGACAAGGTCACTTCCTCAACCAGTCACTGATTAATCTTTATTTCTGCCAACTTGTGGGCAATGATTACCTAAATAGTCAATCATTAGGTACGGGTTACTAACTGGCATATACAGAAACTGGGTTCAATTGAAATCAAGTCTATAAAAGAAAGTATGGCAAGCCACACTTCTGATGAACTAAAAGCCACAATGCCGATTGAAAAAGGTCATGTCGTAAACATTCTTAAAGTGGGAAATTAATTCAATTTCTGTAGCCACAGAGCAGACAGTTGGGAGTTTCAAAAGGATGCTTACTTTTGACAAAGCTTTGAGTGAAGCATCCTACTTGAGTAAACAATTAACAGGGGAGAACAAGTTGCAATTGCCACAGGAGACAAAATACTTCAAAAGCTTTTGCCATATAAAGCATGCCAACAAGGAATGTTTTAGTCAGCATTCTTTGTCTTTGAATGAGGTCAGATGCTTCATCTTTGAGGTCATGAAGGAGGAAGATCTTTGTCTATCTCCATAATATAATTTTTTGACATCTGATATAATATCTGGGTGAGAAAGAGTTCCATCAAGGATTTGCAGAAGCTGTGGTGTAGATCAGTGAAGTTACGCTTCTATTCCTGTCAGGGGTGTCAAACTGGTGGCCCAGGGGCTGGATTCATCATGTGCAGGCCTTGTCCACCCCAGCTCCATGAAGGGGGAAAATGTCACCATACATCACGTGACATCAGTGATGCCACGAGTTTGACACCCATGCTGTAGTTAGTTCAGAGTCCTTTCAAAATGTCACCCAGATTCTATCCAGGTGAATTGCAGTGGCTTTATCCAATGAGAGCAGCGTCTCCCCATGCCCAGAACTTAGTAGATCCACCAATCTAGAGAACCTGGGCCTCACTTGACTCATTCAGATGGTGTGGTATACCTTCAATAGGTACTTTGCTATGTGAAAGCAATGTGATGAAGCTCTGTCAGGTGGAACATCTCATATACACCTTTGGTTGTTCAACCTCTTCCCTCAGTAGTCTAGTCCTTCTTTTGAACTTCTTATAGCTGTGTACAAACTGAGGAGACAAAACTATGTCCAGTATTATAACTTATGGAATGTTGTACATATGCCTGTAAGCGTGTATCAACCTAGCTATCAAATATTGGCCTTTTAAAAAAAGACCCAAATAAAAGGCCATTAACACATGGAAACTATACTGGTTGGAATTAAGAATGGACAAATTTTTTAAAAGGATGGGGGGGATATAGAGCAAGAACAAACAGCAATTAGGCCTAAATCCAAATTATCTGTTACTTAGATGAAGGATGGAGAAAACATAGCCTTAGAGTTGCATGCAGTGTACCAGCACACTTTTGTGGTCTCAGGAACAGTGCAGAAAAAAAATCAGCCCCAAATTTGATTTTTTTCCTCGCATTTCAGGAGGCTGAGGAATTTTAATAAGAAAATGAAAATGCTTAAGCACCATTTCATTTCATAAAAGTCATGAATTTTGCTTTAAAAAAAAATCCTGATTCTGAACACTTTGGAGGGCATGGACCTCAACATGCAGTATAAAATCTTGTTTAGTCCTCAATCTTAAACCTGGATCATCTTCTCTTCTGGGACCTTCTATTTGAGATGGGCTTCTTGTAACTGTGGTACTTCCCTAAATTGTTGATTAGCCTTGTTCAGTACAAGATTCCCAACATTGCCAACCAATATGGCAGCACCTGGCTGGATTTGATGAAGACTAAAATTGAAAAATAAGCTGATAGCCAGTTACGGAAGGTCAACAAGGCCTATGAAATGCAAGGTTATTTGGATTAAACTCCTGAGTGCTATTTCCTGTCCTCTTAGTTCCTAATGGTTAATGGCTGATAGTGACATTGGCAAGTTGTTCACTGTTTACTTACATGGGGAAATAAGTCCTTGAGTTAAGGCTGGGAAGCTTCCTGAATAAACTGGATGAGTTGTATTAACATACCCCTAGCTGGCTGGTCCTGAGACAGTTTCATAACATCCAGGACTTTCAGCCAGCATTGATTTCTCAGGCATCATACAGGGGCATTGCTACACACACACACACACAAACACACATCCACATTATAAACTACATATATTTCTGGCAGCACAAGGATTCTATATAACAGAAGCAATTATTTCAAACTGAGTTGATTGGGTCACGTGCTGTGTGTATAACATGGCATGAGTGGAGTTGCTGCACGAAGGACTTTTAAGGTATCCCTAGCAAATATTTTTAAATACACAATTTCTGTTCCAAGCAACAAGCCATTTTAAACATTCCCAAGAAAATTACAGCTCATACAAGTACGGTGTTGGAACATGTTCATGAAATCTAATGCTTCAGTCTATTCACTTCCTTTTAAACAGAAATTCTGCCATGATAATTACATTAAAATCCTGCCCTGAAAAATAAGCATCTGAAAGCACCATACAGGACATACATTGTATACGAATAGATACACGTTCCCCCTCCTCTAAGAGGGGGTAGAAGGCACAGAGAACCTCATCTATGAGGGTATGGCATAAAATTACATATTTATTTCTCTCTCTTTTTGAGAGAGCTTAAGGGAAGGTGAATATGCCATTATGATATTTTTAAGGGTAGCATCTTTATTTAAAAGAACTAGCACCATAATGCCATTTTCCAGTGAGTCTGTTAACATACATTTGCTATGAGCAGATATTTCTTCACTCGCCTTTTTCAGTATAATGCAGTTTTTCATATCAGTCTTTTTACTCACTATATATCCAAGAGAACACTGTATTTTTAGGTATTTTAAGAAGATGCTGTATTTTTAGCACTATCAGCAGAACAATGCTGATGCTTGTAAGTGTTAGAGGTTTGTGTAGTCTAATTGCAACTATTAATTTGCTTTTAAAGAGTTGCTGGATTAAATCTTCAAAGTGGAATGAACATCCAGAAATGTGTGAGTCACATGTGTGGTGCACAAAATCTATGGCTGGGCCAAATATTAATTTTATTTTTTTAATAAAAACCATTATCAAGAAGCTAAATCTGTAATCTAATATTATTTGCAGCTAAAACTGGGGGGAAGTCTGTGTTTGCAGAAACATGAACCAAAATATATACAATATTTTATATGGACATATTTGTAAAAATGAGAAACTAAGAAAAACCAACAGCGACAGATCTTCCTGTGACTAGAACACATTGGGTTTTAAAATATGTTTGAAGTTCAACCGATAAACAATGTCAATGAACAAACCCTTGGTGAATTTCTTGAGATCAAGAGTTCAATTCCAGAACTAGGCTCTTTGCCAATTCACCAGATGCATGTCCAGTTGACTAAACACAGAAGACAAGAGATCAGGAAGGCCCAGTAGAAGAATCTTCTCCCTTCCCTCCCAGTCACCTTCCATATCTGGAAGGCATCACTGGAAAGGAGGAGAGAGAGAGTTCTTGTCTTCTGATACGAATAAGATGTCCCAAAGAGAGAAGGATTATCAAGACACAAAAAGTATGAAAAGGGACACACATCTGCATAAGATCAGTATACACTATTACACTGTATGTATATAGAGATGCATGTGAAATGTATTACTAACATAAAAATAGAAATACAATATGCTCACTAAGACTTGTCACAGAGCAACTGCAGGTATTGTATATGGATGGACAACTTCAAGGCTCCCTTCTTCTAAATTCTCTGCATTGGAACTGGACTGACCTTCTGAGCACCCTCTATCAAGTAAGGCACTTAATCAACCTGCATACTAGCTTGAAGTCAGACAAGCCAAGATTTGCTGAAGATGTTGGCAAAAGTTGTCTTTTTGTGTCACTATTTATCCATTACCCCTGGAAACAAAGCCCAGGTTGGCTCCACATTTTTCAGATAGGACTAAAAACTAAATGAGTGCTTTGATTATCTTTGACTGGGATGTGAAAGTTAGTAGGCCTGCGATATTTGATTTAAAAAGAATATCCATTACCTTCCATTGGGGGCAAGTAAACACAACAAAGAGTTTTGTGGCAGTTAGCCTCTGATGAAATGGATTATGATCCGTTCAAATTTATGTGATAATAAACATATGAGTCTTTCCCATACCACAAGTAATTTTACTGCTTTTATTGTCAACGATCATTGCAACTGCATCCCTCTGGTGATAGGAAATGAATGAATTCAGCCATGTGAATGTTCTTAATGCCTGATGTTCTGGAACAAATTCAGACCCTTCAGCCCTTTAGAGTGAGACATTTGATATCTCTTGGGTATAATTCAGAATAGCTTAAGCACACAAGTCTTTCTAAAATCAATAGGATGAAACAGTTGTATACTGGAAGTTCTAAAGGTTTTTTTTCCCCATTTAGAATTAATGCTGATTACCTGTGTCCCTTCAGCATAGCAACTGTTTGGGAAATTAAACATCTTATTCCAATGCTCCATTTTTAAAAAAAAAAGGTAAATCAATGTATATGGGATGAAATAATTAGCCTCTTTTAAATGTGCTTAAGCAGAAATCAGTCCACTTATCTTTATCGGAATTATTCTTTCCCAACAACTTGTTATATGACACTTAGCCAAGAATGGGACATTGAAAAACGACTAGCTAGGAATTCTGGGAGTTACAATCCTAGCATATCTGTGAATGCCAGGTTGGGGCACTTGTGTTAAAGACACTTTTTAAAGAAAAAATGGAAGCTGAGAAATGAACCCACAGCCTCCTCCAGTAGCAATTATTATGGGAGTAGGGCTATTCAGCTTCAAGCTGGACCTTCAGTGTTATGCCTCAGGAGTTTATACAAGTCTTTTACCCCCTACCAATTTTTCCCATATTGTGGACTGTCCTTTATCTCTTTTCTGCCTGATGAGGCAAGGAGTGATGTGGTGCTGCCTCCAACAGGAAAAAGTCAGGCAAGAGAAGAGCCAGAAGGCAATCATAACCTAATCTTTCCACAGTATCATTTATATTAGAGAGAAAAAAATGAGTTGTCCTTGCTTAGAATCCTTTCTCCCAAAGATATTCCTCCTTCTCCTCCTTCTCTCAAAAGAACTGTAAACCTAATCCTATTCAACCCTGCGAGATGATATTCTCATCCCCCAAAGTTGCGTGGTATGCACCACTGCAAGTGATTGGCCAGGAGGCTGTTACTATTGCCCTACTCCAGTGTTTTTCAACCACTGTGCCGTGGCACACTAGTGTGCCGTGACATAGTGTAAGGTGTGCCGTGGGAGAATTACTTTATATATAGTCAATATAGGCACAGAGTTACATTTTTTTAACATTTTCTAATGGTGGTGTGCCTCGTGATTTTTTTCATGAAAAAAGTGTGCCTTTGCACAAAAAAGGTTGAAAAACACTGCCCTACTCCAACTAAGGCAAACCTTCCTTCTGCCTGATGGGCTGGGATCCCAGAAACAAGAACCAGGGCAGAGGGTTTAGTCAGGTGGATTGAGCCATCAGATCCTACTCCATAGCATTGAAACAGTTATGGTATTTTTAAACAATGATATGGGCACAGTTTTACCTTGGCTGATTTTCAAAAGCTTAAGCAGACATGGCTAGAGATTGAATTGAAATGATTATTAGGAAATCCCAAGGCTTTAAAAAAGAGACTTTTAAAGAAGAGATTGGACAACCGTTTGTCTGAAATGGTATAAGGTTTCCTGCTTGGGCAGGAAGTTGGACTAGAATACCTCCAAGGTCCTTCCAATTCTGTTACTCTGTTATAAACCCCTTCCACACTCTTGTCAAGAAAATACATAGGCATGTTC
The DNA here is from genome assembly GCF_051295495.1 of Thamnophis sirtalis. NCBI lineage: Eukaryota > Metazoa > Chordata > Lepidosauria > Squamata > Natricidae > Thamnophis > Thamnophis sirtalis. The sequence continues at coordinate 74,266,771 of NW_028261383.1, read as the reverse complement.
ATGAAGTCCCCAGGTGTGGAGCATGATTTAAAAGAGACTTTACTTACTTAAATATAAAATGTGATGAATTCATTAGGGTCATTAAGGTTTTTGTTTTACTGTAAATTCAGTGATATACATCGATATTTGACACAAAGGAACTGAAACTTTACATTACACATCAAGGTAATTAATTTTGGAATCGGTGTTATTTTGATTTTAAACTTTAGTTGAGCTCGCTGAACTTTTTAACACTGGGCTACTGTGTTCTATTTTGGGCTGATTACTTTTGTCATGCCTTTTACATATTATCCTAATTTCAGAATTGTGATTGAAAGAATTTAAATAATAAGTAATAAAACAATTTTAATTTTACATGCGGACACACACACGATTTAAATTTTATTAAATAAAATATAGAAAAGAGAGCTTTTTGGATATTAGTATAGACCCATCTATTATGGTCTATACAGAGCCACCCCGCAAGAATTAATAGATAACTGTGACTGTGTTTATATAACACATTCACACCAAATTAAACATCTGATACATGAAACTAGCAATATTCTTCAATTATCTTCCAGGTAGTAGATCCTAAGGACTGAGGAAGATGTTGGAGTTCAGAGTTGTCCGTACCATACAAACTGCATTTCCTCAACGAGCAATTATACTTTCTGTCTACTGGCTTGTATTCAGCTGCCTGCCTGTTCAATCTTTCTGTATATGATAGAAGAACCAGCTGTACCGAGAACAATGATCCTGTGCTCTCTTGTGCAGAATTCATTTCAACAAGATTTAGCCCACATACTAATGCTGAAAGAAGAATGCCAGTACTGTGTATTAAATCTTCCATAGCTCCACAATCATGCTACATTATGGCGAGTAGCAATGCAAGATTTCCAAGCAGGACATTGGTTTGATGATGCAAAGTCCAACTCATGCAAACATTCTTGAAAAAGTGTTACCTCATCTCGCTGAGGCAAACTGCAGCTGCCTTTCAGGTGCCTAATTATATATGGATTTTCTGGGAATAAACAACTTCGTCTTTTCCAAGATCTGTTTCATTTGAAGGAAAGAGCGTGCACTTTGTTGCATCTTTCTGAAGAAGTCTTTTAGAAGACTTCCTCAGAAAAATTGAAAAAGAAAGATATTGTAAGGAAGTTTGCAAAATTTTCTGTACCGGAAAAGCTAGAAAGCTACATTTTGTTTTCCTCTCAAACAAGAGCCACACAAAAACTAAAATGTCCTCAAAACCAATATCCCATTCTGCCTTTTTATGAATTGATAGCCTTTGGTTTGGTTGCACCAAATTGATGACAACTTTCTACAGTAGAGCACATATAAACAAAACAACTAGAGTGGAGTTTCCTGCCCTCCCCCCTCTCTAAACCTCCAATTGAAGAGACTCAGAAATATGTAAACGTAGGAAGCATAAAAGGAAGGAGGTGGCAACCTTTCAAAGCTGCATGCTGTAAACAACCATCTGTTGCACAAATTTCTACGGCTTCTTTAATGCTATGATTGTTTACAAACGACTCATTTTTGAGGCCGTGCCAGAGCTGCATATCGTTTTTTGTGCAACTTGGCTAGGAAATGCTCTCCCACACAACTTTGAAGGATCCAAATTGGTCCTTCAGCTGGTACTATAAATATTTCAGGCATGTAGCTTTAGTGTGAGGTTTTTGTTTTTGTTTTTGTTTTAAATCACACACAAAACACTGGCGCTCTCACATACTGTCACCCCCGTGGCTGCCAACAGCATTATCTTCAGAATAAATCTGTGGGAACCAAAGAAGAGACATAAATAAAAATCACAACAAATTCTATGTGTGCATTTTTTCAATGTGTCACGGATCTCTCTGTGTGTCTCTGTGTCACTCTGTCTATCTATCTATCTATCTATCTATCTATCTATCTATCTATCTATCTATCTATCTATCTATCTTCTATCAAATCAGCTCTCTACTTGGGGATATAAAGGTCTATTCGTGAAAGAGGAAATAAACATTTTGTGAATGGAGAAATAGGACATACCATTATTGTCACCTCTCAGATTCCGTGAAACTGAGTTAACTGCAAGTATCCTCATCACAGTCGGCCTTGAAACAATGATAAACTCCCTTTGCTTCCTCAAGCCAACCAATCCCATATACCCCTGTGCTGTATTTCTAAAACAACAACAACAACAACAAAAATCAGTAGTTGTTTCTGAGCTGTCTGAGAAAGCACTGCAGCACCACTGCCTACAAAGTGCTCAGTGCAACACAGGTGTAACCAATGAACCTATGGAGGCAAGAGCCAAGGAGTAAAAGTTTCTCCTGATTGAAAAACATCCCACTTTGAACTCTGTGTATAATGGATATAGGGTCACAGGGTATCCTGAAGCAGCACCAAAGCTTCATGGGGAAGTACTTTACTTTATTTCCATACTGATGTGCCCTCATATGCCCCCAGGTAATCATATAGGTTAAAATATAATTCCAGCATTACTTGCCTCTCATCTCATGTGTTTCTGAAAGAAGAGATTATTTCAAATTACTGGGTGCTTATACAACTGTTGCTTTCCCCCACTGCTTTCCCAGTTGTACTTTGTGATTTACTACGTTGCTTTCTGGTAGCTTATTTTAACAGTAAGGTGGAGCATCCATGCAATTATGACTCAGACCCAATTATGACCCACCGTAAAACTTGGTGATGTGTCCCCACTACTTCTAACCCCTCAAAAGACAAAAAATAAAACAGCATGAAAGTTGCACACTTAGACAAAGGTACAAAAGATAAAATGAGATTAATTTACTATAGAAAAATTTACTATTTTCCTTGGGAATATAGAGGACAATAAAATATAAAAGCAGAATTGCAGGTTCAAAGACTCGCTTTTGCAGTTAAGAGCCTTACTTTTGATTATTGCTACCCTCCAGATGGCTCTCAAAAGTGCACAGCTGGTTCATCCTCTTGGATGGTCTCCATGGCACTTATTCTTATGTCGGTCCAAATCCTCCAGCTCAGGACAAATGAGTTTTCTCACTTCATAGGCAAATAATCAAACCTGTGATTGCTGCTTTCCTGGGATGTGACCAAACCTTTGCTGGAGGCAGCTGGATGCTTCCTCCCCTGCACGGAGGCCTTCTCAGAGGGTTCAGCTACTTCCAGCATTTCTCATAAGAAGAATAGATTCTGATGGAGAAAGTGGTGTGCAGAGGCATATGTGTAACAACAGTCAGTAACAATGATATATGAAATAGGAGGAGGAAAGAGTATATATCCACTGCCTTGATTTACTTATAAAGTAATAAAGGTGGGATTAAAATCTAAATAAGTAAATAAATACTTCTATAGGTCCTATCTCAGGACATTGTATGTCTGTCTGTGTGTGTGTGTGTGTGTTCCACTTTTCCCTCCACCTAATGTTCATACAACAATACATCATCTTGCTATTTTAAACAGCCTAAAAATGTAAAAAAAAAAATTGTGGCTAAAAAAACCTTATACTAACTTTATCCACAATTAGTTCATATTTGGAATCATGCATTCGTGGTTGTTTTTTCTTTACAGTAACACAGGGTTGTCAAACTCGTGGCGGTGTCACCTGACATATTGGAATCCCCCCTTTGCTAAACTGGGTGTGGGCGTGGCCAGCGCATGATGCATCCAGCCCACGGGCCAGGAGTTTGACAGCCCTGCAGTAACACATGGCAAATTCTTACTTTCTTTGATTGGAGATAGGTTTTTAAAATTATAATCTCAGAATGAGTATAGATAAGGATACCAGTTTCTAAAGGTTAAAGCCAATCACTTATATGATGCTTTTATCTGATGCTTGACACATCCTTTTTATGAATACCAGGATTAATAATTACCTTGAAAGTATAGTGTTCATAGTTAAAGATTTTTTTTCCATATGCGTTGTTTATACAAAGCATTATCTTAGCTTCATAAGTGATATAAGCAGATAACAATAAGTATTACTATTTGCTGATTACTAATTATTAGTGAACAAGAGATACAGAATTGTCCTAATGCATTCCCATTGTATGAGTATGTGTATGTCAGGGGTGGGTTCCTGCCAGTTCTAACCTCTTCTATAGAAGAGGTTCCACAAATCTACAGTGCCATTTAGAACCAGTTCCAGCTCCATCCCCCCCGCCCGTCCGCACATCATCAAGATGAAAAGCGAGAGGAGAAATTCTGGGAGTTGAAGTCCACAAGTCTTAAAGCTGTCACATTTGAACATCCCTGGGTTTTTTTTCTAAAGAGTTAGGGTGCAAGGGTCTTGTAAATTGACAACTTTAAGACTTGCGTGCTTCAAATGCCAGAGTTTCTGAGTCAACATTTTGGTTGCTAAGCAAGAGCATTAAGTGAGTTTCAACACATTTTACAAGTTGGCCATGCCCACTCAGTCACATGGCTGGCAAGCCACTCCCATCCAGTCACATGGCCAGCAAACCACTCTCACAAAGCAGGCTACACCTACAGAAGAGGTTCTAAAGAATTTTGAAACCCACCACTGGTGTATGTGTATGTATATGTATATCTAAATATGCAAAAGTCGAGCAAAATGTATATATACACCCACACACACACCCCTCTAGTCTTGAGCTTTGGAAAAGTCCCTGTTTTGTAGCAGCATCTTTAATTAACTTCATTGGGACACTAATAGGTTTCTTTCTATGGTTTATGATTATTTGCTTTCTGCCTGAAAAAAATAGGTATTACCAGCAGATAAAATAAGCTATCACTCCCACACTATTTCTTTAGCTGGACCTGCACAATTTGTGACTCATCAGACTGAACACAGCTCACTGATCAGGATACCTCCTGCCATTTAAGATCAACCATCAGCAGTAAAGCAACAAACACGAAATGCACCCCAAACTAGCACTTGGTAGAACAACTGTTTTGTAAAAGATATTCAAATGCTGTGATCAGAATCATCAGACTATGGTAATCTCTTTGATGCTGTATGAAGTAAAAGTTGAACTTCAAAGAAGCAGGATTGGAAGAATATTGACACTTTTGAACTTTGACATTGGAGAAGATGCCTGAAAATATCATGACAGCCAATTAAAACAGATGGATTATCAATAAATCAACCCAGAGTTCTTATAGAATGACTAGGCTCAAAATAACCTATTTGGATTCATTCTGTGAACACCTAGCTCTTTATAAAAGACTCTAATGTTGAGAAAGCTGAAAGAAACAGAAAAGGATTACCAAATTAATCAGAGGAGAACCATCTTACAAACAAGGAGAAATTTTCTAACAGTGAGAACAATTAACCAGTGGAACTGGTTGCCTTCAGAAGTTGTTGGGTGCTTCATCACTGAAGATTTTAAAGAAGACATTAGACAACCAGTTATCTGAAATGGTATAAGGTCTCCTGTTTAAGCAGGGGATTGGTCTAGAAGACCTCCAAGGTTCCAACTCTTGTTATTCTGTTATAAGGTGGATAGAATCAGTTACAGTAGTGAGAAGTGTATCATTAGAAAATTTGAAGTACCAGTTTAGGGACAGATAACCACGGAGAAGACCTATCTATATGGTCACTAAGGGTTGACAATGACTTGATGACATAATCAATCAATCAAGAAAGAAAGAAATGATACTAAATTATATCTGGGTCGGCGGAAGTACCATCCCAAGGAAACATAATCTGAGATTTAAAATAGACACACCAACAATAATAGAAAAAGAAAGGGAGAAAGGAGGAGAGAATGAAAGGAAGATGGGGGAAAGAAGAAAGAGGTAAGGAGAGGAGGATGGAAAGGAGAGAAAGAGGAGGAGAGAGGGTAGGAAGGGGATGAGGAAGAGCAGGAGTAGGAGGAAGGGAAAGGAGAGCAGGAAGGAAGAAAGTAGAGAAGGGAGGAAGGGAGAAAAGAAAGGGAAAATAAGGTGGTGTTATAACAGGAGGAAGGGATGGTAAACAAAGCAACCCAAACTGTATATTATAACCTATTAAATGAAATAATAAATGTATAAGAACGACATGCTATATGTGATGATGGGTTTTCTTGTTTTGTTTTTTTGTTTGTTTTTTATTGTTGTGGGTATGTGTTGTCTATGTAACAAAAAATTAAAAAAAATATTTAAAAAAAATAAAGAACTGCAAACATGTCTTGTATTCAGGTGAATATTTATCATTTGAACAAAACAATTGTTTCTTGTGTATTCATCCTGGAAAACTTTGGGAAGAGCCCTAGCTGTATAATAATATTGTTGTTATTCTTAGAAGGTCTGCATTTCTTTTAAATATTGACTAAATGCAAATTTGATGGCTTCAAAGCCAGCATTTTTAAAGTTCCTGTTTTCTTTCCTCTTCTACTTAATTTGAAATCTTGCTAAATGTTTTGTGATTGAAAGCATTAGTGCTAACAAATTATTTACCTACCTACATAATTTGGAGAACTCAAAAGCTCTGTAAGCTTAGAGTTCTTGACATCTTGATAACTTTGGCTAATCATGGAAGCTAAGCAAGGTTAGAGAGCTGAGGTGGCACAGTGGATAGAGTGCAGTACTGCAGGCCACTTCAGCTGACTGCTAACTGCAGTTCAGCGGTTCAAATCTCACCGGCTCAGGGTTGACTCAGCCTTCCATCCTTCCGAGGTGGGTAAAATGAGGACCCAGACTGTGGGGGGGGGGGCGATATGCTGACTCTGTAAACCGCTTAGAGAGGGCTGAAAGCCCTATGAAGCGGTATATGTCTAACTGCTATTGCTAAGGTCAGCCCTGGGGAGTAGTTGGATGAAGAACTGGGTATTTCATAGTCATTGGTTAGATTTTTAGATTAGAAAAGCAAGACAACATTCTAGAAAAAGATAATGCCAGATCATTAGGATTCAAGTATGTTTTAGGGGTATCTTTATCTGCTTAATAAGAATTGCAAAATATAAGACTGTTAACTTTGTGGAGAGCTCAAACTCATGTCTGACACATGACATTAAGATTGATAGAGCATAAAAATGTAGGCCTTCCTTACTAGTTATTAGTTGTCACTAAAACAAACCTCCTTTTGGACTGAATAATTACTGTTTGGAGCAGTTGAAAAGATGCACCCAGATTCTGGCCTAGAGAACAACATACATACTCCAAGTACACATTTTGAGAATGAGTCAACTATGGAGCAGTTACCTATGATATGACAAAATTAAAGTGAATATTGATTTCAACAATTATTATGTTAGACATGCCATTCTGAGAGTTTGGACTAAATATAAAACAAGGTTTTCTGCAAACCCTTTGGATTTCCCCACAGGAAGTTTTTTTTTTTTAGAAAAGAAGTGGTGACAAGGCTGAACTGGTAGACCTACGGTAAAACAGTATCTTTCAACTTGGGTGACCTCAAGTCTAATGAGAAGCTAGAATCAGAAGGTCATGTCTGCCATTGGTTTACATATCTACAATTGAAAGAAAGATTCAAATTAGACAAAAAAAATTATGGGTTTAACTTTTTGAAAATGAATTGGAAATCCTAATATGTAGCCACATGTGTAGTCACAAATTTAGTGGCAAGATGAGATGGCTGTCTGAGGCCCTGGGGGATACAGAGAGGACGCTTATTGTTATTCTAAGGCCTGAACTATTAAAGTGAGACTGAAATGCCTATTTGATTGAATTTCATATCTGGGCTGCATTGTTTGTTATTCTCCCCTTCATCTCAGGCAACTAATCTCCTGTGCATATTGACACTTCAAAATAAAACAGAAGCAGCCATATGGAACAGGAAAAAACATGCATGAATATTGGGTTGAATGTGGGGGTGCCGATTCTTCACTTAGCCTTCACAAATTCATTCTCATCAGGCAGTCAGGATTTGCTTTTTAGGGCTCCCGCCAACTTAATGGGGCTTTCTTTGTCATAACAACCATTGTTTTTCTAATGCCCCTATTACTGTGATTGTTATCTATGAATCTGTGGATAGTATTTCCACATGATTCAGAATTAGAATTCTAAAGCCAGTGAAAAGTATTCTGAGATGAGTAAGGAACTAAGTGGTTCCTCAGCCTGATTTTTCTTAACAGTAGAAAAACACTTATCTGAATATAATACTTGCAAAACTGTTTGGATTCATGAGATTTGATGGGAAATAGACCAATTACTAGCATATCTCATCTCTGACCCAGTGGCTGGCTCTTGCTGAACAAGTACCAAAGTATTTATTTTTATTCAAAAGATAGACTGTACCTTATTCGTGTAAATGTTCAAGAACAGTTCCATTTCTAGCAGAACTTTAGTCAAGCTAGAGTTGGAGCATGAATAAACACTACGGCATTGTCAAACCACGTAAATTGTTAAATGTCATGCCTTTACAAAATATCAAAGCTAAGCAGGTAAAGAGGCTTGAAAAATGCTTGAATTTTTATTCATGGGGTAAGCCTGTTATGTTCATTCTAGTAACAGTGATTTGGCTGGCACAAACTGACGGAGCATATATTCTCTTTCCATGGAAAAATGGTTAAACCACTTTGATAGGAATCCTCCCTGAGGTCCAAAAACTTTTCAGGATCACTTATTTAAAAAGCCAAATAAATAACTTAAAAACCCCAGAGTTAAAGCCTAATCCATATTCTATTGCCTGATCAAACATTAACCTGCCATTCTGAACGTGGAAAGCTGAGGTGGCTGCCAAGAGAAGCTGGTTAATACAAGTTCCATGAATCATTCCACCAGCTCATCAGCTCATTATCCAAAGAAAGCCCTTGGCAAATTGACACAGAGAAGGGTGGTGGGGATGAAGAAGGGTGGAAGAAGAACATGACTCATTTCTCCAGCAGTCACCTCCAGGTTATGGAAACTGTTGTCAAGGGAAGCTCAAGTAGGCCATAAAGCATTCACTGGAGCAAAGAGAACAGTGATGATGCTAGATTGTAGGGTGTGTCCTGTGAACAAATATATAGGTCCATTCCAGTCTGTTTTAACATCCAAACTCTCCCAATCTCAAAAACCCCAAGGAGGAAGTAGGTGCATGTGTAGACTTGTTTCAAGTTGAATTCTAGCCAACATTCAGTCTTGCCATGTCAACTTGTGCCAAGGCTTATTGGAGATGCAGGGATTGTGCATTTCAGAGGCAACTATAATAGCAACAGCAGTTGGCTGAATTTATTTCAAGGATCTTACTTTAGGGCTGAAAACTCTGGCATTCTGGGGACATAAAGAAAAACTGCCAAAATAGCATCATCAGTTTGAATGTTCTTTTATATGGAATGGAAGAGAACAGGAAAAAGCCCACCACTGCTCATTTTTATTTACAATTAAATGCTGTTGATGTAGCAGAAGCTAGATGGTCATTTCTCATATTGTAGATGTTTTAACTTAGATTCCTCCTTAGAGGAGAAGTTGGACTTTGTGGGCTTTCTTCCAATGATTACTATGATCTTTAAAGCCTACATTACTAAGAGATAGTATATCTGGGGGGAAAAAAACCCTGATCACCACACTCCTGTCTGGACAGAAGCTTCAGTTATTTGAGAAAAATTTCCTCTAGATTTCAATAGATTCTTATCTGAGTTTTTCTGGTCTACATGAAGCTCAAATTGTTCATTGCCTTCGCTCAGTGAACACTCCGATGGAGCGCAGGAGTTCATGGCTTCCATGACAGCCATGGGCTTGACCCAAGTAATTTGGGGCCCGACTCACTCGGCGGGCCACATGCTCGACCTCGTATTCCTCTCGGAGCTGTGGAGTTGTGATCTTGGTTTGAGGGGTAATGAGATCTTGCCCCTGTCATGGTCGGACCACTACCTACTGAGGCTTGACTTTCGGAGACCAAACCCCCACTGTAGGGAGGAGGAACCAATTAGGTTGTTCCACCCCAGGCGCCTTATGGACCCTTTGGGCTTTCAGACGGAGCTTGGAGTTATTCCTGATACCCTCGTCCGCAGTCCGGCGGAGACTCTGGTAGCTGCCTGGAATTCAGCAGCGACAGAGGCTCTTAACCGGATTGCGCCTTTACGGCCGATCCGAGGCAGTGGATCCAGGAGGGCTCCTTGGTTTATTGAGGAACTCCGGGAGATGAAGCGCCGAAAGAGACGCCTAGAGCAACGATGGAGATCCAGTAAGTCCGAGTCAGACCGAGCACTTTTAACATCCAGCATCAGAGCTTACCTTCAGGCAATTAGGACGTCAAAAAGGACACACATTGCCTCTCTGATTGCTTCCGCTGAGTTGCGCCCAGCCGCCTTGTTCAGGATCACCCGTTCCCTCCTAAACAGGAGGGATACGAGCGATCCTTTGCAAGGCAGAGCTGAGGATTACGTCCAATTCCTCGCGGATAAAGTTGCTCGGCTTCGGATGGACCTGGACTCCAATTGCGCAGAGCCAGCCAAGGCACCAGGGGAGAATCTGGAAGGACATCACTGGATTGATTTTCAATGTTACCCCTGAGGACGTGGACAAGGCCATGGGAGTTGTAAGTGCCTCCAAATGTGTACTGGACTCGTGCCCCTCCTGGCTGGTCGCTAACAGCAGGGAGGTGACACGGGGCTGGATCCAGGCAGTTGTTACCGCCTCCCTTCAGGAGGGGTTCTTTCCCCCCGCTCTAAAGGCGGCGGTGGTGAGACCCCTTCTGAAGAAGCCATCTTTGGATCCAGCCGTGTTAAACAACTATCGTCCAGTCTCCAACCTCCCCTTTGTAGGGAAGGTTGTTGAGAAAGTGGTGGCCTTTCAGCTCCGGTGGTCCTTGGAGGAAACCAATTATCTAGATCCCTTCCAGTCGGGTTTTAGGCCTGGCTACAGCACGGAAACCACTTTGGTCGCATTGATCGATGATCTCTGGAGAGCCAGGGATGGAGGTTATGCCTCCGTCCTAGTGCTCCTTGATCTCTCAGCGGCCATCGATACCATCGACCATGGTATCCTTCTGCGACGACTGCGGGAGGTGGGGGTGGGAGGCACTGTCCTACGGTGGTTCTCCTCTTACCCCTCGGACAGGTCGCAGTTGGTGTTGGTCGGAGGGCAGAGATCGAACCCTAGGCCCTGAATTATGGGGTGCCGCAGGGTTCGGTCCTGTCACCCCTCCTGTTTAATATCTACATGAAGCCACTGGGTGAGATCATTCGACGGCACGGGATAAAATACCATCAGTATGCGGACGATACGCAGCTGTATCTGTCCGCCCCGTGCCAACTCAATGAAGCGGTTGACGTGATGTGCCAGTGCCTCGAGGCTGTTAGGGACTGGATGGGGGTTAACAAGCTTGTACTCAATCCGGATAAGACCGAGTGGCTGGTGTGTTTCCCTCCTACTAATTGGCCAAGTTTTCCATCTCTCAGGCTGGGGGGGTCAAACAGTACGCCCCTCAGACAGGGTTCGCAATTTGGGAGACCTCCTGGACCTACAGCTGACTTTTGAACACCACTTGTCAGCTGTGACCAGGGGGGCATTTGCCCAGGTTCGCCTAGTGCACCAGTTGCGTCCCTACCTGAACCGGGAGGCCCTCACAACAGTCACTCATGCCCTTGTGACCTCTAGACTGACTACTGCAACGTGCTCTACATGGGGCAGCCCTTGAAGAGCATTCGGAGACTTCAGCTTGTCCAGAATGCAGCCGCGCGAGCGATCGTGGGTGCACCTCGGTTTACCCACGTAACAGCTATCCTCCGCGAGCTGCACTGGCTGCCTATTGGTCTCCGGATATGCTTCAAGGCGCTAGTCGTCACTTATAAAGCCCTTCATGGTATTGGACCTGGGTACTTGAGAGACCGCCTGCTGCCAATTACCTCCACTAGACCGATTAGATCCCACAGATTAGGCCTCCTCCGAATTCCATCCGCCGGCCAGTGTCGACTGGTGACTACCCGGAGGAGAGCCTTCTCTGTGGCTGCTCCGACCCTTTGGAACGAACTCCCCATGGAGATTCGAACCCTCACCACCCTCCAGGCCTTCCATAAAGCTGTTAAAACCTGGCTGTTCCGACAGGCCTGGGGCTAAAGAGCTGTTGCCCCCGTCTCGAATGGTATGACTGTTGTGTGTTTTAAATTGTGTATTGTCATGTTTGTTTTTTATTTTTATTTTTTTGTCTGTACCCCCCCCCCCTTTCCCAGATTTGATTTGTCAGCCGCCCTGAGTCCCCTTCGGGGGAAAAGGGCAGCATATAAATATAATAAATGAAATGAAATGAAATGAGACAAACAATCTATATTGCTTTTAAAGAAGTTAAATAAATGGATTACATAAAAGGAGAATGGGGACAAACCTTTAGGGATTATGTTTCCTCTTTTTTTTCCCTGCGCCCTAGCCGGCATGTGTTAGGATTGTTAAGTGGGTCGTAAGGTCAATGGATGGTTGACTGATCAGCAAACATCTAATTTCATTTTCCAGCCCTCTCAGTGGACAAGTCATAATAACATTCAACTGCCAATTTGCTTTGGCTGTTAGTAATTCAGATTCTTGTAGAGTGCATGAGCTTGCAATAAATGTTTTTATGTATTTTAAACTGCCTGGACTTCCTGATTTTCCTGTCCTTGGCACCTACAGCATAATATTACTAGACTGCCTAATAGAATTTGTTAAAGGTTCAAAAGTAAATAAAGATGGAAGGAAGGAAGGAAGGAAGGAAGGAAGGAAGGAAGGAAGGAAGGAAGGAAGGAAGGAAGGAAGGAAGGAAGGAAGGAAGGAAGTCAGCAATCCTGCTGGATATCATGCTGTAACTCAATCAGATTTTATATCAGAAAGGTATCCAGAATATGGTTGTGTCCTGATGCTTTTTGTAAAAAAATATGGCTGTGCTTTCAGCTCTCATTAATTTTAATCTCTATAGAATATGCAGGTGACAAGAGTTTGATCTTCAGGCTTTGGTGGACACAGGCTTGTGATACTAGATTCCTTATATAATCAACCACCAGTGTTTAAGCATGGCAAATCTGAAATAAATTTATTTATATTCAGAAGTCTTAGTTTTAGTCGGAGCACAACAAGTTAATGAATGTGTGAGATTCTTGCCCTTGCCTTGGCTGGACAATATGTATGATTCTCCTGGTTTTTTTTGGAGGAAACTCCCATCATTTTTTTTTTCAGGAAAAGGGGAAAAAAACAGCCCAGTGCCCTCTTTCATCTCAAATAAGCCAAAAGAATTTGAAATAATTACTAAAGCACTCTGAGAATTAGGTGTAGGGATAAAGAATCATCTTCCAAATGTAACTGTGTGGTCTTCTGAAGATCAAATCAAGACTGTTAATATTGTCTGAGTTATTCAAAACTTTTTAAAAAAATATACAGGCATTTCGTAGATTTTTCATGAAACAAATAACTTCTGAGCATGACTTCCAAAATACTCGTCTGTGAAGGTTCCAATATTTTCCAACCAATGTACTCCCTCTTCAATTTCAAGCACACAGTTGCTGAGTGCAACCAGGAGTCATTTTTGCCAAATGAATATAACAGTAATAAGAATTGGGATGACTACATTGGCCATTGGCATACACACACACACACACACACACACACACACACACACACACACACACACACACACACACACACAGACACACACACAGACACACAGACACACGATTGAAAACTAAAGTGTATTTAACATGGTAGGTGAGGTTGTAAATATTTAAAGTTGAAGTTGCAACTTTCTTCTTTTTATCTAGCAGAGACTGATGAAAAAGTGTTTTGAATGATTTAAAAATAATTCAATTATTAATAATTAATAATTCAATTATTTTTAAATTGTTCAATTATATTGTGTAATTAGGATAGTTTATTTTTGTTGTCCTGACTGCTAGTCTGGATGTCTACAGAGACAGAATATTTGGTGTATTTATTCATGCATTTTGTATCTGTCTGCATCTGCTGTTGGGATGCCACATAAGACTGAATGAGATCCTCAGCTCTGAAAAGCTAGGCCAGGAGTCAATAACCTTAAAGACTCAAAGAGCCACAAAGGTCCTAACCAGAAGCCCCTGTTCAATTCTGGAGCCGACCGGAAGTCCGGTTCCCCATGACAGAGTCTCCTCCTAACACAACATCCTTTTTCCTCTGCCAACAGGAAGACCAGTTCCCCCACCATAGAGTCTCCTCCTAGCATGGCATCCATTTTCCTTTTACTGACTGGCAACAGGGAGCCACAGCAGAGGGATGAAAGAGCCACATACGGCTCCAGAGCTGTGGGTTGCTGACCCCTGAGTTAGGCCATTGTCTAATGTAGTAAAAAAAAAGCTATGCAATGTTTTGTTCATATGTTTTGTCTTTATGGTCTATTCACATTCATGGGTACAAGAATTATGGACACATAGCAATCATCATTCCTACTATATTATATAGGGCCTTAGATCCTATATAGGCCATATTTTAGTCTTAGATCTAAAGCTGTAGTGCACTGTGGCCATATTTCTTTTTTCTCCAAATGGCACTTTCCCACATTAATAGAACACTCCTATGGACAAGCCAAATCTTGCAATGGCAATTCAGACATTGCTGAATTGTAGCTCCAGGCGAACGTCTGTTTCTTTCTAACTGAATTTCTTCTCCCAATGTTTTTTCTCCCTATGCATGGTGATTCACAGCTAGTTGAATTGCAGCTGCATGCACATTTGGGCTTGAATAAGTTTTCTTTCAATGGAAGAATCATAGGATTCACTTGTGAAGAGGATAACAAATTTCAGCGTATTGGATCCTGATAGTCCTATTTCAAGTCTGGAGCTGCTTTTTTTGAGTCACAGAAAGCATCTGACCTCAATGGAGTCATTCAACTACAGTATCCACACCCCAAAGTACTTTACAAAACAGTCTAACCATCCCTCCATATGAAAAGAGATGGAATGTGCAGTAAGATTAGTAATATTTATGTTCATGTTTCCCAGGTCTAGCATTTCCTGATCTGTCCTCTGCTTATGAATACTCTGACAACGAACATCTGCTTTTCTTTAAATCCACCCAAAGAGATGGAGGATCTGAACCTTCTAAAGTGAGAAGACTTCATTTCTAAATGGGCCAAGTCCTTTCTGAGTCATCCCTGCCCTGGTTAAGTAACTTCACTATCATTCAGCCTCAGGCTTGTTCTGCTTAGATTGTGTTAGCTCAGTGATTTTGGATTTACTTTTGCTAAATTTGCTGTAGTGTTTTAAGATTGTTGCAACCAGAATGTACTTTTATTCCTAGGATTATACATTGCTAAGAAGAAACAGAGTGAAGCACGGATCTTTAAAGAACATGTTGCTCTTCATTTCCTCTTTATACTAAACCTCACCCATATAGGCACAGAATGAACAACTCATTCAAAATATGGCACTTTAATAAGTTTGCAGAGCAGTAATGTGTGTGTGTGTGCATGTATGTATGTGCCTGTATGTGTATGTGTATGTGTATGTGTATGTGTATGTGTATGTGTATACACATACACATACGAGTGGAGGTGCCACATGCGAGCAAAGGGAGTGCACACGCACGCACGCTCACATTTGCGAACTGGTAGCAAAGGTAAGTTGATTTCACCCCTGGGGCAAAGTTACTTCATGTTTTATTAGGTTCAGTGAGACTTGTTTCATAAGTATATTTAACATTACATCCTTTGTCCTTTTGCGAAAGAACCAAGACAGATTCACACTCTCAATTATATATGGGTCCATGTAGAACAGGGTGTCAAACTTGATTTCATTGAGGGCCGCATCAAGGTTGTGTTTGACCTTGAGAAGCTTGGTGGGTGTGACCTGGGTGAGTGTGGACAGCTCAACATCATTCATATTGGGGGCATCTGTGGTGGCCCGGGCAAGGCTGAGAGATCCTCCTGCAGCCCTCTGCCAGTGAAAAAGGAGCTCAGGAGCTCCTTTTTCCTGAGCCCTGTATTTGCTGGCAGAAGGCTGCAGGAGGGCGTCATAGCTGAAAATGAAGCCCAGGGGAGCTGCAAGCAGCCCTTCCGAGCTCCATTTTCACTGGTATAGGCATCGCGGGCCAGTTCCTTCACTGTTTCCAGGGTGGCCCTGCAGGCCAAATCTAAGTACCCTGTGTTCTGGATCTGGCCTGTGGGCCTTGATGTAGAAGGTGTCATCTATAGTACATATGTATGGCAAAGCATGAGATTTACAGAATTTATTCTGTATTTCTACTGTATATTTCTACTGTTATTGGTGCGGTGGTTAAAGTGCTGGCCTAGCAAACCAAGAGAGGGTGAGTTTCGGGACTCCCTTAGGCATGAAACCTGGATGAGTGACCTTCAGCCAGTCCAATCCAACTCACATGGTTGTTCTTATGGGAAAAATAGAAGGAGGAAGAAGCATTAAGTATGTTTTCCATCTTGAGTTGACAAAAATATATACAGTAAAAGACAGGATAAAAAATACTACTACTACTACTACTACTACTACTACTACTACTACTACTACTACTACTACTACCAGAGCTGAGGTGGTGCAGTGGTTAAATGCAGCACTGCAGGCTACTTCAGCTGACTGCAGTTCTGCAGTTCGGCTGTTCAAATCTCACCAGCTCAAGGTTGACTCAGCCTTCCATCCTTCCGAGGTGGGTAAAATGAGGACCCGGATTGTTGCTGGGGGCAATATGGTGACTCTGTAAACTGCTTAGAGAGGGCTGAAAGCCCTATGAAGCGGTATATAAGTCTAACTGCTATTGCTATTGCTACCAACAATATTGCCCTTATTCTAAAAGGATGCCAGTGATTTAAGAGATATGCTGAGTAGAGTTTGGATAATATAAATAAAGATCAAATTTCCTTGGTGTTTAACTTGATTCCTGCTGACTCTGTGGACACCTACATCTTTGTTGCTTGCTCTTGCCACTTTAGGGCCATTTTCTAACTTCACAAATCTACTCTATGACCTAGGTATTCCTAGCAGTCCTCCAACTAAGTAGTAAGCCATGCTCAACCCTGTTTAGTTCTTTGTTCTTCAACTAGGACAATACTTAATATTCAGCCTTCACTAAGAGTATGTGTGTGAGAGAGAGGGGGAGGGAGGGGGAGAGAGAGGGTGGAAGGGTGGGAGGAACGGAGGAGTGGAGGAGACTATCCCACTACCTTTGGAGTCATCAACTACCTTTATGTGGAAGTAAAGTAATAAGGACATGCAATTGCCTCAACAATACATGGGTAATGTAAAAGAAGTTATAAATGACTGTTGGAGAACCTGCCAGAGGGAGAGATGAGATCTCATCACTTGTTGCACTTGTTGTTGGATTTAATCATATTTCTGAAGGTCTGCATGAAAAGCACTCCATTGAAGAATGGTGTAAATTCTATCACAGTAACGAAGGAAGTGAGATCACAACTCACCTTTGGTTTTACAATCTGGATTAGGAATGCTGGAAGTTACATTTCCAAAACAATTGGGATGAGTTCAGTTTGGCTAAAGCTATTCAGTATAGATAATCCTATCCTAAAGGTCATACTGTGCTGAAATGCATCCTTAGTATGCTTTTTATTCAAAATATGTCCTCTACTTTTTTTTGAAGTCTGATTCGCCTGTAGAATCAGCTTTTGCTCTTTCATTTCATTTTAGGATTTGCCTTTGAAATTTATACAGCTTTTTTTCAGAATTGCTAGTTAGCAGGAGTGCTAGTATTGTCTTTTTTCAGTTTTACATTTCTCCATCATCCTACAGGTGCATAATATTCTGTAAAAGCTCTCTGTGGGCACCAGTAGATTTGACTTCTCTGAGGCATAGACTCTGACTGGATAAAGAACTATTGTCTCAAATGATTTCCACAGGGAAAAACAAAAGAATCAAGCAATGAACAATACTCTAATCAAGGAACTATCAAGGAAAATTACTGTATATAAACAGAGAGCAAACTCCACTCTCTGCTATAACAGAAGAAGCTACCTAGATAGGCAATGAAATGTCTGCAAACAAATAAAAAATCTCAAAGGGTGCAAAATACTCTACAAAATCCAAAAGGGATGGGAGCTGTCTTTTTAAAGGTTACATGTTCCAGTTTTATTCTGTTTTCTTGCTGAGATAGAGCCTAAACTGGCTCATATCCCAGAACCTATAAGACCAGGGTCAAATAGAGGCTCTAAAAGTCACCAAATAATTTTGATTCTAAAAGTTTGGCTACAGGATTAACCAATGGACATAAAATGCCAGGTTTGCTTTGAAGAATCATGGCTCTGACAGGGAGGCTGCACTAAAGATCTACAAGGAATGTGAATGGGGATTCTGTAGCATAATTAAGAGACCACAAATGAGAATTCTTCCAGAGGAATGTAAATAGAGGGCAAACCAACAGAAAGCCACCTGATTTTAAAAGGAGAGAAAAATTTCCTCTCCAGCCTAGTCAATCATTTGTATCCATACATGGCTCGTCAAGAAAAGTAATCCAGGTAGATCTATGACAGTCCCTTTATACACATGGAAGCCAGGCATGAGAAATAAACAAAAAAACCAACAACAGATGAATAATAAACAATTCCAGATGAATTCTTTTTACAATACACACTGATCACTCTCACTGTCTGCTCATCTTTCAAATGCTACTTTTCTTGCCTTGTAGAACTGAGTTATATCCCCTAGGCCTAGTGGTATATTTTTTCCCCTTTATATGTTGGAAATTTCACACAATTTTTTTTAAAATGCGAAGTCTAAAGCTACATTTTTGTTTGTTTAAAACTATGGGAAGATCTTCTATTAGACTATCTTCTAGTGTTGTGTGTACATTTTCTATCTTGATTTTTCACGATAATTTTTCATGACACCATTCTCTATCTGATTTCTCCAACATCCATAACTTTGCCATACTGTGACAGTTTACTTCCTATTGTCCTTTGTATGTTATGGGTAGTTTTGCATTTGTCTATTACTATAGTACCGTGTTTCTCAATCTTGGCCACTTGAAGATGTCCGGACTTCAACTCCCAGAATTCCCCAGCCAGCATTTGCTGGCTGGGGAATTCTGGGAGTTGAAGTCCGGACATCTTCAAGTGGCCAAGGTTGAGAAACACTGCTATAGTAGAACACTATATTATGAATATTAATATAGTAGAAAATGTAATATAAAACAAAAAGCAAAAATCCAAGTTTCTAGTATAGAACAGAGATGTCAAACTCAAGGCACAGGGGATGGATGCTTAGGGGCCCTCAGGCAGCTTAGATCTGGCCCTTGGGGCCACCTTGGAAACTGCGAAGGACTGGTCCACAGTGCCTCTTCCAGCGAAAAATGGAGCACCATTTTTGCTGGCAGGGGGTTGCAAGAGATTATCACAGCCAAAAATGGAGCCCAGGAGCCCGTTTTCTCTGGCAGAGCATTTGGGCCACCACAGGAGCCCCCAACATGAGTGACACCAAGCTGGTCATGCCTACTCTGGCCACACCCACCTCAGCTCTCAAACACAACCTTGATGCAGTCAAACATAACTCGGATGTAGCCCTAAATGAAATAGAGTTTGACACCCCTGCTATAGAAATATTAATAAGTAGCAGAACATTAGGTATTAATACTTGGACTCTGGATTCTGTGAGTTGTCAACAACTGTAACAAATGGCAGTGGGGGCTACGTAAGGTGGGCTAAGACGTAAGATACAAGAAGCACAGAACCTGAGAGTTACAAGATAGTCAACAACTAACTTTTGAGTTTATAATTCAGCTCACTGATGATTTCTTAGCCCAGTACATAATTCTGATTCAATTGTGCTGAATAAGTTAGGGTGAATAAGTAAGTGGTTTACTTATCTATTTGAACTCTAGAGACTAACACCCACACACAAAGTGTATTTGACTTCCTCCGGTTATCTTATTTTCAGGTATGACTGGGTAGTTTATTTCGACAACATTTAACTGTCTTTCTTGACAAGAAGGCTTTATGTCCGTAAGTCATAAACAAGTATTGTTTCTGAAGAAGTACTGAACTTCCCCCATGGTTTTTGTGGTGTGCTTTGCAAGAAAGTAAAACATTTGTTTGTTCTCAGTGTACCATACATTAATTTCGTAAGCTGATTTTGTAAACAACTGAAATCACCCACAGTTCTTCATGGATTGTTTCACATGCCGCTATCTTGCTGTAAACTATGGTATATTACAACTTCCTTTTTTTTCTATAAACACTGGCTTTCTTGCAGCCCTTCCTTCCTTCTCTTTAAATTTAGGAGATGAACCCACTCCGGAGAACATACAATACTTGCTTGGTTTATTTATTTAATTTATATATCATGATATCCACCCAGCAGGCTAGCTGATAGTTCCCTACTGTTAAAATTTGGCTTGCTGTTGGCAAGCAATTGTCTATATCCACACTGAAGAAAGATGCCAACTAATTATACACATCGCTGTCAGGGAAAAGAATTAAAGGAGTTCTTGTTGCTACTTTGGCTTGGTCACAATTTGGTTAAAGTTTAGCATTTGCTATTAAATTTTGAATGAATTTTATACATGATTTCCCTTCCTCTTGCTGCTCTCACATGACCCCTTGTTTGCAGCAACGACAAATCTTATTTTGACTGGGCTTTTATTTTCTTTCCTTATTTTCTGTGGCCAGAATAAGCACAGCTGGCTTGGGTGCCTTGGGGTTGGGAGTGGAGTTAATGATCTGAATGGGCACATTATGTCTTGCAGAGATTTGATTCACCTAGTCTGCTCTTTGAACAAAATGGCGGCAAGAGAGGGGGCGGGAGAGAGAATTGTGGCACTGAATGTGGGAATTTTTGCCATACATTTTGATGAGTGCAATCTAAGGACTTTTTCAGAAGAATCACAACATGCCCCCAACATGTTATTTGTTTGTTCCTCTTCAGTGAAGTATTGAAAGTTCAACAGAGAGAGCACTTGCCGTTCTTTCTACAGAAGCAAAAGCTGATTTTCAAGTCAGACCGTTAAGATGGATTATATGCCCCAACGACAGATAGGCTGCTGAGGATGGAGGGTATACAAGGTTGACAAAAGATACATGAAGGAAGAAGTGCATGGAGAGAAAGGTTCTTGCTGAGTTACCAAAGATGCAATCCAACTTGAGATGGAAGGACTCTGGAAAAATTACAGACTAGGGACATGCATGGTCCAGAAATGATCCAGAAGAAATCAGAGGTGGGTTCCTACCTGTTCAGCCTGGTTCGGCCGAACCAGTAGTGGTATACTGGCCTGGGTCACAGAACTGGCAGCTACCCAGGCTGGACATGCCTCTGAACCGGTTCCCCGGTAGCCACCATCACTGCCACTATTTGCACATGCAGTTCAATTTTCATTGAACTCCGCAAGTGCGCGCACAACCAAACCAGCAATTATGCTGGCCAGAACCCACCCCTGGAATCTCTTGGATGTCAACAGACTGCTTAGAGTAGCCATATTTATTTCTGGGCTTCTGTGAAAGTCCAAAAAAGAAGGGCTGTCTAACAGAATAGCAGGGAAGCCCTGTGGCGTGTGTGAAAGGGTGGCCCAATGTCTGAACCATTTCCTTGAAATCATTTCCAAGGCTTGTAGGATCCTACTGCAAATAAGCAAATGCTTTATCAGTGCTAATATCCAAATCTTTTCTTCCAAACTTTTTTTCATGAATATTTCTCTAAACATTTTTCTCTCACTATCTCTTAAATGTTCTGTACATGTCCTATTATGTTCATTTGAATATTTTTAAATGAAGACTATGTATCCTGTTTTGTGAAGTACATTTTTATGTGTTTGTTTGTTTGTTTGTTTATTATGGCCACCCATCTCACTTTCTTGTGGCTTTGGGTAGTGCACACAGTTAAAATACAAATAAAATCAGTCTTCTACCATTAAACAATTAAAAACAATTAAAAGCTGCATTTAAAAATAATAAAAAGGCATAGGACAGTGCTCCCTAACTATAGAATATAACTATTTAGCAGGCTACTCAGCTCCTTGGGGTCCCCAAGTCTTCTGGTCCTCTGGAAGGCTGGCAGGATTGGGGTCAATCCCACCTTGTGAGAGAAAGATGTTCCAGAGAGAGGACATCAAGATTCCAAGTTATCAAACTTGGATTAAATGTAGAAATAAATACAGTCTAGTGTGGAGCCAGTTGTTTTATAAGGTTGGTCCTGAGGGAAGCTTTGGTGAAAATCTGAACGATTCTGAAAGGACATGTGTCATGAACTTTAGTCTTTCAACAAAAACTATAAAATATTATAGAACTGATGTGTGTAAGGTCATGTTTATCATTCCTGCCCTTAGAGCAACACTCTAAAAAAAACAATCCCTTCCAGGAAGCGATAAACATATCTGTCCAATTCGTGAGAAGGTATGTATCTCAATAAGGAGGAACTCTCTAGAATTAATTGGAATGACTCACAAGCTGATTATTGTCTCAAGTTGTATTTGTATTTGTGGAACATTAATTAGATCACGTGTTTATAGTCCTTTGCATATTGATCCATGAATCATAGATTTATAGACAAATAACATTATTATTCTTCTCCATATCATCTGAAACTAGGAAGACCAGAAAAAGACAGCACAATTGTTCAGCTTCTGGTGCCCAACATGTAATGTGGAGATGTGTCCAGACTAGGTTTCCTCTGAAGAGGACCTTGCTTTTCAATTTTCACAATTTAAACAACATTTTAGCAATTTAACAATGAATTTTTCCTCAGATTCATTATTGCATGTGGGCAACTGGGACATATGATTGTATTATAATCAAAATAAAAATGGTTATCTAAAATATTTATTTGTTAAAGGCATGCATAAAAAGCTGTTGGGCATTTTTTAAAGAAAGGAACTTGAAGAATGGGGTTGTTTCTGACTGCTTTTGATCATTTCATAATATCATAGGATTGTTTCTGAGTCCATTTCTTCACCCACCCAATTTTTAATTGCTGTTATTATTGGATATTGCTTGAAATGTATTCACAGTATTTGGATGCCTGGATATAATTACGCAGATTTAACATTGTTCTTGACAAACTAAGCTAAATTAAAATGAACTAAGTTATGGGAAATGAATAAAATTCTCATGGATTCAATGAAAAATGAAAATATATACTGTGGCATTCACATACATTAGGGACACTCAAGGCCCCACATATAGCATCTATACCTATAGAAAATCCAACGCTAAAATATTTCTCTTTAAAAAAAGAAAGTAAAATTTGATCTGTTAAGTTTCTAAATGTCTTTCTTTTCAAAATATCCAATTTTTCTTTTCAAAAGGGTAAAACATCCATATCCTGTCTGCTGTCATTCCTGAGCCACTGCCATGCTCCCACAGAAAAGGTGGCTTCCAAAATATGCTCTTCTACAGGGTTTGGCTTCAAAAATTTCAGCAACGGGTTCTCTGCCTGGTTGGCGTGGCTTGGTCGGGCTTCTGAACCATAGCGCTCCATCATTTTCAACTTCCCCATGCTCCAGAGGCTTTCCTTCAGTCTCTGGGAGGGCAAAAGCTGCCTTCCCCGGGCTCCAGAGGCCCTCCGAAGAACAGAAGGCCCTTGAGAGACAGGAACTTCTGGGAGGCTCATTTTTCCCCCACGAGCCTGCACATGGGCCCTGCACTATGGTGGGTTGTAGATGGTACGCCCTGGTACAGACGTACCAGAGCCAGCCCAGATACCATTCTGGTACGGTGCTCCGGGGGGCCCACCCACCCGCCCGAGCTCCTTACCGGTGCTTAAAGGCTTCTGCACTTCCGCGCAGGCGCATGGCACATACAGCTCCTGCGCGACACTCTGCAGAGCAGCTGGAGCATCACGGAGCATCGTGGAGGCACTAAGATGCATGAGGACACCGCCGGCCCCATTCCAACCATACCGGTTGGAACAGGATTTGAAACCCACAACTGCCCTGCACTTACCTTACATACAAAATGAGCCATGTGGAGACTACTGGGAGGAATGGGGTGGTCAGGGCCAGTCAGAGGTGGGATTTAGAGGTTCTCTGAACTGGCCATAACATTAGCTATGGGTTCTCCCAAATCTGGGGAAACACATAGAAGCCCACCCCTGCTCTTCTCAGAAATATTCTGATCCTTTCTTGCCTGAAGGATCATTTTTCTTCCATCTCATATAGTATGTGCTCTTCAGTTGTTATACACCAGCATAGCAGTATAATCTAAGATGTGGTGTAAGCAAAGAAATCAATGTCACATTATTTCATATACTATAGCAAAATATCTCTTTTGTTGATTTGGAATAGCTGTGTACCGAACATAAGATTATTGTAAAAAAGCTTTCCTGGTCCAAATTAATCATTCTTTTAGTAAAGCTAAAACCTCCAGGAAGCCTATGAGTAGGGTATGAAAACAGCATTTCTCTTCAGGTTTTAATCCTAAGCAATTTGATATTCTGAAACATGCTGCTCAGATTTAGAGGTAGCAGTTAAAATTAGTAGCTACTGACTACCTTATTTTCTCTAAAAAAAATTCTGTTCGCTCTTGATCTTTTCCAAATTGCTGAACTTCTCAACCTTATCATTGTGTGGAGACAGATTCACTGGATGACTCTAATATTCTGAGAGAAAAATGCTCTGTCTATGTTTCCATATATTAAGTTTGCATATCGGATTAGTTACTTTACAAAAACATTATTATTCACTTTAAACAGTATTGCAGTATTGGTGTGAATATTGTAGAATAACAGAGCTGGAAGGGACCTTAGGAGTCTTCTAGTCAACCCCCTGCTCAAGCAGGCAACCCTATACCATTTCAGACAAATAGTTGTCCAATCTCTTCCTAAAACCTCCAATGATGGAGAACCCACTACTTCTGGAGGCAAGTTGTTTCACTGATTAATTGTTCTAACTCTCAGGAAATTTATCCTTATTTCTAGCTTGGTTCCCTCCTTGATTAGTTTCCCTCCATTGCTTCTTGTTCTGCCTTTGGGTGCTTTGGAGGATAGGCTTATCTCCTCCTCTTTGTGGCAGTCCCTTAAATATTTGGAACACTGTCATCATGTCACCCCTAGTCCTTCTTTTCATTAAACTAGACATACCCAATTTCTTCAACTGTTCTTCATATGAATATAGCTTCCAGTCCTCTACTCAACTTTGTTGGTCTTCTCTGCATTCTATCTAGAGTCTCAACATCTTATTTATATCATGGTGACCAAAACTGGATGCAGTATTCTAAGTGTGGTCTTACCAAGGCAATATAAAGTGGTACTAACACTTCACAAGATCTTGATTTTATCCCTCTGTTAAATATGACCCCTCTGGCTCATATTTTAGTAATTGTCCACTAGGACTCCAAGATCCCACTCACAATCACTTATTGAGCTGGGTACATCCTCTTCTATACCTGTGTATTTGGTTTTTCTTGTGTAACTGTAGAATGATGTATGATGTACATTATGATTTATGTTTATTGATTATTTGAGGGTTGTAGCTTATGATTTATGTTGATTGGATTTAATGATTCTGATAATAATTTATCACTTGTTGCTATGTATGCTGAGAGCTTATGCACCGGAGACCAATTCCTTGTGTGTCTAATCACACTTGGCCAATAAATTATTCTATTCTATTCTATTCCATTCCATTCCATTCTCACTACTGAATTTCATTTTATTCAAATCTATCGAGATCCTTCCATATCTTGAGCCTACCTGCCAGCTTGGTGTTGTCTGCATATTCCATACCTTAGTCTAAGTCATTTATGAAGATATTGAAGAGTACCAGGCCTAAGATAGAGCCTTGAAGTATTCCACTGTATATAAATCAGAAAAAGACAAAACTTATAATGTACTGCAAGAGAATATAGAAATATTCTCTATTTTTATTTGTTACAAGTTGCCTTGAGTGTTGGAATAAATAGAACAAATAGTTTTGTGTCCTGTATTTGTTGATTGCCAAAAGAACCTGGGGTTGAAAAGGCTGGGTGCCTACTTGCTATTTGGTGGATGTAGGCCACAAAAGTGAAAGAGGTTCCATCAGAAGAGATTTATCAAGGCTGAAAGCAACCTGGCAATGTCTTGCAGAAGTATCTGGACCAAGCCACATGCAGGACAACCTGTTCCTATTCAATCCGGCACACACGATGAAATCATCCCCCAGGCACCTTCTGCACACACACTTGACGTGATTGATTCTGCTTTCTCTGTGGTAGGGCTCTTATTTTTTAACAACCTATTGTTGGAGCTAAAGGCAGACCAATCCTGATTATGGTTTTGGAGGGTATTTGAAATATGCTTGTTGGAATTTGAATTATTTTAACTCAACTTTTAAATTATTTTATAATTATTGTTTTAATAAGATTAAAGGATGGTTTTAACTGTATTTTTGCCATTACCATCATAAATTTATATATTCTTTTCCTTAGAAGTGAAAGGCAATTTACTCAGAGGCTTCCTTGTAATTCCCACAACAATTTGGGAAGTATATTGGGGCAAATTAATGGAAAAAATTAATGACTGTCAGTGTCACTCAGTGAACTCAAGAATTAAATCTTAACATTTCTTCAAGTGTTCCCGCAGCCACTTTGATGACATCACAGCCCTCAGGTTTAGGTTTAGCCGTCCAGGGATCTGCAGACCAAAGGTTGAAAACCACTGAAGTAATGTGTATAAATGTAATAGATAATATCTAGCCTATGAAAAGAGGGACGCAGTGGCTCTGGGGCTAAGACGCTGAGCTTGTCGATCAGAAAGGTTGGCAGTTTGAATCCCTAGTGCTGCATAATGGAGTAAGCTCCCATTACTTGTCCCAGCTTCTGCCAACCAAGCAGTTTGAAATCATGTAAAAATGCAAGTAGAAAAATAGGGACACCTTTGGTGGGAAAGTAACAGTGTTCCATGCCCCTTCAGCATTTAGTCATGCCAGCCATATGACCATGGAGACATCTTCGGACAGTGTTGGCTCTTCGGCTTTGAAACAGAGATGAGGACTAGAGTCGGGAATGACTAGCACATATGTGCGAGGGGAACTTTTACCTTTACCTTAGCCTATGAAAATCTTAGATGGGTTTTTATATCCAAGATCCTGCAGGTCCAATTCAAGGCCCAAAGTAAAACATGTACTTTGTTTCCCTGGGTGTGGGAATGTTTTCTGAAGTCCTACAACATGACACTATTTTCTCTCAACTCCGTAAGTACAAATTTTAAGTCTATTCTCAGTGACCAGTGTATTTCTAGTTGGAAGGATATAAGAGTCTACTTTGCTTTCTTACTTTCCAAATCGGGGCAAATTTTCACCTCTGAGAATGGATAATCAGAGAATGAGAATTCAGCTTTGAAGCCAATGGATATCAAATGTCTCTGGGCTCTTTTGTGGACCACTAGAAGCTATGATATAAGAAGTGTTCGCCTCATCTCGAAAAGTATATGAAAACCATGCTTCTCATATGGATGGAACAATGTGCTCTAGGAAGAAGATTGGGTTTCTGTTCAGCTAGAAATTACACTCTGCTGTTTCCAATAAAGCACAAATCTTCTCACCTGATGGCTGTTGTGCCATACCTCAAACAAAGGCTGGGCGAGTTCTGTTTACCTACTAATAATAACTCTCTTGAGCAACCCATCTCTGCTGTTTGCACTATAATGAAGTCACCAAGAATTTCTCAAATGCAGAACCAAGTTTCTAAATAAACCGAGTCAAGTCCAGCTAGTAAAAAAGCATCAATCCTTGTCTACCACAACAGCTGCTCCACCTCGATCATAGCGAGATGCCCTGCTAGAACAGAGGTGAAGAAGGGAGACAAAATCAGCACTGTAAGAGTTAACATTGGGGAGCTCCGTTAGCAATGCAAGTGGCAAAGACTTGGTATCACCTAGACAATTTCATGCTGTTCCAGAGTGTATCCATCAGCCAACAAAGCACAACAGATCACAAACCCAGGAGGAAAGTGGGGAGTAAGCAGGATCTTTTATTTTTGGGAATTGGCATACGGACCAGAGTTCAAGATACTACATGGAATCCTTTAGAGACTGTCTTCTGAGTTGGAGTTTCTGCAAGTGCATGCTTGCAGAAACACACACGAACACAGATCTACACAGTAATCAGTTTTCAGGAGATGGGATGTCTTATTCCTGGCAGGCCATCACTGTCTGCTGCCATGTGGGCAAGTAGCCAACTGAGACAGGGAGCCAAAGTGCTCAAGCTCCTTGTTGAATCTTGGGGCAGCACATCTTAATTGCTTCCTTCTCCCTCCCTTGAATCAACAAGGGCAACATGTGCAGATTTGCTCCAGGGAAAACAATGGCAAACGAGGGGAAAATAAATCACCACCTGATACATCCATTCTCACTGCCTTGCACTTTCTTCATTTGTCATTCACAAGTTTAACCATTGTTTGTATTACAGCAGCTCCTACAGGCAGGCCCATTGTGCTGGATTTATAGGGAGAAAAACAGCCAGTTTTCCTCAGGACATTTATATGAGAGAAGGGAATCAGATAAGGACAGGACATTAATATATAGATATGTCAGGCAGCAGAGTGGTTGGGGATGGGGTTATTTCTGTCCTGAATCAGTGTTATTATCTTACTTGAATTAAAACCTTCTCAAGGTTTTCTTTGTGTTAATCCTACACGTTGTTGCCTTATTTCTATTTGCTGCACTTTGGATGTACACCTTTGACCAAGATGATCAAAAGAGAGACTACCATATGAGCAGATCCATTCCACCTCTTAAGTTACAATTCATTTTGCCCAGGAATATTAACATGTTCTGATATGTCTCAGACCCACAAGTGCCCCAAAATGAACATTCAGGGTATTGTTGCATTTACTGTATTTATTTCATTTCCCCCTAAATTAAATCAGATCAAATTTAATTTTGCTTCTGTCAGCATATACTTTCTCATCATTCAAATACCAGAAATTTCGCTGCTCTATATCTGATCTACAAATACAGGAAGCCTTCACTAACTGACTGCTTGATTTAATGACTGTTCAAAGTTTTGTTTTGAAAAATATTTCTCACTGTCAAATTTATGGTCGTCACAGCATCCCACAGTCACATGATTGCCATTTGGGCACTTTGCAACGCGGGGTGCATCTACCATCATCACGGCATGTTGTGAACAAGAAATCACCATTCACATGCTTCACAACCACTTGTGACAAACAAAAGTAATAGATGTGGAAGTAAAATGAAAGTTGCATTCACATGATATTTCACTTAATGACTACAATGATTCACCTATCAACTAAAGGGGAAGTAAGCCTGTTGCAGTCACATTTTTTATTTAGTGACTGCAGTGGTTAGTGATCAATTTGCTGGTCCCAATTGTTGTCATTAACCGAAGACTACCTGTAGTTCACATTTTACTTCATAATGGATGGAGGAAAACAATGCCAGGACCAACTCTAGTATATTGGAATTTTCTCTACTACACAATCAATCCCTGAAATAATAAGAAAATAGAAATAACAATCAAACATAATAATTTTTGAATTGAATAATCTTTGAATTGTACAGGATACAAATACATTTAAAATGTAGATGGGAAACACACAAGAGAAAGACAAAGATAGTTTTAATTCAGTTTTCTGTCTGAACTGTTTCTAAGACTTCTCACAAATTCAGAATTTAGTTCCTTCTAAAGCCTTATTTTTTTAAAAAAAAAATATTGGGAAAACAAATCATTGTTAGACCAGCAGAGTGATTGTAGAGTAGAAACATCTGAGTTCAGTGGACCTTTGTTTTCCAAATGACAAAGAATAAGCCAAATATATTCATATAAAATTAGATCCCTGGAATTCTGCCTGGGATTTCCAGGAACATACATAATTAATATTTTGTTGCTCTTGGGATGAAGGCCAAAGATTGCAAGATTTCAAAGATGAGTTAACCCTCATGTCTTCAGAATCAAGAGCTCTGTGCATAATAGATAAGAATACTTTTGCTGAAGATGGCATGGTGAAAGATAGTTCAGCATATTTTTCAAATCATACCTATGCATACCTTCCTTCTTATTTCCCTCCCTTCCTTCCTCCCTTCCTCCCTTCAAAAGTAAACTTGGACATTCCACAAAATTTTTGTCTTTATCTCTTCTTCCTTTTCCTGTTCACTTTTCTTTTTTGAAGGAAATCATTTTAAATTTAGAATTGTCCTTTTAGAATTCATGTATGGGGAGCCCACAAGGATAAAATCATCTACATCCAATTCTGAAAAGTCATTTACTGCACAAATTGATAGAAAGAGCTTTGGTGGTGCAGTGGTTAGAATGCAGTATTGCATGCTACCTGGACATTCCCACTGCCAGGAGTTCAATCCCGACCAGTTCAAGGTTGACTTAGCGTTCCATCCTTCCAAGCTCAGTAAAATAAGGACCCAGATTGTTGGGGGCAATATGCTGACTCTGTAAACCACTTAGAGAGGGCTATAAAGACTATGAAGCAGTATATAAGTCTAAGTGCTATTGCTAAGGAAGATAACTGCAAAATAAAAGTTCTTAAATTTATTTACTTAATTATTAGGCTTCTATACCATCCATCATATGGATGCGGTGGCTCAGTGGCTAAGACACTGAGCTTGTCGATCAGAAAGGTTGGCAGTTCAGCGGTTTGAATCCCTAGTGCCGCGTAACGGAGTGAGCTCCCATTACTTGTCCCAGCTTCTGCCAGTTTAGCAGTTCGAAAGCATGTAAAAATGCAAGTAGAAAAATAGGGACCACCTTGGTGGGAAGGTAACAGCGTTCCATGCGTCTTCAGTGTTTAGTCATGCCGGCCACATGACCACGGAGATGTCTTCGGACAAGGGAGTTTCTAATTTCCAGTCATCCTCTCTCCCCCTTTTTTGAAATTCTTTCAATTTCCATTTCTGGTATGTGTTCCTTTTTATTTTAGATCTTTGTTAATCCTTTGGTATGGAGTTCAAGCTTCCGCTACCTTCATTGTTTCATACTGTTTTTCTTGGCAAATGCATTTTATAAAGAAGGCCTTACCTTTAGAATATTTTTTTCTGTGGCAAATTAGAAATATCTTCATTAAGTAAGTAAATGAATGCCTCCTTTGCCTTCCAAAGTGCAGGACAGAAAATAAGTTATAGAAAGACCGATTTCAAATGAATGTAAGACAAAACTAAGAATAGTTTGTGGAAACAATTATACAGAGAGGCGATGGATTTCTTTTCAGAGAATGTATTCACCCAAGGACTGCTAGGCTACCAACCTTCTGGGGTGCTTTAATTTGAATGGCTACATGGAATAAGGGGATAGATTAGGTGGCCTAAATGGCCCCTTCCACCTCTGTATGGTATGAAATCAGATTTTCACCTAGCAGAAACAAACATAATTAATTCATGAAAGAATGCTGTGGCATCTTAAAGTCTAATGAGTGTATTAGGTGATAATAAATTAGATCATTTATAAAGTGCTGTATGACTCCTTACTCCTTTAGCAGTCAAAGGTTAATGTGGCTACCACATTCTAATCAAATTAAGCCACTCTAATAAGTCTGTGTGGTACAGTCACAAACTGCCTTGTTATAAACTTCACAAAAATCTGTTCAGCTCATCAAAATGCAATAATGATACAGTTCCCTAATTGGCTTCACTTTGATGAGTATATCCAGCAAATGGGAACATCCAGTAAATGGAAGGTGCTCTTGCACATGTACTGAAGTCTCTTTCAATGCTTTCAGAAGTGCTGGAGAAGGCTGGAAGAATAACAGCAACTGAATCACCGTGGTAATTTTGTTTCATATTTTAGATCAGGGTTATGATGATATTCCAGTTGATGACTGAAGCATCATCAATGCAAAGAAATCTGTAAAGCTTGGCAGAGCCCTGCTTCCTAACATTTCCTACTTTTCATATTCATAGAACATAGAATGGGTTCTATGTTCTAATGTTCTATGTTCATCTTACAGTGCTCTGGAGGGCCCACCCGCCCGCCTGCGCTCCTTACCGGTATTTGAGGTTTTGGGGGCTTCCACGCACATGCACAGAGCGTATGCCGCCTGTGCAATGCTCCGTTGAGCAGCTGGAGCATCACAGAGGCATCGCAGAGCAGGCTGCGTGCGTTTATGTGGTGGACGTCCGGCAACCATACCGGTTGCAATGGGATCCGGGACCCACCACTGATCCAACACTGTTATAACCCAGCAACAACCTGTGTTGCGTTCTAATTGGTTGGTCAAGGCACAGCATCTGATTGGCTGGCCTCGTGACAGTTGGGCTTGACAGTTGCTTCTGGCTAGTATAAATACCCTGACAGTTGCAGGGAATCTTTGAATCGCTTGTCATCTGGTACTAATAAAGATCTGTCTTGCATACATGGCTCCTGCGTGTCAATTCCCTCACAACAACAACACAACACTCACACACGAGTTTACAATACTGGCGACGAGGGTGGGATTGATATGCGATTCCCGCAGAGCCTAACAACATCAGCCAACTAGTAAGGAGCCACAGGACAGCCAGAAGCCCTGTCGCTGCCTCCGTTCTCCGGGCCGTGCTGCCTGCGCCCACTGCGAGCCTTGCCGCCGTGCCTCAACTCCTGCCGAAGCCGCTCGTTGCATGCCTTCGGCGCCTACAGGCCTCCAGGGCCTGCTTTCCTGTCCTGCCTGCCTTCCAGGCACCTAGCTGTTTCCAGCTGCCTCTGCCGAGGCCGTTCTACGAAGGCTGCAAGCATCTCAAAGCCCTGTCTCCACTTCGCTGCCTCCAGAGCACGAATTCCTCCCTGCGATGCCTCTGCAAGCATCTCAAAGCCCCTGTCTCCACTTCGCTGCCTCCAGGGCACGAATTCCTCCCCGCGATGCCTGCCTGACCAGGAGAGAGAGAGAGGAAGAAGGAGGAGGACTGAAGCGTGTCCCTGCCATCCGTCTCATGCCTTGCTTCCTCGGCCTCCTGGCCTCAGCTCCGCGCCTCAACGAAGGGAAAGGAGAAGCCTGTCTCTCTCGGACTTCCGACGCCTCCTCGGCCTTCCGTCGTTCCCTGTCTTAGCTGCCTCCAGGGCCTGAAATCCTCCTGTCCTGCCTGTCTCCTAAGATACAAACCTGCTTCCCACACTGCTCGAGGCCTTCAACGAGCCTGGACTGGGGAATTCATTGGGCATGCGCAGGATTGTGAGGGAAAAAAAAAAAGGAAAAAAAATGTAAATAAAGAAATAAAATGTGAATAGGCACTGGGGGGGTAAGGAAATTTACTAAACTAATTGAAGCTACTAGCCCAGAATGTTCCTGGACAGAGTTGCTAAATTTCTACTTCTGTTACAAAGTTAAGCATTACATTAAAGTGGTTACAAGTGGTTACAGTTATCAGGTTGACTGGGGGGAAGGAGAGAACACAATTGCAAATGGTAAAACTGGAAGACAAAAATGTGAATGAATTGTACAACACAGAAGGGCAAATGTATAATGTACAATTGATTGGTTATTATACAAATAACTGGGGGGAAGGAGTGTTATAACCCAGCAACAACCTGTGTTGCGTTCTAATTGGTTGGTCAAGGCACAGCATCTGATTGGCTGGCCTCGTGACAGTTGGGCTTGACAGTTGCTTCTGGCTAGTATAAATACCCTGACAGTTGCAGGGAATCTTTGAATCGCTTGTCATCTGGTACTAATAAAGATCTGTCTTGCATACATGGCTCCTGCGTGTCAATTCCCTCACAACTACAACCCACACACGTTTTACAATAAACACCACCCCTTAGACTGATCCTTTGTGTTCAAAATCCTTTCTGGCAAAATTTCAGCCCAATCAGCAAATATTTCAGATCAACCAGCACAAAAATATACTAAGTAAAAGCCTATGTCACAGCTATCCAATTTCAGCAAATATTAATTTGAACATCTCTTATCTAAGGCACAAGAGTAAATTAAACTGAATGTTGCTCTTAATCTTAGCACCTGATTGTTTCCATGGAGCAAATGGAATGAATTCCACTTAGTACTGCTGGTACATCAACAGTGCTCCTGGTTTTGCTTCTGTAGTTAGGGAAACTTAAACATCTAATAAAGGAGATCGAAAGGTAAAGAGTTAATTTTCCATTTTAAGAAGAAGTTAAAACTTCTTTTAAAGCTGTGTATAGGAGAGGACTGATCTGCACAAATTGACTAACCATTTTTTTTAAGAGGAGAAAGGCAGGGTATTTTATTTTACCCACGCCCAACCCTCTGTATTTGGGTAGGAAAAAATATGAAGAACAAGTACATGTCTTGGCTTGGAAATAATACCCATGAAAGCAATCTGGGCATTCTTGTCAATAGATTAAACATCAGCCCATGGTGTGCTGCAGCTGTCAGTCCACCTGGTAGTGAGATTCCCACAAAATACATCCTACAAAACCGGGGGGAAGGGAACTTTTGACTCCTAACTGACTGTAATTTTCCCTCCCCATATGCTGTCTCAATGGTAGATGGGCCGCATGTCAACTCCGGAGAGCCCAGAGGCCCGGAGCTGCCATTCCAGGGAGAGAGGGGGAACTGGCCCAGCTGCCAAGACCCAGGCTTATACCAGATAGAGATCTTCCTCCTCCACAAGCAGTCCAGCTGAGAACTCCACAAAGCTCTTCATGACTGACTGCCGGGAGGTTTCCACTGAGAACATTTCAGAACAGATAACTGACTGAGAACAATCCATGATTGTTTGCTGGGTGGTTTTCACTCTGGGTCACGAGGTGATGGCTAGGATTTAGCCTAATTACCAAGTAACTGTAATAGGTGATTGGGAGCACTGGATGTCAGCTCTAACAATTTATTCACTGCCTTAGTGCTTTGTTGGTCAGTTCATGCCGTAGGAAGATAAACTGCATTTTCAAACCGTCTCTGTGTTTGGCTGTGTTCATTAACCTTTCAGAACCTGACATTTGCTGCTAAAATAGGAAAATGAAGCATAGAATTGAGATCAGAGGATGTAACTGTATCACTCTGTTCTGCCTCGATCAGATCCATTTGGAGAATTGTGCCCCATTCTAAGCACTGCAATGCAAAAAGGACCATAACAAATTGAAGTGATTTCAGTGAAGGACCATCAAAATGGTGAAGAGTCTGTAAAATAAATTTTATAAAGAATGGCTAAAAGTTCTGAATGCTTTTAGCCTACAAAAATATTGAAGATTGAAATGATTGAATCTTGAATATATAAAATTATCAAACAGATGAGGAAGTAATTTGTTGTGCCTCAAGTGAGAACTCTGGATTGATTCGCTCTATGAACGATTTATTTGTTTTCGTATTCATGATGTTTTCAGGACTGTTCAACAAAGCTCAAACAATTTTCACATCCATTGAGCATCGCATAGAAAATCATCGCCTGCATAATTCTTATTATCAGAAGAAGGGCTATCATACAATACCAGTCTTGACTGTTGGCTCTCTTATGGTTGACAGTCAATCCTAAAAGGCAAAAGCTACCCACCATTTTAAAACTGTCATTACCATTTTTGAGGCTGGTTGCCATATCTGTTGTTATTGTTTTGGTCTTTTTTTACATTTAATCTTAGTCCCATTTTCTCCACTTTGCAACTTGACTTTCATTATGGAACATCCAGTTCATTTGCATTTTCAGCTATGAGAGTAGTATTATTAGCATAGCATGGGTTATGTTCCCCTCGCCCTCAGCAATGGTTTTTATCATCCTTCAAGGAGAAGAACACAGCAAATATAAGCCATTACTGTTTGCATTAGATTTGGAAAAAGCATATTTCTTATTTGAGTAAAAAACAATTTAGTATATATTGAAATTGAGCATGGAAAGAAAAGCTTCATTCATTTGGGCACCTCTTACAATTAAGTGCATCTGTTGAGGTAAGCACAACTCCAGGACATTACTCAGCCTTTGGATTACAGATAGAATATCCTTGCTATGCACTTGAAAAAACAAATTTTGTCCCCATAATATTCCTCAGCTTCAGGTTTCATTGGTTGTCAATTACAGCCCAAAGTACATGGAAATATTGCAACATAAAAAAACCATGAAAGAATCACTTGTTCTTTTTTTACATACATTACGAAAATATGTCTACACATGACACTTAGCCAGTTGTATATCATTACTACTAAGCTCTGAAAGAATGTAAAAAGAGCCCCACTGGTTTCCTTTCAGATCATTATGGGCTTGTTCTTACTGAGTATCAAACCAAACAGATGCCAGACCACTGAGTATGGAGCCTCTAGATCAGGGGTGTCAAACTTGCATCATCACGGCAGCGTCACATGACATATCAGGACTTTCCCCCCCTTTGCTAAACTGGGCATGGGAGTGGCCAGTGTGCGACGCATCCAGCCTGGGGGCCGCAGGTTTGACAGCCTGCTCTACATGATTAGTTGGCAAACTGAAAATCAGGCATCTTGTGTTCAGTAAGACATAACAGAATAACAGAGTTGGAAGGGACCTTAGAAGTCTTCTAGTTCAACCCCCTGCTCAGACCAATTTCAGACAAATTTGTCCAATTTCTTCTTAAAAACCTCCAGTGTTGGAGCCCCCATAGTTCTGAAGGCAAGTTGTTTCACTGTTTAATTGCTCTGTCAGGAAACATGGACAAAGTTAGACACACATACTATATATCCCAAAGAACTTTACTAAAAACTTATGTTTAAGTTAAATTATCATATAATTTCAATAATACTTTAATGCATTTAATATTGAAGGAGCCAATTGACTCAAGTTCCTAGTCTTAGGCTCTGTTTTCTTAAATGATCCAAAGGTTTGTAGACCACATGAAGTTTCAAAATGCTACCTTGAAAAAGTTCTTTGTTAAGAGCTTTTAATAAGTATTAAAATTCATTTGAATATTGATATATAATTACAAATGGACACTTTTCAAATTATTTGAGTGAGAACATTTTTTTAAAAATTCCAAGTTTTTTTATTGGTTTTCTCTTCACTGCAGAGTTTACTATTATTTTGCATTTCACTTTTAATTCCTTTATTAATTAGCAATTAAGTTCCATGATTGAAATAGTATATAAATATAACAAACAAATAACAATCCCTGATTTCAAGATCCTATAGCTATTACAATACAATCCCTTATCTGTAGAATGCACAGTTCACACCACAATTCCTGATACACCGACAACTGCCCCAGTTTGAAGTTACCTGCATATTAACCTCTGGTTTTAATAAAATCTATGGAGATGCTGGAACATACAGTAGATTACATTTGATTATGAGATGAATAAAAGAGGATAAATTGACAGTAAATTCAGGGAGGTGCTGTTAGTTAAGAGAAAACAAGACTCAGAGATCAGAATCAACTTCTGCAGAATAGGGCAACACATAACTTGAAGAACTGTTTTCTAGGAATTTTCATTGACTCAGTTGCTACTAAGCAATAGCAATAGACTTACAGTAATTACCACATCATAGTGCTTTTACAACCCTCTCCAAGCAGTTTACAGAGTCAGCATATTGCTCCCAACAATCTGGGTCCTCATTTTACCAGGTTCAGAAGGATGAAAGGTTGGGTTAACTTTGAGCTGGTCAGAATTGAATTCCTGGCAAGGAGCAGTGAGTTAGCTTACAATACTGCAGGCTATTCTATTCTAACCCTGCGTTACCACAGCTCATAATATTAAGATTGCTAGTAGCAGCTATAACAAGCAGAAAGTCAATCAAATCTAGTGATTTAGATGAAACCACTTCTTAAAGTTAATCATACCTGACTTCCATTTTGAATACTGCAATAGGCCAATAGTGCAAGCTTATGTTAAAAAATATCCACAGGATATTAATTTGGTGCAAAATGTGGTCAATGGCAACTAACCAATGCATGTTACCTATATTGAATATGATACCCATATGAATGGTTTCCAGCAGTTCCCCAGCTATAATTTTATGTTGACCTGAAAAGACCTACATAAGATTATCTGACTGACTACTTCCCCAATGTCAACCTATCCAGATGTTAAGGTCTGAAGGTCTTTTGAAAATCCACTCATGTTGTTTCCCCACAGAGTGGTATTGTACCAATGATAATGTGACTCATACAAGATCAGTAAAAAAAGACATAAGGTAAAGCCTACACACCACTTATCTTCCTGGTTTGTATGAGCTGGAATGTTTTGTGTGGATTGCCTGCAATTTCATTTTTTCCTTATTAAATCTATTTTCCTCAACTACTGCTTTTTTTAACCATAGTTTATTTTAAGAAGGAACATTGCTATGAAAAGTGTTCTTCCTGTATTTCTGACAGTGACTAAGACTTTTTCTTAATTGATCTCAATATTGTGTTTTGGAAACATGCAGTGGTAGTTACATTTCCTTTCTGCAGGTTAGAGATTCCGTCTGTTAACTCAGTCTATGATTTGGATATTTCTTTAGTGAAATAAAAGCACAGACATACTTGATAAAGTGACACTGAACTCTGCGCTGATGATCAGGGATGAGTGAATGAAAATCCCGAAATACTTCATGATATGAATCAATGTTACTGAATTGCAGAGGTGAAAGACCATTGGTGCTCACACAGTTTAATGGGCTTCATAATACATTTCAAAAGGAAGCTCAGATTACCCATTTAAGCTTGCAGAGGCTTTGAAAATCAGCATGGCAGAAGCTGGAAAAATACAATCTGCCACATTTTTGCCCTTTTGAATGAGCACAATTGTTGCCATAGAGATTCCCCATATCTTTTGCTCTCTCACATGTAAATTATCAGTCAATATCAATATTGTATTAAAATACCCTGGTACAACTTCTATAACTGGGTGGAAGAATTAGTAAGGGAAATCTGGAATAAGGCCTTTACAATCACCCATTCAGGCTGAGGATTATGGGAGCCACATGACTGACTTTACACATAACAAAGAATCATAGGAACTTTTCGATGTTTTCAATTTCCTATTATCCTTTCAGATGTGGCCTTTTCCCATCTGCCTTTGGATAAAATATGAACAATCTCTGTGCTTGGAAGAATAAAGATATGATGTACTTTATAAGGCTGAAGCATGCATGGCCCAGTAAAGAATTGAACTCTGTTGTCACATGCTCAAACCCAAATGGGACAAGCCAATTGATAATGCATGACATGGGGTGACATGATAGCATTCTTCCAATATTTAAGGGGCCGTCACAAAGAAACCTATTCACCAAAGGCACGTAATGGATGGAAACGTATCAAAGAAAGAACTCGCCTAGAACTAAGGATAAATTTCCTGACAGTGAGAACAATTAATCGGTGGAATAGCTTGCCTTCAGAGGTTTTGGATACTACACCACTGGTGGTTTTTAGGAAAAGATTTGTCTGAAATGGTGCAGGGTCTTCTGCTTGAGCAGCAGGCTGGGCCAGAAGACCCCCAGAGTCCCTTCCAACTCTGTTTTTCTTCATCATTTTATTATATACTGCAGCTTGACTCATCTACTATTTACACATCTTGATTGCTTTTCTCTCTCAGCCTAATCATAGTTGAGCCTTTGTGCTACTGTGGCAGTATTGAAAGATTTAACATGTACTTTTGGGGGCTTCTGCTCTTTTAACAACTGGTTTGCAGGAAGAAATTCAGCAGAAGAGGACAATGTTGTTGCTTTGCAATGGCAGGAAAGCTTCATAGACTTGCACCTATGGAAGACAATGAATTACGGGTACTGGACCCAAGGCACTTCACAAAAACCTCTCCAGAAGCCATTCCAATACCTTTCTTTTGAGAGTCTTAAGAATTCAAGCTTTCATAATTCCCATTGTACTGAATTAGCACAATTATAATTTGACTTAACATAATCCTAATGTGCTTCTTGGTAACTTGTTTTTTTGTTTGTTTATTTTCTAAGGCCCATAATTCCAGACTTGCCTGTTAGCATCACTGGTTTTCAGAATTATAATTTAAAATTAATAGTCATGAACCGATCCAAATGTTTTCATTTGGCAGAAATACCAGCCAGTCTTCAATACTGCGTACATTTTAGTCACCCTCTTTCCTTTTCCTGCCCTCTTAGACACTATATTGTTTTACAAAGCTTTCAACATGCATATTTAATGTATTTCATGTTACTGTTAAAATCTATGTGAAACAGTTTTCCAGAATTCTGCCTGAAAGAGAAGAGATAACCAGAGACTGCTGTGCTGTAATAAGATCCCAATTTCACTCTTCCAGGACTTGGATATCCTGCTGCTGAGAGCCAAAGAAACAGCTCATATGAAAGGAAATGAAAACTGTTTTTATTGGCTAGAGTTTCTGGATGTTTGAAAAAAAAATGAGTATTTCTTCACAGTGCAGAAGCTCAATATTTTGGCATTGCACCCCAGCAAAAATTCACACTAACAAAAATTAATATCATTGTTTTTTATGAGAAAAACTTCATGATTTCTAATGTTTGCACTTGCATCAATTCTTGGAGATATTAGTTTTATTCTTACTTTATGGAGAAAATCTGAGGAATTTTTTTGTTACATCATTGTTTTATGCAGATGAGTAGATTAATATAGGATTACTATATTACTATAGGATTGATCTACTATATGCTGCACATTTGCAGCAGACTGAATGCACTCTTTGCCTCATCAGATATCTTTGGCAAACTATGGGATACGCAGGAAACTGCATACATCTTCCACTTAGTTCTCAGAATTCAGTAACAGATGATTGTGCCAAATGGGAATTTTAGAAATCTCAAAATATCTGGAGAGTTTCAAGTTGAAATGGAAAAGGTTGTCATATGTTAGTCAATTTGCCTTGACCAGACTTTTCCATTTCTAGCAGCTGTGACCTAATAGCATTAAAACCATCATATTAGAATTATTAGAATTAGAATTCTTTATTGGCCAAGTGTGATTGGATACACAAGGAATTTGTCTCCAGTGCATAAGCTCTTAGTGGACATACAAGCAACAAGTAATAAATAATCATCATAATCCAGAGGTGGGTTCCTATCAGTTCGCACCTATTCGGTAGAACCGGTTCGTCAAATCTACCGAACCGGTTAAGAGAGGTTCCACCAGTGGACCCGGAAAACAGGCCACACCTACAGAAGAGGTTCCCAAAAAATTTGAAACCCACCACTGGCAAGGATCTTGTAACTTGACAGCTTTAAGACTTGCATGCTTCAATGCCAGAGTTTCTGAATAGCTCCTTGGACCGACCTAAGTACTAATTCATAATTTCATATCTGGTCACATGGGTGGCAAGCCACTTCCACAAAGGAGGCCACACCCACAGAGTAGGTTCCAACAATTTTTGAAACCCACCACTGTCATAATCATCATAAAATACATTCATCGTAAATCATAAGATAAAACATGCAGTAATAATGATAGGATACTAAAAATGCAATCAACACAAATCATTCTATACAAGATACAAGTAACACATGTATAGTCATAAGAAGATAAAGAAATAGGTAATAAAAAAGAGAAGAAGAAGAATAGTAATACAGCTCTACAAGGTAGTTTGATAGTGATGTGGGAATTAGTAATTTAGCAGAGTGATGGCATGGGGGGAACTATTCTTGTGTCTAGTTGCTTTGGTATGCAATGCTCTTTAGCATCGTCTTGAAGGAAGAAGTTGAAACAGTTTGTGTCCAGGATGTGAAAGGTCTTTAGGTCCTCAATGGAAGGCAGGCTGGTAGCAATTGGTTTTTCTGCAGTTCTAACTATCTATGAAGTCTGTTGGTTTGGTTGCAGTACCAAGCCAGATTATTATCAAGGTGAAAATGACAGATTCAGTAATTCCTCTGTAGAACTGTATCAGCAGCTCCTTGGGCAGTTGGAGTGTTTTGAGTCAATGCAGAAGGAACATTCCTTGTGGTGCTTTTTTAAATGACATTTTTGATGTTAGGTGTCCATTTTAAGTCCTGAGATATTATAGAACCTAGAAACGTGAAGATTTCTACTGTTGATAATGTGTTGTATAGTATTGTAAGAGCTGGTAGAGTGTTAGAATATGAGGGTTTCTTCTAAAATCTACAAGCTGAAGCCATCTGACCCTTCCAAAACAGCAAGGGACAGACTTGTCAAAGTTATATATCTTAAGAATATTGTTCATCTTGACTTTAATTTTGTTTTCTTAAGACAATTAGGAGCGTAACTACATGAATAATTACAGATGCCATGTACCAATAATGTAAAATATTGGATAACAACGTCACTTAACCAATTCGCAATTTAATGGGTTTCTATGCAGGGGGACTCTGGGTGGCTTACAAATACGAAATGAAAATAAAATACACACAGGAGGAGAATACAAACAATACGAACAATTTTAAAAAACACAACATACATTTGGTTTAATTGGGGGTTGAACCTGATTCGAAAATCAGCAATCCCAGTGGTCGCCAGTCGGCATTGTCCGGTCGACGGCACCCGGAGGAGGCCTAGCCTGTGGGTTCTTATCGGATGTTGGGAGGTGTGTAGCAGGAGACGGTCTCTCAGATATCCAGGTCCAGTGCCGTGTGGGGCTTTAAAGGTAATCACCAGCACTTTGTAGTGTGTCCGGAGACTAATGGGGAGCCAGTGCAGCTCACGGAGGATAGGTGTAACATGGGTGTATCGAGGTACACCCGATATTGCTCATGCGGCTGCATTCTGGACCAACTGCAGTCTCCAAACACTCTTCAAGGGCAGCCCCATGTATAGTGTGTTGCAGTAGTCAAGCCTTGAGGTGACGAGGGCATGAGTGACCATTTGAAGTGCTTCCCGGTCCAGATAGGGTCGCAACTGGTGCACCAGGCGAACCTGGGCAAAAGCCCCTCTGGTCACAGCTGACAAATGATGTTCTAAAGTCAGCTGCGGATCCAGGAGGACACCCAAGTTGTGAGCCCTCTCTGAGGGGTGTAAGCTTTCACCCCCCAGGCTAATAGATGGAAAATCCAGACTATCCTTGGGAGGAAACATCAAAAGCCACTTGGTCTTGTCTGGATTGAGTGCCAACTTGTTTACTCCCATCCAGACCCTAACAGCCTCCAGGCACTGGGACATCACTTCCACCACTTCGCTGAGTTGGCACGGGGCGGACAGATACAATTGAGTATCGTCCGCATATTGGTGGTACTTGATCCCATGCTGGCGAATGATCTCACCCAGTGGCTTCATGTAAATGTTGAATTGGAGGGGGGACAGGACCGAGCCCTGCGGCACCCCATATTTGAGGGGCCTAGGGGTCGACCTCTGTCCTCCAACCAACACCGACTGCGACCTGTCAGAGAGGTAGGAGGAGAACCACCGTAAAACGGTGCCTCCCACTCCCACCTCCCCCAGTCTTCGCAGAAGGATACCATGGTCGATGGTATCGAAGGCCGCTGAGAGGTCAAGAAGCACCAGGATAGAGGAAAGTCCTCTATCCCTGGCCCGCCAGAGATCATCGGTCAGCGCGACCAAAGCAGTTTCAGTGGAGTAACCAGGCCTGAAACCCGACTGGAAGGGATCAAGGGATCAACTCATTAAATTAACCAATCAATCAACCAATGCAGCAGAAAGAAAAGTTGGGTGGTTTGGTCTAGTTGTTCTCTTTTAGTTCAACATATCTCAGAGGGTTATTGTGGGGGGAAATAGGAAGGTGTACTCTATCCACCTATACAGCATTTTTTGCCTCCCAAAGCCCCGCCCCTTCATCAAAATCGCTGTGCATACCCTTATGGAGGCTTTCAGAGAGCTCCTGGGGGCTGGGGAGGGCAGAAATGAGCAAAAAATAGGGCATTCAGGAGCCCTCAGCCCCAGCCCTCAGGAGCACTCTATTAACCTCCATAAGGCTATGCATGCAGTTTGTTTGACAATTTTGTGCTTGTTTTTGCCCCCCACCGGAGCACTCTGCAAGCCCCCCCCCCCAAGGCTATTCATGCCTTTTGGGAGGGGAAACGGGCCCATTTTCATGAAAAACGGACCGTTTTTGGAAGGTTTGCAGAGTGCAAAAACTTTTTTTTCCTTTTGGAAAGCTCTTTAACTGATTGATGAGAATTACATTCATCAAGTGCAGTGCTAGCAGAAACACCTCTCTACCTACTGTATTTCTCTCTCTCTCTCTCTCCCTCCCTCTACCTACCAACCTACTTACTCTCTCTCTCTCCCCCTACCTATCTAGTGTATTTCTCTCTCTCTCTCTCTCTCTCCCACTCCCTCTCCCTCTCCCTCTACCTACCTACTTACCTACACACA
This sequence comes from Thamnophis sirtalis, assembly GCF_051295495.1. Lineage (NCBI taxonomy): Eukaryota > Metazoa > Chordata > Lepidosauria > Squamata > Natricidae > Thamnophis > Thamnophis sirtalis. The sequence goes on along the minus strand of NW_028261383.1, from coordinate 74,222,995 downwards.
CACACTCTCTCTATTCCTTTATCTACCTACCTACCTAACTACTCTCTCTCTCCCTACCTACCTACTGTATTTTTCTCTCTTTCTCTCCCTATTTATCCCTCTATCTACCTACCTACTTTTTTTAAAAAAATTGCCTCTTCAAAACCTTGGTGTATCTTATACTCCGGTGCGTCTTATACTCCAAAAATATGGTATATTAGGGCTGCAAAAATATTGCATAGGGCCAACAGCCATGAGATTATTTTTAAATTGCTTCATTGCACTGGCCTTGAATAAGTTGAAAATGGATATCTAAGCATATTTGTGATTTTGCAAATTCTTTGAAGAGTAAACCCACAATCTGCTAAATATCTTGCTCTACAGTTCAAGATTTAGCATGGCATCTTTTTCAAACAGAAAAGTCCTTTTGTTTTCTAGAGGTGAGAGTTCATCAGGTGCCTCAGGTTCTGAAGTTTATCATCAAGAAGATCATAAATTGTTTACTTACCCATAAGTCATATTCAATTCAATGAAATGCTCACAAGAAATAGTGCTCAAGTCACCAGTTGGCAATGATTTCCTCAGCTTTTGATATTCCTGACCCACTGACCCTTTAATTAACATTTCCCTAAATTTCTCCCCCATCCCTCCCAAGTTAGCTTAGGACTAAAGTTTTGACATATGTAAACAATGGAAATCAGCTATCTTGAACAAGGGAGTTCAGTTGTTTACAACTGCTTAGTATCAAGGTTGCTGTATTTTAAATTATTTTCATACAGTGCCCAGCTACCATATCAGTTTTGGTCACCACCATGTAGAAAAGATGTGGAGACTCTAGAAAGAGTGCAGAGAAGAGCAACAAAGATGATTAGGGGACTGGAGACTAAAACATATGAAGAACAGTTGCTGGAATTGGGTAGGTCTAGTTTAATGAAAAGAAGGACTAGGGGAGATATGATAGCAGTCTTCCAATATTTCAGGGGCTGCCAGAAAGAAGAGGGAGCCAAGCTATTTTTCAAAGCACCTGAGGGTAGGACAAGAAGCAATGAGTGGAAACAAATCAAGGAGAGAAACAACTTAGAACTAAGGAGAAATTTCACGACAGTTAGAAAATGTAATGAGTGGAAGCACTTGCCTCCAGAAGTTGTAAATGCTTCAACACTGGAAGTTTTAAAGAAAATATTGGATAACCATTTGTCTGAAGCGGTGTAGAGTTTCCTGCCTAAGCAGGGGGTTGGACTAGAAGACCTTCAAGGTCCCTTCCAATTTTGTTATTCTATTCTATTTTCCCTCACTGATGAGGCTGGAGACTGGGGCTCTTTCAGGGTCTGTATAGGGCAACATTGGCTAACTCCCACTGGCTGCATCTCCTCTTCCTCAAGCATTGCTTGTTACAGAAAAAAATAAAATAAGCACCAATCATCTTTATGTGTCATGAGACTGGCTTGGGTGATTAGATGGATAGGCAGGGCCTGAGAGAGAGGCTTTGGTCACTTTCAAGTTGCCTGAAACAAAGCATGGAAGTTGGTGGGTCAGGGAAGGCCATAGACTTGTTTGTTTAAAAATAGATCTACCAGACTTTGGGTGTAATGCTAAACCCCCATCCATAGGGTCTAGGGTAGACAGAGGCAGACTAAAATGTGTGGAAGCACTTCAGAAAAAAATCAATTGGTTCATCCTGCAGTCCTCCACTCTTATGGTCTTACATGTCCATGAGCCAAAGGGGAAGGAGGGATCAGTAAGTGTGTAAGGGGATGTCAGCACTGACAGTGAGTTGCTGCATTTAACGTACTCCTCAACAGGGAATGAAAGGAGAAACAGATAGGACTTGCTAATTTTACCAGAACCCCCATAGTCCCAAATCAACAAATGTTGCAAGGAAATGATAGCTGGCCTGGGAACAAGTGGAGAGAAGCATACAAAATGATACTACAACTATTCCTGTGTAATAAAGCCAGGATGCACTGCTGTGTCTGCAGCGTTCCAATGCTTCAGTCAGAATGATGAAAGCATTGTTGCAGCATCACACTGCAAACTCCGGCCCTTTTGGCTGTTGGCTGTTGCCACTCATGGAAAAAGGGGACAATGCTTCAGCTATGGTGCCATAACACCACTTAAATCAATCCAATTCCATCTCTTGCCTCTGCTCCTCCCCACTCAGAAATGGTTGGCCTCATAGAAGCCCACATCAACAAAAGTAACAGAAAAACCTTTGAAACATAATTTTGGTCAAAACTGGCAACGAACAGATCTTGGATTTCTTTTATTGTTTCTTTGTTTAAATTGACCAGAAACTCAGTGCTTTAAAAAAATAGGTTATTAAACAGATCCTTAAAAACAAATCTAGTACTATTTCAGAAGCGCAATAGACCTGCCAATGTAAGGGGTTCAGATCAGGTGGTTATGCACATAGATGAATCTGGAAAGCCAAAGTGGCTATGAGGGGAAGTGACCGATGGCCAGATGGGAGGCAAGGGCCTACAGTAACCTAAGCAAGCCAATTGGAGCTGAGTAGATCCCAGCCTTTGACTGTAGGACCACCAACATCCTCGCTAGGTCATTTCAGGTTGTGTTTATGGCATGTTTGCTGGAAGAAGGGACAACTGCTTTAAAACTACAAGAGTGAATGATAACTTTAAATTGCTTCTGCTGTGGGTAGCAGAGGATCTGCCATCTCAAAATGTTTAGCAAGGTACCTTCATGTTATGGTTAGCAGAATGTGAGGATGAGTTTTTAGCAGCATCCTTGTCCCTCCCCCCCCCTTTCTGTTCAATCATGGCATCTATCAAAGGAGCATGCTAACTGGAACGCTAATTACTATCAAAATGTTAACACAATTCTGGATTCCCATTTGGCTACTTTGCTTTGAAAGAAAGACAGTGAAATCATTACTAATGTGACCAAAAAGCAGTTTCTGCTGAAATTAAGAGGACTCAGAAGAAGCTGTAATGTGTTTGGAGGTACTTTTGACTAATTACACAGAAACCTCATCTCTGTCTTCTTCTCTGTCAACAGAGAGTACAAGGCATCTTGAGGTGAAGCAGAAAGAGCCTCCCAGGGTTACCTCCTCCCACACTGAAATTCTAAAAGCAGAAAGAAAGTGGCCTGCAATTTGTTGTGTTTTTCAACAGAGGACTTCTGTTCTGGCAATTAAATTATATCTCTGGTAAAGTCTTTCTGTTTGAAGCTTTGAAGAACGATGATGATCATTGTTTCAGATAATTTCATAGCAATCCTCACATCTTGAATTTGGAAAGGGCATGAACTTGTTGGCACAAAAAATAACGACCTTGGAAAATTTCAGTGGCTATTAGTGTTATGGGTTATTGGTATGGAACTGCATTTGAAAGACTTTCACTGTAATTGACGAAGGCATTTTATTGCTGCACAAAGATAAAAGGCCATCTTTTGACAGGGATCAACCACCTACCTGTGCTCCAGGTTAGTTTGATTTGTTTGTGTTTGGTGCTGAATCTTGCTACACTGGCCTTTGTGCACTACTGGTTGTAAATATGTCAATCAACAGAGTGTAGACGATAATTTTTAAAAGAACTTAATGCTAGTTTTAGAGATGTATCATTTTTTTTACGTAGGTTCCACATTTTCCTTTCATCAAGAAGTGTTCTGTTGTGGGTGTTGTTCTTTCTTTAAAAAGAAAAATGCATACACATTATTTACCATGAGTAAAGATCAAACAAGTCATAGATTATAAACCATCTCTCTCAAGTCACTGTAATTTCTTTTTCAGGAGTCAACAAGAATCAACAGGAATTAGTAAACAGAGGTTGGGTTTGTTTTGTCTTAGACTGGGACCTGCTATAGGGGAATAAAATATTTGTGAATAGCAGGCTGTCAAATGGAAATAATTTATACAATTCATTCTATATTTTTTACTGTGTAAAAATGAAATATAGCAGACTATGTGGTCAATTCGTTATTCATATAGAGTTTTCATTTTCCAGCAAACAAAATTATTTCCAAGTGACCAGAAGGTAAAGCAACCTTCTTTCTATCAATCTGTGGATTCTAAGCAATAAAATTTAGAGTTAAGCAGAACACTGAATCTATTGTTAAATTTTGGAAATTGACTTTGAGAAAATTTTATGTGAATTTTAGGACCAATGTGAGTTCCAAACCAATATGTGTCATTGAAGGTATCAAATATGATTAGTCTGAATATTCAGCCTTTGAATCTACTATGAATTATTTGGGGAAAAAACCCTGAAAATTAATGTCCACTGTCCAAAAGTGATAATATCTTGGATAATGAGGACAGTCTGTCACTTCTGAAAACTCTGTACAAACTAAGTTTTCCCAGTTAGCTTTTCCTTGTAATTGTTTGTGTAATGACTAACAGAAGTCTCATTGTCTAAGTTGGTATCCTGAGGACAGAAATGTTATGAGAGGGAGGCAAGGCATTGCCATCTAGTCCACAAAATGAAAATAACTGCATAATTGTTTCGAGATAATTTTAATTCCAGGATATCATTCTCATGCAAGAATTTTTACACAAAGAAACTTTAGAGAAAAAGTAGGATGTGCGCTAAAATAAATTGTGGTACCGGCACATGATTCATAATATAGATCTATTTGCTTGAGATGATTTGAAGGCAGTCTGATTCATTTCCAAGTCTCAGTTTGAAAAGAAATGAAAGGTTCTGTGGTTCCATTTACTATCAGTGGAAGTCAACAAAGGGCTACAACTTCTTAGACAAAATTGACTAACATTTGCAAGCAAAGGACAGAATGGGCCAACTCTCTGTGGCAACTCACCACAGCCAATTTGCCATGGCACATTTCTGCATGAGGTAACTCAATGAGATAAATGTTATACAATACAATACAATAGCAGAGTTGGAAGGGACCTTGGAGGTCTTCTAGTCCAACCCCCTGCTTAGGCAGGAAACCCTATATCATTTCAGACAAATGGCTATCCAACATCTTCTTAAAGACTTCCAGTGTTGGAGCATTCACAACTTCTGGAGGCAAGCTGTTCCACTGATTAATTGTTCTAACTGCCAGGAAATTTCTCCTCAGATCTAAGTTGCTTCTCTCCTTGATTAGTTTCCACCCATTGCTTCTCGTTCTACCCTCAGGTGCCTTGGAGAATAGTTTGACTCCCTCTTCTTTGTGGCAACCCCTGAGATATTGGAACACTGCTATCATGTCTCCCCTAATCCTCCTTCCTCTTAAACTAGACATACCAGTTCCTGCAACCGTTCTTCATATGTTTTAGTCTCCAGTCCCCTAATCATCTTTGTTGCTCTTCTCTGCACTCTTTCTAGAGGCTCCACATCTTTTCTACATTGTGGCGACCAAACTGAATGCAGTATTCCAAGTGTGGCCTTACCAAGGCATTATAAAGTGGTATTAACACTTCACATGATCTTGATTCTATCCCTCTGTTTATGCAGCCTAGAATTATGTTGGCTTTTTGGGCAGCTGCTGCCCACTGCTGGCTCATATTTAAATGGTTGTCCACTAGGACTCCAAGAGCACTCTCACAGTTACTACTATTAAGGAAGGTACCAACTATACTGTACCTGTGCATTTCGTGTTGGGTTTTTTTTTTGCCTAAATGTAGAACTAAATGTTATCCATTATTATTTCTGCGGTATGGCGTGTGATGCTAGTTCGCCTCCTCGTGGTGCACCCTGGATAGCACGGTAGTGTGAACCAAATGACTAGCAACAATTGGCAGCCAGACTACATTGAAGAATTGGCAGCTAATGACAGTTGGAAGCCAGATATCTTTGTAGAAGTCCTGGCTCTCTAAATACATGGCAACAGATAAAGAACTACTATAAGTCCATGTATTTGCCATACGCTAAACAAACTAATCTGTGACATCATTTCCATTTTTGTGGAAAGGACATCCATGCACTTTTCTTAACAATAGTTCTCAGCTCTCAGATTTCCTAGAGAATGTAAACATTGCAAAAAACTATCTTTACAAGCCTACTTATCTGGACAAGTATCCTAGCTGATTTTGCAACTAAGGTAAATGTTTAAAAGACAGATGCAGAGTGAGGCTGAGGAAAAGGAAAAAAGCATTCGACTATGTTAATAGAACAGTTGGCAATACATGGAACTGCTGTCAGTCACCAAAATATGTAATGCCCCCAAGGAATACAATTAAAATGTTGCACCCCAGGATCTAAACCCACATAAAACCCATGTTTCCAGATGGTGGCTGGAAAATGCGGCATGCAGAGGCTTAAATCTGGGTTGCATCTGACTCATTCTTAAAAAAGCAGATTTGAAACTTTAGCAGCATTCATTAGAACTCCTTACTTGGTTGGAGTTGCTTCTCTCTAGTGCTAAGATAGGTGTTGCTAATGCTTTCGGCATTAGCTCTATTTTGATCAAAACTGTCTACTGTGAAAGGGTATTCAGATGGAACTGCTAAAAATGAGCCTCGTTTCATTTAATTAATCATACTCAGAAAGTTGCCGTGTCCTCTTTTGGATTATGACAATGCTTCTCGGCCTGCTGCTCACTAGTTTATTGGACTTTACTAGGACTTTACTAGGACTTTACTCACTAGTTTATTGGATAGAATTCCCAGCCACAGTACATACCGTACTTTATTACCTTCTGTTTCTTTGAAATTTAGACATATTTTGTGTTTTTTTGCTTAAACCAATGTCTGGTTTAATAAAATCTAAGGAGCCTGGATAAGAATTAGTGTAGGACACAGGTCTAAGTACAGTTATCTGACATGTCCCAGCTGATTGTCTACCCAAAAGCAGAACTGGTTGAGTGGGTGACAAGATGCTGAAGTCTATTTCAGAAGACAAACTCTGTTCCCCTGCACACATACTTATTATTTTCTTTCCAAGTGCCTTGCCCATAAAAATAAGTTTTACTAACCCTCTAATAAAACTATAGTAATATATTATTTACTCTCTGCAGTGCAAAGATGTCTTTGTCCCACACAAGCTCTGTTCTGTCACCTTCTCAAAAATCCTGGTTCTTTTTCTATTCCTTCAGAACTGCGATTTGTATGTGAAAGGGACTTTTCTCAGAACCATTAATCTGGTGATGTGTGCTATGATCCATGCAAGCTTGTTTATTAAGAAACATGTTTGCCACAAAACTTTTATGTGTATCTATAAATGGTATCTCTCTCTGTAGACTTAGGCAAATGGAAAAGCGGTCCCTATAGCAATTCTGCAATGTACTGTATACAAGAGTTCTGTGTTTAGCATGTAATCTGACATTTTGAGAATCTCAAACTTTAAAACAAAACAGCCAACTGTTATAGTTTTATTAGAAAAAAGTTATAAAATGAATTTGAATCATGGAATCATAGTCAGCTTTACTTTACAAAAGGTTTACTGTATAGCTGGAGCTACTATCCAAAATAAATTCTACAAGAAATGTATTGCAAATTTGCTTCCAAATAAGTAGCAATATAATTCCAGCCATGTTTCTGTAGGGTTCTGTTTAGGTTGAAAGTTCCACAAATGAAAATGATCGGAAGCCTTCTTCAGACCTTGCTATTCAATGGAACTAGGCCAGGAACTGAGAGTTTGAGTTATGGGCCTGTAAACAAACCTGTTTAAGTTTAAGTTTTATTTTATTTATATGCCGCCCTATTCCCTGAAAGGGACTCAGGGCGGCGAACAACTTAAACGGGAAGGGGAAACATACAAGTACAAAATAAACATATTAAAATGACCAACAACCACACCTGTCGAGAGGGGAGGGGAGCTCATCAACCCCAGGCCTGCTGACACAGCCAGGTTTTAACGGCTTTTCGGAAAGCAGGGAGAGAGGTGAGGGTCCGAATCTCTGCGGGGAGTTCGTTCCAAAGGGCACATATGTTTAAAACTGAATTTTGCTGTAGGCTTTGACAAAATTCCAGGCTCTAACATAAAGCCCATTTTTGCAAAGCTAACATTCTAAGGAGATTTCAGTCTACACAGTTCTCTTTAGGTGTGAGAGCAGACCATACGAGAAGCAGGGAACTGGGTCCCCTCAACACCCCACCTCCCGCAATAAATTACAGTTTAGCTACCACATTTGGGATCTGCAACTCAGTCATTAAGCAAAGTGGTCATTAAGTGAAACAGCACAATGTTACAATCTTATTTCAGCTTTCCTTTACTTTACAGACCAGCAAAGGTCATATATGTAGTCCCCAATTTATAACCATTTGTTTAATTATAATTCAATTATGATGATCTTGGAAAAAGTAACTTAAGACTGCTCCCAGAGTCATGCTATTACAATTAGGGCATTTGGCAACTGGTTCACATCTACATTTAAGTATATTTATTTTGCTTTGTCATAAAAGGTAAAATACAAAACAGAAAAACAAACAAACAAAATAAAACAAAACATACATCCAGCACTAACAGTGTATAAAAAGAGAGAGAAAAGCGATCCAAATACAAAATAAATTTAACATATACTCCACCCCACCTGGATGCTGAAAAAGGGGGGGGGATAGTAAATTCTTCTCCCCTTTTACATATACACATACATATACATACACATATTTAGATTGTAAAATAAAATAGAAGAAAGAGCAGTCAACAGGTTAAGCTAAATATTATACTAATCATCAAATCGCCCTATTAACCATCTGTTATTGCATTTGGCACATAGAAAGTCCCCAAATGGTTTCCAGTCTCTTATAAAGCTGTCTAGTCCATATATCAAAGAAGTTAATTTTACCAGCTCTGCTAATTCAGTCAATTTTAAAATCCATTCTTCAACAGTTGGCATCTACTTGCAGTGCCCTGCAGTCACATGGATTCACATTCACATGATTTGCAACCTTTTTAATTTTTTGCTGATATCCAGCAAAAAAATAACCCAACACCCACTGGGAAAGCTAAATTCATTTAATGACCGTGTGATTTACTTAACAACTTCAATGTTCCATTTAACAACTGCCCTAAGCATTATTGTTAAATTGGGTCTGACTCAATTTATGACTCCAATGACTTAGGATCAGAATTCCAGTCCCAATTGTGGTTATGTCAAGGACCACCTATAAATGCAAAGACTGTTATGAAGTTACTTTTTCATTGCCATCGTAATAGTGAATAGTTATTAAACAAAGCAGTTGCTAAACAAGAACTATCTGTATCTCTCTTTGAAGAATGTTTGTTTTTGTGCAACAGCCGTTCTCAAACAGCTTTTATATTTTCTGGAATACTTATCCTTCTTTATCATTTCCTTTATTAGGCATTTGTAGTTTATGGCTTGGAGCACATTTCTAGATCTTGTTGCCATCTAGATGGTTTAATACATAATTCCCATCAATCCTGACCGATCGAGAGGAGAAAATATGATAGCAGTCTTTGGATATCTAACAAGGTGTCATATAATCCCGGAATGGAACAATTTGGGGGGCCAACCTGCCACATCCAACTCACTATGGCCAACTCACCTTGGCCAACTCACTATGGCCAACTCATTGCAGGACAATTCTCCACGATCCCTCCATGAGAGACAACTCGCAGTGGCCAACTGACCATGGGACAATTCACTGCAGGACAATTCAACATATAAAGCATCCCAGGTACTCCATAGTATTAAGAGGTTAAAATTGCAAATTTTGATAGCAAAAGGAATCTATTGAAGGTACTAACCAGTAGAATGGGCAGAAGCAAGTAACACATTTCTTTTCAGTGGTGATCGTCAAACAAAAGTTAGCTAGCCATTGGTCAAAAATGCCTTAGTAGATACTGCACAGTTCATGCCAATTCTGCAATACTATGAGCAATAATTGGAAATTATAACCCAAAATATCACAAGGGAATCGATCATGGAAAGGCTTCTTTACAGAATTACATTTCCTCTTCAGCAATTGGAATTTGGGGGAGTTGTACTCCACAGGAAGAAAATATTAAACTGCAGAAGGATTCATTAAAAGTTTGTATCATTGCTGCATATCCACATGATTGCTTTAAATAGTTGCCAAGAAATAAGAGTGTTGTTTTCCCATCTGCCTAATCTTTGAAGAAACAAAAAATGTTTGATAATTTTAAATACATAATGTCAAACTAAATTAAATTAAAATTAAATTAAATTTTGAAAAAAAAATCCACATGCACAGCCTGAATTAACATGGGCATGGCCACCTCAACTTCACTCATGTCAGGGACACCTGTAGCGGCCCAAGTGCTCTGCCAGTGAAAATGGGCTCCCGCGTTACCATTTTCAGCTGCGCACAGCCCTCCTGAGCTCCATTTTTGCTGCAGAGGTACTGCAGGTCAGTGCTTCACTGTTTCCAGATCTAAGCACCCTACAGGCCGGATTTGGCCCGCGGGCCTTGAGTTTGACATCCCTGATCTAAAAAAAAATGTTAATCCTGTGGATTGCAGTCCAAATCCAACAATACAACAAACCCAGACTGTTAGAATTCAGTTACTACAGTTGCATCTCCAGCAGCAAAGTATTGCATCCAGCCTTAAACGCTCTCTGAAGTATCCAGGATGCATAAATCCTCGTGTACATGCACACATGGACACACAGGCATACACAATACAGAAGAAACTGTTGTATTAATTGCACTATACGATCAAAAAGAATTAATTTGACTTTCCTGAAGGCACCTTCCATTGGCTCACAAAATCAGAATATTGAAGTTCACATAAATAGTTAATGTCAGTTAAATTAAAGTTCCTTTAATTTCTTGCAAAAATATATTACTGTCTTAGAAGCCTGTGTATAAATTATCTAAAAATAGAACCTTTTTTCCTCATTTGTTTGATTTTTTGGAGAAATAGTTAAAATGAACTTTATGCCAATTAGATTGCTTTTTAAAAATGACATGAAACAGAAGTTCAGTCTGGACAGTGAGGTTTTAGATACGAAAAGGAGTGGAATTTTTTTTTGCACATTCCCACTGTATCTAACTCTGAGGTTTCCAGCCGAAGAATAGCTGCTCCATATTACCACAGTAATCCAAATAAAAATGGTTAAATATGATTTTAAATGAATATTTATTAAATATAAGGTTCTCTGCTCCTTAAAAAAGGCATAGATATTTCTTCCGAGAAATTTTTTCCTTCTATAACCCTGTAAGGGAGATTCACCAGAAAACTAGTGACAATCTCAGCTTGGAAAAGACAAGCTTGCTTGACTGACAAATGGCAGGCTATGGGATATTAAGAAATTAGGAAATCTAGCCCGAGATTGTTTCATAGGCTTTCATCTGTTACTTTATTCCTTTCAAGCTGCTTCTATTAGCTGTTCATATCCTTAATGCTGTTATCTAAAGGAATACGGGGCTCACGTGGCTAGGATACTGTTCTGACAATTGGCAAGCTCACATCCGAGATCTGGTTGCTGTTTCATGGTGGAGTGAGCTCCCCTACCATGCTCTCCAGCTCTTGCCTATCCATCAGCTTGAAAGCAGACAATCATAAATAGATAGATGGGTACCAGTGGTGGGTTCCTACTGGTTCAGACCGGTTCGGCCGAACTGGTAGTGGTTTGGTGACCCGGATCGCTGGAGCCAGCAGCAACCCAGACCTGCCACACCCCTGAATGGGTTCCCCGGTCAGTGCCGCCATCTTGTTTTTTAGTTCTGTGCATGTGCAGAACAATTGTAATTGCAATGTGCATGCGCATACAGCATCAAGCATGCACGCAAAACACGCGCACGAGAAAATCAGCAGTAGTGCCGGCCAGAATCCACCCCTGATGGATACCACCTCACCTCAGTGGCAACTTAACAGGGATGTGAAAGGAGCCTCCAACTTGATATCCCCCAGGCAATGGTGATATCATCAATTGACCCTTTCACCACAGAAGCACTTAGATGCTTCCAACATGGAAGTATCATGTATTGTTGTCTGAAAATTATATTCCAAATTATAAAGAGGTTTTACTTTGGGATGCTCAATAAGAGCTATAAATTCTTTATTACAAAGAAATCTATCATCCTTTATTAGATTGTAGTTCATTTAACATTAAGATAATGGAAAGCAAATGCTGGATTTTAAATTGGGATGGTGCATGAAGAAAGAAAAATATTTCTCCTCTCTCCTCTCTCTCCTTCAAAACATCATCTAACAAATATTTCCAATATCTCCTTATATTTTTAAGAGTTCCTATGGCCAGAAAACATTGTGCCAAATTCAGTGATTTGTATATTTACTTCATCTATGGAGAGGTCTTTATAAATGACAATAGTTTATTCTTATAACCAGGATTCTTTTCACCTTCTCAAAGGTTATGGCTTATAGTGACCCACTTTTGTATAAATAACAGCCCAATGTTTACTTGTAACCTGGCTGTCTCTGATCAAGCTATGATGATTTGAAATGAGGATCCAGACTGTGGGGGCAATATGCTGACTCTGTAAACTGCTTAGAGAGGGCTGAAAGCCCTATGAAGCGGTATATAAGTCTAACTGCTATTGCTATTGCTATATTCTCCCTTGTAGGCAATCTTGCATTCAGCATGTTATTTTAAATAGGAAGGAATCCCTCTTTCTATACTCAAAATAGATGACAACAACCATAGAATGATAAGCAGCATTTTTTAAGACCAGAAAAAAAAATGCTGACAAAAGCAAAGCACAGGAGCGCTTTCTTCCTTTTTATTCAAGAAAGCGTCTAGTTATATGAATGAGAGGCAGTGCCTCATTTGCAGGTTGGGTGAATAACAGATGGGGCAGACAATGGCTGCAGAGCAACTCCACAATCCTTAAGGGGGATTTAACCTCTTGTGACTCATCTGTATGTGGCAGATACAGACACTGTTCTATTAAATGGTAAGGAATTAGCGAGTCTAGTTTTTATATTTTTGAAGAGCATGAATGACGGCAACAAAGAGAGCAAGATCAACTCCAGCAAATGTAACTTTCTGAATTGTGGTCAGAGGCTGGCTAGAAAACTCCCTGATCTGTGAGCTGTAAAAAACAATGCACACCGCCTTTGATCATTTTCTCTTGTGGCTTTTGAAATGTGTTGAATGTTAAGCAGGTGAGGAACTCTTTTGATCTCAGCGAGCAGGAAGCAAACATGCTCAAACATTTACCAGAGATTGTTTCAGCTGCATTTTATTAGGCCTGCAGTGCAACTGATGAATGTTCCGTAGTACTTATAGCTTATATATAAGACTAAGGGTGTGTGCTGAAATACCTTCAATGTTGCTTCTTTCATGTAGGTAGGACATTTCCCCCTTAGCATCAAATATAATGCAGGGTAACATATAGTACAACTTCCATGCTTCTCTTATCATTAGATAGATAGAAAGAGTCTACCTGTCTCAGTTCTAGCAAAAGGACTCTGATCTGCTCAAAGCCTTTCTCATAACTTCTTGAAAAATGGCAAAGATAAGTGAAATCCTACAAAGGAGAAGAATGAGTTCTTCAAGAGGCCTGCAAGATGGGAGTGTTAACGTCCATAGCATGTGTCTGCTTGTAGAAATCCATAGAATCTATTGTCATAATTATGTATACTCTCCAGCTTCCATTAAGTTCTCAATGGTTGTGTTGTGTCATCATATGCGAGGTTCACATGGATTTCCAGCCCCACAGAGAAGATAAATTTATCTATTTTCACACAGTGCATGTCCTGCATGGTGTTTTTATTTTACACTGACTACGAGGAGTTAGATTGTGCCTGATTTCAACCTGCCCATGAGATCTATACAGCTAGGTTTATCCATGGGGTTCAAACCAATATTGCTGTCTGTATTCTGATCTGTCAGATTTACATAGTTCCATAGACTTCCCAGAACTGAAGAAGCCCATTATAGTGCTAAGGACAAGTGGATGTAACACTGACTTTTCAAAAGGTAGTTGAAAGCAGGATAGCTATTTTAGAGGAACATTTACTTTGGCTTTTAGAGCAAGGAAACCATTTGACTTTGCAAAATATTCATCCAGTCTCAAAATCAACATATTTTCAGACCTTCCTGTTTTTCCTTCCCTTCATTTGTGGAGCCGTGCTTCTTTAAATGTATGAATGGACTGCAAAGTGATCTTCAGCCTTGAAGTCTGTGCTTCCAAAATTGGCACTTGCACCTGAGCTTCCAGGAAAGGAATTTAACTTTGGGGTGACTGTCTACTTTTGTTTAACCCTTATCTGAAATTGTGTCACTAAATACATTTTTCACTAGATATATTTAAAGGGAGATAAGTCAGTTCACTTTCCACTTGTTCATTCTACCTGTTCATTCTCTTGGCCTCTACCTCACTTCTCCAGTTCTCTGGAGTTACTGTTGGCCAAAGGAAAAAGAAAGGTGTTACAACATATAACTCTAACTCTGACTCTAAGACTAAATCTCCCAGTCTTTAACCTTTATCCCACAGTCTAGGCCATGTATGAAAGACAATAAGTCAAAAGTCAATAAGCTATGTATGGATGTTAAAGGATATTTTATTTGGATGGATAAAAGTGGGGCAGAGTTTGTTTTGAAAAAAGAGGAGGAGACCAGGGAAACAGATAATAGCCTCAACTAGACAATGGTTCATGCCCTGAGTCCAATATCTCCAACATCCAAGGAGATGTGTTGTAACGGCCTGGGTGGTGGGTGGGGCTCATTTGTTGACTAGGGCTGGTTTCCAGATGTCTGGTAGTGGGGAAGTATCATCACATTTATTCATGTTGTGGGGGTGTTTCTCTATTTCGATAGCTTCCATAATTATTCTCTTGTTGAAGTGTTCAGTTTTGGAGATTAATTTGGTTCCTTCAAAATCAATTTCATGTCCTGTAGCTTTAAGGTGCTGGAAAAGAACAAACACAACCCCCCTAAACACATCCTGGACCTGACCAACCACTGCCTAACCAACACATACTTCAGCCATAATGGACAAAGATACAAACAGATAGAAGGAGCACTCATGGGATCACCCCTCTCACCCATCATCGCAAACTTATACATGGAATTGAAACTAATGTCTCAGATAATTCTGAACACAAACCCAAACTCTGGCTTAGATATGTTGATGACACTTTCGTGATTTGGCCACATGGGAAAGAAAAATTGGACAACTTCCTCACACATCTAAACAGCCTATACCCCAAAATACAATTCACCATGGAAATAGAAGCAAACAACCAACTTCCCTTTCTGGACGTCCTAATCTACAAAAAACCCAATGGCTCTCTAGGACACACCATCTACTGGGGAAAAAACACCAACCGCTACTTAAACACACAATCCCATCATCACCCTGCACAGATCAACTCTGTAGCCAAGACCCTCATCTCCAGAAACACCTAGCTGACAAAGACCACCTGAAAACTGAATTACAGACTCTCACAAACGTATTACTCTCCAATGGAAAACAATTACCAACCTAATCCAAAGGGAGAATCCCCCCCAAAACCAAGACACAGAACAGGACAATGGCATCGCCCTCCTCCCTTACATCAAAGCCACCACAGATAAAATCAGCAAAATTCTCCACAAACACAATATCAAGACAGCCTTCAACACTGACCAAAAAATAGCCAACATCTTAAGAAACTCCAAAGACAAAATCCAGCTAGAAAAACAAGGAGTCTATGAAATATCATGCAAAAACTGCCCTCCAACATACATAAGAAAATGAATATGAGAATAAATGCATGCATCGCAGAACACAAGAACGCAGTAAGAAAAAAAGAAAAAAACTTCTTCCCTTTTCCAGCACCTTAAAGCTACAGGACATGAAATTAATTTTGAAGGAACTAGGTAAATCTCCAAAACTGAACACTTCAACAAGAGAATAATTATGGAAGCTATCGAAATAGAGAAACACCCCCACAACATGAATAAATGAGATGATACCTCCCACCTACCAGACATCTGGAAATCAGCCCTAGTTAACACCGACCACCCAGGCCGTTACAACACGAAACAACAATGGACACACAGCCAGCACCAATCAGCACCAATCTACCAATCATGATACAACCACACAACCAATCATTCCACTTGCTGAAACAAAGCCAGCACTCTACACACCCCCATCAAGATTTATAGAAAGATGACAGCTCCGATTACACTTTGAGCCCAAAGCTCAGCCTGAAGATGGCAAGTGAAACCTTGCTGAAATGTTGCCAGGACAATCTCAATCTTACATGGGAAAAGACCTGAACACAACAAGACCAGCCTATATATATATCAGTCGCTCATCCATTGACTTCTTGCATAAATTCAATGAAGACTCTTTAGGAGTAGCTAATGTGAACACACTATCTAAGCTAAAGAGCACCACCAAAGCAGCATGACCAGCAACCAACTTGTGGGAGTTGTAATTGAAAACATCAAGAGGGCCCCAAATCACTTTCTCTGAAACAGAAAATACAAAGAAATGCTCAAAGTTGCTTGGAGGCAGGAAGAGTGAGGACATTTACTTCCAGGAATTGCCTCCCCCAGTTTGTGGTATTGAATGTCAACTAAACTAGTGTTTTCATTTGCTATTTTACCAACTTCTACTTTAAAAAAAGAGCAAATGTCCTTCTGTACTCATAATCCTGCCCACCTGGTTGAAATGGGTTCAAGTTCATATTGACATTTTGGAATCCTGTAACTTAGGGCAGAGAAAATTATATAATTACTAGTTTGTGGAAGGCAGAAGTAAATTTGGATCACAAATGAAGGATCATTAAGAGATGTGCTGTCAGCGGTGATCTTCATTTTGGTGTATGTGGTAGACCTACACGATGGTTATATCTTCTAATTTTGGCTTTGATATACCAGAGATGGGGTTCCCTTGGCTAAATAAATGAATCACTGCCACTTGGTTTCCTGTAGCTTCATAGGAAAATGGGGGGAGGAAAAAACAATCTTTTTCTATTCTGATTTTTCTTCTAGCTATTTCTCATCCTTAGTAGGTATTGAGCACAAAACCATAGCTATGTAGTACAGGTTTTTGGTGTAAAAACATCAGATAGTTTTGCATGTTAGTTTATGGTAGCCAAAATCAGAAGGACTCTCCTAGCAGTTTTCAGACTAATAAATGTTCTTTTGGGAGGGGGGGGGTTCAAAAGTTTTATTTCTTTTAAAACAAACATTTCATCATTCCTCAATCAGTAAGACATCGGAGTACAATTTTTTTGTGTGTCAAAAAAGTTCAAGTTTACCACCAAATTCTTGTCTAGTCTAATGTATACCCCTCCCTCCCTACACCCTCCCCCCAACCGCCCTCCTCCTTCCCCCCCCCCCGACTTCCCAGAACCCGTACACGGTATGGATTTTTAACAAACACAGTTTAAAATCTATTGAGAAAAAAGAAATAAAGAAATTAATGACATCTCTACATTGATCTTAGCTTCCTCTTGCTGAGCTAACTTTAAACAATTTAAATCATTTCTGATCTTAAGCATAGGCTAACTGGAATTTCTTGGTCCCGTATTTATTTTGTATATAGTCAATCCATTTTTTCCAGTCTCGTTTATATCTCTCATTTGAGTGATCTTTAAGATATGCTGATATTTTAGCCATCTCGGCTAAGTTTGTAACTTTCAATGTCCATTCTTGAGTTGTAGGCAGGTCTTCCTTTTTCCAGTATTGCGCCACCAACAGTCTTGCTGCCGTTATTAGGTGCAGAATCAAGTTAGTCTCTACCACTGTAAAGTCAGTACATATACCTAGTAAGAATAACTGAGGAGTAAACTTTATCCTTCTTTTAAAGATATTTTGCATAATCTACCATATTTTTATCCAGAATGCCTTAACCACCGCAGGTCCACCATATATAATAATATGTAGCATCGAGAGAACCACACCTCCAACATTTAGGCTGTAAATTCGGATACATAGAAGCCAGCTTTTTAGGATCTAAATGCCATCTATAGAACATCTTATAAAAATTTTCTCTCAGGTTTTGAGCTTGTGTGAATTTCACATTTGTTACCCATATTCTTTCCCATGTATCCAACATTATTGGTTCTTCAATATTTTGAGCCCACTTTATCATACAATCTTTAACTAATTCTGTTTCCGAATCTATCTGTATTAATACATTATATATCCTCTTTATATGCATTAAGCTTTGATCTCTTATTTGTTTAAACAAATTATCTTCAGCTTGAAAAAAACCAATAATAACAATAATAATAAAGAGCCAAGGTGGCGCAGTGGTTAAATGCAGCACTGCAGGCTACTGCTAGATCAGCAGGTCAGCGGTTCAAATCTCACCGGCTCAGGGTTGACTCAGCCTTCCATCCTTCCGAGGTGGGTAAAATGAGGACCCAGATTGTTGGGGGCAATATGCTGACTCTCTGTAAACCGCTTAGAGAGGCCTGAAAGGCCTATGAAGCGGTATATAAGTCTACTGCTATTGCTATTGCTATATAATAAATGTTCTTAATACCCATAAGCTTTTGAGTGCTGCAGCTCACTTCTTCAGATGCAATGGAGTGGTTAAATTGATATAGGATTTAAACTGGGATGAGACCATGAGGGAAGGAGGAACAAATAGATAGGTGAAGAATACATGTAGATAGATAAATCATTACAAGTATCATATCAATTTAACAATTTTGATGTGTTAAAAACTTATTGTATTTGTTGAAACAATGGATTATTTAAATTCTGCATTAGTCTAGACATTCCACGGCATCTGATTAAGTGAAGTACTGCTTGTGCCTTTTAAAAAATGTTGTAATATAAAAAGGTACTATCAGATTCCTTGGTATCAATACAATTGGATAATTACTATGAAGGTCCAAATGTATGCAATATGATTTTTTTTACCTCAATTCTTTTTGCTTTATTAAAAACCAAGTGAAATATGAAGCAATTGATAACATTTGTTGGAAAATATTTAGACAATATTTATGATGGAGAACCTGAACAGAATATGAAGTGTATACTTTAGATCAGTAGTGAAAATAATTTTTTTACTACCGGTTCTGTGGGCGTGGTGTGGCTTGGTGGGAGTGGCTTGGTGGGCAAGGATACTACAAAATCTCCATTCCCACCCCATTCTGGGGCCAGCTAGAGGTGGCATTTGCCAGTTCTCTGAACTACTCCAAATTTCCGCTACTGGTTCTCCAGAACCTGTCAGAACCTGCTGGTGATTTGTTATTGGAGAAGTTTTAATATAAAGATTATTGTCAACAGAGCAGTGCCAGTACCTTCAATTAAAACATCTTTCCTATCTTGTTACCAGCCAATGAGCAAAGCTTTATTAAAATTATATTGGAAATATGAGATAATAGTTCCCTGTGAATTTTAACCAGGTGTCTGGCCTAAAAACAAGTCTTAGATTATGGGGGCAACGCTAGCCCCTGTGAGTCAGTGTCCTTGTTATTAATTCTCTTCACATTGAAGAGAATTTTCTCTTCACTGTGTAAGTCAACTGTGTAAAACTGGAGCAAATCAAACATATGAACTTATTAAATATCAGAAAGCCGCTTATTCTAAACCTTCTATTGCAAAAAGAGATTGCATTTTGATGCCTTGGGATCACACATAATATTGGAGAATTGAGGTCCTAATAAATGAGGCACTGAAGTTGTGTCATGTTTATGAATAAATATGGGATTTTCAAACATTTGGGTTGAGATTTTTGTTAAACTACATTAATCATACTTAGGACCACAAGTTTCATACATTTCCTATCACAGGAAGACATACTACCACTTTTTAAGCAGTTGCACAAACTGACATTTTGCAGCACAATCAGAAGGAGCTTTAACAGCCATTTCATATTACGGTATCACCTGTGATCTTCAATCATAGATTGGCCCTTCTCTATTCTATTAGATGAAGACTTCTTATAAGTAAAGCAGTTGTTAGCTGTACTTGAACAATTTCAACATTTTATTTCATTTCATTCAATGTCTTTTTGAGATTTCCTTGAACAGTTGGCAGCTGAAAGATCACAAACTATCCAATACCAATCATTTTCATTTTCAGATGGAACAATATTGTATGGTCAGTGGGTTATAATTTAGAAGATTATATATAGGATATAAAAGAGGGTTTCTTTATGCCCAATGACCTGTTGAATATACATTGTGAATAGAATAGAATAGAATAGAATAGAATAGAATAGAATAGAATAGAATAGAATAGCATTCTTTATTGGCCAAGTGTGATTGATATAAGAATGGTCTCCACTCTTAACACTTTCTGGAGAATAGTAAAAAAG
Organism: Thamnophis sirtalis; assembly: GCF_051295495.1. Taxonomy (NCBI): domain Eukaryota; kingdom Metazoa; phylum Chordata; class Lepidosauria; order Squamata; family Natricidae; genus Thamnophis; species Thamnophis sirtalis. The sequence goes on along the minus strand of NW_028261383.1, from coordinate 74,202,951 downwards.
TAGCTGGAGGAAGAGCCATTGTTAATGTTCATAGATATTATTGCTTTTTAAATTATATTATGCTTTGTATTATTTGACTTTGTATATTACTTAGAGCTTCCAGAGTACATTGGTTTATACGTAAATGTTATAAATAAGTAAACAAATACTTCATAATATGAGACACAAAATAAGAGTTCTTAGTGCTTCATGAAATAAATGCAAAGGATCATACCATAGTCTCTCAATAGTATCTTCTGGACTTAATAATTCATCTTGTCTAATATTTCCTTTGTAAATGTTATCTTGCTATTCCTCACTTGTTTTTATTTTATTTTATTATTTTTCTGATTTATAGGGCTGCCCATTTCAGAGCAGTGTGTACGTGGGTATGTAATTTCTATAGAGCTTAATGATTTGTTTTAGATTCAGCCTGAATTCAGAGCAGATTATAATGTGAAAATATAGGCTAGCATTGCATTAATAAGTAACTGATTACTCTGTTTTATTATCTAGGTAGCAGTGGGTTTATGTCACCTACTTTAGGCATGGATAGATCACCTTGTTGGAAGGAGAGTTCTTATCTAAAGAGATTAGCATGCTCTTATCTTTAGAGATACACTCAATTAATCATGCATTTGTTCTGACCTGCCTCTACTTGCCCCTCCAGGCTATCGTTGATATCGTGGATGTTTGTACATGAAGGTGTGTTCTACTCAATGATTTGGACTCTTGGTAGTGGAAAGCTGGAGGAAAATTTGAATGGTAAGCTAATAAATCATAGTGTCACAAGACAAAGGAAAAGGAGATGTGTTGCTTTACCTTATAAATCTAGTGAAAGGGGAAAGTGAGCAAAGAAAATCTTTTAGTCAATAGCAGTGAATGCCATCTGAGTTGTGAGACCAGAATAAAGCATTTAGAGGATCAAATGAAGAAGCTGGACTTTCTATCACCATCTTTCCAGATATGGTAGCTTTGAGATGTGTTGATAAGATCTTCCAGAATTCCCAGTCCCAAATTTTGTAAAAGTGTTAGCAGCAATGATGCATTGGAAATACTACTTGCCTGCAAACAAGAATTGGATTGTAAAATAAATAAAGTAAGAGAAAATGAAGAAACTAAAGGATTCTGGGACTATATAACACCCCAGTCTTAACCATTGTTGGTGAGAAAGAATGATAGTCTGGATAATGGAGGTTGCAATATTTGGAAGCAGCAGAACAGAAGAGAAAGAGCTGGAGAAAATCACAAAATATAAAGCTCTCCAAAAAGAATAAGTATTGCAAAAGAAAACAAAGATGATGCTAGTAGTAATATGCCCTCAGATGCAAACCCCAAACCACTGGGACACCACTTGAACACTATTGGCATTGACAAAAATCACCATCTCTCAATTGCAAAAGGCAACTTTACTTAGAACAGCTTATATCTTGCAACAATACCTTTATCGCCATCAAACAGCAATATTTGCCTATCCCAGGTCCTTGGAAGGACTCAATAGGTGGACAAAAAATGCCAAATGCTATCCGAACATCTGGCTGTGACCTATCATCATAACCATCCTAAATATTTTTAGAAATGTGGAAAGATTTGATCTGGATTGGATTTCTCACACAAAATTCTAGAAGCCCTGGCAAACTATAACAGACCTTTGCTGATTTGTAGTGGATAAATTAACGGAGGCATCAAGGTTGATTCTAGAGGAAAAAAAAATGAAGAAACTTATCCTGGAAGAGAAAGTGATAGGTGAAACAATAATGAGGTCTGGTTGTGAACGCTGGAGTTGGTTACGAGCTGTATTATGGCTCAGGCAGAAAATGTTTGGGCCAGCACTGACAGCAATTGTGGTTAAGCAGAGACTAACATCAAACAACTTTGAAAGAAGGGGGAAAGAGAACACATAATAAACCAAAATATTATAAAAAGCAAATGAAAGAGCAGTCCGAATCAAATTTTAAAATAGAAATAACTCTCTGAGAACTAGAAAGTTGCATAATCTCTATACCATTCTCTGTTATTTATAAGTATATCTGTCATTTTAGTAAAGTAGAGACAATTCTTCACTATTTGCACTGAAGAATACAATATTCTTTTTGCCATCAAATGTTTAAAAAAATTCTATGTTGGAAACATGGCTAAATATGCAAAGAGTGTAACTCTGACATTTTAAGATCTGGGTATCTTCATCTATATTGGCTGCCCACAAATGGATTTCTTCCACAATTTTTTTTAAAAAAATCACTATTCATTTTCACGATCTTTATGAATAAATGTTGATAAACTGTTATCAAATGTTAAATAAGCTGAAGAAATTCTTTTCCTAAACAAATCAACTTTCAGCTTTTGCCACTGAGAAATAATATTTAAAATTTCATATGAATTTCTTCAGAAAAGATCAAAATATGAACATACAGCTTGAACCTAACTTTAAAAACAGATGTTCAAGAGTTCTTCTGATAATATTTCCTGTAGCCAAAGGAATGTGGTTGTTAACTTCAGAAGCTATATTCACAGCATTATATTCTCAAAGTAGTATTATTGTTGTATTTTGAGAGTATGCTTCCTACATGCTTAGATATGGAACAATTTCTTGTACTGAACATGTTATAGAGTCTTTGCTCAAATGAAATAGAGAGATGAGCCAGCTATTTGAGAAGAAGGAAACTGGTATGAGCAATGCTTTAAAAAAAATAGGATCTTGAGAAAATGCTTCACAATTTTTTGTCTATTGACATTTATATAAAATCCTGTTTGGGTGTGTGTGTGTTGTATGTGTACGTGGAATATAGAACTCAGTTAGGATACATATCCCAACTATGAATTTGTCTTTTGTGCAATAGTATTTGGTTAGGATCCCCTTTATTTTTCCACTATAGTTGTTGTCATCATCATTATCATCATAGCAAGAGTCATGGTGGAGCAGTGATTACAATGCAGTAGTGCAGGCTACCTCTGCTGCCTGCCGGCTGCCTGCAATTCGGCAGTTCAAATCTCACCAAGAAATGAGTGGTATAATGAAATTTGGAGTATGGCAACAAATGATAAATTAACAATGGAAATTAAGTTTTAAAAAGGGATGATCAAAGCAAACAATTATAATGAAATATGGGGAGATTTTATAAAATCCGTGTTGGTGGAAGACAAAGTGAATAAACCTACTCAAGAATATCTTGGAGGAGATAAGGGCACAATTGGAATATATTGTATATTCTTTAGTTGTTATAGAAGAAGAAATCTAAGGGAAAAAACAGGGTCTCTGGGAGGTGTGGATGCACTGTAATATTAGTTATTTTTTCCTTTTCCTTCCTTCCTTTTTTTTATTTAGATGTATATATCTATGTTTGTATTATTTGAATTTTTTTTTAAAAAATAGGAAAAAAAAGTCTCACCAGCCTCAAGGTTGACTCAGCCTTCCATCCTTCCAAGGTGGGTAAAATGAGGACCCAGATTGCTGGGGGCAATAGGCTGACTCTGTAAACTGCTTAGAGAGGGCTATAAAAAACACTGTGAAGAGGTATATAAGTCTAAGTGCTATTGCTATTTGCAGAAGAAGAAAAGTTAGGTATGATTGGCTGCAGCTCCTTTGGATTTCTAGCCATCGGCCATGCTAACTATAAAACAATGGGAGCTGTTATCCAAAAGATGTGGAGAGCACCAAACTGTATCCAGAAAGATGTGGAGATCAGTGCATAACAAGCCTTTGGAATAATTTGTTATTTGCTTTCTGGTTTCCACTCTGGCCTGGCGAATGACTGACAAGTGAAAAGACTGCAGATTACTATTGTCTGTTTAAACAGTGTCATGAGGTGGGGGAAATTAACTAACATCAACAATTAGTGTCTACCTGATCTGATGAGAGTTTTAAGAGCTTTCCAAGGAAGCTATTCTGACCTTTCCATATAGACTCTTAAAAGATAATGCCAGGGATTTTTAATAGCTATCTTATGCTCATAGAGAAACAACCCCAAAATAGGCCCAATTCTTGCATTGGTAAAAATGCTAAGTTCAGTTGAAAGTAACAATGGCTAGTTAATGTGTGTTTTCTTTGTTACTGGATTCTTGTAGCAGATCCATTTCCATAGGCCTTGTCCTCTCTCCAATTGTCATAACTTATCAACTCTTGTAGCCTGACCTAAGTATTTCTCACCTCCTGGCATTGACACGCTGCCTGCATTGCCTCACAAATACTGAATTTTCTGGCAATTTCCCCGGTGGAAATCTCCAGAACTTGAAGCAGCTGATAGCCTTCTCTTCCTCATTTCTCTACCAAGCACTTCTAGGCTCTAAATTTGAAACTTCTTCCTGGAAAGCTGGACACTGAGAGCAATTGAATCAGGGCCAAAGCCCTGTTCTTCCAGCATCCACCAGCCTGAAGGCAGCAGCCATTACAATGCACAATTGACAACATGGTAGGAAGTTCTCTGTTTCATACTGCTTCGGGGAAAGCTGTACTCAGACATTTCTTAGAAAAGAGGGTTGCATGTATTTGTGTTTCCATGTGAACTGGCAGAAGGAAATTTACAGACACCATATGTGGTTGAGAAATAGTAGGTGTTTTGTGTGTGTTTCTTAATCCCTGTGTCTTGTTTCTGGTATGCAATAAACATTCCACATGCTTGATAGAACCTCCTACGCAACTCTAGGAAGGGCATTCTTAAAATGAAAGCTTCCTGCCAAAGCATTGGTCACTAGATTTACATGTAAACAAGCTGGTACTTTACTTCAGTTGCAGTTGGCAGATATGCGCGCATACACACACACACACACACACACACACGGAGAAAGGGAGGGGGGAGGGAGAGACTTTCTGATAAAATTACATGTTTTTCTCCAACTCCCACACAGGCATTTAGCATTGAATATGAGGGCGATGTCTCCAGGTGCTGTCTTTTGCCACTGGGAGGATGGTGGGTGGGAAGACAGCAGCGAAACATAAGCTACCTTAGAGGGAGCCAGATTGATGTTGCAATACCTGGAAGTGCTTGAAAGTCAGAATAACAGAATTGGAAGGGACCTTGGGGATCTTCTAGTCCAACTCCTGGTCAAGCAGGAGATCCTATACCATTCCAGACAAATGACTGTACAGTCTCTTTTTAAAAGCCTCCGGGTGATGGAGCACTCACAGCTTCTGAATGCAAGCTGTTCCGTTGGTTAATTGTCCTCACTGTTAGGAAGTTTCCCCTTAATTTCAGGGTGCTTATCTCCTTCCTTAATTTCCATCCATTGTTTCTTATCCTGCCTTCAGATGCTTTGAAAAACTGACCCCTCTTCTAGCAGTCGAACTGCTAGAAAAGCAGTTTGAAAGAGTTTGATGGAACTCTTTGAAAGAGTTCCATTATATTAAATTCAGCAAATTACCTTACTTTGTAATATAGGCACATTTTCATTTTGACAATCTTGAATATTTAGTTAATAATTAAAATATTCAACATGTTTGCTGGGGTGGGGGCAATTCTGATCCAGCTTTTCATAACAAGCCAGAATTCTCCCCCCACCCCCCAAATACTAAACATACACAGCAGAGGAAGAAAATATGAAACATGGTGTGTAACTCATCCCAAACAGCTCTTTTTTATTTTTCATGAAAAATAAGCTTCAGGGAGTGCATTTTTTTTTTACAAAGAACTGGGGAGGAGATAGTTGACACTTCTCTTGCCAACTGATTTTGCTGCTCAAAATTGCCTCCAACCTGCACACGCATAGACACAAGTTGTTCTTTGCATGCAAAGAAACATCTGGATCCCCAAAGGAGGGGGAAACATCTTTTAAGCGAAGAGATAATTTGGAACAAAGAATTCACAACAGCCAGAAAATTATCCAATGTTCTCTTCATAGTCTTTCCGTTTTTCTAAAAATTATTTTGTTCAACTTGGATATAATGGATACATTATTTTCAGGCATCTGTAGAGTGTTTCTCCTTCTGTATCTAAACCTGTCACAAACTTTCTTTGGCAACATCCTTTATCTGCTGAGTCCCCATGAGATTCCCTGCATCTCATCTCCAACCTAAATTAGTCAAACTTTAGGTCGCCCTTCATATATTGGTGTTAAAATAGCAGTTTCTTCTTTAATCCAACCCCATTCGAGTGCACCCCTAAGGTATATGAAATCAGTTAATCTTTGTCAACTCTTGTCCAGGAGGAAAGAAGCAATGGGTGAAAACTAATGAAGGAGAGAAACAACCTAGAACTAAGAAGAAATTTCCTGACAGTTAGAACAATTAATCAGTGGAAACAACTTCCCCCTGAAGTTGTGAATGCTTCAACACTGGAAGATTTTAAGAAGACATTGGATAACCATTTGTCTGAAATGGTATAGGGTTTCCTGCCTAAGCAGAGTGTTGGACTAGAAGACCTTCAAGGTCCCTTCCAACACTGTTATTCTATTCTATTCTATCCTATCCTATCCTATCCTCACGATCAGGAAGTCAGATATCCCAGTGTTCCTGATCATGTTGAAGTCCTTCATAGGTTTGACAATAACACCCAAAGTCTTTCTCCCTGCAAAGAATTTCAGTGAATGCCCAAATATATGTGAACAAAGCAAGGTGGTTGGAGCAGAATTTTGTGGCCTCTGTTATATGCTTCCTTTAATTACATTGGACCTTTGTGGTATTTGCCTGATCATGTAAGACTTGAAACTGGGTAGAGAATGAGGCCACACATGCAAGTCCCACATCTTAAGTCCTTGAGATCCCTCTAAATTTTCCCTTACTTGTATCATTCTAATTTCATAGCTGGCTATGGAATTCTGGGAGTTCAAGTGACCAAGGTTGAAAAACTTTAACCCAACACATCTGGAGGATACTAGATTGGGAGGTGAAAGTTTGGCTCCCTCAAAGGAAAGGGACCTTAGGGGAGGGGAGGTTAAAAGGGTAAGGGGAGAGACTGGAACCTCCAGGGGCAGGTAACATGGGTTCTGAACACAACTCTTCAGAGAAGCAGCAGAGTTAAGACCACGCTGCATTACTTGTGTTCACTATTAATCTTCATAGACAGGCAAGGACTAAATGAAGGAGAAAAAAAAATGAAAATTATACCCAGACAAAACAATGATCCTACTTGTAAAGAGAAAGCTGGACTTTGGGATTAAGGAGGTATCTCTTGGATGAGGTTTCACTCCCCAAGAAAGAACAGGTTCACAGTTTGGGAGTACTCCTGTCACCAGATTTGCACAGTTTTGATGGATGCAGCTACTGCAACCCTGGCTGGGTTAAACTAGTGATAATTATCCATAACTTGGTTACTACTGCAGCATATACTGCAGTATATGGGGTCACCCTTGTAGACTCTTTTGAAATTGCAATTGGTCTAAATTGTGGCAACTAGCTCTTTCGCTGGTATACAAGATGCACGAATGATGTCTATATACTAGAAGATCTGCACTACTATCAAAAGCCTATTGGGATCTTTAAGCACCCAAATAATAGAAACGTCTGGTTCTCTGCCAGACTTTCTGTTCTGCTATGAACTCTGATGGAAAAAATCACCCAGCAAAATGCCAATCACTGAAGAGGATTGTGAAAACATGTTATTATTTCAAAGCTAGCAGGTCACCGAGACCTGTACTACAATCTGACCTCCTGCATTCAGTAAAGTCAAGATCAAAGTTTACAAGATTACCTAGATCTTATATAGAATATCAATAAAATAAAGTTTAAGAATGGACTCATTTTATAAAGATCCTAAACACGGGCAATAATGATACAAGATAACAAGAAGGGAGATGCAGGTAAAAGGGTAATTCAAAGTGCATACCTCAGGGAGGCACATCAGCAGCATAATGCAACATCCAGGATTAATTATTATTCTAACAAGCTGATTTTATACAGCATTTAACTGTGGAAGGAGGAGAGATAAGAAAGTACTCACGCACATCCTTGAATCCACTACAGTGCACTAAAGACATACATTTATGGGACATCGACAGAACATTAGTACAATTATAAAGAATCCTACTACTAAAATAAGTAACTAAAGAATACATGTCACTTTAGTTACAAAATATAAAATTAGCTACTATTTCCTACTAAATCCTATTTCATCTCTTTGCTGAACTTGCCCATATATATGGAAGAACAGGCCCTTCTAAAGATCCTGCTGTGATGCAAGAATAATTATGGAAAATTTAGGGAAGTAATTTCTCTGCATGGCTACCAAACTATGGATTGTACTTCCTAATAAGTTTTTGGGTTCCATTCTTCCAGTTTAGGAATAGGTTTAAAAAAAACCACATTTATTTTCCAAGTTTTAAAACGTTTACTATTTTTAAGAGTAATGTCAATGTTGATTTTAATTTTGTTATTAAATACATTTTTTTCTGGGATCTCATCTTATGTATAAACAGTAAGGCAGGATAGAAATTCAGCTGCCAATATATTTTTTTTGGTCCCATTTACACTCATATGCCAAAGTTCCATTTTCATCAGGAACCCTCTGCAAAATCCGTTTTGAGGGTGCATGGGTGACGTGCATTGTAAAGTTTCTGAATTTGTAGCACATTTAATTATCTCAGGGGCTGACCAGGTGCTCCCGACATGCCTGAAAATCTCAAGAGACCCAAAGCTTTAATACTTTATGTGCTGTGGAATGACAATAATGCACAAAGTGGGCTTGGGAGAATGTTTGTGGTCTGGGGCATTGTATGAACAGCATTAGTATGGTTAGAGCTCGTTCTGTCTACGGATTCTTTCTTAATTACAAACTGTTCCTGTGTTCATGCCCGTGGGCATGTGAGAGAACTCAGTAAGTTAGATAGCCGTGTTTTATAACAGGAATCGTGGGGGGGGGAGGGGGGGGAACAGACCGGGAGCTGGTGTTTAAAAAAGAAGTCTGTTTCAGCCTGTGTCTCAGTGGGTAGGCACAATAAGCGAACTAATAACTTAATTGAGAGGCCGTGAATGAGGGTGAGTCTTTGAGACCCTTCTCATTTCTAAGGGGAAATCGCTCCAGTTGTAGAAAAGGAAGTGAAAGAGATTATACTTTGTGAGAAGAGTAACAGTGCGTTCCTTGGAGTTAGCAATAGCAATAGCAGTTAGACTTATATACTGCTTCATAGGGCTTTCAGCCCTCTCTAAGTGGTTTACAGAGTCAGCATATTGCCCCCAACAACTATCCGGGTTTTCATTTTACCCACCTCGGAAGGATGGAAGGCTGAGTCAACCCTGAGCCGGTGAGATTTGAACAGCCGAACTGCAGAACTGCAGTCAGCTGAAGTAGCCTGCAGTGCTGCATTTAACCACTGTGCCACCTCGGCTGATAACGGATCAAATGAAACAGAGCATAAAGAAGCCTTTCCCATTCCATTGAGATGGTATTTGACCCTGAAGCTCTGAGAGAATTGTTTTCAGCCAGTGTTAGGATTCAATTTTTTTAAACTACCAGTTCTGTGGGTATGGCTTGGTGGGCTTGGCTTGGTGGGCATGGCATGGTGGGTGTGGCTTGGTGGGCATGGCTTGGTGAGTGTGGCTTGGTGGGCATGGCTTGGTGGACATGGCAGGGGAAGGATACTGCAAAATCCACGTTCCCACCCCACTACTGCGGGAAGGATACTGCAAAATCTCCATTTCCTCTCCAGGGGAAAGATACTGCAAAATTCGCATTCCCTCCCCACTCCACCAAACTGCTTTCCAGCTCCATTCTCCTATGCAGGGCAAAAAAAGAAGCCGATTAGCTGGGACTCAGGAGGTAGTGAACGGATTGGGAGCAGGACCAGCCAGAGGTGGAATTTGCCAGTTCTCCAAACTACTCAAAATTTCTGCTACCGTTTCTCCAGAAACTGTCAGAACTGACTGAATACCACCTCTGTTCTCAGCTCAAAAAATGTTTACCTGTCTACAAGCAAAAGCCATATATTGTTCTCAGAGAACCAAAGTATCATGGGGTTGGAAGGACCTTGGAATTTTTCAGTTCAATGTCCTGCCCAGGTTGGGAGTCTTCAGAGCATCTCAGGCAAATGGTCATCCTACCTTTGCTTGATAACTTCCCATGATGTTGTCCCTACTGTGCAACTCCAACTTTAATGGCTCTTGCAGTCAGGAAATTTCTCCTGTTTTGAATCTCCCTTTGTAAAGATCTGTCCATTGGTTCTTGCCCTATCCTCAGAAGCAATGGAAAATAAATCAATATCTTCCTTTTGAGAGGCCTAAAATTACTGAAGTTTTGTGGGAATAATTGCAGAGACCTGCTCCCACAGGATGTGCCATAGTGCACACGAAACAATGAAAGCGCATGGGATGTGGAAAACAGGATAAATGACTCATAAAAGTAACTGGCCATAGGCAGCTCTGGCCCTAAGTGATAACATTGTATGCTAATGAGTGTAATAAGAATAAAAGGCAGTTTCGGACTCTGTTCTGAGCTCTCATCCCGAGACACCTTGCCTGCATGTCTTATTCCTCATGAGAGACCACCACAGTTTTGCTGAAAAGTATTTCTGTTTCTTCTTCAAGTTAAATATACTCAGTTTCTTTAACTGTTCTTCATAGAATTTAGTGTCTGAGCCCCTGGCCATCCTAGTTGTTCTTCTCTGTCCTCTTTCCATTCCTCAGTATCCTTATGCTGTGATTACCAGACCTGGAATACAGTATTCAAGATGTAACCTGAACACATGAACGTCCCATGATCTCAACATGACACCTCTGTGGATGCAGCTCAAGATTGCACCAGCTCTTTCATCAGCTGCAGTAAATTGTGGGTTCATGCTTCACGTATCATCTTCTAGGATGCCCAGATGTTTGTTACATGCATTAGTGTTGAGGGACTTATTGCCAATTTGTATTTGTCATCCTATATGCGTCATCTGGTTTTTCCTTATTTAAATGTAGAACCTTACTTTTCGCAGCATTGGGAAATATTGAATAGAGCCAATGTTCCAGTCTACTAAGTTTCTTCTGAAACTCGTAGTTGTCTTCAGAAGTGCTAGCAATCTCCCAGATGTGTGTCATTTTCAGATCTGATGAGAATCCCTTCTCCTCACCTAAGTCATTCATAAAAATGTTAAAAAGCACTGGGTACAGAATAGAACCTTGAGGATTCCCACTGCATACATTTCTCCATGTCCATTAAGAACCTCACATTGGTTGGGTATTAAATAACTATAATATACACCATTGTTAATTGTATGTTGTAATATATTAGCCATCTTTCTTTAGCCTTGCTGGTTATTCAAGACTTGTTAGTTATGCACTGTACTGTTTATATTCTTTTAAATCTATATTTCCATCAGCATTGTTTCTTTTCTTTTTCTTTTTCTTTTTCTATTGAATGCTAAAGAAGGAAAGAAAGAGAAGGGGAATATTTAAAAACTGTTGGGTGCAGTTGTTCCATTCACTGTGAATCCCCTTATTATGGGACCATTCATCTAACATTGTCCCATTTCATTAAGAAGTTAACTCTGGTAAGCTTTATGAAATGCCTTACTTAAGTATTCTATATCGATAGGGTTTTCTTTGTCTACCAATTTAGTCACTCTGTACAAAGGAAGCAATAAGAGTTGTCTGGTACAACCTGTTTATAACAAATCCTTTCTGGGTTGCAGTAAAGACCTGGTTGCTTTCTAAGTACTTGCAAACTCATGGTTTGATTCCCTTTGCTAGAGGTTTTCCCCCCCTCCAGATATTGAGGTTGGGCTGATTGGTCTCTACTTTTCTGTCCCGTTTTTTTCTCTTTTTAAAAGTTTGTGAAAAAAATAGCTTTTTTCCAATCTTCTGGTTTTTCCCTGTACTCAAATAGTCCTAAGAGAGAAGAAAGGAGGGAAGGAAGGAGGGAAGGAAGGAGAGAAGGAGAGAAGAAAGGAGGGAAGGAAGGAGGGAATGTAGGAGAGAAGGAAGGGGGAAAGGAAGGAGGAAAGGAAGGGGGAGAGGAAGGAGAGAAGGAGAAAAGAAAGGAGGGAAGGAAGGAAGGAGAGAAGGAGGGAAGGGGAAGGAGGGAAGGGGAGTGGGAGAGAAGTAACGAGGGAAGGAAAGAGGGAGGGAGGGAAGAAGAAGTAGGACCGTTGTAAGATAAGATGGATCTATGGGATGTTAAAAAAGCAATCTTCAAGTATATTGTCAACAGTAGGGAAAAATTGTTATAAATACATATTATTAATAACAGTTATGAGATCATATAATTGTGAATGTATATATGAAATTGATAAAATTAAAATTAAAAAAAAAAAGATTGCATCCCCCAATTTCTTCAACATCCAGTAATGCAGTCTATCCACTGGTGGAGACCTGAATTGATTCAAAGCATCTAGTTGATCTCTCACCAATTCCTCACCTGCTTTGACTTGAATTTCTCTTCTGCTTCCTCCCCTCCCATCTAATAATGAGACTTCCCGCAGGTTGGACCAGATTGTGACTGTGGCTGTTGTCAATTGTCTAAAGCGGGTAACATTTTATTTCCTTTATCTTAACAAATAAACAATCAGCCCATCAGATAGAAATTCTTAGCAGTTCCAGACGGGTATTTTTGCCAACAACATTTTGGTGGCAGGTTGCTATTTGTGATGCACACAGCAAGACAGGGCAGCTTTTCCATCTGGCAAGCTATTTAATGTGGCTTGGGCTGCCTTGCCATGATGATTAAATTCCAGTGCCATTCAGCATATGCCTGTGATGCTGCTGGTTGTTTTTATAAGCAAGTTTAGTGAGGGGGGGAAGGGGGAGGGCGGACACTATTTGAAAACTTCTTGGTTTTTTTATTGTATTTGATGCAGCTGTTCTTGTTTTTGTTATTAGCATTATCACTGCTGGTAGAAAGAGCAAGTCCACCATCTATCTCAGCAAGCCCACACAACTCAGAACCATTGGTTTTCTCCATCTATGAGAAGGATCAATGTCAGGCCTGCCACAATTTTTTAACTGATCCTCAGGGTGAAGCAATTCCTCTGTCCTCAAAAAAGTCCAATGAATTTATCACTCACCTTTTGTCCTTTGCAGCTCAACCATTTTTCTCCCAGATATAGCTTTGCTTTGAGAGAAGGGTGGAAAAAAGTTACACCTTTGCCAGGATCTATCTATCTATCTATCTATCTATCTATCTATCTATCTCTCTCTCTCTCTCTCTCTCTCTCTCTCTCTCTCTCTCTCTCTCTCTCTCTCTCTCTCTCTCTCTCTCTCTCTCTCTCTCTCTCTCTCTCTCACACACACACACACACACACACACACACACACACACAAACTGTTTAACTGTAATTTTTCAGATAAAGAACTGGTCTACCATAAAAAAGTTTTTAGCATTTACTAAACCTCTTTCATCCACCAGCACCTAGTGTAGGCATATCAGTGGTGGGTTCCAGGTGATATGTCCCGGTATGGGCAGCTGGTAGCAGCGGCCACTGTACTAGAACAGTGTTTCGGTGGGCCCGCCCACCCGCCTGCGTTCCTTACCTCTATTTGAGGGAAATGGGCCACTTGCGCACGTGTGCACAGCATACGGTGCCTGCATGACCTCACCAAGCATCTGGGGCATCGTGTGCATGTGTGTGCAGCACATGTGCCTGCATTGGACACCTGGTCCCGTTGCACCGTACCAGTTGCGAGAGGATCCAGAACCCACCACTGGTGCATATATCACAGCTGGACACAAACAGCCTTTTGAAGTTCGTCATCTAATGTTGGAGAGAAACTGGGAGGACCATTTCCCCCAACTGCGCTAGCCTGAAATTATTTTTAAAGTGCCATGAAGAACTTACATGGAAATGCCTTAAGCAGGTTGCATCTGTGAGAATTTCACCAGAACTCTCTTCTCCTTTGAAATAATTTATGAAATGAATTACTTTTTAATCCTGTTGAATCAGTCCCAGTAAGAAAAATATTCAGAAGAATTTCTCTGCTCAGCATCTGCATTGATTCCACAAGGCAGTAGATAAATATTTCAGGATGTCATTTGTGACCATAGGAGGGGGGAAAAAACAGATTTTATTGAACAGATTTTGTTCTCTTTTAAAGAAAATCTGCCATGGATGAAATAAGAAAGGTAGATGTAAAGATCCAAAGTTATAATTTCCCCCTCTCTACTCCTAAGTGTCAGGGACCATGCGAAACCATAAACAATGCAATTCTGTCCTGCCTATTCAGAAACAAATCCTATTAAACTCAATGGAAGTTAATGGTTGGCAAAGTTGTGAAACATTTCCAACAAAGACTGATGAAGTTGGAAGGAAAAATGCTATCTACAGTTCAAAACTCCCTTCTTTCCCCACTGCAAATAATAAGACATTTTAGGCACAATAGAAGTTTAGAGTTGTACGTGATGAATAGCTCCCCATTGCGCTGTACCCACAGAAGTGCCATCCCCCCAAGGCAGTTGCAGCATTGTGTCCCAGCTATTGGTTCCAACAGAAACACCAGATGACAGGAGGGCAAAATGCAGACAATCAACATTCGCAACTTCAATCAAGGACCATTGTGTCATTGCCAGATGCAGTTGTCCAAAGAGCAGAAGTACAAGTCTTGGTTTGATGGAGAGGGAGTGAAGGAGGGAGAGACAGAGACAGAGACAGAGAGATTTTTCAAAGGCTATGAATTAACTTCAAGCATTTTTCCCCACAGACCTAACGCTACAATATTCTGTCAGGGTTTCAAATAGCATCCAAAAGTAAATCAGAGTCCAAGGCAAAGAATTGCTCAAAGTTCCAATTTATTAAGAGAGCCATGTTGGCACATCTGGGAAAACCCAAATCTCAAAGCTTCCAGGTTTTCCCCACCTAGTTGAAAGTTCAAAATCTTGCCCCACACCTACAAATCTATCACATGGTGCAATCTCCCACTTCCATGCTGGCAGTTCCACCCACCCAGTTCCAGTCAGGTGCAGAGGTGCAAAAACAAAGGGTGACCTTGGTCGGCTTTCTAGGGGAAAAAAATGTTTTGGCTACGCAGTAAATAACTCCATACAAATCCCCCTCCCATTTCCCCACAATAGAAAATGCATAGTAGAATATTAGAAAGTGAGGCAGGCCAAAGATCCGAAAGAAAGAAAAAGAAAGAAAGAAAGAAAGAAAGAAAGAAAGAAAGAAAGAAAGAAAGAAAGAAAGAAAGAAAGAAAGAAAGAAAGAAAGAAAGAAAGGCTGCAGGCCTGACATATTCATTCAGACTTCTTCCCTGGGAAAATGTTCAAGGGCAGTTTTAGGTCTAATATAGACACTGGTTTTCTAATTTCTTCTATATTAGTAAAATCTGCCTTGACTACTGCTCTAGATCTGAGTATTACATTGTAAAGATGGCAAGAGTCTTATTTATGAAGACTAACTGACCCCTATTGATAATATGGCAAATGATTATTAGATTTTGAAGATTGATTGTTATTGACTACCAAGAGTTGGGTTCAGCTTCTCTTATGTAGTACTTTTACATCATCATGTAAAAATAAGGCCCACTTTTTGAATTGTCTCTAGAAGTATTTATGTTAGTGAAATTAGTGGACTTATCTCATATTAAACTGCTGCCTGATACTTCAGTACAGCTCTACTGAGGATGAGCAATTCATCAATGTCTCTTCTAACACTTCTTTAAAACTAAAAATCCTAAAAATATCTATTACAGTTTGAATTTGGAATCAAGATGCAAATCTTTATAATTATAAAGAATTATATCAGAAATTATGTCAACACTTGCTGTTATAAGAATTAAAAAAGGAATCAAAAATAAATGTGATACGAAAAATTAACACTCTTAAAAAAAGACATCCAGGAATAAAGTAAAAAAAAGAAACAAAATCATCCTTTCCACTAAAAACATGGTTTAAAATTTGGTAAGTTTCTTTGTTCATTTCTAACAAAACAGCTTTGTAAAATTGTAGAGATTTTATATATATATTCTAAAATATAGTTATTAAAAGTCTGTGGCATATATTCTTTCTTACCCAATCCTAAATCCAGTGACATTGTTTCTTTTGGTTCACCCAAGTTATTTTACCATTTTAGGGAGTTGTAGTACCACAAAATCTAAAAAGCTCCAAAGTCATTTGAACAATACAAATGATACAAAGTTAAGGACTATTAATGTAGTTAAAAGATCTGGAAAGTGCAGAGATGCAGATCATATAGTTTGTTGTTGTTGTTGTTGTTGTTGTTAGTTGCGAAATTGTGTTACGACCCCATGGACAACATTCCTCCAGGCCTTCCTGTCCTCTACCATCCTCTGGAGTCCATTTAAGCTCACACCTATTGCTTCAGTCACTCCATCCAGTCACCTCATTCTCTGTCGTCCCCTTCTTCTTTTGCCCTCAATCTTTCCCAGCATTAGGCTCTTCTCCAGTGACTTCTTCTTTCTCATTAGATGGCCAAAATATTTGAGTTTCATCTTTAGGATCTGGCCTTAGTAGCTTGCCTCTAAGCTCCTTTTGTGAAAGCCACTATTTTTTTCCTTTTTTTAATATGCTGTTAATTGATATTCTGTCTCCTGACAATTCAGAGTCAAAATGTGAGTGATTCCTTTGCTATGACTTACCCAGCCAGGATAGACATTAGCTTAGTAGACTTACTTACATTTACATTATTTGAATCCATTGTACTACAACCAATAATAGTAACTTCATGGTAATACCCAGTAGAATCATAACATGCATTAGCTAGTAATTGGCTGGTGGGATAATGGTCTTAGAAAGACTCCAGAGTATCAGCAGCTATATCAAAATTGGTATAGCCTTTTCAACTGCAGCAGCAGAGCTGAAGTGCAGTAATATATTGGACAGGACAGATCCAATACTTACATTATCTTCCTTCCTTATCACTCAGTCAATGTTTCTAGTGGATGGACTGAGTTAACGGCAGCAGCCACCCCAAGCTGCAATTAAGGGAAAGCAGTAGCTATATCTTCTTACCATGTTTTGTATTTATATCAGCATATGAAGATTTCATAAATATAGGTGTCTAAAAATTTCACCTACAACAAAAACCCCTTGTGATCCTAAAATAGTAAGTGCAATAATTATTGTTATTCTTATTTGCATTAATTTAGTCTATGTGTGTAGACACATAATTTGCCACATGTACAAGGGAATATGGCAAATGAGCAGCCTCAAGGAATTATCTGGAAATATTCCTGCAGGAACAAATGACAGTGAACATTCAACCCGAGAGGGGCAATCAAGAATGAGTCCTCAACTGGGCTTCCCAGTTTTTCTGGAAAGGGAGATGTAGCAGCTGTCGCTTCAGAAATTCATTGAAGATTTGGCCAGGAGAATTTAATGTAGGTGGGTACCAGGAAAAATAATGGACTCACTAGTAAAGAGTGGTTTTTTAATCTGTACCTTTGATAGATGGTATATTGGTGGTGCTTGAAACCTCTTACTGGAATTATTTTGGATACTTTTTTCATTAATTCATTGTTAGCTGCTCAATGTCACAGTTGTGAAATCAATGACCGTAAAACTTTTAGGTATGTATCTACAGATACTTGTATAAATAGGGAACATCCTATGGTCCTGCTTTGCCCAGCTATTCTACTACTGAAAAAGCACGTGGCAAGACCACAGGGATTTTCAAGTAAGTAACAGAGCATAAATAAATCCCCAATATATATATTTCCTTTGAGCCATGGAGATTGCAGAAGACAGGTGTATAATTCTAACAACAGCATCTATTGTCTGCCTTATCCCCCCACTTTTTTTTGATGAAAGGAGGTGGAGGAGTATTTCATTTAGTCTGCTATTTGAAGCCAAGCACTTTAATTCATGCAGGATGAGCTGCCAACTGCACACTTTTTTCAGTTTTGTAATTGGATATGAAATGAAATAATAAGGGAAACTGTACACAAAACAAGCATTGATTAAGAACGTGTTGTGCAAAAAAGGCCTGCAGTAGGAAAAGTTATCTGTGAAAATCAATATAATGTTTAGTGTCTTTTTTTCAAAGTTAAGAGTAACTAGGACTGATTTAGAAATTATAGGCACATGATTGATGAAGTTGATTGAGGGTGAAAATAGATTTATTAATCTCTAATATCTGTAAATAATTCAACTCATGTGAAATACTTTGGCATGATTAGCGTAACTTTATCTGGGCTACAAAAATCCAAGCACTTTACAAAATGCCAGCAAAGAAATATTGAAGCTGCCAATTCTTTGATGCCATCTAGAAAACATTTGGATAATCCCCATATAATAGATCTAGGCACTATTAGTATAAAGTGCTGTCAGTGCTAACATTCAAGCTCTGCAAAGAAAATGTGACCACAAGGTAGGCTTGGAGGACAATTTAAAGGTGCAGAATAAGCTTGAGAGAGTCTTGTTCCATTAGATAAGATATGATAATAGACTTAATTCTGAGATGAATGGTACTGAGGCAGGATTCCAAGACTCATATTGCTGTCATAAAGATAAAAAATGGAACAACCTCATCAGAAGAACTTTCATTCTGAAAAGTAAAGAAATAGACTTTCATTTCTTTACTTTCAGAATGGAAGTTCTCCTGACAAGATTCCCTTTATTAAAGGCTATATTCTCACCACAGAAATTATGACTTAATTCAGTGTCCCAACTAAAAGGTTTACTGAAACAACAACAAAAAATGCAACCCAAAAAGCCACCTTGTAAATTCTGAACATTCTGATGACAAGAATAAATGAGGCAGAGATAATATCTTATTTTTTTTCTTCTTTATCAGTCTAAAAACAGCGCTGAAGAATAATCATCTATAGTAATTGTTGTTTTGGGGCATTTCCAAAATGAGGAGATCATGGTAATACCAGGTGGAAAACTTCCAAATCTCATTCAATTGGATAAAGAAGATTTTGCATTAAAATATTTCAAAAGCAAAGACAATACTTGTTCCTCAAGAGAATCCTTTTGGAAAGATTTTTTAAAAATATCTTTATTGTTATATTAATATTCTACATCCAGCCTTCCACCTAATCTTTTAGCATCTGAAGCTTATAAAATCTGAATAAAATGCAATGCAGGTATTCAGTAAGACTAATTTGGATTTGGAAGATAGATAGGTAGGTAGATAGATAGATAGATAGATAGATAGATAGATAGATAGATAGATAGATAGATAGATAGATAGATTGATTTAGATAGATAGATAGATAGACAGACAGACAGACAGACAGACAGACAAATATGTTTATTATGGTCTCTGATCAGTCTTTACAATAAAAAGAGTAGAGTAAAAAAGAGAAATAGTTTAACATAGCAAGTTATTATTGAGAAAAGGAAAAAAATGACAATAAAACAACATATCTAATTAAAAATGTTGCACAGTTTATGGCTTTGCGAAGATATATAGTCATCTGATATGTGAGGTGGCATTAATATCCCTTAAAATGAAGAGCCAAGGTGGCACAGTGGTTAGGGTGCAGTACTGCAGGCCACTTCAGCTGACTGTTATCTGCAGTTCAGCGATTCAAATCTCACTGGCTCAAGGTTGACTCAGCCTTCCATCCTTCCAAGGTGGGTGAAATGAGGACCCAGACTGTGGGGGCAATATGCTGACTCTGTAAACCGCTTAGAGAGGGCTGAAAGCCCTATGAAGCGGTATATAAGTCTAACTGCTATTGCTATAAAAATAATGAACATAAAAATTATCTGTGCAGCCCTCATATATTGGAATATTATAAAAAGGAGACTCTATGAGCGAAAGTTTCTACCTCCCTGGATCCACAAGGGCAAAAGTCTCTGCAAATAAGGAGTACCATGAAATCTTCCATCCAGTAGAGCTGATGAGAAGGCATAAAAGTGGGCTCTGGAAAAGGCTCATCTCTATTTGCTTAGGGTTAGATCAGGAGTGTCAATCTCAATCCCATTGTGGGCCATATCAGGATTTTGTTTGCCCTTGGGGGGCTGGGGGTGCATGGCCTGGTCATCGTGGCTGACTGGGTGGGTGGGGCTGGGGTGGACTGGGTCCGGGGCAGCACAAGCCAGCCTCTTGTTATCTTTGGGACGACCCCGCAGGACAACACTGGGCCTATCGCAGGCTGGATCTGTTGAAGAAGCCTTGCAATTGTCTAACATTTAACAATAGAACTCAGGGGCACTGGTGATATCATTTCAATGATTCCCTCTTTTACTATTGATTTAGCCTTCTCCAGGGTTAATTGGCTTAAATATTCAGAAGAGAGACCAAGATTGCAAAATTTCTGCTATACGCAATATGGTGCCAATAAAGTTGCTAATTGTCTGACCACAGCATGGGGCCTCAGGTCTGTACAATCATGATTCTAAATCCTGAGATTAGAAACCTAGTCTGGACCTGAGCCTTAGTACTTGGTACATTGACTTCAAGCCTCAATACTTCCTTGGAGGTGCATTTTGGGATACCAAACAAAGTCCTGAGAAAATTTCAAAAAACTTTGAGTTTTTGTATGGGCCATGTTGTATGCCATATACTGTATTTTTCAGAGTATAAGGTTTCATTTTATTTTATTTATTTGTTTATTTATTTTTAGGTTTCATTTTATTTATATGCCACCCTATTCCACACCTTTTTCCCTCAAAAGAGAAGCTGAAAATCTGGGTGTGGCTTATACACTGAATACAGCATTTTTGGCCTCCTGAAACCCTGCCTCCTTTGCAAAAATGTCTGTGCATAGCCTTTAGGAGGTTTAGGGAGCTGGCGAGGGCAGAAATGAGTGAAAAACAGACTGTTTTTGTCCATCCAGCCCCCAGGAGCACTCTATAAGTCTCCTAAAGGCTATGCATGCCCTTTTTTGACAAAAAATGGGCCAATTTTCTCAAAACATGGGCCATATTTTGATTGTTTTTGCCCCCAAGCCCCCCTCAAGTTCCCAGGAGCACTCTACAAGCCTCCTAAAGTCTATGTATGCCCTTTTTTGACAAAAATGGGCCTGGTTTTGTGAAAAACAGGCTGTTTTGGGGAGGTCTGCAGAGTGCAAAAACTTTTTTTTATTTGCCTCTTCAAAATCTTGGTGTGTCTTATACTCTGGTGCATCTTATACTCTGAAAAATACGGTAATAGTTGCACAAAACTATTAACAAAATGTGATTTGCCTCCTGTTGCCGATGAAATTTAATTACGACTTGGCCAATACAAGTGGCACAATTTACCTGGCTGGATTTCTTCTTGAATGCACAGGTGCTGATTTGGCCAGTTATCCCTTTACTTTGAAAGTTAACTTAACAGTTTCATATGGTTTGTCTCATCTTGGTTACATTCATCCAGCGGTGGGTTCCTACCGGTTCGGCCTGGTTCGGCCGAACTGCTAGTGGTTTGGCGGCCTGGGTCGCTGGTGAATCTGGCTTCCCTATTGACTTTGCTTGTCAGAAGGTCGCAAAAGGTGATCACATGACTCCAAGACACTGCAACTGTCATCAATTGCCAAGCATCTGAATTTTTATCACATGAGCATTGGTTGCTGCAATATCATAGGTGCAAAATGATTGTGTCATTTTTTCCAATGGCGTTGTAACTTTGAATGGTCACTAAGCAAAGTGTTGTAAGTCAAAGACTCCCTGTAATAATGCAGTTGGGAAGGCCATCTTAACGCCAAAATTTGTGATTTTCCTGTCTTCTGGATAAACAAGATTTGAATTGGATCAGAAAGCAGTAACCACCTACCATTGATGACTGTCATGAATCCAAGCAAGACATCTGTATAAGATACTCTTCAGATATTTCAAAAATACCACCTAACACTTCCAAAGAGCCTTTTTTCCTATGAATGGATATTATTTTCATTTCCATTAACAATCTTATGAAATTTACAAAATAATTGAGTATTGGCAGACAGACAAATTGAGAAGTATCTTGAATATACGAAGACACCTACTTACCTACTAAATTGCTGCAGTGGGAACAGTGATTATTTCATTAGTACAGCAAGATTCAAGAACAAGAAATTCTGCCCATAATAACTGGGACACAATGACCCGACTGGAATACAAAATGTGCTTTCCCTTTCTTTGTAAAAAAAAGGGAGAAAAAAACCAAGCCTGGTTAATGTAAATAACTGCTTACTTAATGTCTAAAATGATGTATAATAAAAACATTCTATAACATTTGACATTCTAATCGCAAGGATCATGAAGAAAACCCATAAAATTTGAGAAGTGCATTAAAACTGAGCAATGATAGAAAACAACATTAAGCAGTATTAAATGTTCAGTGGAACAGATCAGTATTTTCTAGTCTTTTACAAAAAGTAATGAAAGACTTAGTCACCTCTAATTTAAAAAAAACCCTGAACTGCAACTTCTTAAAGAGCTCTGTGTCAAGTGCTCAGCTTATTTATACTCCTATAGACTGTATTCCTATATAACCTAGATCAGCCTTTCTCAGTTGAGGTTCTGTGAGAGATCACTAGAGGTTCTGCAAGAGATTGTGATTGGAAAACAAACAAATACCATTTTTTGAACTTTTTGTTCCACATAATACTATTTTGCATGGTGACTAGGCTGCTAGACTGCCACTTTGCTGCTGTTATAAATGTTGCAAAGAATGGGATGGGATGGGAGGGATAGAATAGAATAGAATAGAATAGAATAGAATAGAATAGAATACAATAGAATACAATAGAATACAATAGAATACAATAGAATACAATAGAATAGAATAGAATACAATAGAATAGAATAGAATAGAATAGAATACAATAGAATACAATAGAATACAATAGAGCTGGGACAATGGAGCACCCACGATTTCTGGAGGCAAGCTGTTCTACGGGTTAATTGTCCTCACTGTTAGGAAATTTCTCCTTAATTCCAGGTTGCTTCTCTCTTTGATTAGTTTCCAGTCATTGTTTCTTGTCCTGCCCTCTGGTGCTTTAGATAATAATTTAACCCCCTTCTTCTTTGTGGCAGCCCCTCAAATATTGGAATACTGCTATCATGTCACCCCTAATTCTTCTTTTATTTAGCCTAGCGAGACCCCAAAACAAAAAAAGGATGGATAGTATGATTTAGAAGTGAATTGTAGTGTGAAATTTTCATACCTTTCTGCATACCTGCATTGTTATGCAAGAGTTCTCCAAGACTTGAAAAATATTTCAAGAAAAAATAATCATCCAGATTAAAAAGATTGAAATGATCTGCTCTAGATTATGGAATGTATAAGAGGCCTTTCAAAGATTAGCCAGACTGGGGGAGAAGGAAACACTCCTCTAGCACTAGTTTGGGTAATGAAACATCTGCAAGAGAACAATCAAGATCAGAGAACACCAGGGACAAATATTCTCCTGTATTGGAAACATTCCTCCCTCTGATAGTTTTGCTCCAAATTTCTGTACATCAAAACCTCCACCTTGAAATGAGCAGGAAGGCAAAGAATTAGAAGTCAGCTAGGATGCTGGAAGCTAATAATGTTTTAAATATCTCCCTGTTACTTTGAAGAGGCAGCAACAGGGCCTTAATTATCCCTTCAATCCGCCAGTTCTGACAACTTTAATGAGCCATAATGAAAGTATGACATGTGGCAGAAAATGCACACTACTATTCCTCAAAGCAGCACAAATGGCATCACACAATCAGAGTGGACAGTAAGGCAACTTGCAAACAGATCACAGTGAGATTTTTTTTTAAAAAAAAGGCATCTCCTGATTTCTCTGGGATAAAGAATATAGCAACTTTTACAAGACATACAAAACAATTTCAACAATTTGCTGAGCTTGAAAAAAAAAGGTGCCACTGTTTTAAGAGGTGTTAACTTTAACGAATTCCCATTTCTTTCCAGATAAATTTGGAAGTCTGAAAAATGGGCTGATTTAATAAATAACATGAGTTCCCCATCTCTTGGAATCTTATAGTAATCCTGCTAGCTAGTGATCTATTTGTGATAGCAGAATTCTTTTAAATTCAACTATAGTAAAATGGTTGTGTGACTTCTTAAATCCTACGGAAAGAGACATCATCCAGCAATACAGGAAAAGAGATAGATTGATAAACAATCAAGGGAATATCTTGTCTTTCATTGCCATAGCAGTTTACCCAGCTGAAGCTTGGTTACTATTAAGCAACATATTTGAAGAAGGAGGAAGGTTCACAATAGTTCACTGAAGTCCATAGACATACAGTATGTCCATGGGATTCGCAAATGACAATGTATTGCAATATTGCCAGACATATTGCCACATAACTTAGAGTGGGTAAAATGTAACGATAAAGGTTCCCCTTGCACATATGTGGTAGTCATTCCCGATTCTAGGGGGCGGTGCTCATCTCTGTTTCATAGCCAATGAGCCACCACTGAAGACGTTTCCATGGTCATGTGGCCAGCATGACTAAATTCCGAAGGATCACAGAACGCTTTTACCTTCCCACCAACTGTATTGCCCAAGTCGTAATTAACTGCTAGGTTGGAAGAAGCTGGGACAAGTAACTCCATTATGGCGCACTAGGGATTTGAACTGCCGAACTGCTGACTTTCTGATCGACAAGCTTAGCTACTGAGTCACCACATCCCTTAAAGTGGGTACTTGCATCCAATTTCAAGACACAAGTGTAGGAGGATGGAGTTTGCCCCATAATACATTTTCTGATTTTGCATCGTGGTTTGTTCTGGATATTATGATCAAGCTCCTCTTTTTTCTCATCCAATCTTGTCTGCTACTATATTTGAAAGTAACCATACCAGGCATAGTTGAGTCATACTGATCCTACCATCATAGTTCAACCAAATGTCTTAGAACTTTCAGTCCTAATAACTGTGTTCTTCCATGTCACACAGGCCAGGCACTGAATAGTAGTATCACCGTGATAGTTCTAGACAATAACTGGAGCAGCCAAGAATCTGTGGGTTGGAACCAGAAAGCAAAATGGACACAAAATATCTCCTCCTCCTTCTCTTTGCTGAACCATTTCTGTTTTCATAGAATAGTAGTATTCATTTCATGACATTTTGGTTTTTAGACCTTATTTTCATATGGAACACAAAACCAAAATGTTGCTTTTAATATCAGTAGATTATTCATGGTAGAAGATCAGATTTCAAATCTTACACTTCTGTCTGCATGCTTCCTAAATTGTCTTGGCATGGTAACTGCCAACCTATAAGTAATCTACACTGCCTAAGACTCCTCCAATTTCTACTTTGCATCCTTGGAGCAATTCCCAAAAGCTTAGTGTTGGCTTGGAACCTTTCCACACAATTCTTTTGGCATTTAGCAAATAAAAATCTCATTCCAAACATGTCATTTCCATTTCCATTTCACACTGTGGACTTGGGCTTAAGCATACGACTACCAGATCTAGGCTAGGAAAAAGTATTGAAAACCAGAACATTCTAGTTAACTCTTTGCTACCAAAGAACGGTGAGCTTCACAATTTTAGTCTTTGTTTATTTGACTGATTTGACTGATGAAATGGCATAAAAAAATAGTAAAGGGAAAACCTAGGATAGGCATCACAACAGTTTACACCACGCTATCTGAGGAGGAGGAGGAGGACAAAAGCATCTGTAGCCCAAATCTGTGTTCGATAAAGACACATTACCTTTAGTATGATTGCAGCCCACCTTCCTGTTGGCAAGGTTTCCTGGATATTCCTTACA
Source organism: Thamnophis sirtalis (assembly GCF_051295495.1). Taxonomy (NCBI): domain Eukaryota; kingdom Metazoa; phylum Chordata; class Lepidosauria; order Squamata; family Natricidae; genus Thamnophis; species Thamnophis sirtalis. The sequence continues at coordinate 74,177,541 of NW_028261383.1, read as the reverse complement.
GCTGGTCACATCTGGTTTAAATCGTTTCTCTTAACATTCCAAACACATTGATCCCACCCCCTTGGTGAAAGTAAGTTATCAGGTGACCATCTGTTTCCTCCATCTCCCGTAACATTGGCTTGCTTCTTATTTCTCCCTGCAATTGAATTAATTGGAAAAGAAGAATAGAATCATCCAGCATGGTAGGTTACCCTCAAAGAAGTTGGCATAGAATTATAGTTTTAGATACAGGCTGCCTAGTCTAAGCAGGAAAAATAATTTGGATCATGCTATTAATAGTATACACAGAGATCATCATGGTGATCATTATACACATATCTTTTCTGGTCTAATCATTGACATCCCCATCCCTTTTTGCAATGTGCTTTGTACTTACAGAACTTTGGAAATTCAGGAAGAAAGAATAAAATCTAGTATTATCTCCCAACAAATTGGTGGGCGTTTTAAAAAGTTTTAAGAGAAAGGTTGGGCAGAGGTCGCAAAGATCTGAAAATAGGCTGAAATGTGTTTTCAAATGGCAATTAGAAACCTTCTGAAGGGATGATATTTAAACTGTGGGAATGTCCATGCTTAATTTTGGAAGAAACAATATCAAGCTTTGACAATTTTGCTACTGGATTTTATATGTATATTTTGCTTTTTGCTTTAAAGCTGGACTTTGTGGTCTTTGTTGCAATAAAATGCCTTTTACAAAAAATAAATATGTGACACAGGTTTGCCAGGAAGCTCATTGGACTGCAATATTCAGTCTGGTCTCTGCTACCAATTGCCCCAACATCTCCTGGTATCAATTGCCTTGTCTTCTGTCTTCAGGAGCATCAACCAGCAAGGAGCAGGCATTCAGTGCTATACAGGTAGTCCTCGACTTACGACCACAGTTGAGTCCCAAATTTCTGTTGTTAAGTGAGACATTTGTTAAGTGTGTTTTGCGCAATTTTGCGACCTTTCTTGCCATAGATGTTAAGTTAATTGCTGCAGCTGATAAGTTAGTAACTGATAAGTTAGTAAGTTAGTTGTTAAGTGAATCTGGCTTCCCTTTGCTTGTCAGAAGGTCGCAAAAAATAATCACATAACCTCGGGACACAGCAACGGTCATAAATACCAGTAGCCAAGAATCCGAATTTTGATCACGTGATTATGGGGATGCTGCTAAGGTCATAACCATGAAAAAGATTATAAATCACTTTTTTTTAATAGCAATAGCAATAGCAGATTTTTATATACCGCTTCATAGGGCTTTCAGCCCTCTCTAAGCGGTTTACAGAGTCAGCATATTGCCCCCAACAACAATCCGGGTCCTTTTTTGTGCCATAGTAACTTGGAATGGTCACTAAATGAATTGTTGTAAGCTGAGGACTACCTGTACAGTGTGCCCTCTTGTGCCACTTGATCTCTCAATGACTTTTGATGTCATCAACTAGGGTATCGTTCTGGATTAACTTGGGGATTAGGAATGGGATAAAGTCAGTAGTGAAATTCGTTTTTTTTACTACCTGTTCTGTGGGTGTGGCTTGGTGGGCATGACAGGGGAAGGATACTCCATTCTCACCCCACTCCAGGGGAAGGATACTGCAAAATCTCCATTCCCACCCCACTCTGGAACGAGCCAGAGGTGGCATTTGCCAGTTCTCCGAACTACTCCAAATTTCCACTATCGATTCTCCAGAACCTGTCAGAAGCTGCTGGATTTCATGCCTGGATATAGTGTTGCAATGGGTCATCTTCTTCCTGAGTGGTTTTATATTCCTATGTATTCTCTAGATGTTATTGGAACATAGTATAAATCTTAGTAAGGCAGGTCTTTTGATTTTGGATAGTTTTACAAGTGTCTTCAGACAATAATGCTTGTAAATCTCCAACTCTATTGACTGTGGATAGCCTAGGCACGTAGGGATATTCAACGTGAAAATGTGCATTTTCTTGCCACCTATACAAATTGGCCTGTTCATGCAACTTAGTAGCTATAAGCCCACTAGGCATTCACTATTTTCTGCATTTCAGCTATTCTCCTACCAATAATAGTAGAATGGTCCTACCTTACATTGTAGAGCTGCTGAGAGCTAGTCAATGTGGAACCTACATTTACACATTATAAATCATTGTTTTCCCATGTTGGTATATTGAGGGGTGGGGGATGACAAATGAACAGTAGATACAGATTAACAGAGTTGGAAGGGACCTAGGTCATCTAGGCCAACCACCATCACTACCGCCACCCAAGCAGGAGACCCTCCACCATTTCTGACAGATGGAAGTCCGGTGTCTTCTTGAAAGCTTCCAGTGATGAAGCTCCAATAACTTCCGAAGGCAAGCTGTTCCATGGGTTGATTGCTCTCACTATCAGAAAATTTCCCCTTATTTCCAGGTTGAATTTTTCCTTGTTCAGTTTCCATGCATTATTCCTTGTCTGGCCTTCAGGTGCTTTGGAAAATAGCTTGACCCCTTCCTCTCTGTTGCATGAGCTTTGTGCTGGAGATGGGAAATGTGGCAACAAACCAACAAAAGGAAGACATTTGTAAAGTAAGCTCAGGGAATGCTTTTCTTTAAAGATCATCAAGCCTTTAAGTATTTTACCAGGTAGATAGCAAAAGTCCCAATCAAAACAGAATGCCATAGGTTTTGTATCTCTTTCTATTCCATTGTGCTATCTGTAACCCCTTATCTTTCAACTACTTTGCAAAAACTGCAATATTCACTGGTGCTGAATGAGTACTCCAGTTCAATCCTTTGTCAAAAACAACGATTCACACTTGATGTCTAAAAGTATTATATAGCTGAGCAAACTTCACAGTTTAGGATTCAGCAGATTTTTTTTTTCTAGCATTCATGGCATGTTTTCAAGGCTTCACAGTTTTGCTTTAAAATTAAAAAGAAACAGAGTGACTTAATTTTAGCAAAGCAAGGGAATTTATCACATGGCCCATTTCAGGTTCTAACAAAGTATGCTGGCTCCTGTGCTATTCTAATGTGATATTGTGGGGAGGGAAAACGTGGAGAAGGAGGAGGAGGAAGAGGAGGAAGAGGAGGAGGAGAAAGAGGAAGAGGAAGAGGAAGAGAAAGAGGAGGAGAAAGAGGAGAAGAAGAAAGAGAAAGGGGGTTGGTCTCTGCCAGACATTCATATGAGAGAAAAAACAAAGCACAGGATGACGATGCCTCTGAGATTAGTATTTTTAAAACAATCAACTGAACACAAAATGTAAATATTTTAAGCTCCGATGATAAATGTTTCATCATGTTATCCTCATTTGGATCCTAGGCACTGTAATGGAAACATTAATTACAGCTACCATTACTGGGTCTATCTCTGTGATCTATGCAGCAGTCTTTGATCTCGCACAGCTGTGATTTCAATCCAGTCTAGGAAATCTGGAAGCCTTCAAGGGTTTGTCATTGGTTCTTTTCTAGCGGCAGCTCCTCCAGTGCTACCAATATTGTCTTATAATGGAAGTGGCTATGTTGCTGCAGGCAGGAACTGCATTTGTTTCAGTTTTAATGAGCGGGGGGAGAGGCAGGAATGAGTAAGCAAAATAATGGTAACAAACATAGTGCAGACTCACCCATCTATTTTTAGACCTTCTTTTTTAAAAAAACTCAATGCATTCAAATACATGTGGGGGGAGGTAGGGAATCACACCATTGAAATTGGCCCCTGGATTTCTCTCACTAGGTGGCCCCAGAAAAACTCACATAGTTCCTCGGTCATGGAATGATCATTCAACATGTGCCTCTTCCTGGAGTGATAGCTTGGTCTTCAAAGGCTAGCTGCCTTTACATGAACCATATGCTCAGCGAAAGACAAATAATGGAACAGGGCAATTCCAAGTATTAATGGTGGACTGAGGTCTGTAAAGGAAAGGTCTGGGATTCAGAGTCTACTAATTGGGAGTTCTGTTAGCAAAGCTATAACTCTTGAACCTTGAGAACCTAATTCTTTTGTGAATAGTACAAGAGAATAGGTGGCCTTGGCTAATTCGATAGAGGAAATTGTACAGATATTATTGAAGAATGGACATTCTCTGCTCATGGTTGTAGATTTATATGGATGGAATTCTTGGGAGGTAGAAACTCTGAAGATTATGGGTCTGAAACAGCCATTTTTCTTGCCCGGAACACCACTATTCATATACATAGAGGCCTACAAGAGCCAGATCTCATGAAACTATAGAATCTTATAAGATTCCATCAGTCATAAGTATAATCTTTATTGTCATTGTACTTAAATACAACAAAATTGGTTTGAGCTGTTAGTATCTTTATAAGAATTACACAACCTTTCTAATTTCATAACTGTTGAATCTTTTGGTTTTTTTTTTTATCAGGACGTTGATGGCTGATTTGGCCTATGAAACAATAGCAAGGGCTTCTGTTGTAATAAAATAAAATAATGTACTTTGTTTAGTATGTATATTGTATTATAAAGGAGTTAGTCACACTATTCTGGATCAATTATGTATTTACCAGATTCCTCCAAGTATATGACAGTTATTGATAATATATAATATTAAATACCATGCAAATTTCTGCTACTTCTTTTTAAATTGCTTTTCTTTTAAGTTGACAGTTGTGTTAGGATGCATAAAAAGATAAACCATAAGCCTGTATCACTAGTGCTATCTATCAGGGTTCACTGTCTTCTTTCTCCTTCTCCTTCTCCTTCTCTTTCTCCTTCTTCTTCTCCCTCTCCTTCTTTGGGTCTCCTTGTTGCAAATTTAGAAATTACACAAGCAAATTCTGAGTTTGCTATTTTTGGCACTGCCTTCAGAGAGGGGGGGAGGGAGAGAGGGGGGAGGGAGAGAGGGAGGGAGAGAGAGAGAGAAACAGACAGACAGACAGACAGACAGACAGACTAAACTATGGGTATTCAAGCAAATTGGCAGGAAGGCCATATGGAAATTCCATGACCATATGGTTTCAATGATATGGCCTCATCATGCCAAGGAAAGAGTTGCAATTCCAGAAATCAGCTTGCTCCTATTACTGATCCCAAGTACCCAAAAGATGGAATTTGTTCAATTGGACCTGAGGAGTAAAGCAATGGATGTCTATCATGGGTTTTCTTCAGAGCACAGACTTAGTTGGCCAAAAGTCAATTGGCTATTCTGTAAAAGGAACTGTACATTGTGGAAACCATTCTCCTAGTCCCATGTAAAAACAGACTATTTGGATAAGAGGAAAAATGCCAGTTTTTCTAGCTGGCCAGAAGAAACTCCATCTATTAACAGTTCCCAGTCTGTCTCATTATGAATTTTTTTTCAAGTTGTCAGTATATGGGAGGTTGTCCTGACTCTTAAATACAAGAGAACATTAAAGTAGTTGAACCCAATTCTTCTGCATGCACAAAAACACTAATGCCTGAGAGTATCTTCCTCAATTGGAGGCCTTATAATGCTGCTGAAAGAATAGAAATTTAATGAAAGGGGAAAGACTTTTTTTGATCCAAAGTAAAATAAAAATAGAAATGTGAAATGTAATCTAGACCAATCATCTTAGTGCATATTGCCTAAAGGTCTGAACATCACTGATGATGAGTATGTGCCCTTAAACTGTTGGCATCTGCTGAGAGCAAGCAGGCACACCTAAGAGCAGTCCACCTAGGAAGATGTTCTGTTCAGTGATGTCCCTTTGCAACTACTTCTCAACTGCTATGAAAACAGGAATCCTAAGAGGAGCTACAAGAATGATCTTGGGAGGGCAGCGGAGCAGAACTAGCTGGAGTGAATTTACCCATTTTGGTGCTGAAAATACCAAGTACCATTGTATAGTTATGAATATGCATGTGATCTGGTAGAGATATCTGTTGTTATATATTGAATGTATATAGCTGTGTTAACCCTGCTAAAGTGAAACTAATCTTTAGACGACCCTCACTATTAGCTCCAACTGTTCTGGGGGGAAACTTTGAACATTCATATTTGGGTGGGTTTTTCAAGCATTATGACTGGTTAAGACCCTGTGGGCCCATAGTATAAATTACATGCATTTGCCTACTGTTCCTCGGTTCCAGTTTTGAATCAATAAATGCTGTTGTAGCTATGCTAGTCTAGTTCTTGCCTTCTGAAGCCCAGTGCACAATATCTGTCACCCATTGATTGCCAGAAATGACTAATAGGGATCTCTTTCCTCCCTCGTTGCTCCATGTGTGTCCCTCATGAGGCTGCATACTTAGGGGGAGAGTATCACCAAGGCATACATGAGAGGTGTATCCTTCTGCTAGAATCTCCAAACAAGTTCATAGTCCATTAAGCATCAAGGAAGCTGTCCTACCAAGTTTCTGATCATTTTTTTTAAAGTCTGCAGGGCAGAGAGGGTGACTCCTCTGAGGTACACAATTCTTTCATTGTATTGTTTCAAGGCAAGTAAGGTTTCATGTGGAATTATTAGATTAGCACTTCTCTGACTAACACATTAACTGAACTTTTGCTTGTAAATTTCTTGAAGGCACAATATTGGTTAAGAGAGCTTCTCAAGAAGACTAAACCTCAAACAACAGAGTGAGAAGTCTGTAGCTCTGGCCTTATTACAAAATCCCGTTGCTGGGGAACAAATTTCTCTGTTGACCTTTTAGATGAAGGAAAGGAGAAGAGAGAAGACATTTCAGAATTTAAAAAGGGCTTCTTTCAATTGAATATGGTGATGGAGTGTAAGAATAAAGCAAGATGGCAGAAACAGCTGTGCAATGCAGTCCGAATCCCTTTCATGCATGCATTAGTGTCACCACACATGTACAGAAGTGTTTGAGCTTGGATCACAGTGTGACTTCTTCCCTTTCTCTAAAAGTTCTCTGAGTTAACAGACCACAGTTCACATGTTGCTTCTGGAAGAGTTACTAGACATATTGGGGTGTTGTCCATAGCACAGTACCTGCAAGCCAAAGAGCTAACAGAGCAACTCCATCCAATTTTAAATACTCTACCTCTGCTGCTTGCACACCTATCAGCAAAAAGTTGGATTATTTATATAATTTGTGAATAATACCACCCAAGCATAGATGTTCCAGAGCTATTCATCTGTGACTTTGGATTTGTACCTCAATACTGTTTGTTAGTCTGACTTTCACTTCTGAAAACCAGGTCCTTGACACTGCCATCACATTTGCCTTGTAGCCATTTTGAGCAGAAATCCTACCTTGCATACCAAATTTGCACTTCAACTTTTTTTTTTTTTTGCTCTTTATTGGTTTGAATACCAGCCGTTGATTTATGTTATACCAGCTGGCTTCCAGTTCCCATGTCATTTACTGTAGTCAGTGGCTCACCCTCCAACTCTAAGAAGTAGTCACTGGCAGAAAGTTATGATTTTCTGTTGCTTCATTTTAGAGTTGATAATCTCCATATGGTTGTCTTGCTCTCATAATTGCATAACTCATTAGATGTGCAACCTAAGTTAGTTGAAATTAAAGTAACAAATAGGCAGATGATATTTATACTTGAAAAATATATTCATCTAGTAGTATATGTTCATTGGGATAGGTCAGGGGTGGGTTCTGCCCGGCTTTACTGCTGGTTTGCTCACACGTGTGCACTGGGTGTGCGCTGCGCGTGCATGCACAGCTCAATTAAAATTGTTTGGCACATGCGCAGAACTAAAAAACAAGATGGCAGCAATGATGGCGCTGACCGGGCAACCAGTTCGGGGGGGTGTATGTGCGACAGGCCTGGACCACTGCTGGTTCCAGGGACCCAAGCCGTGATACCACTACTGGTTCGGCCAAACTGGGCCAAACAGGTAGGAGCCCACCACTGGGATAGGTGCTGTTTTACATATTTAAATGTATGTTCAGACCCATTTTTGTATAAATCAGCATTCGTGGTTGTGAATAAAAAGAACATTCACCTGATTCAGCTATTTTCTCTTTTAACCTTACACTCTGTCATGAAGTGGTTTAAAGTGATGAAAGGATATTTTCTGGAAAAGCAAAAGTGTTTGCAAAATTTTAACTCAGCACCAGCTGGGAAAATTTTACAGCTATATTTTAAAAACTAGAGGCGTATAAGATCTTTTGTGAACAGTTTTAGAGATAATTTTTAGTTTTAATTTGTTACAGCATTTGTTATTGAATTTGTTGTATTTTAGGATATAAGCCATTGGGATATTGATTTCTTGGATTTCTTAAAAAATATCCGATTTTGTCTTGCTGACAAACATTATACTTGCTCAATAAATTGCTTTTAACTTTTGCTCATTTTTTTGGCATTGAATAAACAGGTCTATGACAATTTGCCACAGCCAACTTGCCACAGGAAAACTCACTGCAGGACAATATCAAAGAAATGATAGAATAGAATAATTAAAGAAAGAATGCAAAATGAGGGTCAGAATGAAATGTGAGTGACAAAAAATAAAATATTTGTATTTATTTTAAGTAATCAAATTTAACTGTTAAATTGTCCCGCAGACAGTTGGCCCTGGTGAGTTGGTCACGGCGAGTTTGAAAATATTTATTTATCCCATAAGCATCAAGAAATGGTTTATTAGCATTTAATGAAAGATTGTGCATTTGCTCTTTAAATCAAAGCATGGCATTTCTACATTGGTTTTCTATCATCATTTAAAAACTGGGTGCCCTAGAAAAGTCTGTGATTTGATGATAGAATCAAATATATCTTGCAAAATGCCAAGTTACTGGCAATCACATATAGTTTTGTGTGTGTGTCTGTCTGTGTGTGTGTGTGTATGTCTGTACACATGTGTGCTTTTAAGTTACATTGGCTCCTGGAAATAGTACTGAAAGCAAAATTGTACAGAAGAGCAATAGTAAAACATTTTAAAGAGTTCAATAGATGCTTCTTTTTAGCCCTGAACAAAATTAATAGTAACTAATTCATTTCAAGGAATACTTAGAACTATTATTTTCAACAGAATAAACGCCATTTATGTAAAGCTGTAGGATCTGATGAGCTAAAAGCTTTATCCTTTATTATTTTACTTTTTTTGTTTTTGTTTACAAACCAGTGTGATTGACTGAAAACACTTTATGGACTTTTTGCTGAAAATGGATGAAAGACGAATATAGGATTTGGAGATGTATTGATTAAAGAGCTATATTTATGGGAAGAAGGGAACAATAATATGTAATTTGGGAGGGTGGAGATTGTAATAACCATGTTCAGAGAACATCAGAAGACACTTTGGGTATCTTTCTTCTTTCCTCACTTTCTGTTGCTTTCCCCACTTTCTGTCAATTTTTACCTTTCTTTAATTCCTTTCTTATTTCCTTCTTTTTTCAATTTTACCTTTTATGCTTCTATAGTTTTGTAAGCGAATGTAAAATATTTTTAATAAAAATTGCATTAAAAAAGAAAAAAGAAAGTGTGATTATTACTGGCTACTGGTGGATTTAATCTTCCTTTGTATGATCATAGCATAGTATGTATTATTTCAAGTAATAAAAAAGGCAATGCTTTAAAGAAACGGGCACAAATGACGCCAATGCCCTAGGTCTGGATTTTAAGATTGCAACATTTGAAACCTGAAACCTTCTCTTTGGCACCTGTAACCACTTTGGGCCCGGAATCCACAGTGCTTTTAAGCTGTCTTTTGTTGCTGAAGAGCTAAAGGCATTTAGTCTTGCCTGGTCCAATACATATGGAAAGTATCAGTTGGGGAAGATGAGATAAACGTCTTCTGTTAATATAAAACAGTTTCTGAAAAGCAGACCTGAATTAAATAATGTCCGTGCTTGAACCTGAGAAATCCAACTTCCACATTTTTTACTGACAATGTTTAACGCATGATTCAGAAGGTTGAGCTCAAGTTTTAAATATTTACCTTGTTGATATCTTTCAATTGTCACTGCGATTTAACTATAGCAAAAAGAGTTATCTAAATATTGAGTAATTGGATAACATCAGTTTGCTATTTAGTGTATAGGAACTATAAACTTGCAATAGGGATCACCTCTCATATCCTGAATGTAGTACCATCTTGTGTATATGATCATGAAAAACAATCTCTATTTGAGAGCTCAAATCTGTATCTTGAAGATTATGCCACGACCTACACTGAGGTTTTCATCAAGTCATCAAGCAGCTCCTATTTGCAGCTGTCATTTTATATAACTTCCAGCTGGAAGAGAAGTCATTCAAAACTAAGGTATGTAAACAAACAAAAAAAGGCAGGCAAGGAAATTGTGGAAGTTTAGCTAAGCAGAATGAAGTCTAGGTAATCACTCTTAAGAGATCATGTCCAACAGGGAAGAATCTCTGCCTTTATCAAATGACAAATTAATCCCAGGGTACTGGTATTAATGATGTTGGGCTAGCGTTGCAACTCTGAATTGCTTTATCCAGAGCAGGAATCAAGAGAAAACAATGCTAGATTAAGGAAGTGCTAACTGCATTTCTAAATCCGGTTCTTCCTAGGCGAAAAAGAAGGACAGGGCATCTATCTGCTGTAGAATTGTGAGAAGGAGACAGGTGGGGTAGGGAATGCTATTTTTTTTGTGGTGGTTACTGGCAGCAGGAGATCCACAGGTCTTCTTGGCAGCAAAGGAACTGTCTTCACCTGCATTAGTCCCCCATTTTATTCCTGCCACTGATGAATTAAGAGGTAGTTGATTACAAAAGTGCCACTTCCAACATAGTACAGTTACCCTTCACTGAGAGCATATATTTGACAGTCTAGACCTGTGATGGCAAACCTATGGCACGTGTGCCACATGTGGCACGCAGAGCCATTTCTAAGGGCATATGTGGCGTTGCCCTGTCAGCTCCAGGACGCATGCTGGCCACCTGATTTTCAGCCTTGATTTTCAGCCGTTTTTCGCCCTGAAGCCTCCGGAGGGAGAAAAACGGCCCAATGGGCAACCTGGAAATCTGTTCTTAAGCTTCCAGTTTGCATGTTGGGCCATTTTTTGTCCTCCCCAGAAGTAAGAAAGCCTCTGGAGCCTGGGAAGGATGAAAAACAGACCTACCAGGCCCACTGGAAGTCAGAAAACAGGTCGTTTCCTACCTCTGGAGGGCCTCCGGGGGGGACGGGAGGAGGCAGTTTTCACCCTCCCCAGGCTCCAAGAAAGCCATGTGCCCATGCATGCATGTGTGGGGCAGTGGGGGGTCACACACGCATGCACAGGGGGCACGGTGCAGGGGGCATTATTTTATGGGGGTGGGCACATGAACGCGGTTTTGGCACCTGAGGCAAAAAAGGTTTGCCATCACTGGTCTAAGCAGAAGGCAATAGATTTTGAATAAGACTGCTGGGCATGTATAAAATGCCCACCCCTTTCCCTGGAAGGCAGGGGGAATAAGGAAAATGCTCCAAATGGAAAATGTTTATGAAGGTATCATTCCTTCAGTTAAGTGGATCTTCTACATGAGGAAATTTGTCTGGCTTCTGTGGGTGGAAATGGAGAATTGGGTCCAAAAATACCCGCTTCCTTCTTTGTCCCGTTTGTGAGGTCTCTTTTGGCTGGGAACGCTGGCACTTCCAAAATCCGCTTCTTGCTCTTCTCTCTCCATTTCTGCCCTCCTGTCTGCCACCTCTAGGTCAAAAAGAAGAGTGGGGGGGGGGGTGGCCTTTTGGAGCAATGGGGAAACCTGACTCTTCCATGCCGAAGGCCCTGAAAGTTTGTGGCCAGAGAACTATATCCACTGTAGAGTCAAAGGCCAGTAAGAGAAGATTGGTCCCTAGGCCTGACTTGTGTCAGCAGAAGTAAAAAACATTATTTTTTGTGGGGGGGGGGAATACAGTTGAAGGGGACCTTTGCAATGGGTTGAGGATGGTTTTACCCATTCATATCCTTTATAAGTGGTTAGCAGAACATCTTTGTGCTGGGGCAAATAAAATGTGTGCCAATCCCTTCACCCCACTTTCTCCATCTTGGCTGCCTGAAGGTAAATTTTATAGGGGGGAAAACTACATGGAAATTGTGGATTGATAAGAGTTAAATACAAAGTATTTGGAGTTACCAAGAATTCTCTAAAAGAAAAGCTGTGGAAGAATGTGGCTATTTCAGATCTATCTAATACTATGGGCTTCCTATCTACTATGCAGCAGTGAGTATTTTTATATCTTTCTAGATGAGAAATGTTGACTAAGGCAAGACAGCTGACCAGTAGCTGTATTGCTACTCCATATAAAAGGTGAATTACTTTAATTTCAAATTACTTAAGCATCAGCATCAGAGTAATTTGCACAGAATAGGTTTGCGATACAGTGTAGTTGCAAAAAGCATGCATTTCTATCCTGATTGAAAATTCTTATTTTGGGCACCTGAAAGAAGAATTGGACCAGCTATATGACCCTTTTAGTGATAGAATGAAAAGATGAAAATTATCGACCAACTGCTGACTTCTCTGACTTTTCATCCGCTGGATCCATTTCCACTTGCATTTGGGATCCAAACACTTTCCAGAAGCTCCTCCTCCTGCTGACGGAAGCAATATGTCTTAGGATTTTCTCCCTCATGTACAGTATGATTAAACTCTAGAAAGCACTTTGGTGCTTTGAAATATGGTCTCATTCACTATAAATCTTAAACTACGGTTTGCAGGGCTGGTTCAACCATAAGTCCTCATCAAGATTTTTTCTCGTTAAAATTCTATATTACAGAAACAGCTTTGCATAGTAAAAAAAAAAGCAAAATAAAACCTGCCGGTATCTAGATATTACACCTTCTGAGTAGAACTTTCCTTAAGTAATATACTGCATACCTTGATTAGCAGATAATTTCATGATGAGCATCTTTTCAACAGAAAAAAGCATAAAACTAACATCTTTTAAAAAAAAATCACATTATAATCCTTCCCCCAGGTAGTACATCAGTTTTGTTCTTCTTTTGCTAATTATTACAAACACAAACCAAAATTATATAAAGTGATTGATGGTTGAGTTATTTTAAGGCTATTATTTTACACAAAGTATCAGGTCAACACCTGTAGGAAACTTCATTCCCTGGATGCATGTGCACTAGAACAGGGGTGTCAAACTTGGGTAGTCACAGCATCATCACATGATGTATGACCACTTTTCTCCCCTTCGCTAAACTGGGCCACAGGCCATGAGTTCGACAGCCCTGCACTAGAGACAGCTAGAGACTATTTCAGAAGCTTCTATGTCAGTCTTCCAGAGGTCACTTTAAAAAAGTTATAAGAGCAGTTACTTTTCTTTTAAAGGAAAAGAGTTTTGCAAGAATCTAGTCCAAATGGGAATATTTTAAAAAGATGCTTTGCAAAAAAATATTAGTGGAAGGAAAGCATCCCTTCTCAGAGCATTAAAACCATTAAATTCTCTAAAATTCTTATATGCCTGCCTGAGACTATCCTAGACTGTCTACAAATACATGGGCATCTGGGAATTAACTTTCAGATGATGACTTAATCCAACATTCATAGGGCTGTTTCAGAAGACCAGAAATGCCACCATAAAGACTACTTTGTACGATCCTCATTTTTTGTAAGCAAGCTGCGCTTCACTGAATATGTATGCAATATAAGCCAAAACACTATAGTTTCTAGTTTTTCTTGCCGGCATGGCTATTGGCTATACTATCTGAGAGATATGACACCTGTATCCACCACACTCCTCTCAAGGATGTCAGGTTGATAGGGCTTTGATGTCCGTGGCACTGAGTCCAACTCCAGTTCTGCATAGTCCTGCTGAACCATGCCTTTGCCCCAATAAAGAGTAACAAGTATACTAGGGGCAAGGAGTCTATTGTTTTAGATATGACAAGATGTGTAGGGGAGCGTATCCTTCAGATACTTTAACTGATTAACAGAGTTGGAAAGGACATTGTAGGTGATGTAGTCCAACCCCCTGCCCAAGCAGGAGAGCCTACACCATTTCTGCCAGATGGCAGTCCAATCTCTCCTTCAAAGCTCCCGGTGTTGAAGCTCCCACAACTTCTGAAGGCAAACTGCCCCATTGGTTGACTGCTCTCACTGTCAGAAAATTTCTCCTTGTTTCCAGGTTGAATCTTCTTGTTGAGTTTCCATCCATTATTCCTTGTCTGCCAGAAAGATTCATGCAGATAATAGAAAAAGTCCAAATGCCTTGAAAATATTTACCCTCTGCTATTGTTTGCACTCTCCAAATCCCAAGAAATCATTTAAAGCTGATTTGTAATTGTCTTCCCTTCTGCTAAGTAGAATGGCTGACTGTAAGTCACCTTGGTGAGATGGACAGTACAGACAAACAAACAAACCTCATCCTGTTCTGGTTCACATATTTCAGCAACAGAAAGCTTAGTTCCACTCTAGGCAATAAACAACAACAACAATCCTGAACAAGAGAAAAAGAATCTAGAGCTTGTCAAACAGGCAAGCTAGCCTTCCACAGAAGAAAATGGGTAGCTGATAAGGCTCTTTTTTACTTTGAAAGGCTGAACACTAAAGAATTGAGGTCTTTGAACTGTGGTACTGGAAAAGACTCCTGTGAGTCCCTTGGACTGCAAGGCAATCAAACCAGTCAGTCCAAGAGGAGATCAACCCTGACAGCTCTTTAGAAGGCCAGATCCTGAAGATGAAACTTAAATACTTTGGCCACCTAATGAGAAGAAAGGACTCACTGGAGAAGAGCCTAATGCTAGGAAAGACTGAGAGCAAAAGAAGAAAGGGATGACAGAGAATGAGGTGGCTGGATGGAGTCACTGAAGCAGTAGGCATGAGCTTAAATGGACTCCAGAGGATGGTAGAGGACAGGAAGCCTGGAGGAACATTGTCCTTGGGGTTGTGATGAGTTGGACATGGCTTCGCAACTAACAACAAAAATTTTGAACTGGCTACTGATTATGAACTGGCCTAGCTAACATTTCTTTCACAGGGCCTGAAGCCCAGAAACTGGGAGGAGAAACATGGTGACAGTTCCCTCCAGCAGGGAAATGGAGCTACAGTGATTGAAAAAAGAAAAGGTTTTGCAAGATCTTGCAGTGGTTTCAATTAGACCACAGCTAAGCTAGAAATAAATCATCTTGGCTAACTACCCGTGCTGATGTCATGGGAATACAGAGATCCAGAACTATTTTCATTCTGCTGCAAACTCCTCACGAATGCCTTCAGTGCCAATTTGGTTTCCAAATATAAATATTTAAAGAAGAGAGTGGTGATGCCATTTTCCTGACTGCTCAGAGTACTCATCCAAACATGCTTCAAAAGGGGCTTTCTGGACAGAGTCAAGGAACTAGAGGTGACTTTTCTGATCCGTAGTTGGTCTCTTATAAGAGAAGCACTTGTTTCAATCTACCGCTGTCAGAGTTCACAAGTTTATTCACAGATCCCTAAATCCTTGGGAGCTAAGCTCTTTTGATGAAATCCGAATGTTTTCTTTCAAATGGATGGAGTTTGCCTGTTCATAAGTTTGTTTATTGTCAGACTATAACTTTTCTGCACTGGCTTGCCTAATGTCTTTGTCGAATGAGAAACCATTTCAGCTTTACAGTGTACCAAATAGGCATTAGTAACTGAGGAAACTATCTCTTGGATGAACATTAAAAACTTCTTGTTATGGTTTAAAGCTGGCTTACATAAATCCTAAAAAGAATTGTATATAGTAAAAAAAAAATTGGAAGAACAGAGCAATAGAGAAAGCACACAGATAAAACAACAACAACAACCTGAAGTGCAATTGATGTGTTTCAGCTATTCAGTTTTGACTAGGGAACAGCTGCTGCCAATAGCAATATTATTTCATTTTCTTTTCTACTAGAAAGGCTATATAAAGACAATGGTTCATTGTAAGTGTACACAGATGGCTTTGGGACCACGTAGTTGGCCTGTGTGAGGCGGCACTGATTTACCTCAATGAAGCATTATAGGCAATGAAAAGGATGAGGTTCATCTCGCTGAGGCAATTTCCTTTGATAGAGCACTTTATGCTACCATGCAGCCTCAGTTGGCCCTGACAGGGTTCTGACACAGTGTTGCATAAGCCCTGAAGTCACTTCTGGTTCCTTCAACTGCCAGAGGCAACAGCTGGATTTGAGGTGAAGCAAGAGGCCCTGTTGCTTTTGGAAGTGGAAAAGCCATGGAGTTTCATGAGACAGCTTTGAGGGAATGTTCCAGTTGAGCTTTGTCAAAGGGAACCATCTCTTGAAGTCTCTTGTGCCAAGGTTTTCTGATTCTTTTGGGTTAGAACAATTTTGGCCCTCTCGGGCGTCATCTTAGACAGGGCAATAAATCTTTGCTCTCCACAAATTCATTAACAGCTAAAAACAGAAGCTTCTCAGACTTGACATGGCTACATAAATTGCTTTAGCAAAGATAAGAAATAAGTCGTGCACGCACATCTTCAGAAAACAGGGATTTGTCTGTCCATCTGTCTATCTAAAGCCTCTCCTCCCATCTTTTAGCCATCTGGCTTCTTTCCGCTGCCTTTGATGTTGAAGCATCTTTTCCATGTTTATCCTCATATTTATGGGCTCATACATCACCAGCTGCAGCGACAATGCCAGCAAGGTTATTTATTTAATTATTTGCAGACAGGGCAGTAACTTGGTATCAGAGGATTGCTAATGCTGACCAATATGGGAGCCACTTTTGTGGCATATTCTGCCTCATTTGCTGGATGAACTGGTTCATTTGGCTCACAGCTTGGTACTGATATTGAAGCAAAGCATTGGCAAACTGATTTACGGCCAGCACAGTTGAGATACATATAATATACTATAGTTATGTTCATGCAGGTATACTCTGTATACCTGCATGTACATAAAACACATGCATACCAGCCTAAGGTTTAAATCCTAAACTTTTCCCTTTCTTCCCTTTCTTTTCTGAGGTAGCATATGTTTTCTTAGCCATGAATATCAGAGACACCTCTTTTCATGGTTACATAATGGTTCTGTCTGATCAGGACCTTGTTAGTTCTCACCGATTAGCTTCAGGTCCAGTGGTGAAATTCAAAGGTTTTTTTTTACTACCGGTTCTGTGGGCGTGGCTTGGTGGACATGGCAGGGGAAGGATACTGTGAAATCTCCATTCCCACCTTACTCTGGGGTCAGCCAGAGGTGGTATTTTCCTGTTCTCTGAACTACTCAAAATTTCCGCTACCGGTTCTCCAGAACCTGTCAGAACCTGCTGGACTTCACCCCTGTTCAGGCCTTATATGCCCCAACCATTTATTGATGAAAGGAGAGAAATAGGCCCTTGAGAAGTGAGTCTGGAAGAAGGCAACTAGCCTGGAAGATGTTCAGCATGTGACAAGGAGACTTCCGAGGGCACCACAGGAACCTAGCAACCTTGGAATCCCCTTCAGAATGCCAAAATGTTTCCAGGTTGGTGATTGGCCAGCTAAAAAGCTCCAAGACTGCACAAAGGCCTGTCTCCATCATTTTGGTTCCGCTGACCAAAACCCTTGTCTCAATCATGACTCTCCTCCGCAGCAGCCACTGACCAACACTCTTGCCAAGTGAGTCCAAGAGAAATAAGCCAATAGTGTTGTCTTTCCTTCCTCCACATGCATCCCCTGGTTGAAGCTCTTGACAAATGAATCGCCTGAAACCTACCAAAGCTGAGGAACCAAGCCCTGATGTTTTCCCAGTTGGCCAGCTTTAATGGGTATTGTTGGTAATCCTGCCATGCTCCACGAAGCCTGTCATCCTGGAAAATCTTCAGCACCTTCTAAGAGAATTCCAAGGTGGGTGGCTTCAGTGAGCACAGTAAAGCTGCTCACCCAGAATCTCCTCTAGAGTTCTGAAGGTTTGCTAGATTAAGTAGCTTCAATGCTCACCAGGACAGTCTTAAAGCCACTCAGCTTCAAAGAATTTTGGTCAATGTTGGGACAATAAAGTAAAAATGCCTCCCTCCATCATTGAAATGATTTGAGATTCTTAAACTGTTTTGTTGAGATTAAGTGGAAGTGGGATAGGGAAGAGGTTAACTTATTTGCTTCAGCAAAGGAAACCATATTGCTTCCATAGCATAAATTTGTTTATCAGTGAGTCTTGGTGGCTTCACTTAAGCATAAAATAAGAACTTGCTGGAGATTTTTCTGACACTGAAGCTGTCCATGAAGTTTAGAAAATAGAAGGTCAATGGTCTTACCCTTTCTCAATGCTGAATTTAATTTGATGCATACCAGATGAGGCCTGGGATCACAATAAAAGAGAATCTTGGTTGCATAATTTAAATTACATTTTAAATGTTTTCATTTGCTCTAAAAGGATTAAGAATCCAAGAGTAGAAGCATCCAGTCTCTTATGGTTATTATTTAATCAACTTTCATATTATTTTAAAAAGAATGTACAGATTGTCCTGAATTCACAAAATTTTCTCATAAATGAACAATCCACTGTTCTTTGAAGGGGTTAAGGAGAAAAAGAAAATAAAGGAAGGAGCGAGGGAAAGAGTTAAAATAAGTTTTTTTTCCCTCCCCATCTGCTAAAATATAGATCTGTGGCAGGAAATAAGGTTTTGCTATGTTACATGAGCCAAAATATTCACAGTAAAATATGTAGTCTCCAGACTCTGCACAACTTGGAATCAGCCAAGTAAAAATGGAAAAAACATTATGCAACCTTAGCATAAATTTAACCCTAATGTCTAGAAACTCTTACCAAAAGGAACTTTGATATTTCCATTTGTGAAGGGTACCCTGAACATTCACTGAGAGAATAACTCCTGCTATATCATAGCTAAGAACCAATTTGGTATAGTGATTAAGGCACCAGTCTAGAAATCAAGAGAAAGTTTTGAGACTAGTCTAAAGCTGCTGTCAGCCTCTGCTTTGCTACTTGCCATGGAAATGGGGAGGGGGGCATGGTATTTGGGATGGGAATAATTGGGACAGGAGTGATAGTTAAAAAGGGAGTTTAGTTCTCACCATCTTCTGCGCATGCTGATGGCCGATGTTTGGAGTTGGTCAAAGCCAATCGTCCTGCATACTAACCTGATGATGCCTCTTGGAGATGTGCCCACATGACACCTAAGGGATTTGTAGATTGGGCAATGGGATGGGGGTTGCTGGGGGGGGTGGGGCTTGGGCAAATGTTTGATATGTATGATTTCGTGCGTTTCTGCTCAGACCTTGTTTTACTTCGCTGCTATCTTTTCATAACCAGTAAAAGTACTCTTAATTCTTCAAAATGGAGTTAAGTGGTTTCTTTCTTGGTTGCTGAAGGAGGCGTGCTTGACAGCTGCCATACCTAAAGATGATGCAGGCACAAGAAGAAGGGTGGGCAAACCCAAGGAACCTTGTCTAAAGAGATTACCTGAAGCAGACAAAGAAACTTGGCCTGAGTACATGGGAAAGTCCTCCTCAAGGTCCATCCACAGCTACTAGACCTCAGAATCAACAAAGGAGGAGTGTGTTGGGGGATAAAGCAGTCCTGAAGCCCACCTACTCTTTGAGTTGTACTTGATTCCAGATGTGGCAACTTCTGTCCCTCTGGGCAGTTAGGAAGGATGTGGGTAAGTGTGGATGGGTTTGTGTGTGAGTGTGTATGAAAAAGAGCAAATGTATATATTGTAACCTGTAAAGTTTTGCTGTTATTTTAAATTCACTGGCTCTCTGTGTATTCTAAAGATCTAAGACCAATGATATTAATATGCCAAACCCTGACAGGCTTACAGCAGCATCCACTTACTTTTGCCAGCACTGAACTGTAAATACATTGACAGGTTCACTTGGTTGAGATGTAAACTTAGTGTCATCAGCCTGGCTCCACCAAAGATCATCAACAAACATGACAATGCTGTCTCTGTATTGAACCCTGGTTCTTAAACCAGACTGGAATGGATCCAGTTAATCTGTTTCTTCCAAGCTTTTTTTGTAGCTGTCTTCCAAGCACCTTTTCCATAACTTTCCCTGCAAAGAGAAGATGTGGCTGGTAATTATCCAACTGGGAGGGGTTTGGTGATGTCCTCTTGAGGAGGAGGCATACCCTTTAATAACCCATGAGCAGCCAGGGTTAACAACAGGCAATTGAACTTTCAGAAGGATCTTGTTATTTATTGAGTGTGCAGAATTAAATTCAGCCCAGTAACATCACAAGACTGTGCCCCAGGCAAGTTCAACTCCAAGCAAATCTGAGAGACTTTGTCTACAAGATAGCATGAATATTTCTCACCAGAGTCCTCTAAATGATCCTTTGGCCAAGCATTCTCAAGAGGGCGAAGTCACTCTAAACAGGGCTACTATCAACAGATGCAATAATGGCAGAGAAATAACAATTCTTCACCATTACATTTCTTAATACAATAGCTTGATTCAAATTGATTACGTGACATCAAATCAGTGTTGACTATTAGCAACTGCATAGACAAACCTTCTCTAGGATCTGTCCCCTACCTAGCTTTTCAGGGCCCTTTAGGTCTTCTAAAAGTATAGCATTCATCTCTGTGTAATCAAGTGATTCCTTTTTCATTGGGTTGAGCTTTTACATGTTTGTGCTTCTTCTGTTCCATGTGTTTCCATCTTTTCAGCTTCAGCTTTTTTCTTCCTACATGGTGACATCAGCAACTAGATATCTCAAAGGTTTTAATCTAACTACATCATAAACACAATTAGTACTCCAAAGGGTTCTCAGCTGTTCTACAATAACAGATTGGTCGCGTGCCAGCCAATCTGAAGAACCCATCATCCAGTGTTATATTATCAATTATCTTATCTTGTTTATCCATGTGGATTCCTTGATGAAATACAGGAATGGTTTGGCATTGCCTTCTGTGGCATAGTATGAAATGATGCCTTTGCCATTGTCACCAAAATTATCATCTGCCTTCAGCATCTTCCTATATTGCTGATGCCTTATATAGGCAACTGCTTGCTTTTGCTGGGCTGCTGAGATGAATCTCATGCCTGGAAGACTCTGCAGAGAGTGTGTGATCTTGATCTACCCACCCAGCATTCATTGCTTCCACTGTGATAAGGCAGCATAGCAAGACTTAATGGGTGATAGTGTTTTAGACAGCAGGCTAAACAATGGCTACAGCCCACCCCCCCAGTCAAGTCTGTTGTGAGTACAATCAGAAAATGTTTGCTTCTAGTTAAGTGATATAGAAAGATCTTGATTGTGGGAATTGCCACTGAAGGCTAAAATTTTAATATAAAGTCTATGCCATTGAGTTAACTCAGCTTTCATCTGATGGTGGAAAACCAGCCTTGAAGGACTGTGGTCTGGAAGTAACCTGTTTATAATTAGTGATGCCCCTTTATGATTTTTTTTATTGCCTAGGCAGACTGAAGGAAACATTTTTCTATCAGAAGTCTCTTTAAAAAGGTATTCATTTTTGCTTCACACACAATGATCCACTTTGATCTCTCTGCAGGTAGGGGGTAACTTTTATCACAGAACCCTTTAGGCAGTTACTGCCAAAGACAATTTTGACTTTGAGCTCAAACTCAATTTTCTGTGCAGACCAGACACACCACAAGCCAGATTTTAAAATAACAGTGATAATGAAGCGTGAAAGTGCAGCAATGAAGATGTGAGATTCATAGAAGCAGGGACAGTTGCCTGTTCTGCTCAAAATGGCATATTCAAGTGGCACATAATAATCCAGTATCTAATTGTGAAACATCTTCCAATTTATCTGCTCTTGAGAAGTGAGTGACAAGTAGGAAACATAATTGTTTCTTCTTTCCTGGAAACACTTTGCAGTCATCCTTGCCATCCACGCAAGTCTACATTGATTGGTTCACTTAATGTTGAACCAACATATTGTTAGTAGGTGTCAGCCAATGACAACCAATGAAACCAAATGTTTTCCTTTCCATCCACCTCTTCAAGAAAGTCTCAATTTTGATGAAGCATTTTATTTTGCTCACTCAGAGAACACAAAAACAATTATATGGGTTGCCCCCACCCCCCACCCCCAGAAGGTGATTCTGACTGATGGGACAGAGCTTTCTGTGTCAGCTGTCTGGCCTGAGAAAGGTATGCTGGCCTAAGCAGGGCCATTGGCTGAGAATGAGCAACTGACAAGGAAGAAAATCTCATATGCCCTCAGAGGTAGCATGGAATGAATAATCTGGATTCTTGTTCATTCAGAACTGCCTAGGCAGATTTTCAGAACAAGAATACATTTTAAAATATTGTAGTCACTCAAAAGCTTTTAAACAAACAAAGGCATAAATTTTTTGTGGCTGCTTGAAAGAGTTGTAAAGAGATGCTAATCTATGCTCTTATGTATTCCAAAGCACCTTTTTACAATCAAATCTAAAATGTTCTGTTCCACGTGCCTAAGACATTGTGTACTAAAGCATCAGTTCTATATTTAAATCCACTCTTTTCCTAATAACATCTTGTACAAAACTCTTTGGTCACATCTGCACAATGTGCTAATATAAAGAGTAGCTATGCTTACCATGCTAATTGTACCCAGATTATTGGGATAGTTTACAGTCTGCAACCATGGCTTATTAATAGCATGTCTTAATCATTGTTCAATATACAGTATGTCCAAACCCAGATTAATGGCTAATTTACAACTGAGCAACCATTAGTTCTTTTTTTAAAAAAAACAACAACAGGTTATTCCAATGAGGAGTAACTTAAAATACGAAGTATCCTTTCCTATTCTTCACATGGTGTCTTTGATTTGGCCACTGTAAACTTTTTTTGTTAGTTACGAACAATTATATTTAATATAAAAATACAGAAAGCCTAGTACAAATGTAGCTGGGATATCTGGCTTTAGCAGCAGAGAATGCAAGAATTACTGCCAACATAGTTAACTTGATTACCTTGAGATGACAGATTAGTCTGTGATTAATGGTTAAGTATAATTTAGCAAGTCACGAATGGGATCATGATTTAACTTCAACATATTTGAAAAATTCTCTCTTCCTACTGAAGCATTAACCCATGAAAGAGTGAAAAGGTTTGTTCGAGGTTCTGATTCCATATGAAATCATAAGCTGGAGCAGAAAAGAGGTCAAATTGCTGCTTTCAACATAATCTTCAAAACATCAAATTTTGTTTTTCAAAATGTTACCTAAGGATCAATTGGAGGAATGACTCTTTTGCAGACAAAATTTTCCCCCCTCTCTGATTTTGGTTTGTTCAAAAATATTTTAATTTATTTTTCATTTACTTTATTTGTATGCTGCCCTTTTCCCTGAGGGGACTCAGGGCGGCTCACAATTCGGGGGGGAGGGAAGGACAAAACACTTTACATACATTTCTTTTCTCCTTTTTACAATAACCACTTCTTTCTCATGTTTTTTTTTTCCTTCTGTTGGGAACTGATTCTTAAAGCTTCACTTCTTTAGATGCACCATGGGATATTCACAATAATAATTCCTTAAGATCCTTCCTGTCTTGAATGACTAGTTAACTGCCATTTTTCCCCTGGATATCAGTGTCATTACTTTGTAGTGTTTTGAGAATACAGATGAAAGAAAGAATATAATTCTTATACAATTTTAAATTAAGGAAAGCAGATCACAGAGCCATAATTTGAATCATCGTCTTCTTTCGTCTTCTTTCTTTCTTCTTTCTTTTTTCAAAACATGAAAAACTTTCAAACAACCCACTTGGGTACTGCCTGATCTATGCAAAGCTTGGTGAGGGTTGTTTTTTCACCCAAAAGGCTTCAGATGTTGCTTGTCTTCAGTTGCCTATGGAGATTCTCAGTCATCCAGGTCACTATTGTCCCAAAGGTGCTTTTTCAAAAGGCAAGTGGCTTTGTTTTTCCTTGAAAACTTTTCACTTCAAGTGCAAGAAGCTTCTTCAGTTCTTCTTTAGTGCCTTCAGTTACAATAAAACTACAAACTGAAAATTATTTATGAGCTTGAAGTGAGTTCTGTGTTATGTAAATGTACTGGTTCAATAAGTTAGGGAGGGAGAGAGAAAGAGATGTATATATTTTAAAATCTAATGCGAATTAGCTATTCAGATTCCGGGCTGTAAATTATAGACATAACTAGTCGCTAAAGAAGACTTATTTGGGAGCCTGACTTTATAATAATCTTCTCCAACTCTCCTGGGATTAGAGTTTTCAGATTTCACATGCCTGCAAGTAGCAGAAATGAAGTTATGGTGATTATGAAAATGAGAAAGTTAAATTGCAGCAATTTGTATTAACCTATGCTTCTAATTAAAATTTTCCTGTAGCTACCTATACATGTAACATGATTTTATCAACAATTGTGCACTGTATTTGCAAGTCTAATACCTAATTAGATCCTAAATCAGCAAAATGGAATGAATGGATTGTTGCTGTGGACATCCATATGCAGGTTAAAAAATGTCTGAGCGGGACCAACCCTTTTCACTTGTGTCACACATCAACATACATTAAAAAGGGGATGGAGCCTTGAGCCCACTTTCGGAGCCCCAGAATGGCTCCCCAAATGAATAATCTGAAAAGGATACAAAGGTAAGAGGAACACACTATGTTTTATTAAATGTTTGTTTTCTAACCTAGGCAACACAGTTCACTTTCCCCCTTTTTTACCCAGAAATAATATCCATGAAGAAAAATAAGTCCATTTTATGCATGCAACACAGCTCCCAGCCAGCTAATGCTAATACACGAAAAAGACTGTGAAGCACTTACACCGTTCTTATCAAAGATAGCAGCTCCATTGAAAATAGAATAGTGCTGTTATTTTTAGCACCAGTCAGCAAATGAATCAAACACCTCTGTTTGAAGGACAGCTGCAGAATAGGCAGCATAAAGTTGAGAGACTGTGCAGAATGTTAAAGTCAAATTGCCAGTGCATTTCATTATAATAACAAATTAGTATGCTGCCTAGTTGCTGGGCATTTGGACAATATTAAACATTACAATAATGGAGCATAAAAATACAAATGTCAGGAAAAGTATATCATCCTCCACTACCGTCCATCACCGAAGACCACCCATTCCAAAAGGTAAAGGTAAAGGAGGCCCTGCAGATTTTACTCCGCTAGTCGTTGCTGACTATCGGGGGTGGTACTAAACTCTGTTTCAAGGCCATTCAGCCAGCACTGTCCGAAGATATTTCCGCTAGCATGATGTCACAGAACACTGTTATTCCATTCCAAAGCCCTGTGAAAAGAGAGTGTTTTCACTCCCTTCCTAAATGACAAAAGGATGGAGGCTATCCTGATCCTGGGGGCAGGATGCCACAGGGAGGGGCTACTTCTGAGAAAGGCTTCTTGTGGGTTCCTGGTATCTTCATCTCATGTGGAACAGGTAGTCCTGGGGGTAACAACAGTCTAAGCCACAGGTGTCAAACTCACAGCGTCACGTTGTCACTACGTGACATTTCACAATGTTTTCCCCCTTTGCAGAGCTGGGGTGAGCATTGCCTGCGTGTGACACCAGTTTGACACTCCTGGTTCTAAGCAGTGGTGGGATTCATCCAGTTTGCACCACTTCAGGAGAACCGGTTTTTAACTTTCTGAACAGTTTGGTGAACTGGTTGTTGGAAGAAATCATTAGGGCAGAGAACCGGTTGTTAAATTATTTGAATCCCACCACTGGTTCTAAGCCATAAAGAAGGCACCTGGAAGCCTAATGGCAACCAATGCAGCTCTTACAAAATAAATACATTTTTCAAAATGGTTAATAATAATTCATATACAGGCAACTAGCTTCTGTGCTATCTGCAACTTCTAGGTCATCTTCAAAGAGCTCCAGAGGGAAGGTAGAGGGAACTGTAGTAGTGTAACTAAAAAATGACAAGGGGATGAGCTACTATCCTCTGTATCTTTTGATCCAAGGAGGACCATAAGTGGTAGACAGTCAAAGTTGGACAAAAGGTGTCCTGGTGACCACCCCCAGTTCCTGCTTAAGCTGTGATCAATCCTCTGGAGAGGTGAATCCAGGAAAAAACCCTAATTGTATACTCCTTCAAAACCAGTGTCACACCATCAAGGGCAATATATCCAGGAGGTTACTGTATTAACCACCTTGATTTTTACCCACCCTAGGACACTCTTATTTGGTTGTATTTTTCCACAGTTGAACTGGCAGTTATTTCCAACCCCAAATTTTGCATAGCAATTTCAAATCGTTATTTTAAAAGTACATGTTTTTAAAAGTATACAACAGTAAAATAATACAGTCCACTTTCAACTCATCCTCATGTAATCACTGGCAATGCAAATAAACTCTAATTGTCAGGTGAAAAAATTAGGAGAGAAGCACGAATGTACATCCCCCAGGATAGCAAATAAACTGTTTTCTTAGGAAATTTAATTAAACTCCATATGATTGGCTGCTATGATATAAATATGAAATAATTCTGCATTTGTCTTCAACTACAATGATTCGCTTCCTGTTTTCTCTTCAAACCCAAACCTAGCCTGCATTTTGCTGTTTTAGTGCACGAGAACAAATTTTTCTCCTTGCTTAACCAAGTTAAATATCTACCTTCGGTCTTAAATCTTTCCATCATCTTCAGCAAGCTTCTATGTCTGCAGCTGTGAAAACAATGCTAAGCTGCATGCTAACCCAACCAAGAAGCAAGTGCATCCATCAATTGCAAAAGGCAGCTTTATTTGGAACAGCTTACATTCTGCAGTGATACCTTTATAACAACATCAAACAACATTTTCCTATTCCAAATTCTTGGGAAGGAAGGACTAGTAGATGGATCTGGACTTGGGAGAAGAATACTGGAGTCCCAAGTTCTGGACTTGGGAGAAGAATACTCTTTTCAGCAACAGGAACAAGGGGGACCTGCGGGATGTAAAAATAGGTTTTCTCAGTGGCATATTGGAATGAAAAAGGGAAATGCACAAAAATCTTGCTTCTCAGAATTATTTTTTGCTTTGTTAGATTCATTTGAAGCTCCTTTTAGGAGCCAGTTAGTTTGAAAGCATCAGTGGAATTGAAAGAATTCCAGATTCTTCCCACCCAGGTTTATAGTTTGCCATGCGTTATTTCCTGTCTTCATTTCTTCTTTTTTTTAAAGGCATTAATGTAAAGATGTTATTTAATCAAAGTTATTATATTCCTCTTCATTCTGAAAAAACTTAGAGCTGAAGCATACATTACCCAGGAGCCCAAACTTTGCCATGTGGATAAAATTACCATCTGACATAGACATCTGTGAATCATCTTCTCCCTTCCCAAGTGTAGTTTGATTGCAGGCGGAACCACATTGCCTTTTCAAACTTGTAATCAGTGAAGCTGGGCTGGATTTTTACATAGCTTTATCCAGCTGTGTATGTATGTGAGAGAGAAATGGATGGGGGCCTTGGGAGGAAGTCATTCCCCTCCCCGACAGCTGGATAAAGCTATGCAAAAATCCAGCCCAACTTCACTGATTACAGATTTTAAAAGGCAATTTGGCTCCACCTGCAATCAAACTACACTTTGGGGAGGGAGAGCATGAGCGAGCACTGAGGAGATCACAAGAGGAGGCAGGAAGCCAGGAAAAGAGCCATGCTGTAGCACACACACTTTCCCCCAGCCTCATTCTTTCAGAAGGCATGGATCGGCAATGTAAAAATCCAACCCAGCTTCATTGATTACAGGTTTAAAAAGGCAACGTGGCTCTACCTGCAATCAAACTACACTTGGGGAGGGAGAGCATGAGCCTTTCCTCCAGCCTTTGCCCAAAGCCCCGCACCGCGTCAGGAGGATGAAGTTACACTGGTACACCCGTAGTGGTGTGTACTGGCCAGAACCCACCTCTGACACAGACTGAATACAAACAACGGCATGAGAAAATAGCAACAATGGTGCATCGGCAAACAAGAACTGACAGGACCTCAAAAGGGGCAAAGTAATAGAAAATGAAGAAGCTAAAGTACTTTGGGTCTTTAAAACTCAAACAAACAAGCAGCTGCCTCATAACACCTCAGATTTAATTGTCAATAAGAAAGACCACAAAGTTCAGATAGCGCATGGGTGTCAAACCTGTGGCCCGATGGCCAGATGTGTCATGTGCTGGCCCCGCCCCTGCCCAGTTTGGTGAAGGGGGGAAAGTCCCAATACATCAGGTGATGATGCCGTGATGATGCGAGTTTGACACACGTGAGATAGTGAATGTGGAAGTACCTGGAGAAGGCAGAACTGGAGAGAAAGAATGGGGGAGAAAATCACAAAATACAAAAAGAAGTAGTATAACTGTAGTAAAAGAAACAAAGATAGTAATGGCACCTTGGTATAATCCAAAACATCTGGGGCATCATCTGCATTGATATTCCAAATTCTTGGGAAGGATGGACTCAGTAGATGGATAAAAATGTCAAATCAGTCTAAACATCTGGGTGACCATGCAACCAACCCAGTAATGGTATCATCTTATCTTTACTATCAGTTTGTTAGCAGGAGCTCACACACATCTAGGCATGCGCAGAAGGTCCTTGATGACATCTGGGTGGGTGGGTGGAGCCTCGCAGCCGAACCGGTGCGAACTGGCAGAATACCACCTCTGAACCAACCATAATAATAATGTCAACATCAATCAATATAATAGTATACATGTGGTTATATGTTATGAAAATGAAAAAAATAAAAAACTTTATATAAAAAAAACAATCAGTGTAATGCTCCCAATAAGTTGAATATAAAAAGATTTGCACCTTAACATTTGGGGAGGAGAAACAGGTAGTTCTTCAATTACAACAGTTCATTTAATGACCAAAATTACAACGGCACTGAAAAAAGTGACATGATTGTTTTTCAGAGTTACAACCTTTGCAGCATCCCCATGGCCATGTGATCCAAATTCAGATGCTTGGCAACTGGTTCATAGTTATAACCATTGCAGTGTCCCAAGGTCATGTGATCACCTTTTGAGACCTTCTGACAAGCAAAGTCAATGGAGAATCAAATTCACTGAATGATCGGTTTAGTAACTTATCAACTGCAGTGTTTCACTTAACAACGGAGGCGATGGAGGTAGTAAAATGGGGCAAAACTCACTTAACAAATGTCTCTCTTAACAATGGAAATTTTGGGCTCAATCGTGGTGGTACGTCAAGGACTACCTGTAAATGGGAATGAAGGAAAAAATGGAAGAGCAGCTCTTCTAGTTCCTTTAATAGGAAAAGAAGCTGATGATGGAACTCAGCAGGAAAGGTGGAGTCATACAGCACTTTCTATTATTGTCCTATAGTTTGTCCTCAGGTGTAAATGTGTTAAAATATGATTCTAGTTGATTGATATTTCATTTCCCAAAGCAGAATTGTGTTGGGCTATACAACGCCTGGGGAGCTGTTATATCACCCAACAAGAATTATCTGAGGAAATAATTGAACTCTCTGACTCTAAGAAAGCAGGTTTGGAAGGATCTGGGTGTGTTGCCTCTTTTGCAACATCCCCTCCCCTCACAAACATGTATGCTGAAACTGTTTCTGATAACTAAATTAATTAACAACAATGCAGTAATAACCAAGATTACAAGATCATTGGAAATATGGTTGCCTCACATGGAAACAGAAGATCATAAAATTGCCCCTAGAACCTCTTGCTGATCAGGGAAGCAGTAGAACAGGAAGTATGACTGAGTCCACCTGTACTTCCAGTTTATTGTGCAAAGTGTTATGACATTTGTTGGCATGGCTGGGGTGAAGGTCACCTAGAATGCCTAGTGGCACTTCTATTTTTTAGTGCCGGTGCACATATATCCTTGTTCAAACAGGAACAAGAGAGTAACGGGTGAGGAATAAGTAACTAACCAATCTGGCAATTCATCATTTGCGGCTCCCACAAATTAACTGAACAGAAAAAGTCCCTCTTTTCTGAGAGATTCCCATCCCAGAAGTGAGATTTGTGGCCTCCATTCTGTGAAGACACACAACAGAGTTGCTGTAGCTTTCAGACTGCTTCTTTCACTCGCTCAAGAAAGGTCACAGAGAACATGAAATGAACTCCAAGCGCCTGTTTATATGCTGTTTTCAGAAGCTGGATACTGCCAGCTTACAGAGTTGTGTTGCTCCGATGTAGTATGCTTTGAGTGGTTCTTAAGTCATCCCAGTCTGAGTGATTTTGGAGTCTGTGGTTTTTCTCCTGTTCAATTCTAGTCATGTAACATGGAAGTGTGGGAAAACCTAATCCTTGCCATTACTTTCTTTTATGGTTCTGGCTAGAGATCACATGCGAGTCCATGATCCGTGCATGTCTGCTTTTTCCCATATAAACTTATTCAAAGAGCAATCATCTGTTTTTCAATCTGTGGTGTTGCTTTCAAATATACATTAGGATTTATTTTCCAGTAAAAATGTTTGCAATTATGGCTTTTCTACTCCACTCCTGGCCAAATGTTCCCTGACTACACATCTTCTATCAATTAAAGACAAATCCTTCTCTTTCTAAGCCATAATCTACTTCTTCCTCTCGCTTTATGCACACAGGTAGTCCTTGACTTGGGAGCCTGCCCATTACAGTCATAAGTTGTAACAATCGTAAAGTAAATCACTGCACGACAAATCTGATTTTTATGACCTTTTTCCAGCAGTCGTCAATGGGTTCACTTAACATATGGACTCACCTGTTTGCTATGAGGTCTTTTCACCAAAAACCAAAAGTAAATCCCACGTTTTGGCAAAAATGTCATAAATCATGGTCATGTGATTATGGGACACTGCGAAGAGCCATATAGTAAATGCTGCATGGAGCATCCAAAATGTGACTGAGTTGGAATTTCAGAGCCGGATGAGAGGTGGGTTGCTCCCAGTTCAGCCTGGATCAGATGAACCGGTAGTGGCGGTGGCAGGAGGCTCCACCCACCCACCTGGACGCTTCTGCGCATGCACAGAAGTGTCACAAACACACACATGAGTGAATCCATAGTAAACAAATGGTAAGTTACCACTGAACTCGATCATAAGTACCTTATGGGAAATCCATCATAATGTCTAAGCAATCAGCCATAAGTCAAGGATTACTTCTCCCAGCAATTGTTTACTGCTGACTATTTCCTCACAAAGTTTGTGATCATTCTATCTTCCATGCAGTGTTTGTAATTGTTATTGAAGTGAATAAAAAAACATTTAAGGACTTTTTCACAATCAGATTTTGCACTGCTCCAGAATTTGCTTAGGTTTTCTATGTTCTTCCCTTATCATTGCATTCACCTGTTGAGCTGATTTATATCTGTATCAGTTACAATTTGTCCTAGATCACGGCACACAAAATCTTGTGGACTGTTCTCCCATTTTAATGATAGACTTTCATGTCTCTCCCTGCTTCTCTATTCCTGGACTTCACCAAATAGTCCCTAAAGAGGAAAGAGATGTTGGTGGCTTCACAATTCCTCCTTCACAGCCACTGCTCCCTCTTTTTCCATTTATTTTTCATGTAACCAGGTAAATGTCCACTTTCTTTCACATTATATAGCAGCCAGTCTTCAATGAGATGTTTTGACTGCTTGCTGATCCTTGTCACCTGTATTGTGGTCTAGGTAAAGGAAACTGGGCAAAATTGGTAAGTATTCAGGCTGTTTTTCCTTTCTTTTGGCAGCAATCAACCAGCTAGAGGTTTGTTATTTTGTTCCAGTGCGTGGACAACATGTTCCAGCAATTTCCTTTCTTTCTCTTTCATGCACATGGGGGAATGTGAGGATTCTGGCTTTTTCGTCATCCATCTCAACAAGCAATTTAAGCATCCTGTTCCTATCTTTAGACATTATTTAGAACGTCTCTTCCCCTCTTCTTCACTTCAGTCACTCTAGCAACACGCAACCATAGTTACAGATGGGGGAGTGGAGGGAGGCTTGCAAAACTGCTAGTGTGGGGCTCATTCGCCATCACAGCTAAAAAGTTTTTAAAACACGAAAACTAAATTGGAACTAAGTTTCTTCATAGCAATCTCTCAATAGCAACAGCTCCAATTTTGCCTCTAAATTCTATAAACAGAGTTGTATAGCTTTGGGTCTAAACAGAGGCATAGAATCAGGCTCACATGAGATACTAGTACCACTTTATAAAACCCTAGTAAGAACCACACCTGGAATACTGCAACCAATTTTGCTCACCCATCCTACAAAAAAAGTTTAGAGAAGAGTAACTAAAATAATCAAAGGCCTGGAGACTAAAACATACAAAGAATGGCTGCAGGATTTGGGTCTGGCTAGTCTTAAAAAATTAAGAATTAGGGGTGACATGATAGTGGTATTGCAGTACTTGTGGGGCTCCTGAAAAGAAGAGGAGGTCAAATTATTCTCCAAAGCACCAGCGGGCAAGAAACAATGGTTGGAAACTAATCAAAGGGAGAAGCAACCTGGAACTAAAGAGAAACTTCCTAACAGTGAGGACAATTGACAAGTGGAACAGTTTCCCTCCAGAAATCATGTGTGCTCCAACACTGAATGTTTTTAAGAAGAGTCTAGACAGTAACATATATAAAATGGTTCTCCTGCTTGAGCAGGGGTCTGGACTAGAAGACCTCCCAGTTCCCTTCCAGTTCATTCTATTCTAAATTCACACAATATGTTCTGAAACATAGATGGGGTAAAGTGGAGTTGCAATACATTTTATTTCTTTTTTTTTTTTTTTTCCGTTTATAAAATATTTTATTCAATTTTCACATTCCATTTGCAATCATTTATATACAGGGTATTTACTATAAGAAAAGAAAAAAAAAGAAAAGAAAAAGGGAATAAAACGAACAAGTAAAAAGGAAACACAACTCATCATTCACAACCCCACCTAACCCTTGCATCCTCCATACACCCCATCTACCCCCTCCAACTTTCCTTTCTCCCTCTAACACTCCCCTCCTACTTCCCTTTCCCCTCAAACCTTTCTTCTCCCCTTACTCCCCAGACACCCTCCTTACATTCCCCTTACTCCTTACATTCCCCTTACTCCTTCCTTACTCCTCCCTCTTCCTTCCCTCAACCTCCCTCCTTGGTGTATGCCTTTATTCGAGTGTTGTTTGATCTGATAAAAGTAAAGTGAACCAAGGAAAAAAATAATAATAATAATAATAATAATTAAAAAAAAAGGAACCACCGTATATAAATACATTCTTGTTCTTATTAAAACTATATTAACACCCCCCACCCCACCCCCCACAATCCCCATCCCTAATCCTCCCAACTTCCCAGGGCCCACACCTGGCACTACCTTCTATCTAAAATATCTTGTATACATATGGATTAAAAAATAAAAGTAATATATCAAAAAAAAAAAAAAAAAGGAAAAGCAGAGAAAGAAAAAAAAAAGGAAAAAAAGAAAGAGAAAAGAAAAAAAAGAAAAAAGAAACCACTCTTTGTGTTGATCTCAGCCCCCCATCTTTATCTATGCTTAAATAGTATAAATCATTCTATCTATATTTTATTCTCATCTCTTACTTCTTTGTTATTTACCCCGACCTTCTGTAGACTCTCCCATTCCCTTCCTAAACCTCATGATCCCTTCCAGTAAGATTTAAGCAGCGTGGTTTATGCCATATATTCAAATATAACTTTACAGACAAGTAATCAAACTTTCCCTTCTAGTAAAATTTAAACAACGTAAATGATCTTTCTTTACCCCTTTTTCAAACAGTAATTCAAAATAATCTAACCAGATTTCCCCTTCTTAGTAAAGTTAAGCAGCGTAGATCAGATATTGCTTTACACAGGAATCAATTTCTGTCTTAAGATAATTCCAACCGACTTCCCCTTCTAATAGAATTTAAATAACTTAGTTCATTCCACATGTATTTTACCCTCATCCCCCACTTGTCTGATATTTACCACTATCAAATTTATACTACCATTTGTTTAAAATATAACTCAGAGCGATTTGTAGCATGAATCATTCCACATATTCCAATAATACTTTCAGCAAGATTCAGTTGACCTTCTATTTTAAGGTAGTCGCTTCTAACAAAGTTTAAACAACATAAATCATTCCACATTCTTTTTACAGTTATCTTAAAATAATCCCAAGCGGCTTCCTGTTCTAATAAACTTTAAACAACGTAAATTTTGCCCTCATCCCTTGCTTGTCTGATATTTACCACAAATAACGTAGTTCATTCCACATGCATTTTACCCTCATCTCTTGCTTGTCTAATATTTACCACTATCAAATTTATACTAGCGTTTATTTGAAAAGTAACTCAGAACTATTACAACCAACTTTCCCTTCAAATAAAAGTTAAATAGCATGGATCATATTCAAATAATGCTTTCAGCAAGAGTCAGTTAACCTTCTATTTTAAAATAGTCCCATCTAACAAAGTTTAAACAACATAAATCATTCCGCATTCTTTTAACCACTATCAGATTTATGCTAACGTTACTTTAGAATCTAGCTCAAAGTAGTTTCACCCAGCTTTCCCTTCTGATAAAAATTAGTCCACTTTTTCTACCGGAGAGAGGTCTCAAACCCCCATTCAGTCCTCAACTTTAGGAAGTCTTTTGAAGTATCTAAATTCTCGATCTGCGTTCTTCTGCTTCTCCGAGGGAGGAGGGGCTACCCCCTCCATCTTGCAGCCGCATGGCCAGCCGTTTGCTTTCTCCTTCCGCTTGTCTCTCCTCTCTTCCAAGCGCGTCAGGAAGTCCCGCCTTCAGAATCCTACAATAGAAATCTTGAGCCTCCGAAACAGAGTTAAGACGAAATCTTTGATTCTCAAATGTAACCGTGATGCCGGCAGGGGCCTCCCATCTGTATCGAATCTGTTGACTCCTAAGCTCTTTAGTTAAAAAAGTGTAGTCCCTTCTTGCTTTCAACATCTGGAAAGGTATATCTTTGAAGACAATCACGTCCTGGTCATCAACTCGGAGACTGTTATTATGAAACTTTTGCACAATCGCGTTTCTAGATTCTTTTGTAGAGAAATGTATAATTATGTCCCTCGGGAGCTGTCGCTGTTCCGCTATCAATGAGTTCTGGCGATAGATTTTCCGAATCTGCCAATCAAAGTTAAGTCCCGGGCTTCCCAGCGCATGGCTGAAGGCTTCAGCAAAGGTCTGTTTCAAATTCTCTTGCTCCTTTTCACGGAATCCTCTGACCCTTATCGCAGATGCCTTCCTATTAAAATTTATCATCATAAGCTGTTCTTCGTTATTTCTAATTTTTTCTTGTAAAATTTGAATATTGGTAGTCAAATTAAAATTAGCCTTCTCCAGACTTTCCAATTTGTTCTCTATTTCAGCAGAGTAATC
This sequence comes from Thamnophis sirtalis, assembly GCF_051295495.1. NCBI lineage: Eukaryota > Metazoa > Chordata > Lepidosauria > Squamata > Natricidae > Thamnophis > Thamnophis sirtalis. Next base: position 74,142,621 of record NW_028261383.1, on the reverse strand, counting down.
TGACAGGGCAGACACGGCTGCAAACGTATTCGCCTTCATTTGATTAACTTTAGATTTTAGATCATCATAAAGTTGCAATACAAATTCCTTAAGTTCTTGCTTAAAGGCATTAAATATTTTAAAAAGATATTCCTGTGTTAAAACTTCTCCAGTAGAGGGCGTAGGAGACAAAGGCTGTGTTTCCAAAAAAGATTCTTTAAATTCCTTAGACACATTTGTAGCAAGACGTTTCTTTGATCTGGGTGCCATAATAAATAAACAAGTAAGCAGCACTTCGCTCCCCTCTATTTCCAAAGAAAAAGAGTTTATTTTGTTAAGGAGCGGTCTGCAGGAAGATAAGCCCGGCTAAGTACATCCAGTAATCATCCACGGAGAGGAATCGCCATTTTGAAGTCTATTTAAACAAAGAAGTCTTTAAGACGAATGGTGCTGGTATTTAAGATAGTAATAAAAGCATAAATCTCACAGGGGTGGTACCCTCCCGTATCAAATCTAGCTTGAAAAAAACTTTGTTTTGTCCTGGGGGGGGCTAGCCTGTCTGGGGCTGCCAGAAAAAAAAGGCAGCTGAGAAGAACTGGCCGGAGATAAAGGCTCCACTTCGGCTGGATCTAATCTCTTCCACAGCCAAAAAAAGAAAAAGGCTGTGGCTTACGAATAGACCCTAACCTACGGAGCTATCCTCCCTGCCCCTTTCTTAGCCAAAAAGGGGTGCTATCTATGATCTTATTTAGATATACAGACCAGATCTCTGAGGAGCTCGGTGGAGCCCTCCTCGGCAACAGGCCACGCCCACAGGAAGTCCTCCATTTTATTTCTTTTTTGTTGTGGAGCAACAGTGAGGGAAGTTTTGTTGCTCCGAGATCTCTAATACTGTAGTCTGGTTACAGTCAGCTGGTTGAATGATTGGAGAGAAATCACTGATTTGTTCAATGTTTCTCTGCATTTTGAAAAGAATTAAAGAATTAAAGTTGCTTCAAACTGGTTGGTGAGGATTGGGGATTGGAAATGGTGTGAAGTTAGTTTTCTACGCTATTACAATAATTAAATCTCCAATATTTATTTAGCTAAGATTCCATACCTGAATAATTTTAGGTGACTTAAACAAGCTCTTGTCAATGATGGTACAGTACCTATTTCCAAGTTGACCGAAGAATATATGGAAATGGCTTTTCCCAGATCATGTGAGGCTGATCTTCATTTGTTCCAGAATCTCTGCCTGTGGCTCTACCAATTGGCAAACTCCAATGAACATCTTGTGCTCGTGGAGATGTGTCAGATATCTTCCATCCTTCTGTTTCATCATTTTTGTTCATAATTTAACTTTTTAATTCTTTGTTGTTTCTATTCTATCTTAAGCAAATATCTTAGGATTAGCTGGATAACATCACAGACTATCATAACCCAGCATTTTGTTTCTTATTATGGCCAAGCAGATGCTCACAAGTAAAAGAGTGCTCACAAGTAAAAGATGAGGACAGACCATTCTCCCGCCAATATTCCCATGTGGCTGTTATTCGGAGGCCTCCTGGCCACAACCAAAAGATAACAAAGAGAGCCAGTTTGGTCTAGTTTTTAAAGAAACCAGGCGACTGTGAGTTGCAGTCCCTCCTTACATATGAAAGCTGCCAGGGTGACTTTGAGCCACTCATTCTTTCTCAGCCTAACCTATTTTCACAGAGTTATTGTTGTGAGGAAAACAGAAGCAGGAAGGAGTATTAAGAACGTTTGCTGCCTTGAGAAATTTACAAAAATAAGAAAGGCGGGATAAAAAAAATCTAAAATAAAATTTAAAAATAATATTAAATCTTCAAGATCAATAGCTCTTGATAGTCCTATCCTTCATGAATTTATTCAGTCACTTTTATTTATTGGAAATGCTCTGATCACTATATTAATATTATATTTGGAAACATGTGGAAGAGGCCTTTATGGATAGGCAATGGCTAAAATAATGATGATATATATTTAATGTAAGATTTATACCTCAGTTTTCCATTGCAGAAACCCCAAGGTGCATTGTCAGTTAAAACATCTGGCTCAGATATTACATTGGATATCAAAATTCAAGATCTCAACACATACAAATGACGTATTAATGCTGTACTAATAACAGGAAATCATGTTGACATGATAAATAACCATGTCAATCATGTTCCTCCTATTTCCAAATTATTGTGTTCCATATATTTTTAAAACAGTATGCAAATATCTATGATACAATGTTTCCATTACTTCATATTTCTAGTGAATCAGACCAAAATCTGAAGCAATTATATTTTCCCCAACTTAGAGCTGTGCACTATTTGATCTCTAAGGCTAATTGTAGGGCATTCACCATTTACTGTAAATACCAGGTGCTTATCAACTTCCTTGTTTTAATATCCCAGGTAGGCAGTGGTTATACATTTATTGCAACCTATGAGGCCTGCGTTCACAACTTTGGTGATTCACAATCTTATGGGCATCCATTCAATTGACACATTTAGCTGGTCTTTCCATGGTCCAAGCCTAATTGGCAGGACTCCGTCAATCATAGGCATTCAGGAGTTGGAACATACTAATGTTCAACCAGTATTCCATAGTTGGAGACTAAGAGGCAAAAAACAACAATATTGCATCTTGGAAAACCATGCTCTACATGGGGCAGCCCTTGAAGAGTATTCAGAGACTTCAGCTTGTCCAGAATGCAGCCGCGTGAGCGATCGTGGGTGTACCTCGGTTCACCCACGTAACACCTATCCTCCGCGAGCTGCACTGGCTGCCTATTGGTCTCCGGATACGCTTCAAGGCGCTAGTCGTCACTTATAAAGCCCTTCATGGTATTGGACCTGGGTACTTGAGAGACCGCCTGCTGCCAATTACCTCCACTAGACCGATCAGATCCCACAGATTAGGCCTCCTCCGAATTCCATCCGCCGGCCAGTGCCGACTGGCAACTACTCGGAGGAGAGCCTTCTCTGTGGCTGCTCCGACCCTCTGGAACGAACTCCCCGTGGAGATTCGAACCCTCACCACCCTCCAGGCCTTCCGCAAGGCCCTTAAAACCTGGCTGTTCTGACAGGCCTGGGGCTAATGAGCTGTTGCCCCCATCTCGAATGGTATGACTGTTGTATGTTTTTAAATTATGCATTGTGATGCTTTGTTTTTTAAATTTCTTTTTGTCTGTATTCCCCTTCCCTGGTTGAGTTGTGAGCCGCCCTGAGTCCCCTTCGGGGGAAAAGGGCGGCATATAAATGTAATAAACTGAACACGAAAAGGGTGTGTAAGTCAGAGCACACTGACGAAATGAGCTTATTTCTGGAAAGGTATTCTTAGTTCTTTGGGTTTTGCAAAGGTGAAACATAATAATTAAATGAAATAATTTAAAAGAAAAGCAAACCTGCCATCTGACTTACCTGACAACTGGTGAAACAAGCAACTTTGAAAGTAGTTGACAGAGCTGTTTATTGTAAGAGAAAATCCTACCTGGTAATCATTTTGTTTGGATCCTTCGGTAAGCTTTCTTGTACCTTGTTAATCTGCACACGTGTAATAAAGTTCAAAAGGACTTGAAAGGCTGGATTAGGGTTAAAATGGTTCACTACAAAGGGAGACTTTGTCAGACTATGGCCAAATCCTCATTATTTTGGACAAACATGAACCAAGATGTTGTATCAAAGGAATTATAATAATGTTTCCATTCAGTGCAATTATGTGTAATTGGTTGTCTGCACCACAAGGTATCTACAATGACAAAAGTGTAATGCTTTATATGGAAAAAAACAATAATTCAGACTCCTCTATTTCAATGATATGTCACTCCCACACATATCTGTTAAATATCTACCAAGAATTTTCTTCATTCTGGATCTTCTTTCAAATGCAATGCAGAATAATGCATTCATGAAATTTGTCAAATAATACGCCAGGAATGTAACAAAACCTATCACTTGAATCAAGTAAACCTCTTCCAGTGACCAACGCAGAGAAATAATACGAAGTTGGACATTAGAAAGAAACAGCTAACACTAAAAGTCAGAGATAACCATTTAACAAATGCTTGTGAACTACTTACTGGTAGCTGCTACAAAGCAGAAATTTCTCTAAGAAATAGTTGTAGTTGTAGTTGTAGTTGCGTTTATTTATAGGCCGCCCTTTTCCCTGAGGGGACTCAGGGCGGCTAACAACTTATGGGAGGGGAAGACGTACAATAACATAAAAATACAATATATAGTTAAGATCAAACAACATTCATTCAACATTCGGGCGGGGGCAAACTATAGTCTTTACCCCCAGGCCTGACGGGATAGCCAGATCTTGAGGGCTGTGCAGAAGGTCTGAAGGGTGGTGAGGGTACGAATCTCCACGGGGAGATCGTTCCAGAGGGTCGGAGCTGCCACAGAAAAGGCTCTCCTCCGCGTAGTTGCCAGCCGACACTGGCTGGCAGATGGCACTCGGAGGAGGCCTAATCTGTGGGATCTTATGGGTCGAGAGGAGGTAATTGGCAGAAGGCGGTCTCCCAAGTACGCAGATCCACTACCATGAAGGGCTTTATAGGTAGTAAGAAGCACCTTGAAGTGCACACGGAGGCCAACAGGTAGCCAGTGCAGCTCGCGGAGGATAGGTGTTATGTGGGCGAACCGAGGTGCACCCACGATCACTCGCGCGGCCGCATTCTGGACTAGCTGAAGCCGCCGAATGCTCTTCAAGGGCAGCCCCATGTAGAGCACGTTGCAGTATTCCAGCCTAGAGGTCACGAGGGCGCGAGTGACTGTTGTGAGAGCCTCCCGATTCAGGTAGGGTCGCAACTGGCGCACGAGGCGAACCTGGGCAAATGCCCCCCTGGTCACAGCCGACAGGTGGTGATCAAAAGTCAGCTGTGGATCCAGGAGGATTCCCAAGTTGCGAACCCTATGTTGTTTTTGATTTGTCTCAGATCCTTGCAAGGAGCCAGCTAAGTTCTTCAGAACTAAAATAGTTTCTCCTACCCTTAATGAAATCACATCCCATATCTTTTATTGTGTGAAAATTTCTTCCATGTGCTGCAATGCCAAAACAGGGCCAAAAAAAGAAAGAAGTTAGAATAATAGAGCTGGAAAGGACCTTGGAGGTCTTCTTGTCCAACTCCCTGCTCAGGAAGGAAACCCTATACCATTTCAGACAAATGGTTGTCTAATCTCTTCTTAAAAACTTCCAGTGATGCAGCATTTACAAGTTCTGGAGGCAAGTTGTTCTGATTAATTATTCTGTCAGGAAATTTCTCCTTAGTTCTAGGTTGCTTCTCTCCTTGATCAATTTCCACCCATTGCTTCTTGTCCTGCCCTTTCTGCTGCTTTGGAGAAAGCTTGACTCCTTCATTGTGGCAACCCCTGAGATATTGGAACACTGCTATCATGTCACCCTTAGCCCTTCTTTTCATTACTAGACATACACAATTCCAGCAACCATTTTTATATGTTTTAGTCTGCAGTCCCCATATCATTTTTGTTGCTCCTCTTCACTCTTTCTAAAGTCTCAACATATTTTTCACATCAAACTGGATGCAATATTCCAAGTGTGGCCTTATCAAGGCATTATAAAGTGGTATTAATACTTCATGTGACCTTGATTCTATCCCTCTGTTTATGCAATCTGGAACTGTATTGGATTTTTTGGCTAATGAAATTCATATGATTAGTTCATAAATTGTTTGCTTGCTTGACATGTCTTGATGCTATAGATCACCTTTCTCATTCTTTAGCATCCACCTTCCTAAGCTGGTAGCCATGGTGGCTGGGGAATGATAAGTGTTCTAATTAACACATCTGGAGATAACCCATGGAGAAAAGAGACTATAAATGAAGGGGTACAACATTTGCACTTATACAATTATTACTCTGCACTGGGATCCAAGAACATCATTTATACTACGTAGTTTCACATGTTATTTTTTCCTCCCTCTAATACTAGATTGACCTCAAAGGAGATTCTCACTCAAAGAATTATTCTCTTAAGTAGGTTTCAACATTATAGCTTTCATCTGAGCCCTACAGCAACACAAACTACACTGATACACTTAGTAGAATAAACCTACCATTAATAGTATCATCTTCAGATGCCAAGCTAGGAGGCTAGGGGGCAAAAAGAATTCTCCTCTATTGTATCCTGTTGTATTATCTATCATGGCCAAAGCTAGCAAAATTTAAAGAAATAGGTGTACTGTAACAAAGCGATTAATCACAACAGCTTAGTGGTCTGAAGATACAATGGGAGGAGCTTCTGTAGAAAAGATAAAATATAACTGCAATAATAAAGTGCTGTTTATGTATTACATAAGGTGCAATAGAAGCAGGGCTTTTTAAAACTTTGCAACAACTGATGGGGGAGGGGGTGTTTTTCCTGCAATTCACATAATTCCTGAAAGATGTGTTGGTTGTATTGGTAATGTACAATGCCATCAAACTGCTATTTGACTGCAATTTTGATATAACATTAGTAAATCTCTTGATCAGGCTTTCAAACCTTGCAATAATAATTATGTCACACTTAGCCACTAACTGCTCTTTGATTGATTTAACCCTTAATCAAAATTAAGACAATTTTCCTTTCCTGGTGTGTTCTGTGTTAGACTTATAGAACCCCAAATTGTCTATGCTGGCTGGGAATACTGGAAGTTGTAATCCAACACAAGGGAAGTTGCCTAGTTAGGGAAAGCTGACAGAGATCAGAGATCATCTGTTGTTAGTCAAAGAACTACAGCCAGAAGTCTTCTGTCTGTCAGAGGGATTGATTGACCCTCTTCTGTACATACGGAAAAGAAGATGTATCAGAGAGGCCATGCAATATTAAGCTCTACGTATTGCTTGAACTGTCTGTAAGGTGACTTTGACCAGGAGTAATTCCCATGCCCTCAAAGGTTGTTGATCTATTTTGGAACAGATAATATCTGTCTCTCTAGGCAGTGATGATTGAAATATAGGCTTTAGATGGAAGGAATCTATGACAGAGTTCCTTCACAGTGTGAGAAGCAGGAAGAAGCCTGAAGCAGTTATTGATGTTCCCACAAAGTCACCTTCTCAGTGAGTAGCAGTGTTCCATGAATAGCATGAAAGACACACAGCTTTCTCTCACTGATATTTGTGAATGCAAACATCTTTAGAGTATCTATGTTTTTTTAAAAAAATAATTTCATATTAAAATATCAGCCACAGAGTGACTTTCCTGGCATTATCTCCACCATACACACTAAAATATAGAACAAATATATATACTCATCATACCTTACTAATTATATACAATTATTCTGCCCATTTATATTCATTTGTATTTACACATATCACATCACATTTCGGGTCTACAAATTCTGTTTATTTCCTCTTCCAACTTACAGCTGAAAAATTTCAGGAGCTAATCCTTTTCACCTTTGTAGGACAGTCAAGGAGTCAGCTAGCAGCCTCTCTGCCCTCATGACAAGCTTCCTATTTTTCTTCCGTTTCTGTGTTTTAAATGGCCTTGTTTCCTTTTTCTCATGAGCCTTGGCCTGGACCGCCTACTGGAAAAGTTGAGCCCTCTGCAGTGTCATCTGATGACACTCATTTTCACTGATGATGTTTACTTTCAGGACTGCCATCTGAATCAGTCAATTCTTCCTGAAATGAGTTTCAGTTGTGAGCTTTCCTAACAGGAACTAAGGGATATTTCAAACCTCAGAAACACCACACTTCTAAATACAGCCTGGGGAGGGGGAGAGAGAAATAGAAATAACTTCTCTGTTTTTCTTTAGAAGATGCATTTGTTGTAAATAGTGAAAATAACGTCTGGGGAGAGAAACAATAAAGTTAGAAATATAATTTTCAGAAGACAATATTCTTGAGAGTGGTGTTTACAAGAAAGGAAAGAAATGCATCTTTATTTAGATAATAACAGTGATGGAAACCAATATTACTAAATCTTTCAGTTCTTGTAATATGCTCTTCTCCATTACTGAGAAAGAGTTGGTCAGTGAAGAGCCTGAACTTGACAAGTCAGAATCAAAAAAGGATGAGAACTGGACTAAGAGAAGAAGGAAGTGGTAAAAGTCCTGATATAACCAATAGGGAGTGTCACATAGACATATGCAAAGTTCTTTACACATGGAAACAATTTACTGAAGTGCTTTTACATCTATTGCCTCAGGACTCAGGAAGATTATATGGGTGGCATAAAGCAAATGATGCAGTGGAATTCCAACACTACACACTTATGTGAGGTTACTATTGAGAGCTATGGCTGATTGCCCTTCATTTGTTTGCTTGCTCCAGCCCATTATTCACCATTTGTAACCCTCTGTCCAAATAAAATGGCTTCCAGAAGTTATTCCCTACACAGTTTTTGCCAAGATAATCTTCAATCTCCCCAGACTCCATCCTTATTTCTCCCTCAGCAAATAAAATGGGGAGGATATTTTGGAGATATTAAGCGAAGTGAGTATAAAATCTGAATTAACACTTCCATTTCACGGGTGGGGAAAAATAATGAAGTCACATACCCACAGAATGTGGGTATGTATGGGGAAAAAAATGAAATTGGAATACATGTTAGAATCAACACTGGATCCCCCAAGGCAGAATCTCATTGTATTTAAGTACAATAGAGGTTCCCAAACTTGGCAACTTTAAGACTTGTGGACTTCAACTCCCAGAATTCTCCAGCCAGCAGAGCTCTGGTTCTCTTTGGATTGTGTAAATAGTGTATATTTCATAGATCAAGTTGAGGGCATTGCAGCTTTCCAACATTGTTCATAGAAGCCACAGCACACCTCATGATAGAGGGGAAATGTTTCAAGGATGGGTTACAGCATATGTCATCTGTTTACTGTTTTACTGTTTACTGTTTATTAAGTTTATAGGCCGCCCAATCCCGGAGGACTCCGGGCGGCTTACAGAAACAAAAATATTAAGAAAGATTAAAAACAAATAAAAACACAAATTTAAAAGAAACACAACATGCACCCAGTCTAAGCAGAGCTGGACCTCAATCCAGAGGTCAACAGCCCCAGGCCTGCCGGAATAGCCAGGTTCTGATAGCTTTTTGGAAGGCCATGAGGGTGGGTAGGGTCCGAATCTCTGGGGGTAGCTCGTTCCATAGGGCCAGAGCGGCAAATCTATGACATGTATTGAGTAATCATTACAATGATGGGATATAATGCCACTAAATGGTTCCCTTTCTAGATCATGCTTTTATTATTGTTTTATAATTTTTATATTTATAATTATTGTGAATTATTGTAAATTGTGTGTGGGTTTCTTTAAATTTTCTCTCCTTGTGTCAGTCTAGTCCCCGTTCCTTCTTATATCCAGTGATTAATACTTGTACAGAGAATTCTAGCTTTTTAAAAAAAAGGATTTTACTGAAATGTCAAGAGCAGCATTACAAGCTGAGTGCCTCTTATGTTGTTTACTCTTCCAAGTTTTCTCCCTTATTTATAAATTTGATAAGTCCATCCATATTATGCACTACCTTTTAAAATGCATTGTACTCTAGCTGCTTCTTCAAAGAGGCTTGAAAGCATTTAAATGCCACCCTACTTTTCCGTGCACTCTTGTTATCTATGAGACACGGACAGCTTTCCTGAAAGAAATTCTAAAGAATGTGAAAGAAGAACCTTATTATCTTGGCTTTATTTTTAAGAAAAAAAATGTCATTAACAGTGTTCTGGCTGTCAGCCTCCAGGTAAAGTAAACAAAGATGCATTCAGCCAGGCATGACACCAAGGAGCAGATGGACACAACAAGGCAGAGAAGGAAAAAGGAACAAGAAATGATATTCAACGATTTTTGGGTTTACGGAAATACCACCCCAAGAAAATATAAATTAAGAGTTGGAAGAGACACCTGCAACAATAGAAAAAGAAAGGAAGAGAGGAGGAGAGGAAATGAGAGGAAAAGGAGGGAAGGAAGAGAGAGGTGAGTAGAGGAAGATGGAAGGGAGAAGGAGAGAAGGAGAAAGGGTAGGAAGGGGAAAGGATAGAGAGAAGTAGGGGAGAGGTAAGGGAAGAAGGAAGGGAAAGGAGATGAGGAAAGAAGAAAGTAGAGAAAGAGGGAGGGAGAGAAAGGAAGAGAGGAGAGGAGATGAGAGGAAGAGAAGAGAAGAAAGATAGAGAGGAGGAGAGGAAGATGGAAGGGAGAAGGAGAGAAAGAGAGAAGGGAAAGAGGAAGAGAGGAAGAGGGGAGAGGTAAGGGAAGAAGGAAGGGAAAGGAGGAAGGAAGGAATTAGAGAAGGGAGGGAGGGAGAAAAGAAAGGGAGAAGAAGATAGTGTCAAAACAGGCGAGGGATGGTAAACAATGCAACACAAATGGAATATTATAATTCTATAAATGGAATGACAAATTTATAAGAACCATGGATGCAAAAAAAGAATAACTATGTGAATGTATACCTATAATTGTATATAGAGAACAAAAAATAAAAAAAAACCTTTATATTAAAAAAAAAAGGCAGTTTCCCTGTCAGGGTTACAGAAGAAGCTTTCCACTGCCCGCATAGGAATATTTTTGACTTCATGTTCTTACCTAAGGGACCTTCCTGCTATTCCCTGAACCTGCTTAGCTTGCAAGCCCAGGAAGATGCAAGGTAAGTTAGATGCTGCCACGTTTTGAAACTGAGTTTCCAGGGGATGTCAAAAAGACTGGTGTTATTGGAGGTTACAGGCAGTGGTGGGATGCAAACATTTCTACTACAAGTTCTGTGGGCATGGCTTGGTGGGCATGGTGTGGCTTGGTGGGTGTGGCTTGGTGGGCATGGCAAGGGAAGGATACTGTAAAATCTCTATTCCCACCCCACTCCAGGGGAAGGTTACTGCAAAATCCCCATTTCCTCCTGATCAGCTGGGACTCGGGAGGCAGAGTCCCAGCTAATGGGGCGGGGCCAGCCAGAGGTAGTATTTACCGTTTCTCCAAACTATTCAAAATTTCAACTACCAGTTCTCCAGTGTGGTGTCGTGGTTTGGGTGATGGGTCACAAGTGAGATCACCAGGCTCAGGGCCAGCTTACTATTGGGAATTCCTTGTGGGACTTCGATTTTGTCATTCTCTCTCAAGTTAACTTTTCTCCCAGTGTTGTTGTGGGGAAAAACGAAACTAGGTGTGTCTTCTTAATCTCCTGAAGTAGGATGGGAATCTAACTTGCTGACCAACACATCAAATGCTCTCCTGACACTATTTGTGTCTCTCAAACCAAAACCCTGCTTTTTCACAGGTGCCACCTATAGAGCAGGTTAAAACCAAAGAGAAGCCCAGAGACACATGATGAGATTCTTGTTCATTGCTCAATAAAATATCTGTAGATTCAGGCCCATATTTTCGTCAGTGTTAGACAGGGAGGAGGGATTGTCCTGGGCTGTCTGCCTGCTTGTTTGTTTGTTTGTTTACTTAATTTAGAACCATGGGGGCACAGTAGTTAGAATGTAGTATTTCAGGCTCACTCTGCTCACTATAGGAGTTTGATTCTGAACGGTTCAAGGTTGACTCAGCCTTCCATCCTTCCGAGGTCAGTAAAATGAGGACCCAGATTGTTGGAGGAAGATGCTGACTCTGTAAGCTGCTTAGAGAGGGCTGTAAAGTACTTGAAGAGGTATATGAGTTTACGTGCTATTGCTATTTCTAATATGTATGCTGTTCTTCTCACCATCAAGCAACTCTGGACAGCTTACTTTTAGACTGAAGGCCTGGAGTTCCAGGGAATCAACAACTGGGAAATTAGTACTGCTGTGGAGATCTGCCAAGTGATTTCAGGAAAAGAGGTGGCTGATTTAAAAAGCAGCTGTTAGTGTGATATGTATTTCAAATTACCTTCAAATTCAAATCATAGCACATCCTAGGAATTAGTAGCACTATTTCCAGGATTTAAATTTTCAGAGAGAATGACTATATTTGTGTTAGGATGTAGGACACTTTCAGCTATGAAATATCTATTTGTTTTCAGCGTTATACGGGAACTGTATAACAAAAACAGTGTTCTCCATTTCTATTATTAATAATAATATCACACAATGCATACCCAGTTCTTTATTTCCTGACAGGCAAATGTAGATGTAGAATGTGTGCACATTCATAAATATTTGGATGCCTGCCAACATATACAGAGGGTTCTTTTTAAAATTATTTTCCATCCCTATAATATTACGAGAACAAAATTATAAGATACAACACGCACTCACATACACAAACATACATATGGTTCTTTGAATAGCTTAATAAATTGTTTATATCCTATGTCCAGCACCTTTGCAAAAGGGCAGAATGCCAAATGAGATTTTGGCTCAAGTTCAAAATGTTTCATTAGCATCTTGCCCAATTTTGATTTAGTTTTTTCAGAGATGACATTTTTTTGAGACGTATTTTTCCCATAAACTGAAATGGCAACTGAGCTTCCTAGTATATCTCTTAATTTTCCTTTAGCTCAGATATGTCAAAGTATGTAACTGTGGGAATGGAGCCATTTCATGAAAGCACATTCCAACATACTGTCCATAGCAGCTACTTCATAGGCCATGTGTTATTCTACATTTCCACAATTATCCTCTGCACAGGCCATTACCATGTTTATTAGAAATCTCCAGAAGCTTCAGAAAAGTCCTTCTAGATGTGGTAGTCCCCAATATAGAAGCTCTGGGCAACCACTAGAATCATTTGACTTCTTTTGGAAGGAAAAATTGAATAACTTAAAAAAGAAATCGGAATGCTGAAAAATCAATACCAATGTACTTTGGTTTTTGTTTCCTAGGATGCATTTGGATGCTACATAGGCCCCATAAATTTGATTCAGAAATAAAAATAATGGGTGACTGAAGCTGAAGCCTTTTTTAATGAGAGCCCATCTGCCAGAGAGAGAGAATTGACATGTTCTCCAGTCACCATTGAGTTGATGGAAAACTCAGCTAAGACGGACAGCAAGGAGCTTGAACCAGAGGCTTGTCTTTACACAGCAGCAGCCATCTTACAACTACTTCCTGCCCCCAGATCGCATGACTAAAAATGTTAACTGCTTCCTAACATACATAAAGAACTGGGCGTAACAATTGAACTTAAGATATAACATAAAACATACACATCATTACATCTTCCCTCTTAAGTATAAGACGTCTAATATGATATAAAGTCTTTCCATATTTTTGGTTTAATAGCTCGACCATAGCGAGAGAAGGTAACTGCTGTCTCATCAGCAGTAGGATTGCTGTCAAGTTGAGAGTCACTTCCAGTATTGTCACATGCTGATATGCTTACGTTACCCTTGGTGTCCTCGGTAGACTGTATATCTGTGTTCAGGTGTTTTGTGCCATCATGCGTTTGCGCTTCATTTTCCTTGTTATTTGCTTCTTCTGATGAAATATCAGTGGCAGTGTCTGGACAAAGATGATGCCTGTTTCTTCTCAGTTGCTGTCCACACTCAGTTGCTGTCCACACTTGGTTTCAACTACATATGATTTTGGTGAACATGGCAGGTTCCCATGTTCTCCCAGTGACTCTGTGTCTCATAGCTTGCTCAGCACACAGTGGACTTGGTAGATTTATCAAAATACAGTTTTTGCTTTCCCGTGTTTATGATCCTCTAAGCTGTTACCCGCTCATGTGGGATAGAATAAGGCTGCAATTTATGTGGTGCAAGAGGCACTGTGGTCCTCAGTGTTGTCCCCATTAGCAGCTGTGCAGGTGAGCATGAACCCTCAATGGGTGTTGCAAGATAGTTTAACAGACCTAAGTACACATCCTGCCCTGATGATTGTGCTTTCTGTATAATTGATTTGGCTATGCCAACATACTTCTCTGCTAGGCCATTGGCCTGTGGGTGATAAGGGCTTGTGGGTTTGTGCCTGATTCCCCATTCGCGCAGGAATCACTGGAATTCGGCACATGAGAATTGTGGCCCATTGTCAGACACAAGTTCTTCACACACTCCATGTCTTGAAAGTATTGTCTTAAAAGCCCATATGACTGTTGATGCTTTTAGACTTCCCAACTGCACTAGTTCAAAGTATTTGCTGTAATAGTCTACTACCATCAGGTAGTGGATGTCTTCAAAATGAAAAATATCTATAGCCAGTCTCTGCCACGCCCGTGAAGGAGCATTCCACGGTGTAAGGGGTTCTTTCGCATTGTTTTTTTGAAATGTCTGGCAGGTATCACACTTCTTCACAATTGTCTCAATATCAGAGTCCAAATTAGGCCAATAAACCAACTCTTGTGCTCTGCGCTACACAGAGTAATGCCCAAATGTCCCTGGTGAATTTGTTCCATTACTTCTGCCTGCTGTGACTTAGGAATAAGAATACAGTCACCCATTAATATGATATCCTTATGAATGGATAGTTCATCTTTCACAGGCCAGAATTCCTGCAGCTCAGGACACAGCTTCTTGAATTTTTCTGGCCAGCCATTGCACATGACACAAGTTTCACTAGTACTTTATCCTGTTTGGTGTCTTGTCTTATCTTCTCCAGCCATACATCTGATATTGGTATGTTCACTAGTACTGTATGTACCTGCTCTTCCAACTCAGGTTCATCCCTGGCTTCATCTCCTTCTGGAAACACCATTGACAGGCTGTCTGCCATTGGAATTTCCTTTCCAGGCTTATACTTCACTGTGAGATCATACTGTTGTAATTTCATAATCATTCGCTGCAAACGTGGAGGTGTAGAAGCTAGCAGTTTTTGTAGTATGTACTCCAACGCTTGTGGTCAGTTTCCACAACTACTGGACGACCATATATGTACTGGTGAAATTTCTCACATCCATTCACAATGGCCAGCATCTATTTCTCAATTTGAGCATAATTGGCTTGTGTCATGGTCAGTACACTTGAAGAATATACCACAGGATGTCCTTGTTGAGTCAGCATAGCACCTAACCCAAACTGGGATGCATCCACTTGAAGTACAGTGTCAGCATTTACGGCAAAATATTTCAGTATTGGCCCTGGATGTTTATTGATCAGATTCTTCACTTTGTCAAAAGTCTTTTCCATGTTTGCATCCCAACACCAAATAGCATCCTTCTGAAGCAATGCACGTAGTGGTGCTGTCTGTTGAGTGAGGCCCGGAGAGAATTTGGATAGATACAGTAGTTGAAAATGCCCAGTGATGTCTCCAGCTCCTTTCTGGAGGTTGGAGTCTTCATGTTTAGAACTGCTGTAATCTTCTTTGGATCAGGCTTCAAGCCCTCCTTAGTTAGTTGGTGTCCAAAATATGTCACTTCTTTTACACCAAATTGCATTGTGTTTGGATTGAGTTTAAGATTTTTCTCATGACATCGATTGAGCAAAGCAGTAAGGTTTCTGTCATGCTCTATTCAATCCTTTCCATAGACCAACAAATCATCAACTATTACTTCAACACCCTGTAGACCAGCAATCAGTTCGTGTGATTTCTTTTGAAATATTTCCAGTGCAGATGCTATGCTGAAAGGTACCCTTGTGAAGCACCATCGACCTACAGGGAGTTGAAAGTGGTGAGGTAATTGCTGACTTCATCAAGATGCAATTGCTAGTAACCAGATTTGACATCTAGTACACTGAACACTGTTGCTCCTACTAGCTTGTGTGCTATGTCCTCCATGGTGGGGGAGTTTGTAGTGTTCTCTCATTATCACATTGTTCAAATCCCGTAGGTCAATGCATATGAGAATTGCATCTGTGTTCTTCTTCTCCACCATAACCATAGAACTGACCCATTCCGATGGTTCAGTCACCTTCTTTTCTACTCCCAGCTTCTCCATCCTAGTGAGTTCCTGTCTAACTTTATC
The DNA here is from genome assembly GCF_051295495.1 of Thamnophis sirtalis. NCBI lineage: Eukaryota > Metazoa > Chordata > Lepidosauria > Squamata > Natricidae > Thamnophis > Thamnophis sirtalis. The sequence goes on along the minus strand of NW_028261383.1, from coordinate 74,126,884 downwards.
CACAAGAGTTAGACGTATTTTCCTTGGGGCATGGATGACAGGCTGTGCACCCTCTTTTATACGTACGTGGCTTATACCTAGAAGGCACCCCAGGCCCTTGAATAGATCACAGTACTCATGTTTAATGTCAGCCTCCGTCAGATCTCTATGTCCACCATCCACAGTCATTATGATCTTCACAAGTCCAATCTCTTTACTTGTTTTGAGACCTAGCATGGCTGGGGCTTGCGTTTCTATCACAAACAATTGTAAAACTTGTTCAGATCCCTTGTAAGAGCATTTTGCATGACAGCGACCCATTACTTTCAGCTTTTCTCCACCATATCCCATTAGTTTCGGTAGATGCCCAGAGTCTCTAAGGGGGATTCATTCCTGAGTATATGTGGCTTGGCACACAATTTACTTGTGCTCCAGTATCTATTTTGAATGTGACTGGAGTTTTGTTAGCCCCTATCTGTAATGTTACATTTGCTTCATCTGCAAACTGATGTGCTTTCTGTACCGCTGCAAGATATATCAGGGAGCAGTCCGAGTCTGACCCTGCATTGTCATCATTGCCCTCTATGGTATGTACAGCCTGTGTTTGTGACCTTCCAGTTTGTGAAGACAGTTTACACACCCTGGCAAAGTGTCCTGTTTTCTTGCATTTCTTGCATATCTGCCCCCTTGCAGGACAGACACTATTTTTATGATGCATGTTTCCACAATATCCACAAGCTGCTTCTCTGTTACTTGTCCCAGTGCCATAGGTGCCTTTTGTTCCTTTGTGTGCCCTTTCTTGACCATATCTACTGCTTTGAGTTTCTATAGCATTGATCTGGTTCTGTGTTCCTTCCAGTATCTGCATGTCCTTTCTTGATATTTCATATGCTCTGGCAATCCTTATGGCTTTCTCAAGGTTTAAGTCTTCTTCCTGCAGCAGTCTTTCCTGAACTTCCTTAAACTTACTGCCCATCAGAATACGGTCTTTAATCATATCTCCAGCATCATGAAAAGCACAGTCTTTGGCAAGCAAGTGCATCTGTGTCACCCATTCATCCACAGATTCACCTCCACACTGGTTCCTCTCATAAAACAGTTTTTTCTGCACTTTGGAGTTTTTCCTTGGGTTGCAGTATGCTTCAAATTTTGCAAATAGTACCTCTGTTTTCTTTTTGTCCTCTGCAGTGATCTCCCCAGTTGCTTGCCAGGCTCTGCACACATCATGTCCTTTCTGTCCCACACATATCTGAAAGTGTGCTGCTTTCTGCTAACCAGTCCACTTGTCCGCATCGGATCCTGCATACACAAGCTCTATCAGCTCCCTCCACTTTGACCAGTTTTCAGATATGTTCCCTGATTCCAAATCCAGGGAAGGAATGTTCTTTGTGTTGCTGTTTGCTGCCATGCCTCTTCTCACCCCACTCGTGGTACCATGTGATGACTTAATACAAATAAAGGCAGACAACAAGGAGCTTGAACCAGAGGCTTGTCTTTACTCAGCAGCAGCCATCTTCCAACTACTTCCTGCCCCCAGATCACATGACTAGAAATGTTAACTGCTTCCTAACATACATAAAGAACTGGGCATAACAATTGAACTTAAGATATAACGTAAAACATACACATCATTACACCTGCTAACAGCTAATTGATTTTAGACTGTTAAAGTTGCTAGCATGAACATTAATCTCAGTGCAGGTAAGGATAACTTAATCCTATCTCACTGGTGGATTGGAGATGAGATGAAGGCAATGACATGCAGACAAGGCGGGGGGGGGGGAGGAAGTGGCTATTGAGGCACATTTGTTATCCATTTCAAATGACCATCCTTCATTTTCCTTTAATCATCAAGCCAAAGACAAAACAGAGAACAGAAATAGGGCCATAATCATTTGGATGGAAAATAGGGCTATAATCAATGTATGCGCAAGTGACCTCAAAAGGTCATGGAAGCAGCCATATTCATCATGCTTTATGGGGAAGCAGATGAATCAGTTGCTTTGAGGATTGGTGTTACTAATGGCTGAAAAAGCCTTTTGTCAAAAGCATGACAAGAAGCAATCTTGTTAGTTTGCCTTCTGTTGAATGGAAAATATGCTACATCCTTCATGGTAACTGTTTTATGAGGGCTTTTGTGATATTTCATATCAAATATGCCCAGCTCAAAAGACTGGGAATTGCAATTCTACTTCATTAGGATGGAATTGTAGATTAGCAAAATAAAAATAAAACCCCCAGTGAATAAGGGTTGAGTAACCAAAGCAAAACTATGGTTACGTTAAGAAGGAATCCAAGGAAATCTGTGTCATAATCAAAATATAGTATCGCCTCTAAAATATAGGGGATTTCTGATGGAAATCTCAAATTCCAGGTTCCTTGTAAGAAACATCCCCCTTTCCTCCAATCTAATAACCTTCAACTATATTGGAATGAACTTTTCCAGAATTCTAAGCCATTTTTATAAAGCCCCAGTAAGTAGTATACCACTTAAAAAGCCTTAGTAAGACCACACTTAGAACACCACATCCAGTTTTGATCACCATATTATTTAAAAGATAGATAATACCCCAGAAACACTACAAGGCAAGACAAGAAACAATGGATAGAAACTAATCAAGGAGCGAAGCAGAATTCTTTAGTTCTCCCAGAACTAAGGAGAAATTTCCTGACAGTGAGAACAATGAAACAGTGGAACAGTTTGATTCAGAAGTTGTGGGCGCTCCATCACTGGGAAGCTTTTAAGAAGAAACTGGACAGCACTTAACTAGAATGGTATAGAGTCTCCTGCTTGAGTAGAAGGTTGGACTAGAAGACTCCAAGGTCCCTTTCAACTCTGTTATTCTGTTATTTAAGACAACAGTTTCCTAGCCAGCATTTTTTTAATTTACAAGGAGGCAATAATATAAATCATGAACTGACAGTGTTTATTAAGATCAACTTGGACTTGACATTGACCTGAAACAAATAGAAATTTAATGTACAGCAAGGAGTTCATTACTCTCCATAATGTGGATAAGTTCAAATTTTGGTAAATGCCAACTTTCCCATAGCCAGTGTTGATAATAGGAAGGTACCAATTGAAAAATATTGATTTAAAGCTGCACTGCTGGACTTGAAGATTATGAAGAACATTTTTGAAATATGAGAGGCTAAATAAAATGAGCAGAGTTCATTATTTCCATGCTCAGTATTGTTTCTCCAAGATTTGAAGTCTCTACTTCTGCTGAAGTAGTCTGAGATTGTATTTACAGTATCTCTTTTTCCCACACTGCTAACACATACTCAGTGAAACGATAAATAACATCATCCTAATGTTTTTCCCAAAAAATATTAATACCAAACTAGGTATTCCATAACCAATATGTGCATTTGATTACATTCATAAATGTACATTTCTTTATCATTGCCTATGAATAATATTATGCATTACTTTTAAACCTGTTCTTTAGCCTATCAAAATCATTTGTTTTAATTTTCCATAGAGATAAACACTTGTAACATAAGCAGATTTACACTTGACACTATGAAAGTACCATGTTGCTTCATTTCCTTTGCTTAGATTCTTGCAGGGAGTTTTGTTATTTTAAAAAGTGTATTTGGGAATGTTACAGTGAGGAGAGATCCTAAACTAACACAGTTCCTCTCAAATACATTACCATTGTAAAGCCTATTAGCCTAATGTCCAGGGGGTGCAATTCCTAACTATTCAGGTATCAGTTCCTTCCTTCTACTATTCCCCATTAGTTCTGTTGCCTAAAGCTGTCTGCTCTACTTTGCTGTTCAATGTCAGAAGCTCTTCCAAGATGAAATAATGTTGACAGGGGACAGAATAGCAGAAAGGGTTCCCCCTAGGTGATTCAGGGACAATACACTTACAAACAAATACAATGGGAACCTATTTAAATCTGTGGTAAAATGAAAACTTCCTTAGAAAAATGTATGTCATGGAGATAGTCATCCATAGGTACCACATGGGTAGCATGATTGAGCAGGTATGCTGCAAGGTTGTTTAGCACTAGCAATAATACTTAGACTTATATACCATTTCACAGTGCTTTAAAGCCCCCAACAATCTGGGTCCTCATTTTACCCACCTCTGAAGGATGGAAGGCTGAGTCAACATGAGCTGGTCAGAATCGAACTACTGGCAGTTAGGAGAATTAGCCTGCAATATTGCATTCTAATCATTGCACCACCACAGCTCTTTATCACATTGTAGCACTGTAGGAGAACAATTACATTTCTCTTGGGTGCCCATCTGAACATTAGTCAATGCACATTTTATTCAATTGTCCTTCCTTTCATTTGACAATGCAGTAACATCTCCTATAGTCTAGTTCCATACCGACTCCACAGATCAATGTTCTCTGATGGGTTCAAATACTCCAGAAAGGAACAGCATTCATCCTACTTAGAAAGCGTCAGTATTCCCTTGAAGTAGACTCTGCTGAGGAAGAAACACCAGGACAGAAATCTAGTCAACAGTTTGTTACATTAAGGCTAAATTGATGTTTAGACTGATGTCCTTAATTGGGAGCAACAAAGCCTAAGAAATCAGTGTGTAGTTGGCTGGAAAGAATTAGCAAATTTAGACTTCCAGTCACTCCTCTAAGAAGAAAACAATTAGCACCAATGATTCTCATAGGCTGGGCTGTCACTCTTGTGTGCTTTGAATATATTTATTTGTTTAGTGATTTGTTCTTAAACTGTGTTACCTGTCACATGGCTTAATGGACTCTTCGGGTGCAGTTTAGCACTGAAAGAGATTCAACAATTTAGCAAATGTGCATCAATAAATTGAGACTGAATGCAGAAAGAACATTACCAATAAAAAACCATAATAATAATAGTAATAATAACAATAAGAAGAAGAAGAACAATAATAATGGCTACTTCGCTATTTGGAACATTTAAATTTATCAGACTTGAACATTCTGATTCTGCAAAAAAAAACACCCTACTTGGAACAGCTTATATCCTCCAACATTACCTTAACAGTTCCTAGGTCCTTGGTTAGGACTTGAGCTGTTGAGCTACCAACCAGCCCCTTTGGTGAATCTCACCAAAGATTAACCACATAATAATAATAATAATAATAATAATAATAATAATAATAATAATAATAATAATAATAAAGCTGAACCAAGTGAACTGGAAAGAATTGAGAAATGTACTAAAAAGGTCAATGAGGCTGTGCAAACCGTTCAAACCACTACATTAGCTGAAACAAACCAGCTGATGTATGCAGCAACCTTCATAACCACCAAAGAATTGGGTTTGAAAATACAAAGGAACCAAAGAGGCAAGAAGGGGAAGCCTACGTGGAAAATTCAGTTGGAATTGAAGATCAAAAAATTTCGTGGAGACTTGAGCAACTTGAAGAACCTAAGGCAAGGTCAGCTAAAGAACAAGCAGGTCAAAAGCAGCCTGGAAGCTGGAGAATAAGGAGATTGCGGTAGTAATTGAAGAGCTGAAGCATTATTGCCATTGCTGAAAAGATTAAACGGTATTAAAACTGAGTAACTCAGTTCAAGGAAAACTCACAGTTCAGAGCAAATCAGCACCAGTTTTATAAGAGCTTAGAAAGTGGAGGTGGAGTAACAACAAATGAAAAGCCTGATAAAGAAAAAGCTCTGAAATTCTGGAAGAATTTGTGGGGAAACAACAAGAAGCACAACAGAAATGCAAAATAGATGAAGCAGGTTGAGGATTCTATTAAAGTGCATAAAATGAAAGGTGTGAAAATAACAAAAGAAATGGCAGTCAAGAAAAGTGAAGAACTGGAGTGTACCTGGACCAGATGAGCTACATGATTTCTGGCTAAAGGCACTTACAAGTATGCACGAAAGATTGGCAGCCCAAATGAACCAGATCTTAAAAACACCTGAAAATGATGAATGGATGACAACTGGAAGGACATTTTTGATCCAAAAAGGTAAAGAAAAAGGAAAGGACCCTGGAAACTATAGGCCAATCACCTGTTTGCCAACAACATACAAGCTCCTTAGAGAGCCAAGGTGGTGCAGTGGTTAAATGCAGCACTGCAGGCTACTGCTAGATCAGCAGGTCAGCGGTTCAAATCTCACCGGCTCAGGGTTGACTCAGCCTTCCATCCTTCCGAGGTGGGTAAAATGAGGACCCAGATTGTTGGGGGCAATATGCTGACTCTCTGTAAACCGCTTAGAGAGGCCTGAAAGGCCTATGAAGCGGTATATAAGTCTACTGCTATTGCTATTGCTATTGGTGAAAAAACTTGGTTATGGTTAACAGCAGGTACATTGAAGAAAGAAACATAGTAACTAATCCTGGCTGCACAAGAACAAGCTATCCGCACAAATGCCAGTAAGACCAAAATCGAAAAATCCTCTGATGATGCCAAATGCAGACTTTGCAAAGAAGCTGATGAAACTGTTGATCACATACTCAGCTGCTGTAAAAAAAATCACGCAGACTGATTATAAATTGCGGCACAATTCAGTAGCACAAATGATCCATTGGAATTTGTGCAAAAATTATAATATTAAAACAGCAACAAACTGGTGGGAACATCAGCCTGAAAAGGTCACTGAAAATCAGGTGGTCAAGATCTTGTGGGATTTTCGCATACAAACAGACAAAATACTGGCGCATAATACACCAGACATCACACTGGTTGAGAAAAACAAGGTCACAATCATAGACATCGCAATACCAGGTGATAGCAGGGTCAACGAGAAGGAATATGAAAAAAATCACGAAATACCAGGATTTAAAAATTGAAATTCAACGATTATGGCACAAACCAGCAGTGATAATTCCAGTGGTAATTGGCACACTGGGTGCTATTCCAAAAGCACTGGAATTACATTTAAAACAGTTAAAAATTGACAAAATCACCATCAGTCAAATGCAAAAAGGCGCACTGCTTGGGTCTGCACACATATTACGAAAATACATTACGACGTCCTAGGCCCCTGGGTGGGGCCCGACTAGTAACCAATGCCAAATCCGGCGAAACAACTGGCCGCTGTGATACAATTGTATAATAACAACAACAACAACAACAACAACAATAATAACAACAATAACAACAATAACAACAATAACAACAATAACAACAATAACAACAATAACAACAATAACAACAATAACAACAGTAACAACAGTAACAACAGTAACAACAATAACAACAATAACAACAACAACAACAACAACAATAACAACAACAACCTGATATGTGTGATTTTGCAAATGAAATGGGATTTTATTGGGGTTTTAGAGAATCTAAAGACGGCATCGTGTGTCAACAAAAATGGAATAATTAAAAAAGTAGTATACATCACAATAATATATACATACTAACTCCTTGACTTCTGATGGGCAACCTTTTTAAAGTGCTTACAGTATTTTGAAAGAAATGAACTATTGGCCAGCTGGAGAGACAGGTGGTATGTATTTTTGGCTGTAAATTTGCATTGACCTTTTTTCTATGGAAGAAAAACACTATTTCAAACAATGCAAACATGCCAAGATCTTTTTGATGGAGCTGCATGGCTTCATCTCCTAAGCAATATGTTGAAATTAATCAAAAAGGTGTGGCCTTTAGACAGATGCTGCAATAATACTTTGGCACTTGTAACTTTGTTAGTTCATCACCAGTAGAGTGCAGTGCAGTATGCTGTGTTTGTGTGCGTGCTTGAAGTTGTACAATAAATTATTTGATTCTGTTGGGTTTTTGTTTTCTTTTACTTTGTTTTGAAATTTTTGTTTGTTTTGCTTTCTTGCATACAAGTAATCATCATTTAAGGAGAGTACAAAATTTTGCAATGATGAAAATGTCACTTTATGACCAATTCTCATATTTATGACCTTTGCACATCTGTACAGCAAAGGAAAGCTGATGTAAGATTGTAAGCACAATCATGATTTCACTTAGCGACCATTTCTCTAAGCTGGTCTCAATTGTGGTTGCCAAACAAGGGCTGTCTAATTCCAATCTGTTGAATGTATTCCAATGTGTACGATCATATCCATCGTTCAATTCCTTTTTGGGACCAACAATGTTATGAAAAGGCCATAAAAGAAATAAGAAATGCCCAAATAAGAAGAAAAGGAAACAAAGCTAAACATACTTTACAGCAACACAAGGGGTCCATCGGGATGATACTGCAGCAACCCTTCCTAGGGACATGCATGTAGGTTCCTTCCTAAGTCCTGAGGTCAGCAGAAGACTGAGGCTGCTGAGAATGGATTCATCTACTCGCCTAGGTCAAGTAGGGCTTTTATTCTTACAGCAGTCTGAGTTGCTCCAAGAGAAAACATGGGATGCATGGATGAGCCTGAAGGAGGCACTTTGTCCTGATGTGCTTAGCAGCACAGCAATCTGGTGGTTCTTATTTGTTCTGCTGCTGCCTTAGATCTCCTCTTTCCTACAGATCCACGGGGGGAAATCGGTGAATTATTCAGGCACAATAATCCCATCGGCAGTGGATTAGTTTTAATCAAACTCTGAGGTTAGTTTTAACTCCAAACTGCCCTAGATTTGTTTGGATTAAATTACCCTAACCCAGTGAAACATACTGTGTGAACACCTTAATTTAATCAGTTCTAGGTAGTTTGCAAATCCTGCCTCTAATCATCTGTTCTACAAGGGAAAGAGCAAGCAATGAAGAATGGCTGAAGAAGCAAGTTTGCCCCATTGCAAGATACACAAAGCAGAAAATATTTCTCCCCAGTGTGGACTGCCTACAATATACAAGTCAAGTCCCTGTCCCATTTGGCAGGGACAAAGGAGATAGTTTGCTGATGCAACAGTAGCAGGCATTTCCTTAAGGAACTGGATAAGTAGTTCTGACCCACTTTGTATGACTGAGTACAGCCAGAACAATTGAACAGAATTAATGATTATCAGAGTATCAGGCTAACATGGCTTGTTAAGTATATATTGGGGTGGGTGGGTGGAGAGAGAGAAAGAGAGAATGAGAGAGAGAGAACGAGAAAGAGATGCAACCAATATTATGAGCAATAGTACTGCATATAATCATTGCTATGTAATATTAACTGCTAATTAGTGAGAATCTCCACAAAGGCCTATGATTTATTGTAATTGTTGCAATTATAATTAATTATCAGCACAAACAGAAATTCCCCATTAGTTAAATACAGTCATTGTTTAAACACTAAAGCTGATTGAATTGCAATTGTGGTTAAGGCACCAAGATAGAAACCACGATAACGTGAGTTCTAGTCCCGCCTTAGCCATGAGAGTCGGGTGAGTGACTTTGGGCCAGACACTCTTTCTGCCCAACTCCCTTCATAGGGTTATTGTGGGGAAAATAGGAGGCAGAAGATGTGTTGGATTTGTTTGCCACCTTGAGTTATTTGTAAAAATAATAAAGGTGGGGTACAAATAAATACCTACAATTAAAAAATTGAAAGCAACTACAAATCTACCATCCTGACACCTCCCTGATGGTTTATTCTATACATACACACATATATACACACATATTTCAGTTTCCAATTTCTTATTTACATCATCTTTTTTTAAAAAAAAATATCCACTCAGAGCATTCAGGGTTACCTACTAGTTGTTCTCATTAACCCTATTCATTTGTCTTCCTTGCGTAGTTATCAATTAAGGGAAGGGAGAGGAGACTCTGCAGATGCATCATTGACTGAGCTTATCCAAGAACAAAACCCCAAAGCAAGGATAGACAAGTTGAAGTGACTCTTAAAAATCCAACCAGAGCGTCTTTAGACTGGGTGAGGCCAGGTTTTTGTCTTTCTCAGATGTGCTGTAAGATAGCACTTAGCACTTAGACATATATACCACTTCATAGTGCTTTACAGCCCTCTCTAAGCATTTTACAGAGTCAGCATATTTCCCCCAACAGTCTAGGTCCTCATTTTACACACGTTGGAAGGATGGAAGGCTGAGTCAACTCTGAGCCTGGTGACATTTGATCTGCCAAAATGCTGGCAGCCAGTGATCAGCAGAAGTAAACCTGCAGTACTGCACTCTAACCACTGTGCCACTGCGGCTCTAATATAAGATAGTAAATAAATGTTCTCGATGAAATTAAAAAGCATTCTTTTTGTTTCTTTAACACCCCATACCAGTATTCAACTCCTGTATGGAGTTGAAGCCTATACAGCTTAAAGGTGGTGAAGATTGAGGAACACCAGGCTAGAGAGTGAAACAGCTAAAAAGATTTTACGATTAACGGTTCCAGGAACTGGCCATGGCTAGTCTAGTGAAGAGAAGGACCAGGGGAGATAAGATATCATATCCATAGCAGTCTTCCAATATTTGAGGGGCTTTCACAGAGAGGAAGGGGTCAAGCTATTTTCCAAGGCACCTGAAGGCCAGACAAGGAATAATGGATGGAAACTGATTCAAGGAGAGATTCAACCTGGAAATAAGAACAGATTTCCTGACAGTGAGAGCAATCAACCCATGGAACAGCTTGCCTTCAGAAGTTGTGGGAGCTTCATCACTGGAAGCTTTCAGGAAGAGACTGGATTGCCATCTGTCAGAAATGGTGCAGGGACTCCTGCTTGGGGGGGTTGGACTAGATGACCTACAAGGTCCCTTCCAACTCTGTTAATCTGTATTATACTTATGTTGATTATTCCTATATTTTGCACAGGGAGAGGAAGTGAACACAAAAAGGATGTATTAAGTTTGGCTTAGGTTTCCCAAACCTCCTCAAATTTCAAGCAATATTTAAATTTCCCCAGTTACAGCTTCTGCAGCCCTCTGATGCTGAAAACATTCTGAAACTACCCCTGGTCTGTCTTTCCACACTGAGGAATGCAGAGAGTGGGCTACCAATGGCTACTGATCACATGTGGAAAAATAGCTATTTTATGATTTATTTTATTTTTATTGTTCTACATAGGAGCTGACAATTTGTTATTTTTCCATGGTATGTAATAAAAAGTTCCATGTCTCTTGGAAGCTTGCATACAGTTTGGTAAATGCTGATCCAAAGAAATTTTATTTCCTATTTTATTTCAAGGGAAAGAAAGGGAAAGCACATTTAAGGTCTCAACAGGATTGAATAAATATATGGCAAACAAAATAGCACCTATGGCCCCTTCAAAACATATTGAAAAACATCAGCTGTTCAGATTTCACTCTCCTCTCTTTTAATCTTCACAAGAATCATAAAAGATGGCTAAAGAATATCAACTGGTGGAAACATGGTTTCCTCGGTGAGGAATATGGACTACATTTCACAGAGGCTTTCTGGAATTCAAAATCAAGAGGCTGAAGGAAAAGGCCCCTCTGGCAGAATGGAGAATCTGCCAAAGGCCATAGGTTATCCTTAATTTATTAGGAGAATTATACAAGACTATTGTTGTTAATTAAAATTAGTAGTAAACAAAGCAAAGTTTCAACAACTAGGCTTTGGGCCAAACACTGGTGTGAAGATGAGGAAATGAGTTTACAAAGTCTTGGATCACCTCCAAAATGGATGCTTAATTGCCAATTCAAAATTACCATCACCACCCCACCCCCTCTAATTTATTCAGCTGTCTTGGTGCCTGGTGTTTATGAATTTTGGGAAATTGGATCCGAAGATAGGACATGAGGATGGGAAGCTTGAATGAGTGCCATCTGCATTCAAGGGGGGAACTGATTAGGATTATATAATTTGTGAAGAACACTTCCAAATATCAGTCCATGTGTTTGTCCCTTATTTTCTAGTTTATGCAATTGTCTCCTTCAGATTCCTTTAGAAAGGCACATCTGATCATATGTATAGGTCTTTGGTATGAAGCCTTTTCAGACAGCTTCTATTCTTCAAATTTAACACTCTATGGCAGTCTTTCTGTCTCTCATTTGTAAATTATTGAAGTATTTTTATTTAGTGATAGGTAGATTTGTTTTAATTCATAATTCTGCCTTGTAATGTCTATGTTAAAGTCTCTCCCTTTGGAGAAAACTTTAGAGAAATTACTTCTGGTCACAACAGATATATTTGGCTTCATTTGTAAAGGAAATAAAATAACAACTGCATTTCATATTTAACATTAAATATGACATATTTAACCTATAGTGAACCTCTCACTTTCCTGAGGTTTCCTGAATATTCCCGAGAGAGAATATTCCCTTCCTTTTCCCAAATATGTCTACATCCTCTGCTGGAACTGAGAAATTATATCAAGTAAATTAGTCATCCAGGTAAGAGTTATCTGGAAATTAAGTCATGGCAACAACTTCTTTTCTTGTTTGGTTTGAAAGGCTTCGCTGATTACCCAGGTAGTTTCTTCAATCAAGTACTTATGTCAAGTAACTTTTCCAGAATAAAAATACATATTTGTTAAAGAAATAAGAAGCCAAGCCCCATTGCTGAGTTGAAGTGGCATGAAACTGACTAGTCCCAATGCTAATCCCTTTAGTGACTATAATCTCTGTTTCAAGTCACTTACTTCCTTTTAAATAAATGTAACAAAGCCTAAGAATTTTTACACATCTCAAGGCTGTACTTGTACTGTATTTGAATAAAGGAGGAAAAGACCATTTTAACAGTGGAAGAGTTGAGAACAATTTATTTTTACTCTTTCATAGCGGTTGAGAACAAGATGGAGGACCCATCATAAGAACTCCAGATGCCACAGAGGGCGGAGGGGGGGGAACATTGGTAGAAAATGCTTTTACATCAAGTAGAGTCAAGTGGTCTAAGTTAAGCAGGTTGCCCATTCTAGGACTCTTCCACGCATCTTGCAACTACAACACCTCAATGGCCACAGGAGAGAGCTTGAACAGAAAACACCCCAGAGTAGATGCAGCCTGCAATTGTCCTCTCCTGGTCTATTTAAAAAGTGGTGTTTTCTGACTGTGAAAGTTCTTGGCTGTGCTTTAATTTGATCATGGCTATGGCTATGGTTTTATTGGGCACTGTATGGAGTTGCTGATATGCAACTTCTCTTTTGGTCATGGGTTTCTGCTTTTTAGGGCAACTTGGAAGACATCTGAGTCCAAAGAAAAGGATCGCGCCACTGTAGTTTGCAAGACAGAACTCATGTCTTATGAGCTCCTTTTATATCTCCAAGAAGCAGGGTCCTGAAGCACTGTTTCACCCATTCCCTTAAACGCACGCAACCAGAATACCAATGATCACAGAAGTAAAAGCCAGCTTGAGAAAATTAATGGACTACTGGACATTTTTTATTCCAACCTTGAAGGCCAGTGAAATCTGAGATTCCCCTTTCTTTAATCACATTAAAACAATAAGAGTTCTGTCAGTTTCCTTTTTTAGCCAAGTGAACAGAAAGAAATGTAAAATGGAGTTTTCTTCCCTTGATCCACTAGTGAATGCAAATGTGATAGGAAGCTGTCAGGAAGGATAATGAATGGTGCTTGCTCTCCTGGATGAAATGGGTAAAGAAACAGGCTAAGGAGCCATAGTAACCACCATCTGAAGAACATCTGAACAGCATTGTTGCCAAATCTACAGTTGCTTAGAGGAATTGCTTAGGCCAGCTTCATTTCCAGTTGCTTTAAGCACAAGGGAAAAGTAGTTTAAGACGGCTGTCAGAAGGGACTTTTTGCTCACATAACTATATTCAGAGAGATTACTTCTTAATAAACATATCAGGGGCAGTTTAGCAAATCAGTTTTATTAAAGCATTCAGAATTCTGCTTGGATACAGTGCCTGTGTTAAGGTAGGGTGACTAGATCTGCAAAGCACTAGAAGTGAGAATGTGCCCAATGCACTGACAAAATAATGGATTTAGACCTCAAGCGATCAGGATAGGCAGACTAAATTCCCAGTCCAATATTGCTGTGAAGTTCACTGAATATTTAAATTTTAATGTGCATGCTGGAGATTTTTTTTTTCGGTTGTTAAAACGGTCCTATAAGTATTTTCTTTCTTGGCTATCCTAATATTAGCTGTCCTAATTTTTTTTAAAATATATTACTGATTTATTTTTATAAGGAGAAAAAAGAAGAGGAAGAGAAGGAGAAGAACTGAATAGGTATGAATTACATAATCTGATTGATAATAGGATAAATCTCAGTGGAAAATAAATGCAATAGCAGAAGTTTTCCTCAAAGAGATGAGAGGAGAAAAATAAGGCCACAGTGGCACAGTGGTTACATTGCAGTATTGCAGGCTACTTCTGCTGACTGCCAGCTGCCTGCGATTTGGCAGTTCAAATCTCACCAGGCTCAAGGTGGACTCAGCCTTCCATCCTTCCGAGGTGTGTAAAATGAGGACCCAGATTGTTGGGGGCAATATGCTGACTCTGTAAATCTCTTAGAGAGGGCTATAAATCACTGCAAAGTGGTATGTAAGTCTAAGTGCTATTGCTAAGGCTTGAAAAACAATAAAGATTCAGGAGAGCCGAGACAAATCTCCAATCTCATTTCTTCCACTATGCAGCCCTTGCTTCCAAATGTGGCAAGAAAGCCTAAGATAAGACTCTCTTGCCTTCTTTGTTTATCTAGCTGCATACTAGGTTTGATCTCCTTTCAGTCTCTTTTCTCTCTTCCTTCCTTTCTGCACATCCAGACACAGAGTGGTGGTGTCACATGAACACAGCCAGCTGTTTAGCAAGTCCATGCTAAATTGAGAGAACTGGCTTTCTTCTGTGCTCCTCCACCAGTTCAGGAGACATGTGAATGAGAGTCTATTCCTGCAGGACTTTAATTTTGTTCTGGATATATCTGAATCATAAATCATCCCATTCTTATTTCAACAAGACCAATATCAATGAATCATGGCCGGAACAACGAAAATCCAAAAAGAGGTCAGAGTGAGCAAAAACACTAGGGCTTTCTTCATTAGTCTGGCAATGTTTCTAAGTAATGCAATGCAAAGGACAAATAACTATGGATACATTTGGTGTAAGTTTCCCTTTCACGCTCCCAGAAGAGACGGAGCATTTGTCAGATGACTCTTCTTAAGTAAAGCATTTATGAAGCTCCTTGCGTAGAGCATAAGAAGAAAGCAAGGATGAATATAAAATGTGACTTTTAGTTCCACCAAAATAAAAGACAGGCTGATTTGCTGTAGGCTGCAGAAAAATAAGATCACAGGACAAATGCAGTCGATGGGGAAACAAAGGAAAAGGGAAGAATAACAATAAAAGAAAACATTACCAAGTGAAACACTATCAGAGGCAACATGGAGTTCACAAAAAAATAAATCTCATTTTTCCATTCTTGAAACTTTCACAATAGTGTGTTACCGTTCACACAAAATCATTTTTTTTTCTGCAATGAATTTACCCTCCCTTTTTGGTATGCAAATCAATGCTAACTTATTGGTACTAACACTAACTGAATTTCAAACTGTACTTCATCTGATATAATTCTTCCTAATTTTCAGCAATGATTTATAGAAATCAGCCCTCATATCTTTGACATGGAGATTCAGAACTAAGAGAATCTCTCCTGATCTCAGGGAAGATTCTCCTAGGGCTGCAATTCCAGCTTTTCTGTTAAATGTAGTACCATTCATTATTCCCATATATCAGCAGAATCATTTTTATCTTCCTTTCTTTGAAATCTGGTTATCTCTTTTTATATAATTGTATACTGTATCTAATCTTTGAATGACAAAGGGGATGCCTCCTTATTTTGTGCATTCATGATGCCCATAAAATTCTTTTACAGTAATCAGTAATAATTTTCTTTCCTTTAAAAGGGCTTTAATAAAAGAAAATCCATATTACTCTTGTGCTTTGAAAGCATATTTCATGCACACACACACACACACACACACACACACACACACAAAAAAAATGCTAATTGAAAAGAATGTCACAGAGAAAAATTTTGTAGTCAAAGAGCAATGTCTTTGTTTCATCCCTCCGGCCACAGTTCTGAGGACAGCTAATGAAATTATCAATAGAAAACCAAAATATGAAAGTGTTAAAAAAAATCAAATTACAGGCAGTTTAAAATCATAAAATATAATGCAATGTGTTGTGGCCCAGCAGGAGCCGTTGGAGCTGCAAACAGACTCCGACAGAGAGGGGCCTTATGAGTCAGCTCTGGAAGAGATGGAGGACCCTGGACAGGGTTCTGACTCTGAGCAGGGCGCAGAGAGGCTGGTTGGCCACCAGGAGGTGCCTGAGGCATGGAGCAGCGGTGAGAGCCAAAGGGGGTGTGCTCCTGATGTCCGGCCTCGGAGTAGTAATGAGGAGACAAGGGAGGTGGTCCTGGATGCCAGGAAACTCCGGGCTGATCAAGGGAGAGAACAGCTATGCAGTTACAAAAGATAGTTGGACCCAGGTGGTTGTAATTAGGCTCTTCTCAAGATTGTATTTAAGGATAGACTCTGGGAGGAGTCTTGTTTGCAGGATTCAACTTCATTCTTAATGCTGGAGAAGCTGTTATCTGTCTTTGTTGAAGTGTGAGTTGCTGCCAAGGTTCTTATCTGTTTGTTATGCTTGGGCTTTCAGCCACCGAGATTTATGTTTCCTGCTAATAAAGTGCTGTAGAATTCCAGTTAAGCTTGTCTTGGCATTCATTACTGGACGGAGGAGAGGGTCAGAACAGCAATGTAAGTTGCCTTATTGGATTCATATATCACATTAAACCAGGATTTATTTCACTGTCTTGGTTTAGCAATACTATTATTAAAGCATTGTGCATAAGAACACAGTAGTTCACAAAATGTCCTAAACCAAAACTAAATAATTTGTATCATAGTTTCTTACATTTATATATACACTTGGACCTTGATCTTTCTGGTGCTGGTCTCTGTCAGAGCAGATTCTACTGTGCAAGTTCATATGATAATTATTTTTTTATTAGTAGTTTAATTTTTGTTGAAGAAATTTTAGCAAGATTAAAAACAATTCAAATATTAGAAAAGAAACAACAAAGAAAATGAAGAATACCTAACATGTAAGAAAGAAAATAGAAATAGAAATAGAAATAGAAAACAAGCCAATCAAAGATTATAAATAAGCAGGTCCAAACTTTTTGACAATGCATATAAATGCATATTTATATTTTACCCTTTCCCTCTAAGGTTGCATTATATCTTCCTTCTTTCCATAAGCTATCCTTTCTAATCTTCAAACTCATAAATCACAAGTTCATGTTTCTCTTTTTTCAGAAAAACTACAGAGAGGGTTTCCAGTCACTGATAATGTGATCATTATTTCTTAATTACTGATTTAGTACAATGCAACTAACTCAAAATCAAACAAGCCCCTTACTCCCAAAATGGCCTCATCTAACCCATCACAATGTGCTTTGACAGCAGCTTTCTGTATCTCAGATCAGAGGTTCTCAAGCAAGCATGGGACCCTGAAGAGTGAGCCACAGGGTACGCTCTTCAAAATGTAATTGAGGTGGAACAGAGCAACGTCACTCAACCAAGACTCAGTCAGGTTATATTAGCTCCAGCTATGTTGTTACTTCTATTCCCTTTTTCCCCCTTCTACTCTTCTACCATCAGGATTGAAAAGTAGATGTATGTGTGTGTATGCCTACCTACTATTAATCAGAGCTTGATATGTTGCAGCTGAAGATGTGTGCTGGCACAGCAGGGCTTTTGTTTCCCATACAATCCGTCAACACAACAACTGCCACCCCAAGAGGTAAAAGTTGCAATGATGACTAGCTCAGCAAGCTAGCAAAACTGTTTCATGGCTCTTCTAATGTGCCTAATCCACTTTTAAGCCTTATGGAGGACAGACTCGGTCCTAGTCTGATCATGATCATGACTCCACCATGATCAGAATAAGCAACCAAGATGCCCTGCCCTTTTAAAAGAAAATTATTCATATTGAATGCAAGATAGTATGTGTGTGTTTGTGTGTATGTGTGTTTTGCAATTGTACTGATAAATAAATAAAGGGAGACTAGTATAGATCTATTTAAAGCTATTTAGCTCTCATCAGCTAGCCATACACTTACTGGGAATCAAACCTGGGCTGTATTACATATTAGGCAGTTATATTAGCCACTAAGCCACAGGCTCTCCTCCTTTATCAGCTAATTCAGGGAAATAGGTATGTATTGCGTCACAACCCCTGGTATGTCCAAATATGGGAGGGAGCATACTGCTTCCCCTTTCTGTCTATCGGCTCACTCTGGGAGCCATCCAGGCAGGAAGCTATTTTTGTAACAAGGTAACATTAAAAAAAATCCTATTGACCTCAATAATCTTGATAGATAGATAGATAGATAGATAGATAGATAGATAGATAGATAGATAGATGGATGGATGGATGGATGGATGGATGGATGGATGGATGGATGGATGGATGGATGGATGGATGGATGGATGGATGGATGGAGAGGGAGGGAGAGAGAGAGAGAGAGAGAGAGAGAGAGAGAGAGAGAGAGAGAGAGAGAGAGAGAGAGAGAGAGAGAGAGAGAGAGAGAGAGAGAGAGAGAGAGAATGCACAGTCCATGTCTTTCCACTGTAGCAGCTTGGCTGTCAAAATAAAGAGTTATTTGTTGCTTTTGTCCCTCTTAATGACCATTAAACTCTTCCTTGCTACCCTGCTCCAGTAATAAACAGAATCTCATCAATGCAATGCAAAAGAACAAATGCTAGAGGATAATGAAGTGTTCCTTGGAATACCCACACAATCACTGCGATCAACAAATCCAAATTAAATTATCCTTCACCAGGAGACAGAGAAAGAAGTGGTAATATTCCCAAGGAACAACATTACCATTACAATCTTAATTAGGCAAGGAGATGTGATTAAAACAAAGGCAGGCCTATGTATGCAAGGGACTAAATAATTTACTGTGAAATCTGTGCAGGAATCATGGTGAAATATCACGGCATAATTATTTTTTAACTATCCTATGAAAGTTTGGTTATATGCTTCCCAATTTGTATTTCTTGATAGTTTTGAGGACTATTATTACCAAAAGCAGTTTTCACTCATCTACCATTTTAATTCCCATGCTATGTTTCACTAGCTTCTTGACTGTCAGTACTGAGCTGTCCCCATTAACTCTGCTTTCACAGTTTTCAAAAAATAGCAATAGCAGTTAGACTTATATACCGCTTCATAGGGCTTTCAGCCCTCTCTAAGCGGTTTACAGAGTCAGCATATCGCCCCCACAGTCTGGGTCCTCATTTCACCCACCTCGGAAGGATGGAAGGCTGAGTCAACCTTAAGCCGGTGAGATTAGAACCGCTGAACTGCAGATAACAGTCAGCTGAAGTGGCCTGCAGTACTGCACCCTAACCACTGCGCCACCTCGGCTCAAAAAAAAAAGAAGATTGATACATTGTCAAACAGGAACTATAGTTAATGATTTCCTGTTTTGCAAAATAAATACTTCTCTTAGATCCAGTAAATGATGCTTCCACTTCCCTTAAAACTTGGAATAGCTTGGACTGTATATTTATATCACTATATATCCAAAGCACTTTAAAAAATTAACTCTGCACTGATTTGTATTCCCAACTCAAATGCTCACAGTGTTTTCGCTCACAGTATTGCCATTGTCAGAAAAACAGTTCTCAAGTGGATTAAATGTTCTGTCATGTCAGTTGATGATAATGTTTGTGCAAACAAACTGTAGATAAATATGACAATTATCTACAAAATTAAATGGAATTTGCAAAATATCTATCAAAAATGGTTTATTCACCCATTACTAAAAACAAAAATAATCAAGGACTGCTTCTTAGGCACACCCTAAATGAACATAAATGAAAACAAATCTAACTGGTATTTGAGCAGTTCAGACAAATTGTCAGTCGGTTAATTTTGGGGGGCAGAAACAGGAAATAAGTATGCCTGATTTAACGTTATCTGGAAACCCCTCTTGAATATCTCTCCCTGCTTTCATAGGAGACTATGGGTTTTCCTCATCTCCCTTGAACTGTAACTCAAAGATGCCTCAGTAGCTATTTTTAAGAGGCATATCCTCATGACATCTTCTCTGATTCATCTCAATGCGCTCCAGAGATAGTCTATAGCAGTGTTTCACAATCTCAACTACTTTAAGAGGTGTAGACTTCAGTTCCCAGAATTCCTCAGCCAGTATTCTGGGAACTGAAGCCTACTTATCTTAAAGTTGATGAGGTTGAAAAACGTCGCTGTAGACTAACTGCTGTTGATTGCTGTAGTCATATTTAGTTGGTCCCCACCCAGACGCCTAAATATGACTCTAGGCTATCTCTTCAGAGCATTGGGATGAATCAGAGGAGACATTCCTAGTGTTTTCTTTCTTCTCTCATCACTAAACATATAATACAGGCTATTTATGGCGCCTCAGGCATGAGCCTAGGATTGGCAATGGTCAAGAACAGCAATTTGCTCAGCTTCTATGGGCCATGTAAATCAATTGTTGGCATTGTGCCTTTTGCAACTAAACACTGGGCAATCTTATTAGCTTTATAAGAAGCCACTCAGCCAACTTCCATAATTTGTTTTTTGGTTTTCCAACAGGATTATCAAAAAGGGAGGGGGGATTTCTTTCTCAGAATGGAATACAGCAGGTGTGGGATTCTACCAGTTCATACTAGTTCAGGTGAACTGGTTGCTCTGATGATCAGCTGGGAGCGAACCAGTTTGCCCCAATGATCATATGGGCCTATCTGCCTGTCTGCGCTATTTTCCTACCTTTATCTTCTCAGCTGATTCACGCAGAAGAGCGGACTGCCACACTAATCAGCTGTGTTACTCCTCCGAAAAAAACCGGAAGTGCAGATTTTTTCAAACTGCGCATGAGTGGACTTGCAAGTTGTGCAATCACTGAACCGGTTGCTAAACCGGGAGGATCCCACCATTGAAATACAAATGTACTCATTAAAAGTTCTAAATAATGGTTTTGCACAAATTAAATCCCATTTTAAAAAGTCTGTCAATCTTCTACTAGATCACTATACAGTATTTCACATTTAAATTGCCAGTGCTAAGCAGATATGCTGTTTTAGTACAGTTTTCATATATTCTGTAAAGTCCTTCCTGGTGGTCTGAAACATCAAGATGTTTGTTTATCGCAGTTTTACTTCAGTAGTGATTTTTCATGTAATTTTTAAAAACTTTAAACATTGGCTTATCCATCTAATGGCTGTTCATTATGTTTAAATTGTAAAAGTGCTCCTAGTTCTGTGAACAGAGGTAGACTGATCAGTAGTGTTTTGGGGACAGTTTTTCATTCCATTGAGTTGAATGGGGAAAGGTGAGGCAACATTTTATGTTCCACTTCCTGGCCCGAAGAATCACGAAGTAATTTATAGGCCACTTATTCCAGCCTCTTTCGGTTGCTATAGTTCCCTAGTGCTGTGGCAGGAGTATCCCTGAAAATGGAATAGATGGGCACTTTGGACTTCTATAGTACTTGGTCAGAAGGTGACATTTCTAACATCAGCATCTGCGCTCAGCTGGGATTCAAATTAGAAACTAGATAATTCTGCTCCTTAAACTGGGCAGCTGAACAATGCATAATGAATAACTAGAGCTATATGTTTTGGCAAGCCAAGCACCACATACAGAACCCATGTTTTCAAAATGTTGGCAAGGCCAAATTACATTTGATTTCATTTCAACTCCGTTAAAAACCAACCAGTTACAGTTAATACAATCAGTTCCCAGGCATTTAATTATTTTCCTCTTGTTACACGTATAGCCTCCTTGCCAGCAGATCAGCTGAGAAGAAAGAGCACACATCTTTATAAGGGGAGAAGTTGTCTCTGCCAAGCAGGCACGGAGAGATATCTCCAAAGTCTCCCTTGGCTAAAGATAGAAATAATATGCTTTTAAAGAACAAAGAACAGCGAATGGGAGGAGATTGTTGGACTAAGGCTGAAAAACAAGTAGAGAATCTCTCCAAACAGCCTCCGATATAGATGAAATCTCCCTGGAACCTCTAGGTAAAAGCACAGGGTATATCTGTTGTATCAAGTCTTTCCTGAGCAAATTTGAAACAAATCTAACTAAAAAAAACCTCAGATCTAAACAGTCAAGAAGTGGCATTGTATAAATTATTTCCCTTTTTGTGTTTTGTCCTATTTTATTGTCAGAAAGGCAACAGGTTGTGAGAGCAACACTCTAACATGAGGAAGAATGAATGAAGCAGGTGTTATAACTGTCATGAAGTTTTATTTACAGGAAACATATTATAGGGATAGGAAAAGCTGATGATATTATCCATTCAGTTGTGTCTGATTTGTGCTGATTCTATGGGCCAGGTCTCTTGTTACACTACTTGCACTACTTATTTATTAATTAGACATATATCGCTTCATAGGGATTTCAGCCCTCTCTAAGCGGTTTACAGATTTTTAGCAAATTGAGTCAGCAAATTGCCCCCACAGTCTGGGTCCTCATTTCACCCACCTCGGAAGGATGGAAGGCTGAGTCAACCTTGAGCCGGTGAGATTAGAACCGCTGAACTGCAGATAACAATCAGCTGAAGTGGCCTGCAGTACTGCACCCTAACCACTGTGCCCCCTCGGCTCAACTTCTTTGAGTTGTTCTATGTTTTGGCTGGTGTTAGCTTTGATGGTGTCCAGCCCCTGTGCTCTTTGGTGGCCTGATTTCCTTTTACCATTAGGTTTTCCAAACATAATTGCTTTCTCCAGTGAATTCCACTGCATGATATGGCCAAAATAAGTGAGACACAGTTTTATGATTTTTCCTGCTAGACTTGCACATTGGTGACCTTTGCTGGCCAAGGAATATACAAAAGCCTTTTCAAGCACCACAGCTCAAACAAATCAATTTTCTTCCTATTTTGTTTTTTTAAGGTTCAACTTTCACAATCATAGGTGGTGACATGGAACAATATAGAAGGGACTAACCTACATTTGATTGCCAGGCTGATTTCTTTGCCTTTCCATATTCGGCTCATGTTCATCATTTCTGTGTGACCTAATACAATCTGATGCTTTATTTCTGGGTTGCATTTACTGTTTTGAGCAATCTGCAATTCTACGAAAGTGATTTTTTCCCATGCATTCTATCTCTTCACCATCAATTTCTATCTTGATGTTTCCATTCCTTGTGGTCATGAGCTTTGTCTTTTTGATGTTCAAAAAGAGACCAAAATTCTCACTTTCTTCTTTGATTTTCATGATCAGAAGTTCCAGGCCTTCTTTTGTTTCTGAGAGAAGAGTTGTGTTTTGTAACATCTAGCTAACACCAGCCCATCAAATTAAGAGTAAAAGAATGCATGCTTTGTGCAAGTTTGCCTGGGGGAAAAGTGGGAGGAAGAGCCTGAGATTAGCAATATTTTAGACAAGGAGCAGGATAAACAAAGATGTGACATACATTCCATTCTTAACCTATACCAGGGGTGGGTTCCTGCCAGTTCTAACCTCTTCTATAGAAGAGGTTCCACAAATCTACAGTGCCATTTAGAACCGGTTCCAGCCCCTCCCCCCGTCCGTCTGCACATCATCAAGATGAAGAGCGAGAGGAGGAATTCCACAAGTCTTAAAGCTGTCAAGTTTGAACACCCCTGGGGTTTTTTTTCTAAAGGATTAGGGGTGCAAGGGTCTTGTAACTTGACAGCTTTAAGACTTGCACATTTCAATGCCAGAGTTTCTGAGCCAACATTTTGATTGCTAAGCAAGAGCGTTGTTAAGTGAGTTTCGCCTCATTTTACAAGTTGGCCATGCCCACCCAGTCACGTGGCTAGCAAGCCACTCCCACCCAGTCACATGCTGGCAAGCCACTCCCACCCAGTCACATGGCCAGCAAGCCACTCCCACAAAGCAGGCCACATCTACAGAAGAGGTTCTAAAAAATTTTGAAACCCATCACTGACCTGTTATGGCCCAGCAGGATCCGATTGAGCTGCTGATGGACTCGGATAGCGAGGAACCATATGAGTCTGCCAGGGAAGATGTGGAGGACCCTGGTCAGGATTCAGACTCAGAGCAGGGACCAGAGAGGCTGGTTGGCCACCAAGAGGTGCCTGAGGCATGGAGCAGTGGGGAGGATTCAAGGCTGTTTGTCCCTGATGCAAGATTAAGAAAGGTGGAAAAACGGAAGCAGCAGCTCCAGAGGCAGACTCAGAGATGATAATTAAGTCCAGGTGGTTGTGGCTTGGCCCCTCCCAAGAGAGTATATAAGTGAAGAAGTTGGGAGGGGTCATTTGCAGGACACAACCGTTTGAAACAGTATTGGAATACTCTGTCTGTCTTGTATCTGTTCCTGTTGGATTTTGGGTTGCTGCCAACTATTCTTGCATGTGAATCTTCTCTGGGCCTTCAGCCAAAGGAGTAGATAAATCCATGATTAAAGAGTGGCAAACAGCAAAACCTGTGTCTGGGTGATTTGCAGATCGGAGGGGGGCGTCAGAACACTGACCTATACCCTACCTATACCCTACAGCCAGAGGTGGGTTCCTACCGATTCAAACCAGTTCGGCCAATTAGGTAGTAACTCGGCCTGCCATGCCCCTGAACCAGGTTTATCAGCAGCGCCATAGGTGTCACCATCTTATTTTTTGTAGTACTGTGCATGCATGTATAGTGCACCTCAAGAGTGCATGCAGCAGCCAGAACCCACCCCTGCCTATAGCTCTCTTATAGTAAGTAGGTAAGGAGATACTGAAGCCAGGTGAGGCAACCCTTGGAAGATAGTCAGTGCAGCACGAACTCCCAAGCTATTACTACAGAACTGGAGGTGTGGGCAAAATATAAAAGTCCAGTGGGTTTCTAGGAAAGGTGTTTGGAGGACCCTAACCTTCCATTTATGAGCTCAGAGATACTAGCAATGTTTGGAGATACTTGGAGGCTGCATCCAAAACTCCTGGAAATCTGCATTTGGCCTTGAGGTTGAGTCTTTCTGCTGTATTAGTCTGGACTGGTCTAAACTAGCATCAGCATACTGTATGTAATTCTGCAAAATACACATACATCCTTTGTTACAGAACTGATATAGAATGAGTCTGCAGACATGGTAAAGGAGAAGCACATTGTTTTCTTTTTCTCAATGCTAAATACTTCTCTCAATGTAGATATATTGTGACATCTAGCCATCCAAATATTTACAGATTGCTCTCAAACATTTGTAAATTATTAGATTGAAAAGGTCTATATCTTTATATTCGATTATGTGACCTGTGGAACTTGGAAGCAATGTTATTAAAATGTTTTTTTTAAAAAAAAATTGAAATCACTCTTGTATGGAAGTTATCATCCCCTGTGTAAATCCACATGAATCCAGATGCCCTTCCCAAATAAACTTGTTTTCTGAGACACAGAAATAAGCCCTTAGTATATCTGAGGCTACCTCTTTAAAATGATCACTTGAAGATAGATGAAGCAATCTTAAAATTCTCAGAAACCTTATGACTCAGGCCTTCTATGAAATTTACTTTTCTATTCATGCCCATTTTAACTGCCGTATGTCAAGTAATGGATGTAAAATTGTTTTAGACATTAAATTTCACATACATACACAAATAAAGATTAGTTTAAAAACAAGGAGATCCACATGCCCTCATATTCCCTCAGATCTCTAGCAGATTGTTGTTTCCTTTCATTTTTATTTATGCAATTAGCAGTTTTGCATTGCTCCTTTGAAATAGGAAAAATGGTAACAAAGATGGAGGAAAGGACATTGTGGGATATGACTGCACATTTCTTCAATCTAAATTGTAGTCTTTGGACTACAATTTAAAAATCTCCCCATAAAGGTAACAGCCTCTTCAGCAGAGGTTTCATTCATGAGGCTTCTAATTTAGAATTGTGGAAAGCTTTGAAAGGGTGCCTCACTTTAAGCATCCTTTGAGCAAAACTGTCCTTTGAGCTTTTCAAAACTGCCTTGTGAGTCAACACATAATTCTTGTAGGCCTTAACAAGCACCATCATGTTTGTGGTGCAATGTGCACCACTGAGACAAATGTGGCCCCTGACAGACAACCTTACTCTAATTAGTAAACATAGACTTCAGCATTGGAGATTCCAATCATCCATCTCTCACATTGTAGTTCATTCAGTGCTAGTCTTCTAGTTTCCCATTTTCACGGCAAGTGGTAACACCAGCTGATTTTCAGCCTCCCAGAGGGCTGGGGGGAAGCCGTTTTCTCCCTCCCCATGCATCAGGAAAGCCTCCGGAGCCTGGGGAGGGTGAAAAACAGGCCCAATGGGCCAATTGGAAGGCAAAAATCAGCTGGCCGGTGCACACAGACTCTGTTGGGCCTGTTTTTTGTATGGGGAGGGGGGAAAACAGCCCAACAGGCAAACCGGAAGTTCATTCCCGATGTGATGTATCATGACGTTTTTCCCATTCACGGAGCTGGGGTGGACATGGCCGGAACATGAGACATCCTGCCCATGGGCCACCAGTTTGACACCCCTGTACTATAGACTCATTAGGCCTGGAACATCAATGTGGACCATGGATTAGTCGATATGGACCATGGATCTATACGTCCAGGGTATACATTCAGATTTCTAGACAAAGCAATCTGCCCTTCCCATAACGTTCAACAACCTTTTCATCGGAATCTTCTACTTTCCCACAATCACCTAAAATTCAATGAATAAGGAAGAGCCAAAAATATGGCAAAAGCATTTGCTTCATATGGAATACGCAACAAAACCAGAATAGTACCATCCAAGTGGCATTTCTGATCTCTTCCATGTTGCAGATTGATCAAGATGTTAAAACAGGCCTGACAGTGTGACATTTAACAATATTTTAGCACTGTCCAGCTGAGAAGAACATGATTTGAGAGGGCTTTTTCATGATTAGGCTATGACTCTTACTACAGTTTGGAAACAATGGGAAGGGCACAGCAGTTTCTGGAATATTATTTCCTGGGCTTCAACAGAAATCAGTCACTGATGTTTTGTCCAGTAAATTGCATTTTGACAGCCTGCTGTTCCTTGATTGATTCCCTAGCTCTACTCTACCTTCTCCATGCCTTCAGGATTGGCATCCATGAACCAAATCAGAAGGATACTAATAAGCTCACACCTTGAAGTTTCACATGAGGTTTTTTTTTTAAAAAAAAAACTTGCTACTAGCAGACCGAGAAATTTAATTTTAAAACCAGGTATAGGGTATTCATCTACTTCCCCCCCAACAGTCCCAAATTAAAATATCAACAAAGATTTTCTACTGATAGCACTAAAGCAGGGGTGTCAAACTCACATCTTCATGGTGTAATGGGACTTCCCCCTCCTTTGCAATACCAGGCAGGGGCGGGGCCAGCACGTGATGCATCCAGCCCACAGGCCATGAGTTTGACACCCCTGCACTAGAGGATTTCAAATCCAAGCTATGTATGCTATGGGAAGAAAAAAGTTAATTGACCAGCCTGATGCTCTGGAAACAACCCCCATAAAATAGAGGTAGTCCTCAACTTACAACTACAACTGAGCCCAAATTTTCTATTGTTAAGTGAGACATTTGTTAAGTGAGTTTTGCCCCATTTTATGATCTTTATTGCTACAGTTGTTAAGTGAATCACTGCAGTTGGTAAGTAAGTACCCCAGTTGTTAAGTGAATCTGGCTTCCCCATTGACTTTGCTTCTCAGAGGGTCACAAAAGGTGATCATATGACCTTGGGACACAGCAACGGTCATAAATATGAACCAGTTGTCAAGCATCTGGATTTTGGTCACATGATCATGGGGATGCTACAAAGGTTTTAACTGTGAAAAACGGTCATAAGTC
The DNA here is from genome assembly GCF_051295495.1 of Thamnophis sirtalis. Taxonomy (NCBI): domain Eukaryota; kingdom Metazoa; phylum Chordata; class Lepidosauria; order Squamata; family Natricidae; genus Thamnophis; species Thamnophis sirtalis. The sequence goes on along the minus strand of NW_028261383.1, from coordinate 74,099,331 downwards.
ACATTTTTCAGTACTGTTGCAACTTTGAACGGTCACGAAACAAAGTGTTGTAAGCTGAGGACCACCTGTATTGCCAGAATTCTCCAAGACTTTATAGCCCAAATCTTTCTACAATATATTAGACTGAGCAAGGCAACCTTTATGGTCAAGACAAAAATTGTCTGCCCATATTCGAGTTGTTAATAGTAAACAATAAAAACACCAAATTATAATCATGTGATTCTGCTTATCTTTCATCACAATACCAATCTTTTAACAGACAATCTAAGCTTGTCCAACCAAATCCCATGGAAGAACTTTCATTATGACTAACCCAAGTTCATTATCTGAACTATTTTTGCATGTTTATCTATTTAGAAGGAGGCAGGGACTCAAACATTTTGTATGACAGTTTTAAAATCACTCTGCATTTTACAGCAAATGGCTTCTGAAGAGAGAAAGTGTTAAATCAGTGACATCAGTGGGACAGGCTAAGTCATAATATTTCACTTTTGGGAGGATTATTTGTTTGCTTGTTTCTAAAAATGTATGAAATTCTGTTTTTGAAAGTACTCCGATTCAACTTGAAAGTGTCCTCCTGCTCCTGAGGTAACAGCTCATCTAATTCTGAGCAGTGAACATTTTCCAAAAGCCTTATCATTTGGCCTCTAAACATTACAGAGATTGTCTCAGCTGCCTCCTGCCAACGTGACTAGAATACCTGGCCTTCTTTGCTCATTTAAAGAGTGGCAAGTTTATTCTTATAACTACAAGGTAGGGTTTTGAAGGAAAGTTAAACAGCCTTCTCCCCTGCCCCATAATCACAATACCTATTTTCATCTTTGTAAGATGTTCTTAAAATTTCTTTCATTGTTAAAGCCTCTTGTCTTGGGAGAATCACTGGAGACCACACATACACCCCTCATTATGGTTCAGATAAAATTTGGCTTGTTATCTTTTTGGAAGATTGCTGGAGATTTATGTGACATTGCAGGAAGACAGTTGGTTTAGTCTACGGAAGCCAAGAAAAAGAGTCTGATAGCAACTGTTCAAACTAGAAATATTTTTTTTAAGTGTGTTCACTTTCACTTGTACATCTTTTAATGGGGGTCTCCAACCCCCAGGCCACATCCCACTATTGAATCATGGCCTATTTGGAACCAGGCCTCATGAGAGGAGGCTGGTGTGCACTCACAACTCAACTTCTGCAAGTTGACCCACCACTTGTGCAGCCTGGTTCCCCTCCCCGCTGCTGGGCCACCAGGCCTCAAAGGTTGAGGACAGCTCTTTTAATGCAAATTTATTAGCCTGGAAAAGTAGCTAATAAAAATCCTCCTGAATTTTCATTTCAGGTTTAGTTGTGGTTAGCTCTGGCATATAAGTTATATGTCTATGGAGATTCTCAATCATCCAGGTCATGGTTGTCCCAAAGGCTTTTTTCAAGAGGCAACTGGATTTCCAGAAAAAAAGCTTTGGGACATATATATTATACTTCTTTCAAATTACTGATAGTTTTCACTTAGTGATTGCAATTGGGAATGGCAACTTGGATGTCAAAGGAAGGGTTTTAACCCATTGTGCCATGGATTCTTGTGAAAGTAAATTTTGAGATTTTACTGCAGTGCCTTCCAGATGGGATGAAATATATTTTGGAATGGAATTTAGACAGAGTCTCCTTCTTGACGGAGGGGGGGAATAGAGAGAACAACTATCAAAATACTCTTAGAACTGAGGAGAAATTTCCTGACACTTAGAACAATTAATCAGTGGAACAGCTTGCCTCCAGAAGTTGTGACTGCCCCAACACTGGAAGTCTTTAAGAAGATGTTGGATAGCCATTTGTCTGAAACGGTATAGGGTTTCCTGCCTAGACAGGGGGTTGGACTAGAAGACCTCCAAGGTCCCTTCCAACTCTGCTATTGTATTGCACTGTATTGTATTGTATTGTACTCAGGAGTTGCACTGATTTCCCAAATAGTACAAGTTGACCAAGTATCCCTCCTTATTTTATCTTTTTTTTTAAAGGCACTTAAACCAATTTTCAACTTGGTGGAGAAAAGATTTCTTTACAGTGAACCCCTAAAGTAATAATGTTACTATGGCAAGTCTTTTCAAAACACAATCAAGGAAATAGATAAAATCTCCGAAACCATTTTGTAAAGCTGATGAAATAATACAGGTCTGATTTGGCCACTTTTCACCTGGCTTTTTCATTAAAAACAGAGAAGATATTTGCCAGTTTGGGGAACTATTTTCATAAAAGTACCAATCAATTGGAAAAGGTCTCCCAACCTCTGCTTCGGGGATCTTCTAAAAGACACTCTTCATTTGGATTTGGGCAAGTGCTGACTCCTTTTGTGCTGTTGTTGTTGTGGCACACAGAACAGTATGTTCAAGAGCTCTCTTGGGGGTGCTTACCAACTGCCAAATGTGATGTCAGGCCTTCTGCCATGTAATCAGAACTGAAGGAACCTGATGACTCCATTAAGTTCTGCTTCTACCATTACTGGCAATTTTAACACTGATGTTTCTTTGATGGATTATTGTTTTCCTGTTTTCCTTATTGCAAGCTGCCTTGGGAGTCTGGGTGTTTGGTATAACTGAAGAACAGCAAATGCAGTTGCTACTAAATAAGCTAAGGCAGCAAAGCAGACAATATGGGTTTGGAAATTGGCTAGAGCTAAATTTAAAAGACAGCAGGTTATTTAAAAGTTCAAAATTAGATACTGCAAAAAAATTGGCTAGCTGTTTTTTCTACGTGTATTGATACTTTCTCTCTTTGAAGGGAATATACATTTTCAGTTTCATAGTATATTCTTTACATCCAATTCACTAACTGCATTTTTTCCTTGTGTCAGGACAATTTACATAAATCAGCATTTAATAATAATATTTGAAAAAAATACTCTAGAGGAGGTTTTTTTTTTTTTTAACTCAGGGCTGAAATGCAGAGTTCTTACACTGATGATGGTACTTAGTGTGGTAATGCTCAGAGAGAACCAAGGACCCTGAAAAAAATACTCTTCCATTCAGGTCCATCAAGATACAAGTAATCCTTGTTTAGTGACAGCCTCATTTAACAACTATTGCAGTTACAACAATGATGAAAAAGTAAGTTTGTGACCAATCCTTATATTTATCACCTATGCAGCTCTGTAAAGCAAACGAAAGCTGAAGCAAGGTCATAAGCACAGTGATAGTTTTACTTAGTGACCACTTCACTTTGTGTAATAATAAATAACGAAGTTCAACTCTGATGCATCAAGCAACCAATAAAACCTCATGGATTATCTGTAAAGAATGAAGCTACAAGGCAGGAATCATTTGAATCCAGGCTAGAGAGAATTCTTGGATCAAGTGGCTTCCAAACGCATCAAGAGAACCTAGCATTTGTTGATCTGGCAAGATGGTAGTAGGAATGCTTGGAGAGCCCCTCGCCCAGAGGTGGGTTGCTCCCAGTTTGGCCCAAATCGGCCGAACCAGTAGTAGCAGCAGTGGGAGACTCCGCCTACCCACCCAGATGCTTCTGTGCATGCACAGAAGCGTTGTGCGCAGGAGCACACCCAAACTGGTAATAAAAAAATTGGCAACCCACCACTGCCCTGGTTGTACATGTGTATACATGTGTGTACACAAGTACATGTGCATGCGCACATGCACACACACACACACATACAAACACACTTTTATATATAAGGGCTATATTTATATATCCAGTTCACTAACTGCAATTGTCACTAAACAAGGATTACTTGTATCTTGATGGATCCAGTTGGGCAGCCAATAAATGTAATTAAAATAATGCTAATAATAGTTTACATCCTACAACAATATATTTAACACCATCAAACAAAAAGTCTATCCAATCTTTGGGAAGTAGTCAATAGGTAGATAAAAATGCCAAATCCAGTCTAAACATCTGGTTGCCTATGTGACCAACCATAACAATAATTATATTTATTTTGTAGCGTTATATTTGTTATACATTTAAATCTATTGCCACCCACAGTCACTGATTTAAGATGGGTAGCTATACTGAATGAATGAATGAATGAATGAATGAATGAATGAATGAATGAATGAATGAATGAATGAATGAATCTATCTATCTATCTATCTATCTATCTATCTATCTATCTAGCTACCTACCTACCTACCTACCTACCTACCTACCTACCTACCTATCTATCTATCTATCTATCTATCTATCTATCTATCTATCTATCTATCTATCTATCTATCTATATACTGTACCAGCATCCATTAGGATTGCAACTACCTATAAATATGATTAAATAATTTGAATTAAAACTGCAAGTCTGTAGATGATGTGCAGACCATCTAATGCAGCGGTGGTTTGCTCTAACAGTACCGGTATGTGGTCTGTTCGTGCATGCTCCGGACGTGCGCTGTGCACATGCCTGATGTGCACTGCACATGCATGCACAATCCACCGCCTCTGAGACAACCAGTTTTGGGGCTCGTGCAGGCATTGCACACCGTGCACACATGTGCACTTTACCATTTGCCATAAAAACAGCTATAGCACGTGGGCAGGTGGGTGGGCCAAAAGAGCCACCATGCTGGTATGCTCTCCGCTGCTCCCAGCCACTACTGGTACAGCTGTACCGGGCCATATCTGCAGCAACCCACCACTTATCTAATGGATCACTACCTCTTTCAAACCATGAAAAGAAATTCTTCCTTTGCATTCTTACCCCTTTTTTCACCTTCATTATCTTGTCTTTCTTGCACATGGGTGCATGATGTCATTAAAGTCACTCAACTAAATTTCATTAATTAATTAAAAATTAAACTAAAATTCAGTTAATGGAAGGGGCCATTAAAGTATTTATACCAAAGTAGAGTAGGTTGTGTTTATAATTCAATCATCCATAGATCTGAACCAATAGCAGAGCACTAAGTTCATGGCACATGACAGGAAATACTGAGTTGGCGTATAATTTGAGAAAAGATGAACACTTTCCAGAAACCATTGGAAAAGTTGACACTATTTTCAAACATAGCTAAAACCAAAGAAAACAAACCAGAATATGTTCCACTGCATCCTTAAAAAAAACCTGGCCCTGGCCTATATCTCAATACCACGGAATGTAATTATTCCATTTAAATGAAATGCTGTGAAGATACAATTCCAAATGATGTGCTGACTTTATAAAACTGAACTTGACAATGTTTATTGCATATAATCAAAGCCTTGCTTAGTAAAGTTTGTACTGCAGAATATACTGTCATTCCTAATCAGCCACAATCAGTTTTGAATTGTGTAGAGGAGGAACAGCTAACTTCTTTAGGCTTTTAATAGGAACTAGAAAGGGAAATTTGTCATATGCACATTTCTCTTCAAAAGATTCCAGTCACTATAGATTGGAGCTGAAAAAGTGCTCCATTCCATTTAGCTTTTCCCCTAAATGGATCTCCCAATTCTATTTTTACAAGCTAAAGTGTCATTCCCATAAGCAATTGTAATTCTAGCAAAGAATTCTGTCAGGGGAATGCAATAGAAACTGAAATGCAGCTGCACTGAAACTATTAACAGACATGCATTCATTCCACATGCAAAATGAACACAGAAGAAGGATGGCTGATTTAACATCCATGATCAATGTTGACTAAAGGAAACAGTTCAGTTTGCAGCTATAACAAACTTGTGCACTGTTTTTGTAAGTAAGTCCCATTGAATATAAGTGAGGTATATTTACTTCAAATGAAAATAAATGTAGATTTAGAATATCACTATGAAAATCCTTAGGATGTTAGAAGGATAAGAGGTTATCATAACTGCAAAAGTTTCTCAATAAAATAAGGAAGAAACTGTTAAAAAGAGGGACTCAAGACCAACTCACTAATTTGGATATCCAGTTGGCTACCATCATATTTGTAATTTACTGAATGAATTTGCCCAACACACTTTGATATGCATTTCCAAGAAATTTCATATCAAAACAAGGTAACATAATAATAAAGAAGCACAATATAAAGGGGGAAAGATCTACCAAACTAGAAAGCCAAGGAAGGTGAAAAATAGCCTTCACCAACATCTATTAACTACTATCTTGTTAAATTTCAGTGAATTGGTGCCACAACTAAGTAGGCCTTCTTCTAAATCATAATGTGACTCAGTCAGACAGGAGAACTCAGAAGATTATCTCACAGCTTTTAGAAATAAATGCACAAGGAATCACTGTTTCTCTAACTGAGGGCTTAAGGCTAGATGAGATATATGAAATGAGTATTATTAGGAAGATAGATCAGTCCTCTATATATATCCCTTTCTGGAAACAAACACAGATCATCTGAGAAGACTTTTTAATTTCGCCTCCTTCAGAAAAACAGATGTCATCATTTTGTATAAAATACATGATTTCCAACTGCTAGGTTGGCAGAAGCTGGGACAAGTAATAGGAGCTCACTCCATTACGCAGTGCTAGGGATTCGAACTGCCAAATTGCTGGCCTCGCGTGCCTTGACAAATGGCTCTGCGTGCCACCTGTGGCACGCGTGCCATAGGTTCGCCATCCCGGCTATAAGATCTCCTGGGAGGACCCGTCTATCCCTTCTATCGTGTTATATATTTACTGAGTCTTGAACTAGAACAGGAACTTTGAACACAGGAAGTTTGAAATGTCAAACCGTGACACCTGTTGTAAGTAGGCCAAGTCAGTTGGAGGTCTCACTTGCAGGTCAGGAATATAGCTTAACCACAAAAACCAGAATGAAACTAGTGTTTCCTCCATGCTTTTCTGCCTAGCAATAAGGAACCTAACCAATTGAAATGCTTTAATATTGCCGTGTTTTTGATGCTTTGAACACACTATAAGAACGCATGTTTGGATTAGAACGTTGTTCAGATGTTGGAAATTGTTATCTCTATCTGAACCATTTGGCCAAATAAAGCTTTTTCTTGATCTCGCAGTCCAAATCTCCTGATTTTCTGCAACAATGTGATCACCATTTGTAACTTTCCCAACCACCTTCCAACAAGCAAAATCGAAGGGGGAAGCCAGATTCACTTTACAACATCATGATTTACTTTTAACTGCAATGATTTGCTTAACAGATGTGGCAATAAAAAACATAAAATGGGGCAAAATTCACTTAACAACTGCCTAGCCAATTGGGCTCGGCTGTCGTTGTAAATTGAGGACTACCTGTATCTTGTTCTTCTCATTAAAAAGGAGCTATCAAAACAAATCCAACATATGGATTTAGTTGATGAACCGTGATGGCGCAGTGGTAGGAGTGTAGTACTGCAGGCTACTTCTGCTGACTGCTAGCAGCCTGCAATTTTGCAGTTCAAATCTCACCAGGCTCAAGGTTGACTCATCCTTCCATCATTCCAAGATGGGTAAAATGAGGACCCAGACTGTTGTGGTCAATATGCTAACTCTGTAAAACCCTTAGAGAGGGCTGCAAAAGCAATGTAAAGCGGTATATAAGTCTAAGTGCTATTCTAGTGCTAAGTGATATAATGTTCAATCTTCTTTCTTTGTCTCTTGAAGATAATGTGGAGATTTAATTTTAATTCTTTTAGTCAGGGGCAAAAAACCTTTGGAGGTCTGTTACATTTAGGTAGAGTTATTGTTTTACTTTTTCCCCTTGGTGTGTTTCTCCACATTTGTAGTTCCCCAATAGTATCTCGTGTGTTTGATCCACTTACTCTCCCTCAGACCAGTTTTCCTCAGAAAGGATAAAATGAGAGGAGGCTTGTCCTGAATCTGACCTCTCAGAGAAAATGTGGGATACAACTGATGTAATACATACCTAGAAAATACCAGCATTCTTTAATATTGCAGTAATATTAAAGGTATGGAAATGCTGGTCCATTTTGTGTTTGATTCACCTATGCATGATATTGAACAAATTGCTGGGCCACTAAATATGTCTTAAGGTGCCATGCACAACTGATGGCCTATATTTTCAGATTGACAGTCTAAATCATATTAAGTTTAGACTGGGATCAGCTGAAGTGTTTTTTTCTCAGGAGGATCATATGGATTAGGCAATTAATCAAAGCTTATACAAAGAAGGAAGAGGAAATCTGAATTAAAGTGTTAATGGCCTTTAGCTTTTCTTCTTCCAGCAGGGCATGGAAGCCTCAGCTGATTATCCTATTCACCCTAATGGCCAATTTTTGTATTCAGTCTTTATTCAAATATGTTAAGGCAGGATAATCTATTTTTATTGGCACTGTGAGATGGGAGGGTTCTGTTGTTGGGGCACAGGCAATACCAATTAATAAGTTTATCCTTTTCCCACAGTTATTTTCAATAAATAAGCCATTAGATCCCAGTAGCTGCTTTGTCCCTAATGCAATGGGGCGAATGAGAATGGCAAAGTATTATCTACTTAAGTAAGTGCTTGGCCTGGACACTATGTCCTTTCATAAAAAATAAATCTTACCATCTATTAAAACACTTGCTTGTTACGTATTCATTTAGATTCTCCCATGCATCTGAGTAAGATATAATTGGGATTTGCTGACTGGGAAAGGGGGATAAAATGTCGCTGAATACTCAGGAGAAAAGAAAATACAAGTATAGTCAGAGCTGGATTAAGAAGTGACTTTTTGCAAAGGCAGTTGAGGGTTTTCAGAGAACATTACAGAGTCCAGATTAGCGATCATATGTAATTCTTTCCATATTTTCTTTTGAATGCCGCTTTGTATTTGGAACTTAAAAGTTACACTAGTTTTGATGAAAAATCATAGATCAATTTTTGCACTTTTCGTGGATTTTAATTTGAATCATTAAAGTTTAGAAACTTCTCAAATAGCCAGCGAGAAGATCCATCTTCTATAAATATCAAAGAAAACATCTATCCTCTGCTGACATGGGTTCAGTCTTTTAAATGTTCATAATATATATACTCTAGCTCCAAGAGCAGTCTCTATTTCTCTTTTTAGCTACAGTATGTACTATCAAGTCAATTTTAATTCATCATGACTTTATGGACAAATGTTCATTATCTTGGCCCATCTCTAGTAGTAACTTCCTATAATGTTATCCCATACCTTCTTAATCCCATTTATCTACTGTATTTGTTGTTGTTTTTTCTTACCCTAAGACTGCCAAGAATAATCTGACTGGCTCAAGGTTGACTCAGCCTTCCATCCTTCTGAACTTGGTAAAATGAGGACCCAAATTGTTGGGAGCAATATGCTGACTTTGTAAAACACTAAGCTAGGGAGGACTGTAAAGCACTAAGAAGCAGTATATAAATCTAAATGCTATTGTCATTTCTAAGGAGAGGACAGGCTATTACCCACATGTGCTCCAGGTGGCTGCTCTTCATGAGGAGATTGACAGATAGTGGTTTTTCATGTGTTTGAGCATTGGGAGATGCCGGAATTGGCCATCTTGCTTGCAACTGCAGCAGGGACTTTTAAAGAACACTAAGTTTGCAAACCTCACTTTCTAATTGTTTTCAAAAATTTCTCATTACCTATTTCTAAGCTATTGGAGCCCTACAGATCTACAAGTCTGAAACACCAGTTGAGTCTGTCTTCAATTCTGAATGAAATAAAATTGTATTCTATTTATTCTAAAATTTATTCCATTTAAATTATTTTATAAGCTTAAGAATTTAAACAATCCAAAAATAAGACTATGATCTTCGAATTTTAAATGAGCTAAGAAATAAAACAGGAATATTGTAACTTTTACAATAATGCTTTTGGAATTAATTATAAAGAAAAAGCAGTTTCTTGTGTGAAATAGATTCTGTTTTGGTTTTGACAAGACAAAACGAAGATATGCAATTTTATGGTTTCAAAACATGGGCACTAGCGAGAACTAAAGTTTTTAGGTAGAGGCAATATTTAAAAAACTGTAAAATGTTGCAAAACATTCTAAAAATGAAACCTTTGAAGAATTTAATTAGAAAATAATAGCCACAGTTTCAACAGTGTCAGTAATGATATCAGTTTCTATGGATAGGCTAAGGATATGAGCTGAAGAGAGAAATATTTGTAACTTTAAAGGGGCTCAACATTAAATGTACTTATACATGTTGTGATGATGGTTGGAAGTCACTTCTTTATTTCGTTTCTCTTTATTCTTTCGTTTCTCTTCTCCTTTTTGTCTTGAGCCCTGGTGGCACAGTGTTTAGAATGTAGTATTGCAGGGTAATTCTGCTGACTGCCAGCAGTTCGATTCTGACGGTTCAGGACGAAAGGATGGAAGACTGACTCAGCCTTCCAGCCTTCCAAGGTCAGGAAAATGAGGGCCCAGATTGTTGGGGGCAATATGCTGACTCTGTAAAACCACTTAAAGAGGGGCTAGAAAGCACTGTGAAGTGCTATATGTCTAATTGCTATTGCTATTCTTGCACCCTTTATTCCTTTTCCTTAAAGAAAATATCCTCTTTTCTTTAAGTTTAATTTGTGTTACAGTTTACCATTATAATCAAAACTCTTAATGAAAATTTTATTTTTTTTAAAATCCTTCTCTTCTAAATCTTCTTTATTTTCAGGTAACAAAGAGGTGCCATTTGCGTATCTAAATTGCTAGTTTTTCTAACTGCTGCTTCAATTTCAACTGTCATCTTGTCCAAACCTGCCATATATTATATAGCTGTATTATTTGACATGGGGAGTATAGACATTTTGCTTCTGTCTTTTCCCTATTACAAACCACTCTGTTTCTTCAAACCCGATTCTTACAATAGTTTCTTGTTCATTATAAAAATTCCTCAGAATAATAATCAGATGTTTTGACACACCCATCAGCCATAATTCGTTTCACTTTCTAGCGTGATCACCAAGTTAAACGCTTTACTGGAAGTGAAGCAAACACAGATTTCTTATGCATGTTGTCTTCTTCTCTTCATTACCTGTCTTATGTTAACTATTTGATCTCTTGTCTCTCAGTCTCTCAGAAAACTATACTCTCTTAGCACTTTTTTCTTCATGGTTTTATTCTTCTTCAGAGGCTCTTAAGTCAAATATGAGGAATTAATTCGATAGTTCTGTTCAGCATCCTAACCTCTGTATGTGTATGTGTATACATGCTTACAAATATATTGGCTGATTTCACACAAGCTTAACCTTACACTTTTAATTCGTAAAATGCAAATTTATTTGTTTACATAAGATGTTTTGCCCAAGCAAATAAACGATCTTTAACCCAGTGGCCCAGCTGATTTAGCATGTCAAATCAATGCCTCTGTTCCCAGAACATACATAATCATAAATTAAGAAAGTCTATCTTAACACCATTCTGTTAATCCAACTAACAGATGTTTTTGCATAGAGAATTGTTAACATTAACGATCAAATCCCATCTATTTTAATTCAATGAAAGCCTTGTCACCCATTCATCAAATAATAAAGCACATTTGATACAGAATGTCTATTTCTCCAAATATTGCTGGCGGCCTCTTTAAGTCATTTCTCCTAAGGATATTTTCAAGTAGGGGAAAGATGAATGAATAGTAAATATCCTAGCTAGTGCATGAAGCAATCTGGGCTAAATTTGTACCATATGAAGATATAAATATGCAAGATACTTGATTAGATTATCTGATTGCAAAAAGTCATACGAAACTATTTCCGGCTTAATAATATTGGCTTGCTTTTGTGCCTCATGAAAACAACCTAAACAAAGGGAGACAATGTGAATTAAGGTTTGGAAATCCTGATGAATAGATGGTGCCTGTGTTGGATTTAAAGGTTATGTGTGATCTAATAAAAGTCTTGCCAGATAAGATTGCTCATATTTTAAGCACCAGTCAAAAAAAATATATCCTAATTGGAATGCATAGACTGATTCCTTGTCTTATCTCCAGCCACAAAGATTAGGGATACTTTGTCATATTTTATTTCCTATGAAAAGCCACTTCATTGCCACAAGTATTTTCTTTTCTCAAAATAATCAAGTTCTATAGAAGTTCAATACATATTTAGAAACAGCACTGGACCACCATTGCAATTAACACTAAGATATGTCTTTCTATGCAAGGCAGAAAAAAAAGACAGTCAACTGAGAGACTGTCTCAGGTTAGGTTATAACAGTGGTCCCCAGTCTTTCAAGGAATAGTGGGAGTCTCTGGAGTTTTAAGAGCATTTCCATGAAAAAAGAAAAATAGTGTGGAGGGAGATCTGCAGTTTGACAAAATGGCTATCATGGATTACACACACACTCCACATCCTAAGTTCTGTTGTGCCGAAATGCTCCTACCCATCCATGCTTGCACATTGATACTCATGAGAGCTATGGTATGGATCCCAGATTTAGTAGATACTTATGAAATAGGAGAAAACAGTTTGTGTACAGGAATGTACGAAGTATTAGGCAACCAAAGCTCTAATATTATTCAGCATCAGTCCAAAAAGTTTTAGATCCCCCCCCCCGATGATTTTATTATAGGAGCCATGCTGATGCAGTGGTTAGAATGCAGTATTGCAGGTTAACTCAATGCCCACTGCCATGGATTCAATTCTAACTGGCTCAAGTTGACTCAGCTTTCCATCCTGGAAATGGATAAAATAAGGGCCCAGATTGTTGGGGGCAATATATTGACTCTGTAAACCCCTTAGAGAGGGCTGTAAAAGCGCTATGAAGCGGTATATAAGTCTAAGTGCTATTGCTATAGGTTGGAACCATAAAAGATAATAGAATTTAACAAAGAAAGAGAAAAAAAGAATTGCAAAAAATAAATGTATAAAAAGATACATACGCACACAGTATTAGGAAAATGATTTCCCACTCTCTAAACAATTCCCTAATCTCTCCTTTTAGCTATAGACTAGACTAGACTAGAATAGAATAGACTAGAATAGAATAGAATAGAATAGAACAGAATAGAACAGAATAGAACAGAATAGAACAGAATAGCAGAGTTGGAAGGGATCGTGGAGGTCTTCTAGTCCAAGCCCTGTTTAGGCAAGAAACTCTACACCACTTTAGACAAATGGTTATCCAATCTCATCTTAAAAACTTCCAGTATTGAAGCATTGACAATATAAAACTCATCATCTCAAATACCAATCCAAGGAGTTTGGAGATAAATAAACTCTACCACCCTTCTTCCACCATCCATTGTTATTCCTTCAACTTCCTTTAGTTACTAGCAGTGATAAAACATTCCCCACAGGAACTAGGTCAATTGATGAGTGGGCTGCCATAGAAATAGAAGAAATACATTAACAATAAATGTTTCCTTTCTACATTCCAGGTCATGGAATGGCAGATCCAGACAGTATTATTTCCTGTTTATTCCAAGAATCAAACTTATGAATTAATCAGTGGGTTTTTTTACGGCTTTTCAATGACTGTTCTTTGATTTGGCCTCATAGGTGGGAAAGTGGAAGCATGGAGCTTATAAAAGCTCACACTAATCTTATTACTTATTGAAACAGACTTTAGCTTTTATTTCTAATCAGTCAACAGTTTGGTCATTTTAAAGCTATTGCACAATACATGATTAACAAGGTCATTGGGGCTGCTATATAACTCTGTCTTCTCTTCTACAACTGTAGAAAAGTTATTTTCAATGCAAGACCAAAATATATTATGGTACATAAGCCTTTAAATTCTGGGCCATCTTACATCATTAAGTGGGATCTGATCCCTACTGTTTTACTAAATAATGTTTTCTTAATGTACTAAGAATTGACTATTTAGCAGAGTCAATTTCTTCAAGGTGAAAGAAAAATTCTCCACACGGTATTGTTTTCTGGCCCTTTTTCAATGCTGCTAGATAGAAAACCTCAGGGAAGGATAATTATCCTTTAGATGTCCATCCCAACTCTGTGACCTCACATTTTTGGAAATAACGTTGCCTCTTCAAGATATTGATCATTTCTGCATGAAAGCCATCCAGCAATCTCTGCAGCAATAAACCATTTATGGAGATAGGATGTTTCATTGAAGAGATGGGCAGCATATACATTTAATAAATAAAAATGAAAAATATTGTTGAAAAAAAGAATTGGGGTGAAGAAATGATGCGAGTAGAAGGAACCAAAATATGGTCAACCTTTTTTCCCCTCTCATTTGTCATCTGGAATGAAAACTGGAAGGAGGAAGGAGAACCATGGCAAGCAAAAATGTTTCAAGCTGAACCTGAAATATACCAAAATAGGGAGTTGGTCAGGAGTCCAGTTTGCTCTATCCCCCAGCCAATTTCACTTGTCATTAAGCAAGCATTGGAACCATTTGCAGCAGCAGGCCTGGGATATTTCTGGCAGAATCAAGCTTCCATGACTGGCCCATAGTCATTCTGAGAGCTGCATGATGGAACAAGGATGAGAACTAAGTTCTCCCATTACATCAGAGCCCAACTCAATCTGGCTCAAGCTGCCCAAGTTAGAGATAGTGGGAGTTGGACACAGGGAGAGACTGGAGAAGGTTAAGTTAGGCAGCTACTTTAGACATTGTTACATATTTTTTAATAACTGTCTATAGAGATTCTCAGTCATCCAGGTCATGGTGGTCCCAAAGGTGTTTTTTCAAGAGGCAACTGGACTTTCTTGTTTTTCTTTGAAGACATTTTGCTTCTGGGTGGTGGAGAATGGAAGGATTTATGTGTATTGCAGACAGCTGGTCATTTGCATTCTTTTAGAGAGTCATTAAGGTTATTTTGAGGTTTATCTGTGCAAATGGATGTAGAGCCTTCTTGGAACTGCTGAAAAGACTTGTTATAGATTGTGGATAGATGATGTCATATCCCTCCCCCTCTGTTGAGTGAGGACTGTTTAATTCTGACATAGATGGCCTCTTTGACCCCCTCTATTAAACCAGTGATCCTCTCTATCCAAAATGTGGACGATGCTGTCTTCAAGAGAGTGGCCTTTGTCTTTTAATTGCAGATGGACTGCTGAATTTTGTCTGATGGATTTGTCCTCCTATGTTGTGCCATGTGTTTAGTTTTATAATAATGATACTCATTATGGTCTCCTGCTTGAGCAGGGGGTTGGAGTAGAAGACCTCCAAAGTCCCTTCCAATTCTGTTATATCATGGGTGTCAAACTCACATCACGTTGCCATCACATGACGTTTCGCTATGTTTTTCCCAATCATGAAGCTGGGGTGGCCGTGTTCTATGCATGATACATCTGGCCCACAGCCCGCCAGTTTGACACCCCTATGTTATATTCTATTAATGATCAACAAGAAAGTATGGCAAAATGAAAGAGACGAAAAACCCACTTCCCACCAATGATAAAACGAAAGGATTTGCTTCTAATATTGTGCCTTATTCACACTGCAAGAAGGCAAGGGCTGGAGGGATATCTGCCATAGGAACCAGATGACAGTAATTAAATGTTTTTCTGCTTCACATCTGGAAATGACTCCCTTCCCAGTTTCCCTTGGTTGATGAGGAAGAAGAATACAATAAGCATGCATGAGGGAGAAACTTCGCTGGGATTAAGAAAGAATAAATTGCTGCAGAGCTGAACTGTGTTGTTGTTTTTTGAAACAGCATCTGCGTGGGCTGATGAAGCCCAGGTTCTGAAAAAGCTCACCACAGTAAAATATGCAGGCTGGCACTGCCTGAATCATTGGGAAGAAGTTGTTCATCTGACGTAACATCTGTGGGTTGATCAATGGAAAGCCACCTACCTGAGGCTCCGCAGCCCTAGGGCCTAATTCCTTCTGAAGGGAAAGTTGCTTAACATGATGTGTTTCTTTTATGCTCCCTTCTTGGGGAAAAGACCAGAGTGGTTCTTACCAAAAAAACACAAAGACCAGGCCTACAGGACACCCTAAGCATTAGTATGGTTAGCTATAGCACTGAGGTCCTAACCCAAACCATAGATTAAATTATAATTAAGGCAAGATCCCTTCACCACAATTTGTACCCAGGATTTGGTTGTGAACTGCCCTGTGTGTCCATGAGCCTCTATGTATCATCCTGACCCAGATTACTGGGAGGAGGTGGATAACTTATATTTAACTCATCCTTCCAGCTAACAGTTAACTGTGTGGTTCTAACCCCAGTGAGGCTACTGATTGCTCTTTTTGTTCCCAAAATGGTTTTTTGGGGGGGAAAAGAAAATTGTAGATTTTTAGACAGGAAGCTGAAAGTAGGCATTGTTTCCCATATGGTCTGCCTAACCCACAGCTACAGATAAACTTGCTTAGTAAATTATATCAATCAGCTTAGAATATAGGCAATTCCATTTTAGTTCTTGGTGAATTCCCAGAACAAGGGTGAGCAGCCTGTGATCCTCAGGGCATTGTTGAGTTCCTTTAGACCAGGGGTGTCAAACTCACATTGTCATGGCAGTGTCATGTGACCTATCAGGACTTTTTAAACCCCTTCACTAAACCAGGCTGGGGCAGGGCCACCATGTTTGCTATCCCCATGTCTGCTTTAGACCTAATTTAATTGACTTATTGATACAGATTGGGTCATATGCAATTCCAGCCCTACAAAATAGGAGAAGACATCTCATTGGTTATGTATCTTCAAGACAGTCACATTGTAATCTACAATAACTAAACTACAGTTTGACCCCATTAGAAATCAAGCCTATAGTTTGCTCTTCTTGCAAAGTAAATGCCTGTTTTTCACAATTTTCTTCCTTCCTTCCTACCCAGCCATTGGGCACAGAAGTAACACCACTCCTCAAACTAAGGAAAAGATTGAATGAACTTCAATTTCCAAATCATTTTATTTGTTAAAGAATTCAGCACTTGGGAATCAGAAATGAAAGGATGCACTTTAAAATCAAACAAAACATAACGTTTACTAACTCAAACTGAACAGATCTAGCTTTGGTGTAAACATACTTTAACCAAAATCTGTCTAGAAAAATCTTTTAACCTGGGGATCATGGTGGTAGAGGGAGAACTAACGCATCCTCTTTCTAAGAACAGTTAGAGAATACAAAATGCTGGCACGCATAACTTGCTTACCCTTCCCATAAATATCTGCTTGGCCACTGTGGGAACAAGATGGTAGGCCTTTGGTCTGGTTCAACTTGATTCAGGAATTAAGTGAATTCCAATCACAACTGCAAAAACTAACTATGGTTCTGATCCCAAGCTATAACTGGGTAGCTCATCAGTAAGTAATTATTTCTACATGAAAGAGCTAACACCATCAAGTTAAAAGTTTATTTGCATCATGCTGACATCTACATGTAAAACCTCAGAGTGAGGAGAGATTACTTGGAGTAAGGTCCATTGAGAGTGACTATTGCTAACTGCATAGATTTGCCTTATAAAATTTGTGGAGCTTTAACCAAAAATCCCCATCCAGAATATATAGCCTTGGAAAGACCAGAAAAACTTAAAAGGTTTTCCTATTTAAACAGAAATAACAGGAACAGCATCATGACTGTAAATATCCAGCTTCAGGTTGATTATTTTCTTCATTCTGTTGACCTGTAACAAAAAAGGAGTAAAATATGAATAATTACCATTATATATAGCTCATTACCAATAGCTCATTATCTAACGAGTTTGCTGGAGCAAGGAGGGTCCAGCTATTTCATCTGGCCTCCTACCAATGATATTGCTCTGAACAGTTTTGTTAGGATGCATTTTCTCCCTGTTTGTTCTCTTGTCCTAGCAACCCATTACAGGTCTAACTCACCAGCTGTTAAAACATTACAGATCAATATTGTGGCCATACACATTTCATGAATGATTCAGAAGTGCTTCTGATCTCATGTGAGAACAAGGCCAGCATTTCCCTGATATTCATCAAAGTCTTCCCCAACCCCCACCCCTTTCAGGCTTATGTGTCTGAAAAAAAGAGGTTACTGCTTAAGGAATCTATCTGTCCAAGTTGATGCAATACTTAAAATATCCCCCATTTTTTCCCAAGCTGTAATAGAAGCCTGGAAAAAAACATGCATGCTTTAATGAATAGCAGAAGGGCACTAAGCTCCATCTAAAAGCGTGTGATTCAAAGCCACTTCTGTATATAGAGTGAGAAGGGTGACAAATAAATTTGATAATAATTTGATATTATTTTTGAAGCGTGTCTCACACTTCGTTAACATAACAGTAATTCATAGCAAAGGAGGTGATGTAAAATCAACCTTGCAGTTAATTTATTAACATGCATGAAAGGAAGAGTCAAACAATCCCTCCCCCCTGGATTCCAATAAAGAAAAGGCTGCTTTAAATGCAGCCTGTGGACTGAGAAGTGCACTCTGGACTCTGCTAACAGCCTCTATCTATTGTTGGAAGCTTCTTGAATTTTTAGTTGAGCAGTTCATCCCATAATATAAAGCACGGAAAAAAGTTGCTGACACAAGGTAGCTGTCTCCTCTTCCAGGTTATCCCTGCATTTAAAGTTAGAAATCAAGTATGTAAATCCCACGACCTTCCAGGATTGAAGGTGTGCATAAATGGATTGTAATCCCATCGAGCCCAGATATGATGCCCCAATAAAGAGCTCAGTATTTCTGCCTGCTTTAACTTCAAATAGAAGGCAAACCAGATGACCACCAAAACAGATTATGGACTGCATTCAGTCTACTGTCCTGCAGATTGGGTAGGCTTAGTCCACAGAAGAAGGGGGTGGCAAGAAAGCACTGAGTTGTTGTACCATCTGCAGAGAGCAAATGCACAAAAACAACACATCTACACTTCTAAATTAGAACTGGGTGGGTGCCTTTTTAAAGCAAAATAGGCTAGCAGCCCCTGTTCCTGCTGCAGGTGGCTACTAAAGAAACATTTATTGCAGTGCCTAACATCTGGAAAGACTCCCGGGGAACTAAGAGGGCCTCTTCAGTTCCATCTATAAAAAGCACTTCTGGCTGGCAGGCATTTAACTCTGAGAGGTACCTCTCTAGGGCTCCTATTATAAGAACTTGAGAAAGGATGGAATGGTGTGACAGGTTAAGTGGCAGAGGTTAAGCAAATCTGGTTATGGATGGAAGATCCATTTGCTGTGGAAATTACAGAAGTATCTTGTACTAATATGATTAATCAGATATCAGCAAGGGTTTTTTTTTTTAACTGAGAGCTTTTTGGGGAAAAAACTCTTTGATTAAAGGAGAATAATAATGATAATATGCTTTAATTTATATGCTGCCGGAATCTCAATAACCTTGGTTAGTTTACAATTGTAAAAAAAAAAATAAGATCAAAATACAATAAGGTCCCACAAAAACAGCACAAAAGAGCATTATAGTATAAGGATGAACTGACAAGGGAAAAATAGTATAGAGTTAACAATAGTAGAAATAATATACTATTTTTCCTAATTCCCAATAATATATTCTAGTCCTGAATTTCAATATTTCACATAGAATGATACCACAGTGAGAGTTGAAAAATAAAAGTAATCTGATGTCTAGTCATTCATTTAATTGTCCTTTCCATTCATGTTTTCTTTGTAATTTCATGAGCTACACTTAGTTTTCTGATCTTTGATTGCTTCTTCAAAGACTTCCCCCTGCAGGCTTGGATATGAGATCTGTCTTAAAGAGACATATATTCAGCAAGTTGCAGAATAATTCTAGTCCTAATCTGTTTAGCAAAAATAAACTCACAGTATTTCTCTCCATGCCAATGTTCTTAGTGTCTTTCCTCTAACATCTGCAGATCAGAGCTAATAATAATAATACCCTAACTTACAAAACTGCAAGTATTAGTTTCCTTGTTTGCTAGATTTCTATCCCATCTTGCCTTACTGAAATCTACAAGAGTCCATTGGACATTTAAAGCTAATATATTACTTGAGATATCTTTAAAAGAAACACAGGTAGTATTTGACTTACAACAATTCATATAGTGACTATTCAATGTTACAATGTCACCAGTGGTGGGTTGCTGCTGGCAATACTGCTGGTTCAGTGCGCGCAAAAATTTTGATGGGTACAAAAAAATGTGCGTGTGGGCACATTTGCACATAAATAGGTCTGTGCATGCGCAAAAGTTAAAAAAATAAAAAAGTAAATTTCTGCAATGAAAATTGTTCTGTGCATGCACAGAACCAAAAATCAAGATGGTGTTGCCATAGGAGAACCGGTTCAGGGGCGTGGCAGGCCTGAGTGGCTGCCGGTTCTAGGGTCCCATGCTACCAAACCACTACTGGTTCAGCAAAACTGGTCTGAACCAGTAGGAACCCACGACTGAATGGCACAGGGAAAAAAAGACTTTTTCACACTTACAACCATTGCCACATCCTAATCAAAATTCAGACGCTTGGCAACTGGCTCATATTTATGACGGTTGCAGTGCCTTAGGGTCATATGATCCCCTTTTGCAACCAAAGCAAATGGGGAAGCTGGATTCACATAACAACCATGTTACAAACTTAACAACTGCAGTGATTCACTTAACAACTGTGGCAAGAAAAGTCGTAAAATGCGGTAAAACTCACTTAACAAATGTCTCCCTTAGCAACATACATTTTGGGCTCAATTGTGGACATAAGTCAAGGACTAAGTGTACTGTGTTCCAAAGTCCCACAATGATTATAATTTTTTTAAAAGATAGAGGTTTTTCCTGTAACAATCAATGAGATTGTAAAATATGAATTAAAGAAGCAATGCCTTTTTTCAACATAATTGGCAAAACAAAGTTGTAAATAAACGCAGATATATTTCTTAAGTAAACATATAAAAGGCAGATGCTTTATCCACTGTTGACTTTTATCTCATTGAATCTTAAGATCTGTCAGTTCTTGATGGGGCAGCCTGAGTATGTTCCAAATCTTTTGGCCAAGCCTCACCTCCATTGTTTCTGTTTCCTCCTTTATTATCTCTGACTGACTGCTATCCCCAATCTGTGCTGACATCCTCCCTACTCCTGACAATTAAAGGTTGGATCATTCCTGCCATGATGCCATCTTGGAAAGTTGTTGCACAGTCTGTGGTCAAAGTAAATTAAGGTGAGCCCGCCTGGATGAATTCCCAGACAAGATAATTAGGAGTGGGCAGATAATGCCCCTCTGAGATCTGAGTCAGGAAGGAAGGAACAAAACCAAAAAAAAAGGAAATGATAGAAAGTGCAGGAAGCTGAAATGAGTTCATTTTTTGACAGAAGCTCAATCATTTTAATATGCAGTTTGAAAAGTGCTCCTGTTGTGCTGCTCCTGCTGATGGGAAAATGGCTAAAAAACAGAGCTCAAGTATTCCTTTTGATTTGTAAACACCTAATCTCATCAACTGGGGACACATGACTTGCTAAAATTATTTTGGGTTTGGTTGCTTCGTACACCAGCCATTGGTGTTTATAAACCATGATTTATAGCTTACTATGATGCATGATTCCAGCTTATTGTAGTTCAATAAGCAAACCACATTTAAGTAAACCAGGGCTTATTATGATGCATGTATAGCCATAGCAATAGCACTTAGACTTATATACCGCTTCACAGTGCTTTACAGGCCTCTCTAAGCGGTTTACAGCATATTGCCTCCAACAATCTGGGTCCTCATTTTACCCACCTCGGAAGGATGGAAGGCTAAGTCAACCTTGAGCCTGGTGAGATTCAATCTGCCAAACTCCTGGCAATCAGCAGTCAGCAGAAGTAGCCTACAGTACTGCACTCTAGCCGAGGTGGCGCAGTGGTTAGAGTGCAGCACTGCAGGCTACTTCAGCTGACTCAAATCTCACCGGCTCAAGAGTGACTCAGCCTTCCATCCTTCCGAGGTGGGTAAAATGAGGACCTGGATTATTGGGGGCAATATGCTGACTCTGTAAACCGCTTAGAGAGGCTGAAAGCCCTATGAAGCGGTATATAAATCTAAGTGCTATTGCTATTGCTCTAACCACTGCGCCACCATGGCTCTTGTATAATTTATGTATAATTTCAATATCTGGACCTTCAGGGTAACTTCCGTGCGTGTGATGTTGGGAATGAGATTAAGAATATGATCTTTTTATGACTCTTTAGCTATCCCTGCATATTAACATGTATAGTGTTTTCAAACATTCCAAGACTTCAGTAATAAAATATGGTAATAGTAGTGAAGATGAAAAATGAATGAATTCTCCTAATTTGGAGCCAGGTTTATATATCCATCAAGGTAGGCATGAAATGCTCTAATCTTCGCTATCACTTCTGAACCGGGAGCGCTCATGTGCTCGCTTCGCTTGTGTGCAGCGCTTCTGCGCATGTGCAAAGCAGCCGTGATGACGTCATGGGTGGGTAGACGGAGCCTCCCACCGCTGCCACTATCAGCAGAATACCACCTCTGAGTCAAGGCACCAGGAAGAAACCAGAGATCCTGATTTAGGCACAAAACCAGCTGGGTGACCCTGGGCCAGTCACTCTCTCTCAGTCCCAGGAAGAAAGGCAAACCACTTCTGAAAAATCTTGCCAAGGAAGCTGCAGTGATTAGTCCAAGCATTAAATACCCACTTATTCTGTAAAGAGCCTAGTTCTCTTTAGTAAAACATTCTGTGGAATGGAATGGAATATTAACTTAATGCTGAATTGAAGGATATATCTGAAACCTATATGGTAATGTTTTATAAAATTAATTAATGCACATTACTCCAGAATCAAGCCTGCCTCTTTCAATAGGGGTCAGTGTGTACTGGGTTGTGGATAAAATATTCCACATGTCGCTCTTCAAATGGAAAAAATCAAAAACTTTTCTGAATGGAAGTACCAACATTGACTTTTTAAAACTTTTACTAGGCAAAAAAACTCATGTATGTCCATTGTTTATTAAATAATTGTAGTGGTAGGTTTGTCTGGTTCAAATCTGAAAGTCTCAGATCTCCTTTCCTAAAACTCTGTCTTCACGTACTGCTCCACCATCCATTTTGAAGTAACGTTTAGGTATTGTAAGATATCCATTAAACTACCCAAAACTATAAGATACCCATTATATGGTGGCTCTAACAACACCAAAACAGTGGTCATTGTTAGGTTTTCACATTTTGATTTCATAGCCTAAATCTAATTAAAACAGTAATTACTAGATCAGACATTGTAAATAACAAAGAAATATTCATTATGCACATCAGAAGTATATGAAATCAGTTTGGGTTATCTCTTCCCAAACAAAACGTTTTGCTGTTAATGATTGTGCTACAACTGCTGTCCAATAATTCCACATTACTTCTTATTCCAAAGGTACTATACTATGGAATGATATATGTAATTTGAACATCTATGTGTCAACCTATGAATAAAACAGCTTTAAATAAAATCAGATTAAACACATTTTTGCAGTTTACATAGTACAGAATCTATCTTCAATTGCTTGATATTTGAATAAACAGAACTAGAAAACATCTGTACCTCTAATTTTAAACTGAAGGTTTTATATTGATGTGTGTATGTTGTATATGTGTATGTACACACACAGAGAGAGAGAGACAAAACTGGGCCTCCTCAATCAGTGTTTCTGTGTGTGAAAAAGAAACTGTATGCATATAAAAAGTAGTGCAAGATAAGAAGAAGTGGAGAGACTTGGCCCATATAATTGTCAAGAGTCAGACATGACTGAATGGATATCATCATCAATCATCTTCATCATCATCATCCATATAAAAAGCAGCTCCTTTGAGAAAAAATCTACAACAGACCTGGCTGCAAGCTTCTTCTTCTTTTTAATCCCTCAAGGGGTTAGGACCGTTTATCCTCATGAATTCAGCCTGAATGGATGAAGCCGGCTGCAAAGAATGGTATGTTACTGTCACGGTTACTAGGAAACCCACCGCTTGAATGAAACATAATTTTAAATGAGGGAAAAGTTACAGGAATGAATTAGATATTACCCCATTCATAGCTGAATTCAGAAAACAGAATCTCCATGCTCCTCATAATCGTATTTCAAGAGTATAATTTAAATGGAAATCCTAGCAGGGCTGAACTGGTTTGATCCAGTTTTTGTGAAGGCGGTTTATCCACGACTAAATCCACTTGCAGTCACAAATCCAGTAGCGGGCTTGCTACGATAAGAATAATGCTAGGAATAGCTCCAAGCACTTGCCTGCTTTCAGGAGTCACGTGACTGCCCTCCATTCTCCCATTCACTATATAGGAATCAATGAAATAATGAGTACAATTCAAAGCAGTGGAATCTCTTCCTTTCTCCTTTCAAAATAAATGAATGGAGAAAGCAGAAATATTCCCTCCCTGCCAACCTTACTCTACCTAAAGTGAAAACATTAAGATGGAAATTATCATTACTATGTGGCAAACCATAGCTAAAGATGGCCAATAGATAGACCCTCCCCCCCCACCAAAAAAAAAATCTCCCTAAGCAAATAAGGAATTCCATCTTTATGCCAGTTTATCATAATTCAGGTCTCACTTCTGCCTCAGCTTATTTATGATGTTTTTTCTCTGACAGACTGGAGCTTTCAGGTCATTAATTTTAAAAAAAAAACTTGGACCTATGATTTATTGAAAGACAATCAAACAAATCCAAAGGTGCAATAAACTATGCTGTTGCTTTTGCTAAAGAAGTGTGCTTGGCCATGCAGCTTATTTTTCAATTCATATTTTCTAGCAACCCTTTATCACCACAAATAGACACATAAGAGGCAGAACGGGAGGATTAATTTTTATCATTTTGTTTCCATCATAGCTTTATTTATTTTTTAAATATCCCCCCTTTCTACCTCCTTGCAATCCCACTAGGATGGGGTGGGAGCTCATATTAGGGCTAATACTGTAGCATCAAAATATCCAGGTGACAATTTCTTATCAGGATCTTGGGAAAGAATCGCTCATCCCTACATGAAGAAGAACCTGAAAATGACTACATGAAGGGAAATGGAAGAACTTAGTTTCTTAACACACATGTCCACCATGTGTCTTCAGCCCTTGATGGATTCTTCTGCACTTCTAAGCATATAAATTGTTCCTTATTGTCTGACTTTGTTTTCCCTGATCTGTTGTTTATTGACAGCTACAGTAATGCAAATTTCTCTTCACTCTCCCTCCCCTCCAAATCTTTTTCCAGCAGGTCAGCTGCCGCTTCATAAAAATATTCTCACAGAATTCTCACAGTGAGAAGAAACCAATGAGAATGAAGGATAGTAAATTTCTCCCTGATTCACCAGAATGGCATTTGAGATTAAGCTATTAGCTGTAATGAGAGCTAGTTCAGTGTAGTAATTAAGGCTAGGTATCAGGCTAGAAACCAAGAGGCCCTGAGTTCCGTGACCCGTCAAAACCGCAGTCCACAAAAGCGCGCTCGACGAAAGTGCGCATTTGACATCATCACAGCGCGACGAAAAAAATTAAAAATTGAAATAAAAATAAAATTAAAGCAAGCCGATTCACATAAAGGTAAGGGTTAGGTTTAGGGTTAGGGTTAGGGTTAGGTTAAGGTTAGGGTTAGGGTTAGGGTTAGGTTAAGGGTTAGAGTTAGGGTTAGGGTTAGGTTAAGGGTTAGGGTTAGGGTTAGGTTAAGGGTTAGGGTTAGGGTTAGGTTAAGGGTTAGGGTTAGGTTTAGAGCGTTAGGGTTACGTTTAGCGTTAGGTTAAGGGTTAGCATTAGGTTTAGCGTTAGATTAAGGGTTAGGTTTAGGGTTAGGTTACGGGTTAGGTTTAGGGTTAGGTTTAGGGTTAGGTTTGGGGGGGTTAGGGTAAGGTTTTCGCTTTATTTTTACATTTATCGATCACAGCGCGATGTTTTCGTCGCACTGTGATGACGTCACGTACGCACTTTCGTCGAGCGCGATTTTGTCATCCGCGGTTTTGTGGTGGAACCCTGAGTTCTAGTCCTAACTTAGGCACAAACCAGATAGGTGACTTTGACCCAGTCACTTTCTTTCAACCCTACAAATCTCAAACTATTTCTGAAAAACAGGACTCATCCAGGCAACTTCATGTCAAGAATTGGACATGATTGAACAGAATTTTTTTAAAAATAACTATAATGGTGGAAATGCATTTTATGGGTATAAGGAACACAATTACAATGCATCATTTACTTAATGGTTCTTGCTCAATGTACTAAGGATGTTTATAGCTTCATAAAGATGCTTCAAGAATTATAGAAAGTAGTTTAGAAATCCATAACACAAATAAAGAAGGAAAGTGAGTGGACTTGGGCTACTTTAAAACTGTTGTTGCTCCTTATTTCTAAATACTGGTATCTCAGAGGACAGCAACCATCTGCCCATAAAAAGGCTTTGTTAAAAGAATGTTGTCTAGAGTTGGTTAGCAAACACTGGAAAGTAACATGCATGTCAGATTCCTTTCCTCTTGCAACACAATTGGATGCAAATACAAGCAGCTGCAAATCTAAAATAGCTGCTACTGTTCTTTTAACCTGACTGATTTATCTTGTGGCTTTTCTAAGCCCTTTAATCTTCAGTAAATAATTTCTCACTTCCTTGTGGTCATCCTAATTCTATGCTTTCAGTTAGAACTTCCTGTAAACATCATTGGTGGATCAGAAGCACAATGTACCCTACACTAAATGAGACTTCCATTTTATGGGAGACATATTTTAGAAGATTTGTTTAAGCTAGATCCTGGTGACTAAAAAACAAGACCAAATAATGAAAATCAAGCCAAGTTTTTTATCTGCGTTGCTTCACATGTCAGAAGGATTTTACATATTGTATGAAAATTAAGTGAATGCAAAAAATGTGGGATTATTAATTTGCTAAGCGTGCATGGGAAGTGCAGTATAACTTAATGCTGGGTAAGAGGTATAGAGACCAGAGTTTTGCTCTTCAGAGGTTTATTAAAAATGTGTGACTGCAAAACACAAAAACAATCAGTTTGTTGATTTATAAAACAAATAAATGGGTATGAATTATAAAATGTTTTATACAATTTACAGAATCCTCAGTGCAGGTAAGAGTATTATACTGTAAGCATGATAATTAATGATTGACAAATGAGCAGGTTGTAAGAGATGGTTTATTGAAGTTATGCCTAGAACATGCTCCATCACCCTCTTTTCCCCTCATGAAATTTATTTGTTTGTTTGTTTGTTTATCCAATTGATATGGCTGCCCATCTCAGTAAGAGATTCTAGATGGCAAACAGAATTAAATTAAAATAAAACCAGTTACAAAAGTTAAAATACAAAGCAGCCAAGAAACAAATCCAAATCACTAACTCAATCAAGAAGCAGGTTCCTGCACAGGTTTTAGGTGCCCCAGGCACAAGCACACAATCAGGTCTTTAGACCCTTACAAAAGACCAGTAGGGTTGAGGCCATCCATATCTGGAAGGAGAATGTTCCACAAGGTGAACATGACAGCAAAAAAAGCATCATCTTCGTCTCACTCCCAGCCCACACCTGAGGCAGTTTAATGTTGTTCTCAACTTTGTGTTCTTCATCACAGTTGAATTGGGCAATGGACATACCCCTTTCTTCCATATCCCAGATGTAGACCCTGATTCAGAAGTTTGAGACCTGAATCAGTCTTAACGGCAGCTGACCAAAGGTCAGACCAAGGGCTGCTACAACAAATCAAGTTTCTTCTCTTCTGCTTCATATTACAACTCTTCTCAAACTTCTCAACTGTTGTCTGGAGTTTGGAATCTTATTTTTTAATGAGTTTAAAGATATTTTGGAACAGTGCTATACCCATGTCCAAAAAAATTCCTGACTATCAGCTAGATTAATACTTTTTTCAGAATGATATTGTTAGCTGGTATGAGCCAATAATCAGGTTCCCTTTGAAGGCACTCACATAAAACTCTTGTGTAAACCCAGAGCAAGTTTTGACAAATAGCTAAACCCATCCATGTATCCATCTATCAACGTTTTCTCCAGCCCACATTTAGCAAAAAGGTGGAAGTTTTTCAATTGGATACTAATCATTGGTAGAAGGGGAAGGATCAACAAATCCCCATCCATAATACATTCTATTATCTATAAATAAGGACATCAGCATTTCTCAGCATCATGCCTGTTGCAAGGTAGGATCACACAGGAGCAGTAATATTTATGTGTGTATATTTTTGAAAGCTGATGGACTGTGGAATAACTTTCTTTTGAGAACTATATAACCTGTAGCTCCTTAGTGAAATTGCAAAAAAAAAGTGGAAGCAATTCACATCCATTTAATTATTATTTACCCTCCCGTTTTTATAAGGTCTGAGACAAAAATCCATAGATTCTATCTATTCCATCAGAAGGTGAGAGGAACTATCAAAGTGACAAAGTGTAAGGTATCACCTTAAACTTTGTTCTTTCAATCTTAGAGCTACTGAAAAAGAAATATCTAACTAACAGGGGGAAAAATCCCAATAAAGTTTGCCCTATCTGAACTGCAAGAACAAAACATCACTTCCATGTGTAATCAATCCTTTTTGGTGACAACATTGGGCAACCTTGTTTCTTGTATATCCTGGCACCCAGTGGAAGACTGGACTGGGGAAAATTCTAATTATGTTTTGTTAATATAATACATTCTTGATTTAAGGATAGTGGAGGAAAGGGTGTCTGTTAAAGCTGAATGTCTGTTAAATCCAACTTACTTTTTGAGTTGCAAAACACATCCACATATAACATTTTTTTTCCAAAACAGTACAGCTATGGTTGATTTAAAATTAATTTAACTGACTTTTTAAATATAAATAAGATAGAGAAGGAAAATGCTGAAGTCGTTCAAATATTTCTGATTTTGTGAGATGAAATGAACAAGGCTGTAACTTTCCTTCTGCATTCGGACTGTGAAGTAATATACACAGAAGTTGAGAATGCTCTCAGTGATAATACATGGAGAACATTTTAAATACTGTATCTTAAAAGAGAAAGAGATCTTCTGAATCACATGTGCACTGCAGACTACAGACTGTATTTTAGACTCAAATCATGGGTAGTGAGCTGTTGCTGTCAATTCTGAAGAAACCTTTACAAAGGACAAAACTGTTCTGTGGAGTTTTAGAAGAAACATGTACACAAACATATACACTCATGAATTTTAACTTTTCAAGTTCAAAATATTAGTTGCACTTTTTAAAGACAGCTAGCTAGAAACTGTTATGGCATCTTGTGGGAATAAATGCTAAAATAAATAAATGCTAAAAGATGTGTTAATGAGCTATCTCAATTAGGTTGACTTCACCTGGTCCAACTAACTGGCAGTTCCCATGTCATAATGAGAAGGGCCAGTAAAAGTTTCAAAGCTGTGGCAATCTATTAGCAATCTAATACATCCTATGTTTAGGAAATCCTTCTTCTCTAAATCCCAAACATATTGTCTCAGTGTCATCAAGCTGAGCCCACACAGCTATTGCTGTGGCAACGTTTAAGAGGAGAGTCACGAATAGCTGAAAATAGACAATCTCCCTCTCCCTCCGCCCTCGTTCCTCTCTTACTTTGTTCTCTTCAGTCAGCCGTTTGAGGCAAGCAGTCAGGAGCATAGAAGTTTCAGAAATGCTCTTTATTATGATAGGACCTGTCAGATCGTATACCAAATAAAGTCAAGGCATGCTTATTTTGAGTTTTTTCATCATGCTTTCTTCTTTCCCAGGACTAAGCAATATTTTCTGAGACATCCTTCTCCTTTAGTAATTCATTCCTCCTTTCCCCATTCCCAGGACCAGGTTTAATTCCCTCATATTTTCTTCCTGCACACATCAGCTTTCACCACAGTAACTCGTAGGTGATACATTCTTCACACATCCATGTTGGACTGTGACCTTAGAATTCTTGACTTTGATAAGGTGTGACTGGACTTCCATTTCCATGTCAGTTCATTACATACACTTTAATCAGGACAAAGACCACAAAGCTCTTAACGGACTTTGGCACCTCTTGCCAAAAATGTACTGAAAAGAGAATTAAAAAGAGGGTTTCCTACTTCTTTGCTCTCTAAGGCCAGTGACTGAAATGTGAGAAAGTCTAACTATTGTTAGATCAGCTCTAGTTGGAGCAGAAGGAAGGGAAACTATATCCTAGACACCTACTGCCTCATAATAACCAGCACTGAACCTAAAGCTCTTCTACTTCACTGGGCTATTTGTGGGCAGTACCATCAGCCATGGTTCCCAAGGTTGAGCAGGTTATTGTGACCCTTCAGGCTGAAATTCCCACTAGTATATCATCTCTTCATTCAGAACAGAATGCAACAATAAATGGAATCGATAACCATTTGTATATTTTAGTGAGGCTGACAGTTATTGGAGGAGTCAGAAGCTTCCATCTAAAAGTGGTGTCAATTCACCTTTGTAAAAGTTAAAAGGAACCAATTCTTCTTTTCATACCTTACAACTGTCCCTAGAAGCTACAGCTTGGCAGAACCTGTTATCAACCTAATTCCTGCCTCCTATCATTTTTTTAAAAAAATACTTTGTGCATGAAGACAGGTATATTAAAAAAAAAAGATATCGCACCAGGTGTTGTTTTTTAAATTCCTTGAATCTGTACTGGGATTGGATGATATATATGTATGTAGAGTTACCTAGCCACTTCCAAAGGTGTAAGTCTCTTTTTGTAAGTCTCTGGTTGGGAGTAAGGTAGACTACAGCTGACCAGCTACTTCTAAAGCATCTTTAGAATATGCTGCCTGGCAGTTGAGATCCACACATATTAAAGTTGGCAAGTTTGAAAAACTCAGCTCTAAAGTAAAATCCTGCTGAGTAATAGAAAAACCACTCAGATATCTTTGAAAGAATTATTGTAGAACATTCACACCTTCAGAGATGGCAATAAATAGGGCAGGATTTTTGAGATAAGGAGACAGATGGGCAACAAACTATTGGATTGCCTGTGAGAATATCCTGCAAAAAAAGTCTGTGAACCAGCTGCCTGAGTCGTGCTACACAACTTGTTTTGAGATGGCTCATATATAGAATTCTAGCAACAAAGTTGAGTGGTTCGTGAGGAGTAGCCATCAGTATTCCCATTTTGCAGAAGTATTTCTTTTAGTTGTGATTGATTTTCATATTAATAAAATATGCTTGACTCCATCTGGTTGGAAGAAACCATGATTAATATCTCCACTGTAAACATTTTGAGACAGGTATGTCAACAGGTCCTGTGTTGCCATGGCAGTAAGTTCCTGATCATCTCCAAGGTTACATAACACAAGCCGGAGATTAATTTCATTCTTCCTGCACGATGAATAATGTTGTTTTGTGTCTTTCCTTTCTGAGGTGTGCTTGCCATTTCAATGTTTTCCCCTTTTCCTTCCTCTCTCTTGGAGTTGATGCAGCTATTTCTGTAATTAGTTAACTCCCACAGATAACTGGTCTATTCACACTGGCAACATTACAGCAAAAAAAAGTCATGCAAGGTTTCTTCTGACCATCAATAAACAGCAAAACTGAATGGAACAACAATCCTGGGTGAATTTGGTCTGCTTGCAAAATATCATTCAGGAATAAATCCATCTGCACCAGCTGTGTGATTATATAGTCACAAAAATTAAATATAGGGTCAGATATAAATAAAGCAAGTTGCCCTAATAATCACTATGGTAAGATCTCCACTAATGTATTCTAGCATCTTCAAGCTTTACCTACCCATCCCTGAGGCAACATAAAGCTTGACTTCATCACTGTTATTTGGCACAATGATAAATGGATCATCTTCAAAAGATACCATGAGTCACTAGTGTAGATCCTGCCTAAATCAGCTATATGCCTTTAGACTCCAGTGCTGTGGATGGAATCAAGTGCAGTAAAAGGTGTGGGATAAAGGAGCAATGTGCCAATGTTTGAGCTGTATACTGTCACATCATATTCATTCACATCCTTGGAGGCATGTGGAAGGATAGCGGATATAATAACAACAAAAGAACAATCTTCACAGGAGTGAGTTATGAACCCCCCCCCCCCCCCCCGCAAGAAAATTGACTTACATTTTAGACCTGAACAGGGTTGAATAGAGAAGGATGGAGAGGTGGGACTAAAGGAAATGTGGAAGATTTTACTTTCAATTGGACCAAGCAAGAATCTCATTTGGGTTAACAATTCCATGTCAAAGTGGGAGTTACAGTATTCTTGGTCCATAAGAATACTGTAAGGATATGTGGGTAAGACCTTGGGAGAGATCCTGCCTAGGGAGCAATCATCTAAGAATGGCCATAGCCTACAGATGGATAATGTGCTATGCAAATTGGCTCAGAAAGGGCCCTCCATAGTTTCACTGACTGTAAAGGGGATGTGGGGGGGAGAGATTTGCACTTTCAGACTTGGAAATTAATATCAGTCTTACCAGGTAGACCAGATGGGAAACACAATCAGAAGAGTTAATTCAACTCTCATTAATGAAGGCAAATTCTACTTTATTGTAAGTCTGTATTAACAGAATCTTCCAAGTCTAAAAATATAAATATCTTTCCCATATCCTTTGCAGCCTAAAAACTAAGGAGGACCCTAGTCTTGCTCTCTTCCCCTCCCCATCAAGCTGCAGGCTATTTCTGTCTTATTTGTCGTTCCCTAGACAGCATCTCTTTTCTCCATCTCCCAAAGTCTTTCCCACATACTATTACACATAAGAACTTCAAGTGAGGAAAGTCTATGCCTATTAGAATGTCAGGCATAAGTGACCAGACCCGCATATGGATAGACCATATGAAAGCAATGCATAAAGGGAGAATGTAATATTGAGGTATTATTCTTATCTCCTATCTGGTTGTATTATCTCCAAGTCCTTGGAAAATGAAAATATAGGGAGGGTAGACTCAAAGAAGGATATGTGTCATTGAAGCAAGAATTAGCAGAGAAAGATATGGTGGAAGATGGATGGCAGACCATCATCAAAAAAGGAAGGTCAAAAAAATAATGTTAATTTACTTTTCTCTCCCCACCTCCAATCTCCATTTGATACAAATATATGATATATGTATATATGTATATATGTATATATGTATATATGTATATATATATGTGTGTGTGTGTGTGTATGTATGTATGTATGTATGTGTGTGTGTGTGTGTATGTATGTATGTATGTATGTATGTATGTATATATATATATATATATATATATATATATATATATATATATATATATATATATACATACACACACACATACACACACACACACACATACACACATACATACATACACGCACACAAACACATAGATAGATAGATAGATAGATAGATAGATAGATAGATAGATAGATAGATAGATACATACATACATACATACATACATACATACATACATGAGTGATGGTGTTAACTTGATTAGAACTGACTTGGATTTGCTTACCTTTCTATCATTGTCATTCAGTGCCAGTTAACACTTGATTGCTAGAGAGAGATAAAAACCTTGCATCAAACAAACTTGTCTCTCTATTGGTTTCTTCAACGTGACTGCCGGAATGTGACAGATTGATCTTGGATAAAGGGGCAGACCTGACACGTATTACTGAAACCTCAATGGACAAAGGCGGGGGGCTTTTCTGGTTTTACATCAGCTGTAATTCCAGCCCAGAGGGGAAGAGTTGCTGATGATCATCCAGGAGACTCTACTGTATATCTCAAGACCCGTGTAACTGACAAACCGCTGAAGGAAGAACAGCACAGATTTCAGGGAGGTATATTTAACCTGTCTGAAATATAGACAGAATGTTAAAAAAATGTGAGAATAAATTCCCAGCTTCAGCTATAGTGAATTAATTACAGTGGAGTCTTTATGAAACATTTTCCTCCCACGTCTCTCACATCTGGACTGTGTTGCCTCTTCTCATGTAAACCAAATTCCTTGGGCCCCATTTTCTTCCCACAGTCTCTTTCATGGCCAAAGGCAATGTTCCACAGACACCAAGGGAGAGGCCATACGTCCACTTGGAGCTGTTGATAAATATGACCCTGAATTAGCCTATTGGGATGGAGAGAACGGGAAGGGAAAATAACCTGGATCATGTTCATCAAAGGACAAGACAGATCTTCAAAGTATTCAGATGCAGATGTCTCATGCTACCAATCAAACATATCCACATATCTTTTACATGGGCTTGACAACATTTTCACAAATTTATATTGGCACTAACACCGTAATCGTCTCTGTAAAACGTTTCATTATTTTCTGTCACGATTTACATACCTTAAAATTGGGATTAAGGTTTCTTTTATTAAGTTAAATTGAATTAAATTAGGATTTCTTGCCACCTTTTGTTACAGGACAGTTCTCCCTTGTTCTTCAGGCTTCTTGGCCAATCCTCCATCTCAGTAAGGCTAATTTGGGCACACACTTCATTTTCCTTTCCTTTGTCATAAGGTTTCTCAGTATGTAATGAAGTTAGGTCTATTTCTTTGTGCTTATTTGGTTTCTACACATAAAGAAGAGGTGACTGTCACTTGGAAAAGGAATAAATACACTTTGAAGGGTTTATTTGCTTCGTTTCTTACAGATTGTGAATTAACATTATCCGATGCAATGCCCTCCAAATCTGTCAGTCCATATCACACATGATCTCCAGCCAGCACATCCAATCTTAAGTTGATTTTGAATGATGGGAATTGCAGTCCAAGCTACCTGGACAGCATGGAGTTCGGGGGAAACAAATGCAGACCTACTACTTAACACTCCTCTCTTAGTTGGTGTAATGATACTTCCCCAATTATAGCAATGGACTTTTCATGTGAGCATCCATGAGTGTGTTCTCTTCTGCCTTTGACCAACTACAAAGAAATTGGCTTGAATATTGAAAATATCACTCATTCCTCATTTATATGGCTAATCTTACTTCTGTCCACATTCTTATTTCCCTTGGATTTAGACAGCTTAGTGAAAGAGGCTGAATCACACCCCATTGCTTTCCAGAGTTTACACAATGAGTGCAGTGTTGAGTGTTTGTTTTTTCTTTCACCAGAAACTTTTTTAGAAGGTCCAATTTGTTGTCGAGCCCTAATGCAATTTCATGTTTATTTGCATCATAAATACTATAATATTGATTATAAATTAAGACTGATCTACTTGGAAGCTGGGTTAATGTGCTGGATCAGAGATAAATAGAAATTCCACAAATAATCCTATATTGATAAATATTTTAAAAGCTGGGCTATTGTTATCTTTTTGCTCCTATCAGCCCATGCAAAATCCTGGTACACACCACGCAGGTGCTTAAAATTTTTGAAACACAATTATATTATCAGAGCTACATCAGAATGGTATGTGCCAGCAAACGATTTCTGCTTGATAATAGCAAACTGCCAGTCTGCCAGCTGTTTTTTTCCCAACATTTTCATTGCTTCCATATTAAAAGGCACAAGTGCTATATTGATCCATATTTTCCAGAAAGTAAGCCGCGCTTGCACTGCTTTCTCTCAAATCCAGATGCCTTATCCTGCCCCACTAAATTCACATTTCATATCTACCATGACAACAAAGGCAAATGAATGATATTGCTTCTTACGTCTGCCAGGTTTGTTTTAATATCACCATTACTCATTGCTTTTCTGTTGTGGTACGATATCAAACCTCATATATCACTCGATTGTTTATACTACTACTTCTTTATAAGATGGAAAGATTTTGATGTCTGAGGCAAAGGAGAAAATAGAGCCACCTTTCCACTTCAGGATTGGCTCATGATTCTAATATTCTGCCAACATTCAGAGAGTCAATCTATGAGGGTGATGGCCAGTTTAAAATGAGGGAGGGAGGAAGAGGGGAGAGGGAGAGAATCAGAAAGGTAAACAGTCAGAAAGGTAGTTTAGAACTACCCACAGCAAGGAGTTTGTTTCTCACTGGCTCAAGGTTAACTCAGCTTTCCATCCTTCTGAGGTTGGTAAAATGAGGACCCAGATTGTTGGGAGCAATATGCTGACATTTGTAAACTGCTCAGAAAGTGATGTAAAGCACTGTGGTTTAATTCCAGGCACAGAACTGCAGAGAACCATTTTGTAAGCTTGGGCACACATGAGGTTTATCCTTGAAAACCTGTACCGCAGAGCTTCAATCTGCATTTGGCACCTGCCCAAAAGAGATAATATGAATACTTGTGTTTAACACATTGTGAACTGCAGCACAAGCTCTTGGATCCCATCAGCATAGAACTAAAGCACTCAGGCATCGAAAGACACAGAAACTCAGGTCCATCCAGGCATTCAAGGTGAAACTGAAAACTGCCGAAGCATCGCTCGGCGCTGTAAATTTAAGTGTTGAGATCGGTCCCATTGTTAACAGAATACGCTGCTGTCTCAGATTTAGACACCACAGAGAAATATGATCCAAATGTAAATGCTTGGGAGGTGGTTTCTGCGACTATTTTTGGGCTGCCAAATTTCTGCAGTTAGTTACAGGCTTGCCTGGCCAAGTGCGTGAAAATTATAACATCCTGGAACATCTCTGAAATTCTGACACATCTGAAAGGGGACCAGAACCAATTCATGAGGAGGAAATGGCTGTTACAAAAGAAATCATAAAGACTCCCCCTGAAATACCCATGTGTAATGATCCGGGGCATGGCACAAAAGCAACACAGCCAGAGAACAGGTCTAACTCCCCTTTATTGCTCCAACTTTTCCCTCAAATATCCCCATGTTTACTACAAGTACTGGAGAAAAGCTCTCACATGCACCTTCAGCAGCCTCTGGTTACCAGTAGTCCAGTAAGCAAGGTTAGCCAAACAGTAACCAGGGGCAGCAGTCCAGCAAAGCAGGCAAAGCTGGCAAGCCCCATAAGACAGGGCACAGTAATCTACATGTGTTGGCAAGTGCACATGAGGCTCCACATATTCAAAGCTTGTTCCTGACAAATGCCCCTCCCACTCCTTACATCTCAGGTGTGCCTTGTGAACAGTGGTGGGTTTCTTTTCTTCTTTTTTTTTTTGCTCGTGTGCGTGCAGAAGTGTCCAGGTGGATGTACAGAGCCGCCCGCCACTGCTACCCCACCACTGCTACTACTGGCTCACCCGATCCAAGTTGAACCAGTGGCAACCCACCTCTCATTGTGAAGGGGGGTGGGGTACTCTCCTCCCTCTTAGCCAGCTCAGTCTGCGTTGTTCTCGCCTTCTCTCTTTTCTCTGTGCTCTAGGATCAGGAGGGGGTGACCCTTGCTCTTTGCCTGAGCTTTGTCTCTCCTGCTCCTCCCTGTCTGCAAGCCTTTCTAATCCTGAAAAGCCTTGCCCAGACTGACTCTGCCCTTCCCCATTTTCATCCAAGGCCAATGAAATCATTCTCTTGATCTCTGTCGGCTCTTGTTCAAACTCATCTTCCCCCGCAGATTCAGACTCCGATGGGGGCATGACACTATGTTTTGTTGAAGCACCCATTTCTCTCCTTCCCTTCCCACACACAGTTCCCCAAGTAATTTTCTTCCCCAAATGTCCCAGAAGTAAAGATGGTTGCTGCTCACTTTTTAAAGACATCTAAACTTCAGATATAGATACTTTGAATGTAACAATAGACAAAGGTGTTATGGCCAATAACATTAAAAATATAGTTGCATTGCACCCTCATGATTATGACAGGGAGTTCCGATGTGTTTATCCATGAAGATAATTTCCACATAACTGTACGACTTAAGTTGGAATCCTTGACCCTTAGACTGAGTTTTCTCTTTTGGCCTGATTTTTGGACATGGACAAGGATTCAGTTGTATGAGAACTCAAGTAATACAACCCAAATCGTGTCTACACTGCAACCTTTAATGTTCTTTTAATTAAGGACCAACCTCTAATTTCACATTTTTCAAGACATAATAATAATAATAATAATAGCAGCCATCCATGGATACTCTTTGAAAATAATGGTCAAATATGCCCACCCATCTAGACAAGGACAAATAGAAGGAGAGGCAATTAAGCATGCTTGGGAGTCAGAAATGATGAATAATTTATGATTGGCCTTCTCAACCCAAATCAATATATAGAAGGATAAATCAACCAATATTTCCCATATATTCTCTTACTGCCAAAGTTATCCTTGTAAAGAAGAAGGAATAAATGTTATCTACAGGTATACGTGTAATACAGCTACTAAGTCAAAGTGCATTTACTCAGAAGTAACTGCTACTAAAATGCAGAAATGTGTCTTAAGCTTACAATGCTAGTGGCCTTTCCAGAATCACATGAGTGCAACAAGGCTATAAAGGCATGACCCTTTGTCTCCCAAGACTCTGCTCTCATCAACAGAGCCGTTTTTCCTGCCTTTTTAATCATCAAATGCTCCCTCGTTGAAGGCCTTTCTTTGAGGCCCCAGACAAATTGTGGTTTGTTGACCTCAGTGAAATCTGGAAGAAATTCATTGTGAAAGAATGTAGTGGCATCCAAGGGGATTCAGCCTTGCAGACTGGAATCTTTGTTTGCCAAGACTTCTAAGAACAATTATTTAATTAGTCTCCTTCCAGCCCTTTACTGACCCCACAAGCAGCTGCAGTGGGGATCCCAAAGAATCCCCAAGGAGAACCTTAGACCACAGAGGAAATGTCCAGAAAAGACTCAATTGAAAAATCCTAGATTACTAGGCTTAGCTACCACCCACAGACCTCAGTTCATGATTCACTATTATATATGCCCCAGAACTGAATTCCTTGAGGAGGAAAGAAAGAAAATAGAAAAGCACAAGGACAGAAAGAACCCACTTTAACTTATTAGTGGTCTTTTTTTTTTTTTTTTTTTGGCCTTAGTGCATGGCAATATAAGAACTGGTGTAGTGTTGTGGTTAAACATTGGAGCCAATGTGAATGAAGAAGTCTAAAGTTGAAACCTTGCTTCAGCCATAGAATGAGTCACTTTAGAAAATGTCACACTAAGCCAGGAGTTTTTTTTCATCATGGTTAGTTGAATACATTCACCGGATGATACTAAGCTACAATGGCTTAATTCATGCATCATTCTAAATTGCAAACAAATCAAATGATGGGTAAGTTCAGTTCAATGTGTGAATAAAACCGGTAGGGGAGATTTTTGAATTTCACCACTGGGCAGTTCACATTAAAATGCCAACCAAACCAGCTCCCTCTTACTTAATTCTAATAGAGGTTCATGTAATAACAGACCTATGGCTCCCTTCAGCTTGCTTTCAATGAAAAATGCACACAAACAATATTCCTCACTGTTCACCAATAAGAGAACAAGAATAGAGATAGTATTTACCAACAATCTGATGATTTCTGCTTCTCTGGCAAAATCAGAATAAGTATGGCTTCCTTAAGGAGCTGCTGATATGTAAAGGAGTATGGTACTCTCACAATAAATCACCTTTCCTGCATTGGTCCTGAATAGCTGCATCACTTGTTCCATCAGTAATGAAATTTGAAATCCAGGAGGCAGGCATTGATGATGGAGGATAAAAGTTCTGCAAGCAACAGGAGTTAACAGAAAAATCTACTTTGATGATATCCTAAAGCAGAGAATCTTTTCAAAATTCTACCAAGAATCTGGGAAGTCCACAAAAACAGATGAAGCTTCTGGAGCCCTTGAAAAATATTAGTTGATTCAAAGTTTCCACATGCAAGAAAAAAATGGTAATAAAGAAAAACGACACTATTTGAATTCATGACTTTTTCATTCCTTAGCTCACCTACAGATGACTGAAAATCAAATAATGGATGACGCTGAACAAAGTTCTTAAAACTGAAGGATGTTGCTCTTAACCCCCAAATCTATCACATCTGAATCTCTTTTGCATTCTGTAATATTCACACACACACATATATATGCACATGCACACACAGATACACACACACACACACACACACACACACACACACACACTTTATGTTCCTCCTGAATATATAGTGGTGCAAAAGTAAGAGAAACTTTCAAAATAAGAATTGACTTGTAACTGGAGCCTTTGCTGTTGCAAAAGAAGGCAACCGAATATAAATGTATACATTTACATTATACCAGGCATTTTCAAAATAATGTATTCATGATGGGCTCTCTATATCTTCTGTAACAATAAGATATGTCGCAAAGAAATCTATAAAAATAGACTAAAAGGAGAAAGAGCAATACAGATAGGAGAGAGATTTCACCCCGCTTCACTTCTCCTTTTTGAAATTTTAAAAAAAAAAGTAATAATTCAACAGCTGCACACTTTTCATTCACTGTGCAGGAGCTCCTTCTAGTGGCAACATTTCCAGCTCCTTCCATTGATTAGCGTTCAATTTTTTGCAAACTTTCTCAACTTGAATTTGACTTCTGTCAAATTCAAGTTGACGCAAATTGACGCATCCATATAGCTTTCCTTGAAATAATATTGTAAGAATATTCTTCTGGGATAATCTGGTGACCTTCCAATCCAATTTGCATTTTTATGACTCCCTAGGTACTAATTTGATTTGGACTCCAGTAAGGTGTTGCACAGTTCATTGCTACCTTGCTGGATATTTTTGGAATATCAAATAATTTACTCTAATGCTATAGGGTATTCTATTCTTCAATGGTGGACTTCAACTTAGACTATTGTCCCCCAACTTAATATCCTTCAGATTTCTCAGTTTATGAAGGAAGCTAAACAAGGTTATCACACACTCTAGAGAGGAAGTTAGTCTCTTCCAACTGTTTAGTTTCACAGCTTTTTGCAACGGAAATATGACTTGAAATAACAGAGGTGGCATTCAAGAACAAGAGATACAAGAACACCTAGAACTGAATCAGTTGATTTTTTTTCTTTTTTTCCCCTTTTCTTTTCTTTTTTTTTTTTTATATGGAGTCTGTCCAAGTCCTATAAACAAAATACAAGTACTGGAACAAGTACTGTTGTACTTGAAGAATCTGGAGCAGATTCTTCAGTAGCATTGAGAAACAAACAACTGCAGACTCAATGTTGGTAATATAAATGCTAGTGCAGAGATGACCTATGCGTATTTGTATCAATAATCTGACTCAAGCTGTGGTGTAATCTTTGAACCATCTGTAAAGCATTCATATATAGAATCAGGTTCTTTATGCTTCCAAAAGCCATTGTGGATAATATTAAGGCTCAGTGGGGAAACAAAGCTCTTTTAGATTATTTCTCTCAACGAACCATTTATATTTCCCCACCACTCATGAAGCCCTAGGGAAGTAGATGTTTCCATGCATCTGTTGTACTATGTTCCAACAACAGCCTATTCAAGGAACTACCAAGGAAAAAAAGAACACTCCCACCAACACTGACAAACAGAGCAAACTTCTACCATGAAGATAACACATAACTTCCTCTGCAAACATAGTTCGTTTCTTGGTGCTCAGAGCTGAATTGTTTGCTTGCAGATGTTTTGTTATTAGTAACATCTTCATGCTAGAAGGAAGTGAAGTTTGGTCATTATATAAATAATAATAAAACCAAAACCAAACCAAAACCATTCCAAAGGCTTTGGAGGGGAAGAATGTAACTCAAATTAAAGCAAGGGGTTTTGGATTTCATACTGTATTGAGATTGGGTAGCCCGGGGGTATCAAACTTGTGGCGTCATGGCGTTGTCACATGACGTATCAGGACTCCTCCCCCCTTTGCTAAACCAGGCATAGATGTGACCAGCACATGACACATCCTGCCGGTGGACTGTAAGTTGGACAGCCCTTGGGTAGCCCAATAAAAGACCCCATCTCTGGCTCATACAAGTTTTAAGGTTACAAAGAAGAAAATCAATGGCATGAGATGTTTGATTGATTTAATTGATTGATTGATTTAATTTGTATGCCGCCCACTCTCAAAGAGACTCAGTTTACAATCCATGCAACCATGTTCTCCATTTAAACTTAGTATGTATAAATGTAAGTATGTATTAAAAGATTTTATAAACTGGGCTTCAACTCCATTGAATCCTAGAGTAATATGCAAAGAACATACAAAGCATAGAAAGGTGGGCAGTGTTTCCCTATTCCTAATAATAAAGTGTGAGAGGAATAAACTATGCGTAAATTATGTTGCATGAAAAGAAACAGTCCTTAAGAGCCAATGATACATCTCTAGTTACTGTCTCTATTCAATTATTTATTTAATTTCCAGACAATTGCTGTGGGATAAAATTATACAAAGTTGGCAGGTATTCTTTTTTCACTTGAAACTGTTTTAATGGAAGACTATAAAGCATCCATCATAATTAAAGTTCAAACATGTATCTTTAAAATATTTTAGTATGATTAGGTAGGATCATGCAATGTGGGCACTAAAATCCAGATAGGCAGGAAAGATATCATACATAGTTAAAGGATGTTATTGTTGTGATAATTTTTCTTTCACTTTTGGAAGTCACAGAAATGAGATTAACCCCCACATATAAATCATTTAAATGAATACATAGATACATAGCAATAGCCAAAGCACTTAGACTTATATACCACTTTCTAAGCGTTTTAGAGTCAGCATATTGCCCCCAACAATTTTTACCCACCTCGGAAAGATGGAAAGCTGAGTCAGCCTGGTGAGATTTGAACTGCCAAATTGCAGGCAGCTGGCAGTCAGCAAAAGTAGCCTGCAGTACTCCATTCTAACCACTGCGCCACCGTGGCTCATACATACATACAAACCTGTATTTCACATTTGAGAAGGCCTGGTAATGCTATTCTTAAAACAATGTTCTTCAAAACAAGTTCCATGTTTTCTATCACATCTTTATGGCAGAAACCATTTAAAATGCCAGGAATATTATTTTTATTTAAAAAGTAATTGCAATAGCTGAGGAACAGAGATTTCTGTTGTCTCTTTCTCTAGATATATATAGATGATATATAGGTACATTAACATATAAATACATTGGTTTGTGGTCAGATAACATCATTTTGCAGATGGCATTCCGTTCTATATCTTGACTTCAGACTGGCCAAATATTGTCAAAGTAGTATCCTCATCCTGGTGTCTGAATAGGCAACCACAGTCCCAGGATCAACTCTAGCAGGACTGAGTAGCTGTTGCTATGGAACCACATGGGTAAGAGGAATTTCTACCCTCAGTTCTGAATAGGTTCTGGAATGGGGCTGGTATGCAAGTTGATCTTCCTGTTTGGTGAGCAGGCAGTAGCTGTAACCAAGGCTTTTGCATGGATACATTTCGTGTGTTCTTTCTGGGAGGCTCTCCGCAGTCATTCATACCTTTATCACTCTGTATGTGGCAATTGCAATGTATTCTAGATGTATTGACGACTACTTAAAAGGTGCAGCTGATCC
Organism: Thamnophis sirtalis; assembly: GCF_051295495.1. Taxonomy (NCBI): domain Eukaryota; kingdom Metazoa; phylum Chordata; class Lepidosauria; order Squamata; family Natricidae; genus Thamnophis; species Thamnophis sirtalis. The sequence continues at coordinate 74,056,477 of NW_028261383.1, read as the reverse complement.
AAAATGAGGTGGCATAAGCAGTGATGGACATGCAAGCTGCATTCATTGCTAGTAAGACTCCAGAGATAACTCAAGGTGGTTATTATTATTTATAAAGACCTACGTGCATTAGGAGGATTGAAGGACTTGTCGCCTTTGTTTTGTGCCCATTCCACTTGTTCAGAGTTGACATGCTCCTGATACCATCCATTAAATAAAGTTATTTAATGGAATCCTGGAAACATGGCTTCTCTGTTGCACACCTGCCCTTTGGAACAATATTCACCCAGAAAGTGAAACAGCCCTTTCCCTACTTTCTTCAAGCAATCCTTGAAGATCTGGCTCCTTACCCAGGCCTTGGGTTTGGAAGGGTATATATGTGGGAGTGATTGTGGATTGTTCCCTCTAGGTCAACCATTGTTTGTTTTTATATTTTTATTGTTGTTCACTAACCTGAATTGTCAGGATTTGGGTAGCCTATATGATAAATAAAAATAAGGATTAAAAAATCTGATTTTAAAATAATTGCTTTTCAATGTTAAAATGTAAAATAAAAAAATACCTGTATGGATGAAAAAAAATCATTATAAAAAAGGTAAAAGTATCCCAGAATGATAAGCCTAAACCAAAGACATATTCATTCTCCTGTTCTCCTAAACTGACATCTAATTACTTTGAAGTAAAAATTTCCCCCACCTCCAAAAAGTCTTTAATTCATAATTGGTTATAAAGGGTATACCGATTAATTGTTGTTTGGACTATGTTGCTCCAACAGCAGTATCAACTCCAAACTTTATTTTGAGATAGTTTGCAGCAGTTTCATGCTTATAAAAGTTCCTCATTCCTCTATCCTTGGATGGGCTGACATTTGCAGGATAAAATATGAAAGTATTTCTTGTTGTCTCTAAACATTATGAACCTTTTTTCTATTTTACCTTTTTTTACCCTTTCATATTTTTCCTGTTTTTTCTTTTATGTTTCTGTGTTTCTGTTAAATCAATCTAAAATCTTTTTTTCATAAAAAATATTTCAAAAAAGTATTATGAATGTAATTGAATGCTTTATATGCTTTTAAAATAGGAAAGATCATTAATGTTTTGCCTCATATCCCAAGGTACTTGCAAAATATTATGTTCCGATCTTTGAAAAACCTCTGCTTCAGCTAGATTTTGGACTGTGATAGCTTGGTTTGAAGTTATGGTAATAATATGCAGCTTTTAGAAATTCTTCCTGAGCCAAATTAAACAGATCTATAAACATTTCTCCACTACAGCCGCTAGAGCTTGCTCATATTCGGCATAAAGAGAGTAAGATATTTATGTTTGATTTAACCCTGAACCTGAGCCAGTTCAACAGGCCGATTCAGTATTGTGTCCGAAATTCCCATCCCTGAATTCTTTTTCAATGAGTTTCTAACATTATTTTTTAAGTTTTTTAATCTTTTTGTTTCGCCTCAATATTTCATTCAGGCAGTTCAAATTTTATCACATATCTTAAAAGCCTACTACTACTTAATGAAGCATAAGTAACTCAAAATTTGTAACTTCACTTGGCTTAATTACAAGAGACAAAACTGCTCTCTGGAAATTTCCCAAGTGATAACTGATTGGGATATATAAACAGTTATTACCTTCTCAGAAAAAAAAAGTAAGATTTGTGCCCACGTGGTGTATGAACAAAAAATGCAATTTGGACAAAGATTTATTTAATTTGCAGCTGTTTTGCTCCCCCTTAAAATGTATTTTTCTTATGTAGTATTTAAGGAGTATTTAAGTACTTCAAAATTATTAATATAATAAAACAGAACATTGAGAAGGAGTACAATGTGTGTACACCTTGGTATAAAATTTCCTCCCTCTCTTGATTTATTAAATAGTGTCCCAGTGAGAGAAACATGAATTTAGGTTTTAGGAGAATTTCACAGTTAAAGCAAGGCATTTTCAATGTTTTACACAATTTGTTACTGGATCTGGATCTGCTTGTTTTTGCAATTTCATCCATTTTCAAAAGCAGAACTGGTTTATTTTGACATTGCTGTTTTTTTTAAATTACAACAAACCAGTTTTTCTTTCTTTCAATAATTTCAGTTGGCAGACTTTTTAAAGAACCATTCTTTTCTCGCACTAGCAATAGAAGTTAAGCGCCCTGTTCTTGGTATATATCCCAACTTTTATGCATCACTTAAAACTTGTCTCCCAAAAAAATGTAATTTGAAAAAAGGAGCTTTTGTATTTATCTGGTGAAGAATACCATTCTGATGGTAAAATAGTTCTTGAGTACTCCATTTCTACAAAAAGGAGAAGGAAAACGAAGAGAGAAGCAAAGCGAAGGATAGACGACATGATACATTTTTGAAACTCAATCATGTAATCAATTGAGAAATCCACTGTTAGCTTTCTGATTAAAGAGAAATATCCACTTTTTATACACTTTTGCTTCAATCCAATACCATAATACAAAGGATACGAATGATGCATCTCACGATATGCTATGCATTATCCGACAGAGGTTAAATTTAAGATTTTGCTTTTTAAAGTCGGAAAAGTCATTTTCGGATCCGGAACCTTTTTCACTATGACTCCTGTTTCCAGCCGGACACATTACACTACCTTTTGTCCTTTTGTGTGCCCGTTCAGCTGTATTTTTTACCGGTCTCGATGGCTTGATATCCCGGAATGCTTTGCGACGATTACTTCCTTTCCGGTTTTGGCTTGAACTTCGGCGGACGCGTAAGTTGAATTGTACCTCCCGGAATCCTCGATCATCGGCCTCGAGGAAAACGGTAGTGCGGCGAATTCCCGGGAAGGGAAAAGACGGTTGTCTTACTAGACGGCTTTTATTTATATTTTCCCTCCTGCTGGGGGTTGGAGCTGGTGGGGGGGGGGGAATAGATGAGCTTGGGTGAAGGATGGTTCACCGGAATGGAGTAGGATGAAAGAAAAGAGACGAGGGGAGAGGGGTGCGATTAAGTCCCGAGGATCAGCTGGTGTAAAAGGCAATGAAATGAGGCTTTCTGGATGTTACTTAACAACGTCTTTGTCTCTCGGAAGGCTGTGCTGCTCGGTGGGCATTGGACATTTTTCTGGAACGGGGAATTCAGTATGTTTTACGTCTACTACACACATGGTAGTATGTGGTCGGTTATTGAATTGAGTTTTGCTTTTTCTTAGTAGTTGGAAATTGAGTTTTGTTATCTGTTGCCTTGCCGTCTAGTTGCTTGGATAGGCGGTGTCGAATTGAATACTATACAATCTACAATATTCTTTATTGGCCAAGTGTGATTGGGCACACACAAGGAATTTGTCTTCCGGGGCATAAGCTCTCAGTGTACATGAAGACAACAAAGTAACATCATCATAAGATCCAAATATCCTTAGACATAAGACAGTTCTGTGGGAATTAGGTGTGCAGCAGAGTGATGGCATATGGGGGTTGGGGGGGGACTGTCATTGTGTATAGTTGTTTTGGCATGCAATGCCCTGTAGCGGCATCCTGAGGGGAGGAGTTGAAACAGTTTATGTCTGGGATGTGAGGGGTCTACAGATATTTTTTTCAAGCCATCTTTCTGACTATATAGTGGAAGGTGGGCTTGAGTCATGGGCCCTGACCTGAATCAGCAAGTGAACATTAGTTCATATGTGAGTGTAAAGAATGTAAAATACTTGAGGGTTTGTGCCCTTTTCTATGTTTAAGTTTAATGCTTCCTGTCTTTGCTTCTTTCAGCAGGTTTAGCCATGGCCAAGTCCAAGAACCATACTACACACAATCAGTGTAAGTTTCAATAGGAATCGAGGAATGAAAATAGCTGTAATGTTACTATTTGCCTGTATTTGAAAGGATTAGTATTGGCATAATAGCTTAAATCAGTATTCAGTAACTTTTTATTAACATCTGTTATATAGCTTACATTGTAACATGGAATACTGGAATACTGCAATGTGGCTGGAATACTGCAATGTGCTCTACATGGGGCTGCCCTTGAAGAGCATCCGGCGACTTCAGCTAGTGCAGAACGCAGCCGCGCGAGTGATCGCGGGTGCACCTCGGTTCACCCGCATAACACCTATCCTCCGCTTCAAGGTGCTACTAATCACCCATAAAGCCCTACATGGCAGTGGATCTGGATACTTGAGAGACCGCCTTCTGCCAATTACATCCCTGCGACCAATAAGATCTCATAGATTAGGCCTCCTCTGTATTCCATCGGCCAGCCAGTGTCGGCTGGCAACCACAAGGAGGAGGGCCTTCTCAGCAGTAGCCCCGGCCCTTTGGAACGAGCTCCCTGTGGAGATTCGTACCCTCTCCACCGTCCAAGCCTTCCGCACAGCCCTGAAGAACTGGCTCGCCCGTCAGGCCTGGGGATAAGGATAGTTACCCCTCCCGAATGATGAATGTATGTTGCTTACCATTTTAGTATATGTCTCTATTTTGTTGTCTGTATCCCCCCCTTCCCAGTTTTATGTGAGCCGCCCTGAGTCCCCTCAGGGAAAAGGGCGGCCTACAAATTCTAATAAAACTAAAACTACCAAACTAAAACATAAATTGAAGTATGAATAGTCTTGATTTGGGTTTGTTTTGTTGGAGGGGGTTACCTTACTAGATTATTAGAGAAGGCAAAAACTAGTACTCAATTTCTTCCCCGTTAATGTTAATAGACATCTCTGCCCAAAAGCAGGCAATCCCAATTCTAGTCATTGAGAAGGCTAATAATTTAGCTTTAAAGGGGCAACTGTATACTTATCACATAAGCATTGAGCGTAAATACTGAAATGTAATCCTTTCCTAGCTTCTTGATAATGGTCAGTTTTGTCATTCCCTGATTCCTGTAATTTTCATATAGAATTATCCTTAAATATACTGTTTGTATAGTGTCCTGCAAATGTTTCTATTTTTTAGTAAAAATATATTTGGAATAAAGTTGTGTGAAAACACAAATGGATAACAATTGCATGCTTGGCAAATTGGTTTGAGACATTAAAGTGCATGCTGAATTTAATTCCATGCTGATGGAAGGATATCACTTATGATTGGAAAAAAGTTTTATGACTTATTGAATTATAGTCAACAGAACAAGATTGAAATCTTATTGGGACTAATGATAGATTTATAATGCCTACTTGTTATGAAATATTGGGTTTTCAATTACATGTAAAGAAGACCCTTAGAAAGCAATTAAGTGATTTTCATGTGGAGAGAAATTAGGAATATATTTTGGCAGTCCCACATATCAAAAAAAGAAAATAAGCAGAGAATCATCAGCTTTGTATTCAAAATAGTATCATCTGTTTCATTTATCAGTTGTCTTAACATTTTCATTGGCTTTGATTGCCCAAGAATGTGATTGCTGCAGAGGAACAGCTGCTTATCTATGATATTGCAGTGAATGTTGGTAACAAGTTTATCTGAAGCACAATCCAAAATCGGGGATGGTCCTTGTGTTAGATTCTAGGTTCTTAGCCACATTACTTTGTAGAATTTTCAAACCTAGAAAATGCAACTTGAAATAGATATTTTGCTATTTTTTAAAGAAGCAGATAAAACTAATAGAAAAATATAAATGTAGAATATTAATTTGTTATCTTCAATTTCTGAATATTATCTCTGAATATTATCTCTGAACAGCTCGCAAATGGCACAGAAATGGCATTAAGAAACCCAGGTCACAAAGATACGAATCTCTGAAAGGGGTGAGTGCCTTCTTGTCAACTCATTTGCAGCTGCTGACATTGACAGATGGTTCATTGTGTCTGTGTGTAGGGGCCTGACAACAGTAAATGGCAGTGCATGGTCACAGACCATGACATAAAGCACTGCAGCAATCCCACTTCAGCATCACACATCAATATTATAAACCCCCAATCTGAAAGAAGAACAAATATCTAATAACAATAACAAATGTCTGAGAAATTTAGATTTTATTTTGTATGTGCCCAACATTGTATACAACTACCATTCTCTGAGTGACCCTGTTTCCTTACCGACCGATTTCATCTAAACACCATATCTGGGACACCTTGAATTGTTTATAGTTAAAAGAATTTATTTTTGAAAACCATCCTTGGTTCGTATGAGAATATTCCAGAGTTTTCCAGGCTATTCTGTTCACAAATTAGTGCATTTTGTCCATCTCTAACATTGATTGTGTGGTCAGACAGTGTTCCATGATTATTATTTTATTTGTATCCCACCTTTATTGGTTTTAAAAATAATTCAAGGCATCTAACATACCGTGACCCGTCAAAAGCGCGGACGACAAAAGCGCGATCGACAAAATCGCGCCTTTGACGTCATCACAGCGCGACGAAAAAGATCGAAAAATTCAAATAAAAATTAATAAAAATTAAATTAAAGCAAGCCGATTCACATAAAGGTAAGGGTTAGGGTTAGGGTTAGGGTAAGGGTAAGGGTTCGGGTTAGCTTTAGAGCGTTAGCGTTAGCGTTAGGGTTAGGATAAGGGTTAGCGTTACGTTTTTCGTTACTTTAACGGTTAGGTTTAGGGTTAGGTTTAGGGTTAGGTTAAGAGTTAGGGTTAGGGTTAGGTTTAGGGTTAGGTTTGGGGGGGTTAGGGGAAGGTTTTAGCTTTATTTTTACATTTTTTCGATCTTTTTCGTCGCGCTGTGATGACGTCACAGCGCGCTTTTGTCGAGCGCGATTTTGTCCTACGCGCTTTTGTGGTGGAACCCTAACATACAAGCCCATTTGAAAGGAACAAGAAAAGGCAGAAGAGTGGATAGGGGGCCAGTCTGAGTGGATTTATGAAAGACTGTCATATGACTCGGGGTGGCTTACAATTGGATAAAATATAACATTAAATACATTAAATTGTCTACTTCGCTGTCCTGAGCTCCAGTAGACTTCCAAATAATACGTGAATCAAAAAGCAAATTATATTTTTTGTGTCTTCTCAACCCTTGTCTCCCTTTTTAGGTAGATCCCAAATTCCTGAGGAATATGCGCTTTGCGAAGAAGCACAACAAGAAAGGACTGAAAAAAATGCGGGCTAATAATGCTAAAAATGCTAAATAACCAGCCTGACTTTCTATAGCAAAGACAACTACCTTGATTAGTAATTGGGTGACACCTTTTCCATGTACCATCTTTCACCCAAAAGTATTTTATATTAATAAAAAGGAATGTAATGTGTATATGCAGTGTCGAATTTTCATTGTGTCTACAAGAGTTAACAATTTAATCTTAGTAACTATTCTTCTGTATAATGTATCTCACAATCATTTCCATTATTAAAGTGCTCAAGAATTTGCATTCCAATCTGAGTTTTCAAGGTATGGATTCAGTTTATACATGCAATTCTATCCATGTTCGTTTGCCTGCAAATCAGAATATTATAAGGTATTTCATCAAATGCCTCATTAAAATCAAGCCAAATTATGTCCTATCATTCGGAAAATCTATTATGAAAATAATTCAGACCAAAAAAAAATATCTGAGATTTTCTGACAAATAACATGTTGAGGTTTTTTTTAATCATCATAACACGGTTTTCAAGATGGTTGCAGCTCAATTTCTCTAGTTTGCTCTTGCATCTTCACAGGTATTAAAGTCACACTCATAATGCAAGTTGATGACTTTAAACTTTGATCCTCTTTTTGCCTCCCTTCTCTAGGATTTCTCAGTTTGATTAGAATACCTTCAGCATCATAAGCTGCCATTATCTGGCCATGGATATTTTAAAGCATTGAAAATCTGAAGATATTTGCTGATTATATTATGCCAGCTAGAATCCCCATATTTCAGCTCTTTACTTATTTTCTAGGAGAAAAATAAGAAGACTGAGCAAGGAAAGAGCCTTTTTTGTTATTCTTTTGACATCTTCACTAAATAGCTGAAAAATTGTTACTTCTTAAAGCAATTTAAGAAAACCATTTTTTTTCTTGGTATTCTCAGCTCATTCTGCACTTCACATTTTCTAACAGTTTGATATTATTACTGAACAATGTTCCTCTTTTCACTCCTGTGTTTTCTTTTTAATTCAGAATTTCAATTAAGGTTTTTGTGCAAATAACTAATTTCCTCAATGATACTGTTTTTGAAAAAGTTTTCTCATATTCTTTATATTTTAATCTACATAGTCTTTTTATCAATTATACTGTTTCCATATAGGTTTTAGTCACAGTAATTTTATTGCTTTTTATCTGTAATTCCATTCTTATTTTTCCATAATTTATAGCAGCCTTCCTCAGTCTTTTTACCCTGGAGGAACCCTTAAAATAATGCTGAGGCCTAAGGAAGCCATGTATAAAAATACTTCTATCTAGACCTCATGATATATGTAGCATATATATATGTAGCATATATATATATAGTATTTTTTTTTTTAAAAAAAGTTGCTTTTCAGTCACAATCTCTAACAAACCCAGTTGAGGAAGGCTGGTTTAGGGACTAAATTGTCAACACTGAAATACATGTAAACTTTTATATATCTGATGTTATGCTTTTGCTTGACAATGAACAGCATTATTATTTTTTTTAAAGTCAACATTAATCAACTTTTTCTGGTGTTCCTCAATTAAGTTCCTATTGATTAGTGGCACATCAAAGATACCTTTCAAAGAGAAACTTGTCAGCAATTCAAGTGAGGAATTTCCTGGAATGACACTGGCAAGAGTTTGTCTCCTAGCATAAAAATCTATTTTATGCCCCATTTTACAAATCTCAAGCATCTACTTAAACATAGAAACAAAAAACTGACAGAAAAAGACCTACCATAATGGTCCATCAAGTCTCCCCTTTGAGGGTGTCTTGTTACCTTTTTAATTTTTATTTTATTTTTTGTCAGATGATGGACAAATGTTTATCCCAAGCATGTTTAAACTCAGTTATTGAGGCTTGATGCTCTACCTCTACTGCAAGCTGGTTCCAAGCTTATACTACTCTTTCTGTGAAGTGATACCTAATAACCTTACTTTTGAAATTCCCTAGTGTAAATTTGAATGTTATGCTCCCATGTTTCTAGTTTTTGCTTACTATTGAAAATACTGCCTTCTAGAACTTTATTCACGCCCTTATTATATTTAAAAATTTCAATTGTGTCTCCCCCCCCCCCCTTTCCTTCTGTCCTCCAGATTGTATATACTCAGTTTCTGCAATCTCTCTTGATGCTTTTTGGCCCTCAGACCTTGTACCCCTTTGTTGCCTGTCTCTGGACTTGCACTGTCTTAAGTGAGAGGTCCCCAAAACCGGACCCAGTATTCCACATGGGGTCTCACTAAAGCCCTATATTGTGGGATTTGGACTTCCTTTATTCTGCTGGTGATCCCTCTAGTATCTCCGAATTGTTTAACTTCACCGCAGCCTGGTCACACTGTTTTACTCATTTTGCAGTCATCTGCTATGAGCACCTAAATCTTTCCTTCTGTTGTTCTAACACTACCTTTAAAGTTGTACCCTGTCAGAGGATTCTTTTTCCCCAAAATACATTTAGAAACCATAAACTGCAGTCTTTACATTTTTAACCAATTTTCCAGCAATGCCAGATTTTCCAAGTTAGAAATACACACCCACCCCGTAACATCAACTCTATTATACACCTTTGTATCGTCAACAAAAAAGAGAAACTTTACCTATTATATCACACACTGAACAGAACAAGACCTGGGGCTGAGCCTTGTATGTTGCTTGTGACTGCTCTGTTCAGATAATCATACACGGATTTATTCCAGAGCCAGGCTTCCTATCCACTGAACTACCCAATGGTTAAGCCTGAACAAGTTTTAAATGAGTTCTTCATATGGAACAATACCAAATGTTTTGTTAAAATTCAGCACCACCTTCAGACAAAACATTTGCTCCAGGAAACCCTGTCTGCATCTTTTTCCTTGGGTGGGTTGGGTTGTAAGACACCAAGAGCCATATTTTGTCCTATTTATGTTAACTTCAGTGCTCTCAGTAGTGCCACAGAGTCAATGCTTTGTAGTTCTATACCAATGGTGACAATTTTGATACAGTCTCTCTATTTTGTGAAAACGTTGCATCTTTGTTGTATTCCAATCATCAAAATCATCTCTCCAATTTAAAGAGGCCCATCTTAAGTCATATTTGTCTTTCCAAAACTCATCTTGTTTTAATTTCCATACTCAGATACTAATATCAGAGTATGACATATCTCCAGTGGATTATTGCAATTCACTGTACATGGGGCTACTCTGAAAAGTATCTGAAAGCTTCAGTCGGTGTAAACTGGGACTGTGTGAGCTACAGTATATTGGATGTCCAAAGAAAGGCACATCTAACGCCTCTGCTCCACAAACTATGCTGAGTGTCACTTTGCTTCTGGGTCCAATTCAAGGTGTTGGTTATGCCCTATAAAGCTCTACATTCATGGGCCCAGACTGTCCATGTAACTGGCTTTGTCCGACCACATCAGCCCATCCCACCCATCTTCCCTCTGACAGGGAAAGTATGTTGCAGACCCCATCAATCAAAGAAGAAACTTCTCTGCCATTATCCTTGTCCTATGGAATATCCTTCCCCTGAAGATGAGGCAGGCCTCTGTTTTCCCGGTCTCGAAAAGGTGTTAAAACATGGCCTTGCAGCCTTTTCTGGGGAGCCCAAAGGACTATGCAGTTGGTAGATAGAATATCGCTGAGATCTTTCCATTTATGTTTGTCAAACAATTTTAATAGGGTTCAATTGCCTCTCAGGAAATTTTCTTGCCTCTTTGAAAATGTTTATGATTTTATATTTTTTAAATTTTTTAATTCTAAATTAATAGGTAGATGGATAGATGATAGATAAATTACTGGATGGATGTAAGGATGGATAGATAAATGACTAATAAAAACTGAATTGTGCTTAGGAACATTTTTTTTCTGATTTTTCATTAAATGGCTTATCGCTACTGCTTTTACAAATCCTTTTGTGAAATATTTTTGTTAATTCCTATAAGCCTTCAATTTAAATCTATTTTGTCAAGTTTGCCACAATACATTTTTAGACTTTGTGAATTTTGTGCCTTTTTATTTTGATAAACTCAAGAATCTAATAGTATTGTAATAGGCTAAAATGTGACATACAGTTTTATGACATTTAATTTAGTTTATTAGGAGTTATTTGTACAGAAAAACTCAAGAATTCTGTCCCTCAACATGTTTTATTACATGTCATAATGCTTACAACAAAATTGCAGGAATGTTTAGCGACATTAAAATATTAATTTATAAGGTCATATAAAATTCCCAAATTTCAAATATTCAAATTCTTTATTACAGGTCAAAAATCTAAGCTGAATAAAACTTCTTAAATAAAATCTGGCAAGGTTTTATTAAATTTATTTAACAAATTTAATCATTTATTAAATGTATTAAACATTTTTAAGATTTTTATTATGGTACATTTATTAAATAATTTTATTAAATTTATTTCATTAATCATTTTTACGTTTTAAAATGTTAATTAGATAAATATTTACCTGGGAGGAGAGAGACCACATGGTCATTGTTCTGTCCCAAGCCTCTAATTTATACTGACGCCGGCTTGGCTGTCTGCCACGACTAAGGAGGGAGATAAGCACCCCTTGGCTAGGAGCCCAGAAAATTATCTCTATGAAAACAAGGCTGAAACTCACGGAATTTTTCAAACTTTTGCTACACCTGGATTAGTAAACTCTTGTTTCCTGCAAAATTTCCCTCCCATCACCCCACCTATAAGCTCTCTGGGAGGGGCCAATCAGTAGCCACCTGTTTCCTATTTCCTTCTATGAGCCTTTTTCCAAAGCTGCTCCCTCCTCTTCTCCATCAGGGACAGCCTGCCTCTTTTCCCCCTCACTGCTCCCTGAGTCAGACGCTATCTGGTGGCCAACAGGCCTCTCTAGTCCCGGCTCTGACTCCAAACACCCCCCCCTGCCCCCAGTCTTCCTCAGCCTCCAGGGCAGTCCCAGTTCATCGCTGTCAGAGTCCTCCAATAGCTCAGCCACCCGCTATTGGGCCACATAGTATTCGTTGTTGTCGAAGTCCACCAACAACTCAACCGGCCGCTGTTGAGCCACAATAGTCATGGATTTCAAATATTGATTCAGAATTATAGAACCAAATGTAAGGTTCAGGTTTCTAGCATTAGCATAATTAGCATTAGCATTAGCATTAGCATGATTGATGCTCATTTAAACTCTCTTGGGATTATCTTTTTTTTTTACACTGCTCTGAAAATAATAAAACAAGGAAATTGTTGATGTCTGCTACCTTGTCCTTTTCAACATGAAAATCTTTCTGGCAGAAAAAATTAAAATAACCTCCAAAAATAATAATCATGAGTTCCTTCCTCCCTCCCTTCCATAATCATAAATGTTTAAACGCTTTTCCAGTGTTCTCTATTTCTATGAGCTATACGGTAATCAGTAATATGTCCACTTATCCAGAAGGTGGCAGGCTCTGCGTACGTCACAATATTATTCAACTGAAAATAGGGACCTGAGAATATCTGATGAAAATGCCTTTGAACTATCTAAGACTATAAAGAAGTTGTTTGCTAATCTGAAGAATATCCATAAGAAAACTCTTCATGGAAAAGCCAAAGGAAAATCTCATCCAATATTTTGTTTCTAAGATTTCCAAGCCAAATATCTGGCAAACTGTTGAGCAAATCATGACAGCAGATGTATTGTTTTATTGATAGGAATCTTGTCTTCTGAGTTACACTGAAGCCAAATAGATGCCATCTGTATAATGGCCTTTAATAAGCCTTTACTAATTCATTTGATCTAATGTTCCATTTTTGTCTTAGTGTGAATGTAATTTTTTTTTAATCTATCAGATGTCAGTAATGACTCAGGCTGATCTGAAGGATCGGATTCAAATATACTACAGGTTTCTTCCATGATATCTATACACAGCAATCTGATCTCCTAACAGTTAAGGCAAACTGGCATCAGATAATAATAAATAAGTTTTAATAATAATAAGTTTAATAAAGTATTACTAAAACTAGTAAAAGTTTATTAAACCTGTATGCTGCCTTGCTATCAATGACACTTTTGTTATTCCAAAAAAAACCCAGTATGGATGTATTCCTAGGATTAACTTTCTGATTATTCTTAAAGAAGGCAGGGTGCTGTTTCATGATCTAATTTGTCATATATGACCAGCTGTATTGTTTCTCCTGGTATTTGAAGTTAAAATTCCTAAATATTTCAGCCTTCTGTTAGAAGAAGGCTTCCCCAACTGATGAATCTGGTTTGCTGGTTCTACATCCTTTCCATCTATTGCAATTAGCTGATTTTTAATAGCTAGAACTACACAGTCGCCAAGGTGAAAACTGCAGAAAATTGTTATTCACATAGAATTATTAAGCAGCAATGGATGGGTTTGCATATCCTGCTAAGCTGTCTTATCACCTAGAGATATATGTGAATTAGGTTATTATAATGACTTGTTGTTTAAAGGTGTTTCAAAGTTAGCCGGGCAAAAGCAGTTTTAGTTATTTCTCCTCATAATCTCAGTCAGGAGAATAGGCTACTTATGTGGTTTTGTGTCTGAAAGCTATAATTACATGTGATTTGTTTAAAGACAGACAGACAGCCTTAAGTCAGGTATGATTTAGGTATGCTGTGCCTTCCAAAATCAACATGATCAGCATATCCTCTAGAGGGTACCAGGTTGGAGAAGGCTGCTTTAGACACTAACTTCATAAATAGAACAGACTTTTTCTTTCCCTTTTAGTAGCCACGTGCTCTCTTAAAATTCCACCTGAGCTCAGAAATTAAGTAGAATCAGGACCATTTCTTACTTTAATAGGAATACCAAAGCTGTAAGCTAGATGAGGAAGCTAAAAAAGATTGCAATAACAGCAAGTCATTTCTGTGTCGTTTGCTTAAACAGACATCCACACAATCATCTAAAGTCTGTCTCAATTTCAATGAGCTTTTACCTTAATTATCTAATATTTAGATTGGGAGTAGCATGGGAATGTTTGGGTGTGTAGTGCTGATGGAGATATAAATTTGCAGAAATTATTTCCTCATGTGAGACAGGAACAATATATAATTATGTTTGTAATTTCATCCTTCATTATTCCACTACTTTTCATAATTGTGTTGAAATCATTGCCACTAGAATTACCAGTCACCAGGTTGACTGTGGTTAGTAGACCTGCTTATACTGCAGGGATGTCAAACTCTATTTCATTGAGGGCTGCATCAAGGTTGTGTTTGATCTCAGGGTGGCAGGATGGGTGTGGCCAGCTCGACGTCACTCGTGTCAAGGGCAGTTGTGGTGGCCTCCTGCAACTCTGCCAGTGAAAATGGAGCTCGGGAGGGCTTTGTGTGGCCCTCCTGAGCTTCATTTTCACTGGCAGAGGGTTGCAGGAAGCTGTCGCAGCCAGAGGTGGAGTTCCATTTTCACTGGCAGAGGCACCGCAGGCCTTTGCTGTTTCCAGGGCGGCCCCACAGACCACATCAAAGGACCATGTAGGCTGGATCCGGCTTCCGGGCCTTGAGTTTGACACCCTTGCTATACTGTACCCTTCATTGGAGTACTACTACTTAAGATTCTGCATTTCTAACAGCTCTCCAGTTGGTACTGGAATAAATAAATTCAAATGCTACAGCCTGATGATTCTAAATCAAGCTTGTTGATATTTAATGCAGATGTGAAGCTTTAATTTAGTATTCTTTGTGCTTCTCACCTCCTTTATCATCAAAGGGAGAGAAAAAAACCCATAGGGACAAAATATAGCTGAGAACTCCTGGTTCTTCATATAACGCTGATGCATTCTGTTTTATAAGGATGGGAAAACCTGTCACTGATCAAGAATCCCAAAATCTGTTACCATGAGTTGTGCATTAACTGATCTGCTGGAAGGAGTGGCATGCCATGTTTTCTTTTTATCTTCACTGAGTTCTTCATTCAGCAATTTCTTAGGCCCCACAAATTGTGTGATACAAAAATATCTGGCTGGTCAAGGTTCCAATTAATATGTTGAGTTAGACATATGCATTATGCATGAGTTCAAAACTCCTTTCCCCCTTCAGTCAGCAAATCAGTTTTAGTTAAACCAGAACAAACTCTTTTCCTGGGAGATAAATTCCTAAACTGTGAGCAGCAACACCAAATAGCTTTCGTCTGCTACTTTCCATTTGCAGTTGCGAAATCCTAGCTTTGTTGGAAGCCTTTGTCATCCCTGACCTTCTGCTCTGTCGTCCTACACAAGAGTTTCCCAAATATGGTCGGAACAGCGTCCAGACCAAAATAGCCACCTGTGACACAATGCAAGATGGAATAATTGGAATCGTGCAACCTAAAGCCAGAACTTCATTGTGAGAAGAGTCAGGGACTTGTTTGCTTTGGCAGTATAAAGATATCAGATCTGCCTCTGCATTGTGAAATGTCCTTCTTGTAGGTGTAACGTCTTAACCCCTCAAAGTCAAAGGTGTCCTTTTTACCCTGGAACCCATATGCAACATTTGGTGTAGGCCAACACTAGTTTTTCTTTGCTGCATCAGTATTAAAATTCATATTTCTCATCATGAGTGAAATTCCTAATTACCGATCCAGTCATTCCACATTCTCTCAAATAGGTGTGATACAATTATACTTTTA
Source organism: Thamnophis sirtalis (assembly GCF_051295495.1). NCBI lineage: Eukaryota > Metazoa > Chordata > Lepidosauria > Squamata > Natricidae > Thamnophis > Thamnophis sirtalis. Next base: position 74,040,947 of record NW_028261383.1, on the reverse strand, counting down.
ATGCAGATGTTGACCATTTTAATAACTGTGTACTCTATCTGTATCATCTTGTTAGTCACTTGTTCTATTGGTAAGACCCAATAATTCTACATCCTCTAAAACAGGGGTGTCAGGCTCACGTTGTCATGGCAGCGTCATGTAATGTATTGGGACTTTTTCCCCCTTTGCTAAACTGGGAATGGGCATGGCCAGCACATGACACATTCGGCCCATGGCCGAATCAAAAATTTTATTACCGGTTGTGTGGGCGTGGCTTGGTGGGCGTGGCATGGGAGGATACTGTAAAATCTCCATTCCCTCCCCACTCCAGGGGAAGGTTACTGCAAAATCCCCATTTCCTCTCAATCAGCTGGGACTCGGGAGGCAGAGAATAGATGGGGGCGGGGTCAGTCAGAGGTGGTACTTACCAGTTCTCCGAACTACTCAAAATTTCCGCTACCGATTCTCAAGAACTAGTCAGAACCTGCTGAATACCACCTCTGGCCCAAAGGCCAGGAGTTTGACAGCACTGTTCTAAAAGGTCTCAGATATTTCCAGGTGCGACCCTCTATTACGTGGGTCACTGGAGATAGGTGGCCAGTTAATATCAGAGCAAATATTGACAATAGACAGATTTGTGACTGCAGCAGCTGTTGTTGGGCAGGAAGAGGTACCAACTAGTGTGTGTTGTGGCCTGCTTTACAACCAATCTTGGCTTGGAACACATAGCTAAATAGAATTGGATTTGCTTAATGCTTGGAAGAAAATTTGAAAAAGAGTACAGGTAGTCCTCAACTTATAACCAATTGCTTAATGGCCTTTCAAACTTTTGGCAGACTCAGAATAGCTGTTTGGCAGCTTATAAAGCACTTCAGGCCATCATAAAATGCCATGCCAACTTCCTGGAGTCATGTGATTGCATTTGGAGTTCTTTGGCAACTAGCTTCCCCTTAAAACAGGTTGTAGCATCCTGTAATCACATGACCACAGTTTTTTGTTTAAAACAAAGCCCATTCAAAAGAATCTATTTGCATCAGAGGTGGTATTTTGCCAGTTCTCCTCGGTTCAGGGGAACCAGTAGTGGCGGTGGTGGGAAGCTCTGCCCACCCACCCAGATGTTATCACGGGCGCTCTGCGCATGCACAGAAGGTTCTGCACATGTGCAGAAGTGCTGCATGCACGCTCTCCCAGTTCCAAACCAGTAACGAAGATTAGTGCATTTCATGCCTGATTTGCATTTACAACTGCAGTGTTTACTTAGTCACTGCCGTGATTCACTTAATAACTGTTGCAAAAAAGGTTGTAAAATCAGTTCCTGTCACATCAGTACCTTGACTTACTACCAGAAATCTGATCCCAATTATGGTCGTAAGTCGAGGACTACCTGAAGAGGTTACACTGGGAAATCTACAAGCATCCCAGCGGAAAGGAATGTTACACACTGTCCCAGAGCTGTTCTTCCTGCTCCAGACTCTGAGATCTTTTAGATATCATTTCAATGTACATGGAAGGAAAACAAAAGCCACACAAAATACTGACTGTCATTTAATTTGAGATCATAATGCAGCCTAATTGTAATCACACATCAAGCATTTTTTGTGCAATTTCAAATGTTGGTCTCTCTGTTCAGGAAAGAGAAAAGCCTTTCCTAACTTGATGCCTTCCCAAGATACTGAACTCTTACTTGGCCAGGGGCCCAAACTGCCTGGCAGAATGTAAGTGCTAATGAGGAAGTCAAGCGGACGGAGGGCATCAGGCCAGGAAAACTGTCCTACCTAGATAACATTGTAATCTCTAGAAGTTCAACAGGGCTTCCACCTCTCTCATAGGAGAAAGGTATTTCATAAAAGGCTGTCTAGTAGAGACGCTGACCTAATTTGCTCAGTGACAATCTTGTACCTGTTATTTCTCAAAATGGCTGAGTTAGCATGATAAACAAGCTCAAGTATATTTTTGCTCAATTGGTCCAATAATTCTGAGTGCACATGATTCCTGGCCTGAACCATATATCAGTCATATTTGATTAGTTTGCAGAACTTGCTGCGCTAAAATATATCTGATTTGATTAGGGAGCTGAAAAACCACTCTGGAAGAAAACCAGAGCAAACTCAAGTGCTGTCAAGAAAACCGGATGGATACAGGCACAGGAAGTAGGAAGATGGACTTGGTGGAAAACGTGCCATTCAAATTTCAATTTCAATTTCAAATTTCTTTTTTACAGACTGAATGAAATTGACTTATAGTACAGTGAAGCTCAATGTCAGTCTAAATTTCGATCATAATGATAGTGAGGTCTACTTTTTAATGGGCAAAAAACAGAAAAAGGGGGAATAAACCTAGTTGAAGTCTACTGCTTCTACAGCCACTTATTGTATAACATTATGCAACATTCATTATTCAGCCACTTGTCTAAAATGGTATAGAATCTCCTGCTTGAGCAGTGGGCTAGACTAGAAGACTTCCAAGGTCCCTTCCAACTCTCTTCTGATTCTGATTAAATGCATCCCAGGTGCTCAGACAAGAATAATCTCTTATTTATTATTCTGTTTTAAGAGATAGATGGCTAATGATCTAGATGAGGGATAGAAGGGGAACACATCAATTTTTCAGGAAATGACTGGTGGGAATTGCTAATACTTTAGAACATAAACTCAAGGTTCAGAATGACCTTGACAGACTTGCACATTGGGCCCTATCCAACAAGATGTTGTTCAAGGGTAAGAAAAGTAAGGTCCTGAACTTAGGCAGGAAAAACTAAACACATAAGTATAGAATAGGCTCAACAGTTGTAATTATGAGAGGGATCTATTAGGTATCCTACTGGACCACCACTTAAGTATGAGCCAACAGTGTGCTGCAGCTGCTAAAGAAGCCAATGCAGTCCTAAGCTGCATCAACAGAGAATAACATCAACACAACGGGAAGCAATTATACTATTTTACACTGGTGAGACCATACTTGGAATACTGCATTCAGTTCTGGACCCTGTGATACAAAAAAAGATGTTGAGAAAGTGTGTAGAGAAAAACAGCAAAGATGTCAGTGGTCTGGAGGCTAAGTTGTGTGACAAACAGTTGATAGAGTTAGGTATACCTAGTCCAGGGGTGGGTTCCTGCCAGTTCTAACCTCTAGAAGAGGTTCCACAAATCTACAGTGCCGTTTAGAACCGGTTCCAGCTCCCTCCCCCTGCCCGTCCGCACATCATCAAGATGAAGAGCGAGACGAGGAATTCTGGGAGTTGAAGTCCACAAGTCTTAAAGCTGTCAAGTTTGAACACCCCTGGGGGGGTTATTTTCTAAAGGGTTAGGGGTGCAAGGGTCTTATAACTTGACAGCTTTAAGACTTGCGTGCTTCAAATGCCAGAGTTTCTGAGCCAACATTTTGGTTGCTAAGCAAGAGCGTTGTTAAGTGAGTTTCACCACATTTTACAAGTTGGCCATGCCGACCCAGTCACATGGCTGGCAAGTCATTCCCACCCAGTCAAGTGGCTGGCAAGCCACTCTCACAAAGCAGGACACACCTACAGAAGATGTTCTAAAAATTTTTGAAACCCATTACTGACCTAGTCCCATGATGGCAAACCTATGGCACACATGCTGGAAGTGGCACGCAGAGCCATCTCTCCGGGCATGCCAGTTGTTGCCCATTGCTCTTCCGGGTCTTGTGTGCACATGCATGTCAGAAACCAGAAACTCAGTTCTTCTGGTTTCCGGCGCTCCCGCACATGTACACCAGACAGCTACTCTTCCGGTTTCCAGCACTCCCACACATGCACCCAGTGCCGAAAACATTGCCAACATTGATCTAGCCTATCAAAGACAAGGAGGGGGGACACATGATAACTGAATTCCAGTACTTGAAGGGAAAGAGAGAGAGAGAGGGAGGGAGGGAGGGAGGGAGGGAGAGGGAGAGGGAGGGAGAGAGAGAGAGAGAGAGAGAGAGAGAGAGAGAGAGAGAGAGAGAGAGAGAGAGAGAGAGAGAGAGAGAATTTTTGGAAACAAGCCTATTTTTGAAAGTATGGGTTTCTTATCATAATTATGATAAGAATTATTCTTAGCAGTAATAATTCTCCAAGATTCAATAATTTAATGTCAACCTCACAACTTTGTAAGAAATGTACAAAGGTAAGTAATAACAATTGGAAAAATATACAGATGCCTTAGAACCATATTGGATCTTAGCATGTTTTTTCTAGAATGACCTTAGACAATTAATTCTTCCTTCCTTCCTTTCTTTTCCTTTCCTTTCCTTTCCTTTTCTTTCTTTCTTTTTCTTGCAATTCTAACAGTGGGAATATTCTTTGCCTTAGTTATGACAATGTTCTATCATTTTAAGCACAAGTCAAGAGGAGGGACTTTAAAGAAGACTTTAAAGATCACATGATAGTGGTTTGTGACAGCTGCTTGCACAATGCCTCCACTCCGCCAAGAATTTCCATCTTCCCCTCTAATAATGTGCCTATAAATAGCTATTTATTGTTACAGGATAGAGTACAAGCTTCATTCAGATTGTTAATTAATCTGACAGTTGTTACAAGATCCTGCTAAGCACATGCCATTCATCTTGATTTTTTCTTTCCTTAAGCCAGATATCTAGAAAAATCATGAAATGTTGCTTATAATGTTCCTATGCCATCCTAACCCAAGTGATCAATTAAAATAGAATAGAATGGAATAGAATAACAGAGTTGGAAGGAACTTTGGAGGTCTTCTAGTCCAACCCGCTGCTTAGATAGGAAACCCTATACCATTTCAGACAAATGGTTATCCAACATCTTAAAAACTTCCCTTGTTGGAGCATTCATAACTTCTGGAGGCAAGTTGTTCCACTGATTAATTGTTCTAACTGTCAGGAAATTTCTCCTCGGGTGCTTTGGAGAATAGCTTTACTCCCCTTCTTTGTGGCAGCCCCTGAGATATTGGAACACTGCTATCATGTCTCCCCTAGTCCTTATTTTTATTAATCTAGACATACCCAGTTCCTGCAAATGTTCTTCATGTTTTAGCTTCCAGCCCCCTAAACATCTTTGTTGCTCTTCTCTGCACTCTTTCTAGAGTCTCAACTTCTTTTACATCGTGGCAACCAAAACTGGATGCAGTATTCTAAGTGTGGCCTTACCAAGGCATTATAAAGTGGTATTAGGACTTCACATGATCTTGATTCTATCCCTCTGTTTATGCCACCTAGAACTGTGTTGGCTTTTGGGGGAGCTGCTACACACTGCTGGCTCATATTTAAATGGTTGTCCACTAGGATTAGGATAACATATACAAAGTACTGTGAGTTTTAAGGCTTCTGCTTTTAAACTATAGTCCTGCAAATGCTTGGCAAATGAACCGGGATTCATAGAGACTTTGAGTAGGCAAGCACGTGTTACATTGCATGCTATTGTACTTTTAAGAAAGTTAAGTGATCTACCTATTTAAAGTTTCAACCAAATGATTTTTAAAACCTAGACAATACACAAATTTTTATCAATTATAGCATGAAATATAATCAGATATAGGCAGAGGCCCAGAGTGGTCTTATGAACAGAGGGCCTTCGTAAACATTTCGTCTCTATAGTTTTCTGTTTTCAACCACCAATAATGACTGTGGGATAGGGCCACAAGGAGATTGAACCTTGAATAGAAATTAGTGGGAGATGGACAAGATCACCATCTAATCAATCACAGCAGCACCTGCCATGATTATGCTTTCTTTGATGTTGCAGGCTGAGAAATAGTGATTTGTGTGAAGCTACCTGGCAAAAGGCATCAAATGAATGAGCAATGTGAGCTGGTACAATTTTATCTAAGTGAAAGGTGAAGAAAATGGCTTGATGAAGCCATTTCATGAATGAAACCAGCTAGCCTGGGATAAGAAGTAAGTGTCAGTTTCTGGGCAGGTGTATTCATTTATTTACTTACTAACTTAAGAACTAACTAATTTAGGCTCAGAAGAATCTTACTTTTTAGGTACCTTACTCAGGATTGAAGATTTCCACCCAGCAGTGAAACTCACTTCTCTTTTCTTTCTCATGACATAACAGTATAACACTATAGGTTTAAACCAGTCTCAGATCCAACAAAATCTATCTTGGATATAATTGGTTTTGTAATATTATATAATTTCCCTTTTCAACGTCATTTCGTAGCGCTAGCTTAGAATTATTTGTAATAATGAAAAGCAGGTCATATAGCTTATAAATAAGCAAGAATGTTGGCTAAAGATTTCAGCTTCCAGCTGTTCTTATCTTTGTGATTATTTTTTAACACAAGTGTGGCTATTCATTCCAAAACAGCTGATGCTTTGATACAAAATTTCCTGGAAATATGTGAACATGGGATTCAGATATCAATTTCCAGACATGACACCTTGCTAATATCTAACGATGTGCTGTTAAAGTACTGTGTACATTTATTTGAAAGGAAGGCTAGTTTATTTCCCAAATAATTTATTCTTAAAATGTGGAAAGAATTTAGATTCACTGAAAAAAGGTTGATAGAGATTATGCTTTTTTCTAACTTTTGTTTTTTGGGAGTATTTTTTTCACATTCAGGATCATCTCCACAGCAGGCAAATGTAGTACTTTTCTATTTGCATTAAACCCATATATTTTCAAAAATTATGTGAATTCCTCAAAAATAAAACTGAAATGTGAACACTCAAAATGTTTAGAAAAAATATTTTTAAATAGAAAATTGAGAAATTATTTTAGTCTGGCTAAATGCCTTGATTTTTTTCACTATAACTGGGGCAGTTAGTGGTTAAATAAATTTTTGTTCATACATACAATACAAAAGTGTTGCATATGTAATATAAAGTGCACATAAACACGTTCTCAACCATGATTTATAGAATAACCTCCAAATAGTTGAGTTCACACAGCATGCTTTGCTATAAATTAGAATAGCTTGATTCAGCCACAATGATTAATATATTGTGTGAATTGAGCTGTCGATGGCATAATTGCGCATGAAACAGAACTTCCATTAACAATGATAAACACTTCGGTGGATACCAAGAATCATCACTCAATCTCTTGAACCTAAGTTTAATCGAAATTTGCATTTCTTTTCAAAGGCCTGATACAACAGGCAATAAAATCAGATGTTGCAATGGGTCCAAAGAATTTTGTTTGGAAATAAAAATTAGAGTAATAGATCATTCCCTTTTTTCTCCAAGATATTTTGAAAGAGAAAAATATGTCTCATAATTTTATTGTATCTCAGAGAAGGCACTGCTTGCCTTGATACTACAAAGAGATCTGGCTTTCATGGATTTCAGGTTTTATTTTTGGTGCAGAGGAATGTAGCACTTGGAAAGCCCTTCAGGTAATGATTAGAAAGACACACTTGCTCTTATTATAGAAATGGGTTTCTTGTTACTCATCCCTTCTTATGGGGTAGCAACAATGGAGACTAATTTTCTTTCCTGGTACTATTGAATAAATGTGCTTCTCGGTGAAGGCTTAGTATTTGTAAAATGAAGCTATGCAGACAACTAAAGAATTTGGAAAGAGGAGCTGGTAAGACAGGGAACAAGTAGCCTTGGACCAAGCAAATCTATTATATAAAAACAGTGCAGACGCCATCAGCAGCTTAGTCCGAGGAATGAGCTGCAAACAATCTGTTCTGATGAAAGGATGAAAGAAAGAAAGCTCAAGAATTAAACTTTGCAATGAGCAGGTGCACATTAGATGTGGAGAGAGAATGAGAATGTGTGTGTGTGTGTGTGTGTGGTGAGAGAGAGAGAGAGAGAGAGAGAGAGAGAGAGAGAGAGAGAGAGAGAGAGAGAGAGAGAGAGAGAGAGAGAGAGAGAGAGAGAGATATGATTAGATTCTGGGGGAGCTGATTTTTATAATCAGTAAGAGTACTTAAGTGTCCTCAATCAACTTATTTTCTAAACCTATGTCCTTAACTGAAGAGAGTAGGCAAAGAGGACTGAAACATTCTTTAAGTCCTGGGAAACAAGATAATATTGCTGGCAGCATCCCTTGTAAGATTCTATTTATTATAGCTGCTCTCAATAAAAATAGTTCTGATCTTCCTGTGGAATCGATTCCCTGGCCTGGTTTGCCTAGCTGGGTTGACATGCCTCTTCCTAGACCAGGAGGCACTATGTATGGTCACTCATGTTTTGGTCGCCTCCTGAATGGATTACAGTACAGTACTGCAATGTGTTTTACAAGGTGCTGTCTTTGAAGTATATCTGAAAACTGCATTTGTCCAGAAAGCAATTGTAGATGACCAGTCTGAGCTTGAAGGAGGGGGGGGGGGTCAAATGCGTAATCAAACACAAGTCCTTTCGAACCCACAAGAGATCTAAATCTAGCCCAGCTTGAATCCCATTGACTCTACCACCAATTTTCTTTGACCACTAATACTTCAGATTTTGTTGAGAGCATTAAACCTATACTCATTTGAGCTGCTTAAATTCCCAATTTCCTGTGTTTGACAGCAGCAGTCTACATAAGCAATAGGATATCCATATTACACTTCTGCTTTATAAGCTGCATTGGCATCCAATATGTGCTCATTAATAAAGCCCTTCATGTCATATGATTATTTTATTTGAAGGATTGCCTGTCTCTCCTGTCCCATCAGCAACAGCAGAAAAGACATGTTCCAGGTTCCTTCATTTAGACATTTTGGGGGACTCAAGAAGTATACCTTTTCTATCACAGCACTTGCTCTTTGGAACATGAAACCACCCAAAATTAAGTTGAACAAATTGAGTTTTTCCTAAAATTATAAATCCATGGGGCATAGGATCAGGATACTGGGTCAGCCCTCAATGTATTCAATTGATTCATTGCTTTTTATTTTGATTACAGCTGTTTTTATTTCATTTGTTTTGTTTTGCACTGGTGTTTTAATTCTGTTAATCATCAGGAATCAAGCACGCAAAATGGGTGAATATATTAGCTGAGATAAACAAACTAATAAATACTGATTTCCTAGAAATAGTTCTCTATCAGTCAGAGGCTATTAAACATTCTGAGAATTATTGCATTTACTAGTTCAACTTTCTCCAACCTGATGCTCTTCAGATAAGATGACATTAAAGGATGTTTACCTGAGAATTATTGAGCTAATATCTAATACATTTCAAAGCACCTGGCTAAGGGAAAGTTAAAGAAAGTATCACACTTTAAATGGAAACTTTGGAATGTCTGGTATATTGAATACTAGCCGATAACCTGGCGTTGCCCGGGTATTTATTTATTTATAGGGGAGAAATGTCCAGAGCCAAATGTAATTTCTAATGTTGGATTTTCCCCCTTAGCAGAGGGAGCCCCCTTGGGGAGTACTGTGAAGCCATTACCATGGCAACTCCAGAGTGCTGCACAGTAGAAGCCCTTTTACGGCAGTACAGTAGAAACCATTTTAAGTCACAACAGGCTGTAGTTGAAAAGAACACATGCCCAGGGTGTTTTAGGGGTGTCTTATCCCCATAATATTTATTTCCAAAGAGTAAGTCATCTGTGTACCAAGTTTGGTTGAAATTGCTTGAGGCGTTCCAGAAGTACGTTGGAACATACACACACAGAGATACGTATGTGTATGTGTATGTGTATGTGTATGTATGTATGTATGTATGTATGTATGTGTGTGTGTGTGTGTATATATATATATATATATATATATATATATATATATATATATATATATATATATATATATATATATATATATATATATATATATATATATGACAGACAGACAGACAGACAGACAGACAGACAGACAGACAGACAGACAGACAGACAGATAGAAGATAGATAGATAAACAGTCTTTGATATAAACCTAAACCTTAATTACAACTATTTCTTTTTTCCCCACATAGTCATGTAGGACAGCATTCCACACCTGGGATCTTCTGCAAAACAAACACTCTGATTTGCAATTGTTTTTATTAGCATTTTGGAAATAAAACTTTTTTGTACAGTGTTTTTTACATACTTTAACTTGGCAAGCAATGAGGTACAGAAAAGAAAAAGCACGTCCTAATGTTAAATGAAAATGTTTGATAATAACTTAAATGTTTCAGTAGTTACTAAAGTGTTATTTTTCACTGTAACCAGCAGAACCTAGTCATCTATTAAGAATCATTTTTAGGTTTGATGAAGCCATGGCATATGGCATTATTATACTACATAATAATCTGGCTCAGTCAATGTCCATTGACCATTTGAGGCACTTAAAAAGAGTTGGGTCATGTTTTCCTGATTTTCACAATGTTCAACATAACTTCATGAAAGTAATAAGAGAAGCAGATCAGATGAAATATCAAAAGACAATACCGAAGATGTTCAAATAAAGATACTGCCTTCAAAATTTCTCATGTTTACTCAACGCCTTTCATAAACTCCAGGAATTCTGCAAAAGGAGAAAAACCAAAGATCATATTCATAAAATGGGGCAATGCTCCTGACCTTTGCCACATTTCATCCCTTTCTTTCTTTATGCTATTTCCTGCACAGTGAGAAATGCAGTACTTTGTTCTCCAATTTTTTCTCATAACCCTTGGGCTCAAAGACTGGTCTTGATCCAAGTCATTGTGACCTTCAATGCCTGAATGTGGACCTGGATCTCTTTCAACAATGATTGATGGATTTGTTTAGGCCAAAGCTCATCCCATTCATACGTTAGGGATGGTGCTTTTGGTCAGACTTGCATAATTATTTTCTAGGCAAAAATTGTGTTTATTGTTTCTCAAGCCAAATTTTCAAAGAAAAAAATATTTAAGATGCATGACCATGGATTCCAATGATCTGGCAAAAGATAAACTCTTTGGGTTTTTTTACACGATGAATACAGGACATATGTAGGTGTGAATGTATTTATTTATTTATATGCCACCCATCTCACAAAATGTGACTCTAAGAGGCATACAATAAAATAAAAAAACAGTAATTATGAAAACCTCTCTGCAATTCAAACATTAATGTTACTTTATAAAAGACCAAAGGGCTAGAACACTAAATGTTAATGATTAAATTCCCATTTCCATGAGTTCCCCAAGTCTGTTGACATATCCAAGTTGGGTTATTTCTGGAATAATCATCAAAAAACAAATTCTATATATTGAAAAGCTTACCCATAAACTAACCATAGACCATTATGGAGTGATAAACAGGAGAAAGCAGGACATAAATACGTGTTTTTATTTTCAGCAGGTGACAGCACTTTTGAGAAGTTTACCGTTCATTTAACCAGCAGGTATTCTTTTACTAGGGACGTGGTGGCTCAATGGCTAAGACACTGAGTGAGCTCCCGTTACTTGTCTCAGCTTCTGCCAACCTAGCAGTTCAAAAGCATGTAAACATGCAAGTAGAAAAGTAGGAACCACCTTTGGTGGGAAGGCAACAGTGTTCCATGAGCCTTCAGCATTTAGTCATGCCGGCCACATGACCATGGAGATGTCTTCGGGCAGCACTGACTCTTTGGCTTTGTAACGGAGATGAGCACAGTCCCCTAGATTTGGGAATGACTAGCACATATGTGCGAGGGGAACCTTTACCTTTACCTTATTCTTTTACTGATTAAGATGTGGCTGGGATTCCTGTCCTCAGTTTGTTTTTATAGTTTCTGGCTGTGCTATTATGCAGTATATAAGCATAACTCACCATCATAGTCAATCTTGCCATCGTTATTTTTATCGCCATCCCTCATTAGCTCCTCAATGTCATCTTCAGTGATGGTTTCTCCTGTACCCTGTAACATGAGCTTTAGTTCATCCAGATCTATGTATCCATCTGAGTTTCTGTGAAAGAAAGGATAAGCTAAAAAAAGCCCTTTTACAAATGTTACTTTTCACTTTTTTTTTTTTTTGAAAGGAGATGTCTGCAGTTACTTTGCACATCTTGCATACTTAACAAAGACCCAGTCACAATTTGTTTATTCATTTCAAGAGATATGATCACCTGGGGATTTATGTGAGTTCTGAGCTTTAAAAAGAAAGGAATGGCAAAAACCCCAAGTGACCAGTTTCCTGGAGCTATTAAAATGTGTATTTCATAGACACATCACTACATTCCTAAAACAGCTTTTCTATCTCTCCTGATATAATGGAGCTGCAACCTGCAGAATGTCCATTCCAGATGTCATGGCTAAAAGGAATTCAAGTTCCAGCAGATTTAATATTTGTGTGAATTCTTCCCATTCAAATACTGTGAGGTTACTGTAACACTCTTCATTTCTTTTTGTTTGATAATATATGGAATTATATTTTGGAGAATACAACCTTCTTGGTAATGACATCTGAATTGTCAAAAGCTCTTCCCAAATACTGAGATGGAAAACAAAACAGACTTCTCATCATTAAAATTTGCGCCTACCCAATGAGGAAGAAAAAAAATACTGCATATGCCACAGAAACTTCTAGTGTTAACCAGTTCTATAAAGATAAAGGCAATCTGTCAGATATAACCTGCCCCAAATTGTTCAGTGCCTTAGATGTTAAAAAATAAAACTACAAGTTTGAATGATGCCTGGCAGCCTCTGCAGCTACTTGAGCAGACGTGGAATATATGCTTGACTCAGCAACCTGGCTACAATAATTCTGATCTAGTTCCAGACTGAGCACAGGGAAGATTATAGTAACTCAATTATGTGGTTACCAGTACCTAAAATAGCTAAATACATAAACAATAGTTATGAAAGAACAAAGTTGGCATATCAATTGAACTTCCAATCCTGGACATAGAGATGACTTGATTCCTCGAAAGCAGTTGTGATTTTAGGAGAAGCCACAAACACAGTGTTTCTAAGGGAACACAGCCCCATTTAGCTTGGGAAGATTCTCTGATTTCTATTTCTAGGAACAAACTATCTGTTAGATCTCCTTCTGCCTCTTCTAAAGATCCAGTCACAGCCTAAATACTCCATCGCTGGTTTCAGAACATGCTTTGTTCTGAACATGAATCAGATATGGAAAAATTGATCTGATTCGTATAGTGATGGTACTTTATTTCCAATCTGCTAATGCCCACTCCAAAGCAGATCTTATGTTAAATGGTTCCAGAGGCAAAAAGGGGCTTTATGACACTCCACAGCACAGTGGTCTCACAGCACAGCTGTCAGAGGCAGAGTCACCCAATTTGCTTTCTGAGACTTCCTTGCCAACAGCAGTGGAATTAATGTTACTACAGGAGAATATCCAAGTTGACAATATTGTTGGGAGATCAAGCAAAATCAACACAAACATGCCCATCTGTCTTTCAGTCACTGGTGAACATTTAGTAGTCCAAAGGATTATTCTACCTCAAGAACTGGTCTGAACCCAGACTGAAGACGTTTATATTCATTCATGTATGAAAAGAATCACATTCTAATAAAATATTTTTCTTTTTCATGGTTTGGTAGGAATTAGCCACTTCTGCACATGAACTGTTCATCCATGCTTCATTGAAACAGATTTCAAGAAGGCAAAGAAAACTGCAGATTGTGTTGCCCTCCAGTCAGGTAGGTTCTCTGGTATCAGGCCTCCTGCCTGGTTGTTGTGTGAAGGACTGTGTGTCATAACATACATCAGTAAGAACTATTCTAGTAAAGAAGGGGGCAGGAAAAAAAGAGGGAAGAGACAGAATGAATGGTTTTACCCACTTCTGAAACAAATTCTGCCCATAGTATATTTCCGTCCTGATTTCTATCATTGGCATTTAGCCTTCAGGAATACATTTTATTTTTTATTGCTAACATTATTAAAATTGTTATCCATCCTTGAATAACTATAAATGGGGGGGGGGACGGAACAATGAAGACAAGAAGCATCATATTACAAAAGAATTCTTTTCTATGTAATGGTCATGCTGATTTCTTGATTACTAATGCACATCTGTTAAACAGCTTTAATTTTATATCAGAAATTAAACACAATAGTCTTCACTTAGCAATTGCCACATTTAGCAACTGTTCACAGTTATGATGGTGATAAAAGAGTAATTTTAAATCCTTGTATTTAAAACCTCAGTAGGTCTGTAAAGCAAGGAAAGCTGAAATTATATCATAAGCACAATCATGGTTTCATGTAGTGACACTTAATGACTAAACTTCCAGTCCCAACTGTGACTGCTAACAAGAAGTATCTACATATGGAATTCAACCATGACAGTAAGGTTTTCAATCTTACTTGCGTTATCAGAATGAAACTCATGGAGACTCAACTTGATTATTGTATTCTCGTGGACTCTGGCTTATGCTAATAGAGCCACAGAAACCGCTTTGGTCGCATTGACCGATGATCTCTGGAGGGCCAGAGATGGAGGCCATGCGTCCATCCTGGTTCTCCTTGACCTCTCAGCGGCGTTCGATACCATCGACCATGGTATCCTTCTGCGACGACTGCGGGAGGTGGGGGTGGGAGGCACTGTTTTGCAGTGGTTCTCCTCTTACCTCTCGGACAGGTCGCAGTCGGTGTTGGTCGGGGGGCAGAGATCGTCCCTGAGGCCCCTAAAATATGGGGTGCCGCAGGGTTCTGTCTTATCCCCCCTACTATTTAACATATACATGAAACCGCTGGGCGAGATCATTCGGAGGCACGGGATAAAATACCACCAATACGCGGACGATACACAATTGTATCTGTCCGCCCCGTGCCAACTCAATGAAGCGGTGGATGTGATGAACCAGGGCCTTGAGGCCGTTAAGAGCTGGATGAGCGCTAACAAACTGGTACTCAACCCGGACAAGACCGAGTGGCTGTTGTGCTTCCCTCCCAATAATTTGGTTGACATTACAACACTCAGGCTGGGGGGTCAAATTTTATACCCCTCAGACAGGGTCCGTAACTTAGGAGTCCTCCTGGATCCACAGCTGACTTTCGACCATCAGCTGTCGGCTGTGACCAGGGGGGCATTTGCCCAGGTTCGCCTGGTCCGACAGTTACGGCCCTACCTGAACCGGGAGGCTCTCACAGCAGTCACTCGAGCCCTTGTGGTCTCTAGGCTGGAATACTGCAATGGGCTCTACATGGGGTTGCCCTTGAAGAGCATCCGGAGACTGCAGTTAGTCCAGAATGCAGCCGCGCGAGTGATAGTGGGCGCACCGCGGTTCGCCCACATTACACCTATCCTCCGCGAGCTGCACTGGCTACCTGTCGGTCTCCGGGTGCGCTTCAGGGTATTGATGACCACCTTTAAAGCACTCCATGGTAGTGGATCTGGATACTTGAGAGACCGCCTTCTGCCGATTACCTCCCTCCGACCGATTAGATCACACAGGCTGGGCCTCCTCCGGATTCCATCCGCCAGTCAATGTCGACTGGCGACTACACGGAGGAGGGCCTTTTCTGTTGCAGCTCCGACCCTGTGGAATGATCTCCCCGTTGAGATTCGTACCCTCACCACCACCCAGACCTTCCGCACAGCCCTCAAGACCTGGCTCTCCCAGCAGGCCTGGGGCTAGGCTCTAAATTACCCGCCCGAGTGTTGACTGTTGAATGCATGTTGTGGTTTTACTATTTTATTTCATTTTTGGTCACTTATTGTTTGTCCCTTGTTGCTGCACACCCTTCCCTTATGATTGTAAGCCGCCCTGAGTCCCCTCAGGGAGAAGGGCGGCCTATAAGTCTTAATAAAATGACTCAAAAAAAAATAATGACTTACTTATCAAACATTCTGAAGAGATCTGAAAGTTCATCTTCTGATTTTCCTTTGCTGTCATCTTTCATACACCGGACCATCATAACTAAGAATTCATCAAAATCTACTGTACCACTGCCTGTCAAGGAAAAAAGGGCACCAAGTTAACTTCTTCTCTGTTTGAACTATTCCCCATATTATGTTAGATTTCAAAACACAATACAGCAAATCTAAATTTACAGCCTTATACTGTATAAACACCCAGCAGAAATTGCTCACCATCTTCATCTACTTCATCAATCATCTCCTGTAACTCCTCAGGGGTAGGATTCTGTCCCAGCATGCGCATTACCTTCCCCAACTCCTTTGTGCTGATACATCCATCCTCTGCGCCCAGGACAAAGATATCAAAAGCGGCTTTAAATTCTGGAGAAAAAGAAGCAAGACTAATTAAGAGTGTGATACCACGAGACCAAGTCGTGAGCACTGTTGATTCCTATTGTGCCTTGAATACACCTATTCTGTCCCTTTACTAAATTGTGGCATGATGACTATGCACCTGCAAGGCATGCTAAGCAAAGCAACTGTTTGATTTCTCCAGCCTTGTTTAACTTTCAAATGACACCAATCAATGGGAAAACATCCAGATA
Source organism: Thamnophis sirtalis (assembly GCF_051295495.1). Taxonomy (NCBI): domain Eukaryota; kingdom Metazoa; phylum Chordata; class Lepidosauria; order Squamata; family Natricidae; genus Thamnophis; species Thamnophis sirtalis. The sequence continues at coordinate 74,024,749 of NW_028261383.1, read as the reverse complement.
TCATGACAGAGATGCAAAAAAGGAGAGAGGATTGGTAATTGTGAGCTTCAGTGCTCTTTCTCAATTTAAAGCTGGGAAATGAATGAGAAGAAGAAAGAAGTGAAATCACTCTGTCTCACGCCTAAAAACCCACAGATGTACATTTATATATGTTTGTGTGTGTGCGTGTGTGTGTGTGTGTGCATATATAATTTGTAACAACTAATTTCCTTCAGTATAGGGACTGGAAACATTTTTCAACTGAACAGTCTTAGAAATCAGATAAATAAATGCAGCAAAGCCAAGAGAGTGCACACACACCCCAGTATAATAATACTATTCCAAAATGGAAAATCAGTCATTCCATCCAGCTTCTTGTAGATGTTTTACAGGTCAAATTGTCCCTAGATTTTTTGAAAGAAAAGCAGTGGAGGCAGAGGCTATAACTTGGGAACCAGAGAAAGGGGAATATGCAGGTTTGCAAATGTGAGCGCACTAATGTGAGGTAATTGGAATAATAAAGTTTATATACTTACCATTTTTTTGTTCTTCTGTCAACTGCTCAACCTATTAAAATAAAGATTCCATTGATGAATGTTTGTTTACATATTTAGTAATTTTCATACTGAAGAGCTGTTTTCCTAACCATTTAATCTCTATAATCTCTATAAATAATAAGACACAAAAATGCACTTTGTAGCAATACATATTAGGGTACAGATTGCAATCATATATCAAACACTAAATATGGATTTGGTGAAAATCTTTCATGAAATTAAATTATGAATCATAGAATATATTTATTAAATGTTGAATTCAGTAGGGTGGGTTTTTCTTTTTTTGCTAGAATTTGGAACTCTGAAGCAATCTTCTTAAGTGTGTTAAATTACCAGTGTGTCTTGATTCAACTTAATATTGAAAGTAGGGAAACTAAATAGTGCTCATCAAATTGTAAATGCAGTTGAATATACCCAAATCATTGACTTTTGATGAAGTGATTGTGTAATAAAAAATTGCAGACAACCATCTTCCAGTTGGCTCAAAGGCTTATTTTAAAATTGAATTTCAAATAGTAGTTTATATCTGTAAGTTCTGTCAGAAGTAGCTGTGCTCATTCAAAAACTGAAGTAAATCTGGGCTTTAGAAGGCTGCATTTTATTATTTTAATTTTTGTAACTTATTCATATTAATTATTTCAATTAATAATTTGTCTTGTCTTTAAAGCAAAGTATAAATTACACATGTCCATTCATTTACATGTTCTTATAATATTAGTACAGCTGTTTACAATGAATTAAACTTCATTGGTTTATCTTTAAAAACATATATAAAATTAAAAGGGTGTAAAAATATACAGATACCATCATTTCATTATTCTAAAACAACAAATTAGATTGCAAATATAAAACTTATGCAGATCCCTTCTCTCAGCAATCAAGTTTAGTTGTCCAGCTTTATTACTATGGGATGGCATTCACCTGTCAGAGACGTAACTTCTGAATCAACACAGTAGATCAGATGTTTCCAGTGCAGTGCTATGTGCCATTGAGTTTAGTGGAATTTAATCCACTAAATGGATATAGGAGTGTAGCCCTAATGATCAAGCAGAGAAAAGCTCTGTCTGACATAGCAACTCACTACTTTGCCAATTTGTTTTATGTCCACTCAACTACCTTGAACCAATAACATATAGCTACAAACATAAACATTTTAACAGATAAATTAGTCTTCAAACTGCTGGTGCTCAAGAGCAATAGCACCAAAGGAGATAAAACTATCATATTTTTCAGAGTATAAGACACACCTTCCCCCCCCCCTAAAAAAGAGGGTGAAAATCTGGATGCATCTTATACACTGAATGCAGCATTTTTGGCCTTCCGAAACCCCTCTCTGCACATCCTGCTTTTCGCAAAAATGGACGCGCAGAGGGTTTGAGGGGCCTGCAAAGTGCTCCTGGGGGTTGGGGAGGGCAAAAATGAGCAAAAAATGGGCCCATTATTCACAAAAATGGGGTTTTTTTCCTTCCCAAGCCCCCAGGAGGACTCTTCAGGCCTTCCAAACTGTCTGCACACCCTGTTTTTTGCAAAAAAGGGCCCATTTTTGTGAAAAACAGGCCCATTTTTTGCTTCCCAAACCCCCCACATATCATATTTTTGCCCTCCCCAGCCCCCAGGAGAACTTTGCAGACCTCTCAAACTCTCTGCATGTCCCTTTTTCACAAAAAAATGGGGCGTGCAGAGGGTTTAGGAGGCCTGCAGAGTGCTCTTCGGGGCTGGGGAGGGAAACCCCCCCTTTTTTAATTTACCTCTTCAAAATCTTGGTGCATCTTATACTCCAGTGCGTCTTATAGTCCGAAAAAAATATGGTATATTCAAGTTTATTTTTAACTAAACAATTAGGTAACAATAACAGGAGATAGGAGAAGTGTGTTCCTAAGAAATATGATTTAATGAAATTACATGAACAAATACAAAATGGCTGTTTTCAGCTATTAAATTTGTATCAGCCAATTAAAATAGGCAGGAATGTCCTTCTAATCACAGTATAGGTCTATCCAAGGAAGCAAATGTTGACTGAAATTCAAGGTATTATTCTATTTTCTTAGCAGGGGAACAACTTAGAAAGATTCTGTCCAACCTTGCTAGTTATCTCCAGCTCAGGATTGGGTATTAATAGATGGATAACTATTTTATCTCTTGAGCAAAATGCTGAAGCACTAGGTTCTGAAAAACCTGTCTGTAAAATTGACAGAGCTACAAATCAGATAACCAGAATATTAGCTGCAAATCCTGGAAGGTGGGAGGAAGGAATAGTTAAAGGTTAAGTCTAGAAATGTATACACATTTTCTGTATGTATATGCAGAATTCGTAACTATGTTAGGAATTACTCTTCTAATTTTTAAATTAAATTAGAATTCTTATTATACTAGAACAGGGCTGTCAAACTCACGGCCCATGGTCCATGTTTAGAGAAGGGGGGAGTTGCGATATATCACATGACGTGATGCTGCGAGTTTGACACCCCTGTACTAGAGTATAACTCTGAGAATCCATATGTTTCATCATGAGATGGAAACCATTGTTATACAGGTTGAAAGATTCCCACTTTTTTACTAACGAAATTGGGGCAAGATATTGTTGACATGGATGGTTATGTCAAGTTTGCCAAAATATTATTGATTTTCTAAACCCATTTTGGTCACATTTGACCACTGGGCTAGAATGGATTTGATTATCAATTCCTATTTGGAAAGTATTATTGTTGATACTGTTGTCTTCGAAGAGATTCTTACTAACAATTATAAATTACAATATCTTTTTGAGGTGAGCATTAGAAACACTATTTTGTGAGACGGGCAGTCTTCCTAGAAATACATTTTTTTAAAAAGAAGATGCTGAAGCTTTTATTTAATCCCATTAGTTTTGATATCTGGGACTTGTCTGGTTATTATCCTGTTCCCAATATTTTCAACCAGGCTCTTCATGCTTTGAAGATGATTTGGAAGAAGTGTTTCAGAACTTGCCAAAACATGAAAAAAAGATTCTGCTCCTGTTTCACTGAGTTAAATCATAAAAGTGTGTCATTAGTGTGACTCTTATACAGGGTATTTCTTTTGCTAGGTCTCTATAGAAGCCTATAAAAAATAAAAAATGTATATGGTTTAATGAACAGCTGGCAGCTGTCCTGGTCTTGTTGGCACAAGAACTGAAGAACTTCCAAATAATTTTCAAAGTGTGCATGGGCAGCCTTTGTTTTTAGCATCTACCTCAAATGAGTTGTAGTTGTCCAAAGTTTGTATTCAGATGCCTAATTATTTTGTTCTCTCTATAAAAACCTGGACAAAGTGAGAGATAGCCCACGTTAGAAACAGACTATACAAGATAAAATATTCTATGATTAATAGCATTTTGGCTGGGATCGGAAGGAGCTGATTTCCTTCAAAGCTTCAGCCTGATATGAACCCAGCCCTAGTTTGACAAGTCATTGACAGGTTATCAGGGATTCAATTCTCCAGTTAAGGATGCTGCTCATTTACAAACCTTTCACCCAACTATAAAAATATGTGCATTGATCACTTCTTTTGATTACTGTAATTCTAAAGGAGGTCTGAGAAGCTTACTTAGAAATAGCCATTAATTCATGATACTACACTACAGGTTTTATGGGAATAGAGTTCAGAGCTTTTGAAATCACCTGTAGTAGATACTCGTTTTTCAACAAAAGTCAGTATGATAATTTTAACCTACAAAGACCTAGATATATGATGGAATAATTAATCATTTTCCTCATAAATGATTACAGAGAGGTCTTTGTTTCAAATAATGATAGAGCATTCTGGGCATGAAACTGGTTGCTTCCTTTTATGTAGCTCCCTCTCCTCTTTTTTAAGGCTCTCATGAAGAACATGTTCTCTTAGATTGTTTTCACTTATGCACGAATCCATTGCCACCTGCTTTTACCTGAAACACCTAATTGGTTTAAAGGGGGAAATCTGACAAAAAGAATGATGGAAGAGGAGTGGCAGCACCAGAAGGCAGAGTAGAGTCTACACTGCTGAGATAACAAAAGCAAAAAGACGCCTCTTCAAAAATTTCATAGTGAAAACTGAACCCATTTATTTAAGCCACTGTGATGGAACTGGAGCAGCTGTGATTGTTCCTTCATTGTAATGGCCAGACCCCTCCCTCCCCTCAACAGCCCAGGATAGCTGAAAAGTCTAAAGACAGCAAATGCCTCTCTGTTGTGCAGCCCACATAGTTGGACTATTTTGGCAAGCTGGCTATTTTTATGCCTTAGTGGCTTAGGTGCTAAGAAGACAGATAACACTTCTGATTGTTCCCAGAAGCTGACTGACATTGGCATTTATCACAGGAGACATTAATCTAGTAACATGTCTCTGGCAAAGTTGTACAGTTTAGAAGCATCTGGAAGCCATTCTAAACTTATCTCTGCATAAGAGATGAGTGAGAAAGTGATAAATCCATTGAATTTCAGAGGTCCATATGAGTGATAGTTTTTTTCAAATGATCATTGAAAACACATTTAAAGTTATCACCAGATTTGCAATAAATACAGGACGAATATCTTGTTTTTTCATTTCCGAGTCACCTTTTAAGATATGACAGACTTCATGTGTCATTATGACAAGAGACTCAGTCAAAAGATACTGGGTTCACATTTGCACACAACTGTAAAGCATGACGGGTGGATTTTGAAAATCAAATAAGTAAATGGGATACCACTGGCACGTAAGTAATAATTCAAGGCAACTTCACTCTAGAGCCAAGCTAGAAAAAGTTTTTGCTCCTCAGGAGTCCAAAGTTGGGAAATTAAGAAGTTAGCTTCTGAAAACACTGCTAAAAACAGGAAAATATTCTTATTTTATTAAATAAGAATGCTAAAAATTTTAGAAGCAAGAAATAACGAAGTACTTCATTATAAAAAACATTTAAAAATTGCAATGGGTATTACTAATAATATTTCCTCAAATTTTTGAGCTGACATGTTCTTGAAAGACGGACACAATAATTTAATAACTTCAAGATGAGTGCTAGTGATTTGTAAATTCCAGCTCTTTTTTCACTATAGGCAAAGCATTCAGAATCAAAAAGTTAGTGACAAGCTATAGGGTTTTGTATATTTAAAAAATAAATAATAAAAAGGAATCTTTATTTTAAACTGAAATGTGTTCAATTCTGAACTATTCTTTTGCTGTGGGGAATTATTTACAGTACCTAGCATCTGTTTAAAGCTACTCTGGGGAGCTGAGCACTCATCAGGATGAGCTCAAGGCAGGAATTGCCCTTCTCTCATCTGTCTTATTAGTGTTTCTTAAGAAGTGCCTCTATCCGGCTACTCCACAGATATAGCAAGAACTGTTCTTCTATCTGCACTTAAAGTGGAATTACTGAGGATATTTCTATTATGGTCATTACATTATCCAATTATTTCTTTTACTTACCAGTATAAATATTACTTAAACTCTTAAGTGGTCTAAATCTCCTGAAGAGTTTTAAGCAGCCAGGATTCTGGTGACCCATTTTTCATTAAGCACATTTATACACCGCTAGAATTTGTAAAATGTATCTTCACATGTAACTAATTTTTCAATTTGTCAGACAGAAATCTAGAAAAATGTATTTTCATAGAAAAGACAAAATGATAGGAAGCTATGCCATTTTCTGCAAAACATTTTGAGTATAAAAATAAAAAATGTGCACTTATATTAACAGTCCAAACCTATGCAGCAAACAGGTTAAAATCAGTCAAAGCCATGAACTTTACATTACTTTTAGCTCTAGTTAGATTTGTGCTTCAATAGATTTTTGAATTTCCATAGAAAATATAAGCAGTTAGGACTTCATCAAAACCATCTTCCGATACCTAAGAAACTTAGGATATATAATAATGCCCTGCACCAAATTTAAAAAATACATTCTAAATTATTAGTTTTATGAATATCATAATATGTAAAACATTTAGGACATCTAATTGAATATCAGGACTTGCACTTTGTTAAAATATTTTCCTTACAATCCTAAATATAAGTATTTAGAATCTGTCTGAGATTTAATACAACAGAGTGTGAAAATTTTACTTACTGCTGCCTTGTAAATATCATCCATGATTAGTTATTGTGGGTTAGGAACTAGGTGGAGATGAAAAATGGTACAGAGACAAATATCAACCTCTGCCAGCTTTTTGTCCTTTGACGCACTCCTTTTATAGTAGGCTGTCAGCCCTAAATGTGTCAGTCAAGAACTACACAGCCCAGTATACAGGCATCTGTGAATGGCCTTGCTATTCATTCCAAGTCTGACTCTTCACCCAGTCTTCAGGGAGGTATGCAAAGTTTGTTACAGCTGACATTTCTAAATTGTGATCCAATTCTGTTGATGATTTTTTTTTTGTTAGGAATCAGATAGCTCCCATACCACATATTGGGCCTTATGGCCCTCATTTGCTATGGGTTTTAGGCATTCTGATTCCATGTGGTTAATAGGGATTATGGCAAAAATCAAAATGCTTGTGAAGTGCCCGTCCCCCTGGCAGAACAATAGTGATCCCCTAAAATAACTATCCTTTAAAAAGAATTCTTTCCAAAATGCTGTATGTTTGTTACAAAACAAAGGACAGGCTTCCTAAGCATGAATTCTAGGAAAGACAACAAATATCAAGTACTTCTTTCCACATACATGTTTATGGCTTCAATGAAACCACCTCAGACTGTTTTGAGGGGATTGCTTTTTTAAAATGCACTCCATCAACATCCCTAATTCCTAAGACAGAATGCTTAAGAGCCTGGTGGCCCTTTCCCACAAGGCTTCCTCAGTGGCATTATTGTATCACCTGATGATCTGACTGTTTGTACTGACTTTTTTATTTTGTTTGCTGCAAACATCTGTGCAAGCTGGGCAAATTCCTGCCTTTAAGCAAAATAACTTACTCAGCCATTCATATAGATTGTTCAGTGAGAGGCACTGGTATGAAGAGAATTTATGTGCTATAAAAAAAATCTCTGTCCACTGATTGAGAGCTCCCCCCTCTGTCTAACTATATTGCACACATCTAGGTAAAGCTGACAAAAAATTAATAAGCCTACCCACCCATTAGTGAATACACATGATCAATGATCAAGATGGTTTAACATGAAGCTATTTCCTCTCATATTATTACCTTCCTTTTATACTAGTCTTCAGGTTATAGAGTTTCTACAATTGACTGCACAAGATGATTAAAAATGTAAGGCTTTCATTAAGACTCTCAATTTTTCCAGTTGTAGAAGCTTTTGTTATTTCTTCATTGTAATTTAGATACATCTTTCTTCACAATTACAAAACTTCAGTTTATTTTAATCCCATCATGTAAATATATTCTTCATGTATGTGATCATGCAGTCTGAGAACTCTATAAGAAATTCAGGCCCAATAAATCTGAAGGGCATCCAAGGATGGGGAGCTGCTATATGCCCTCAATCATTTTCTTTAGTAGATTTTTTTTTACTCTTCCTCATCTTTCTATTCCCATCCCGTTTCAAAAAGCATTGAGATTTTTTTTTAAAGATTCCAACTACCCATTCTTTCCCTCTGGCAAAAAAAAAGGCTCCATGTCAGACAGAACTACATCACAATGTAGTTTCACAAGTGAAACATCACACAGCAGAAAGTATAAAAAATGATCTGACGCACTCACCTGTGATCCAATATGTTTTGAAACATGTTCAGCTCAAAGAAAAGATGTGGGAGGAAGAGACCACAAGGGAAGCACCATTAGGTCCAATACTGTCCTATAAAACATCATGAATATTTTCCTTGTAATGTTGGAACTTTACCTACAAGACTTGCAAACAAGCGGTACTTGTACAACACAGTGCTTTGGGTGATTCTATGTAGTAATAGGGATAAATGGCAAAGCAATCATGTGACTTTATATTGCAACATATAGGTAGTTGATTTTAACCAAACCTGGTAAGGAAACTTCATGTGTTTATGTTGTTAATAACAACATTGTCCACTGATGAAGGTACAATACTTTATGAATCTGTCCTTAAGCTCGACCTAAGCTTCTCAACCTTCCTGATCATAGGAACACCAGCTCAAATGATATTAATAGAGAAAATTAGCATGCTGCATATTACTTGCCAATTTTTTTGTGGGGGGGGGGGAAAGCATTCAGTGAGAGTGGCAGTGGGACCACAGTTTGGAATAATCAAAAGGAATAATGCAGGATTTGGCATTTTTTTGGTTAGTGGCCAGCAAGCCTATTTTTGGAAAACAATGGCTACAGTAGGTAGAAATCTACTTTTTCTTACAATGTTGGAGAACTAAGTTTCTCTGCCTCCCTACCTACACCACCAATTGTTATTGCTTTGTTTTTATAACTATGAAAAAAAATATTTTAGGAGTGATGATTCATGCTTGTCCATTCTCTCTATAAAATGAAATCAAATCAGTACTAATCAAAGAAGATGGTGTGATCTTCAAAAAAGTGGCTTGGAGACTACAGTGAACCCTAGAGCTTCATACAGCTTTAAAATATTGTTATATGCTTGTTCCTCTACGTGGCAGCAAAATGCTTAATACCCCAAGAAAAGAAAAAAAAATAGGAAGAGAAAAAAACAGAGTGTGGACAAGCAGGTTTTGTTACCCATAGCAAACAAGACATTCTCTGGAGACCTATCAGTGGAGGGTTCTCTATCCATCATGCTTTGCCATTCTCCCTCTCCTTCATATATGCCCAACTATGCTCAGCAGGACAACCTGAGTTTAGGTCACTCCAGCACTCCATTTTACAGGGCAGTCTGCCACTTACCAACACAACTACTGTTAGCTAATTATCATATCCATATTAACTACTAACTGGTCAAAGCCATGGATGAATACAGACCAGTGGTGGGATTCAAATAATTTAAAAACCGGTTCTCTGCCCAAATAACCAGCTGGGTAGGCGGGGCTCAGCGGTCATGTGACCGTGTGGGCATGGCCAACTCAGCGTCACTCATGTCAATGGGCGCTTCGCCTTAGCTGTTACAATGTCATAAGGGTTAACCGGAGAGGCAGTTTCTGTAAGCAAGGCAATAAAGATTAGGCTAGAAACAACACCAGAATCTTTCCTTAGTCCCTTCCTTACAGGATTAGCCCTGTAAAGTGGAGGGGGGGGGGAAAGGAGATTTCTTACAACAACCAGTTCTCCGAACTGCTTAGAAAGTTAACAACGGTTCTCCTGAATAGGTGCGAACTGGCTGAATCCCACCACTGATACAGACTTGTACTGGGCAGTGCAGAATTAACAATACAAAAAATGAATGAAGCCAGGTTAATAGGGCTGTTCTTCTGTCATTTGTCTTCAAGATAGTACTTACCATCATTTTTCTCTTATTTTTTCCAAACATGTTTTTTCTAATTCCTTTGAAATGTTTTGGGGCACAATTCCTGTGGTAAAAATTTAATCTGAATTAAAAAATTCTCCAAATGTGACATGTTTTCAATTCATCTTTTCTTTTGAATTTTTATAAGCATCAATTTTTAATTTTTTTTCTGCTCCTAGGGAAAGGCTTAGGAACAAAATAGGGTATTATATACACTAAAACAATCTCCCACCAGCAAAGTTTGAGGTCAATCCAAGGCACCAGGACTTAAAGCTCAACTCCTTGCAAATAATTAACATCAGGAATATAAACAGCTGTTTTTCCATCTGCTTTCAGTGTCAACGTTTCTCATCTTTCTCAGTAAATATAGAATGGTGCTATAACATGTTATGTGCAGTATGAAAAATATTCTCGTAACATCAATTTATGTGGAAACCTGCTTGCATTTCCTAAATTCATGGCATGGGAACGTCCTGAGAAATTTCATTTCAGTTTATTAAGCCTTGCTCTTAAGAGAGCAGCGACTGGACTTTAAGACAATACTGTAATAGCACAACTTTTAGTTATCATTGCGCAGGAGTGATCAACACAAGCATTATTCATGCTAAACAAGGGAATAGAAAAATACCGTCATTAGGATCCTGTCTTACGCCGCCGAGAAGCTATTCCCCCACCCGGCTTTATTTCACTGGCCATGCTAACTTAAAAGCAGCGATGGGAACGGCAGTCCACCACTTCCATTATAATTTTGTCTGCCCTATCACTGATAGGTTCGACACTTTCGGGGTTTTTCTACCACCTCTCTTACATTGTCGCTTTTGCGACGCAAACAAGCTGGGCAAAGGGGGTTACATCTTTCAGTGGAAATAAAAGCACTTTGCTAAGGTGGCAGACATCGGGGCATCACTGGGCAGTAAACGAACTCTTCCCGCTTTCCGGCCGTCTGGCGGCCGACCGAAGCCTCGCAATCCAGATCTTAAAGGCGAGGCCCCGTAGGCTCCGCCTCCTAGCCCAAGGCCACGCCTCCTTTGTTTTCCCTGGACCCTTGAGTGACGTTGTCGGGGCCTGGCCTCAGTCGCGCGGATAGGGGCGGGAGGCGACAGGAGAGCAAATATGGCGGCGGTGACGACTGTAGTTGCGCTGGTCATGGCCAGCGCGGAGGGAAGCGGGGCAGTAGCTGCCACGACACTCGCCGCCCCCGGAGCTCGCTTTCCTCCACGAGCGGCGGAGCGAGCGCAGTAGCCCGACGGTCCCGAACCTCTGCGCTCCGACTCGGGACATGGAGGCGTTGAGGACCGGCGAAGAGGGCGAGGAGCCTCCCAAAAGCATCCGCATTCTTGGGTCGGAGCTGGTGGAGACCTACACGGTGAGGCGGGGTGCGAAGGAGTTGTGAGCGTGTATGTGTGTGTAAGGTCTGGCGTGTCAGAGGCATCGGCCTTCCCGGGGTCCCATGAAAAAACGCCGTCGGTTCAGTCGTTAGTGCGAAAGGGGCGAGAGGCTGGCTCCCTGTCCGGAGCATTTTCGGGCATCCTTGTGAACTTCCACGTCTTTTTTTGACGGGGAAGAAGGACAAGCACCCAGATTCATTCGCGTGGATGCTTGGGGCCAAACTGTCTTGGCCGGTGTTCTCCGTGGTTTTAGAGTTTCACGGAGTTCTTCAGTTCCTGGGGAAAAACAAAAGACAACAGCATCCCCAGAGGAAGGAAATTGATGTCTCAGCAACAAGCTCTGGTAGCTAAGGTGTTGTCTTATTCCGGGTTGAGGTAGCAAGTCGTCCGTTTTCCGAAGTTGGCGCCTTCCAGACAGGTGAGACTCTAGTTCCCATCATTCCCTGCTGGCAACAAGGAATGGGCTGTCTAACTTACCTTGAAGGGGTTTGGTTGGGAAAGACAGAAATTTGCCCCCTTTCTTCTGAATAGGCATGCAGCATCCCTTGGCAAAGGAACTAAAAATATAATATGTGGCTTTAAAATAAAATGTGGAAAGAATAATATTCTTGCATCTGAATCCAGCTTATGAAATTGTTGATAGAAATCTTATTAGTTGACATTTTTGAAGTCTGCTGTAGACAAAAGGAAAATTATTGGTGTAATGTTTTTCCAATAACATTATTACATATGTCCTTTTATACAGAGTTATGTCTCTAATAAATATATATCATTTTCTGACTTGATGTTTTAAGAGCTAACATTGCAAAAAGCTTTAATATATTTAATATATAATATACTTTAGTTGTTTTGTTATATAACCAAAATGGGCTCATCTGCTAATTTTTCATCTAGTTAAATAGTTTTTATCTGTGAATTTTTTTATGTGGGCATATTGTTTTAGTGATCTTTTTAATGAACTGACAATGTGCTATGAATAGGCTTTATTTCATTGAAGTTTGCATCCAAAATATCAATAATCAGAGTTTTTATTGATATGCTTTGCAAAAATATTCAAGTTTATATTTGGGAACATTTTTACTTAATCAAAAGAAAATGAGCATTTGAAGAGACTTTTGAGATGAGTTCAGTTTCCAGGGACTATATTGATACATTTATATACTGTAGCTTTCTTGCATCAAAATGCATGAGTGCTTTTTGAGATGGTTTGCATGAGTGCCTTTTGAGATGGTTTCTGATTTCTCAATCTGATCTGTAGACCTGGAATTTCTTGGTTATTTTCCATGCAAGTGCTAATCAGTTCTAACCTTTCTAAAAAAAAAAATAGAGCAGTGAAGATCATTCAGATTTATTGGAAACAAGATAAAGTTTAATGCCGTAGTTCCAAATTTAATGTTTGCTTATGTATACAATTTGTAAGACATAATCCATGGACTAGCTAAAAATGATAAAAATATGTTTTCAGCAGAAGTGAGTAAAAGTATGTGGTTGAGTTTTTCATGTTGAAATCAATTTGCTGGATCGGTTTGGTTTGTTATTGAACAGCAATATTTTCAATTCCAGGCACTGCAGTAGAAAAAAATGGGTAGAAAGCTTATTGCACAATGTCATTAGAGTGTCAAGAATAAAATAAATCGAAGGTATAGTTGTGCAACTTGATATATGAAAAAAATCTGATATATAAAATCTTGCGATTTAGAACATAGCAAGAAGTTGGAATAGTAACTTTCCATTTTTGTAGGGTGACAGATTAAAAGCTTTCCATTAACTGTGTTATGAAGTTTATCCTGTCCTGACCTAATACCAGATAAAAGGGTTGGATCTACAACCTGAAGAATTCCCAGTTAGTATGATTTGCTCTTTCCCATTTTGGTGAGAATTGTGAAAGAAAAACACACAATGCACCCCAAAGGCACTGGATTGAAAAGGAGCTATTTAGTGATCCTCTGCATTAGTCTCAGTCAGAATCCTATATGTCCTTGTAAGTATCATAGAAAGGATGTTATTTTTCTTCCCACTTGTTTGTTTTCACCAACAAGTGTTCAAGTTTTGGAAAAACTGAGCTACAAGGCAGAATCTGTTACAATAAAAAATACACTTTCAAATCTGTAGTTTGTCTGCTGTTGATTAGAAGAATAGAAAGTATGGGCTGGATTCAGCAGCACCCTTAAGTAGTTCACAATTTTCTGGAATTCTGACTTAGCATTGTACACGATTATGACTCACATCTTCTAGAACACGGGTGTCAAACTCAATTGCACCATGGACCGGATCATGACGTATCGTGACATTTTTTGCCTTTGCAGAGCTGGGGGTGGGGATGACCTGCGCATGACGTATCCGGCCTGCGGGCCACCAGTTTGACAGACCAGTTCTAGAAGTATACTATGCTGCTAATAACTTTATCCTCTTTCATAAGGTCCAATGTGAAATCTTATCTGTGCCTATGGCTAATGGGGATTTTGTATTTATTCATCAGACTTTATGTATTCACTATCCTTTTAGATTATTTCTCTGATGAAATCTGCAAACACTAAATGCAGGGCTTCCCTATCTATTTGGATAATTGTGATTCTTTGTAACATTAAATATTTAAGCTAAACAATGGCAATTTCCGAGCTTATATACTTTATCACTTCAACTGTAAAACAAATTTCTTGTATTTCCTATGTGTGTTCATTGATGTACAGATTGTTGTGTTTCTTCTAGATACATAATTTGGAAAAGTATGTGCTGGAAAAGCTGAAGATGCAAACTGAATTTAATTTGAATTTTTTGCTGCAGCATCTTGTATTTCTACTATTCAATTTGCAAAGCAGCTAGTTCCTTCAACAGTCAAAGCTGCTGCAGTGAAAACTTCAAAGAAAACTCCAGTGTTGTGCAAGATTCTCCCTTAAATTCATGCATATGCAGCTTCATTAGGTTGCATAACAGCGTATAACAAGGTTACTGGTGGTATTTCAACTACATTATTTATTAGAACTAGCACATTGTATAGTCTAATGTTTTAATGAGTAATTGAAATGGAGAAATGGAAGTACTTAGAACAATAGAGTTTAAAGGAATCTTGGAGGTCTTGTAGTCCAACTCCCTGCTCATACGGGAAACCCTTTACCATTCTGAACAAATGGATCTCCAATCTCTTCTTAAAAACTCCAGTGATGGAGCGAGCACTCACAACTTCTGGAAGCAAGCCATTACATTGATTATTTTTTCTCATTAACAAGAATTTTCTCCTTAATTCTAGGTTGGATCTCTCTTTGTTAAGCTTCCATCTGTTATTTCTTGTCTTGCTCAAAGGTGTGTTGGTGAATATGCTGATTCCCCTTCTTCTCTGTGAACTTTTGGCTTAACTAACCCTCTCCCCATTAACCTAGTCAGTTAAACATATACTCAGAACCAGCTTGTGTATGATGTTGCTCATAACTTAGCTTTTTAAATAGGGGACACACACACACACACACTTACTTTTTGTATTGAATTTGTAATCTTCCCAAGGGATTATCTTGGTATAATAGAAAGGCTCAGTAGCTTTACTGATCTTGAAATTGAAGCCAGCAGAGCATGAGCTATCGTGCAGGAAAATTGGAATGGAAGGGAAGAGATGAAATTACGAATGTTCAAGTAGTTCTATTTAGCAACTGCCTTGCTAAAGGCAGTGATCATTGGCACTTACTACAATGAAAAAAGTGACTTTGCAACAAATGCATGCATTTATAATTCTTGCAGTGTTTCTCTGTTATGTATTTACCATTATAGCTAGTGTCATGCCTAAGCCCAGACATGATATAGCAAGATCCAATTGAATTTAGTTCTTTATTTTCTTATGCTTAATAGACAGACTAAACATATAACCTAATAGATAGACCCTGGGAGATTCTAGGATGTCACTACCCTGGACTTTTTATCCCTCTGTCATCCAGAACAGGATTGCACAGTTTCTTGCCTTTGACTCCTCCCTGGAATGTGCTGCCATCTGCCTGGGAAGCCACAGTCCTACTTCTGACATTCTCCTCCATCCCTTTAGCTGCACATTCCATCACAGTTGTGTGTGCCTGATCCATTTTGCTTTCCCCCCTCCCCCCCTTGTTTACAGAATAGAGAGATTGCTTAAATAGGCTATGTCTTCCTGAGCTGGTTTTTTTTTTTTTTTTTTTTTTGCAGTACAGCCTTTCCCAAAAGGTGATTAATCACATGCTTACAAATTTTTCTCTATAACCTTCATTGGTTGAACCTTTCGACAGGCTAGTCCTGCTGCATGACACTGACCAGACACTAATCAGTTTCACTGAAAGGCTTTTATTTGCCTCCTAAGCAGCTCTTATCCTCTGCAAACAGCATTCCTTTGAATGTGTATTCCCAATATATTCCTGCCTATTCTCTTGCTCTCCAATGAATGTAATCAATTCCATTCTAGCCATGGTGAATGTTCCAAAGCTTGAGAGTAAAGAAAAGGGGTTATAATATGTGCTTTTTAAACCTGGTTTTCTTGAAAGTCAAGTTTTGGAAAACTTCCCTGCGGTTTGGATTTATATTCTTCTGGTGCTGTAAAACAGGAAAAGTGAAGTTAATGATAAACATAATCATTCTCCCGTGATGTTCAATTAATGACAATTTTGTTTAACTATTGAGTCAAGAGAGTCAATTGAAGTCAATAAATGAGGACTACCTGTAATCTATAATCAGGTGGAGAGGATCGGCGGCATTTTCACATATGAGGAAATCCAGCTTAGCTAAACAGAACGTTTCCAAAAATCAAATACTGTATATTTTTCAGAGTATAAGATGCACCTTCCCCTCCCCCCAAAAAAGAGGGTGAAAATTTGGATACGACTTATACACCAAAAAAGTGCAAGGCATGGAGGCAGCAATGGTCTGTGGCTATTCCTGCAGCCTGGAACAGCTGATTGGGGGTATTCCGGCAGTCCGATCTGCCCGCCAATCAGCTGTCCTGAATCAGGCTGCAATAAGTGCTGAAGTTGACCTGGCTTGTCAAAGTTTACAGCAGCAATCACATTCAAAAAACACAGAAAGCACACAAAAGTAACTGATTTAGCAGGATTCAAAATAAGAATAATATACAGTACATTCCAAAATCAGGTTTTCCAAGGTAGCAGTAAACACAAGCAAAACAAAAGCAGTCATTTTCAGTTCTGGCTAAGCCAGGCTCCTTCCTATCTCCTGGTTGCTCCCATGACAAATTTCAGAGTCCAAATATCCCTCATTAGCTGTCTTAGTTGCTATGCCTATTCATTGGCTATTCATTGGCTGACCTCAGCTGATTACTATGGATGCTGGTAGGCAGAGACAGAATTTTTTTTCTTCTTATTTTCCTATACTTCGGAGCATCTTATACTCCCAAAAATATGGTATGTTAAAAAGTAAAGGCATATCATTTCTGTATTATTGTCAAGAAAATCACTTGGATAGACCTAAAACATATTTTAATGCCAGATTATGCTCTCTGGTTAGGATTAAAATAAAACTGCTAATTACTGGGAGGATAATCTGGAAGTCATAAACTTGGACAAAACCATAAAGATATCTGGTTGTTGAGAAAATTCAGTAATTTCAAATTTGGAAGAAGAGTTCCTTGATTAAAAGGACAGTCAGAATGTGGAATAAGGGAACTATAAACCAAGGAGGTCTTGGAATTAGCAAAGCGGAAATGAACCATGCAAATTGGATATTTTAGGTCTGTCAATTTAGTTTTACCAAAATGAGCCTTTTCAAATCAGATGAATATATTGATAAAGACTTTAGGTCATAAGACCATACAAAGGAATGAAGTGTCATTGCAACTCAAAATAATCTCAGCTAAATGATAAATTCCTATCTATTAGAATTACTCAATATCTAGTGAACATCAGTGTTACACAAATATTTCAAAATCAGTGACGGAAGAGAGAAAATTTATAACAAATTGTAAGAAGCACTACATGCAGAATATAGAAAGGATGTACTACTAATGGCTAATTGGAGTGCTGACATTTAAGTAAAAACTAGTCATCAATAAAGAGCAAAAGAAAAAAATATGCCTTCAAATTATGGAGTTCTGTTGTGAACAACCAATTAGATTTTAGGCTGAATAAAGATGAGCCACTTCCTTAGAACAATGAACAACAATATATTTTTGGCATGCAATGTGAATCAATGATGGTCTAGAAAAAAATGTTTACTAAGATTCAGAGACATTGAAAAGGAAAACAGATATGGTAGATGGTCAGTGTTCAGGAGAATGCTGGAATATCCTTAAAAGAGTGACAATTGAGATAGCAAGAAGTTGTCCATATATTCATAAGGCATTAGGACCAAATCATGGCATCTAGTTATATTTACAAGAAAATGTCTTATACTTAAGGTAAAAATGTATCCTGTCAGCATCCTTAGCCAATTAAGATTTACATTAATAATGTGATTACTATATGAAAGCTTTATAGAATTAATGTTGAAACAGTATCATTTAAGAATATAATTTACAAATCAATACTATTGAAAAAGAAAACGAGCTGTTTTGATACTTTGGTTGAATAGGGACAAATTCAATTCGTTTGTTTGCTTGCTACTTCATTGAAGTTGATTTCCATTGTTCTAAAAAAACAGGCACTCTAATTTTTATATTTTTGTAAATTTTTATTTCTCTCTTATTCTTGTGTTTTCATTCTGTAAATGAATAGAATTCATGCTAATGCTTTGTGGATATATCTAGTCTTGTTGTTGCATTATGAAAGGCCTTCCAGTTTTATACCAATGCTTACCATTGATTTATTCATTTTTAGCTAAGCTTTGTTAGTTAATTGAAAATATTGCTAAAGAAAAAACAAGCTAACTCTTATTGTATGAGATGGACATAAATTTATATGTGAGAGAAGCTTTGATAGCAGAATGAGCCCATGAATGTCTCTATTGAAAAAAAAAATAGCTGCCTGTTTATTTAGGCACGGAAAATAGAGCATAAGTCACTAAAATCTTCTCTTCCCTCTACTTTCACCAGTGGCATTCACATGGCTTAAATGGAATTTTCTCCATCTCTGAATGGAGCCCTTATAAAATAATGGCATTGCCAACCAAATCCTATGGATTTTTGTGATGTTGCTTCAGATTAGCTGCTGTTTATCTTTTGATTTTATTTATTTTGTGTCCAGATCAAACCTTAAACTGCCAAAATGCGGTCTTTTGGGCTTTGTCATTAGCTCGAAACAAATCACTTTCAGTGCATTCTACTGGTAGTAATTGACAGACCAACAGATTGTGTGTTGTTATCCACCAGCAATTCCCACTTGAGCATATTGGATTTGCACTCAGGCACTCCCCCCCTCCCCCAAGCCTATTCAATATCCTCCAAGTGACATAGGGGAGATCAGATCTTTAAGCCATGTTTTCTTCTGGGATTATTCCTTGTTCCATCAATTTTCTTCTCCATCTTCTAATTCAGTTATGCTTCTGTGTACCTTTATGAGTATTTGTTTATGCCACAAAACTCTTTCTAGATCTAACTCAATATGTTTGGTGCACATATCCATTTCAGAGGATGCGGAAGATCTTTCTCTTGTTTGGTTCTCTTGGCATCTGTTGCTACTTTTTTCCTAAAAAAGGTAGCGCTGGCTACCTGTCGATCTCCGGATGCGCTTCAAGGTGTTATTAGTCACCCATAAAGCCCTGCATGGTAGTGGATCTGGATACTTGAGAGACCGCCTTCTGCCAATCATCTCCCTGCGACCAATAAGATCTCATAGATTAGGCCTCCTCCGTATTCCATCGGCCAGCCAGTGCCGGCTGGCAACTACAAGGAGGAGGGCCTTCTCAGTAGTAGCCCCGACCCTTTGGAACGAGCTCCCCGTGGAGATTTGTACCCTCTCCACCGTCCAGGCCTTCCGCACAGCCCTTAAGAACTGGCTAGCCCGTCAGGCCTGGGGACAAGGATAGCCGCCCCTCCCGAATGATGAGTGTATGTTGCTTACTATTTTATTATATGTCTCTATGTCAATGTTTGTATTCCCCCTCCCTGATTTTATGTGAGCCGCCCTGAGTCCCCTCAGGGAAAAGGGCGGCCTACAAATATTAATAAAATCTCTAAAAAATCTCTAAAAATCTCTAATACTGGGTGAAGCAATACAAACAAAAGGATACATTTTCTCAATTGATGTAGGCCTAATGCATACTGCTACATTGACAGCAATGTCAACTTGTTTCACACTGTGGATGCACTTCATACTTACTGCAGCAGCAAACTCTGGTGCAGAAATACTCAGAACCAAAATCAATGTTCACAGTGTGGGCGGTTGCCCCTCCCCTGTATAAATGTCAATTTCCTGATAATATTATTCCTTGCACTTTTAGCCTTAGTATTCAGTCAGTGTTTAAATGAAACTGTCCTATCAAGTGTCACACTGAGATATTCCGGTGTAGAACGGTACTGTATTCAATTCCCTTGCCATGTTACATTCAACTTGACTCCTGCATCTCAATTTTGAAGGTGAAAAGCACACATAGATCAAACTAAGAAACCTGTGTGATAACAAGCAGTCTATAGTGCGTAGTAACACAGTATGTCTGAGGTATGCTAATGTGCAAGGATAAAAATGAGGGTCTTTATAGGGACAACTGGGAATAATTTTAAATATATTAAATAATTCTATAGGTAGTCCTTGATTTATACCAGTAAGTTTCTATTTCAAATTCCAATAGACCCCAAAAATGGAACTTTTGACCCAGTTTCAAAGTTCTGACATCTGCATCCTATCCATGGTCATATGACCACATTTTGTATGGTTAGCAACTGGTTTGCATTGATGTCTGTTTGCAGTCCCTTTCGCCATGTGACTTCAATTTATGGCATTTTTTCAAGAAACCAATGTTTACCACTGGTCTCTGGCAGAAACTGCCCCATGGCAAACAATAGGTTCATTTAACAACTGCTGCAGGAGTAATAAAATTACAGTAGGTCCTGTCAAGTGATGAACCACTTTGTGACCATCAAAAATTGCAATTGAAATTGTGGATTCAAGGACAACCTGTGCTTAGGCAGTTGAATCCAAATTAAAGTAATGCTGACAAATGAATTAGCCTTTTCTTGAATACTTCTAATGAAGGCAACATCATTCTGTCTCTGGTAATTAGTTCTACTACTGAACTGCTCTTTTTATTAGAATTCTATTTTTCTACCAGTTATTTAAGATCTGCTTTGCTCAAACCCATTATTCCATATTCTACATTCAGCAATATAGCCTGCCTTGTTTGAGGTGTTTGAAGAGTGCTGCCTATTTAGACTTAACTACTCAAAGCTAAACATGGCAAGATCCTTCCATCTCTCTTCACAAAATTTAGTTTTCTAGTCTCCGAAGATCCCTCTAACTTTTTTCAGGACCTTTTTTAGTTTATTTAAAGTTTTTAAAAAATATCTAGAATTGGCAGGACTGACAATAGAAATTGATGTGGGATATGATCAATATTGAATATTGTGAAATGTTACATTCCATTATTTGAAAACTTGTTTTTGTTCTTGCAGTCTAAAATTTGGGGCATTTTAAGGAAGCTTTATGATTGAAAGAAAAGATAGCTATTGTTAGTTTTTCATTTATCATTATTTATATAGTGTAATAACATTTCTGGACATGTCTGTCCTGACATCTTTTAATTTCATGGTTTTCAAGGTACTGAAATAACAATAAATAGCTAGCTGTGAGCTATTGAGTCTAGTATACATTTGGGAAGGATATAGGGATTTTATACATATACCATTTTTGAGACCACTAAGTCATTTTATAAGAGCTTCTGTGCCTTTTTAATATTAGAATGTTACAATATTTTGTAATATTGATTTTCTATATTTCATAATCATTTTTAAAATAATTGTTCATATATCGTGATTTTATTTGATTTTTGTATAGCACTCAGAATCATGATGATATGGGCAGCTATATAAATTTAATAAATAAATAATATTTAGATTTGTACACAGTGGATAATATTTTATTTTTCAGATAGTTGTTTTAGCGTTTTTAAAATGGTATTCAGTTTGCCTCAAACAGTAATAAAATAATAACCTAGTATAAATAGAAACTGACTTCTGCTTTTGTTGTCATTTTTTTTGTTACACTGTGTTCATATCACCATTTGAAGTGAAGAGTTGTACATGAAAGGTAGCTCAAAAATGTTTATAGGGTTTAAAATAAATGCAGCATTGCAAGGATTATATATTTTTATGTGAATGTGTATGACCATTTTTTGTTGATTAAAGGCTGTTTTTTTTTTTAGGTTTATATCATTCAAGTGACTGTTGGAACCCATGAGTGGATAGTAAAACATCGATATAGTGACTTCCATGATCTTCATGAAAAGGTAATCATTCTGAAATTGTATCCCTAAAATATTTGGTTTAATCTTTGACATCAGTCACTTAGAAAACCTTCTGACATGCTTGTATGCTTTTTGAAAAGGAATACTGGCTTATTAAGTTGTAGTGGAGTACTGTTCCAGGAGCTTGTTTTAGCTTTACTTAATGGAAAAAAGGCCTGAAGAATAGAAGGTAAGTTCTTCTTCTAAAGATGCCCTTCAGTGGTCAAAATTCACTTGCAAACAGCTGTTGTTTAAGACAGTGCCCCCCAACCTTTTGAGCACCTGGAATTGGTTCCATGGCAAGATATTTTTTTCGTGGAACATAGGGGATGTGCTTCTCATACTGCCAGCATCCTGGGGATGGGGCTTTGCTTCTTTGCATGGCCTGGTTTCTGGCATGCTGTGGACCGGTGCCGGTTCAGGGACTGGGGGTTGGGAACCCCTGTTTTAAGAGAAAGATAATTAAGTTATCTGCTTACCTGTTAAGTTATAGAGTGGTAATTAGGAAATAGCCTTCAAAATTGACAGAGAAATTGAGGTTATATCTCAAGCAGCTGTGGTTAGAAATTAAGCCATTTTTAAAAAAAGGTATATATATATATTAGATTTATTATCAATTATTATATGTATGGTATTTTTATGAGAACTGTGTCTTATTAGTATTATTTAATGTTATAATTCTTAAATCATTTATTCAGAGACTAACCTAATTTGTGTCTTTTATAGCTTGTTTTAGAGAAGAAGATAGACAAGAATATATTGCCTCCCAAAAAGATTATTGGTAAAAATTCCAAAAGCTTGGTGGAAAAAAGACAAAAAGAGTTGGAAGTATATTTACAAACCCTTCTTGCTATATTTCCATTGGCAGCACCCAAAGTACTATCACAATTCTTACATTTTCATTTATACGTAAGTTCTTTCCTACCACATTTTAATAAATTTTGCACTGTTACCTTTTCAGTTCATTGCATTTGTATTAAACATAAGAGCAATGTTATTTACTGAACTTTTTCTATTAGTTAAGCAGTATATATTACGTTATATTATATTATATTATATTATATTATATTATATTATATTATTATATTATATTATATTATATTATTATATTATATTATATTATATTATATTATATTATATTATATTATATTATATTATATTATATTATATTATATTATATTATTATATTATATTATATTATATTATATTATATTATATTATATTATATTATATTATATTATATTATATTATATTATATTATTATATTATATTATATTATTATATTTATATAATATAAATTGTGGTCATGGGATTTCAGGACACTGCCAATGGCTGTAAATGCCACAAGTACTTTTTTTATGGGGGGGGGGTGTCTGTCGTAACTTAAGATGGTCAGTAAGCAATAGGTCATAAGTTGAGGACTACCTGTAAAACTTACTACTATATCATGAACTGTGCTTACAGTATTTTATAAATCATTCTTAATACTTTCAGGGAGAGGCAAAGTATGTGTCATATATACTTTTGATCAGACTGCATGATATGAATGGGGTCTTTTGGAAACATCTCTCAAGAATTATCTGGAATAGCTAGGAAGAATGACCAAATCTTCACAAGAGTTCTGGATGTTTCCATATTGAAATTAAACATAGACACATCTAAGCATTCTGCTTCCTGCATAATTTTCAAAAAAGTAAATCATACTTCCTGGTTTGCTAAGTATGCTTAATGTGCATTGATACCTAGAAACTTCGGCTTTTAGATTCCTCCATGTCTTCCCACCCTCATTTTTATTAATTTATTGCCACATTTCATAACTACTTACATTCTTGCTTAAGATATAAAATCCTGTGCACAAACATTTTAAGAACTAATAGATTTAAATAATATTTTGATTTTATCTTTTTATTTCTTATTTTTTGCAGGAAGTCATTGGAATCACAGCTGCATTGGCTGAAGAACTTTTTCATAAAGGTATGAAACATCAGAATTCTTAACATTTATTTATAGTATGTTATCCCTGAAATAGAGTCGTACACATTACATCTATATTTTGTTTAAAAATCTTGTGTATTACACTATATAGAAAAAAGGAGGATAATGAATCCCACCAAACAATCCCTCTGGAACGAGCTCCCCGTGGAGATTCGGACCCTCACCACCCTTCAGGCTTTCCGCAAAGCCCTTAAAACCTGGCTGTTCCGACAGGCCTGGGGCTGATGAGTTCCCATCCCCGCTCGAATTGTGTGGCTGTTGATTGTTTTTAAATTGTTGTGTTGTTTGTCCGTTGTCTTTTTTCTTGTTTGTATCCCTCCCCCCTTACTTGGTTTGTGAGCCGCCCTGAGTCCCTCTGGGAATAGGGCGGCATAGAAATACAATAAAATCAAATCAAACTATGTGGTGTTTGGATAGATTGTAAAAGGCATACAGGATCTATTATCACCACCTAGCTTTTTGTAGTCACCTCTGCCCTGGAAGACATGGGTGTGTGTGTGTGTGTGTGTGTGTGTGTGAGAAACTTCCTGAAGGGAAGGGAATATGTGAATGGCCAGCACAGCCTAAATGCAGAGAGTAGGAATGGGGAAGACTTACGGTACACTGACTTTCTGGGAAAGCCAGCAGAGAAGATTGCAAATGTTGATCATTTGATTGTGGGTCACCACAAAAGGTTGTTAAGAGCAAACTAGTTGCTGAGCACCCAGATCAAATCATATTACTGTGAGGTGCTGGGAGAGCTGGAACTCCAAGAACCAATCATAACCATTATTCGTTCAGTGCCATTGTAACTTTGAACAGTCAATGAATGAATGCTTGTGGATTGAGTGTACTTGCGTACCTGTACTTTCTGGATACCACACAAGATAAAATGTCCTTTGAAACAGAAAAGACTGTGCATCCTTGTTTCTGATCTCTGCCACTATCATATAATTTCTTTTTTATAATATTATTCGCTACGTATTATTTGTAAATATTTACATCTTGTTTTCTAGGAGAGCAATTACTTGTGGCTGGTGAAGTCTTTAATATTAAACCTTTGCAGCTTTATGCTGTTACTCAACAGCTGCGTCAGGGGAAACCAACTTGTGCAAATGGTGATGCCAGAACTGATCTTGGTCACATTCTGGATTTCACATGCAGACTCAAATATTTAAAGGTAGCAGATTCTAATTTAAATATTTCAGTTGCTCATTTGTGGTATGTATAGCGACTATGATTATAGGAAGTGTTTCTTGCCTTGGTAGAAGAAATTGGAAGAAAGTACAGTAGCACTGTTGATGTTTTCTGTTAAGATGGTGGATTTCAAACAAAAACAAATGCCTTCCATGACCTGCTTATTTAAATTAGCAAATCAGATCTTTCTTATTTTAAAGACTAGTATATATCTTATCATAAGTTAAAAGTCACATGTTCCAAATATTATTGGCATTGAAGAACAAGAATTCCAAAGAAATATATAATGGTCCAGATATTTGTCTGGAGGACCATATAAAGACAGAGATAATTCCATGAAGACAGGGATAATTGCCTCTAACATAGACTCTTGGAAAAATACATTGAGCTTTAAAAGCTGCATTAAGAAGTTTTGTTTAAATTAGAACAGTAAAATTAAAATACTTTAATATGTTTTAGTAAGATCTACTTTATATATTGTTCTGCTAATTATTTCCCTAAGTTCCTTTTTTTTGCTTCAGTTCCACTTGTATCTGAATAAGTATCATTTCTGCTTATTTATAGAATTGTATCACACTATAGTATTTTTTCATATCCTGTTTTTTCCAAAGTTACACTTACACTTTGATTAAGCCTATAATGTTTTTGCTTTTATATTTATCAGATGGTAAGAAATACAAATAGTACTGTAATATGCACTTTGGGTTGATATTTATAAATTTACTCAGTGCTTCATTGAAGTAAAAAACTAATTCATATATTCCCCATTTAAGTATTAATACTTAAGCAAGCAAACAGGTATATGCTTGAAATCTCTCACTATGCCAGAGATAACTTGATGTGAAGTTGTCCCTCACAGTGTTAGCAGTATTTGAATCTTCGTTTAATTGCCAAAGTGATAAATAGTTCAATAAGGACTTTTCAATAAGGACTTCTTAATTGATACTATTTTTTGTTAACTATAAGCCTCAGCATCATTTTCATAACATTTAAAAGATTTAAAAGATTTTTAAAAATATAAAATGAAAAATAGAAATAAAACAGATTAATACAATGGAACGTATGTCAAAATCAGATCCCAAAAAAGAATTTTAAATCCTTATATTCTGTTATTATTTTGTAAGAAAGAACAAGATGGTGAACTGACCTTCTAATGTGTGCAGTATCTTGACACTGAGCAATGTGGCATGCTCAATATTTCACTAAATTTAATTACATAAATATTAAAATTTTGCAGTATATATTTATAAAACGCTGGAATATAATTTAACAAGATACTTACCGTAGTTTCCTAAACAAAAACATGTCTGTACACTCTGTTTATTATTCTGTAAATCATATTAATACATGTATATGTACATATGTATTTTTCCCCAGATAACTGGCACAGATGGACCTGTTGGAAGCAGTAATATTCAGGAACATCTTTTGCCTTTTGATCTATCAATATTTAAATCTCTTCATCAGATTCAGGTAAATTCTGAAAGAAGAGCTTTGTTTGTGGGGTACTTACTAGAACTTGCTCTCATGTATACTCTAGGGGTTTTGCATTTCTCTGGATTGATGGGCACCTTGAGTCTTGTAGTGGTACTGATGTTTCTGTCTAGAAAGTGATGCTGAAGGACATTTGTTTAAAGAAAATTGTAGGGCTCCCCAAGTCAACCAAACTGACTATAAGCAACTTATACAAAATTTACTTGACAAAAAGAATACAAAACTGAGGTACATAAATCAATAAGCAATAATAAAATGGCAATCCAAATAGAAATGATGCCATCATGCAACTTGGGGATTCAATATTTCACAACCCGAAGGCCCAGAGAAAAAAGCCAGTTCTTGAAAGCTTAAAAGGCCACTGATCTTTAACATCTGACAATATTCTGCCTTGCCTCTGGGATGGTGAATAATTACATGAAACAGCTGAGGAACCGCTTCTGTTTTTGGAGTAGGTTATCAATAGATTACAGCCAGCTCTGCTGCTCCTTGCTCCTGAATACCAGTAAGCAGTCTAAATTTAATGAGAAGCAGAGTAATGAGGAAGAAATTGAAGTTAAATCTAGGCAGATGGGCATGTTCTTCATCTGTAAGAGATTAGACACAGGGTTTGAAATTTAGCCTACTCTGGATGGACTTGCACTTTCCTTGACAGAGAAGGCGCACACCCTTGGAATGTACCCTGATCGTTAGCTGATAGTTGTGGCAGGGAAGACATTTGTTGTATTACTGCTAACTGTGACTATCAGGTTTGACAATAGCAGTTGACATAACATTTTATGTTTTGAACATTTCCATATACTAGTTTGGCTGTGTTTGAGAAAAATGCAGAAATTCCAGTTGGGACAAAATGTGCAACAGCATAACTGCCAAATAATACTAGAACGTGAATTGGCAGTTAGATGTTTTCTTATCAGAATTTAGTAAGAGCTGGTGTTAAACATTGAAAGCCCTAAACAGTTTCGTAGACTTATGCAACCATTTGGAGGGAAACATTGTGAAACCGGCTGCTAGAAAGCATTGAGGTTTCTGCCTTTTAAAAGTCCAGCACAATTCCAAGCTTCGTTCCCTGTTATCTGAGCATGTTCATGCCTGCGTAGAAGGCATTCCCACAGGATTACCACCAAAGCAAACGGGACCAGTGCAGGATTGCTTTTCTCTTGATAAAACTGGTCATTAACATCTGTAGGAGAGGCCCTGCTTTCAGAGGCATGTATATTCAGCATGAGGGTGAGCCTAAGCATGTATCATCCCTTTGTGTGACTTATTTAGCATTTGGCACCCATTGTCTTTGTAAAAACATACTTCTCTAGTCAGACCTTTGAACATCGATAGTTTGATTATTACCGGTATGTTTTCAGTTACTTCGGAATTTTTTTTTTTTACTTTTTGCATTTTTAGGTTGACTTAAACTCTAAATTGTTTTGAGAGTTCATTTTGAATGGAAAGATAATGTATAAATTAATTTTTTAAAAACTGTTTAATCTTGTCATAGTTTTGCTGTTTTTATTGCTTATTGTGACTGAGAACTGCTTTGATGTTTCTCATCTCAATTTCATGAGATTCTGGTCATTAGGGTTGTCAGATGTTGAGTATTGTGTGCATATTCTGTGACTGTACTTTAGAACCCATCACATGGTTTCTAAGTAGCATAGAATAACACGTGCTAACTCCGAGTAGAAGTCTGTTTACAGCAGAGGGTGTGTGGATGCCATTTTGCCTGATTTTCTTTATTCTTGAATCCCTACATAAAACAACTCTTTGAGGATCCCACCAAACATTAAAATGTTTTTCATAAAGGTTGTTTTATGTTGTTGTAAGGAGAAAGAGTTCTTCTGTTTGTGGTTGTGCATGGCTGCAGATTGCTGTATTTATCACTCCTCCAGACGGTAATTTCAATAGTACTAATATTTGATTTTCTTTTATTTGAATCAATGCTGGGAACTATAATTGGCTTTCTTGACATTTATTGCATTTACAGTAATATTGCAAAAACTTTATTAATTTTTTAATAAAAATGGGGAGATTAGAGTTCAATAAGTAAAATTTCATATGAAAGTTTCATATTTTCTTATATTGCTGTTTCATTTTCCTTGCTATTGCTTTTTCAAAATAGATAAATCACTGTGGTGCAAAACTTATTAATGGGCTGACATCTTCAAAGCACACACTAGCAACACTAAGTGTACAATTCTCAGCAACATCCATGATGGTAAGATTCAAATGTGTACATTTGTAGTATTCTGTATTATGATTATAATTTGTTAAAAGTTGTATTTAAATCATAAAAAATATTCTTTGTTCATTTAGCTCAGTTTTTGTATAATTGATTTTACTGTATTTTTAAAAAAATAATATTCTTTTATCTATTGATATTCAACAATTTTAGTAAATGTATTTTATGGGTATGTCTTATTTAGAATATTTGATGCTAAATTCTACGAATCTGTGCACATATACATATATACACATGCTTAAAAGTTTAATAAGAGTATTCTTGCAAAATATTATCCAGATTTTAAACTTGTTTAGAAGCTAACAGTTTTTATCAAATAATGACCTACTAATCAGAAATCTTTATTTTCCCCTTATATTAAATATTCATTTTTCAATGTAATTTGAACAGGAGATCCTAGTACCTGAGGCCTATGAATTTGACCAGTGGGAGCCAGAAGGCGCATCTTCAAATCCTGTGACAGCAGTTATTCCAACTTGGAGAACATTAACAACTTTAGATATGAGTCATAATAGCATAGCTCAAATTGACAATTCAGTGGTAAGCATTCATAACAAATACTTCAGAACAGTTTCAAAAGGGACATAGAAGATATCTCTTCTGCTCATAGTGATATAATCAGCACTTTTAATACTTGCAATGGCTTGCAGAAGATTTGATAATTACATTGAAAGTTACAGAATGTTGACAGTTTTTAACTGTAAACAAGTCCACTCTTGTACAACATCCCTTGAAATTTCTTCTGCTTGAAGCTTTTGGGCTATTGCTTGGGGAAAAAAAGTTCTAAAATTCTTAAGGCTTGACATTATTATGGATTAATTGCTTAGAATCAAGATGGATATCTTCTAATTGAACTGAAGCCTTACTATTCCTTTATTTTAGAAATTAATGCCGAAGATTGAATTTCTGGATTTAAGCCACAATGATGTACCACTAGTGGAGAATTTACAGGTTTGCTTAAAAATGTCTCTTAATGATGTGTTTGTATGTGGTTTTTTAAATTATATTCCAAGTCTAGCTAGATACTCATTGCTTTTATTTCTCATAACAATGCCTATTTGCTAGAACTTCCAGATGTCTATCATTAATATTAGTTGAACTAATTAATTGATTATAGCATAGTATGATATATATATTTTGTATTTTGTATACTTGTATCTAGTATATAACTTTGTAGTATAATGCAGGGGTGTCAAATTCAAGGCCCCGCGGGCTGGATCTGGCCCGCAGGGTGTTTAAATCTGGCCCGCATGGCCGCCCTGAAAATAGCGAAGAACCAGCCCGCGGTGCCTTTGCCAGCAAAAACAGAGTTCATGAGGGCCGCAGGTGGCCTTCTCTGTTTTCTCTGGCAGAGGGTTGCAAGAAGCCATCGCAGCTGGAGCTTGGGAGTCCGTTCTTGCTGGCAGAGTGCTCAGGCCACCACAGGGACCCCTGACATGAGTGACATTGAGCTGGCCATGCCCACCCTGGCCACGGCCACCCCAGTCCCCCGAGGTCAAACACAACCCTGATAGAGCCCTCAATGAAATCGAGTTTCACACACCTGGAATAATGTATACCTTTGCCAATTGCTTGTATTATCTTAATTGTTTCCCATTTTAGCTCTTTGAAATTACTGTTTTTATTGCATGCAATCTGTTAAGCAATATTGGTGGGTAATTTGAGCCCGATTGCTTGTCCTCTGTTTTAATAATATAGTGGTACCTTGGTACTCATTTATTGGTTCCTGGAGGTGTGATGAGTAGCAAAAATGATGAGTACCAAATGATTTATTCTCATAAGGAAAAATATAATTAGTCACAAGGCAGCCAACATTGACAAGTTCTAGCTTGTGTGTTGAGTACCAAACAAATGATGAGTACCTGGACAAAATTTTAATGTCAAAATTCATTGAGTACCAAATTTGATGAGATTCAAAGCAGTTGAGCACCAAGGTATTACTGTATGCTACATTTTAGATAACAATAGCACGCAGACTTATACACCACTCCATAGTGTTTTACAGCACTCTGTGTGCAGTTTGCAATGTCAGCATATTATCACCAACAATAACTGAAAAAGCTATTTGACAATGAAGTGCAGCCTGTCCCATGTTTATTAGCTCTTGGAAGTTTTCAGCCTAATCCACGTCTTAGTTCAGCAAGGGAAGTCCTCAGCATCATTTTTAAAGTATTGCTGATCATTCAGCAGACTTTTAACTATACTGTGTATAATTCAGGGAAATAAAACATAAAAGAAAAGTTACAGTCACCATTCCTTCGAGTTTCTATTTGGTATTTCCAATGATAACTGGTCTGCGAGGAGAAGACCAAATTGGATATGATCTAAGAAGGGAAACCAGTGTTTAGGAGAGGTTGAGGCCACAATTTGGATAAAGGGGATATCATGTGATGCTGTTATGTTACCAATGGTTAGTGCTAATTTTAGGCTGATTTTGGGTAAAGAGAGAGAGAAAGAGAGAGAAGCAAAATATTATTTAGTAGTAAGATGACATGTTTTGTATTAGAGATGTCCAAGGGCTTAACTACTATGTAAAAAGCACGATCTTGCAAAGCCTTAGCTAGTCAGTAAAATATGTGGAACAGATATTAATATGTGATTTGTTGAGTTTAAATTATTTTTATTAGATGTGGAAAACCCATTCTAAACAAACAAGTCTTACATATACTGAATACAATACTGTATTCATGCTTCGTTATATAAATAGATTGTTAACATTTAAGTCACTTTAGGTCATAGAG
This sequence comes from Thamnophis sirtalis, assembly GCF_051295495.1. Classification (NCBI taxonomy): domain Eukaryota; kingdom Metazoa; phylum Chordata; class Lepidosauria; order Squamata; family Natricidae; genus Thamnophis; species Thamnophis sirtalis. The sequence goes on along the minus strand of NW_028261383.1, from coordinate 73,993,533 downwards.
GAAAACAAAAAGAAAATTAAAGAAGCAGTCTAGTGTCAGCAGCCCAGATATCTCAAAAGACACATCTGGGGTTCCTATTGGTAAAATGTTTGTTTAAACATAGAAATGGGGAGTTCTTCAGGTTATTCTCTAATTGATGGAAAATAAGTGTCCCTCAAACTTCATAGTTCCAGGGTTTTTTGCAATTGTGAAAGTTCACAATATACATTTTCAGTATTGACTTATAAACCAAGGACACAGAACTGAAAAGCACAGAAATTGTCTAGAAGGAAGATGTTGTAAGACAGAATTACGTGAACCTCTGATGCATTTTGCATACCACATCTTTAAGCAATTAGCTGAGTTTATCCATTTCTTCTGAATAGGTGCAACTGTTGTTGAATTAATACTTCAAAGTCTATGTATATATAGCATAACCTGTTTATATTTACTTGTAGCATCTCTACAATCTTATTCACCTGGACCTCTCCTACAATAAACTTTCAACGTTAGAAGGAATTCATACAAAAATTGGAAATATTAAAACGTTGAATTTAGCAGGGAATCATCTGGAAAGACTTTCTGGACTCAACAAACTCTATTCTTTAGTTAACCTGGATCTTAGTAACAATAAAGTGGACCAGGTACTGTGGGACTCATGTATTTGTTTACTCAGAACTAGTCATGCTATACTCAGTGTGTCTAGGATTCCAAGCTTCAATCTACTAAGGGAATAATTACACTTCAGCTACGGTAATAATCTTAGTTAATTATACTTAAAATTAATATTCTTAGAAGTCTGATATGTACATGTTAGAATTGACTTCTATTGCATCATTTTATCTGGTTTCCGTTCTTTTAGAAGACCATTTTGACTTCTCTTTTTAAAAAGGAAATGTTTTAACACTTTTTATGTAGCAGAAATAATATTTTTTATTAAACCTTTGGTTAAAATTTCAACAGAGTATTTGGTCTCCTTTTCAATCATTTATTAACTTCAGAAGAGAGGGTTTAATGCATACCTCTTAGAGCCATCACATAAAGAAAAGAAATATATGAAATAATATGGCAGAAAGAAATCAGATTAAATAATGTAGATTTCAGTTGTAATATCAAAATATTTGACCATGTTTATGGATGCTTAAATTAGATGCTTCTATTTTTTCAGATTGATGAAATAAGGAATATAGGAGGCCTTCCATGCTTGGAAAAGCTTGTGTTAGCCAACAATCCCTTGAGTATTATTCCTGATTATAGGACCAAAGTTCTAGCTCAGTTTGGAGACAGAGCCTCAGAGGTAAATCTTCAAAGACTTGTTCATCTTCTAACTTTTGACTTGAATATGATGTATGATGTGTAAACAGCATTGCCTAGAGCAGCAATGTAATTTATAAATGGGAGGGTTTATAGTGTTGAGAAATGTCTTAGGTTTGTGGCAGCACACTTACAGTATTTTTTTGAGTATAAGACGCACCAGAGTATAAGACGCACCCAGGTTTTGAAGAGGCACATTTTTTTAAAAAAGTAGGTAAATAGATAGAGGGATAGACAGGGAGAGAAAGAGAGAGAAATACAGTAGGTAGGTAGAGAGAGAGAAAGTAGGTAGGTAGATGGGGAGAGAGGGGGGGGAGAAATACAGTAGGTAGGGAGAGAGAGAGAAGGTAGGTTGGTAGGTGGGATAGAGAGAGTGTAGATATGTAGGTAGGTAGAGGGATAGAGAGAAATAGAGAGGGAGAAAAAGAGAAATGCAGTAGATAGGGAGAGAGAGAGTAGGTAGATTGGTAGGAAGAGGGATAGAGAGAGAAAAATAGAGAGAAATACAGTAGAGAGAGAAAATAGGTAGGTAAGTAGATAAAGGGATAGATAGAAATAGAGAGAGAGAAAAATACAGTAGGTAGGTAGGGAGAGAAAGAGAGTAGGTAGGTAGGGGGAGAGGGAGAGAGAAATACAGTAGGTAGGGAGAGAGAGGGTAGGTAGGTAGATAGAGGGATAGAGAGAGATATATACAGTAGGTAGGTAGGAAGGGAGAGAGGGTAGGTAGATAGGTAGGTAGGGATAGAGAGACAGACAGAGAAATACAATAGATAAGTAGGGAGAGAGAGAGAGAGTAGGTTGGTAGATAGAGGGATAGAGACAGAGAAATACAGGGGAGAGGTCGGGAGGGAGAGTAGGTTGGTAGGTAGGTAGATGTTTCCAGGTGTATTTATCCATGTGCGGGAGAAGGAAATCACTGACAACATGCAGCACCTAAGACTTGTTTCTGTGGACACAGCACTTGATCAATGTAATTCTCATCAACCACTCTAACTAAAGAGCTTTCCGAAAAGGGGAAAAAAAAGCTTTTGCACTCTACAAACCTCTCTAAAATGGCCTGTTTTTTGCGAAAATGGGCCCGTTTTTTTTTTTCTTCAAATAAAAGGCATGAATAGCCTTGTGGGTGCTTGCAGAGTACTCCCAGGGGTGGCAAAAATGAGCAACAAATGGCCCATTTTTCGTGAAAACGGGCCCGTTTTTTGTCAAAAAATTGCATGCATAGCCTTATGGAAGCTTATAGAGTGCTGCTGGGGGGGCAAAAAACGGCCCATTCTTTGCTTATTTCTGCCCTCCCCAAGTTTCAGGAACTCTCTGAAAGCCTCTGTAAGGGTATGCACAGCCATTTTGGTGAAGGGGGCGAAGCTTTGGGAGGCAAAAAATGCTGTATTCAATGTATAAGATGCACCCAGATTTTCAACCTCTTTTTTGAGGAAAATAGGTCCGTCTTACACTCCGAAAAATACGGTACTTTTCTTCTGAATCTATGTAATGAAGCTTATATATGCAAACTGATGCTTTGACAGTTTGAATGAGATTATGTACATGTTCCCCCGAAAATACGACTGGTCCTGAAACTAAAGCCTCGCCACATTTTTCGCGTGGGCAAAAATATAAGGCCCCCTTCCAAAATAAGCCCCCTGGACAATCCCCTCCTCCGGCAAGGCAGAGCACTGCTCGCCGACCTAGCGGTATCCTGAAGGCACCAAGCCGCGGGAACGAGGTGGGGGCAAAGGCGCTCGCGTTGCTTGGTGCTTTTGGGGTACCGCTAGGTTGGTCGGCAGCGCTGTGCCCAGCTGAAGAGGGGGGTTGCCGGGCAGCTGCTCTCTTGCGGGTCGAATGGCTGTGTTGCGCTGTCGCAGCAGCAACACAGCAGCCATGAGGTGACTACACTCGCGAGCAGCCACCCAGAAACCCCCCCCTTTCCAGCCGGACCCAGCACCGCTGACCGATCTAGCGGTACCCAGAAGGCACCAAGCAACGCGAGTGCCTGTTTGCCACCCTCCACCTCCCACAGCTCGGCGCCTTCAGGATGCCCCTAGGTGAGTGAATGGGGCTCTGCATGGTTGGAGGGGGGGTTGCGCGAACGGCTTTTCCGCTCTTCGCTCGCGCGACTCGCAGGCTCACGATACCCTAGGCTAACTCTACAGTACCTGCAGAGCCAGGGCATCTCTGCTGCTGGCTCCACCCGCCGCTTGGGGTTTTTTTCGGCTTTCAAAGCATGGACGACGGATGCCGCTCTGGAAGTACGCTCTATGGTAGCATACAACCATAGAGCATACTTCCAGAGCGGTATCCACCCTCCGTGCTTTGGAAGCCACAACAGAGGACGGATGCCGTTCTGGGAGTACGCTCTATGGTTGTACGTTCTACAGCCCACAACCATAGAGTGTACTCCCAGAGGGGCATCCATCCTCCGTGCTTTGAAAGCCGGAAAAAAAAAACAAGCGGCTGGTGCCAGCAGCTGACATGCCCTAGCTCTGCAGGTACTGTAGAGTTAGCCAAGGGAATTGTGAGCCTGCAAGTCGCGCAAGCGGGGAGCAAAAAAGCCGCTCGTGCAACCCACCTCTCCAGCCATGCAGAGCCCCGTTCACTCACCTAGGGGCATTCCGAAGGCTCCAAGCCACAGGAGGCGGAGGGTAGCGAACAGGCGTTCGTGTTGCTTGGTGCCTTCCGGGTAACGCTAGATCGGTCAGTGGTGCTGTGCCCGGCTGGAAAGGGGGGTTGCCGGGCGGCTGCTCGCAAGTGTAATCACCTTATGGCTGCTGTGTTACTGCTCTGACAGCGTAACACAGCAGTTCTACCCTGAGACTGTGCCCAGCTCTTCGGGAGCCCGATCGCAAGGGAGCAGCCGCCCAGCAACCCCAAAACAATAAGCCCTCCCCTTTAATAAGCTCAAGGCCATATTTTGTGGGTCAAAAAAATATAAGACTCTGTCGTATACATGGTAGTCATAACTGAATTTAGACATCCATTTGGAAAAACTATTTTTTCTCTTACACCAGTGCATATTTTTAGCCATCTAATATATAATGCAGTTGTTCATCTGTGCTAAATAATATTTGTATCTACTAACTGTGTTTTATTTTAAATTATTATTCCCAAATATTTAAAAGGATCCAGACAATAAATCCCTTTTACATATTTCTATTTTCAAAAACCACAGAAATCTAATCAATAGGAAATTATTAGATCTACTCAAATTACTTTGTATCCAGTAAAGCTGCTATGTTGTTGCAAAGATTATGAATTTAGGTAAACAGCTTTTATAATTCCTAATGAATCCTAAAGTAGCATCTGCATAAAATGACAACTTGTGTTGAATTCCAGATACTTTTTTACTTTGAATGTCTCTCTTTTATCTGATAAAACAAGCCAGAGGTTTGTAGTCTAATTAAATGTAAAAGGACATATTTGGCAAGTCCCCTGTTGCATCATCAGTGAGGAATGAATTGTCAAAATCAATATTCTTCATGATTATTATATACTTTGGGAGAGATGCCTATGTTAACTCCACTTAGATGCTTTAGGCAAATGGGGATAATAACAATTATCTTATTGTTAAATGTATCTTCAAGACATTTTATAAGCTCCAAAAGGAATATAGCCTACCAAAAAAGATAAATGACAATATATATTTCATTAAAACATTTATTATGTTCTAAATTTGGATCAGAGATACTGATAGCCTCAGCAATTAAATTAAATTAATTTTAAGTATATTAAACAAAATTACTTTAAAAATTAAGCCACTAATTCAATTTCATGTATGCCTGAAATCTGAAATTTATGTTATTTATGAAGAGCTTTTGATCTGTGAAGCCTGGGTTGTGACAAAAACAGTTTAGGTTATTTATTTCCTTTGCCTTTTTGTATTTTATAAATCTTGTATCTTTTTTTTCTGTCAGAGCATTAAACCTATTTTTGTAAAAAGGAAGACCTCATTAATTTCTATTATATTTTTTCCATGCTGCTGGACAGATATTTTTTATGATTGATCTAATTCAATTTGTCTCTTTAGTTGAGGATTAATTTGGTTTCTTGATATCCTTCAGGTTTGTTTGGATAATACCGTAACCACTGAAAAAGAACTTGACACTGTTGAAGTGTTGAAGGCTATACAAAAAGCAAAAGATGTAAAATACAAAATGAGTAATTCTGATAAGAAGGTAAGGCATATGAATAGATGTACGACCACTTTAACTATCATCTCTAAAATGTAATACTAAAACATGTTTCCAATTTTTGAGATTAGTATCTTTCCCCCAAACTGAGATTTTATCAGTTTACTGCACTCACAAGGAAGAAATTAATAATACTTTAATATCTCATTTGAATAAACCTTAAACTGTAATTAAGATTAGTCAAAGTTTGTCCATGCCAGATTAGGTCACTATACTATAATAGAGAAATGAAATAAAAACTTCTCAGTTTCTCCCAAGTACAGTAAAAGAGGCAGCTGAGATATGAGGCAACCAAGTTTTATTCTCATTATATCAAACAGTAACTTAACTTTATGTAATACAGTATTAATAATGTTTTGTTTATTAAATTTAGGTGCTACTAATCTCATCAGTTTAAAAAAAATTACAACATAATGGAAGTAGTCCTTGCTTTATGGCCACAGTTGGGATCAGCAAGTCCATTATTGGGCGATGCAGTCATTAAACAAGACTGTGACTGCAACAGACTTACAATATTATTTCCTATTATATTGCTAAATAATTCATTGTGGCCTTAAATAAGGAATCCCATGACTGTGATTTGCAATTTTTGAGCCGAGGTGGCGCAGTGGTTAAATGCAGCACTGCAGGTTACTTCAGCTGACTGCAGTTCTGCAGTTCGGCTGTTCAAATCTCACCGGCTCAGGGTTACCTCAGCCTTCCATCCTTCCGAGGTGGGTAAAATGAGGACCCAGACTCTGGAGGCGATATGCTGACTCTGTAAACCGCTTAGAGAGGGCTGAAAGCCCTATGAAGCGGTATATAAGTCTAACTGCTATTGCTATTGCTAATTTCACTGCCAGCTTTTCTAATGACTGTTGGAAGGTGGCTGTGAAACATGCAAATGACGATTAGATGACAGTGGGATGCTGCAAAAATCATAAACACCCACCCACCCAAATCTTGATCACAAGACTGTGGGGATGCTGTCATGTTTCTAAGTGTGAGGACCAGTCATAATATTAGCCTCATGGTGACTTTGAATAGTTGCTAAACAGAGTAGTCATTAAATCAAAACTGCCTGTATTAAATCACTCCAAAATACTCTATCCATGGCAATAGCAATAGCACTTAGACATATATTGCCCCATTTTACAGCACTGTCTGGTTTGATTCCAATGTCACGATATTGCCCCCCAAAATATTGTTTCCTTGTTTTTACTTGGTAGGGCAGCTTTGTAACTTTTGTTCCTAGCCCTTCCAGTTTTTTTCTTTCTTTCTTAGATCCCTGAAGATTCCAAGCTTTCTGCCACCAGCTCAAAATCAAACTGCTCTTCTCTTTCTGTTCATCCTTCCTCTCCTTCTCTGCCACGTCCTGTCAGCTCCAGTCAAGGTAATCATGTATGTATCATGTTGCTAGGCTGGGCCTCTTGGTTCTACCTTTGTAGGCTGCAGTAATATACATGAATTTATATTTCTATATAAAAATGGGATTTGACAGCCACAGAAGAAAAACCATTCTATGCCAATTTTGTAGCTTTCATTGCTAGTAATACTGTGTTTTCCCGAAATTACGACATGTCCTGATAATAAGGCCTGTGGGCAAAAATATATGCCCTCCCCCAATAATAAGCCCCCTGGACAACCCTCCCTCCAGCCAGGCAGAGCGCCACTCACCAACCTAGCTATATCCTGAATGCGCAAAGCTGCAGGAGCCAGGGCACGGGGGACAGAGGCACTCACATTGCTTGACGCCTTTGGGATACCACTAGGTTGGTGGGTGGCGCTGTGCCCAGCTGGAGCAGGGGGTTGCTGGGCAGCTGCTCTCATGAGCAGCCACCTGGCAACACACCTTACCAGCTGGGCAGAACGCCACTCACCGACCCAGTAATATCCCAGTAATAGCCTAGCTGGAAAGAGAGATTGCGTGAGCACTTGTTCTGCCCCCAGGTCGTGTGCCTCCCAGCCTCACCATGCCCTGGCCCCGCTGCCGCCACAGCCCTCCTGCCGCCGCCACAGTCCTGCTGCTGCCACTGCTGCCATGCTCTGAGTATAATCGGCTTCCAAACTCTGGAGATCTGCTGCCAAGTCTTCCAGCAGCGGCCGCTCTGGGACTACGCTCTATGGTTGTGGGCTGGCTGTTGGAAGACTCTGGTGGGACAGAGGGTCTTCCCGCTGAAATACTCTCTGTCCTGAAGACTCTCTGTCCGACAGCCGGCCCACAACCATATAACACACTCCTAGAGCGGCTGCTGCTGGAAGACTCGGCAGCTAAGTTTTGGAGTTTGGAAGCCAGAGAAGAAGTTACGCTCGGAGCGTGGCGGCGGCGCAATGGCCCTGCAGGGAAAGCTCCATGCACTGACCTAGGGGTATCGCTAATGCGCCAAGCCGCGGGTGCTGGGGAGCGGGCAATGTGTCATTTGCCTTGACGGCTTAGGGATGCCCCCTAGGTCAATGAATGGCACTCTGCTCGGCTGGAGAGGGGGTTTGCTGGGCGGTTGCTTGTGAGCGTGGTCACCTCATGGCTGCTTTGCCCCTGAGGCTGTGGTCGGCTCTTCGGGAGCCAGTTCGCAAGGGAGTAGCTGCCCAGCAACCCCAAAACAATAATCCCTCCCCCTATAATTAGCCCAAAGCCATATTTCGTGGGGCAAAAGAAGATAAGACCCTGTCTTATTTTTGGGGAAACACTGTATAAACATGAACAGTTATTTTACTGTGGAAGTTTTAATTTGTTAAAATAAGCTGCTGTTGCTACCTGCTTGGAATCTGATCAGATTATAGTGATATAGAAGTCAAATAAGTGTGCTGCTGTGTTCATTTTTATACATTGTTATCTGCATAAAATCAGGAAGAAGCAGAGCATAGTGATGATTTTTTTTTGCTTCCTTTATTTTAGTATTTAGCTATATAGCTACATTACAATTCTGCAGTATATTTGCCAAAGTTATAAATTTGTAATTTTAAGACAGTAATATAACTTGAAACAGTAGCTACAGAAAAGAAATTAAATTAGCTGAAAGATGTGTTAAACTATAGTGCTGATCTTTGCATAGCTGTTATACCACCCCTTTGCCAAACATTTAAGATAGAGTTACTGCATATGTGAAATCCACAAATTAAATGTGGATTTGTGGATCAGTGATGCCAATAAGGCTGGAACTCAGGATCAAAGCTGAGAGTCCGATTGTGATAATCTTCAGTGATTAATCAGTTAAGTAGAAATAATGGAGGAAGTGGCAAAGAGGCCCAGTCTCAACTACTGAACTAACATGGAACCAATCAAGACCCAGTTGGATCAATACAATACAACACAACACAACACAATACAACACAATAGCAGAGTTGGAAGAGACCTTGGAGATCTTCTAGTCCAACCCCCTGCCTAGGTAGGAAACACTATATCATTTCAGACAAATGGCTATCCAACATCATCTTAAAGACTTCCAGTGTTGGGGCATTCACAACTTCTGGAGGCAAGCCATTCCACTGATTAATTGTTCTAACTGTCAGGAAATTTCTCCTCAGTTCTAAGTTGCTTCTCTCCTTGACTAGTTTCCACCCATTGTTTCTTGTCCTACCCTCAGGTGCCTTGGAGAATAGTTTTACTCCCTCTTTGTGGCAACCCCTGAGATATTGGAACATTGCTATCATGTCTCCGCTAGTCCTTCTTTCTATTAAACTAGACATACCCAGTTCATTCAACCATTCTTCATATGTTTTAGTCTCCAGTCCCCCAATCATCTTTGTTGCTCTTCTCTGATTAATTTTGCTTGCTGAAGCATTCTTTAGTCTTCTTATTTGAAAAATTGTTTTATAATTAGGGAACATCTCTAGGGCATGTACTTCTGAGTAACATATGTGACCATCACTAAAACATTCTCTGCTTTCCCACCCCACAGAATATTTTTAAGTCTAGCTAACTGCAACATTATTGAGTACTACTAGCAGATAAAATATTTGCAAATTGGAAATTTCCAGAATCTTTATTAGGAAAATACATAAGATTGCATTTCATTTGCCAAATCACAAAGTTTTTTTCAATAATAATTTGTTTCAATAGGCTACTATTGTTGTGATAGTATTCAATTGGTCCCAGAATATAAAGCTGACCTGACTACTCTTCTTTGCCATTTCATAGTTTCAGTCTTTGTTTTCTGTAAGCTACCAATAAGATATCATTTCTCCCAAAGCTCAGATGATTTACAGAACGATCAGAATTCAGTACTATGTTAATGAACACTGAATACACATTTCTACAACTGTATATTCTTTGAGACTATGAGCTATGGTACTATGAATCTATGCAATGTATGTTTGGGTTCCTTATTTCTGACTTCTCTAATCTGGATTATAAACTTCAAAACCTTCTGATTTGTTGGAATAAATTGTAAAAAGAGCACTGAGAAAGGAGTTCCTTCAGTTCAGTTTTATTGCATAAATGAATACAAGAATATTTTTATGACACCATCTGTTTCCCAAAGTATTAATCATATTAGTGGAAGATGATCCAAGATTTAAATATTTTTACAGGAAACAGAAAATAGTACAAATAATACTTTAACTTCCTGTTATCTTCAGTTTTTGTAAGATTATAGCAACTTATTTTTCTTTTTAACTAATACATCAGAGCTTCAAACATCCTTTGTGGAATAAATTAAAATACATAAGTAACAGTACGCAATACAATAATAAAACATACTTTTTTCAACTTTTGAAAAGTATGTATTTTTGTTTTGTATTAATTAAGAGGCAGATATACAAACAACACAAACTTCCTATTACTAGCTAAAATGCTATATTCATACATAAAAGTGTGTGTGTGTATGTATGTATGTATGTATGCATGCATGTATGTATGGAGAGAGAGAGAGAGAGAGAGAGAGAGAGAGAGAGAGAGAGAGAGAAGTAACTTAGAACTGAGGAGAATATATACATATATATATATATGTATGTATGTATTTAGTGTCACAACCCCTGGTATGCCCAAATATGGGAGGAAGCAGACTGCTTCCATTCTCTGTCTATCGGCTCGTCACAAGAGACCATCACGACAGAAACCCAATATTTTTACTGTTGCCTTTGTTACATTTGTGTTATTTATCAGCACAAATACAACATGTGTGTGTGTGTGTGTGTGTGTATGTATATGTATGTATATAAAATTTGTATTAATATATTTATATTTTTGTTCTGCAATCCTAAACATACTAGAAATACACTCTCCTAACCAAAGATACTAACTTCCTAATTAATAGCATAGAATTATAATGCTATTCTTCGAAGATCTCAGGTCATGGGTGGCAAGAATATTGCAGAGATACACTAAAAAGACAAATGCTGCATTTTTATTATGTTGCATTTTTACAGCACCTGGGAGGCGATGTCTAGTGCTAGAAGATACTTTAATTTATTGTATGCATTTATATTCTATTATTATGTTGTGAATCCCCCAGAGTTATTTTATATAAGATGAGTGGCCATGTAGGTCTTTTAATTAAATACATATTCTGCATATAGGCTGAATCTTCTCTGGATGGCAGTATTCTCTCTGGATGAAGCCTAAAATAATGGGGACCAGCTGTGATCCATAGAATCTTAACGTCTCTTTTTTTCCTTACAAAATTTACCTAGAAAAAATGCCAAAAAAAACACCCCATCTCAATCTCTGAGCTGGCATAATGAATTCTTTCTCATTAAAGGCAATAAGCATGTTTTTAAAAGGTGAGATACTGCCCTGCCATCTTGGTCAATTGTTATGGTTTAAAAAGTTATTTCTCTAGCACAGTCTCTACTCCTTTCTCATCACTTATGTAAGCTCTTGTAGAAATATTTTGACAGTCTTTTTTATGCATGCTGCAAAGTGCACACACTTCTGCCATGAACAGTTTCCACAATGCTTCTCCCACAACTCAGTGATCGGAATGGGAGGTCATCAGCAGAAAATTAGATGCCTCCCTCATTTGATAATTTATTGCAGGACATACTCCAAATGACTGAGTATGGAATAATATATGCTTCCACACATCGCATATTCCAAGTTATATGAAAGACTTTCAAATATAAGTTGCTTAAATTGTTTCTGAAGTAGGTATACATTTATACATACCGATTGATCATATTTATTGTTGTACAAACAAATAAAGCAGTTTGGGTGGAGAAAAGATGCCAAAAATTTCATGTGTTTAAATAGATTGGTTACAGTGTAAATTCAGTTGGAATGTTAACTCTGCCACAAAATGCATATTGTCTGTTAGACAGTATTTTCTGTAGTCTTTGCCATTGGAGCAACTTAAAATATAGGATGAATCAAAAATTACATTTAGAAATAAAATATTCCATTGTTAATAAGAAAAAACACTTCTGTGAAATAGAATATAGTTTGGTATATTTTCTGTGTATCAATGTTTGTGTATTTATTTAACATTAACTGTTTCTGTTTTGTAGAAATAACACACAAGAAAACAGCCCTAACCCGTAGTTTCTCATCAAGTAGTTTGACTCCTAAAAGCCATACAGTTACCCAAAGATGCCCTGAAACACCAGACTCATGTAGTGCAAGTCAGGTAATGGCATGTTCAAATATTTTATACCTTTTAAGATGGGTTTAAGTTTCTTGAACTGGTTTTCCTTGGACTCGTCAAAAAGGATTCTGTAAAGTAACTTCTGGGTAGAGGAGATAATTTTACTTACATAGTATAGACTTTCTATATACTGAATTTGTGACCATTTTGTATCTTGGTTAAAAATACAGATAGTTTTCACTGAGACCACAATTGGGACGGCGACTCAGTTGTGAAGCAACTGTGCTCATAATAATTATTCATAAAAATTTTGGGCTGCCTGACTGCCAACAATTCTGGATGGCTTGTAATCATTAAAGCATTTAAAGCAAAGAACAGTAAGAAAATATATACATACAGCACAAGACAGAAGAATAACGATGCCTAACAAAATAGACCCAAAAGGAAACAGAAATATCAGTTATCTTTTCTTTTTTTCCCCTTTTCTTTGAAGGTATCTGCTCCAGATTTGGACTTTTCTGATAAAAGCACACATCGCATGTGGTGAGAGTGCAGTTTCAGTTTGATATTCTCTTCTATCTGATGAACTCGGACATAATATAAAATGCCTTTTGCTGCCTGATTCTTTGAAGAATAAAAAACAATAGCAAAACTTTATGAAATAGCTGACTGAGGCATAGCTGCCCTCCTTGCTTTCCCCTTTTTTTGCATTACTGTAGAAGCGTGGGTAAATCCATAAGGCTTCTGTGTGAATGAGCTTTATGCTTGCAGTTACTTTTGGTCTGTGCCATATGATTCAGTTGTTGAGAAACAAAACTAGATTTTGAAACTTTTTAAACTCAATGTTTTAAATTAGGTTACTATAGTTTCCTCCTTTCTTTCTGTCTTTCTTTCTTTTTAAAGCTCGGGATATCCAGAAGAAGGACCCGATTCCTTGCCTGACTCCCTTAATACTGTTACTCTGCCTTTCACTTGTATGTCATACGCTACCACAAATCAGGACTTTGTGCAACATCTCTCTACCTTGATTGCAGAGGCCGTGGGAAATGTGCCCCTCTTTTCAGTGGAAACAGAGAACATGGGAGATCTTTTGAGTGACTCCGGAGTTGCAGAAACTGAAGATGGCTACTTTGAAATGGGACTTCATGAAGGATATCAGATCTCTAAAGTGACTCCCACCTCAAGTGGTGTGCAGATGACCCAAGCAAAACAGGATAATGTAATCAAAATCCTCTGGAGTTTTTGCATTCAGGTTCATAAAGGACTCAGGCAGTTTGCTTCCTGTTTTGTTTTGGCCAGTAATGTGATAGCTGTATTTGAAATTGTTCAAGATTCCAAAGGAAATTGCCAGCATATACTTTCTGCCTTGAAAGTTGTACTTTGCTTTCCATACTCTGACCTCAGTGAATTTGGTTTTTTAATACCAGAAATATGTTTGATGCTCAACATAAACAATGGAGAAACCTGCTTGTGTGTTGTGTCAGACACTCAGAATCTGCAAGATTTCTATTCCTGTTTACACCAGTTTCGCTCTCAGCGCTATAAGCCTGCTTTAACAGGTTCTGTACTGTATTGTGGCAAAGCTAGTTTGCAAGAGTTTGTCTACCAGCTGATGGGGTTTTATCATATTTCATCTGAAAACACAGAGATAAAGGGTTGTTTCCCGGTTTATCTCTTCTGTCATCATAAAGCTGATGGTCAAAAGGAACAATGTCTGCCAGAACTGGGCAATGATGGTAAAACCTGTTGTAAGCATTGTGGTTGCTCTGGATTTTACTCTGCAATTCATAAATCAGCTGGAGAGAGCCATTGTATGCTGCATCCTTGTTGGATATTTCTTACACCTCACCATCTACACATAGTTAAAGTTGATTTTAATATACTGCCAGGTAAATTCACGGACTCAGAGAATGCCAGGAACATTTTCAAACTCAATAGAATTCCACTGGCTTCTGTTCTTTTGCATCCCACGTGTTACTCAGTTCAGCAAGAAGGTTCGTTTTCAGACGGCTACGTCCTGGAATTGATAATTGGCTTCAGATTTGTCACAGCAATATTTGTCCTACCTCACGAGAAATTCCATTTTCTGAGAATCTATAGTTTTCTGAGGACCCTTTTGCAAGACATCAAGACTATAATTATTTTCAAAGGCGCCAATCATGTAGAATCAGTCAGAAAGTCTTTGACGGACTGTTTAAGGCATGGTCCAACTACAAGGTAAGTATATGCATTTTTAAATTAACTATTCAAAACCTGAGAGTGAATCAGATTTTTTTTTCAACATAGACCACCCTGCTTTGAATGACTGGGTGAACTGGACATTAACATTTGATTTACTATAAAATCCATGTATTTGCCTTACGCTAAATAAATAAAATGGTTAAAGGTACTGGATTGGAAACCATAAAACTCTGAATTTTAGTCCTGCCTTATGTTCAAAGCCAATTCAGTGGCTTTGGGCCATTCATTTTCTGTCAGCCCTAGGAATGGGGCAATGGCAAAATACTTGCAAAAATGTCAAGAAAACTCCAGGAACTTCTCCAGGCTGTTGCCAGGAGTCAAGCCTGACTTGAAGGTATAAGTATTCAAAACATAAAGGAATAATGAGAGTTTTCAGTTATTTGAGTCATATCTTGAACTTGATTCTTGTTATTTATATTAAGTTGCCAGATATTTTAAAAATAGCTTTGGTAAAGAGTTCTAATATCTATAAAGTGTATGTAAACTGTTCTATGCAAAATAAATTGAACGCCATACTATTCTATGAAAGAGTAATAAGATGGAATGCTTATAATGTACCTTCTGTTTTATTTGTATTTCTCTCTGATAGTGTGCACTAATCTGTTTTCCAGCTTTTGCAAGCCTCATTTGCCATTCTCATCTTTGTACCCATCTGAATTTCTGATGCAAAGAATTACTGATGAGAATCAAATTCCTATGCACCTTTCAGTCTCTCCATCTCTTCAATATGTAGCTGGACTAAAAGAAAAATACATTATGGAATTTTTCCATAACAGCATTGCTGAGGTATTACTACAAAAAAAAAAATAAGATTCCAGGAGAGAAGCAGTGCTAGTCTGCTTTAATGGCTTTTGAAGATCAGCAAATTGGACATCCTGGAGAATCACTCATTTACTGAGGTGTTAATGTTTATAGGGGAATGGGTTCAAGATATATACCGTATTTTTTGCTCCATAAGGCGCACCTAGCTTTAGAGAAGGAAAACAAGACAAAAAAAATTTCAGGTGAAGCCTGAGAGGACCACACATAGGTGTCCTCTCATATGCCATCTCTGCCTATTAACTCCTGCACTGCGGGAAAGAGACAGAAGAGGCAGGGTTCAGCACTGTAAAAGGAGCCCACTGCCACAGCCCAGCTGCTATTCAGCAAAGATGCAGACATTTCCACCCACTTTTTTGGGGGGGGGGGGGCGGAGTGAGTCTTATGGAACAAAAAATACGGTATATATTTTTCTTTTCATCCAGTCATAGCGTTTGTTGAGATAGTACAGATGGGAATATAATATATTACTAATATTGGCACTTTATAACTGCAGTAAAGTAGATTTCTTTAATTGACCTATAATAAAAATGGCAGACTAAGCTGCAATCCCTAAAAGTCAGTGTTCAAGAAGTATATATTAACAATCTGCATTTTTTTAAAGGATAAAGAACTTTGTACTTAAATTGTAAAATAATGGGGATGTAATTGGGTCATTGATAAGATACCAGAAATATCAAGGTGCATCCCTGAATTGAAAGTGTTGATACACAAATGATGACGATGCTGAAGAATCACTACAAACATTTAACAAAACTCAGACGTTATATAGATAACTTAGTGAGATAAAGAGGAAGGAAGATGAGATATCTATTTTCATAGTAGAATTTACACTTGCAAACACCCTGATATGCAAAGTAATAATAAAATGTTAGTCTTCCTTAGTCAAGTCAAAGAAAATACACCCCAAATTATACTTAACTAAAATATTAACTGTGTTGTCAATTTATAGGTCGAAAATGAAGAACTAAGACATCTCATGTGGTCATCTGTTCTGTTTTATAAAGCCCTGGATATGGAAGTGACAGCTTGTGTACTACTTTCAACTAAAGCTATTTACTTCTTGTTGGATGATTCTGTGACACATTCTAATGATCACCATTTAGGTATAGTAGAACAGGCTGGTTCCTGGCTTTCAAAATGTTTGTGGATTTTTAGTCACACTAAGGCTTATACAAAGGTGCCATAATTTTAAGCTCTTGCTTTGTACCTATGGTATTCCATTAATTTTAAAGCAAAAGTTTGAGGAAGCCTCATAGTTGGTGGCATGTTTGGGAGTGACAGGCTTCCCTTATATAGCTTTAACAGAATTATGAGGAAGTGTTTTCAAAACTTCTCAGACAGGAACAGGGTTTTTAATTCTGATTAAATTTTCTTTTAAAACTTCTTACAATATTTTTACTTGGTAACTCAGAAAGTAGCGGGTGGTACAAGAAGTGTTGATACACAGCAGAATTATATGGGTAAGGAGCAGATTATTATATTATTGGTGTCAGTGCACCCATCTGGTACTGGTTCATGTTATCTACATGATTCAGATTTAAAAACCTACTGTATTTTTCGCACTATAAGAAACATCCCCCCCCCCAAAGTGAGTGGAAATTTCTGTGTGTCTTATGGGGGCTTGGTGCGGCAGCAGCCACCTGACACTGCTGCCGCCGCTCACCTCCGCCTCCAGAATACTGTTGATGAGCTGTTCTAGTAGGCAGTGGGTGACCGCAGTGATTGGTGGCAGCGATCCCCACTGCCTAGAACAGCTGATTGGCGGTATTCCAGGAGGCTGATCCAACCCCCAATCAGCTGCTCGGTGGTGAAGGCTCCAGCGTTCCCCGGTGGTGGCGGTTCAATTGACCAGTGGTGGGTGCAATGGAGCAGAGCCCAGAGAAGCCACGTGCTGGGCTGCGATAACATGCTGAAGTTGACCAGGCTGTTTGTTGTTTGCTGCAAGGATGCTAGCCAGATGAATACCTGATGGATGCTGAGAGGCGGAAGCAGATTTTTTTTCGTGTTTTCCTCCTCTAAAGCTAATGTTTGTCTTATGGTCCAGTGCATCTTATATTGCGAAAAATATGGTATTTGCAAGAGTAATACATAGCTGCACCTTCAGTAATGGCTTGTTTCAGATAAAGATGCCATATGCAATTATGAACATTAATTCTTCTGATACCTGAAACTAATTATTTTTAAGGCAATTAGGTATTGACTACTGTACATTTATTATCCACTAGGCTTTTGGGGCACTGATGTCTTGGGCTATGAATTCAGCTCTTTCCATCTCACTCCTTGCTTAGTTCTAAAATTAAATGATCTGCATTCAGTGAACATTGGACTTTTTGATCAGTACTTTCGACTTACTGGTAAGTTGCATTGAGATTTCTTTCTTTCTTCATTCCTGCATTTTGTTATCAGCATATTATTGATAAAAAGGTGAATCCATTCATTATTCCTAGTACAAGGCACAATTTATAGTGGTTCTTTGTGAGCATTTGAAATAATATGTAATTAGCAAAATTCCTTTCTATGGGTTATATAAGGAATGCTTTCCCTATAGTCCTTTTCCCTAGCACTAGTGTGTAGGAGAGATGGGATTCTCATACCACATGTTACTTCCTGAAAGACTAAAAGGAATAAATGATGGGTGAAAATGAAATGAATTCTATAGCATCACTTCCTGATTGTATAACATTGAAATTGAAATATGTGACAGCAGAATCAGTTCTTACTCTAGAAATAAACCAATCTCAAGAGATAAATAAATCCAGTCTTGGTTATGATTGTGGCTATGGTTGTGGTTATGGCACTTATTCATTAAATAGTAAAATTTTAAATAGAATTAAGCAAATATTCACTGGAAAAAGAATTTAAAAATAGAATTATTAAAGTAACAGTGATTTAAAGGGACTTCCAATAGACAGACAAAGTTCAATCAGACTATAAAATTATGCTATTTAGAGACAGTTCTATTATGAAGAATTTACAGGTTGCAAAAAGAAATAATCACTGGTCCTGTATGGAGACAATAATACCATTTAATATGAATTAAATTATTAAACATAAACAATCTTATTTCTGAGGCTGGAGTGCCTTTTTTCAGCTTCTTCTAGATTACAATCTTTTATCAGAGGCTCAAGAATAGTTTCTTGTTCTACCCAATTTCTTACATTTCTTCCTCCTCCTAAGAAACTCACTGTAGTTTCAAAAGCCCTCCTTAATCAATTTGGTGAATTGAATTTGGTGAAATGTTCCTTTTGCTTCATATTAATCACCTCTTTGGCATACAGATATAGATTTGATGATCTTGAGATGATGCACATTGAGAGTAACTGAATTCTTGTCAAGGGAACCCCATTCACAGTAGTATATACTTGTAACAAGTGCACAAGCTGGGACAAGCTACGCCAAGATCAGACTAAATTCAAAAATGCTAGAGAATTCCTGAAAGCTTGGCACTTGGACACATCAGCCATCAACATTGCAAGTCGATAAACGACTTTTACATACCTTTCAAAAGAAACGTAAAAGAAAAAGACCAGAATTTCCCATTGCTAGCAGTCAACACTCAGATAAATAGGGATTGACACCAGGATCAATACCAGACAAACAATCAAGCCGTAAAGAACAATCAACAGTAAACAACAGCCTCGTCAAGAAATTACCAAGGAGACAATAACAACCCATTAACATTGACAGGTTAACTTGCACTGCCATTCCTTTCTAGCACAAAGTTGTTACCTATTCTGGTAATGAAACTCAAGGTCAGAGCGCACTAATCCTGAATTACGATTTTCTCTTCTATTGATAAAGTATACAAACTGGACATTCCCAAAGCAGTGTTTAATAGAACAGCATGTGCCAAACTGAATGAAGAAATGATAATATTTGGAAATTGTTATAATTGTTTCACTATATATTTTTGATTAAGTAGTATGTGAAATTTATATAAAAGTTCCACAATATGTATATGTTTAAAAGCTACCCTAATTTTGTAATAGTATTAGAAAGAATCTTAGTTTTGTGTCCTTTTCAGGGCATTCGGCAGAACATATATTAACCTGCCTAACCAGAGACAGTTACAGTACTCACGCTTTTATCCAGCACCTCATGGCAGTGCTCTCACTCCTTGCAAGGACACCATCACCAGAACCAGTGGATAAGGACTTCTACTCTGAATTCGGGAAGAAAAATACAGGTAAAGTGATTCACAAGCATTTTAGTAGGCTAAATGTATATATTTCATCACACCTCTCTAGGATAATGTTCATTTGATTTGCTAAGGTTTTACCTTTTAATAGCAAATCATCAAGAATGGCATTTAGCGTTTGGAATGATACATATTTTTTCTTCCTAACATTTTCCTGAAAGTTTGCTTTTTTAAAATCTCGATAGGAATTGAGCAACCAGCTTGTCACTTAAGCTGACGTTGTGGGCTGAGATGGAGTGACAAGCCCAAAATCTCCCATTGAGCTTTCATGCCTAAGGTGGAAGTAGAACTCTAATTCTCCTGATTTCTAACATGTTGCCTTAACCACTAGACAAAACTGACTCATTTGCAGTGATACATATATTAGTATCTTTTGTTAAAACTAAAGTAGGCAAGTCCAGTTGAAGTAAAGACATAGTATCCTGAATGCTTTTGAACAATTGGGTTGCCTGAGTGAATAGAACAGAACAGAATAACGAGAGAAGAGAAAAAAGGAAAGGAGGAAAGGAAGGAAGGAAATTGAGGACATACAGGTGAAACTCAAAAAATTAGAATATCGTGCAAAAGTTCATTTATTTCAGTAATGCAACTTAAAAGGTGAAACTAATATATGAGATAAGACTTATTACATGCAAAGCAAGATAGTTCAAGCCGTGATTTGTCATAATTACGATGATTGCAGCTTACAGCTCATGAAAATCCCAAATCCACAATCTCAGAAAATTAGAATATTACATGCAGTCAATAAAACAAGGACTGTACACAGAACAATATCGGACCTCTGAAAAGTATAAGCATGCATATGTACTCCGTACTTGGTTTGGGCCACTTTTGCAGCAATTACTGCCTCAATGCAGTGTGGCATGGAAGCTATCAGCCTGTGGCACTGCAGAGGTGTTATAGAAGATCAGGATGCTTCAATAGCGGCCTTCAGCTCTTCTGCATTGTTCAGTCTCATGTCTCTCATCTTTCTCTTGGCAATGCCCCATAGATTCTCTATTGGGTTCAGGTCAGGTGAGTTTGCTGGCCAATCAAGCACAGTAATCCCACGGTCATTGAACCAGGGTTTGGTGCTTTTGGCAGTGTGGGCAGGTTCCAAGTCCTGCTGGAAAATAAAGTCAGCATCCCCATAAAGCTCGTCTGCGGAAGGAAGCATGAAGTGCTCCAAAATCTCCTGGTAGACGGCTGCATTGACCCTGACTTAATAAAGCACAGTGGACCAACACTAGAAGATGACATGGCTCACCAAATCAACACAGACTGTGGAAACTTCACACTGGACTTCAAGCATCTTGCAGTGTGTGCCTCTCCATTCTTCCTCCATACTCTGGGTCCTTGGTTTCCAAATGAGATGCAAAAGTTGCTCTCATCAGAAAAGAGGTCTTTGGACCACTGAGCAACAGATCAGGTCTGTTTTTCTTTAGACCAGGTAAGACGCGTCAGTTTTTCTTTAGACCAGGTAAGACGCGTTGTTTGTTGTCAGGAGTGGCTTGACAAGAGGAATATGACATTTGAAGCCCATGTCCAGGATCCGTCTGTGTGTGGTGGCTCTTGATGCACTGACTCCAGCCTCAGTCCACTCCTTGTGAAAGTCCCCAACACTTTTGAATGGCCTTTTCCTGACAATCCTCTCCAGGCTGCGGTCATCCCTGCTGCTTGTGCACCTTTTTCTTCCACACTTTTCCCTTCCACATAACTTTCTATTAATGTACCTTGATACAGCACTTTGGGAACATCCAACTTCTTTTGCAATTACCTTTTGAGGCTTTCCCTCCTTATGGAAGGTGTCAATGATGGTTTTCTGCACAACTGTCAGGTCAGCAGTCTTTCCCATGATTGTGATTCCTACTGAACCAGACTGAGAGACCATTTAAAGGCTCAGGAACCCTTTGCAGGTGTTATGGCTTAATTAGCTGATTAGAGTGGGACACTTTGAGCCTAGAATATTGCACCTTTTCACAATATTCTAAATTTCTGAGATTGTGGATTTGGGTTTCCATGAGCTGTAAGCCATAGTCATCACAATTATGACAAATCACGGCTTGAACTATCTTGCTTTGCATGTAATGAGTAATGAGTCTATCTCATATATTATTTCACCTTTTAAGTTGCATTACTGAAATATATGAACTTGGTACTTGCTAACACAGGAAAAAGAGTTAATGTAAATTGGAATCTCTTCTCTTCCCCGGAGAAGACATTTATTATTCCACATACTTTCTCATGTCTATTGCTTTTTCACAGGCACTGAGTCTGATGGCGAAAAAATATTGGATATTACTCCTCAATAAAAATGAAAGGGCATAGAATTGACATAAAGTGGTTAGCAAACTCAGGAAATCCTTGACACATCCACATACCAGCAGTGTGACAAAGAGTTTTCCACTTCCCTGTAATTCATTTTCAATTTGTCCTTATTCATTCAAGCTTTGAGAACTTTAAAAATTAGATGATGTACTCTGACTTTGGAAATCCAATTTCAGTAAGGAACACATTCAGGCCTTGAAAATACATTCACGGTTATCGACAGCAAACTCAGCTCCATATTCTCATTGGATTATCTGCCCACATGTCTTCATAAATAATTTATTATCAAAAATCAGCTGTGATTCACATACATTGTGGAGTGAGTGAACCACTCACTGCTCTCAGTGTGGAAGTGCATACGTTCCTTGGACACTTCTCTTTTGCATGGTTTCAAATTGCTAATAATTAAAAACAGCAGTTAGAATGTTATGTTACATTATTAGGGGGCATTCCATGTGACCTTTGCACACCACGCATTTGGTGATTGAGGCAGACCTGAGATTTAAATTGGTTTTAAGCAACATTTCTACTTAGTCTTTTCTTTAAAAGAATCAGAAGAAAATGTGCTGATCTTCTTGGGTCTGGTCTAAAGAATTAAAACAGGAAAGGAGGATAGAATCATTTAGTTACTGGATGCAGACGCTATTCTACTACTCTCCTCATGTTTTGAAAGGATACTTCCTTCACATGCCAAAGTAATAAGATCGTAACATCTGGGCTTGCTCTTTAACACAATATTATTGTGTTTTGTCATTTCTTCAGTATTTGTGCCATTCAGTATTTGTGCCTAAACTGCATCTGAATGATTGTATTCCCATAACTTCTGTATCATACAATTCTTCAGAAAAGTAGACTAGCCCTAAGAAAAAGGTAAAATTGTAAATACGCCATGTTGAAGCACCAGTCACAAATGAAATGGTGTGGACAAAGACATATTTTAGTGTGGCCAACTAAAGTAGTGATAGTAATGAGAAAATAGGGCAGTTTAAGCTTAGCATGAATCAGTGCGGTATGGGTATTGCTATGCCTGAAATATGTATGACTTTGCTTCAACGTGTCTACTCAGCTACAAAGCTCACTACATAGCTTTGCACCAATTGCTATCTCTCCGCCATAACGTATCTTACAGTATTTGTTTTGTAAAAGCACATACAAACCACTTCAGACCAAACCATATTAAACAATAAGAGACATCTCCCCACAAAGTTTCAATAAAACTTACTCCACAAGCTTAACTTTCTTTCGTGTAAGTATTTCATGAAGAATATCTAGGTGAGGTTTTGCTTATTAGATTTATAGCTTGTTTTCTTGTTCAGCAGCATACACAGAACTTCCTGCTTGCCTTTTTCTGCAAAACAACAATCCTGTTAAGTAGATTGGCTCAAAGAGAGTGAGCGACATAAGGTCGCATCACTGAGCTTCAAGTGAACTTGATGTGCCTGGCTCAGCCACTGCACTTCTCTTACCTGCTCAAGAGTGTTAAAAGTCTGAACAAATAATAAAATTGTCTCTTTCCAAAAACAAAACAAAGAAATGATCAGTCTTATCATAATCCCATGTGACCTCAGAAAAGCCTGCCATGTATTCCCACTACCTAACCTATGTTGTCAGTGCATATACCTCTGCTTATCTGGCTATCTGGGATCTTCATAAAAATAAATAGGAAGAACATACCATCCTAAGCAGTTTTAATAAAGGGCATTAATTAAAAGTAAGGTGGAAAATGTGTTTATATTGGAGTGGTCAGGTTGCTTGACACTAATTGTTTCAGTAAGTATCAAAATGATGTACATCTGTTATTGATGTCTTATGATATATGGTAGTCTGAAATTAAAAGGAAATAGTTTACCTCATGAGTACATGTAGCATAGGTGAATTTTCTGATTCATAATTCAATTTCTTTGTGTGTGATGTGGTGTATGTCTTTTTTATTCTTTATGTGTGTTTTTAATCATTTCAGAATTTAATTTGAGAACATTTTTTTTTCAGGGAAAAAATGTTCTGAATTAGTTCTAAATCTAATTATTCAAAATCTATGACATTCTTTATTGTTTCAGGAAAAATGGAAAACTATGAACTGATTCACTCTAGCAGAGTGAGATTCATATATCCCAATGAAGAGGAAATTGGGGACCTTGCGTTTTTGGTTGCTGAGAAGATGAAAAGCGTCATGAAATCCCCGTCCCTGAATCTACTCCTTTATGTGTTGGCATTTCAGGTCAATATTACAGAGGGGATTGCTCAGGCCTACAGTTCCCTCCAGCCTAAAACACTGATCCTAACTAGCTCAGATTTGTTTCTTTTCAACGAGGACTACATCAGCTACCCACGGCCTGAGTTTGCAAAAGAGCCACCAAAGAGGGATAAATATCAGCTTGCAGATGGAAGAAGAATCCGCGACCTAGATCGGGTGCTCATGGGCTACCAGGCCTATCCCCAGGCACTCACGTTTGTCTTTGACGACATTCAGAATCACGATCTCATGCAGAACCTGACCTTGGATCACTTTGGCAATGTCTTCAGTTTCCCTAAAGGACAGGCTGCACAAGAGGGTAATGTCAGCCAAGAGGTGCTCTGGTGTGTCTTTATCCCAAGTCCTGATAGCCGCGAAAAACTGATCTCACTACTTGCTAGGCAGTGGGAGATACTGTGTGGTAGGGAGTTGCCTTTGGAGCTCACCGGATAATCTCGTTGGGTTTATATTTCAGCTCATCAGGTCTACCGATTATGAATTAAAGCACAGTACTGACTGAATTAACCCTGGCTCAGCATTGTCTTCACAGCAATGTCACGTTACACTAGGGTGATGGGTTTTTTTTCCCCCCTGTGCATTGCCATTGGTATTTCTTGTGCGGTGGGGGTGGGGATGGGGTTTACTACACAACTTAAGCTGCTAAATGATTATCTTGGGATTTTCTAAACTCTGTTTTTATGTAGCAAGTAACATGTTCCAGATTCCTAAATAAGCATTCTAGGCCACTGTATGGAATAAAAGGAGTCAGCTTTCATATTTCCATTTAGGGCTGTTAAAGTTTCCACTGTGTTTTTTGTACAATGCTATTCTATACAAATATATACACACACATAAAAATAATGGTATCAAAAGTTGCTTGTGCTACGTTAAGGTGCAATGTTCTTTGTACAAGATGTACATTGCTTATACTGCTAATAATTATTTAATGATAATTTCTTATAATTTTTACATTTTGTCTTTTTATGATGTATCATTTTTTTTTAATTTTGTCAGCTAATTGTGAACATGATAGAATTCACCTAATTGAATGTTGATTTTACATGTGATTTAAATTTTGACAAGTTCGAAAAAAGTTACTGGGTTGATTTCAACACTGCAGACAGAATGATTGGTCAGGAATGGTAATAATTATTTGATGCCAACAAATAATGAGATATTTGTTGTTAGCACCTTGTTTCTGTTGCCAAATTTCTCAAAAATAATAAACTGAATTTTGACACAACTGTTGTTTACTCAAATTTATTTTTAGGATGCAATCAGAGTCTTAGTAATTTGATTACAGTGCAGGTCAGAAGGTGGTGAAGTAAATGAAAAGACAAAAGAGACTATGAAAGAATTGATCCTAATCCTGTGCAAAATATTCCAGAATACATTTGTATAAAAAGTGTATAAAAGAACCCTGATCTTCTCTCCTTCTATCCCATTAACCTGCAAATAGCTTGGTTTTCGTCCATTTGCTTTAATTCAAACTTAAAATCTTACTGAACTACATCTCATTTTTCAAGAAAAAAAGCTTTCTTGTAGGCACTACTTGCTGGAGAAGATGGGGCTATTACAATCAGGCTTCATTTCTAGGCTTCCAATAGGTGCCTGTTGTCTCCTGTGGGTAAGAGAAAAACGTAAATGGGTAAGAGTTGTTGATTTAAATAGTTCAGTGCCTTCTGGATCGAAATTCAGAATACAAGTTGAAAACATTATTAGGAACAACTGCAAAAGAATTATTTTAAACTTTCTAGGCTGCAGCTACATATTGGTAGTCCTCAACTTGTTTAGTGACTGTTTAGAAGTATAACGGCACTGAAAAAAGTGACATGACTGTTTTTCACAAGTTACGACCTTTTCAGCCATCCCCATGATCATGTGATCAAAATTAAGATCCTTGGCAATTGGTTCATATTTATGACTGTGGCAGTGACCAAGGTCATGTGATCACCTTTTCCACCTTCTGACAAGCAAAGTCTATGGGGAAGCCAGATTCACTTAACCTGGTTACCAATTTACCAACTGCAGTGCTTCATTTAATAACTGAGGCAAGAAAGGTTGTAAAATGGGCCAAAATTCACTTAACAAATGTCTCACTTAACCACATGAATTTTGGGCTCAATTGTGGCCATAGGTTGAGGACTACCTGTACTTAAAGAGTATAGTGGAGCTTGCTTTTGATAAGTTAAATGGAGGCATACGTAAGTGTTGCAGCCCAGCAGGAGCCGTTGGAGCTGCCACCAGACTGTGACAGCGAGGGGCCCTATGAGTCAGCTCTGGAGGATGTGGAGGACCCTGGACAGAGTTCCGACTCTGAGCAGGGCGTAGAGAGGCTGGTTGGCCACCAGGAGGCGCCTGAGCCTTGGACCAGTGAGGGAGGAGGGAGGAGACAAGAAGTGTGTTCCTGATGTCAGCAGTGAGTTGTTCCTGGATGTCCGGCACCAAAGAGCTAATAGGTGTCAGGAACAGTTGCGCAAGTACAGGAGGTAATTGCACTCAGCTGGTGGTAATTAGGCTCCTCTCCAGACTATAAAAAGAGTGCTTGTGCACACGCCCTTTTGCAGAAGTCAACGCAGGAACGAATGTTGGAGAACAGTCTTCTGAGCCTGGCAGGCTGGATTGCTGCCAAGGCTTATCTGTGCCGGCTTGCTGCCAAGCACCTGTCTGTCTGTTAATAAATTCCGTAAAATATCTTTGACTCGGAGTGTGTTGGTGTGGGACGAGGGGGTCAGAACACGTAACTAACAGGCCAATACATTTGTCAGAAGTAAATATGCTGCTGCACCTCAATTGATGTGCAAAAAAGCCTCATTCTGAATATTTGGGAATTGAACTTTAAATAAATGTTCCATCTTTAGAGGAGAGGGACTGGCTTCTGATTCAGAACTTCCTTTTTCTCTAAGATTCAAATAAGCATTTTTGCCCAGTAGTCTGGCACCTGGGAAAGATTATTCATAAAGCTAGAAAAAAAGAATTTCCAATTCAGAGGGTTTATAAATCCCAGCAGAGGAATCAAAAATAGTTGTACTTTATTGTATTTTTCATTTTAGATTTTTCCCTTAATTAAGCAACAGAAAAAGCAAACTAGAACAAAGAAATGCACAAGGGCTTCTTCTCATACGTGTTGGTATATGTAAAGTTTTTTTGTGACCCGTCAAAACCGCGGTCCACAAAAGCGCGCTCAATGAAAGCGCGTACGTGACGTCATCACAGCGCGACAAAAAAAATTAAAAATTGAAATAAAAATAAAATTAAAGCAAGCCGATTCACATAAAGGTAAGGGTTAGGGTTAGGGTTAGGGTTAGGTTAAGGGTTAGGGTTAGGTTTAGAGCGTTAGGGTTAGGTTTAACGTTAGGTTAAGGGTTAGCGTTAGGTTTAGCGTTAGGTTAAGGGTTAGGGTTAGGGTTAGGTTTAGGGTTAGGTTTGGGGGGGTTAGGGTAAGGTTTTCGCTTTAATTTTGCATTTACCAATCACAGTGCGATGTTTTCGTCGCGCTGTGATGATGTCACGTACGCGCTTTCGTCGAGCGCGCTTTTGTCTACCGCGGTTTTGTGGTGGAACCAAGTTTTTTACCTGAAGCTTCAGTGATTACCAGATTTCATTATAATCACACATAATTGGGGACTGAAAACAGAATGAAAAGTAATGCTTTCCCCTCCATATCTTTAGCTTAAATAGTTGCTTTTAAAAAATGAAGCAGGAAAATAATTCTTAAACAGCTCTTGTTATTTGTATAATTTACCTGTCTTTGAGACAAAATACTGGTCAGAATTGAAGTATCAATAATTGTAGTCGCAGATATTGCCAGTAGGTGGCAATGGACAATTATTCTTTACAGAAAAAGTGATAAGTCATTATCTTACAGTATTGCATCGTAACTAAAAGTCTCGACATTCATTCAAAACTTCCCTGTGGAGTTGATTGGCTTTTATCAAT
Organism: Thamnophis sirtalis; assembly: GCF_051295495.1. Classification (NCBI taxonomy): domain Eukaryota; kingdom Metazoa; phylum Chordata; class Lepidosauria; order Squamata; family Natricidae; genus Thamnophis; species Thamnophis sirtalis. Next base: position 73,965,819 of record NW_028261383.1, on the reverse strand, counting down.
TCCAAGGTTTGGAATACCCCATAATATCAATCTGGCATGAAAAAAAAAGATCTAGATGAAAATTTCCAGAAACACTATCGCCACAATTTTCAAATTGGTGGAATAGTGAGAGAAGATATATTTATTATATTTTGAATCCCAAACAGCTGCTTAATTAAAGGTGCTATGTGTGAGTCATCCTAAAGTATTCCTTAAGTGAAGCTCCCCAGGGTTTGATAGAAATCAAATTGTATGCATAACGGTATAATAGACAATTAGGGAAGCTAAACCTCTCTTCTTCAAATGACTAAAGTATTTTTCAACATTTGATTTTTTTGATTTTATTTAGCATTTATAGGCCGCCCTTTTCCCTGAGGGGACTCAGGGCGGCTTACAATAGTAAGGGAGGGGAGTGAAAGACAAAATACAAAAGAAAATGTGAAATAACTAAAAAGTACTAAAACACAACATTCACTCAGTATTCGGGAGGGGCAAGAAAATTTATCCCCAGGCCTGACGGGCTAGCCAGATCTTGAGGGCTGTACGGAAGGCCTGGACTGTGGTCAGGGTACGAATCTCCACGGGGAGATTGTTCCATAGCGTCGGAGCAGCAACTGAGAAGGCTCTCCTCCGGGTGGTCGCCAGTCGGCACTGACTGGCGGATGGAATACGGAGGAGGCCCGCTCTGTGCGATCTGATGGGATGCAGGGAGGTTATTGGCAGAAGGCGGTCTCTCAGATAGTCAGATCCACTACCATGGAGCGCTTTATGGGTGGTAAGTAAGACCTTGAATTGCACCCGGAGATCTACAGGCAGCCAGCGCAGCTCGCGGAGGATAGGTGTTATGTGGGCGAACCGAGGTGCGCCCACAATCACTCGCGCGGCCGCGTTCTGTACTAGCTGAAGTCTCCGGGTGCTTTTCAAGGGCAGCCCCATGTAGAGCACATTGCAGTATTCCAGCTTAGAGATCACAAGGGCTCGAGTGACTGTCGTGAGAGCCTCCCGATTCAGGTAGGGCCGCAACTGGCGCACCAGGCGAACCTGGGCAAATGCCCCCCTGGTCACAGCTGATAGATGGTGATCAAAACTCAGCTGTGGGTCCAGGAGGACTCCCAAGTTGCGGACCCTATCTGAGGGGTATAAGTTTTGTCCCCCCAGCCTGATTGATGGTACGGTGGTCAAATTATTGGGAGGAAAGCACAACAGCCACTCGGTCTTGTCTGGGTTGAGCACCAGTTTGTTCGCTCTCATCCAGTCTTTAACAGCTTCCAGACCCTGGTTCATCACGTCCACCGCTTCATTGAGTTGGCACGGGGCGGACAGATACAATTGTGTATCGTCTGCATATTGGTGATACTTTATCCCGTGCCTCCGAATGATCTCGCCCAGCGGTTTCATGTATAGCTTGAAATCGAAAAACTACACGCAGTTTAACCTTGTACAGGTAGTCCTTGACTGACAATAGCTTGCTTAGTGACCAAAGTTATAATGGCACTGAAAATAGTAACTTATGACCGTTATTCATACTTTTGACCATTAAAGTCATGCGCCAATTGACTCATATCCCAGAGTCAAGCAAAGGCAATGGGGATACCAGATTAAATTAGCAACCGTGTTACTCATTTAACAACTGCCATGCTTCATTTAACTGTGGCAAGAAAGGTTATAAAATGGGGCAAAACTCACTTAACAAATATCTCACTGGGCAAGAGAAATTTTGGGCTCAATTGTGGTCATTAGTCGAGGATTGATTAAAAAAAACCACTTTCCCCAATATGTATATGGGAGATTATATCCATTCTAAGAGGTTTTACCTACTCAAGGATAAGGCCTAAAGGCTTTCTTGTCTATTATCATCCCTCTTTGTATATATTAATATTTAATGTATTTATTTGAAAAATTTCCCACAGAATAAGGATACATAAATGGTTAATGAATTCATTACTTATATAAAAATGTAATTTGGGTGCTTACAGATACAGGTGAAACTCGAAAAATTAGAATATTGTGCAAAAGTTTAACAGACCTGGTCTGTTGCTCAGTGGTCCAAAGTCCTCTTTTCTGATGAGAACAACTTTTGTATCGCATTTGGAAACCAAGGACCCAGAGTATGGAGGAAGAATGGAGAGGCACACACTGCAAGATGCTTGAAGTCCAGTGTGAAGTTTCCACAGTCTGTGTTGATTTGGTGAGCCATGTCATCTTCTAGTGTTGGTCCACTGTGCTTCATTAAGTCAGGGTCAATGCAGCCGTCTACCAGGAGATTTTGGAGCACTTCATGCTTCCTTCCGCAGACGAGCTTTATGGGGATGCTGACTTCATTTTCCAGCAGGACTTGGAACCTGCCCACCCTGCCAAAAGCACCAAACCCTGGTTCAATGACCGTGGGATTACTGTGCTTGATTGGCGAGCAAACTCGCCTGACCTGAACCCAATAGAGAATCTATGGGGCATTGCCAAGATAAAGATGAGGGACATGAGACTGAACAATGCAGATAAGCTGAAGGCCACTATTGAAGCAGCCTGATCTTCCATAACATCTCAGCAGTGCCACAGGCTGATAGCTTCCATGCCACGCCACATTGAGGCAGTAATTGCTGCAAAAGGGGCTCAAACCAAGTACTGAGTACATATGCATGCTTATACTTTTCAGAGGTCCGATATTGTTCTATGTACAATCCTTGTTTTATTGACTGCATGTAATATTCTAATTTTCTGAGATTGTGGATTTGGGGTTTTCATGAGCTGTAAGCCATAATCATCACAATTATGACAAATCACGGTTTGAACTATCTTGCTTTACATGTAATGAGTCTATCTCATATATTAGTTTCACCTTTTAATTTGCATTACTGAAATAAATGAACTTTTGCATAATATTCTAATTTTTCAAGTTTCACCTGTAGAAGAACAGCTGATCTGTTCTAAAAGGTTACTATGAAATAATATGTTCTCAGGTAAAAAAGAAAACAGTTATCTTGCGATCATAAACAAATTAGAGATGATGTGACCTCTGAATAAATCACGAGCTGAGAAAGTCACACGGTTTTCTGTGAATCATTCCATAGTCTGCTGTATGAAGAAGTTTGATGCTTTTCTTTGGGTTTCCCCCCCCCCCTTCTGTTTCTCATGCAACAGACGTGGCAAACAGGCTCATATGTTCGGCTAGAGTCAAGTGAAACAGACCATGCAAAAGGCATGCCTTTTATCTGTTTATCTTTTCTTACAGCAAAATGTATAATGCTATCTTTGTAAAATAAGGGAAATCTTCAATTAAAATTATAGCATACTTGTTGCTATTTCATTGTTTCTAATTGTATATCTATCTGTCTGTCTCTCTGTCTGTCTATCTATCTGTCTATCTATCTATCTATCTATCTATCTATCTATCTATCTATCTATATACAATTAATTGATACAATGTTTGTGTGTGTGTATATGTGTGTGTGTATGTCTGTGTGTGTGTTGTATTTGTGCTGATAAATAAATAAAGGGAGACTAGTATAGATCTATTTCAAGCTATTTAGCTCTCATCAGCTAGCCATACCCTTACTGGCTAGCTGATGAGAGCTAAATAGCTTGAAATAGATCTATACTAGTCTCCCTTTATTTATTTATCAGCACAAATACAACACAAATGTAACAAAGGCAACAGTAAAAATATTGGGTTTCTGTCGTGATGGTCTCTTGTGACGAGCCGATAAACAGATAATGGAAGCAGTTAGCTTCCTCCAATAATTGGGGCATACCAGAGGTTGTGACACTGTGTGTGTGTGTGTGTGTGTGTGTGTGCGTGTGTGTGTATGTATATATGTATATATGTATATATGTACATATGTACATATGTATATATGTATATATGTATATATGTATATAGGCTTAGGCTTAGGCTTAGGCTTAGGCTTAGGCTTAGGCTTAGGTTTAGGCTTAGGCTTAGGCTTAGGCTTAGGCTTAGGCTTAGGCTTAGGCTTAGGCTTAGGTTTAGGTTTAGGTTTAGGTTTAGGTTTAATAGATTTATATGGCGCCCTTTTCCCAAGGACTCAGGGTGGCATATATATACTGTATGTATGTATGTATGTATGTATGTATGTATGTATGTATGTATGTATGTATGTATGTATGTATGTATGTATGTATGTATCATTTTGGACATGTTTATACATATATACTATATCATAAACAGTGGCAACTGTGTGTGTGAGTGTATCCAAAAGTTAAAATGGTAGTCACAACTGTACAATCAAAGACCCACCCCACTTTTATGTATGTTGCACATATATTGCTATATATTTTAAAAGCAGCTTCAATCACACTGTTGTAGCTTAATTTATTATTGTTGTTGTTGTTTAAAAGGTTATCTTAACTTTTTAGATTCCTCTTTAGATCGTTCACATTCTTTAATTTATAGGAATACAAAGCTCACATTGGAATATTTATTACAATACAAATGTACATGGGCCTTATCTAATGACTAACTGGATAATATTTTTTACTGCTCATAAAGAGATATACTGTTAACTGCTTAAAAAGTTAGTATCTAATGGCAGAGCTCTAAGGCTATCAGAATATAAACTGTCCTGAGATGATAATTTACTGAATAGAAATATTTTACCCATTCCATTCCTAGAGCTCCATAAGAACAGAAATAAATCAATAAAAACAGGCAATAGTGTTTTGCATGTTGATGAGCATTGAACTCCTTGCTATAATTCTACAATCCAAACCTTTGGTTTCTAAAATCATTTGTTGAGTCTTACACAGAGTCTACTTTTAAGCAGCCATGGGCATATACATTTTCCATTTGATACAACAACTGTTCATTTCTAACTTCACAATCAAGCAATCCTTTATTCAGCGTAGCATTATTGTGACAGATGATAGAGCAAATATTCTGTGTTAATATCAGATACCAAAAGTTTAGAGAGAACGTGAGGATGACTTGAAGGACTGGATCTACAATTAATATTGGTCCAGATAATTGAAGGTAGGGAGGAGAAAGAGAAAGAAGGAAGAAGAAAGGAAGGAATATTGGAGGGGAAATGTAATCAATCATCAGCAGTATGGTTTGAAAATCAAACACTTCAAAGAAAGTAGGCTTAATGATAATTTCATATGGATTGTTCTTCACAGCAAGAATTAACCAGGAAGCCACTATATTTATAAGCAGCACTTTTTTCTACATTGTTATCTTATATTTCATGCTTTTATTGATTTGCTTTTATTCATTTGTTGCTGGTGAATTAAAAGTTGTCCTGATATTGTATAAATTTACCAACTAGGTTGTTAACAAAATCTAGTTCACTGGGCAGCCTTACTTCATTGTGAAATGCACAATCAGACTTCCATTCCAATGAAAAAAAAAGAAAAGAAAGGATTTCCTTCTGTCTGTTGTAACTGATAGAAGAGAGGAAACTTGTTAATGTTCCTGTTTTGGGTAATCCATTGTTTTCCTTTCTCGGGATCATTTTCATACTTACTATGCCTCCCTGCTTTTTCCTTTTAAATCTGCTGACAGTTGAGGCTTAGTCAAAATGCTTCTTCTTCTGAATAGTTAGGACTAAGAGATTTACATCATGCAAAGGCTTTCGCTCTTTTCTCATTTAACTTCACAGTTTTTTGGGTCCCATTTTTAGTAGGCGGTGTTATTTTATCAAACCGAACACTTCCCTTCCTGCTTTGAGCAAAGAGATTTCTTCTGCAAAAACATGCCAAGGAAAATTCTTGGATTAGTCTTGTTCACCCTAGCAACATGTGCAACTTTTCCAGCCGAAGGGAAGAAAAATGAGGTGAGTTTTCTTTTCTCTGAGGGGTGAAAAGCTTCAGTCGGCTCTGACATTTTAACTTGGAAATAAGCTCTGGTGAACTTGGGAAAATTAGCTTGCTTCTCAGGCAAAAGTGGTAGAATCTTTCAGCACTTAAAGGGGCAGCAGGATGTTTGAAAAGACGTTGGGTTGAAATAATAAATATTACTTCAACTGGAGAAAGCATTCAGCTTCCCACTTAATTAGACCTTAGAGCTGTGTCTGTCCTTGCACTATGTGTATGGTTTGGGAAAATACATGTATAAGATTGCAAAGATTGATGCATTTTCATGAATTAAACAACTAACAACTTTTCGTTAGAATTAGAAAGTTGGGTCAAGTGATTTGGCAATTCCTTTAGCATAACCTAACTATTTTTAATTGTTAGTGTAAATATTTGTAAAAGTTGAATAATTCCCTCTTGTCAATTATTCTTATTTAAACATTGATGAATGTATGGTCTAATCCAGGATTGCAATAGGGCAACCCCTTAACATTCCTTGAGGCCTCCCAGAGTAGAAAAAGTAAAAAAAATGATTTCCCTATTCCCACCCCACTTTTGGCGGTTATAGGGAAGCTAAGGGGGGAAATGCATGCCTTATGGCTTGCAAATACTTAAGACACCATTTCACCATTCCTTGACTTGCCAAATGGACCCCGGCCCTATCCACTTTTGTTGTGGGATCTTGGCAGGGTTGTGGAAATTCTACGCAAGTCTTTGATCCCGGTGAACCTTACCACCCATGTTTTTATTTAATTCAACTTTGCAAGATTTCTTCCCCCTTCCCCTAATATATTGGAAATCTGATGGTCCACCAGAGCCTGGTCTCAAAAATCACTAGGAATTGGGTGGCATGTACATTTTAAATAAAATTTTAATACATTTCAAAGAATAAATTATTATGTTGGTTGCAAAATCAGCTAGATGTTTAGACTGGATTTTGCATTTTTATTCATCTATTAATCCTTCCCAAGAATCTGGGACAGGCAGATGATGTATTATTTTTATTATGGTTGGTTGCACAGTTTGCCAGATTCTTCTTCATCATCCTCTTCCTCCTTCTAATCATCATCACATTCCAATCTCCAGAATTTATTTTGAACTCTCAGTCCTTCCATATATACTTTTCCATAATGAATCAAGAATTATAATTTCAGCTGCATAATTTTAGGAAAAGAAAAATAATTTTATTCCTGGTTGTAAAACAACTTATTAGCAGATCTCCTTGCCAATCTATTGCTGTTTACTCAAGATCTGTAAAAAAAATATATTCACATCTTGAACAAACGTTTATGAAGTTAGAATGGATCAAAAAGTAATTATTGATAAAGATCCTAATAATGTAAGTGTTTTTTAGATACAAAGAGTTATGAATAAATGTATGTCTTCAGGCCAGTCATTGTTCCCACCCCAACCCACCTCACTCTGTTGTGGGGAAAATAGGAGGAGGAAGGAGTATTAAATATGTTTGCCACCCTGATTATTTATTTAAAAATAAGTAAATAAATCTGTAGAGGACATCAGAAGTGGGAGAGAATCATATGGGAAAATGGATTTGTCCCCTTCTGAGAAAGAAACTAGGGCTATGCAGCAATCCAGTTTCAACAGGAAAAGATGATTTGGAGAAATCTGGATATGTTCGAAGCATTTGTCATCCTTTATCTTAAAACAGGAATCTTTATCTTTTCTTGAGATCACACAGCTGCAAAGTGTATAATTTTGGGTGCTCTAGGAGCACCTGTAGAATCCAAATCATTTCCCCTGTTGAATCTGGATTTCTGAGAGCATTTAAAGAGCTATGTTGAAACTGAGCTTATCCAAATTTAAAGAACTCAAATAGGATGAATTCCAATAACCCTCCCGACCCCTCGACCCACAAAAAAACCCTGTAGAATGATGCTTATAGAGCCAAGGTGGCGCAGTGGTTAAATGCAGCACTGCAGGCTACTGCTAGATCAGCAGGTCAGCGGTTCAAATCTCACCGGCTCAGGGTTGACTCAGCCTTCCATCCTTCCGAGGTGGGTAAAATGAGGACCCAGATTGTTGGGGGCAATATGCTGACTCTCTGTAAACCGCTTAGAGAGGCTTGAAAGGCCTATGAAGTGGTATATAAGTCTACTGCTATTGCTATTGCTATTGCTGTGTTCATATAAATCTGAACAGAACAGGAAAATAAAATAGAAACTTCATTCATTATATGTGTCTTTATAATAATATGAATAACAGTATTATGTGGCTAAAGTCTTTTTATATATATATAAATGTCTTGTTGCTATGTACAAAAACCACAAAAAGAGAAAGGGAATTTACATTACTTTCTAGTGCTTAAACAAATACATCATATTACCATACAATAAACACAAAATGTTAGGAATGTGTCAACAATAATGGTGTAGTGGGTTCGAAGAGGACTGGGTGTATTAACACTGCGCTAAAAGTCTAAAGAATTACATTCAGAACTGTGATGTTGTCATTTATTGCCTGCAACAGGGAGCAGATTACTGAAATGTTACCATTTGCAGAATGGGATTATTTTCCAAATTAGAACATTGAGCCAATAATTTAATCTAATCCAGCAATGATTTGTCTGTATAATTTGGTTTTAACTTTTTAAAGTTAACTTTTTAAAACCCATTTTAATGGGTTCAAGTGTTTGTGTTTATTTAGAGTATATTTCCATAACATATGGAATAGAATCTTGCACTTATTGAAAAGTACAGTACAGCAATAGGAATGGAGTGGGCATCCCCTTCCCAGAGAAAACTCACATATCAACTGCTGAACTGGAGAGACTTAACAGAACCAAATAAGAGAGTTGGATGGGACCTTATAGATCATCTAATCCAACCGCTCACCCAAGCAGGAGACCCTACACCATTTCTGACAGATAGCAGTCCAATCTCTTCTTGAAAGTCTCAAGTGATGAAGCCCCCACAACTTCTGAAAGCAACTCTTCCATTGGTTGATTGTTCTCACTGTCAGAAAATTTCTCCTTATTTCCAGGTTGAATCTCTCCTTGTTCAGTTTCTATCCATTATTCCTTGTCTGGCCTTCAGGTGCTTTGGAAAATAGGTTGACTCCCTCCTCTTTGAGACAGCCCTTCAAATATTGGAACACTGCTATATGTCTCCCCTGGTCCTTCTGTTCATTAGATTAGCCATGCCCAGTTCCTACAACCGTTCTTCATATGTTTTAGCCTCCAGTCCCCTAATCATCCTTGTTGCTCTTCTCTGCACTCTTTCTAGAGTCTCAACATCTTTTTTATAGTGTGGTGACCAAAACTGGATGCAGTATTCTAGGTGTGGTCTTACTAAGGCCTTATAGAGTGATATTAGTACCTCACCTGATCTTGATGCAACTTAGAATTGCATTGGCTTTTTTGGCTGCCATTGCATACTGTTGGCTCATCAATTAGATGCTGGTCACGTTCAGAGGAGTCATTCCTTCACAGAGTTATATTTGTATCTGGATTGAGAACAGGGACCTTACTACTATGGTCAAATATGTAGAAGTAAGATATGTAGATGTGAGAGCCAATCTATTCTTCCTCAAAGAAACAACAGAGCACCAGAAAAGATAAATGCCTTGCTCCAGCCTCTTATCTGCTTGCTCTCTGCTTCCCTCCTCCAAATTCCCCAGGCATGCCCTCCCCCTCCCCCCATTTTCTTCTGATGTGCTTCAGGGCTCTTTTATCTACTTTTGAACAAAACCCAAATTTCCCCAGTGTTGGTGTAGTTATCTGAGTGAAAACAGATCTCTGTGGATGGTGGGTGCACCCTGTTTTTTGCAGTTGAATGTATCAGGGTCCCAAAATATGTTAGTTATGGCCTTATTTTCATCGGGTTCATAAAGCAGAACCATCTGGGCAGAAGAATGGGGAAATGAAAGGTTGTCTCAGTTTTGTTATAACATTGTTGGGGAAGTGCTGCTGACCGAGGTTAAAGAGTTGGCATGGGGGCATTTTTTCTGGCATGAGCCAAGGTGGCGCAATGGTTAGAGTGCAGTACTGCAGGCCACTTCAGCTGACTGTTATCTGCAGTTCAGTGGTTCTAATCTCACCGGCTCAAGGTTGACTCATCCTTCCATCCTTCCGAGGTGGGTGAAATGAAGACCCAGACTGTGGGGGCGATATGCTGACTCTGTAAACCGCTTAGAGAGGGCTGAAAGCTCTATGAAGCGGTATATAAGTCGAACTGCTATTGCTATTGCTATTCTGCTCATGTTGCAGAAAAGCCAAAACCAGTAATTCATTAATGGTTTGGTTTGTCTCCAGAATCTCTGGGATCTGTTGCATATATAGTGCCCATATTTCTCAGCTGGCATGCTGTGATGGTGTGGTTGGGCAGTCCAAACCATCAGACCATGTTTGATCAAGGAAGGCTGGCATGTATTAGATATGGATTGATCAGAACTATTTCCAAATGTCTGTCGTTTGGCTTTATCTCTGCAGATAAGAAATGCAACAGGTTTGAAAACCTGCTGATGCTGCTTGTTATCTTTTAAATGAGTTGTGGAATTGTGCATTCCGTATAAGAACTATCGCCTTCCCTTTTTCCAGTTAACCTCAATGCGATGTGACCGGAAGTTCATATATAGGAAGAATACTCCTTGCACTACTTGTGCTCTAAATCGTCAGCAGGTGAAATGTCCAACTGGATGGGAGGTAACTTACACACCACAACAGCCATGCAGGTAAAAGGTGCTCTTTTCTATCTCACTGTGTATTATGTATTTTAAAACAGGGATTCCTGGTGAATCAAAGGGCACTTTGCTTAATGGTAAAGCCATAGGAATGGTTTACACCTATGGGGGGAAAATAAAGAAGAAAAACCCCATGGCCATTCCCAGTTAATAGGAAACAACATCTGTCAAGCTTCTACTTTCTGTGGATGCAGAATTTGAGTCTGAATTGTGATGTTACATCAGATACATAACAACCCTGATACCGAGGTGGCGCAGTGGTTAAATGCAGCACTGCAGGCTACTTCAGCTGACTGCAGTTCTGCAGTTCGGCTGTTCAAATCTCACTGGCTCAGGGTTGACTCAGCCTTCCATCCTGCCAAGGTGGGTGAAATGAGGACCCGGATTGTTGTTGGGGGCAATATGATGACTCTGTAAACCACTTAGAGAGGGCTGAAAGCCCTATGAAGCGGTATATAAGTCTAACTGCTATTGCTATTGCTATTGATACCAAAGGCTTGGAGGTTTCTATTTAAATAACACATTTCATTAGGTGGCACAGCTGACTTATGTAACCACATCTGGATTTTTATTTTGAGATAACTAAAGTGGAGTAAAGTACCAGAATGTCAAATTATGGCCTGTGGTAAACTTTAATCATGTTATTATAATTGAAACAAGAACAAGCATATTTGTTTTCGTAAATAGGTAGGCAGGCAGGTAGGTGATAACGGAGAGATAGATGGATAAATCAATCTTCATTAAAGTCACAGACCAAAATGTAATTGAGTGGCACTCATTTTTAACAATAACATTTTTAATAGAAGTCACTATGAGCAACACATTTTAATATCTGCAGTAAACTGAACCTTGATTTACATAGATGTAGAGTGGAACCTAGACTTTCGGTGCCACCAAAGGAAAAAAAAATTAATTCAGGTGTGTGCAAAATGTTCAGTGGTATTTGGGGAGAGTGAGACTGAGCTGTTAAGATACCGCTCTGTCTTAGAATGGTAATCAGGATTTCCTATGGCTATGAAGTACACATCAAATTCAGGCAGTCTTTATTTATTTACTGTACCAATCTTGCTCATAGCTCAAGTGCTGCAGTGGTGGGTTCTACGAGTATATTAAAATCACTGCAGACATAATAAAATGTAATGTTAATTCAAAAATAAAATAAACATCTTAATAATTTTGGGACTTCAATCTGAATGTCAATAATTGCTATAAAAGATGCCAAAAATTATTGGAAACTATGATACATGCAGGGTTTTTTTTTTTTCAATAGATACCAAAGCAGCCTTTGCATATCTGTTCCTTTCCTTATATCAATAATATAATTTGGTACTGGTTGTCATTTTATAGTACAAAAAAATAATAGTAACATTTTTGTTTTAATCTGTGATGTAATAAAATTCAATCTACCTGTTCATTTATTATTTATCTCTCTACTAGCAAATATGTTTCCTCTTATTTTTGAATCTAGAGGATTTTCTCATAATCTTTTCATTTTTAGTCTGGAACACTGGAAGTTTTTAAGAAGATGCTGGATAACCATTTGTCTGGGGTGGTGTAGGGTTTCCTGCCTAAGCAGGGGGTTGGACTAGAAAATCTCCAAGGTTCCTTCCAACTCTAATCTAATCTAGAACCTAACTTTTTTCACCATTGAATTTCATACAGTACTGCATTCTTACCACTGCTCCACCAGTAATTCCCCTTCTGATAAGTTTTTGTGTCTGGGCATATGTTTGTTTTCCTATTTCAGATATACAGTAAAATTGGGTGAGAACACCCTGTCTATATTGGGGTGCTATTACATCTGCAAGAAGGAAGGAGAAGAGAAAAAGTGCTGCTCTGGACACTGGGGTCCTCAATGCTATGGTAAGTCTTCGCCTGTACGACACATATCACATAGCCAGGGAGTCAGAGGTTTATAGGATGGTTTGGAAAGCATGTTTGCTTGACAAGCTTTTGGAGTTCGTATGTACTGAAGCCATGGAGCTCTTGAAATCCAGTAAGGAATAAGATTTAAACACTGGCCCATACAGAGGCAGGCAGCATCAGCATGCTATATAATTGAAATAATAAATACCTTCCCTTCTTTTGCAAGCAATGATTTAATCCATTTACAAACACCCCCAGTCATCACGTATTGTACAGGCAATGAACAATGCTGACATTCAATAGCAAAAGGAGAGCATTTTTAAAAAAACATGTTGCAGACATAACACAACAATTGCACATTTGACATGCAACAGTCAATCCCAATCAAGTCAATATGCAAAGAAGGGCCTCCAATTGTAATGGCATCTAGGACTAACCTTGGGAGACAGGAAGAAGAGCCACAGAGTAGACAACGGTCAGAAAAGAAGCAGCTGAGCCTGCAGAAGGAAGGCAAGGAGCATGGCAAATGTCTCAGAGGGGACTCTCCTTATTTTCTTGAGCTGTGAAGATGAGGGGAAAAGATGTACTTTTAGATTTGGAAGATTCTGTTATTTTGAAGGAACCAGATTTCAGGAAGGCTCCCTGTTATCTTGGGTGGCCCAAAGAAACAAAATTGGACCCTGGTGTTTATATGACTAGAGCTCTCTCCACAAGACCATTGAACAAAGAAGAAATGGGCATACATTGTTCATAATGCTGTGCAATGAGGATGCACCTGATTTAGCAATAGCAATAGCACTTAGACAACTATACCACTTTACAGTGCTTTTACATCCCTCTCTAAGTGGTTTACAGAGTCAGCCTATTGCCCCCACCAATATGGGTCCTCATTTTACCCATTTTACTCAAAAGGATGGAAGGCTGAATCAACCTTGAGCCTGGTGAGATTTGAACTGTCAAATTGCAGGCAGCCGGCAGGCAGCAAAAGTAGCCTGCAGTACTGCACAGTAACCACTGCACCTCTGTGGCTCATTTAAACAAAATAGTATAGGTTTTAAAAACGCAGTTTTTAAAACAATCTAAGCATGGGTAACTCTCTTCCTCTTATAGAATGCCCTGGTGGATCGGAAAACGTATGCAACCAACATGGAATCTGTTTGGATGGCTATGGGAATAATGGAACTTGCATTTGTAATGTAAGACTGGGTTTATTTTCTCCAAGAATATTTTACTAGCAGTAAGCTAGACAGTTTATAGCCAAGACTATTCTTTTGGTGCATCATGTCTATGGAGATTCTCAGTCATTCAGGTCATAGTTGTTGTTTTTTCAAGAGACAATTGAACTTTCTTGTTCTTTGTTTCTTGTAAACATTTTGCTTTTCATCCAAGAAGCTTCTTCAGCTCTGACTGGAGCTGACCGCTCTTAGTCCCCCATTTTTAAAACAATTTTTGGTAAGATTTGTTAGTTCCATCTCTCTTCTTTACACGTGCGCCCTATTCTGGAATAATGATTACATGACTTCTTGAAAGAACAAAGGAGGAGATTTAATTTTAACGTTAACAAGGATGCAAATTGATAATAATACGTATGGATGGATTCTTTGTATACTGTGTATTATCCCACAGAAATAAACCATTGGTGGTCTCCCAGGTGTTACTGAAACACACCTTCCAGCAACATTTGTTAGCAACATCAGTGAAAGATCTGCAGGAGTTGTAGTTCTGCAGCCCTTGTAAGACTACAATTTCATCAGCCTTATTGTTAGGAAAGCCAAGATCTTCCTTCCTTCCTCCTTCCTTCCTTCCTTCCTTCCTTCCTTCCTTCCTTCCTTCCTTCCTTCCTTCCTCCCTCCCTCCCTCCCTCCCTCCCTCCCTCCCTCCCTCCCTTCCCTTTCTTCTCTTTCTTTCTTTCTTTCTTTCTTTCCTTTTTTCTTTCCTTCCCTCCTTCCTTCTTTTTTTTTCTTTCTTTCTTTCTTTCTTTCTTTCTTTCTTTCCTTTTTTCTTTCCTTCCTTCCTTCCTTTTTCTATCTTAGTTGCCACCAATGGGACATAAAAATGCCATTCTAAAATGTTGATCTGTTTAATTTCTTTAGGCAAATTATGGTGGCTTTGCATGCCAACATTGCAAGGATGAGAATCATTTTGGCCTTGACTGTCAATCTGGTAAGCATCTCAAGCCCAAGATCTCACTGAAATGAGTCAAGTTAATATCTGGTAGTCAACTAAAGAAGAATTTAAATGAGCTGATGGGAAAATCATAGGCACATGATCATAGTAATGGGCATTGTAAATCATTGCAGAATGTGCAATCAGTTAATATGTTCTGGGCCAGGTATCTGATGGATATGGATTGATTTCTTCATACATTTGAAAATTTCTCATGTTGTCTACATTACTTCTGATATCTCTGATCTGCAGAATACAGTGATAACTCAAAACAGCCAAAACTATAACTCCTAAGTGCCTTCTCACCAGCAGAGCTTTATTAGCTCCTTGGTTTATGAAGCAACTGAGGATAATGAAGTGGATTGGTAGAAAATTGGGGCACCCAGCTGCACCATTCTAGATCTCAATCTCTAAGGAAATTATTAATATTCTCAAACACTACCTAGTATCAATATTGGGTAGAACAGGCTTAAATTAATTCCAAGCAAGGTGCTATTGGTAAGGAAAAGGTTGAACTATTGATTATGTACCAGAAAATTGTTGTTGACTTTTAGCAATCACATAGATCGTCACAGCAGTATCACGTGACTATTGAGACTCTCCCCCCCCCTTCATGGACATGGACGTGGCCAGCGTGTGACGTCTCCAGCCCGTGAGCCAGGAGTTTGACAGCCCTGACATAGATAGACTTTTTCCATGACAATCTGATCTTTCAGGTCTTTTGATGTAATGTAAATACACATCACCAGTGTAATTGAGTCCATTCATCTTCTTCCCTGTCTTGCTATTCCTCTTTTTCTGTTTTTCCCAGCATTATAGATTTTTTAAGAAAGCTACGTCTTCACAGAATATGTCCAGAATACAATAATTTCAGCCTTGTCATTTGTGCCCTGAGTGAGAACTTTGGGTTGTTTTGTTTGATGTTTCATTTGTTTGTCTTCTTGGATGTCACAGTATTCTTAGGAGTTTCCCCCCCCCACCCCATACTTCAAAAGTGCCAATACTGTTGCTATTCTACTTTTTTTAAAGTCTAAATTTTGCTTCCATTCCAGGGCATACCTTGGTTTGCATAATTCTGATCTGAGCATTTACATATCTTTTACAAGGCCTTTGCAGTAGCTTTATCAAATGCTAGTCTATACCATGTTTCTTGACTATTTGTTCCTTTACTGTTGATGGTTGATTCTAAAAGGTGGAAGATCTTCACCAAATTGATTTCTTTTTTGTCAGTTCTAAGGCTAGTTGTTCTACCTGTTGTCATTAATTTGATCTTCTTTATATTTAATTTTAGTCTCTTTTTGCCCCATTTTTCACTGTGCTGCATGACTTTTATTACAAGAGCTTGCAGATCCTTTTGCATTTTAGAATAACTCTCAAATAGATCAAGTTTTTTTTCTGGTTGTTCTTCTCCATGAAAATTAAAATGCTCCTGGATCTCCAATCACCACTGGCTTTTCAGAGGCTGGCTGGATAACAGGGATGCTTGTTCTTTTAAGACCAATATATCAATTTTCAATCCTTTCTATAGTGGCAGTTGTCCATGCTTCAGTTCAAAACACTTAAACTTGCAAACAGTGTGGAAATTGTAAGTGATATGAGGTCAGGTGGCTGTTGATTGGGATGAGGTTGATGAGGTCAGGTGGCTGTTGATATATACAGTTAACTCAGTGGTGGGATTCAAATAATTGAATAACCTTTTCGCCCAGGGTCAGGTTGGCTGTTGTGGGAGGCGTGGCCCATCCCCATCCTCCATCTCTGCCACACATGTGGGGCAAACCAGTTGTTAAATTGCCCCCACCCTTGCTATCAAAGTAGATCCTGGGCGATGCACTGCACTGGAGAAATGGGAAACAGACTGGCCAGCACAAGAGGGGAGGAGCAGCAGGGAGAAGAAAGAGGGAAAGTAGCCTTCTCCTTTCCTCATGCCGGCCGGTCTGTTGCCCATGTCTTCATTGCAATGCAGTACCCAGGACCCACTTTAATAGCAGTGGAGGGACAGAATTTAATAACTGGTTCGCCTGAACTGGTGCAAACCGGCTAAATCCCACCACTCAGTTAACATGATGCTTGTAGTAAAAGATCCACACTGGGTTGCCTAGTAGGCATAGTTTACAAGATAATATTGACCTTTGAAGGTCTAAATGCTACAAGGCCTAAATATTAGCCAGGCCATCTCTTCTGCTATTAAGTTGCACAGTTATATAGATGATCAGCAAAGAATCTTTTAAAAATACCCTACCATCAAAATGCTGGCAAAAGGCTATGAACTGCACTCATAGGCGTGTTTAGCTCTCATTCTCTCTGTATTTGCAAAGATTTTCATTTTAACTATATTAATGACTTATTTTAACTTTAATTCTATTAATTTTGTTGTTTTGCTTTTTATATACCTTTACTTTGAGAGCTTACCTTTACTTTACTTTGGGAGCTCAAGATGGGATGCACAATGCTAATTTTATCTCTCCAACAATAACTCCTTGAAGAAGATTGATCCAAACAACAGTGATTGGCTCAAAGGTAGCCAATGAACTTAATGGTAAAACTTCCCTGCTCCCAGCAAAACTTTCCTGCTCCCAGCTACATTAATGATTGCAATATTTTTTGATAAGACTCTTAAGTATGAATTATTTAATCATCTTCTCTTGCTTAGTATGTGAGTGTCAGCATGGAGTTTGCAACCATGGTCCCTCTGGAGATGGAAAGTGTACCTGCTATGCTGGCTACACTGGCCCCAGGTGTGACCAAGGTGAGTGCACAAAAGTTTACCTTTTACATTCCTTTTGTCTTCAGATCTCACCATCAGGTTGCTTCAGAAATAACTAGCATAGCTTGGAAATTATCTGGGACAATCTTTTTTTTTTTTTTTTGCTAGACAATAAATAACATGTTAAAGTTTAGGAATAAATATCTACAGAAATTCTTAGTCATCCAGGTCATGGTCATCCCAAAGGTGGTTTTTCAAGAGGCAACTAGACTTTCTTTGTCTTCCTTTGAAGATGTTTTGCTTCTCATCCAAGAAGCTTTTTCTGCTCATTTAGGAATAAATATTTAACAGGTATTCAGAACAGTCTGAGTCACATACAATATTTAGTTTCTGGGTTGATAATAAATAAGAGGAAAAGAGATAATAAATACTGACCCTTGTTCGCCCTGTACACACTCATAGAACACACACACACACACACACACACACACACACACACACACACACACACACAAAGGGACAGAGAGAGATTTCTGCTTGCTGCCTATAGGCAGACAGATTAGTTCTACAGTGGGAGAGAAAATTAAAGCAGTAGCGTGGAAGATTTATTACATGCTATTCTGATTGTGTGTAAATATGTAGTGCTTTTAATTAAATTTCTAACCCTGGGGAGTCTGTTTTAAAATAGACAAGCTATAAAGAGACAATCAGAATGGAACACAAAATATAGTTCCAAGTTCTCTGATGAAGACATATCTAAGTAATTGGAATCCTGTGAATAATTCCTCCCTCTGCATAATCGTGATGCAACTTTCAGATACTTGTAGCTGTAGAGGTAAATGATACTTTTAGTTTAGTTTAGTTTAGTTTTATTAAAGTTGTATGCCACCCTATTCCCCGAGGGAACTCAGGGCGGCTAACAAACTAAATAGGGAAAAGGGGAAGTACAAAAAACAAGAAGACAAGACAAATACAAAAAAACAAATTAAAAACTCATCAACAGCCGCAACAATTCGAGTGGGGCTGGGAACTCATCAGCCCCAGGCCTGCTGGAACAGCCAGGTTTTAACGGCTTTGCAGAAAGCCTGAAGGGTGGCGAGGGTCCGAATCTTCAGGGGGAGATCGTTCCAGAAGGCTGGAGCAGCCACAGAGAATGCCCTCCCCCGGGGGGTCGACAGTTGACACTGGCTAGTTGATGGAATCCGGAGGAGGCCTAATCTGTGGGATCTAATTGGTCATAGGGAGGTAATTGGCAGAAGGCGGTCTCTCAAGTACCCAGGTTTTTATGTTTTCTTTTATGTTCTCTAGAGGCTCTAATTTCAAATAATCATCTTTTGTGATTCCAGAAGTTCCCAATTGTGGTGGTGTAATCTGTGAAGCCAACTCCCTTTGTGTGGTAAAGAATGGGAAGGCTGAGTGTGAATGTATTCCAGGCTACAAGAAAATTGGGATTAATTGTCTAGGTGAGAGGAAACCTTGAATTTTTATGTAGCATGTTAGAGCATTTCAAAGTACTCCACACGTGTCTTCTTTATACTTCTTGTAAACAGAATTCATACAATGAGATCTACAAGAGGTAATAGAAAACATTCTTCAATGCAGGGGTGAAATTCAGCAGGTTCTGACAGGTCCTGGAGAACTGGTAGCAGAAATTTTGAGTAGTTCGGAGAACTGGCAAATATCACATCTAGCTGGCCCCAGAGTGGGATGGAAATAGAGATTTTGCAATATCGTTCTCCCAGGAGTGGGGAGGGAATAGAGATTTTGCAGTATCCTTCCCTGCCACCCCCACCAAGCCACACCCACAGAACCGGTAGTAAAAAAAAATGAATTTCACCACTGCTTCAATGATTCCAGCCATCAATCATGTTTCCTTCCAGAGCAGGGATCTCCAAATTTGGCAACTTTAAGACTTGTGCACTTCAACTCCTAGAATTCTCCACCCAGCATATTCTCAATTCTGGGAGTTGAAGTCCACAAGTCTTAAAGTTGCCAAGTTTGAAGACCTCTGTTCCAGAGCATTCTATTCCAGTCTTTCCTAACAGTGTTGAGCTAAATTTCACTCATTGTCAATCAACATGCTAAGACATGATGGAGCTGTAGTTCAAGATACCTGGAAGAAACCAGGCTGGATAAATTGTTCTATATCATTCTCATTGCCAACTGGTTGTTCATTTCTTCTGCCAACAAAATTCAGCATTCCACAACCACTAAGTAGTTCCTTCTGAAAAGTTTTGTTGTGTTTCTATGAATCCTGGGCTTTGCCTCAGCCTGTTGATGCTCCTCCTTGTACAGGTGATATTGTTCTTGATTAAACAACACTTCAGACACCTCTAATTGTTGAAAATAGAAAAGGGGAATTTCATAGGAGAGGCTAGTCTTCTAGAGTAGTGATTTGTAGCGTCTCCATGCCATTGCTGCAACACTAAATCATTAATGCAGTTTGTAAAGACTATCACACATGGATCACACACCCTCTCTCTTCCACTTGGCACTGCCTCCTCATAAAAGCATCACAGATGGGCTTTGTTTTGCATATTTATTTTGTAACTGAGGAAACCGGCTCTCTGCCACACAGCCTGCTTCAGCCTGCAGACTGCAACCACAGCAATTGAGAGGGCCAGAAAATTGCTTTGCCTTTTATTTTATTTTAATCTTCTGTTTCACCGTCTGCATCTTCTCTAGGGTGAGTGGCTCAGAGTTGCTTAAGAGGAGCAGTCACGTACATCTTTTAAATAAATAAATAAAAATAAATATTGCAGTTGGCTTGTGAACATAAAGATCAGTTATTGTTACAGTCATTGTTAGGATACCTACTCTGGAAGAGCTTTAAGCATAGAGAATGTGGCCCAAAACCACAACTCTGCTTAAAGAATTCAGAGCATGCATGAAATGTGGCTTAGAACCAGGAGTGGGTTTCAAAAAATTGTATTACCAGTTAAGTGGGCGTAGTTAGAGGGGGGGCATGTGACTGAGTGGGCGTGGCAGTGGTGGGTTGCAGGTGGTACGCCCTGGTATGGGCGTACCGGAGCCTGCCCGGAGCACCGGATACCGTTCCAGTACGGTGCTCCAGAGGGCCCACCTGCCCGCCTGACCTCATTACTGGTCTTTTAAGTCTTTGGCACTTCTGCACATGCGCATAGCGCATACAGTGCCTGCACGACGCTCTGCTGAGCTGCTGGAGCGTCGCAGAGGCGCTAAGATGCATGCGTACACTGTACACGTGTACGCACATGCTGCGCGTGTCCGTACCAGTTGGAACTTGGCGTCACTGATGCACACTCAGTCACATGACCCCTTCACCAAGCCATGATCACCAAAACGGTGGTGAAAAGATTTGACTGGGAGGGGGATCTCCAATCTCACCAGAGCTAAGAGAGTGCCTGCAAACTACACAGTAAGAAAAAAAGTTTTTGTCCTCCCCAAAGGTTTTGGCAAAAAATTCTCTCAAACTCTAGTAATACCAAGTAAGACAGAAGGACTTTGTAATCGATAACACTGAAAACTATAATGAGACCTAATCCAAGCTCCCAGTATTTTTAAAAAGTAAAGAAGTAAATCCTACATGATGGTGAAAATGTATTGGATATTACTTTCATGTTTGAGCACTATAGTCTTCGGGTGTTCTGAAGAACCATATAGTCAGGGTTGAGGAATTGTTTACAGCTTAAGATATAATTAATTACTCTAGTAGTTGGTAAGGGCTTGATTCTTCAGATACAGAACCTATTGGTATTGAAAGTTGACTTTGCATTATTATAGCTCTGAATATTTTTATTTACTTTCTTTTCAGCCCAAGATCCCTGTAACTCCTTTCCATGTTCCCCACATGCTGTTTGCAAGACTGTCGAGGAAACCAAATATCAGTGCATCTGTGCTGAGGGATACAAAGGAAATGGGAGAGTGTGCCAAGAAAGGCAACCCTGTCTTGACAACAATGGAGGCTGTCCTATAAATACCACCGACTGCATTCCCCAGGACACAGGAAAGGTAAATGGTGCCTTGCAGTGTACTTTGATTGTAGCAGCTATGTATGAAAGCAGACAGTTAGCAATAGGGCCAAGTTATTTGAGGGCTCTCCTAACTCCTATGTTTTTTGTCTAGAAGGCTCATGCCAACAGAGGTAATGAACTCTGGATCCCTTTGTTTAATAATGTTATGTATTAGAATCATGACACCTGCTGCTTGTTCATTCATTTAATATTTGACAAAAAAACATTTCATATTATTTCATGATATTTTTGCTTATGTTTGTATATTGGGTCTAGGACCCATGTTGATTTTGATTTGTAGTGATTTTTGTGTTCTTATTTGAAGTGTTGGTAATTACCTTTAAAGCCTTGCAGGGGCCTACGGCATTGTGACTAGTCTTCTTTCTATTTCCATAGCCACTTTGCCAATGTAAAGTAGGAATGAAAAGGGAAAGAGGAGGGATAAATAATTGCATACCCACCAATGAATGCCCAGCATTTTTTTGCGACGGTGGTAAAAAGAAGTGTAAAATGACCCCTGATGGGTTTTTCAAGTAAGTACTTCAGCAGCCCAGCATGAATTCAAAATAGAAGGTATTCTGAATTTCTATCGTTTGCTATAATACTAAATTCAGAAGTCTGGTTTACATGTTTTCTATGTATCTTAGGAGAGAGGGGGTAGGGAGGGAGAGAGACAGAGAGAGACAGAGAGAGAGACACAGAGAGACACAGAGAGAGACACAGAGAGACAGAGACGGAGACAGAGAGACAGAGAGACAGAGAGACAGACAGAGACAGACAGACAGACAGAGATATGAAGGACTAGTTCCCAGTGAAATGTAATTTTTGATACATGCATTCATTTTCTGTTAAGTATTTTATCCCATTTTTCTCCTAAAAAGCTCAGATCAGTGTTATGGTAGAATAATATCCAAAAATAGCAGGGCATATTTTTTGAACAAAGATTCAAAACATATATTTGCTCATTCCGAAAACCTCTGTCCTGAATATTGAAGGCAGTATTTTTAGACTTGGGAATCCCCACTATAAAGTTACTCAAATTATATGCTCAATACAATATGGCAAGAGCTACAAATACATCAACATTCCTAAAATTTATATATTATTTATTGGAGGTAGCAGGAGTACAGTATCTTTTTATTGGAAAGCTGCTTATTCTCCATCAATGAAAATATAAAAAAAAGAAGTCTTGTTTTTCAATATTAGAGGCCAATACCTGCAAAGCAGCCTGTAATGTTTCTCCTTGCAAATGTGGCCTTTCTATGATCATCACACAGAGCAAAAT
This sequence comes from Thamnophis sirtalis, assembly GCF_051295495.1. NCBI lineage: Eukaryota > Metazoa > Chordata > Lepidosauria > Squamata > Natricidae > Thamnophis > Thamnophis sirtalis. Next base: position 73,943,324 of record NW_028261383.1, on the reverse strand, counting down.
TGTTCACCTGCATAGGAGTGGCTACTTTGTTCTAGCCTCATAGAGCTTCACTAGGCTGCAAGAGAAGAATGGTACTTTTCCTTTGAATTCCTAGCTCAATTATGTCCTTCTCTAGTTATGAGTGTCACTAGCATCCAAGAATCATTGTTTTAAAAACCATATGCTTCCCTTGGAATTTTATGCAAATCTGGTGATAGTTGGCCATTTTGGCCATAGTATCACCTCCTTCTAACCTGAGTTTTTAGATACCAATGAAACTCCACTCTGCTCTTCAGGTTTTACAAAAGTTACATTTGGCATCTTTCCAAGCACGGAATGCCAATATTATTAACATTCCATGTTACAAATGTGGGTGTCAAAAAGAAAAGAAAGACTGGTTCACTTTGACAAATTCAGATATGAACTAGAGCAGCCTTCCCCAATATGATATTCCTTAGATATGTTGGACTTCTACCTCTGCAATAATCAAATGACACTGGGTTTGAAGCTTAACATGATCAGGATGGCACCATTGAGGAAGGTTGACACTGGCATTTTCTATGCCTTTTGTCACTAGAGGTGGCCCTTTATTTATAACCACAATTGAGCCCCAAATTTATATTGGTACGTGAGTCAGTTGTTAAATGAGGTAAAATACAGAATATTTTTAATATGGGATTTGTTTTATCTATGACTAGAAAATAGAGGTAGAAATTAGAAATTGGAAAGATATTATGTATAAGCAGATAAAATCAGACAACACATTGTTCAAAAAGCATGTATGTTTGTATAAATAAAATATATTTTTTTAAAAGACTGCAGCTGCTAAATGTGAATTGGTTGCAAAATACTTAATAATGGGACAGTTGCCCAAACCTCATCTTATATCACCCTCTTTTGTTCAGCTGCATCTGCTCAACAGGAGAAATCAATGTTGGAAGTCACTGTTACAAAACTATCCTGAGTGAAATCGTTAACAAAAATAGATATGGAAGATATTCCAGGGAATTGAATGATGCACTGACATTATTCGGTAACTTTCTTTTCTGAGTGAATTTAACCATACATAATTGCAATTGGGTAGAAAATCATTGAACTATTCTAATTGTTTCAGATTGATTTCTTTGAATACTATAAATGAGAAGAATCCTACGATACTCACAACTGATGTGCTTACTTAAAAGGGTAGCAGCATTGATTAAATTAACTTGTTAATTCAGAAAACAATTAAAAAATGTCAAGTGCATGAAATTAGGAGCCAAGGGAATTCAAATGAATAGAAGTGTATTGCAAGCTATCATTCTCTACAAGAATCTGAACTGCTAATGGTCAAAGCAAATTGGCAGTAGATAAGAGTCAACAGGGTAGAAGAGGGGCTGAGCTCTTGTTGGCATGAAGGAACTTGAGACTTATGACATGTTTCACCCATCCCTCAGCTCAGCCTGATCATCTCCTACAAAAATATAATCCAGGGCACACAAACTTTTAATTCAGATCAAGTATACATTTCAGAACAAGGAAGAAGGTAATTCAGCTGATTGTGTTAAACTATCTCATTTGTAGCTACACATCAAAATATATTGGGACGCCATAGCTAGATCTCCTAACTTTTTTTATTGTCTTTAAAAAGAGGCCTTCATATTCAAGGATGCTGAAAACTTTTGGTGGGTCTTTTTTTCTTTCGGGATGGATGCAAATGCTAAAGATAATTTAATATTATATTATTAAACTAAATTTAAAAGAGATCCAAATATACCTAACCATGAATCACTAAACATAGAGATGTACATATTAACATGGAAAATTAAGTATATGTTGTATCCTGCTTCCCTTTTGGTGGGAAATAGATAAGTACTTGCATATGTTACCTGTTCTGGCAAGTAGCAGCTGGGTGGACAGTGTTGATTGGAGAAATGCTGTAAATGTTGAGAAAGAATTAAATGTCTCTTTCAACCTCTCAGTCCAATTCAGGGTTGCCCAAGTAGGGGATAGAAACAGAAATATAATGAAGATGTCTTCATAAAACCTTCAACCTGCACATCTAAGGCATATAGCACTTAGACTTATATACCACTTCGCAGTGCTTTACAGCCTTCTCTAAGCGGTTTACAGAGTCAGCATATTGCCCCCAACAATTTGGGTTCTCATTTTGCCCACCTTAGAAGGCTGGAAGGCTGAGTCAACCTTGAGCCACTGAGAGCTGAACTGCCAAACTGCTGGCAGTCAGCAGTATTAGCCTGCAATACTGCGTTCTAACCACTACAACACCATGGCTCATTCATATAGTCTGTTAAAGAAAATGCTTCCAGTTGTATGCATGATTATTAATGATATTCAGGTGTTGTTTTTTTAATGAATGTATGGTATGGAATCTTTTAACAGATAAAGGTTGTTCGTTAGCCCTGGAGAACTATGGGCCTTTCACAGTTTTTGTGCCTACCGGAAAAATCTCTCCTCAATTTAACTTCAGTGTAAGTACTCTTTTCTCTTATTAATTAATTACTCCTAGTATTTGTGTCTGAAGTAAGGCTACCACGGTCCTTCTTGATGAAGATTATCATTTGGTATTTTTACTCACTGTGTTTGTTTTTCAGAGAGAATTACAATGAAGGGGAAGGGAGAGATAGATGGGTAATTATTTGTGGGGCTTGCAAAGGAGGTGAAGTTTAGAAACCATGGTTCATTGTAAGGCCAGCAACACTCCACACATTCTTTAACAATAATCATCCACTGTCACACAAAAAGAGCTGTATCTGGCAGAGTGAGAACCCAGTGTAGTACCCAGCAACTGGAAAGAAGGTGCCTATATGAACAATTCAAGTGGATTGGGTACCCACAAGCACTTATTACAAAATGCCTGCACAAAATGCACAGGAGAGAAAAGAAAGAAGCTAAAAGAGCAACTATGTGGCACACTCTGCCATAGCTCAAAAACATTTCAGAAGCAGTAGCATACAGCTTCCAAGATCTGCAAGTGGACATCGCACACTGCCCGGAGGCTACCATATGAGGACAAATTATGCATTCTAAAGATCGCTTGGCAGTGGGAGATACTTTCAATGTAATCTACCAGATCCCCTGCATGGATTGCCCCTGTGAATATGTAGAGCAAATGGGGAGGAAGCTAAGCATCAGATTGCAAGAACACAAGCAAGCGGTGAGATGAGGAGACCCGAACTCATTGGTAGACTCACATTGCAATGAACAAGCACACACATTTAATTTTGCAGCATCTAGGCTCATTGGACATGTGGGTAAGAAATAGCCAGGGAAATAATTAAAGCCTGGAAAATGTGCCCCTCAGAGGTGGGTTGCTTCTGGTTTGGCCGAATTGGTAGTGAAATTCAGGTCTGGGACCAAGACGGGCAGCAACCCAGGCCTGCTACACCCCAGAGTCGGGGCATTGAACAGTGCATGCATGCGGGTTGCAAATCAGTAGTAAAATCAGCAGCAACCCATCCCTGGTGCCCCTTGTCAGTTAACAGGAGTGCTGATTTACCACCATCTTAGGACTTAGGACTGAAGGGCTTGGCAGAACAAGGAAACAACAGCCAATCACCAGCTATCAACACACCAATCAGCCAACAGGAAGGCACCACATAAACATAACTCACAGAATAGCCCAAAGCATGTATTCCAATAGAGTGAAGTTCCCTGAGGATGGGCTCCAGCATGAGTTTGAAAGCTCAGGAAAGTAAATCTCTAGTCCCGGTGACCGACCCAGATGCGATCTTTCATCATTATCCTGGGACATTTATATTTGCCTTCATTTGTCAGGTGAATCTCCTTACAATGTCTTTTGACCCATTCAGAAAGGCTAATGTATAGGATCGCTCTCTCAATACCATTTTGTACATGCTAGAGATTCACAGTGATTATATTTTATTATTTTAAAAAATAACCCCAAAAGTCATCTAAAGAAAAGCACGATGGTACCATTAAAAAAAAACTGAAGTGCTGTTGTCAGGTAATGTGTCATCTATGTGTGTTATTTGAAAAAGAAATACAATAATGAAAGAAAGGAGAATAAAAAAAAAAGAGAAATAATCCAATATGTGCCATGATAACTTATTTGTTCTAATTTTAGATGTAGTGCTTGATATCTGTATAAAACTGATATGGAACATTACATATCTCCTCTCTATGAAGGTCTCATATGCACAGGAATTCTGCAGGAAGCATATAATAGTTGGGCAGCACTTGATAAAAAATACACGTGACCCTCTGTTTTTATGGACATTATCTGGAGATAAAGTGGAATGTCGTGGATGGGTAAATATTTTTTACAGACCCGAGATCCTAAAAATGAAGCTATAGCTCAAGTTTGTCCCTCCCTCCCTCCCTCCCTCCCTCCCTTCCTTCCTTCCTGAAATTTTAGGTCAGTTTTAAACAGCCCAAGGAAAGTTGTCCAATGTTTTCCTTTACAATTATTGCACTCAGTATCACAATTATATTTCACTGATTTAATTCAAACATTATGTTATTCCCTGGAGCCCATTCGGGAGGGGGGCCTTCAGAGATATTCCAGGTGGGTTTCAGATATGGCATCAACTAAAATCCCAGGGCAGAGGTGGAGATCTAATGATCATCTGGAAATCTCTTGTGGTTTTCAAGGGCATTGTTGCATAGGTCACCAGATGTAAGATTCCATTCGTTATATTGGGTTGTAGGGATCAGTTGGGATTGTTGTTGTTGTACTAGCTTCTCTTTGTAACTTGACTCCATTGCTAAGTTCAATTTCTCTATGATTAGGGTCTGACGGTGCTTGGGATTTGGACGGGCCTATCCCCGAACATCTAGAGCACAATAGTGTAGTGATTAGGGCATGAATTACTATATGAAGGCCCCCCTGATCCATTGATATACAAGACATGCCTCTGCAAAGCCCACTGCTTCTATCTGCTTTGCAATCAGGAGCTGAGAGTCCAAGATGGCCTCCTAGATTGTACAGAAGTTTCACATAAAAGTCAATAATAGAATACCTCCAGATTTCAGAGAAGAAAGGACAAAAAGACAAAACCTGCCCTTCCCATTCCAACCTGTACAGCCTTCAAACACTAGGTTGGACATTATCTGATCAGTCAGGGACTGAAATATACAACTGGGTATCATCTACATATTGGTAATTCTGACCACAATCCCAGCAGTTTCATGTAGGTGTTAAAAAAAGGGAGGAAGAACTCAACTCTGCAGCAACCCCAAGTGAGGGGGCCTGGGCATAATCTCTTCCTACCTGTCATAGGTTTGCCTTGGTAAGGCCATGCTTGGAATACTGTATCCAGTTTTTGGTCTCCACGATGTAAAAAAGATGTGGAGACTCTGGAAAGAGTGCAGAAAAGAGCAACAAAGATAATTAGGGGACTGGAGACTAAAACATTTGAAGAACGGTTGCTGGAACTGGGTATGTCTAGTTTAAGAGAAAGAAGGACTAGGGGAGACATGATAACAGTGTTCCAATATCTCAAGGGTTGCCACAAAGAAGAGGGAGTAAAACTATTCTCCAAGGCACCTGAGGGTAGAACAAGAAGCAATGGGTGGAAACTGATCAAGGAGAGAAGCAACTTACTCACAGTTAGAACAATTAGTGGAACAACTTGCCTCTAGAAGTTGTGAATGCTCCAACACTGGAAAATTTTAAGAAGAAATTGGATAAACATTTGTCTGAAGTGGTGTAGGATTTCCTGCCTAGGAAGGGGGTTGGAATAGAAGACCTCCAAAGTCCCTTCCAACTCTGTTATTCTATTCTATAACTGATTGAAACCAGGCACAGAGAAAGGAGGAAAACCAGCGTAAAATAGTGCCTGCCATCTCCAATGAAGCTAGTCCAAAAAGATATTATGGTTGACAGTATGCAAAGCTGCTGAGAGATCAAGTAGCACAAAATTGGGTGCACCATGCTTGCCCCTCTTCCACCATCTGATGAATGCCATCCCCAACCTAAACCCTGGTCTAAAGCCCAACTGCACTCTACTTTTCAAGAACAATAACTGCATTTACAAGTATTAACAATTGCAATAAAATGTCAAAGCAATAATAAAACTTAATTGTAGAGAAATATTTATCATAGAAAAACCTTGTATTGCTCTCCAGAAGAGGCCAGCTGAGTACATTTACTCAGATTCTCCAAGGAACTACTATTCCATCACTGACTTCAATTTGCCAGCAGCTAATGGTGTTATACATATTGTTAACCCTATAAGGAAAATGGACACCACAGATAACTCTGATAATGCTCAGGTATGATGAATATTCTTTTTCCTTATGAAAACAGAGTCATAGGTAGTGTATAGGGATAATTCCTTAAACGAAATAGCTTTTAAGAATTGTGCTTCTATAATTAGAAGCACAATTGTACTTCTAACCTAGAATCAATCTAAAACAGATGTTTCCAACTCACATGTGGTCTGGATAGCTAGTAATACGCCCCACAAGATATAATAAAAATATTGGGGGGGGGGGAAAGGAAATTTAATAATGCGTATTAATTATATGTTATATATGGCCCCAAGAACAATTTCTCTACACTCAACATGATCCACGCAAGGCAAAATTTGGACACCCATGATATAAAGCCTTTCTACTATACTTTTTCATAGCATTAGACTCATGCGAATGGTTTGACACTATAAAGTTCCACACAACCCCTACTGCTTAATAGTAGGGTATACTAGGAAGCAAATATCACTTACAATTTTATTTCCTCCAGTTTTCCCAAACTACTCAGAGCCAAGGTGGCGCAGTGGTTAAATGCAGCACTGCAGGCTACTGCTAGATCAGCAGGTCAGCGGTTCAAATCTCACCGGCTCAGGGTTGACTCAGCCTTCCATCCTTCCGAGGTGGGTAAAATGAGGACCCAGATTGTTGGGGGCAATATGCTGACTCTCTGTAAACCGCTTAGAGAGGCCTGAAAGGCCTATGAAGCGGTATATATAAGTCTACTGCTATTGCTAATCATTGGTCCTAGGAAGATTTGGAATGTTGAGATAATGTGATGGGTACACTCATAAAATGTTAGCCATACCACAATGTTCTCTTCCATCTTCCTGAGGCCAAAAGGCACTAAATATAGCATTCAAAGTTGTTACTTTGTGGTGCAGCATACAATATCCTAAATAATTTTATAATTGAAATAAACTCCATAAAAACTTTCTGGATACCGTGGAAGCTATCTGGGAACTACCACTTATTTTCTATATTTACTTATCCATCACTCAAAATGACAAGATTTTTCTTAACTCACTCTACTGGGAAGTTTTTAAAAATGCTAGAAAAAAATAATAGCAAATCACTTTGCGTTGTTGCTAAGAAGCCCTCATGGACATGTCTCCATAGTTACCAAGAACCAACTCTGATTCAATATGTCTTTACATCTCTTTTAACTCACCTTTAAAAAAACAAAAACCCTGGGCATGCAGAGATAGAGCAATGTTATATTACTTTTTGCTCGATCAATTCCTCTAAGGATTTCCAGAAAATTATCATGAAGCCTAAATGTACAATATTTGCAGATAACAATCAGTTGTTTTTGTATCAGTTGTTTTTAATTACTCTATCTTTCTACAAGTCATTGGCAAAACAGGAAATTGAATACATACAAAAAGCTTTAAAGCACCATGTTTATTTTACCTCCTCGGTTTCTGGTGGATTTTTCTCCTGTGGTGAACTAAGATTCAGATCCTCTGTGTTGGTTCATATCTTGAAAGCCATCCAAATTTAGGATATTCAGAATGCAGGATGCAAACGCTTCACATACATAGCAATAACACTTAGACTTCTATACCACTTTACAGTGCTTTATAGCCCTCTCTAAGCGATTTACAGAGTCAGCATATTGTTCCCAACAATCTGGGTCCTCATTTTACCCACCTTGGAAGGATGGAAGACTGAGTCAACCTTGAGCATGGTGAGATTTGAACTGCCAGTCTGCCAGCAGTCAGCAGAAGTAGCTTGCAGTACTGCACTTTAACCACTGTGCCACCGTGGCTCATAGGTATACATAGATAGACATGTATATTTAGTAACTTAGATTATGCTATCATCGCAGTTGCTAAGGAGGAAGTTCTACTGAACTCAATGGGAAGGAAAACATTGGGAGTACAACTCAGAGGTTTTCTGTACATTAGTTATGGCACAGAGTAGAAAGAGGAGAAAAATGTGTCATTATTTGTTTGCGCTTACATATTTCATAACTAAGCTCTTTCAAACTGAAATGTGTTTCTGTGTATGCCACCACTTCTCATTCTAATCCATCTGTTTTTGCAGAAAACAATTGCAGAAATTCTTGCTTCCATGGAGATTGCCAGCCGGTTTGAAACTATGTTAGAAGTGAGTATCTCTCCTATATTCAGGAGGGAATAAAATGAATGCTGATACTGCAGCTTTTTTTTATCAGAAAAAAATGCTGGTTTTGCTTTTTAAACATTTAATATTTTCACGATCCACGATTGGATACCAAACCAGGGTTCCCTTTTAAGAGATCAAACAGAAGATTAAATATAATAGATTATAAAGATCATTAAAATATTAGTAAAACTCATGAAGAATTGATTCATTTCCGTAATATTGCTTTGGGGCAGTAAGAAATTCATCCTTTCCTCACACAAGAAGCAGGATCAGGATTTCCTTCCTTCAAATGTTTCTCCCACCCATTGTCTATGTGCAAAACTTTACTCAGAAACATCTGAGTGTCATTTTCTTTGCACCAAATCTTGTTCAAATCAGTTAATCCTTAGTCAGCTATAGAAAGCATTTGACTATTTCAATAGGAATGTAGTTTGGAACTTTGAATTGGAACTTTGTCAGGAATGCTGAGAATAATTGATTCGAATGATTTAGTTGCTTAGCATAATTCACCCCCAGAAATGTTGATTTTGCTAATTAATCATTTCACACTGAAGTTATCTAATGATCATGGTGCTTAATATTTTGCAGAATTGTGGTCTTCCATCAATTTTGGATGGCCCTGGACCTTTTACTGTGTTTGTCCCAAGTAATGAAGCAGTGGATAAATTAAGAGATGGAAGGCTAATTTATCTCTTCACAGAGGTGAGACTATTTTTGCTATTTTTTAGTCTGAGGATTAAAAGGATATGAGTTTTCATTCTGAACACACTCATTTAGCCAATTGTTTTATCTTCCCAATATGGGAAACATTGGTAAATTAGGACAGCTGTAAGAATTGATTCTGTATGCCTTTTTAAAGGCAACTTTCTATAAAATGTCTAAATTATAGCTTGTTTAAGAAGCCATTATTGTAAATACGGGTTTTATTTTGTCCTGTATCTGTTGTTCTGCAGAATGTTTTTGTTTGTTACAGAATTTAAATATTCTAATGGGAAATATCTAATGGAGGTTTTGTATAGAGAGATAGATTTTAATGTTACTAAATCTTCTATATGCATTTAGTATATGCTTATTGTATACACATATGAACAACATAAATGCACATGCACAGAGAGGTGGGAATTGCTACATTGGAGAATGATTATGCTTATTGGCCATTTTAATCCAAATTTTTGCTAAAGCTAATTGCAACTTCCAAAGGAAACTTCTCTAGTTTGAGAGTAACACAGGAAGTAGCATCTCCCATATGCTGAAGAAAAGTATGAGTATCTTCACAAGAGAGCTTCTTGTGCCAATCTTAATACAGGGATAGGTTTCAGATGTAGTCCATCAAATGACTCAGCCCTAAGCTATTTAGAATTTTGGGAGTTACACTCAATAGCTCAGATAGTGACTGGAAATTGGTACTTGTTTGTGTCACTGGGTCTGAGGTTCTGAAAATGGGCTGAGTCTGCGTGTGTGTTATGTTATTTTGGGGCTGATAGGTCTGTTTTTACCTTGGCTGCTGTTTTATTGTGTGGTTTTTGTTTTTCTCTTTTTTATATGTGTGTGTGTGTGTGTGTGTGTATGTATGTGTGTGTATGTGTATGTATATATATATGTATATATATATTGTTTTTTTATTTGTGCTGATAAATAAATAAAGGGAGACTAGTATAGATCTATTTCAAGCTATTTAGCTCTCATCAGCTAGCCATACCCTTACTGAGATTTGAACACTGGGGTATGGCTAGCTGATGAGAGCTAAATAGCTTGAAATAGATCTATACTAGTCTCCCTTTATTTATTTATCAGCACAAATAAAAAAACACAAATATAACAAAGGCAACAGTAAAAATATTGGGTTAGCAGTTAGCTTCCTCCCATAATTGGGGCTTACCAGGGGTTGTAAAAATCTTAGATAGATAGATAGATAGATAGATAGATAGATAGATAGATAGATAGATAGATAGATAGATAGATAGATAGATAGAGATAGAGATAGAGATAGAGATAGAGATAGAGATAGATAGATAGAGATAGATAGATAGAGATAGAGATAGAGATAGAGATAGAGATAGAGATAGAGATAGAGATAGATAGATAGATAGATAGATAGATAGATAGATAGATGATAGATAGATAGATAGATAGATAGATAGATAGATAGATAGATAGATAGATAGAGATACACACACACACACACACACACACACACACACACACACACATACATATACATATATATTTAGCACTGTTAGCCATTCAGTGTCAGGAACTTGTGATGGATAGCCATATAAATGATATTTATTTATTTTATTGATCAAGTTTATTTACCATCTATCTTTTGGTTCAGGCAATTCTGAGAGGCTTAATTAAAATAAAACAAAATATAATAACACTTATAAATATAAAATGGATTAAAGTTACAAAAGTAAAACAAAGTAAAAACAAGAGTTTAGAGGGGGGAGGTAGGTTTCCTTCTCTGTTAATGAGAGAGAGGGAGGGGGAGGAAGGGAGATCATGAGGGAGAAGGAGAGAGAGATCAGGAGAGGGAGGGAGAGCATGAAAGGGAGAGGGAGGGAGGAGGGAGGGAGAGATTCAACCAAACTATTTGGAGGTAGGGATGTTTCACAATTTGAATATACTCTCCTGCAACACTCTGGGGTATTAACCCAAGAGTCAGGTAGATTTTAGAGTTTAGGATTAGATCAATTTCCTTCAATCTAATGCTAAGCTCTTTGAAGATAGGTAGACATTATGCTGGCTGGCAAATTCTTGGAGTTGAAGTACACCCATCTTCGAGGTGCTGAGACTGAGAAACACTGATCTAATGAATGGAGGAAACTCATGGATCTCTCTAATTTAACTATTGGGGGAAAGGCATAACAATTTTGACATCTTTCAGGGTTATCTTGCTTTCAGCAGTCTTTGAGGTCTCTGTCTCTGCTGCTTTTTCCTGCAACAAAATCTGGCTGATATCAGCAGAAGAATTAATTGCAAAGACAATGTTGTTTATCAGCTGTCTATGACAGCAAAACATGCACAATTTAGCCGCAGCATTTACAAGCACATTTTATTAAAAGAGATAGGCTCTTAATTAGGTAAATTGAAAGTTGGTCTGTATGCATTCTTCAGTAACATTGAGCAGAATGGCAAAGCACAATTTTAAATAAAATAAACATGCTTTCCCTCTGACTTAGTCTCTAGCAAAACTGTTTTTATAACAGACACTGGTAATGTTAGATTGATTTAGAACACAGCAATTTAGATATGTGGGGTTTTGTTTAAATTGGAATGGGGAAGTCAGAATCCAACTGCAGAGTAGAGAAAGAATGATTGGTATTAAGTACAGAGGTAAGAATTAACCTTCTGCAGCTTTTAATTTTCATTTTATCACTCTGATCCTTTTGCACAGGGCAATGCAAAAATCCCTTCTTGTTAAATTCAAACTTTTTAGAGTGAAAATTAATTTGGTATATTCATACAAATCATGCTGTCCTTCAGGAAGAAACTCTGATTTTGAAATATAATGTACATGGACAAGAGGTTGTTATTCACAATCTCTTGTGTAATCCTCAACCATTAAATCTAAGGACAGCCTGTAATTGTTTTTCCCTCCCTGTACTAGGGCATAAATAAGCTTCAGGAACTGGTGAAACATCATATCTATCCCACAGCAGCGGTAAGGTTTTTTTTCTTTCTTTCCAAGTTCATTTCATCGCTTTCACATATAATTTGCTCCTTGCCAGGGCTCTTGAACTGGTGAAGAGGAAATGCAGATGGACATTTCCTAAAGACCTATGTATCGCTTGAGACTAGTTCCCTTTCTTTAGGGAACTAGCACAATAAAAATAGAATAGTAGGAACAAGCATGCCGTTTATGCCATGCTATTAAAGGTCTTTTCAAAATAGGTAGTAATTTGTAATTGTTAAACTAAATCTATTTCTTTAAAACTAGGTAAGAAACCCCTGTTTGTGACTCCATTAGTTTTAAATATACACCTTAATCTTCTGCATGGCCTCTTCAGTGGATAGACAATGGCTAAGATGATGATGATGATGATGATGATGATGATGATGATGATGATGATGATGATGATCTTAATCTTAAAACATTCTCCCAGGCAGAAACTTCTCATGTCCATTTGTAAACTAGGTTATGACATTGGATGTTCTCAGACCACCTAATGTGCCTTATATGGACAAAATCTTTATTGAATTGCCTCCTGAAATTGTCTCCTGTATCTTGTCATTTTCAGTTCAAAATTATAATTGTACCCTCTCCATATTTATTCTCAAATAACTGCATTGTTGCCAATGAGACATACAGTAATTTCAGTCAATGTCTAAGAGACCACATGTGACCATGGCTGGAGCTATGTTTGGGTCAAGACCATGGAGTTAAAGAAAGGGTTGTGTTCCACCAGAAAATGTTTATCCAGGTGACCCTCCAGTGAGAAAGCAGCCAGGAACCCAAGCATTTCCCTGGCTCCAATAAAAGTGGCTCATGAATTGAACGTATTGGTCCAAGGCTCGAACACCTGAGAATGTTAATTGTATGCGAGATGGCTGGCTATATAAATCAAATATATATCTGAATAAATTCAATCTTTTCCAGGTCTATATAGAAAGGCTAATAATTATGCCACATATTCTGACCATGGCAAACCAATTGGTGACAGTTGACATCAGTAACGATGTAAGTACTATGGCACTGAAATTCCTAGAAATATTAATATCCTGTCTGATGGGAGACTGAGAAGTTGCCCATGACTCTGTCTCCATTCCATGTACAGTAGCTAGCAGGTTTACATTCATTTTTTTAATGCATAGCTCTCTCTGCTATTGAGGAAATATTTTCCACTTTTCTACTGCAAAAGCAGTTATCCCAACACCTTGACAAGGTCTGTCTTGCACACATATATTTCAAAGGCTTCTGTCAATGCAGTTTTATTTTATTTTTTTATTCCAGGGAAGGATCCTGTTGGATAATTCCAAGGTTGTGATAAACAAAAGGGATATTTTGGCCTCAAATGGTATTATTCATACTTTGGATGGTATCTTGATTCCTTCATCAATACTCCCAATTCTGCCGAAGAAGTGTAATGAAGTACATTCTAAAGTTGTGGAGGTAAATAAACCAAGGATGTTGAATTTGCTCTTTCTCTTGTATAAGTTTTTCCCAGACTTTAGATGGAAAGATCTGGGGTGATGGGAAAAGGGAAACATTCTCTCAAGAGAAACCCAGTTTGTTCATTGGGTGTGAGATGGTGACTTGTGGACCCACCAGTCCAGAGGTGGGTTTCTACCGGTTCTGCCAGATCGGATGAACCGGTAGTGGCTCCGCCCACCCACCCGGATGCTTCTGTTCGCATGCATGCATGAGCAAACCGGTAGTAAAAAAAAAAAAATGGAAACTCACCACTGCACCAATCCACTTACTTTTTCTGCAAATTCAGCTCTTTTCCCATGAATTTCCTCCCTTTACTCCAAGTCTAAAAGATAACGAATGTTTGTCTATATGCAAAATATTCCTAGACTATTTTTAACCTCAAAAGCGATTTGGCTCTTCAGAGGCCACCATATTGCATTTCCTGTGAGAACTAGCCTTTCCTGTTGACTCAGCCTCTGCAAGTAAGCCTGATGAGGATTCAGCACCTTTCTGAAAACATCTGCTTCCTGTTGCTGATACAGAGGAGCAATCAGGCTTCTAGGCACTGACCTTACGCAGTGCCTGTTGCAATTGGTCCTGTGGATACAACAGGACAGATGTATCATTTTTTTAAAAAAAATATTGGACCAATTCTCATCTGTGTTACCTACAAGCCATAAAAGGAGAGTATAATCCTTAAAATCCTTAGTACAATTTTAAGCAGCAGAAAGAAATACAGCAAAATTGCATTAGAATACTGAAAGCATAGTAGAAAATAAGTGGCTTTTGTTTTTGTTATAACGTCGTGCTGAATATTTCCTCTGCATTTGTCAGACATTCATCCTGTTTGAAGAGTCTAATTTCCCTTTTTCACAAAGGAAAACATTTAGTGAAATTCTGATGGATGAAGTGGGATGGAGCAAGGATTCTCCACTGGTTTTAGGGCTGTTTTGAACTGGATTTTTGCTTTCTTTCATTAGACCAGAGAAAGAAAATAGAAAAATGTTTTAAAATAACAAAAAGTGAGAGTGAGAAAGAGAAAAGGCAATGCAATTGAAACCAAAATATCATTTCTCCAGTGATATGGAGGCTCCCGGGCTTCCCAAGTTTCAAATAAAATCACAGAGGAAGAGCTCAAAAAAAAAAGAACTCTCCCCCTAAATCTGGGAGCAGTGATAACTGCACAGCAATGTAGAGGAGGATATTAAAAAAGCACCAGTGGCACCACTTTCTGCCCTCCTGAACCCAATACCTCAAAAGAAATTTTAAAGTTCCTGGGGTATTAGAAGAAACTCTTTTTTACAGGGAGAAATCTTTCAAGAACCCGGAGGTTGTAAATTTGTACTGTAAATTTTTGTACAGTACAATTTACTGCTAGCCACTCATTAAGAATTACAGGATTTAACAGATTAACAGAGTTGGAAGGGACCTTGTAGGTCATCTAGTCCAACTCTCCACCCAAGCAGGAGACCCTACTACACCATTTCTGACAGATGGCACTCCAGTCTCTTCTTGAAAGTTTCAAGTGATGAAACTCCCACAACTTTGGAAGGCAAGCAGTTCCATTGGTTGATTGTCGTCACTGTCAGAAAATTTCTCTTAATTTCTAGGTTGAATCTTTCTTTGATTAGTTTCCATCCATTATTCCGGGTCTTGCTTTCATGTGCTGTGGAAAATAGGTTGACCTCCTCCTCTCTGTGGCAGCCCCTCAGATATTGAGAAACCGCTATCATGTCTCCTCTGGTCCTTCTCTTCACTAGACTAGCCATGCCCAGTTCCTGCAACCATTAATCATATGTTTTAGCCTCCCATCTCCTGATCATGCTTGTTGCTCTTCTCTGCACTCTTTCTAGAGTCCCAACATCTTTTTTATAGTGTGGTGACCAAAACCGGATGCAGTATTCAAGGTGTGGTTTTACTAAGACTTTATAGAGTGGTATCAGTACCTCACATGATCTTGGTTGTATTCTGCCCAGAGAGAAAATAGATGATAGCAAGATGGGGATAAACAGAGAGAATATATGTTACCTTCAAAGAATTCGGGAGCAATTTTTAAGTCACAACAAGGAAACATTTGGCAGATATAATTTTCGTCATAATCGTAGACCTGTGGAAAGAGGGTCAATAAGTTTCCCCCTAAATTGTCAAAGAGATGACTGGGCCACAATCAGGCTGATCTGAGGAAGCAACATCTTCCTCTGTGGACACAATAAAATGTTCAAATTTTCTTGTTGCAAGCTCCTTAGGAGCTAGAATTAAGTGTTAGGTGTTACTGAGTTGTTGGGCTATTGAGTTGCCCATTTCTTCTAAGGCTACAATGCATTCAGTTTATCCAGCAAAGCAGGTATTCACCTTTCTCATCTCCTAGCAAGCAGTGCTTTTTAATTAAACTAAATTTAATTAAAAAGTCAATTAAAACAGCTGATAAATAGCAGAAACAAAATTCCTCCCAATACTGGAGAATCTATGTATCTGAGGTTAACCTGTTGAGTTCTTGGTTGTATTCTGTAGGTTGTTTTCCTGCAGATGTTTTATTACCAGACTAACACTGATGGTGTAACGTAGCCTTGTAATAAAGTGTGTGCAAATCACAGAACACAAGAAAGAACTCAATAAAATTCCTGAGTGCACCATATTGCAAACTTCTTCTTAGATGCATGTTTTCTGTGTGATCATGGATGATTTTTCATGGACTTATCACTGAGCAGAACAATGAAGGTGTCCATGAAACAACATATCACTCTACATTATCTTTATGTTCAGCATGGAAGGGGAATAGATGATCATGTAATTCTGTTTTAAATGGTAATTTTAACCATGCATAACCTGCAGAGTATCATTCTGCAGCTTTGAAGGGAGTTATAAGTTTAGCAACGCAACATTTTTTTAAAAGTCCATCAATTAATTACTTCTTATCTTTGGCTTTTATTACAGGGTTCTTGTGTGGATTGTGCGCTTCTTAATAGCAGTCTTTGTCCTCCTGGGAGCCAAATTAGGGTAACTGCCCTGATTTTTCTATATGGAGATTATGCTGTGGAAGGGTAGCTGTATTTTGTGACCCATTCACGGGAAACATTAATGCTAATAATAATGTCAACAAAAAGCAGGACTATGCAATGCTAATGAATAGCATGAATATTAGCTGTCATGATTTCTATTTGCAACCTTTCAAATCTTCCAGATTCTGATACCTTTGGTGAAGTCAGCCCTTTCCCTTTCAAATGTAATTCTACATAGCACACATATGTTCAGCGGATACCCAGAATTGTACAAAGAAACCAGGAAGGAAATAAAAAGTTGATAAAAATCAGGGTAGAATCAGCACTTAACCTTTCTTCTGCATTGGCATATTTGAGGTCAAATTAATACAGGCTTGAAAAGGTCCGCTTTGGCTGGCATAAGCTGGAAGGACTCCAATTATTTGAACTGCCTTTTGTTTCTTCATGTTTAGCTGTCACATTTCAGTCCTTTTGCAACTGCTGTTCTAGCTTTTCTGTCAGTTCTAGAACAACAGGTTGATTGCAGCAATTGAGACAATAGTGATTTCCAAGGACTTCACAATGTACAACCATGTTATAATGCTGGTTGTACTTCAACAGTATCAAAGATGATTTACATTAGAACAACTGAGCAAACTTGTAGGCTGTGGAAATTGCAAATCAGAGGTGGTACTCAGCAGGTTCAGACCAGTTCTGGAGAACCGGTAGTGGAAATTTTGAGTAGTTCAGAGAACTGGTAAATACCACCTCTGACTGGCTCCATCCACATCTATTCTCTGCCTCCTGAGTCCCAGCTGATTAGGAGGGAATGGGGATTTTGCAGTAACCTTCCCCTGGAGTGGGGAGGGAAAGGAGATTTTACAGTATCCTTCCCCTGCCACACCCACTAAGCCATGCCCGCCAAGCCATCCATTCCCACAGAACTGGTAGTAAAAGTTTTTGAATCCCACCACTGCTGCAAATGCATATTTCTTAGAGCCATTGCATCTGTAAATACTGTTTTATGTTAATAGTGAATTGATTGCTGCCTGCATTCTAGATATTTTGGATCTTTGGAACAAGCCCTGGTTATTCCTTGAAGTGTTCCTCACTTAAAAAGAAAAAGAGAGAGAGAATTTTCATGCAAGGTTTTCTGAAATTATGTATTAAAAAAAAAAATACAAAATTATGTTGAAACCTCTGTTGTGCTGAAATAAGTGACTTTACAATGGAATTCTCTAAAGTTCTCTAAAATTGCCTACTTCCCCCATCTCTATCCAGAATAGATGACTGCCTTGTGATATATTGGCTCCTAATCAAAAAAGAAGAAAAATCTTGCTTGCAACAGAATTTCTGTTATGTCTTCCTTGTTCTGCCTCTCTGTGAGGTGAACTAGAGTGCTATCTTGAAAAACATGATTTCTCTTGTCAGTCAGAGAGGAAACTGCTTTTCCTGTTTGGAGGTCTCCTTTATAACTCGGCCTCTCTTTGAACATTCATTGGCTGGCAAAAGGGTCATGGAACATATGTAAAAACATGGAACATATATGAAAAATGCTTTTTTAAATTGTAATTCATTTTGCTTCCAAAGGAAGACAAGGCTTTTTCAACAGAGTGCGTTTATACCCATGATCCTCTTGGTTTGAATATTCTGAAGAAAGGCTGCCAGGCATATTGCACTCTGAATGAAATGGTAAGTGTAAGGTATCCAGCAGGGAACACTTCAGTGCTTGGTTCCTACCGGTTCGGATTGGTTTGGCTGAATCGGTAGTGGTTTGGTGGCCTGGGTCGCTGGGACCGGCAGCAACCCAGGCTTGTCACACCCCCAAACCTGTTCTCCAGGTGGCACCATAGGTGCCACCATCTTATTTGTTTGCTTCTGCACAGAGCGATTTTTATTACACTGTGCATGCATGCGCAAATATTTCCCTTATTCCAAAATTTATTCAGTAGATTCCTTGTTTAAACTTGGATGCTTTTTTATTTACCATTTGTAACATGTTTGCAATATAAGTATTAAATATTTTTAAATACTTATGCAAAGGTTAAGACTCCCCCAGGTTTGTTCATCTCTTCCTATTTTGTATGGCTGAAGCTTCTTTGGATATATAAAGAGATTCAAGTGTCCACATAAATGTTCACATGCTCACACTTCCTCTCTCACGCACACATCACATATATTCATACAAAAAATAGCAAAAAGAAATCCCCCCTCCTTACCTCCAGAGATCATGGGTGTCCACAAGGTGTGCACTGCAGATGAAAAAGGGCAGAGTTTCAGTTGTACCATCATAATCAGCATCTTGGCCACATGGTGCGTATGAGGTATTGTCACAAAAAATTGGGATATCTGCCTTGCATTTTGCCAGAGGGTAGTTCAAGATTTAAAGAGTACCAGGGGCTGATTCTGGGTCAATACTAACTTACTTTCCTCTCTGCCCAGACAAAAGATCCCTTTGTTACATAACCAACCTTGATAAAGGAGCTGGCTTCTTTATTACGGAAAAATAAAGAAAGGCAAAACCCAATATTTGTCTTCCCTTGAGTTGAATATCTGTGGAGATTCTCAGTCATTCAGGTCACTCACTCAAAGGTGCTTTTTCAAAAGGCAACTGACTTTCGTTGTTTTTCCTTGAAGACGTACCACTACTCCTCCAAAAATCTTCATCCATTTTGGCAAGGGGGGGGAGGGGGGGTGGAAGGATCACAGTCCTTTCAGCAGTCCCTAAGAAGGTTCCATGCTCCGATTCAGGTGACCCTGAGGGAACAGATAAACCAAATGGCCTCAATGACTCTCAGGAGGGTATCCCTAATGTGCCAAGCCAGGGAAGCTGGGGACGGGGTAGAGCGCCATGTGCCTTGGCACCTTAGGGATATCCCCTAGGTCAGTGTATGGCACTCTGCCCGGCTGGAGAGGGGGTTTGCCAGGCGGCTGCTCGTGAGCGTGGTCACCTCATGGCTGCTTCACCTTTGAGGCTCTGCCGGGCTCTTCGGGAGCCCACTCGCAAGGGAGCAGCTGCCCGGCAACCTCAAAACAATAAGCTCTCCCCCTATAATAAGCCCAAGGCCATATTTCATGGGGCAAAAGAAAATAAGACCCTGTCTTATTTTCGGGGAAACGCGGTACCTTGGGACTTCCCTTGAGTTGTTGTCTCATGTGAGGGGGTGAGGGGAGGGATGTAGCTATACCTTGATAACAGAAGAAGAATGGCACATTGAACACTTATTTGCTTTTGTGTATTTATTTAAAAGATACCTGGATGCTGCAAAGGGTTTTTCGGTCATTCCTGCGCCCCATGTCCTGGTGGATATATCAATCCATGCTACGACAAAGGAAGTGTAAGTGTATGAGAGATGGGAGGCAGAGAAAAGAATAAATGACAGCCTAGATACAAACAATCAAGAAAAGTAATGGAGGAGTCAGTTAACAGCTTATCTCATGGCTGTTATCTTTACCAGCTGACAAAAAATCTGAAAGAAGCATTTTAAAACATTCCAGGAGCCTCCATCTTGATGAACTCACTATAAACAAGGCTAAGAAATTCTTATTACATTCTTATTAAGAGCTGTGGTGGCACAGTGGTTAGAATGCAGTACTGCATTCTACTTCTGCTGACCGCCAACTGTCTGCAATTTGGCAGATCAAATCTCACCAGGCTCAATGGTGATTCAGCTTTCCATCCTTCCAAGGTTGATAAAATGAGGACCCGGATTGTTGGGGGCAATAGGCTGACTCTGTAAACTGCTTAGAGAGGGCTGTAAAAAGCACTGTGAAGTGGTATATAAGTCTAAGTGCTATTGCTATTAATTTCTTATTCCGAGAGATTATATTATCGCAGACAAGCCTTAAAGATGCTTTTCTGAAATCTGTATAGCTTTTTGACTCGGCCTTCCATCCTTCTGAGGTTGGTAAAATGAGGCCCCAGATTGTTGGGGGCAATAAACTGATTTTGCTTAGAGAGGGCTGTAAAGCACTATGAAGTGGTATATAAGTCTAAGTGCTATTACTATTCTGCTTCCTTGATCTTGCCCTGCAGCCAAGAGCTCAATAAAGTGGCACAGAATTCTTAGCTATGCATTAAGTAACAATGTTAGGGAAATAGTTGCAAGAAACTTGCGGATGCATGCTGTTGAACTTTGCAAAGATTGGGAAAGAAAACAATTGACTGAAAACAAATGTTATTACTGCCACCCCAAAATAATTTAACATATATATATATATATATATACAATATAGGGCTACATTAAGGATGCGTAGTCATTTATAAGTCAGACTTCACTAGGTCAGGGGGATGGTCTTATAGTAAGCTGAGAGAAAGACAAATTATCTCCTGTAACATTGGAAATTTTGTTTTTTCCCCCAGTGTAATGACGGCATACACGGAAACGGTCAATGCAACTGCTACGATGGCTTCAAAGGAATTGCCTGTCACATCTGCTCAAACCCAAACAAGCATGGGGAGAACTGCACTGAAGGTCTGAGACGCAAATCAGGCAGGAAAGCACTGAGACAAGGGGAGATATTTGGTCTTCCTGGAGCAGAGCTAGAAATAGTATCCTCCTTTCTACCTCCAGGTGCATGATACCCAAGCCTGGTGAATTTATTCTGGTGCTTGAGAGAAAATAAGTCACAAGCTTCCCTTGCCTGGAAGTTAAAATAATATGAAATAATAATGTACAATTAAATAACTGTCTGAAATGTATAGGGTCTCCTGCTTGCAGGAGAAGGGTTGGACTAGAAGTCTTCCAAGGTCCCTTCCAGTTCTATTCCGATTGATTGATTGAACTTGCCACCCCTCTAATGACTAGAAGTGACCTATTTTTATACAATATCTTAGCCTACACCAATCCTCTGTCTTTTACGGTTGGCACAACAAAGCGGAAAGGGAACCCCAAGCCTTCATATGGATTAAATGTCATTAAAGGGATTCAAGAAATCCCGCAATTATAATTTAAACAATTAAGTTTTTATCTTTCTTCTCTATTCACAATGGAAGATTGTGGCTGCATCCATGGAATTTGTGACAACAGACCAGGAAGCAAAGGTGTATGCCAGGCAGGGACGTGTGCGGATGGCTACACCGGGGAATTCTGTGACATACGCTCTCACAGTTGTGAATCTACTGGTGCCACTCTGAATTGCCATGTCCATGCAACCTGTACTGTGAATGACACTGTGAAGTAAGTCTTCGCAGGGGGCATCTGGGATCAGATTCCTTACTCAGCTCCATTGGGGAAAGGCATAAATTACCCCTGATTATGATATATGATTACATTAATATCTTATTTCTTGAGTAAGAGACGTTTATGAAAGCTGAAAGGCATGAAAATGTAACATTATCCATCCTATGATCTTTTGAGAAGCAACCTCAGTGAAAATGGTGAATACAACAGAACAGGGTGTGAATTCTATTGGGATGTTGCTAAACTTCTTACTTTGGAGCACGATACTGAGAATTTAATAGGATTCCTTCTATAGTAGAAATGCTTAGGATTGTTCAACTTTATTACATTTCTATTGTGGCCCGCCGGCAGCAGTGGAGCTGGCAGCAGAGTCAGATAGTGAGGAGGTTGGGGAGGAACATGGGCCAGTTCTGGGGGTGAGGAAAGCTCAGATAAGGGCTCTGTGTCAGAGGCAGAGGGGGAACTAGACAGCAGTGAGGCGGAGGAACAGCTGTGGCCTGTTCCAGCCTGCGCGTGCACAGAGCTGCCAGAAGACAAGATCAACTAAGAAAGCAGGGTCAACTTGGGAGTAAAGCCAAGCTTGGAGGTGATTGGCCCCTCCCATAGGAAACAAAAGAGGAGTGAACGGGGAGTGGGCTTTTGCAGGAAACAATTCATTCCTTCAGTCGTTTCAAGAGTGAAAAGTTCTGTTTGTGACTATAAGAGTCTCTGTGCCAAGTGTTGCCTTGCCCTGCGTTTGGAAATTAGTTATCTGGCAGCTTGCCAAGTGAGATAAGGTTTGTGTTGATAAATATTCCTCTGAAAAACTGTTTGCCAAGCCTTGCTGACTGTGAATGAAAGGAATTCACAGTCAGTAAATAAAAGACGTTTTGCCGGGACCAAGACTCTGCTTCATGCTTTTTAAGGAAGCCTAGGTCAGAACAATTTCTCCCTTGACATAAATACAGTTTCGTGAATGGTTTTGAGATGACAGAAAGAGAAGAAGACACTGTTGCTTGGATCAAAAGCAGCATAACTATTGTCTTGATACCCCTATCTTAGTATCCTTTATTGCTTTTAGTTTATAATATCATATGAACCCATCTGATGGTATTTTAATAAATAGTAATCAAGAAAACATAGTTTAGTCTTTAGTGCATCGTGCAATGCGTGAATCAATCATAAAATTTGAAAGATACAGATAGTCCTTGACTTACAGCAGTTTACTTAATGACCATTCGAAGTTACAACAGCACTGAAAAAGTGACATGACTGTTTTTCACACTTACAACTGTTGCAGCACCCCCATAGTAATGGGATTAAAATTCGGATTTGTCTGAATTCACTTGGCAACTGACTCATATTTATGACAGTTGTAATGTCCCGGGGTTACATGATTACCTTTTGCAATCTTTTGACAAGCAAAGTCAATGCGGAAGTCAGATTCACATAACAACTGTGTTACTAACTTAACAACAGCAGTGAGTCACTTAGCAACTATGGCAAGAAAGTCATAAAATGGGGCAAAACTCACTTAACAATTGTCTCACATAGCAACAGAAATTTTGGGCTCAATTGTGGTCGTACGTCGAGGACTACCTGCAGTCTGAATGATTCCAGACATGATAGAAACTATGATGAAACTTCAATTTACAAGATATTTGCATGTAATTGACCAAATTCTGCTACAATACATGGCACTTGCTTAATGATGTCATTATGGAAATGTAATGTAATATGCAAATGATATAATATGTTGCAAATGACACTATTTGCATGATGGATGTCATGGCTTAAGTGTCATAAATTAGCATTGCTTTAACCTGAATGAGTATGTGATTCGTAGGTACCTCGGATTTCATTAGCTGCTCTCTGCCTGTCTTCTAGCTGTGTCTGTCTTGATGGATATGAAGGGGATGGGCTTTCCTGCCAGCCCATTGATGCCTGTAGTAAGCCAGGAAGGGGAGGATGTTCAGAAAATGTAAGTGGGTCAATAACCTCGATCATCTTTTGGATTAATCCAGATAAAAGTTACCTTAGTATTATTTGTTTCTTTGTTTAGCGTATGACATAGCATACATGGACTAGCAATAGATAAACATTTCATCTGAAATGCAATAAAATATAAATATTAAAAAGATCAATGTTGTAATTTCAATATCTAGGCATTGAACCACTGAAGCGCAGCATCATTTATTTATTTTTAAAAATTAGACACTGGACTGATATACCATATTTTTCAGAATATGACACACTTTTTTCCGTCTTAAAAGAGGCTGAAAATTTGGGTGTGTCTTATACTCAGAATGTAGGCCCGCCCACTCGCTGGCCCCCACCCTTTGGCCTCCGCGCATCCTCTTCCTGGCTGCAGAGATTGCCACCCATAATGGCTTGTGTTTTGGGGCTCTGTGCATTGTGTTTTCAGCCTCCAAATGCTCAACGTGCGGTTCCCAAAATGGTTACCCAGAACAGTTGTTGCCTTCTCTTATCCCTTCCCCACTTTGCCTGCTTTAGTCACTGGAGCTCCCTCCAAGGATCAGCTATGCTTCTGAAGCTGTTTTTCAGTCCAGACATGAGTTAAGTGCTTAGCTAAGTTTCAGAAACATGAGCTAAGTGCTTTGCCTGCTTTTCTAATTGCTGCTCCCTCTGACAATCAGATGTGCTTTAGAAGCACAGCCCCCATCATCCCCAACCTCAAAGCCAGCAAGAGAACGAATGTGCTGAAGCTTATGCCCCATCATCCCCAACCACAAAACCAGTGAGTGAACTAATGTGCTGAAGCTGACCAGCTCCCCAAAAACTAAGGTGTGCCTTATAATCTGGTGTGTCTTATACTCCAAAAAATACGGTATGCCTTCAGCTTACAGCCAGTCACAATGTGATCTACAGTTTGGTGTGGAATTGGGACAGTCACACTGAGGGGAGGATACTGGGCCCCCATTTATATAGAGAGTCCTGGCTGATGCTTTGTGAGGTGCAAATTCTATTCAGGAATTACTGGCATGGTTCTTAAAAGCCTGGTACCTTTTTTCTAAGGGCATTTGTGTGTCTTTAGTATAAACTTTAGTATAAACCCGCAGTAATTAGAACTGCATATCAGAATAATTCTAATTTTCACACAAACTGGAGGCTGCAATCCAATTCTTTTGTGCTAAAGAAAAAAGAAGGAGGAGGAGGTTGGGCTATCTGAGGGCTGGAAGTGAAACTCTTCTATGCCAAGTGACTGGAAAATTGCTAAAACAGGAAGCCCTAGACTTATTGTTTTAAAAAGCTGAAATAGAAAAACAATCTAATCAAGAAAAGATATGTGCTTTTAAAAACCCCTCCCATTTCTACCAAGAATCAAACTGCAACCTTTTATTGTGCAAGCAAAGATCTTAACCGTTCTGCTGGTTCAGCATTGTCGGTAAATGGAGGTTTAGAACCTAGTAGAATGTATTGTAGAGCAAGAAAAATGTTTGTTTTGTATCTGCAAGATGATATTTTTACCTTGTATCTGTCTGTCCATGCATATATAAAATGTAACTGTGCGTGTGAGATATGTACTCTATTTTTTGGAGTATAAGATGCACCTTTTCCCTCAAAAAAGAGGGTGAAAATCTGAGTGCACTGAATACAGCATTTTTGGCCTCCCAAAACCTTGCCCCTTTGCAAAAATGGCCATGCATAGCCTTTAGGAGGCTTCCAGAGTGCTCCTGAGGGCTGGGGAGGGCAGAAATGAGTGAAAAATGGCCCATTTTTTGCTTGTTTTTGCCCCCCCCCCAGCCCTCAGAAGCATAAGCCTCCTAAAGGAAATGCATGCCCTTTTTTTTTTTGACAAAATACCAGGCCCATTTTCATAAAAAATGGGCCATTTTTGGGAGGTCTGCAGTGCAAAAATGTTTTTTAAAAATTTGCCTCTTCAAAATCTTGGTGCGTCTTATACTCTTGTGCATGTTATACTCCAAAAAATACGGGTATTTGAGTGTCTGTGAACCCATGCATGTGCGCACGTGCACGCGCACACACACAGAGAGAGAATTATCCGCAAACACATACCCATAGTTATGAAAGCGCTTTCCTGAAACAACAGGGAATTATCCAATGAGAAGACGTGATAGCAAAACAAATAACTTCTTAGTTGTTGCCAACATGCCTCAGCCTGCACAGGGTTTTGTTAAGATGGCTTAGAATCAAGATGAACAAGAATACTTTAAATGGAAAGTGCAGAAATGCCCTTCTCTCATTCTCATCTTGTTTCATTTTTTTGCCAGGCTACATGTACCAGTACGGGTCCTGGCACAGTCAGCTGTCAGTGTCTCCGAGGTTGGACTGGGGATGGAAAAGCTTGTGCTGTGGTAGACAACTGTGTAACAGAGACCAGAGGAGGTTGTCACATTGATGCTGATTGTAATTACATTGGCCCTGGACAGGTACAGTATTGTTATTCCCTGCTGTCCTGCTAAAAAGGATCTGTGGCTCATGGGTTTGTTAACTAATGATGCAGCTTGTGCTTTTTATATGATAGCATCAGATTTTTAAAGTGGCTGCAGGCCACAGAGTTAACATTTTCAACCTCTACTGAATTGCATTGAATGGAACAATAAAAGTGAGAATTTTTAACTCCTTTAAGAAGCCTTGCCTTTTCCCAGGATCATATGATTGTCCTCTATTGCACAATTCCAGGAAAAGACTGGTTTGGTCTAATTCCCCCAAAGGATTACTTGTGGCCACAAAAATGTAGAAGTATAAGTCACTCTAAAACAGTGATGGCGAACCTATGACACGCGTGTCAGTGCTGACACGCGTAGCCATTTGGGGTGACACGCACAGGATTTCATGCGATTCATCCTCGGCTCCTGCACGGCCGCCGAGGATGAAAGAATCTGTGCTGGAGGAATGGGGGGGTGGGACGTGTGATCTCCCCCGCCCACACTCACTTACTGTATCGCCGCCGCCCCTTTCTGAGCGCAGGGGCTGCTGGTAAGGCGTGCATGCCGTGCGCACACACGTCATCAGCGCGGCAAGGGAGGACCTGCAGGAGAGGAGCGCGGGAACAGTGCGCGCCTCTCTCCAGTCAGGCCGGCACAGAGTCTACTCCTGGGACTGTCGGTTACGACCACACCACAGCAGGGAACAGCGGAGTGCCAACGGGAACTGTGAGCGCCATTAGCATTGGCTATCTATAATTCTATCTGCTGTCACTGGCCCACTGATGGAGCACCCAAAAAATAAAAAACAAAGGTTAAGTAAAGGGAGTGGTAGTGGCAGTGGCCGACCCTTTCAAGAGACATGGAGCGAGATGTATGGCATTATAGAAAAAAATGGCAAAATTATGTTTTTGTCGAAGTGACACACAACGCGAGTTATGCTCGATTTTTTGCCGATTTTTGACACACCACGCCAAAAAGGTTGCCCATCACTGCTCTAAAAGTTAAAAACTACAGTCGTGGAAATCTAGGTTAAGATTCCAAAAAAGCAAACAGAAGAGAGCAAAGTCGACAGCCTAGTGAAACAAACAAAATGTTAAAACAGTTGTGATATTCATGTAGTTACTTACCAAGCACATCTAAATTATGGTACATTAAAGTAACCAAAATCTGTACAATCCGCAAGGCATGTCACAACTTCTGAGCACCTCTAATGTTTGGAAATTGAAATTTGAAAAAATTGACCTGCCCTACAAGTAGGCAGCCCAGAGACAATACAATACTCAAGTCTGTTTGGGTTTAGGCTATGGGAATGATCAACTGCATAAGCCCACGAGAAGCAAACACTGCTTCTGACAAGTGGCTGGTTTCAATTAGGGAAGTTTAATACTAGAGAGTTTAATACTAGAGTACGACACATGCTGGTTCTGGTTAAACCTGATGCAACTGCAAGACAAGCAAGAAATACTATGTTGGTTTTAACTCATGCGGTGTTTATTATGCCTCACTCAGCTGGAAAGTTATCCTGGCATGTAGGGCCATATTTGTGTAGATTCCAAGGTAGACTTGATTACAAAGGAAGCATGTTGGTTCTCATAGCTTTCCAATATTCTATCTGATGCTACTGCTGTCACCAGATTTTGCCTAGGTAAATGACTGCACTGGAGAATCAAAATCAGAGTCCTGGGAGAGAGTCCATTCTGAACAAATGTTGTGCTGGTCTCAATGAATGCAGATGACTCTGAGATCCCCAAATCCACTTCTGTCTTGAGTAGGGTTGTCCTCAGATAGAACTATTGTTATTATTGACATCCATAGGAAAGGATGTTGTAAGTTGTAATTCAGAACAGATGGAGGACTGCTGGCTTCCAACCATTATCTAGTTTGGCACATGAAAAATCCAGAATACTTCTATTTCGGCTGATTTCAAATTTCAAGTTACAAATATATTAGTTACAAACTTTAATTTTTTCCCCTTCATTTCCAGAAGTTTTTAAACAAAGGTTAAAATGAAAAAAATAACTTTTTCTTAGAAAACTTATACTATTGGATAGGAACTAATGTCCCTGCTGTTTCCATTTTCAGAGCAGCTGCACGTGCAAGAAAGGCTATCAGGGTGATGGTTACGTCTGTGATAAAATTAACCCTTGTTTGATGGACAATGGGGGCTGTCATGCACTGGTAAGAGATGGGAATAATGTAGGGTAGCCTTCCCAGTCTAATACCTTTCAGATGAGTTACCCTCTAGCTCCCCTGGCTAACAGCCATAATAAGTGCAGTGGCTGTGACACAAATTATTCAACAGTACAAAAGGTACAGAATTGGAATCTAGTTGGACACTGAAATCTGTGGAGTAATCTTTCCAGAATGCTGGAAAGTTCTCAAAAAAGACAATGCATTTAGTAAAGTGAGTATAAGGTCCCTATATGTAGGAAAACCAATTACAAAATAGTACATAGTTGGCACAGTTGCATGCAAAAATGCTTGTATCAGAAGAAACACAAAATGTGTTTTTTTAAAGAGTTTGAAAATTAGAGTTAAGATGAGGAAATAAAGACCAGAAGCAACTATGGATGCATTCATTCATAACTGTTCGAATTTTCTGCTCTTACAAAGCAGTATGAAGCAGTTTAGTCTCCAAGTAGAAAAAAAGTGGGTTTCTTTAGCACA
The DNA here is from genome assembly GCF_051295495.1 of Thamnophis sirtalis. Lineage (NCBI taxonomy): Eukaryota > Metazoa > Chordata > Lepidosauria > Squamata > Natricidae > Thamnophis > Thamnophis sirtalis. The sequence continues at coordinate 73,914,649 of NW_028261383.1, read as the reverse complement.
GAAACCCATAAGAAAAAAACTGCTTGTTTTATTTTAAAGGCCTAGCCCCTGACTTGGACTGAGGGCCACAACTGGCTTTGGATGCTATGTGGAGTTGTGTTTCTCAAAGCAGACTCTTGAAGTTAGGGCAAAGAATGCACTTTGATTTTGTTTCATTTACAGTTTTGTTTAATTAAAATGAAATGGAGTTATGTGATTCTTCCCTAGACATGTTCTGAATAATGGTCACCAGTCCCATTAAAAATTTTCAATGTAGTAACAATTGTTGGATATTCTCTGGGGGCTATACCAAAGATTTGGGGGAGGGCACATCCTGCTGGGGCTCAGCCACTCTGAACCAGATAGACTGCATTAGGTCTTTAGCATCCTATCTAGGTGATATTGAGTTCTGCCTATTTCCTTTTCTTTACTTTCTTATTGCTGAGAATTATCTTCTTTGTTTTTAACTCATCAGGCTGTGTGCCAGATTCTCAATACTGGGGAAAAAGATTGCCGTTGCCCTTCTGGATATATGGGAGATGGAATTCAATGCTACGGTGATATGATGACGGTAAAAAGATGCATTTCTATTCTCTTTCAAGTGGGGGTAGTAAATTGATTTATATCAGGCAACGACCATAACTCAATGGCAGTGGCTCTGTTCTGTCTGCCATCTTTGATATGGTTAAGAAAGACCACTTCGATGGAGTATCTTTCAGACAGTGCAAATATTCTGGACCAACATAAACCTCAAGTGACTTTTCTGATTATGCACACAACAGCATCTCACTTCTCAAACTCAGCTTTTCGCTTATCATTCCTGTTAACAAAAAAGCAAGTTAAGGCAGAAAATATTCCAGGAAAAAGCACTGTTCTGCTCTAGCTTCCTTATTTAAAAGGAAAAAAAATCAGCACTTTTTAGATTTCCCATTCTAAACCGGAAACCACAATGACTAACTTTGTGAGAGACAATGATTTTTTTCATGGCAGTGCAGTGATAGGAGCCTTAAACTAATTCATAGTTTGAATATATTATTTTAAGAAATTGAAATTTGATGGCTGAAGTGGGGATTGGAACCTGATTTTCCTGCTTCTGGTCTAACCTCTTGTCCATTATACCAGACTAGAAGTAAGATAATTCTTGGAAGAAAAAGGGAGAGGGCCTCCACAAGACAAGCAAAGAAAGGGAGGTCATCTGCCAACTCACTCTGCAAGAATGCTTTCTTATTTTATATCACTATAATGCTAAAAAAAATGTATCCAAACCATATCTACAGAATAAAATCAGATTAAGTGCAAGCAGAATAACAGTTAGAAGGGACCTCCTAGTCCAACCTTCTGCTGAAGCAGGAGACCCTATAACATTACAGACAAATGGTTGTCTAATCTTGTCTTTAAAACCTCCAGTGTTGGAGCACTCACCCCTTCTGGAAGCAAGTTATTCCACTGACTAATTGTTCTCTCTGACAGGAAATTTCTCCTTATTTCTAGGCTGGTTCTTTCCTCAATTAGTTTCCATCCATTGTGTCATGTTCTGCCTACAAGTGCTTTTTTCCAAAGGTTGACTTCTTCTTCTTCTTTGTGACAGCCGCTTAAATACTGGAAAACTCCTATCATGTCTCTCAGCCCTTCTTTTTGTTACACTAGACATTAAACCATCGAGAGGGATGCTAGTTCTAAGCAGAGAGTCAGGCAAAGAATGCTGGTTTGGACCATAAAGTGCAACTAAATTATCTTTTTCTATAGTTGCTTTGCCATAAGAAAATGTCTCCAGTTCCTTTATCTAAGCGCCCCTCCCCGCCCACCCTGAGAGCTCTATGTTCAAAGGAGTTTATGCTTGCACCCGGACAGAAAAGATAGCTATTGTTTTATATTAAGTTGTTTTTTCCTTGGTAAAGACGTTCTATAAGTAATGATAAAACGTTTGCTGAATTATGTGCCATTAAATTGATGTCAACTCTTAGCAACCCTGTAGAGATATTATCTGCCTTAATAATGATAAAAATACAAAACCAGAAATAAAATGAAGTCATGTTATGAAACATGAATGAAGGAGAGAATTTAATTTGAACCAATTTGTCACATTTCCAGCAGCCTTAAAAAGTCCAGTAATGAGACAAAGTCTATGGCTGCCCTTCTGGGGGAAAGTTTGTCTTCTGATTTGGCACTATTGGAAGTGGAATGTTAACCAGCGCTTTGGATGGATGAGTGGGTGGATGAAGGAATGACTCCCTCTCTGTTTGTTTTATTCTTTTATAATCAGTGTTTTTAAAGATACTGTATGCCAATAAGAAAAATATAAAGAAGGGGCATCCAACCTTGGCAACTTTAAGACCTGTGGAGTTCAACTTCCAGAATTCCCCAGCTAGAATTCCCCAGCCAGCCATGGATAATTGAAAGTGTTAAAATTGATAAAAATTGGACACCCTGATATAAAATGTAAAACATGCATATTTAAAAGAAAGACAATTAAATGTATTAAGTCTATATGCCAATCAAGTGCCTCTGGCTGGCTTATATGAGTAACTGTAGCTTCTACTGTTGTACTAGGAAAATATCAGAATTCTCTTTTGGACTGATTGATAGGCAAGTTCCCAAGCATTTAACCAACTTTAATTAGATTACATGTATGATTAAAATTGTAATGTGGTCTGCTTAGCCTTGTATTAGCATATTGTCTTCGTTTATAAGTAAACCATGATTAAATTAAACTTGTTTATCATGCTGCATGAATCATTTTTTTCTTTAGGACCCCTAGAATAATGCTTTACAAATTTGTTGCTTTTTCTTTTTCAAGGAGCTGGCAACGAATTACCACTCTTCAAGTTTTTATCATTTGATGACGGTAAGGATTTTCTGTGGTTGAGTGCTATTTTAACATTTCTGAAACAAGACAACATTGAAATTGTTTAAGTATATTGTTCCATCAGTAGAAAAAAAAATCTATTTACATTTTAAAGTAAGAATTTTATCTTTAAAATGGCCTTTTAAGTTTTTGACAGAAAGGGCTCTCTAAGCAGAACTTCATATAAATCTTTTCAAAAGCTGGAGCTCATTGCAACTGATTTATGAATAAAGAATTTCAGCCTATGTAATTAGGGCAGTTGCTTAGAGAATCAAAACACCCTTGTTTCAATCTGTTGGGTAATTTTAAAACTACTTTTGCATTATTATTCTTTTAAGTTTGTTGGTGATCAGATGATACACATATTTTAATGAGGCCTTTGCTTGAGAAAAATGAGCTCGCTCTGGAAGGGTTAACTATCTTTTGATGATCATGCAGATCAGTCTTTGGATCAGAAAAGATGCTAAAACTGCTTTATTGTCTCTACATCAGAGGTGGCTTGCTTTCGGTTTGGCCCAGATTGGGCGAACCAGTAGTGGTGGCGGTGGGAGGCTCCACCCATCCACCCAGATACTTCTGCGCATACGCAGAAGCATTGCACACATGTGAAGACAGATAGTAAAAAAAAAATGGAAACACACCACTGCTCTACATACTACGATTTGTAAATTAAAATAGTTTTGTAATACAAAATGCTGGGACTCTAGGTATCAGATTCCACTGTTTTCAGAAATTTCATTGAAGAGGCCAGTAGTGATCTGCATATTGAATTCCATGCCTGTTAAACTAAACACAGAAGTAGCTAGCAATAATGCCTGTGCATGTTGTCTTGCTTTGATCAAAAGAAATCCCTCTTCAGGATGCCAAGTGGAGCCAATTTGACTGTTCTGGTGCCAATGAAAGAAGCTGTCTCTAATTTCAGCAAGGGTAGAAATTCATTCTGGCTGGAGTCCAATATGCTACCATCTCTTATCAGGTACTGTTGTCCATGCTTGTCAGAATCAAAATTGGTATAAATAAGTAAACCTAAGTTTTCTCTTGATTAGTGAAATCTACTCAGGTCTGATTTGTGCTAGAGGCCAGGTTTGGCATATGATGGGGTTGCTTCAAATGTTTTATAATGGGCTGTGCAGCATAGTTTTCAGTACATTCACCTAGGTTTTTGAGTATCAGTTTTTTTCAGCTTCCAAGAATGTGTGTTCAATGATGGCTAAAATACATACTTTAGTGGGGTGCCTGTGATGATCTAAAGAGGTAGGTAAGCTTAGTAGAATTAGGCATTTTTGCAATTTGAAACACTTGCCTTTCCAGAGAAGACAATGCAAGAGGATGGATTTTTCCAATATGAAGTAGTTTCCTTTCACGTGAATACAAAATTCTACATTTCACCTAGCAAAATGTGATTTCATCTATCAGACATCCTTATTCATAATTATGCATAACATTTTTCTTGACCCAGATGTGTATTCCCATATGCATCCCATCTATATCTTTTTAAAAAAGAAATATGGTCATATACTTATCAATGCATAGGAATGCAAACATACATATCAATGCATAAGAATATCCAGTTTAACTTCCTTATCTTTAGAATGTCCTCTAAAATTTTCTGATTGGACATTACTAAATGTCCATACTGAAGAAAGGTTGTGAGATCAAGTTGATTTGAAGGCAGAAAGAAAATGTATTTCTCCTTTAGCGAGAACGTTATTTTTTTAAAAAATGAAAACTATTCCCAAAAATAAATTATACACAGCACGACTATTAGCAGGCATTGATACCATGTGCTAATATATAAATTCTAAATTTTGGACTAATCTCACACCAACAAGGCTGCCTGCAAAGTGTGGTTAAGAAAGGCAAAGTTGATCAAAGCTTTGCCTAATTTTGTGAGTAAAAAAAAACCCTTTAAGATAGTTTTGATCACACTATCAGAGCAAAATGTCTCCAAGGGAAAACAAAGGAAGTCCAGTTGCCTTTTGAAAAACATCTTTGATTGCTTTTGGTTATCTTTGAGACAACCATGTCCTGGATGACTGAGAAACTCCATAGATAGGATGGCTGATAAATTGTCCTTTTGATAGACTCTCCTGACACATTTGAAAGATGCCATGCTTTTTTTCCTAAGTGAAGATGTTCTCTTGGCTTTAACCAGCCGATTGTAGTTTTGTTAATATTTTTTTCCTACCGTAGGTCTCATATCCTCCAGGGTTCCTTCACAATTGAGCAACTCAAGACATATGTTGGCCAAGAACTCCCCACTCTCAATCCAGACGTCAAGTGGGAAATAAAGAGCAATAATAAGGTAAGCTTGTAGGCTAAACACATTATTTCCAATAGCAAAATTAGAGATATATTATTGAAATGTGCTGACACCACTTTTAAACTAAAGAAATTGTGCCCCAGGGAATGTAGAACCAATGGAAATCTGCAGGCTCATGTTTTTTATTTGAGAAATGTTAATCATACCGTGTGTACAAAGACCTGTAGTGACCCTCAAGATTAAAATGGAACATTTTGATAAACCTTTCCCATCCTGTTGTTCTCCAGATGGGCTAGAATGCATAGCCCATAATTAGAGCCACTGCAGCTTGACAAAGTCAAAAGATGGCAAATTAGAAAAGATATATTCAATCCTAAGAAGTGATCCTACATTAAGGTTTCCCAGTCAGCCCTGTACCCCAATTAGAGCACAAAAGTGTTTTGATGTAAATGTAATAGGAATGGTTATACTTTAATTTTAATGGGACTAATTTGAAGGACCATCTTTTCCTGACCACATCTACTTGACCCACCAGAGTGGAAGGGCAGAGAATGCCAAAGTCTCCTTCCCTAAGAAGGTCCATCTAGGGCAGCGGTGTCATTTTTGCAGACTGCGGGCCAAATGCATCATGTGCTGGCCACGCCCACCCCCAGTTTAGCGAAGGGGGGGAGTCACATGATGCTTTAACAGCTACGGACAGGAAAGCACTACAGAGAGTGATCAATTTGGCACAAGAAATCATTGGTTGCCCTCTGACACCACTGGATGACATTGCCAGATCTCGCTGCTTTAGCAGAGTAAGGAAGATACTCAGAGATGATTCACACACTGGTCAGTGTCTCTTTGCACTTCTACCATCAGGCAGAAGACATCAAAGTATAGACAGCCGAACAAACAGGTTTAAAGATAGTTCTGTCCGTGAAACTTTTAAATACAACCACAATCACTCCATGCACAGGCCAGTTTTTCTTCTTTTTCTTTCTTTTTTCATTTCTGTTATAATTTTGCACCAGTGAGGTTAAAACCAATTTCATTGTATTTAAGTACAGTGACAATAAAGATTATACTTATACTTATACTTATGTGACGGCAATATGACACTGCGAGTTTGATCTAGGGGGACTAAGAAGAGCCTTTTTCATGATAGTTCTTTCCCTATGGAACATCATCCCATCAGAGATAACTTTGTCTTGAACTTTGACAATCTTTTGCAAGGCCTGAAAGACCTGGTGTTGCCAATGAGCTCAACCCATCCAGAGTGGCTGGAGCCCATCAAATGGCTTGTTTAATTGTTATCACTTGGGGAGGGGGATGTTTTATTATTTTTCTATTGATTTTACAATGTTGTAAGCTGCTCAGAGCGAGTGAGTTGGATGGCCATATAAATTTTCCTAAATAAAAAATAGTAATAATTCAGAATTAATATCTGCAAATATTTGATTTTCAGGAAATAACTATTCAGAATGCCAGCATTATGTGGGACCTTCCTGTTATTAACGGCAGTATTTATCTCATCAATAAGGTAGGTTGATTAGATTGACCTGTTTTTTTTTTGTTGTTCGGGGGGGGGGGTAGCGGGATTTATGAGATATGAGTTAAGCATATCTCATTTATTTGTCTTCCACTAAACAGAAACAACAATGTCATCAAAGTATTTAGAAGAATCTCCTCTCAATAGCACCCTATTTATGCTATTATTTATAGCAATAGCAATAGCAGTTAGACTTATATACCGCTTCATAGGGCTTTCAGCCCTCTCTAAGCGGTTTACAGAGTTAGCATATCACCCCCACAGTCTGGGTCCTCATTTCACCCACCTCGGAAGGATGGAAGGCTGAGTCAACCTTGAGCCGGTGAGATTTGAACCGCTGAACTGCAGATAACAGTCAGCTGAAGTGGCCTGCAGTACTGCACCCTAACCACTGTGCCACCTCGGTTCTTATATTTATAACTATGAGATGAAAAAGTCAGGTAATTGGTCATCCTCTTTTCACTTTTCTTTTGATCAGGTTCTGGTACCAATATTTGTCAAGCTCCCACCTGGTCTGCAGGAGCAGCTTAACTCTGTGCCCTCTTTCTGGAGGTTCAAAGAGCTATTGGAGGTAAAGTCCTCAGCAGAAAGACCATCATCTTCATCATCATTTTAGGCATTGTCTATCCATTGGCAGACGAAGGCCTTTTCCGCATGTTTCCAACCAATGCAGTTCTGAGTTTTCTTCTGCCAGTTGGAGCTGCAATACTTGCTGATGTTCATGATCCAACTTGTTTTAGGTCTCTTGTGGACCTTTTGTGCTTTTTGTCAAGTGTGATCCATTCTGTGACTGCATTGCTCTACATGTCATCAGTTCTTCTTGTTATGTGACAAGCTTATTTCTTCTTTCAATTATTTTATTCTCTTGTTTATATCGTATGCAGGTCTTTCTATCTTGTCTTGTAATGCCAAACATGGATCATTCCATGGCTCTTTATCTTACAGCCGAAAGATATTGCCCCATATCTCTTAAATAATTCTTTTACAATGGGCTAGAGCAGGGGTGTCAAACTCACGTCATCATGGTGGCATCATGTGACGTATTGGGACTCCCCCCCCCTTTGCTAAACTGGGCATGGACATGGCCAGACATCACACATCTGGCCCATGGGTCAGGAGTTTAACAGCCCTGGGCTAAAGGGAGATCATCTTAATAGGTGATATAATAGAAGACAAAAACTAAGTTTATATATTGATTCACACACTGTAATAGCTGGGTGCGAAGGATTCAGCCCCAAATCAAACTGTCAGGCAAGCCTCCATCAGTAACCAAGAAAGAAAACTCTCAATTCCATTGTTCGTGGAAATTAAGAGACTTTTACTAGTTATGAAAAGATAGCAGCGAAAAAAAGCAAGATCTGAGCCAAAAAGGCGTGAACAAATACATATCAAATGATTACCCAGTCCCCTCCCTCCAACGACCCCACCCCAGTGTCCAATCTGCAACTCCCTAAGGTGTCATGTGGGTTGCATCTTCAAAAGGCATCATCAGGTTGGTATGCGAGATGGTTGGCCTTGACCAGACTCAAACACCGGCCACCAGCATGCGCAGAAGATGGTAAAAACAAAACTCCCTTTTCCAAATCTCCTCCAGTACCATATAATTCCCATCCCAAATACCATGCCCCCCACCCTCCCCGTTTCTATGGCAGCTGATAGTAAGCAAGCGAAGCAGAGGCTGACACAAACAATTAGAGAAATTAAATCATTTATTATTAATTTTATATTTTTGGATAGCTCATCTGGCTATCCAAAATAGCTTACTATCCAAAATAGCTTGCTATTCAAAGCAACCAAAGGTTTGTTGCTGATACAAACACACAGTGGATTTTTTTCAGTCTGAATTCTTAATATTAATTTTTCGTTGTTGCTGTTTTCTAGGTGTGGAATTGGCAAACTTTTATTTATTTGTTTGTTTGTTTGTTTGTTTAATTTGTTGAACATGTATAAGTATAAACATGGACATGAACAAGGAATAAGTACAAGTAAATGGGGACAGTACAACAGGAACAGTAGGCACGATGATGTGCTTAGGGATGCCTCCTTCGCTTATGCATACCCGCTTTATTAAAAACAATCTTAACATGTTTTTTTTTAGCTATCAACTGCAGTCCTCATTAAGTTAATTGGTTTGCTGATTGTGTTTTTTTAAACTTTCAGAGATATCAGTTGGTGAACAAAATCGAGTCATCAGCAAAATATACTATTTTTGTCCCAGGGAATAATTCAATTGAGACATATTGCCAAGCATCAAATATTACACAACTGGTAAGAGTTTACTTCTTTAAAGAAATAATCTTAATGGCACGCATGTAGAGGTAAGCTCCCCTAACTCAATGAGACTTAATTTTTCATTCAATGTGTACATGATTGCACAGTTCTTTGTTTATTTGTGGGAAACAACATATCAATAAATAAGAATTTGGATTCTATCTTGAGATAACACATTTGGAATTAACTGTTGTTGGCTGCTTCATGCACTACAAAGCTCCTAGAGGAGGGTATTTAATTAATTTTAAATTAATTAAAATTAATTATTATTACATATAATAGCCAACAACTGTTGTGTTCCCAAGAAGACTCAAATAAGAGACTGACAGTCAATTCACAGGTTAACTCTGAATTGCCATATGCACAGAAATGCAAGAAACTCTGATATATCTCCAGTTGCTTTCTACTGAAAAATGAGATATGGTTGTTGTAATTATATAATGTAAACATAATTGAAAATCTCTGTTAATTTAATAATATAACTATAAATGTATTCATTTATAGTTATATTATTAAATTAACAGAGATTTTCAATTATCACCATCATTTAATAAAATATAGCTCTTATATATCGGTTAAGGACTTGGTTTAAGATTGGTGTCCTTTGGGTATCAGTATGTTCTAGGTATAACGATGAAACTAAATTAGCATTTCTACTTCTTAATTTCCCTGAGTGGCTTTGGCAATGTGCTGAACTTTTTTCTAGATTCTAGAACTCTTCATATAAGAATGTTGTTATTTCTGAGGCTTGCAATGGCAATATTTTTCTTCCGCTAATCAAGATGAACTTGATATGGTTGAGTATGGCAAAGCAACACCCTTGTTAAAGGCCAATCTGCAGTTCAGTCATTTCAGTAAAGAAAATGATTCTTCTGAAGATTGTGACCAAGATATTTGGACGGATAAATTGTAGAAGAATGGCTTATTACTATGCATCTTCTCTTTAAAGTTTCTATTCCGCTTGCTGTTACCTTGTTGATTCTAATACTTGTTTTTGAATATTGGGTTTTTTTTGTGGATTCCAGGATAACGACACCATGCAGTATCATGTTGTAATTGGGGATAAGCTGTTTTTGAAAGACCTGAAGAATGGAGTGCACAGAAGCACAATGTTAGGATTTTCCAATTGGCTCATGTTTTCTAACAGACTCAATAAGGTGAGAATGCGCTACAAGTTACACTTCACTTCTACAGTGTGTGGTTTAACAAGGAACATCTAAAATATCAAATATTAACTATACTTTTCAAATAGTAAATTTGGGTGCATATTATGGCTGCAATCCTAAAATGTTTTATGTATTTGTTTTAAATATTTTATTTACTGTATATATGAAACTTATCCAATTACCTCTGTAACATAAATTGAAAGATCCCAGAGTTTTGTTTTGTAAATTGGCATACACAGATTAAAAACCAACAGTTAAGTTCATTGGTTTTGATTGGGCTTCACTGAGAATGCTATGTGGGCTGAGGAACATTTTATAATGCTCTCTGGATAATTATGCTTTGAGCCATACTTCATTTTGCATCCCCCTTTTTAAATTGCAGACATATGTAAACAGAATTCTTTTGGATGGTCCATTTGTTGAAACAAGAAATGGAATGTTGATTGGGGTTTCTCAAGTTCTACCGATTCACAAAAACCGTTGCAGTACTAATACCACCACTATACAAAAGGTAAGGATTAGAGACTGTCTTTCTTCATTATGAGTACTAGTTGTTTTCTACTATTTTATATGACACGTATGGATACACTGATTGTCTCAGCCCTCCACCCAATATATGCACACCCTATTTCTACTTAAGATTTGAAATCTTACAACTTTCAGGAACAACTAAGCTGGCATCAGTAGGTTTCTTCAACAGCATTTGATATCATTCTATCTATCTATCTATCTATCTATCTATCTATCTATCTATCTATCTATCTATCTATCTATCTATCTATCTATCTATCTATCTATCTATCTATCAATCAAACTTCTTAACCAGCCATCTCCCTCACAAAAGGACTCTAGATCATGCACAAATTACTCAATACAATACAACATTAAAACCTGAATAATTAAAAATTAAAAATGTATACATGACCCTAGTGAGGATTTTATCAATATGACAAAACTTAGTGTTAGCGTTTTGTTTTTACAGCAGCAGTAATCCTAACAAAAACAATCGAATATGGTCATGATTTTATGGACCTAATGCATCCTGGCAGGTTCAGACCCCAAATATAGATTTTAAAACCTCAATAAAGAGTGATTGGTTTATTAAGATTAAAAAAGGTCTATGACATTGAAATGAATAAATCTTGATGTGGGAATAACAACAGGTTCAGATCAGGGGTGGATTGCTGCCGGCGTTACTTTGCTCGTGCATGCACCCACCGTGCGTTGTTTGCACATGCGCAGTTGGCTGTAAATTGTTCTGCACATGCGCAGAACACTATAAAATGACCAAAAAACATGCCGGCAACAGCATGGGCAACCCAGTCCCTACCAGTTCAGTGATCCAGTCCCAATTGCCACTACCAGTTCTCCCAAACCTGTAGCAACCCATCTCTAGTTCAGATAAGGATGGAGAGCCAACCTGGTGTAGTGGTTAAAATGAAACCAGAAATGTGTGTGTCCTAAAGCCAACTTGGGCTTCGTAGCCACTGAATGACTTTGAGCCAAGCACTTTCTCTCTCAGCCCAACCCACTGTTGTTGTGGGGAAAATAGAAGGAGGAAAGAATATTATGCTGTCTTGAGTTACTTATAAAGTAATAACGGCAGGATAAAAAGCTAATAAATAATTATATTGACAATGCTAATATTTCTGCTACCACAAAATATGAAAAATAATAACCAGATAGTGATTAATGTGGGCTTTTGTTGTGTTGTGATTTGTTACCCCTCTGCAGTTGATGCTAATATTTTTCCATGCTCTGAAATGTCTATTAATTATCCTTTTTCTCCTGTATTCCAGTCAAGATGTGCTAAATGCAATAAAAAGATCAAGTGCCCAACAGGATCAGTGCTTGCAGTAAGTATTGCTTTATTACATTTGATACTTTTTTTTTCCTGAAGTGTGTCACCTAAAAGCTTTGCAGAAAAAGCAGCCCTTATGCAGAATTTTGGAGTTAATGATGTTTATTGTGGGAAGGTACAAAAAAGTTAAAATAATGTATGATAAAGTAAATGTTGACTTCAACCATCATTTTGTCACATGTGCTATTTTGAGAGTCTGGAATAAATATAGAACAAGACTTTCCACGAAGGTGCCTCTTTGGGTTTCCCCACAGGAAGCTTTTTAAAGAAAAGAAATAGTGACAAGGCTAAACTGGTGGACTTATGGTAAAATAATATCTTTTAACTTGAATGAATCCTACTCTCAAATCTAAGGAGGAGCTAGAATCAGAAGGCCATGTCTGTCATTAGTTTACATATCTTCAATTGAAAGAAAGATTTAAATTAAATGAACTGGATACTTTATTGTGTGGTAGTCAGGGATGGGTTGCTCCTGGTTTGGCCCAGTTCAGCTGAACCGGTAGTGGAATTCAGAACTGGGTCGCAGAACTGGCAGCAACACAGGCCTGCCCTGCCCCCCGAACCGGTTCCCTCATGCCTTATTCTACTGCACCAAAAGGAGTTGGAAGTCAATGGCTTTTCTTTCTTTTTCCCCTTCCTTTCCCCCACTATTCATTTCCCCTTTCCCTTTCCTAACTTCCCCTACTACCGTATTTTTCAGAGTATAAGACGCACCTCTTTTCCTCAAAAAAGAGGCTAAAAATCTGGGTGCGTCTTATACATTGAATACAGCATTTTTTGCCTCCCGAAGCTCCTCCCTTTCACCAAAATGCCCATGCATACCCTTATGAAGGCTTCCAGAGAGCTCCTGGGGGCTGGGGAGGGCAGAAATGAACAAAAAAGGGGCCGTTTTTTGCCCCCCCCAGCAGCAATCTATAAGCCTTCATAAGGCTATGCATGCAATTTGCAGACAAAAAAACGGGCCATTTTTTACTCATTTTTGCCACCACCTCCTGCCCTCCAGGAGCACTCTGCAAGCCCCCACAAGGCTATTCATGCCTTTTATTTGGAAAAAAGGGCCCGTTTTTGCAAAAAACAGGCTGTTTGGGGGAAGTTTGCAGAGTGCAAAAACTTTTTTTTTCCTTTTGGAAAGCTCTTTAACTGATTGATGAGAATTAAATTGATCAAGTGCTGTGCCAGCAGAAACATCTACCTATCTACTGTATTTCTCTCTATCTCTATTTCTCTCTCTCTATCCCTCTACCTACCTGCAAACACTCTCTCTCTTCCTCCCTCCCTACTATATTTCTCTCTCTCTCCCTCCCTCCCGCCCTCCCTTTATCTACCTACCTACCTAACTGCTCTCTCCCTTCCTCTCTACCTATCTACTGTATTTTTCTCTCCCCTTCTATTTCTCTCTTTATCCCTCTACTACCTACCTTCTCTCTCTCTCTTCTATCCCTTTATCTACCTAGCTAGCTAACGACTCTCTCTCTCTCCCTACTTACCTACTGTATTTCTCTCTCTTTCTCTTCCTCTCTATCCCACTATCTACCTACCTACTTTAAAAAAAAATCCCTCTTCAAAACTTTGGTGTGTCTTATACTCCAGTGCATCTTATACTCCGAAAAATAAGGTATTTATTTTTGTATTCTCTTTGTATGCTATATTGTATACAATATAGTTTACAATATAGAATTTAAAAAGAAAGAATTAAAATAAAAGTTCTTTCTTCATCATGCCTGAGATATTATATGTTTGGAATATACTGTATATCTGCTTAACTTTTTTACATTCCCCCCCCCCCTTTTAACCAACAGCAAAATCCAGGCCAAGGGAACCTTCCTCACTGTGTATTTAAATCTGGAGGCATGAAATTAGTTGGATGCTACTTTACCTGCATCAAAGTTTCCCTAGTAAGTCATCTCTATTGATTAGATATCCATACATCTGTTTCTCACTCATAATCTGAGCAAATACATAACTGACTACCCTACTGATGCATATATATATGTGTGTGTGTATATTGATATTACTGGTGCCATATCAGAAATGATAAGGAAGAAGATACTATTATGATACCATTTCAAACCCTAAGCAATATAAACTTTTGAACATGACATTAATTTATTTGAAGATTTTATGTGGCCATCTAATCAATCAATCGGAATAGAGCTGGAAGGGACCTTGGAGGTCTTCTAGTCCAGCTCCCAGCTCAAGCAGGAGACCCCATACCATTTCAGGCAGGTGGCTGTCCAGTCTTTCCTTAAAGACCTCCAGTGATGAAGCACGTACAACTTCTGAAGGCAAACGGCTCCACTAGTTACCTGTTAGGAAGTTTCTCCTTGATTTCAAGTTACTTCTCCTTGAATAGCTTCCATCCATTGTTTCTTGTCTTGTCTTCTGGTGCTTTAGACAATAAGCTGATCCTGTCTTCTTTGTGCAGCCCCTCAAATATTGGAACACTACTATCAAAGTCCTTCTTTTCACTAGACAGGTCATACCCAATTCCTGCAACCATTCGTCGGATATTTTAGTCTCCAGGCCCTTAATCAGTTAAACTTCTTTTTTCTTTTCCAAAGTCTCAACATCTTTTTTGTAATGTGGTGACCAAAAACCAGATGCAGTATTCCAGATCTGGTCTTCCTAAGGATTTTTAAAGCAATACTAATACTTGATGTGATTGTGATTCTATGCCTCTGGTCAACTCAAAGAATCAAAATAAAGAGACACTCAGCAGTAATCCTTACTTTTTGTACAAAATCTCTATTTTTTCTTCCTGCTCTGACTATCAATATGTCTGTTTTCTGAGGTCTCTGTCTGCTGTCCAGGCTACTACGGTGTGATGTGTGAGATGTGTCCTGGGAAAGCAGGCAACTGGTGCTCCGGCAATGGGGTGTGTCAAGATGGCATTGAAGGCAATGGAGATTGCCAGTGCCGAGAAGGTTTCCATGGCACAGCCTGTGAAATGTGTCAGGCCGGAAGATATGGACCCAAGTGCCAATCAGGTGATGATTATTCATCCTTATTGTGGCATCTGCACCTGATTTTCTTACTTGGGTGACTTAATTCTTTCAAAATACTGTCCAGGTGGTCCTCGACTTATGACCAAAAATTGAGCCCAAAATTGATGTTGCTAAGCAAGACATTTGTTGAGTTTTGCCTCATTTTACGACCTTTCTTGCCACAGTTGTTAAATGAACCATTGCAGTTAGTTAAGTTAGTAGCACGGTTGTTAAGTGAATCTGGCTTCCCCATTGACTTTGCTTGTCAGGGATCACCAAAGGGGAATCACATGATCCTGTGATGATGCAGCCATTATAAATCCATACCAATTGCCCAGCATCCAAATTTTGACCATGGGGATGCTGCAACAGTCATCAAGTGTGAAAATGGTCCTAAATCACTTTTTTCAGTGCCGTTGTAACTTCAAACAGTCCCTCAATGAATGGTTCGGAGAGTCCTTGACTTGAGACAGCAATTGGGACCAAAATTTCCATTGATAAGCAACTGAGTCATGACAAATTTTTACGACTTTTTTTCCCATGGTGCTTAAGGAAATCACTGCAATTGCTAAATGAATCAGACAGTTGTTAAGCAAATCCAGCTTCCCCCAATGACTTTGCTTGTTGCAAGCCGGCTGAAAAGTTGACAGAAGGCAGTCACGTTTCTCTGTCTCTCTCTGTCTCTGTCTCTGTCTCTCTGTCTCTCTGTCTCTGTCTCTTTCTCTCTCTCTCTCTCTCTCTGTGTCTCTGTCTCTCTGTCTGTCTCTCTCTCTGTCTCTCTTTCTGTCTTTCTCTATCTCTGTCTCTCTCTCTGTCTCTCTCTCTCTTTCTCTCTGTGTCTCTGTGTCTCTGTCTCTCTCTCTCTTTCTCTCTGTCTGTCTCTCTGTCACTCTCTCTGTCTCTCTCTCTCTCTGTCTCTCTCTGTCTCTCTCTCTCTTTCTCTCTCTCTCTCTCTCTGTGTCTCTGTCTCTGTCTCTGTCTCTGTTGCTCTCTCTCTCTGTCTCTCTCTCTGTCTCTCTTTCTGTCTCTCTCTCTCTGTGTCTCTGTCTCCGTCTCTCTCTCTGTCTCTCTCTCTCTTTCTCTCTGTGTCTCTGTGTCTCTGTCTCTGTCTCTCTCTCTCTTTCTCTCTGTCTGTCTCTCTCTGTCTCTCTCTCTCTCTGTCTGTCTCTCTCTGTCTCTCTTTCTGTCTCTCTCTCTGTCTTTCTCTGTCTCTGTCTCTCTCTCTCTGTCGCTCTCTCTCTCTCTGTGTGTGTTTCTGTCTCTGTCTCTCTCTGTGTGTCTCTCTGTCTCTCTCTCTTTGTCTCTCTCTCTCTTTGTCTCTCTGTCTCTCTCTCTGTCTCTGTCTCTCTCTCTGTGTGTCTCTTTCTCTCTTTGTCTCTCTCTCTGTCTCTCTCTCTGTCTCTCTCTCTGTCTTTCTCTGTCTCTGTCTCTCTCTCTCACACACACACACACACACATACACACACACACGAGATACTGCAAGTACAGTAAATACATGCCAATTGCCAAGTGCTTGAATTTTAATCACACGACTACGGGGATGCTACAACTTTTGCAAGTGCAAGGACCAGTTTTATGTCACTTTTTCAGTGCTTTTGTAGCTTCCAGCAGTCTCCAAACAATGATTGTAAGTCAAGGACCACCTGTACAACTAATTAGGAAAAACTGTTTGTTTGTTCTTTTCATTTTTATGATCAAACTTCTATACCGCCTATGCCATCTCTGGTTGGAATATCGGAATAGCATCTGTGCTACTGAATAGGAGAAGCGTTTGGTCTAAAACAGTGACACTCACAAAAAGACTTGCATGCAGTCTCCAGGGTTTTCTGAAACTTGATGCCAACCTTCGATTTTTAATGTGGCCTAAAGAAGTCCTCAAACAGATGGCCAAACAATTATCCTATTTAATTTTACCTAAATGGAGATGTCCTGGATTCATCCACTGCTTTAGACTAGGGCCACCTGCAAGACACTCAAACTTGTGTTATTCTAACACTAGATACATTGTAAACTCCTAAAACGTCATTCTACAAATATTGGATTCATTTCTCAAATACTTCCACTCACATTTCATTTCTAGGATCCTGTGCAGTTATTGATAGTGGTAAAGCAGGGGTGAGTTCCGGCAGGCACTACTGCTAGTTTGTTCGTGTGCACGCTGTGCGTGCGTGATTTATGGGTACTGTGCGCACAGGCACAGTGCAATTAAAATTGTTCTGCACATGCGCAGAACTGAAAAATAAGATGGCGGCCTCTGGCGCCACCCAGGGAATCAGTTCGGGGGAGTGGCAGGCCTGAGTTGCTGCCGGTTCCAGCGACCCAGGCTGCCAAACCATTACTGGCTTGGCCAAACCGGTCTGAACTGGTAGGAACCAACCACTGTGGTAAAGGCTGCATATAATTATAATTAATTTTCCGTTGGCCATGATGGTGCAGAAAAACCAGCATAGGTAACTTTGGATGTATTAATTTGTTTCTGACAAAGACTTATGTTTCTTCTTAGAGTGCAATTGCAATAAAGGACAGTGCAACGATGGGTTGTTAGGTGATGGAAGGTGCACATGCAACGCGGGATTTAAAGGAGTTAATTGTGACCAAGGTAAGTTGGGAACCAAGTTGTATCATTCCAGATTTAAACCTATTGTATCTTTTTAAAAATCAAATTTAAAAGAAATGAAAAAGGGCTACATTCAAAATCTCAGAACTGGAGTTTTGTTGTACTACTAATGTATCCCTTTTCTTTTCCTGTGGTCAAATCTGCAGAAGGTGCCTGGTTCTCAGGGCAAATCAATGGGATGAATACAAATATATTGCAAACATAAGGGATAATAAATAATCACAACTACTATTGCTATTGATAAAGGAAAACCATAAAAAAATAAAATGTGTACAATATTTTGGACATTTAATCAATTAATGAGGTAGTTTATAAACAATTCCTGCTTTAATTAGGTTCATCAAGCAGAATGAAAAAAATAACAATACCATCAATAAGTAGTGTTACATACTCCAGAGCTCAAACTTTGGGGTCAGTGGGCACCTTTTAAATGCAAGAATATGCAATGAGCTTTCTCACCAAAAAGTGTCCATGATATACTGTAACCAGGGGTAGGCTGCTGGGGGCTTGCAGGGGTTCAGGAGAACCTCTAGCTAAGATTCTGTGCAGTTCAGAGAGCCCCCAAATACCACTCCTGGTTGGCCCTGCCCCTCCAGCCCCTCCCAGGAGTCCCCATGTGGCCCATTTTGGATGCAGGTAAGTGCAGGACGCATGCGGAGGCTTGGGGAGGGTGAAAAACGGGCCTACCAGAAGTTCAGGAAAGCTGGAAATGGGCCTGTTTCCAGCCTCCAGAGGGCCTCTGGAGTCTGGGAAGGCCTTTTTTACCCTCCTGGAGGCTCGAGTAAAGCTTCCGGAACCCAGGGAAAGCAAAAACGGCTGCCATGCTGTGATGCCGGAGGCCGACTAGGCCACATCCACCATGGGCACGCCTACCTAGCAACTGGGTAGAGAATCCCTTGCTAAAAAAATTTAAGCCCACCTCTGAGTGTAACCAATCATAAAACACCCATATATCAGAAGGCAAAAAAGCAAACAAACAATTGGATAGCAACCACCTGCCTTTTATTTTCTAAGCCCTATCTTAGAGCCAGAGTCTTTGCTGAAAGTAGGGATTGATTTGAGAATAGTATTGCATTCACAAGGTTCTAAAATTCTATTCGTTGCCTTAACGTTAAACAATTTTTTTTAAAAAAATTAAGAGCTTAGAATCTAGGCCAATGTACTGTAACAGCATTTGGGAAACTCCACTGGTCTACCCGCCATAAACATTCCACATTGAGCTGTGAAGATACAGAACTGATCCTGGTTGGGCCCTCTGAATTTTTCTGATAAGCCAAAGTAAGAATGCAGGAGCATTGGCTGAGCTTCATGTTGCTGTGCTGCTGCAGTTTAAGGCAAACTCTGTTGCAGCTGTTGTGTTAGTTGTAGCATGGCATTCTGTAAATTGGCTACTGGTACACCCTCTTGCTGCTCATTTGCAGCAATGCTCTAGCTAGATGCTTGGCAGATAGAGATGTCCCAGTGAATTGAAGGCAGTCTTAAAACTACAGGTGGGATTTTTCTGCCTCTCTTAGAAAGAGAGTAGAAGTCTTCCAAGACTTCCTCAAGACTTTGAGGAAATCCAAATAAAAAGTGTACCATGAGTAAGGTACATGTAAAGGTTTTCCTGACAGTTGTGTCTGACTCTAGGCCACGCTGCTCATCTCTGTTTCTTGGCATTGTCAGAAGACAATTTCCATGGCCGTGTGGCCAGCATGGCTATATGCCAAAGGCACATGGTATGCTGTTATCTTCCTACTAAAGTGGTATCTATTTATCTATTTGCAATTGTGTGTTTTTGAACTTTTAGGTGGCAGGAGCTAAAGCAAGTAACAGAAGCTCACCCCATTGTGCGGAGCTCAAGTCTCAAACTGAGCTGTCAGCTCTCCAGCTGACACCAGCTGATTCCAATAATACTTTCGTATTGTAAGGTTATATTAACAGAATCTTGTGAGAATTTTGCCCTTCCCTTCCCTTTATTCTCCAGGAAACTAGGCAGGGTCCTTTCTGAAATGCTTTCCAGATCACCTCTGCTTCTGAAGCTCAGGATATCTTTTATAAGCTAGTTGTCCAGCCTACAGCTCTTTCTTATGCTTCCCAAGATCATTCCCACATTACAAAGTACATGACTATTTTAGAGAATGATTTTTGCATGGGTATTGGACAATATTCTAACAAAATGTTCTCTTGCAGAGATTGAAACTGATTTCTGCAATGGTACATGTGATGTGAATGCAAAGTAAGTACAATTATAGGGCACAATTAAATACCTATTTGAAATTATGTGATTGTTTTCAGTAACAACTCCCATAGGGATTTTTTCCCTCTTTTTCTCCACAGGGTTGTTGTGATAAGAGGAGGAGAGAAGAGCATCATCTATGTTTATCACCTTGAGTTACTTGTATATTAATATAGATGGGATAAAAATCTAATCAATAAATTAAATAGTATTTCTATGAAGCTGAGTTGTTAGTTAAACCTCTCTATTATACATTGCTTAATTCCTTAAAAGTGATCTGGTGATTATTAAATTCTCTAATGTACACATTATTTACAAATAAAACCTGTGAAGGTATAGATTCTATTCATCAAGATCTTCCTTAATTTAAATATAAATGTCTCACAAACTACATCTTTCCATTCTGAACAAGAGTAGGCAAGAGTAGACAAGACATTTCCCATGATTTATTAATTTTCTTATCCAAATAAGTAAGATGAATATTTTCACTGATAGATATTAATGGGCCTATTAATAACTACAACTAATTCCTGCTTCAGAATGATTTACTTTGTAATTGTTTTCAATAGCAATCTTCATTTATTTTCAAGGTGCAAAAATTTCACTTTTAGCATATGAAAGAAGCAAATATCAGAAACTTGAGCTTCCTGCAGTGTATCTCTGTTTTGTAACTACACATTTAGACAAATGAGAGAAGGGGAGCAATGTGATCCAGGCAAACAAGCACAACACAATTAACACACAGTATCATAAACATATGTCTAGGAGTTAATATATAATTCTCAATCCCTTTTTATTCTGTTTCAGTTGCATGAATGACTCTACTACTTCTCAACCCACCTGCTCCTGTTCTGCTGGTTATTCTGGAAATGGAACCTCTTGTACAGGTATTGCTGGCAAATGCTTTCAATTCATAATTCATGCTTGATAAAATAGCACCACGGGTAAGTGCAGTGGTGGGATTCAATTTTTTTTACTACCGGTTCTGTGGACGTGGCTTTGTGGGCATGGCTTTGTGGCACGGGAAAGATACTGCAAAATCCTCATTCCCTTCCCATCCCATTAACCCAGCGGTTCTCAACCTGTGGGTCGGGACCCCTTTGGGGGTCAAACGACCCTTTCACAGGGGTCACCTAAGACC
Source organism: Thamnophis sirtalis (assembly GCF_051295495.1). Classification (NCBI taxonomy): domain Eukaryota; kingdom Metazoa; phylum Chordata; class Lepidosauria; order Squamata; family Natricidae; genus Thamnophis; species Thamnophis sirtalis. The sequence continues at coordinate 73,893,773 of NW_028261383.1, read as the reverse complement.
ATCATAAAACACATATTTTTGAAAAAATACGGAAAACATAAAATAATTTTATGATTGGAGGTCACCATAACATGAGGAACTGTATTAAAGGGTCGCGGCATTAGGAAGTTGAGAACCACTGCACTAACCTGTTTTCCAGGGCAACAAAAGAAGATCAGCTGGGGACGGGGCCAGTCTATTTGCCAGTCCTCCGAATTATTCAAAATTTCCGCTACCAGTTCTCCAGAACTGGTCAGAACTGACTGAACACCACCTCTGCTACAGTACATAGAGATAGAGCCATAACAGCTAAAAATGACCATATTTTTCACTAACCACATGCACAAGCATTGCTGATATACACATGTTCATTTCAGCATTACAACAAGTAAAACATAATTCCATATCATTTAAAATGCAGCATTCAATGTTTTTCTATGTGCTATGTTCAGACTTTCAATGGCTAGTGGCTGGGTGAAGAGAAATGAGCATTTTTTGAAGAGAAACGTTTACACTGAAGGATAAACATACGTAATCTTATGAAACTCCTCTTTTGTCTGCATCTGCAGCACGACATAGATTCATGTCCAAGAAAATGGGCCTGAAATCTTTATGTGTATTCTCTGGCAAGTGGGTTGAGGAAGACCACAACTGGGCAAAACAAAGGCTTGAAATCCTTGCCTGTTCTTCCATTCAGGTCAAGTAGCAGACAAAATTCTCCAACCATTTTTCCTGAAATATAATTTCCTATATCCCACATGAACCCTTCTAAAGTAGAATAAAATATGGATTAAAAATATAAAAACAGAGAGGTGGCAAAAGGAACAGTTAGAAGCTTGCTTAAAGGGACAGGGAAATGTCATCAGCCTTCAACCACAAAATGTTCCAGTATATGTCCTTATGTCAAAAGCCCAAAACCGCAAGGTTCAGCTAAAGTTCCCTTAGAGACACGTAGTCAGTACCTATGGCCCAAGACAAAAGAAGAAGTTAGACAATATCTACTTATGCGGCTTTTTCCTCAAGGTAACCAATAAGAAATGAGTCAAGTGTTTCCGTGTTACGCTGCCTTTGAGAACATATAAGAATGTGTGCTTCAATAATGAAGGTTGTTCAGAACTTGCAATGCTAGCCATGGGCTAGCTTTCTGAACCTAGCTGCCAAATAAACTCCTCCTGTATCCTGAGAAGTCTAAGCCTGTCATTTTCTGCAACACTTCCTACCATTTTCACTCTAGTTTCACCACACCGTTCCTGTAAATCCAGGATCAGTTTTGCAAGGTCCTGGTGGTTGTAGAAGGACAACACAAACATCCTGATTCATAAACAGGGATATATTGGAGGAAAGCCAAGATTCAAATCACAGTCTGGACAAGGTCCCCAGGTGTTCGCAAATGTACTTGTCATACCTGTGCACAACTGTTTTCTATTTTAGCCCACCCTCTTTTTCTTTGGTAATTCAGAAATAGACCCCTGTGCTGAGGATAATGGCGGCTGTTCTATATATGCCAACTGTACCAAAATAGCACCGGGAAAAAACATCTGCAGTTGCAAAGAAGGTTATTCAGGAGATGGAACTTTATGCAGAGGTAAGCATCATACATGTCTATGGAGATTCTCAGTCATCCAGGTCATGGTTGTCCCAAAGGTGCTTTTTCAAGAGGCAACTGGACTTTCTTGGTTTTTATTAGAAGACGTTTTCACTTCTCATTCAAGAGCTGAAGAAGCTTCTCAGATGAGAAGCGAAATATCTTCAAAGAAAAACTAGAAAGTCCAGTTGCCTCTAGAAAAAGCACTTTTGGGATAAGCATCATACAGTTCAAAGCAGATGAAAGGATGGCTGATTTAGCTTTAAAAGGTTTTTTTTTCTGCCCAAAATCACTTTTGGGCAGAACCACTTTTAAAATGGGATTAATAACTAAATATTGGGATAGACCACTACCCAGATAAATACATTTAAAAGGAGATGAAATATTTAAAGCAGGATAAAAGGAATGGTATTATTTCTCTTGCAGAGTATCTATCTATCTATCTATCTATCTATCTATCTATCTATCTATCTATCTATCTATCTATCTATCTATCTATCTATCTATCTATCTATCTATCATATTTAATTAATTAATTAATTAATTAATTAATTAATTAATTAATTAATTAATTAATTTATAAGCCACCCATCTCAATAAGGTGACTTTGGCCACCTTTTACATCAGTCCAGGCAGTCAGTGCTTTCTTAAAATATACATGTAAATTTCTTTGCTGGCTACTTCACTTTAAGTGAGGCAGATGGCAAAATAATATGGACATGATCACTGAGTAATGGAGAAGAGGATTCTTCACCAGCGATGGTGACAGCTTCTAAGGCTTGCTGTTAGAATGAATGCCATTGTTTGCTCCATATGTAGGTGGGATATACGTACTTTATAACAGGGACGTATGAATGTTCCACTTGGGAAGGTAAAAACTGCTTGAAAGTTTTCTTCCATACTGTCCTTTCATATGATATTTATTTTCCCTAATCAATGATGAATTTTTACGAGGAACATTTGGGGCATTTAGAAAGATCAAAAATGTGTCCTGACTTATCTTTGCTCCTTGCACTTTTATTGCACAAGTTAACAGGCTATTCATTGATTCATATCTTCTTGTTTTGTTAACATAGTCATATTTTACGGTGGAAGTAATTTCATATAGCATGTATTTCTTCTATATGTAGAATTGAATCGGTGCTTAGAAAGCAATGGAGGATGCCACCAAAATGCAACATGTATTAAAACAGGGCCAGGTTTGGTAAGCAAATTTTTATCTTATCCTATTTTGAAATTTACTAATAATGTACTGTGTTTGCCCGAAAATAAGTCAGGGTCTTATTTTCTTTTGATCCCTGAAATAAGCACTTGGCCTTATTTTGGGGGAGGTCTTGTTATTTTTGACGTTCAGGAGGTAGTGAGTGTGGTAACCTCATGGTTGCTGCTGTGTTGCAATATTTTCGGGGAGGGCTTATTTTCGCGAGGCGGCTTATTTTATCACATGCGCTCAAAAGCCTGATTGGGCTTTTTAGGACAGGTCTTATTTTTTGGGAAACATGGTACTTATAATTGTAAAACAACTGAGAGCATATCACTTAATACTGAAATATCCATGCTTGTTTCCTATCTTAGCCCATATAATTGTAATTTTAATTTTCAGTGGAGACCCTCATTTTCTTTAGACCCTTAGCTAAATAAAGTTGTTGAGCAGTGCACTTCATTTCTTTTACTTGGATGAGTTTTTCTGTTTCCTTTTTCTGTAGCACAGGTAAATCTTCCTATTTGCTCAAGCCTTTCCTTATATATATATATATGTTTTTTTTATTTGTGCTGATAAATAAATAAAGGGAGACTAGTATAGATCTATTTCAAGCTATTTAGCTCTCATCAGCTAGCCAGACCCTAAGATCTCTGCCTAGTGTGCCTGGTATGCCATATAGCCCAGGTTCAAATCCCAGTAAGGGTATGGCTAGCTGATGAGAGCTAAATAGCTTGAAATAGATCTATACTAGTCTCCCTTTATTTATTTATCAGCACAAATAAAAAAACACAAATATAACAAAGGCAACAGTAAAAATATTGGGTTTCTGTCATGATGGACTCTTGTGACGAGCCGATTGAGAGATGATGGAAGCAGTTAGCTTCCTCCCATAATTGGGGCTTACCAGGGGTTGTAAAAATCTTATATATATATATATATATATATATATATATATATATATATATATATATATATATATATATATATATATATATATATATATATATATATATATATATAAGCATGCACAAACAATTCATTTTCTTATGCTTCTTCCTTTGTCTATTGCTTTTATGATTTTTGACAATCCCAAGATTGCAGGGATAAATCTCAGAACACTCTGTTATGTTTGGCAGTGAGTTTAATGGGGCTTCTTTATACTGAAGAAGAGGAAAGATTGCATTGTTTGTTCTTAATCACACAGAGTGTTTGCAGAGAGAGACAAAAAAGTCAAGATGGTAGTTTCAAGCTCGTGATTAAAGCCCTGGCCTTTTAAGAAACTGCATCACAAAGTCCCTCCCCCCTACCAAGAGATAATCTCATTACATCCCATTACACATAGTTAGAAACCTCCATGTGGTACCAGGGTTTCAGTTATCGAGTTGGCCTCCCAAAGTATGGTTTGGCTATCTCTGTCTTGCAATCATCAGTATAAATGGTCCCTGATGAGGCAACAGTAGCATTTCCATTATATCCTGTAAGCTGCATATCTTCCTTGTCATCTGCTTCGTTTCCTTGCTTATCATGCATGGAATGATGGATCAAAGTAATTTACGGTCTAACACCATGATGGCGAACCTATGGTATGCGTGCCAGAGGTGGCATGCAGTGCCCTCTCTGATGGCACACAAGCCATCATGCCAGTTCAGCTCTACCATGCATGCGCACACGCCTCCCACCGGCCAGCTGGTCTTTGGGTCCTTGCCGCACATGCACAGAGGGCATGGTGCGTGCAAGAGGGCTGTGTGTGCATGCATGAGTGGTGTACGGGGGGCACACATGCATGCATGGGGGCGGGACACATGGGGGCACACACATATGTGGGGGGGCATATGTGCAGGGGCCGCACACGCATTGCATTTTGGGTGTTCGGGTGCACTTTGGGCACTCAGTCAGGAAAAAGTTAGCCATCGCTGGTCTAACATCTGCAACAACGGCTGGTATTTCCATCCCATGGATGAGGGCAAAGGGAGGTACCATTCATGTGTCCAGGATTGAAAGAGCCCAGTGTAACTATAGGTTCTATGGCTGGTGCTATCAAGCGATGGACAGTCTGGAGGCAGACCTCCTGTAGTCTGTCCTTTACATACTCACTCTGAAGTGTGGCAAGTGTGTCCTCACTGTTCTGCTTCCCCAGTGGGAACATCCAATGGCTTAAAACACACAGGGCTCACTCATTTGCAATGTGACTATTAACTGATTGTGCTCTTGCAACTTTTGGCACAGCAGCTGCAAAGCCTGCACATATAGGACACACTTCCTCTATTTTGCAATAGCAGAAAGAGAGCAGGAAAGTGACAAATATCTGCATCTTTACTGTTGCTGCAGAAGTTGTCTGGCAATTTGTGTCCTCTGTTTGTAGTTCTGAAGGTGAAATATGTGGTGGTGTTTTTTATTTCTCTCAGGTTGCCTGTGCCTGCCTTCCTAGCTTCACTGGTGATGGGATTAATAAGTGTGAATATACTCACCCTTGCTTGGAGGTTTGTTGATGCCTTTTCTTTACAAGATTTCCTGAATGCTAGTTTTTACGTTTTAAAAAAAGCAAACAATACTAACCCCACCAAGAGTTGATAATGGTGTGATTCCACTCATCACAATGGTAATCCAGGTGCAGCATGACATAAACATTAAAAAACTAACTTTTTCTTTAAACAACCAAAATATCAGGAGTTCGCTGAAGTCATCTGGCATTGTTACCCAAATCTTACAAGATTTTGAGTGGCAATCTTGTGATATTTCTGCCATGTGTTTTTTTATATTTTGTTTAATTTTAAGATCATGCAACTACCAGTTTAAAAGATTTATGCATGCCATGGTAACATAGGTATCACATTTCCCAGCCCTGATAGGTAATCCTTAAACGTTTCAGGCAATAAATTTCACAAGGGAGAAAGAAAACCATTTCACTAAATCACACTGTTTTTTGTTTCGATTTGGTTTACTGTGTTAATTCAACCACCATAGTTTATAAACCATAGCTTATAGCTTAATATGATTAGTGGACTGAACTAATTATGTGTTAGTCAATAAACCATTATTACTGATTGATGTAAAGACTTACTAAATTAAGATAATCTAGAAATTGTATGGCTTTCAACTTGGAGGTAATTAATTTCATGATCCCTGATTATGGGGCTTGTTATTAAGCCCAGTAACCTTAGGCACTGTTCCCTCTAAGGTGCGCGCCTGCGCGGCCGCGCACGTTGCAAGAAAACCCCGCGCAGAAGTTTTTATCTGCCGCGCAGAGATTTCTTAAGGAAACGTGTGGAAGTCCTGGCGGCTACAACTGAATCCGGCAGTGCTGTTGCCTGTTGGAGAAGGAGGAGGCGAACTAGCCTGCCACCGCCAGCCCCGCTGCTCTTCCCGCTCCCTTCTCAGTCCCACAGTCCAGCGGTCGCAGCAAAAGCAGCCCTGGGTCTCCGTTGCCACTCCCCGCATTTTCTGGACGGGGTCTCGCAGGAAGGAATCCCCTCTCCAAGGAATCCCCGTCCAGAAAATGCGGGGAGCGGCAGCGGAGCCCCGGGGCTGCTTCTGCTGCGACCGCTGGACTGTGGGGCTGGGAAGGGGGCGGGAAGAGCGGCGGGGCTGGCGGTGGCCGGCGGTGGCAGGCTGGTTTGCCTCCTCCTCCAACAGCACTGCCGGATTTCCGCCTAACGCTGCGGGGGCACCAGCGGGAGCTTTGGCGGCTTCACCTCAGCCCCAGCGCTGGGCAGCAAATGTGTTGGTGCTGTTGGAGGAGGAGGAGGAGGAGGAGGAGGAGGAGGAGGAGGAGGAGGAGGCGGCAGCAGCAATAGCACCTGAGGACAGGACAAGAACCAATGGAAACTTGTCAGGAGACTCAAGCTGGAAATAAGGAGAAATCTGACAGTAAGAACAATTAAAATCAATGGAATCTTAATTCATTTGCTACAGGTTTTCAAAAGACTGGAGGGCCATTTGTCTCAGATGATATAAAGACTCCTGCCTTGGACAAGGGGCTGGACTAGAAGACCTCCAGTATCCCTTCTGATTCTATGATTTTAAAAACCACAAGCTTTTTACAGCTCGCTTGCAACTTTACCAAATTTAATTCAACCATTTCCTTTTGTTATTAAATGGGTATTGCTAGTTCAATGCACATGCACTCCACTTTTAAGATGCTGAAAAAATCCCCATGACCTGCAACAAAATTCATTCTTCTACTCTTATCTTGCCCTAACTTCTGATAGGTTCCTGAAATATAGATCTATAAAATTTAGTGAAAATATCTATTTTAATACAGACTCGTAAAACAGATTGGGACAAATGACATTAGTGCTCTGGGATAATAGCAGGTTTACTCTATTTGGATTTTCAGATAAAAGGTATCTTTTGTGCTAAGTTCTAACAATGTAGTTCTCTAATGTAACTATGAAACAGTCCAAATATATAATTCCCCTCAGGGAGGAATTCTGGGAGTTGAAGTCCACAAGTCTTAAAGCTGTCACGTTTGAAGACCCCTGGGGGGTTTTTTCCCCTAAAGGGTTAGGGGTGCAAGGGTCTTGTAACAACAGCTTTAAGACTTGCGTGCTTCAAATGCCAGACTTTCTGAGCCAACATTTTGGTTGGTAAGCAGGAGCGTTGTTAAGTGATACTGATATTATATAACACTTTTTATTAAGCAGGTACCTTGAATAAACATAACTTTGAGTTTCAAATAATACTGATTTTATTGTTGTCTTAGGTGACATATGTGAAAAAAATTCAGGTGCTCAGGCATGAAAATATGCCGCTCAAACACTATACTTTTCCGCTCACACTGAAAAAAAATTAGAGGGAACATTGACCTTAGGTGGGAACAGAAATCACTAGTAATAAATAATAAAAGTTGTTTTTCATAAACAAAAAAACTATATCCATTAAATAGATAATTTAAATTTCATGTGCTTCGAATTCCTTAAAAGAGAAGGTGAATTCCATTAGGGTACCTTTCCTTTTTAAGTCTTTGAATGACTGATAGGTTCATGGAAAACATTAGGGCATGGTATTGAGTTTTCAGTACACAGTTGTCTTCACTGAGATGGCTACTTTCCCCTTCTCCAAAGCTGTTGATAGCTTGCTCACTTGTGGGAAAAGGAGAGGGACTTGCTCCCCTGGCAGCTAAGTTTCAAGAAGAGTATTCCAGACAAGTTATGCCTAAAGGAATGATTGATAACCCCTGACCATGGCTCCAGCTTATTAGCTTTTCTTTTCTTGATCAGAATAACGGTGGCTGCAGTCCACTAGCACTGTGCCTTAGAAAAGAAAATGGGGATCGAATATGCCTTTGTATATTGGGGACTGGTGATGGCTTCACATGTCGTAGAACTGTGTGGCAGGTAAGACATATTTTACTTAAAACTTGCAAAATTTATGAGCATCCATTCCCAAATGCTGGAAGAGCAGTCTTCCTTCTTAACATCCCCAAAATTTGTGCCGAGAGTAGTATTGAAAAAGCAACATGTGACATAGTCAGTGACAGGGTTGGAAAATGTTGCAAAAAAAAAGCTGCAAATGATCTCATGAATTAAAAATAATACCGTGTTTCCCCAAAAATAAGACATGCCCTGCTAATAAGCCCAAACGGACTTTTCAGAGCATGCGCCATAATAAGCCCTCCCCTGAAAATAAGCCTGCCCCAACTATTTAAGCACGTGCTTAAACCAGTCCCCGCTATTATCACTGTACCACTTACCAGTGCAATCTGCGGGGCGAAAAGACGGCTTGCTGCAAAGACAGCAGCAGGCGAAGCAAAGTGCTTCCACCTTCCACCCTTCCACCCTTGTTTTCATATTGGAATACTGTTTGTCTTTCCCCCCCCCTCCCTTTTTGAATTGTGAGCCGCCCTGAGTCCCCCCAGGGAAAAGGGCGGCATACAAATAAAGGAAATTCAAATTCAAATTCAAATTCCCTCCCATGCAAAAAGAGCCCACCACTCTTTTCTTCTCACGCAAAAAAACACCGCCCACTCCTATGGGAAAGGCAGCCTCCCTTTTTCCCTTCCCCACCATCCCTTTAGCGAGGAATGGCAGGTGGGGGGAGAAGCAAGGCGTGCCTCTTACCTTTCCAGGTCCGTTGCGTTCTTCACCCTGCCATCCATTGAATCCCCTTGTAAAAAAACGTCATGAGTTCAACTCGCGAGGTTTTTTTTACAAGGGGATTCAATGGGTGAAAGGACGAGGAATGCAACGGGGCAAGATGGGTGGTGTGGGGCCGCAAGGCGCGCCTCTTACCTTTCCAGCTCCGTTGCGTTCCTCACCCTTTTGCCCATTGAATCCCCTTGTAAAAAAATCTCATGAGTTGAACTCATGAGGCTTTTTTTACAAGGGGATTCAATGGGCGAAAGGGTGAGGAATGCAATGGAGCTGGAAAAGTAAGAGGTGCACCTCGCTTTCCCCCCCCCATCACCTGCCACCCCTTGCTAAAGCCATGGTGGGGAAGGGAACATGGCTGGCTGCCTTTACCATTTGGGCGAGTGGGGTGGTGTTGGGCCTTGAGGCACGCCTCTTACCTTTCCAGATCTGTCGCGTTCCACGCTATTGTGTTCAGGGTATTAAAAAAAAAAACCTTCTCGCGATTTCAAGAAGTTGATTGAACTTGTAAGAAGGGGTTTTTTTACCAGCCGCTTCCCTGAGCACAATGGCGTGGAATGCGACGGAGCTGGAAAGGTAAATGGCGCGCCTCGCTTCTCACCTGTCCCAGAAAATAATAAGCCCTCGCCTATAATAAGCCCAAGGCCATATTTTGTGGGGTAAAAGAAAATAAGACCCTGTCTTATTTTCGAGGAAACATAGTAATAAAAGATTTCTAATTAGATGATAAATCAGTTTAACTGTCATTTGAAAGAAAATGTAAACAGAACAAAGTTTTTTTTTTCATGTATGCTATCTAGGAATTCATTGGTAAGGGTGATATAATTCATTGGTAATATATTTCCTATATTGAATTGTTCAAATATGATTATTAGAATTAATAATTCAAAATTAATAATTAACTTTCACATATATGAAGAGTGATGGCTTCCAAGCCTCATGGGGCACATGGAAGCCTTGAGGCAAAATCAATCCAGCCACAGTATTTGGCTGCCAAAGATCACTGCATCCACGCCTTCATTAATCCTCTGCGCAACCAGTTCAAGTACAAATGAAGATTTCAGCCAGAATGTAGGGCTCAAAGCCTGACATGCATCAAATCTGCTTTTCTCTATTATAATTTTGCAGTGGGAGAGTTTTCATAAGGAATTTCCATATCTGCAATTACAGTATTAGAAGCCTATTACAGTAAATGATTTTCATGCTCATTTTGAAGAAACTTGTTATTATGAACATGTTTAATCCCTCCCTCCCTTCCTTCCTCAGGAACTTATTGGAAGACAAGATGCCTTTGAATTTCTTCGTTATATTCGGGTAGGTATGAGAAGGATTTCTATGTGGTAAAACACTAGAATGAGATTCAGAAAGTAACTTGCACCATTCCTGCAACTGGGCAATCAAATTATAAGTATAGAACAGAACATCTGGAAGGCATCAGAATGAAAAGGCTGATCTACCCATTCTAGAGAGATTCTCAATTGATGGAATTTTTTTTTTCCCCTGATGGGGTTTGTTTTTTTGTTTTTTGAGCTTGGTTTTTATTTCTGCATACAGTGGAATTTAGATCCATGTTTTTAGCCAGAACTTTTAAGTGTGAACAATGTTTATATCTTTGGCTTTTGTATCTTATTTTATATTTTATATTTTGTAATTCTTGCTTAATGTTGCTAATTGCCTTGAAGACTCAATGGACAAAAGGGGTGGAATTGAATGTAATCAGTAAAAGAAAATACCCAATGAAGAGAATAGTGTTGCAACAAAAAAGGAATGAGGAAATTTTCTAAGATGGGTGCAGAGTTCATATAATCATCTGTTTGAAAGGGACCCTGAAGGTTTTCATGTCTAATCCACTGCCCAGAACATTAATGTCAGCCTTTTTTTAAAAAATCACCAGACAAATGTCATCCTTTTTTAAAAAAAAATCACCAATAATGGAGCATCTTTGATTTCTTTGAAAGTTGTTCCAACATTTCATAGTTCTCAGTGTGGAAATTGCCTCTTATGTCAAATTTAAATCCCTTCTATAGAGTTTTCATTTATGGTTCTTGGAAGTTGTGGAAAATAAATCTACACCCCCTTCCCTGTGATAGCCCAGGGAATATTAGAAGATTTTCTAATATTTAGAAGGCTGTCTTTCCTTAGCCTTCTCTTAGCCTAAACATACCCACTTTCTTAACCATTCTTAATTAGATTTATCTCCCAAATTTTTCTCCTCTCACTGTTCTTTGTAATTTTTCCAATTCCTCGGCTAGCGACCAAAGGCAGCATTTCTATCCCAAGGACAGTGGTACTGGTGCAGCATAGAGCTATCATTTCCTGTGAACCTGATATTGCAAATCTGTTGAAAAACCCAAGATTACATTACATCTTGCAGCACCTACTGAGCACTGCCAAGAAAACTGGAATTTCTCCGAATCCAAATGTCAATACTTTTTCTCTAGATTATAACTTTCGTTTGGTATTTATACTAATCCCTGGACTTCTCCCTGTGCTGCAGGCTCATAGAGTTACGGAGATGGTGGGGAAAGGACCATACACCATTTTTGTCCCACATGCTGATTATCTACAGAAAACGACCACAGTAAGCAGCCTGTGAAAGGGTTTGAAAACCAAGCGGTGGCTTTATTCATTGCACTGAAAGTTGTTTAATGTAAAAGAAGAGTTCATCAAGAGAACCTTAAGAAAAGTATAAATTCTAGGCAAATTCTTGTTTCAGTTAAACATATATTTTTTTATGACTTTGCTTCCAAACACCTTATAGTTGTATTATTGTTGCCATTCTCTAAGAATGTGCTGTAAGATGGGTGGCCAAAGAAATATTTTAAGTTAATAAATAAAGAATCGTTTTCAGTTGAACTGAATTTCGGTTGTGGCTCAGTTTTCCCATCTGTACTGATGGCTATTATGTAATTGACTGATATGTTTATGCCAATGCCCAACAGTTCCACATTTTTTAAAATGATAAATAGATCACGAGAACCAGGTTTTAGCCATTTTCTATTATGTTAGATAATTGATGATTCATGATATATTACTATTCATGATATATTCATGATATATTATGATATATTACTCATTCATGATATATTACTATTCATTCATGATATATTACTATTATTCATTCATGATATATTACTATTCATGATATGAATAGTATTCATGATATATTACTATTCATGATATATTACTATTATATCACCGAGAGCAGCTTCCTTTCAAACCCCTGAACCAGAAGGGCTTAACCTGTGCTTGCCTTGTACAACCATATTTTCTTTAGTTTGCAGAATGGGAAAAAGCTGGCTGCATCAAAGATCTGCTTCGCTATCACACAGTTATCTGTCAGATGCTCCTATCAGATGATTTGGAATCACAGGATTCTATAACAGCTTTATCTGGTCACAAAATCAGAGTTTCTGTGAAAGAGGTGTGTGTCATTGTCGCAGTCCTGTTCCATTTCCATCTTAGTCATAATTCACTTTGCTGCACAGCTAACAGAGACCTCATGTGACTGTGTCCTATCACTTCTTTATTTTTTTTTCATGGGTTACTTTTTAGGGCCAATGATGAACCCTCTAGAACAGTGGTCCCCAAACTTTCCAGCTTGGTGACCCAGCAGGGGTGGGTGGGATGTGAGTGGCAGGCACAGGCACGCTCACATGCACAGCTCCATTTGTGTGAGCAGCATGCACGTGGGCCCTCCACTCATGCGAATAGAGCTTCATGTATGCTCCACTCACCACTTGCGCTCATGCATGAAACTCCACTGGTGAGAGTGGAGGGGTGCTTGAGAGGACGGCATTTGTGGTCACATGCAAGCTCCAACGCGTGCGCCCTTACCCATTTCTCCCACAGCCCGATTTCAAACAGGCCATGTCTCAGTAATTGCCCATGGCCAGGAGTTCGGGACCCCGGCTCTAGAATAATATTCTTGCATTTTTGTATGATGTACAAGAAGACTGTTTTTAAAGATGCTGGAAATGTATTCTCTCTTTTTACCCTCCCAGAACAGTCTGTATTTAAATGATGAAGTAAAGATAATTGAAAGTGACATTACTCGAGAGAATGGAGTCATACATTTTATTGATGGGATCTTAGCCCCATATGACCTGCAGCACCACAGCATTCCATGCAACCAATCAGAGGTATGTCTAACATTAAGATATGCTAGAAAAGGTGAAAGAAGCCGTAATGCATTTGCTAGTCTTGGAGCTACTGTAAAACTAGATGTTATTGAAAATAATCATGGCTTTTAATGGCTCATAGTTTCTTATACTATACTCAGTTCTGAGTTAGATGTTAGATGTTTCACACACCAACTATTCCCTTACTAGTGAGCCCTTGATCCGTCTTACTTGATTGTAACATGTTTCTGTTTTGTTTGAGTGTCCATGCCTGGGTGCACATACAGTTTGGATTATTTCCAGAGGTGGGATAATCTACCTCCGATCTATTTTTTGTGTCTTTTCTTTTCTGTACAAGCTGCGTAACTGAAGCAAAATCTGTTTGGACTGTAGCATTTCACACAGTTACCTGCCACTGAATTTATTTCAGAATTGCTGTGTGAAAGATCACGTCATTAGCCTGGGTTCAGGGCTATTGCACGGCATCTTACCCCTGGGTTTTAAAAAGAATACCCATAATACAAGATTTACTTATCATCTCTGTGTATTACAACTACATGTGCACATTATAGATCGCCAGAAATGGGGGAAAAGGCAGGTTGTTCCAGTGTTAGATGTGAAAATTAGGCCACATCTCTTCCATGCACCTTTTCTGATCAGGCTCTGGAACTGGGATTTTATTGGCAACTTTTCTGTTTGATTCCTTTCCAGAAAACTATTATAGAAGTTGCAGAGGCTCATGGATATAATATATACAGCAAGCTTCTAAAGGTAATTGAACCATTCTCTTTCAGTTTCAATCTGTAAAATGAAACATAAGTGTCATAGTCCTTGTGTTGAGCTTGACTTTCCTGACAAGGATATGGAAGTGGCTTGCCGTTCTCTTTTTCCAATTATTATTTTTTTTAAATTCCCAAACCTATCTCAGAACCATGCAGTTTCCAGACAGTCTCACATCCAAAGCTTAACCATCACTCACTTAGCTTTTTTAAGATTAGTCAAGGTTGGCTATGTGCTGCCATCTAGTCAGGTTTATATTAAAGCCCATATATCAAAAATACAAAATAATATCATTTTAAAGTTTGGTTCAAAGTGCATTTCAGAAGTGGGATTTGAATTCCAATTAATTAGCAATAGCAATAGCAGTTAGACTTATATACCGCTTCATAGGGCTTTCAGCCCTCTCTAAGCGGTTTACAGAGTCAGCATATTGCCCCCAAAAATCCGGGTCCTCATTTTACCCACCTCGGAAGGATGGAAGGCTGAGTCAACCCTAAGCCGGTGAGATTTGAACAGCCGAACTGCAGAACTGCAGTCAGCTGAAGTAGCCTGCAGTGCTGCATTTAACCACTGCGCCTCCTCGGCTCCCTAACAGTTAGACATATACCGCTTCATAGGGCTTTCAGCCCTCTCTAAGTGGTTTACAGAGTCAGCATATTGTCCCCAACAATCTGGGTCCTCATTTTACCCACCTCGGAAGGATGGAAGGCTGAGTCAACCCTAAGCCAGTGAGATTTGAACAGCCGAACTGTAGAACTGCAGTCAGCTGAAGTAGCCTGCAGTGCTGCATTTAACCACTGCGCCACCTCGGCTCCCTAGCAGTTAGACTTATATACCACTTCATAGGGCTTTCAGCCCTCTCTAAGCGGTTTACAGAGCCAGCATATTGCCCCGAACAACAATCTGGGTCCTCATGTTACCCACCTCGGAAGGATGGAAGGCTGAGTCAACCTTGAGCCGGTGAGATTTGAACTGCCGAACTGCAGCTAGCAGTCAGCTGAAGTGGCCTGCAGTACTGCACTCTAACCACTGCGCCACCTCGGCTTGCCACCTTGGATAATGGTTTAACTTTTAATAGAATTCAGCTCCAAAGGAAGAAAACATTATCTACTTCCCTCACTGATTACCGGCCAGGGGTAAGTTACTGCCAGTTCTAACTTCTTCTATAGAAGAGGTTCCACAAATCTACAGTGCCGTGTAGAACCGGTTCAAGCTCCCTCCCTTCACCCGTCCGCACATCATCAAGATGAAGAGCAAGAGGAGGAATTATGGGAGTTGAAGTCCACAAGTCTTAAAGCTGTCATGTTTGAACACCCCTGGATTTTTTTTTCTAAAGGGTTAGAGTCTTGTAACTTGACAGCTTTAAGACTTGCGTGCTTCAAATGCCAGAGTTTCTGAGCCAACATTTTGGTTGCTAAGCAAGAGTGTTGTTAAGTGAGTTTCACCACATTTTACAAGTTGACCACGCCCACACAGTCACATGACTGCCAAGCCACTCCCACTCAGTCACATGGTTGGAAAGCCACTCCCACACAGTCACATGGCCGGCCAGCCACTCCCACAAAGCAGGCCACACCTACAGAAGAGGTTCTAAAAAAATTTGAAACCCACCACTGATACAGACATGGATTATTGGAGGTAATATGCAAACTCAGAGAAAGAGATATATGGAAGACTCTTCAGATGCTGTCCTGGATCTGTTTCTCATTTGATATATTGTTAGTTAATAGAGTCTGTATATTTAACAGAAAAAAAAGAAAGTTTTCTCTCTTTTTCTCTTGCACTTCTTTCTTCTCAAAATGTAACTTAGACAGGAGGGAGACTTTTCTACCCTCATGTTTTTTTTGGTAATTATTGGCAATGTATATTAGTATTCATTAACAGCTGGGCTAACTCCATGCTCTACATCCCAGACAACTATATTTTGAGCATTTTATTTTAATGTGACATTCTATTATTTCCTTAGAATTCTTTCAACACTCTGCTCTCCTTCAGGATTACATCCTCTCACAAGGTCTTCTTCATTAATTCAAATCTCCCAACAAGTATTTGTTCCTTGCAGAACTTTTTTTAGATCGATTATTGAAACATGGAACTCCAAAGGCTTCATAGCTGATAACATTCCTCCAAAAATCTTTCAAGATTCTAAACCAATCCTAAAAGTGGGCAGAAAGTAGGCTGGAATCTATGGGTAGATATTTGGGTGATTTGCAGTAGATTAGAAAGACTCCCAAATCCCAATGCTTTAACCATAGCAAAAGCAAGAAATTGTTCTTAGGAGAAACAATCATTTTTTAAAAAAAAATCTGGTTTAAGTGGGTTTATATGTGTATAATTTTCTTCAAACACTCTTTTCACCCTTAAGTATTTACAGGATCATAGATTATTTATGTATTTAATCTCACTCATTCATTTTATAGCCAGTCTTTCAAAGTTGCTAACAATTAACATCCCATAAAGTAGAAACAGTCATAAAATAATCATAACAGGAATTGATGCAATCAACATACAGTTAGGGAACATGATAGCCTTTTTTTCCTTATACATTAATATTGGTATTTATTAAAAAGGCAGAACACTGTGGGCTGCAGTTCATTTCCTCAGATGCACAAAAACTTTGCTAGCCTGAAAAAATGCTTTATTTATTTTGGCCACCATAGATGCCCTGCACCACTTCCATTTCCCTTCCCCTATGCTGAGCATAGCATAGCATATCAAAATCCACATTTCAAAACCAGACAGGGTTAAGACACAAAGGGAGCCTACTTTGAAGAAAGTAGGCAGTGTTGTAAAGCCTGAAAGGCTTGAGGCATCAGGCATCTTCTTATCACTCATACCACCCTCCCCTAAAACCCTCAAAAATTAATTAACCGAACTCCCAGATCACATTCCATTTGACAGCATGGAGGTTCTTTCCATATAAACTTGGTAGCTTTTGATGCAGCTCCCTTATCTTTTCAAGACTGATGCTTGTGTGGTGGGGGGGATTGACCATCTGACTGACAGTAAATTGTGAATTCTCTTAGATTAGTGATATCACGCTATTTTACTGTTCTGTGTCTCTCTCTGCAGGAAACAGGACTTCTTAACCTGGTCAATAATACCCTTCATCAGCCATTTACCATGCTGTGGCCAACTGATGAAGCCTTTAATTCTCTTCCTGCTGAAATGCAACAATGGCTATATCACAAAGACCACAGGAGCAAACTGTCTGCTTATCTCAAAGGGCACATGGTCCGGGACATAAAGGTAAACTCAAGGTTGAAACAACAGAAGCTTTTCAAAGAAGCCCTGTTGGACTCAGCTTGGCAGAAAACACACCCTCTTTTCATGTCATTTAAACCAGACTAGAAATTGGTTTTGATTTAATGTTTAACCAACATTTTATTTGATAAAATCTGTGAGATCGGACTGTGGGAGGGAAGTTGCTACTTGCCTTAGCTTGCTTATTCATCAGAGAAATGCCAAAGCTGAGGAATTGCAATGAGGAAAATTAAAATAGAGGAAATCTTAGAGCAACTGGTATACAATTGCATTGAAAATGCCCTTTTTAATATAGATTTTTAGATTTAGATGGCTGCCCATCTTAAATAGACAACTATGTGTGTTTTACAATCTTAAAATGAAAATGAGTATCATCATCATTTGTTCAGGCATCTGCAGGTGCCAGCTCAATTCCTTCTTTTAAATAACTTGGGTAATTTAAGATGCACTTTAGTTCTGTAAAATAAAGGGTGTATTTCAAGAGGACACATGCATATCTGTTAAGCATGACTTCACATATTTTGAAAAATATAGATAGAGGCCATGGTAAATTTGTTAAGGAGCAAACTGTCTGTCTCAACATTTTTTTCCTCTAATGTTTAATTTTAAAAAGAACTTAGAAGAGTAGTCAGGATGCTAAGCAAGTACTAGGATTTCCCTCTTTTTAAACCAGTTTTTAACCTTTGAGTTGGTACTCAAAGTTATATGAGTTTCTTTCTGCAAATGCTGATTTTCTCGTGGTGCTTCATATGATCATGCCATGGATCCACAAGGAAATTTACTCTCTGCAAGATCAGTGCAGAAGTCTTTGGCAGCCTTAAGTGAGACCCATTCCTATTTAACGTTCTTGAACATTTAACTGCCTAGCTGATTCACTTCCAGAAACATTTACTGTCAGAAACACAGTTTATAATAACAGAACACAGAGAAGAAAGGCATATGAGGAAACGAGTTTCCATTCTTTTAATTAAAATGAAACCTTCCCCAATTCCTGTCTATTTTGGCCAGCTTGATTCTATGGCAAATCTATCATTATTTACTCTTCTGTGGTTCTAGGTCTTGGCTTCCAAACTGACAGAGTTGTCATCTTTGAGGACTTTGCACGGCTCAACCATTTCATTTAGCTGCAGCAAAACAAATGCTGTAAGTATGCACTCCTTTAAATTGAAGCCACAAGAGGACAAAGTCATGTACAACACTGTCCTTTTCAAAATGTGCAGGTAGTCTTCATTTAGTGACTGCCTTGGGCAGCACTATTTACAGCTACAAAGGTGATGAAAAAGTAACAGTCAGTTAGTGTGGGTTCTCCTGTGCCTGACTTTTTTTTTCCTTTTCTCCCAGAGAAAAGAGATTGCTTCAATAAGGCTTTTCTTTGCCTCTTATGCAAACAGCTGGTGCTAGTGCATTCTTTTCAATGCATATTCCCTATTGGGTGTCTTCTTACTCTCTTGTAATCCCTTCCTCTCCATTTAATGCATATACCAACATTAATTCCCTTCTTGCTAATTATCCCAACCCTGGGTGAACATTCCAAGCAATGGAAGAATGGGGAACTAAGACTATAAGATGCGTCTAATTTTCCCCCTACGTTTTGGCTCATACAATTGTTTGGAGCCATCTCCTTCTGGTGCTGTAAAGCGAATGAAAGCTGAACTAAAATTATAAGCATTGTTGTCACATTATTTCAGGATCAAGCTCCTAGCTGTGGGCAAAGTTTGCGTGCAATACTGTATTCTAACCATTGTGCCACCACAGCATCAGCTTTGATAATAATGTCCTAACTAGTTTTATAAGTTGGGCTAAGGAGTAGGTACAGAATACAGCAGCTGCAAGTATTAAAGATCATGGGCGGTAGCAAATGAAAAAATGCAGAAGAGGCATGGGCTGAGAAAGAGAAGTTAGGAACAAAAGGAGACAGGTAATCCAAAGGAGTATATTATTTTAGGAGAAGGTAGAACAAGGTAGGAAAATTGAACAAGAAGCAATATCTTTGAAACAGAGAACAAAGAACATAGAATGTGAACAAACATTACAACAAGTTGAATACAACTTGAAGTGACATATGGGATTGTCTAGGATTTCTGGGAGGGTGCTGACCAATGGTGGGTTCCGGATCCTGTTGCAACTGGTACAGTGCAACGGGGCCCGGGGTCCACCACATGAATACATGCAGCACGTGCACGCAGAGTGTGCACACATGTGCTTACCATCTGCAATGCTCCGCAACACCTCCGCAACACTCCAGCTGCTCTGTGGAGCGTCACGCAGGCGCTTACGTACCATGCGCGTGCACGGATGCCCCGAAGAGCTCAAATACAGATAAGGACAGAAGGTGGGCGGCTGGGCCCTCCAGAGCACCATACCGGAACAGTACCCGATGCTCCCGGCAGGCACCGGTACGCTAGTACCGGTGCGTACCGATCATAACCCACCGCTGATATTGACTCTTTGAGCCTGCCTTATATAGCTTTCCTGGTAAAATACATGGAAAATACAATGCAATCAATAGATAGAGTATAGGAACTGACAGGATCTTATATGATTGCTTTTTAAAAAGATCCTGTCTTCTTATTGATTTTATACCTTGTTGATAGAGGATTTTTCTTCATAAACTTGAATGCTTCTGATCTGGAGCTAAAAAAGAGTTAAACATGTTTAAGAAGCAACAGGTGATAAGTTTGAATTTTGCATATTAGTCAAAACCAAAAGCCACCAATATTTGTCTTCTGTCTTCTGATTCCCTTTTACTGCTTTTTTGGCTTGCAGGGGGATATTGTGGTAGACAATGGCAATGCAAAAATTGTCCAGCGGTATATGGAATTCAATGTGGGCATTGCTTATGGAACTGATCACCTTCTTGAGCCTCCAGATTTGGGATCCCGTTGTGATGAATTTCAAACAGTTGAGATTTCAGTAAGTATTTAAATTTTAATCATCGATGTTTACTGATTTAGATCATTATCATGTTACCCAGAAAATAAGACCTGGAAACACAATTTCAGGGTGATCACCACCCCCAGGCTTTTGCACAGAAGCTGGCAAGCATGTGAGGGACTGACGGTATCTGACAGCAGCTTCAGCCTACCAGTCCTTGGGTCAGTGCATTCTGGGGCTGCACAGAATGGATGGCATGGAGTGGAAGGCAGGTAATCCCAATGTGCTGCGAAGATGAGTCTCCCGCAATCACCTGCTGCTCTGGCCCAACACCACTTTGCTCTCCCATGGCTCATGCATCACATGTAGATTGCCTGCCTTCCTCTTCATCACTTCCTCTGTCTGCTGCTAGTGTCACCATGCAAAGATGAGCCCCCTACAGCCACCCACCACTCTAGCCCAACAACACTCGGCTTTCCCACGGCCCACATGGCATGTCCAGATCACATGCCTCTGTTTACATCTGCTGCTTGCACAGGTAATCAACTCACCTGTGCTGTGCGGGCTCCAGCTGCTGCCAGACAATATCAGCTTGCATGCACTCACCACCGCTTTTGCTGGACACGCTCACTCCCTTCTCTAGGGTTTACTTTTTGGGTAGGGCTTATATTAGGTGCATATGGTATTTTCATTTGATTGATTTAATAACATTAAAGCATTCTCTAGATCAGGGGTCCCCAACCCTTGATCTGTGGCCCAGTACCATTCCGCGATATGCCAGCAACTGGTCCACACAAACAAGTGAAGCCCCTTCCATGGGATGCAATCAGCATGCAAAACCACGCCCCCTTCAGTCCATGGAAAAACCTTTTTACACCGAATTGGTCCATGGTGCCAAAAACGTTGGGTCTGCTGCTCTGGATAAAAAGAAGACTTTTAGTTAACTTTCTTATACTAATGTTGACAGTGGCAACCAGCAGTTTCTCCGTGCTATTTCCATGTTTGTGAAAATTAGTATAATATAGTCTTTATTGTCATTGTACAAAATAAATACAACAAAATTGGTATTAATTAATTTAATTAATTAATTAATTAATATTAATTACTTTCCAATAAGAAGTCAACTTATAAGGGATATGAGCAGCATATAAATTTAACAACAACAACAACAACAACAACAACAACAACAACAACTCCTAGGTCCTTGGTTAGGACTCGAGCTGTTGAGCTACCAACCAGCCCCAAAGGCTGTGAATCTCACCAAAGATTAACCACATAATAATAATACAAAAGTTGTCTTTAAAAAGTCTCCAAAAATACTTCTGTTTCTGTTAAACTACATTTTTTTTAAAAAAAAATCCCTCTCACCATCATGGCAATTTAATTTCAGGTGAGATGGTATAATCTGTATGTATTTTACTTGTTTTGCAAGTTTCAAATTCTAAAACGCAAAATAAATACATAATAAAAACATCCCAAAGCGTCTCGGCATTGGGGTCAGGGCCCAAAATGCCAGCTCTGCTAACCAGGATAATGTCATCTTGATTTTAGTACTCAAAGGAAAGTTCTATAGCCAAAAATGTTGCCCAACTCTGTCTTCTAGTAGGTTGCAGCCTTTGTGAGAAAGGAAAATCTAAAAGATTTTCAGACGAAAGTTAACCTGGCTTCTTACATACTTGTCTATTTTTCCTATTTCCCTATCATGCCTTCCCAGAATGCTCCATGTGGTACTTGCGGCTTTGAGAAACCCTGTCCTTTTGGATCAATGGAAAGGGTAAGCATCCCCAGAGAAATGGTGGATTCACAGTTGACAAGATGTGGATAATAAGCAATTCCATAGTGATTTACAAGACATTTTACAATCAAGCATTTGACAGGCACAACACATGCTCCTACAGTGGATATAGAAAGTCTACACACCCTTGTTAAAATGCTCAGTACTGTATTTGACCAGACCAAGATAAGATACATAGAATAACTTTATTGTCACTTTGAACATACACTAATTGGCATACATTAATTTGTATTTCATTTCATACAGCTCTCAAACGGTCACTACCTCCAATATACGCTATGTAAACATAACTAAATAAATAAATACAGAATTATGCATACAGCAATAGCAATAGCAGTTAGACTTGTATACTGCTTCATAGGGCTTTCAGCCCTCTCTAAGCGGTTTACAGAGTCGGCATATTGCCCCCACAATCTGGGTCCTCATTTTACCCACCTCGGAAGGATGGAAGGCTGAGTCAACCCTGAGCTGGTGAGATTTGAACCGCCGAGCTGCAGAACTAGCAGTCAGCTGAAGTGGCTGCAGTACTGCACCCTAACCACTGCGCCACCTCGGCTCATGACCCACATATATTATATGACATAGAGAAGCAACACAGTCTAGTCCAGATGTATACATATACATGGTGAGAAAAATGAATCTTGTGAGTTTACCAGAAGGATGGCATAGGAAACAAATCTGTTACAGGATCTGAATCAGCTAGGCCTGCTAGAAATACTTCGAAACCTCCTCCCAGAAGGGAGCAACAGAAACAGACCGTAAAGTGGGTGTGTGGGGTCTCTAACAATACTTTGAGCTCTAAGCACATAGCACTTATAAGCAGTTACTCCTTGAATAACGGGAAGTGAGTGTCAATTCTTTAGAATCTCCCTCCTCCGTGTCTCTGAATGAATGGATGGACATTCTAAATCTTCTATAATCTTCTCAGCTGCTCTTACAACTCTCTGTATAGACCTTCTATCTAAGGCACTGCTGCCATCCCTCTCAAAAAGATTTAGATTTTTAGTTACTTAACACGTAGGAGTAATAGGAGGAAGTTCCCACATACCTTGCAAGTTGAGCATATAGTTTCATCCTAAGAATCAAATTTCCAAGAAAAAGCAAAAACAGTTGTCTTTTTCCCATAGGGGGAACCCCAGACTTGCTATCGTGGATATGACTCTTTTGAGTTTCCAAGGAGCAACCGTTTGCGGTACCATTCTCGAATATCAATCACTAAATATCAGTTGAGAAAACGCTTCACTAACGGATGTAAGAAAACATGCCTTACCACCAAGTGGGTACCCCAGTGTTGTGCAAACCACTATGGAAAGAACTGCCATGGTAAGGAATGTTTATTAAAATTCCAGATAAAATTAACATGTTTTTCGTTCCGTACATGGTAATTATAATAATGTTAGCGGCAGTTGCTAAAAATAGCGCAGCAATTTGTTTTACCATCTATGGGGATTAGGATCTAAGGTTCTGGATCCTCTGACTGAAATATATAATTATTTCTAATGTTCGTTTGGATTTGATATACATGTTAAGTTTTCTGTGCACTACTGTTCACCAATATCAGAACATATCCTAATATTCACGCACTTAATAATTTCTTTTGTATCTTCAATGACTTTCACTTTTCCTCCTCCTTGCCAAAAATATCATTTATCTTCTTGCGTATAGTAAATATTACACTGAATGGTAAGAAACAAAACAACAGTTCATGGATTTTCCCATTGTCTTGTAGCAATGCTTAAATGCTGAATTGCAACCAATGCTGGACCAAATCGATAAGCAAATCATTTTTCCTGATTTTCATAGAAGTCATCGTGTGTACTGGAGTACCTGTGCATTTTCTATGCCATACAATTCTAAGTGCATCACAGCAGATCCTGCATCAAACTAATCTTGAAAACATGGTTGGGACTTAAATGGGAAACTCCTAAAATGCCAGACTTTAAAAAAACACCTCCTAAAGAAAACAAAGGAAAACCACTTCATGAAAATACCTTGCTCAATAGTAGTAACTGTGAGAGGGATCTTGGAGTCCTAGTGGACAACCATTTAAATATGAGCCAGCAGTGTGCAGCAGCTGCCAAGAAAGCCAATACAGTTCTAGGCTACATAAACAGAGGGATAGAATCAAGATCACGTGAAGTGTAATACCAATTTATAATGCCTTGGTAAGGCCACACTTGGAATACTGCATTCAGTTTTGGTCACCATGATGTAGAACAGATGTGGAGACTCTAGAAAGAGTGCAGAGAAGAGCAACAAAGATGATTAGGGGACTGGAGACTAAAACATATGAAGAATGGTTGCAGGAACTGGGTATGACTAGTTTAATGAAAAGAAGGACTAGCGGAGACATGATAGCAATGTTCCAATATCTCAGGGGTTGCCACAAAGAAGAGGGAGTCAAGCTATTCTCCAAAGCACCTGAGGGGAGGACAAGAAGCAATGGGTGGAAACTAATCAAGGAAAGAAGCAATTTAGAATTAAGGAGAAACTTCTTAACAGTTAGAACAATTAATCAGTGGAACAACTTGCCTCCAGAAGTTGTAAATGCCCCAACACTGGACGTTTTAAAGAAGATGCTGGATAGTCATTTGTCGGAAGTGGTGTAGGGTTTCCTGCTTAGCAGGGGGTTGGACTAGAAGACCTCCAAGGTCCCTTCAAACTCTGTTATTCTATCATTCTAAAATGACCTTGATTTAAAGATGAATTTGCCATTTAACTTCAACCATGGACCTAAATTCCAGTGAATACAATAGGACTCACTCCCTACAAATGTTGCTTAGAATTAGAGCTACAGGTTAATCAGGTTCCCTTATTCTGACCTCATATGATTATGGATCTGACTTTTCACTATTCGGGCAGACATTCACTATTAATTCCATGGTTTGCTTATTGTCCAAAATAAGGTGGTTACTACATAAAGATAATTCTTGGTTGTTCTAAAGTCAGATCGCTTTAAAACCTGGCTAAACACCAGAACATATGAAACCTAAATGGGTGTAAAATGTATGATCATAATCATTACTATAATAGTGCAAGCTAGTTCGCTCCCCCCTTGGTGCACTGTGGATAAGTGTGCAGGTGTGAAACCAAACAAACTAACAATTAGGCTGTCAGGATTACTCTGTAAAGTGTAGATCTCCCTGACATATGCATGTCATTCAACATAAATAAAAACCATCGCTATACATGGGCAAAGGTAGGGTACATTAAAAGATGTGAATAATTGGCAGATAGAGAATGACAGTAAGAGACAGAAAACCTTTACGGCATCATGTGAAACCTTTCTTTTAGAATGATAGAAAGGTAACCAGCAGAAAGTTACCCTGATTTTTAAAAGCTGAAATATTAAACAGAATTTTATTCTTCATTTTCCTAGGTTTATTTTTTAGCAGTTTGTGTATAAAGTACAATCTTGAAGGAATTTATCTCTAAGGATAATTTTAGTTGTGTGCAATAACTGACAAATCTACTAACAATTGTGGTAAAATAACTGCAAAGCACTGAAGAAAAATGAAGGGTTATACATACCCAACACATAAAGTTTCAAACATGGAGGAAGTTATTATCTGTAGCTGTTGTTTCTAGGAAATGAATAAAACTATATGACCAAATAGACTGTGGTCTCCTTGGAAAGCCTAAATGACTTCATTTATACTTTATTTCTCAAGTGATATATTTGGTTGAAAAAGATGTGTCGGTTCTGCCTTTTTCAGTGTGTCCCGGAGGACTGGAAGCACCATGCCAAAATCGTGGTACATGTGATGATGGGCATAAAGGCTCGGGACAGTGCAATTGTAGTGCAGCTTTTGTTGGAGTGGCTTGTGAACTCTGTGCTCCAGGGTATTATGGGCCAGACTGCAAAGGTATGACAATGTTTTCAGCTTAACAAAAGGTTGTAATTAGCTCTTCTTCACTATTTTTCATGATGGTACCTTTTGCATGTAGGGACACGGTGGCTCAGTGGCTAAGACGCTGAGCTTGTTAATCAGAAAGGTCGGCAGTTCGGCACTTCAAATCCCTAGCACTGTGTAACAGAGTGATCACCCGTTACTTGCCCCAGCTTCTGCCAGCCTAGCAGTTTGAAAGAATGTAAAAATGCAAGTAGAAAAATAGGGACTACCTTGGTGGGAAGGTAACAGCATTCCGTGCGCCTTCAGCATTTAGTCATGCCGGCCACATGACCACGGAGACATCTTTGGACAGCACTGGCTCTTTGGCTTTGAAACAGAGATGAGCACCGCCCCCTAGATTTGGGAACAACTGGCACATATGTGCAAGGGGACCCTTTACCTGTACTTTGCATTGTCTTTGTAATTCCTATATATATCTTCTGTGTCAGATGTCCAGGGGTATTTGAAAATTATAGTAGTGATTTCCCCTCCCCTCTTCCACCCATCTATGTTTAGTGGAGAAAACTAAACATAGTTTAGTGGGTGATTTTTATGAGATATCTGCATGATACTGTCTTGAATGTTCCGGGTGATTGGGTGGTAGAATTAAGTGGTGAGTTTCAACTCCCGTTCCAACCGGTACAGTTGAAACGGGGCCGGTGGCGTCCTCATGGACACGCATAGCATGCACACACATGTGCACAGCATAGGCATGTGTCTTAGTGCCTCCGCGATACTCCAGCTGCTCCGCAGAGCTTCGTGCAGGGACTGTACGCACCATGCGTGTGCACAGGAGCACAGAAGTCTTTAAACACCAGTAAAAAACTCGAGTGGGTGTGCCCTCCAGAGCACCATACCAGAACGGTATCCGGTGCTCCAGGCTGGCTCCGGTACGCCCATACCAGGGCGTACTGCCTACAATCCACTACTGGTAGAATTTGACAACACTGTCCTAATGGACTGTTGCCTTCTTCATGTGTTACCCTCAATTCTAAACATCATTTTCATTTTTTTTAATGAGCCACACACCTTGTAAGATTCCTGCAATTGTGACTGGATTGTACAGTTGTGCCTACAGGACAATAGAGTGATGAAAACTAAACTTTTTTTTAAAATAAGGGCATGCATGTTCATGGTCTAGACAGTCATATTTTGGCACCTACTATGTCTTCCTCTTCTGATTTTTTTTAGCAATTTCAATTAGGTGCCTTTTGTTTCTTTTTTTTTCTTTGAGTTTTTGAACTTTACACTTAGGATTCACAACCCCAGATTTTAAAAAAAATCTTGGAGTTTTTCATCCTATTTACACCAGAAAAGTTATATTTAACCCCCAAGGGGGTGCAGTGGCTCATAGAGTAAGCCCTTACTGCTTTTTGCTTTTTTATTGGGTTTTCTGTAAATCTTTTCAATTTTGGCATCCACTAAAACCTGGCACCTGTAGGTTTGTATCTGCTTGACCTTAGCCTAGAGCTGGTTTTGCCTTTAATGTGAATGCCAAAATTGTTCTTCGGATATACTGTACTTAACATTTTGTGTTTCTCATGTTCTGCCTCATACTCTGGATGCTTAAGAATTATTTCCAAGTTCTTCTTGCAGGGTGG
Organism: Thamnophis sirtalis; assembly: GCF_051295495.1. NCBI lineage: Eukaryota > Metazoa > Chordata > Lepidosauria > Squamata > Natricidae > Thamnophis > Thamnophis sirtalis. Next base: position 73,866,588 of record NW_028261383.1, on the reverse strand, counting down.
AGGAGTGGTGTGTCTCCTCACCCCTCCTGCTAATAATCTTCTTTCCATCACTCTGATTTCCTTGTCATTACATTCATCCAAGTGTTTGGAAGACAGGGAGATTGCACATTGGCGAAGAGGTGGATTTACAATAAAAGATAAAACACTCAAACATCCATTGGTGACCTAGTAAATTGCTGCTTATCAGGACATCAGTTAGATCAGTGGTCTCCAACCTTGGCAACTTTAAGACCTGTGGACTTCAACTTCCAGAGTTCCTCGGCCAGCTTTGCTGGCTGAGGAACTCTGGGAGTTGAAGTCCATAAGTCTTAAAGTTGCCAAGGTTGGAGACCACTGAGTTAGATGTTTTATCTCTTGGTTAAAAAAAGAGAGGAGTAATGATCAGGTAAAAAAGGAGCTTTGGACAGCACCATACACCACACCACTGTGTGCTCCTTTTTTTAGTTCAAATCTATGATTGTTGCTTCCTTTTCATTGCAGAGTGCAATTGTTCAGGAAACGGGATATGCAACGAAGGGCTGCTTGGAGATGGCTTCTGCTTCTGCTCTGTGGGATGGACAGGAGACCACTGCGAAACCAAACTAGGTAAAGCAAATCTCAGGGCTGGCACACTGCAAAGTACAACTCCATAGAGCAGCATTCCCCAACCTTGGTGACTTTCAAGTATACGGACTTCAACTCCCAGAATTCATTTCGATTGCCCTGCAGGCTGTGGAATCCTGGGATTTGAAGTCCACACATCTGGAACTGGCCATGATTGGAAAACACTGCCCTAGACCAGTGGCGTCAATTTCAGGGTCCAGGGACCAGATCTGGCCCATGGAGTGCTTAAATCTGGCCCTTGGGGCTGCCCTGGAAACAGCAAAGGACCGGCCTGCAGTGCCCCAACCTGTCCCAGGCTGACCAGGTGCTGATCCACAATCTGGTGGTGGCTGTTTTTGCTGGCACAGTGCTGCAGGAGGCCATTGCAGCCAAAAACAGAGTGCCCCTCCTGAGTTTCATTTTCGCTGGCAGAGAACTAGCAAAACAAACCTACTTGTCCTCCACTGCCTAGGACTCTGGACAACCTGAGCCGCCATTCAGGGGTTCTCCATGTGGCCTGAGAGGGACTGTGAGGCTGTTCTGGAGAATAAGGATTTGGCACTCTCCCTGGTCTCGCCTATGGTCACCACAGACATCCCCAACAGAAGTGACATTGAGCTGGCCGTGCCCATTCTGGCCACACCTATCCCAGTTGCCCACCCCCTCAAGGTCAACCCTGATGATTCAGCCCTCAATGAAGACCCCTGCCCTAGAGGAAGGCCCAGTAGATTTTATCAAATGCCTTCATTTCTCAAAATTTCTTTCTTTTTTGCCATCATTCCACTGATTTCTTTGTTTATGGATTTTATAAGCTTGTATGGTATTTCAAGCATGTATAACATCTTGGAAAACACTAGAGAAGGGAAGGTGGGGGAGAAACAATTCAACACATCATCCGTAGTGCTTTCGCCTTTTTTGATTGAAGGAATTGCTTTTTCTTTTTTTGTACAAAAGGTAATTTCAAATGTTGAATTTCAAAATGTCACCATCAGCATGCAGGCTAATATATTTTTGAAATCACAGGATTTGGGGAGTTCCTATATGTATTGGAAGAACCCTGCTCTTTCCCTTAATCCCGTTGACTCAGAACTGAGGTCAATTCAGGAACTTTTATCCTGTTTAAATTCTCATCTAGTTTTACTCTAAAGTTAAGTAAAGAAAATGACCTTGATTCCCCCAACATTGGTAACATGGCTTTTTTTTAATGATCAAAAGGTTTAAACAATCAACAAAGTCAGATTAGCAAATACTTACAAAGGAATGTGAGACCTGAATGATAAGCCATAAACATCATGAAATTTGGCAGCACTGATGAAAATGTCCCTAAGTAACCTTTTCCATTTTGTCAAAAAGCCATTCACTGTAAAATTAGCTTAACATAGTTTTAAAGAGCAAGGAAATTTACCAGCAAAGAAAAAAAAATACATGAGTCTTGCCCATTTCTGTCGTTGCATGAGTTTTTTTCTTTGTGTCCAAACAGTCCTTGGCCACCACTGTACTTGATTTTTTAAAATAATAAAAATAGCAATGATGACTCCCATCCTCACAATCCCAAACACAGAAGTTACTTGCTACCAGCCTTCTTAAGGTATTGGCGCCAGATTGAGGCTCACCTATTTTATGAACTTCTATTTGCATTTGACTTTGATAGCAGTTCAGCCAGACTTTGCAGGGATGGCATGGATGGCAATGAACAAGACTGGGCAGAATGCATGTTAAAATCTCCTTTGTGTTCCTCATTACTTTGATCCCAAAGAGATGAACTTCCTGAATCTTCCTCTTCCCCCTCCCTCTCTCTCTCTCTCTATCTCATACAGATAGTCCTCACTTAACTATGGTAATTGGCATATCAACTCCATCACTAAGTAATGCAATTATCAGGCACAATATCACTTATGGCAGTAGCTGTGGCAGTCCCAGTGGCCATTGTTAGGCAAATCCCACAAGGTTACTGTATCCCACAGTCACGAGATTGCTCTTTGTCCCCACCTGCTGGGTCCCTCAATGACTTGACTTGCCAGAAGCCAGCAGCAGAGGCCGCAAATGGAGAGTGTGTGACCACAGGACACTGTGAAGTCATAGCTGTGAGCCAGTTGATGAGCACATGATTGTAGGGCTGCTGCAGCAGCCACCGCTACAAAGACCTATTGTAAATTTCCTTCATTCAGCACTGTTGTAACTTCAAGTAGTCATTTCATGAGTGTTGTGGTCCACCAGCGGCCTGCGGAGCTGGCAGCAGAGTTGGACAGTGAGGAGGTTGGGGAGCAACATGGGCTAGTCCTGGAGTCTGGGGAAGGCTCAGATGAGGGCTCTGCATCGGAAGTAGAAAGGGGGGCAGGGGGGAGTTATGTGCTGCCTCCGGAGCTTCCAGAATCAGACATCTGTGAGGCAGAGGAATAGGGGGAGCCTGTTCCCAGTGTGCACATGCGCAGAGCTGCCAGAAGGCAAGAACAGTTAAGACAAAAGAGGCAACTCAGAAGTGAGACTTGGAGATGATTGGCCCTCCCATAAGACATAAAGGAGAAGGAAAGGCACGTGAGCCTTTGCAGGAAGCAACTTTGTTCGTTCTGGTCGGTTTAACGTCTTTAGCTCTGTTTTGACTCTGGGCTCCATGTGGCCTTGCAAAGCTAATTGCCAATTAGGTCTTTGGCAGCATTTCAAAGAAGATATAGGTGGGTGCTTATCAGCATTATTGCAAAGATTTTGGCAGACTTCTGTCAGACTCTTTACAAACTATTTGTAAATGAACATAATTCACAGCTGTTTAAATAAAAAGGGGGGTTGGGGGATTAAGCGTGTGCTTTTTACTGTCTCAGGAATCCTAGGTCAGAACCAGGGGTGGATTCCTGAACTGGTTAGTATCAGTGCGCTGCACACACGTTTTTTCATCAATGGCAGTGAAAAGCGCAAGAGCTGATTTGGTGAATAAGGTTAATTGGGTAACTATTTCATTGAAGGCGCTTTAATGCATATTCATTCATAACTGAACTTTTCTTGCCAGAAAATGTGTAGAACAGCAAGACTCCCTTTTTCAAAGTGTGTAAAAGATTTTTCTTTAATGAGGACTTTCCATTGTAAAATCCAGCTGTCAGGGTTCCAAGAAATAGATCCATTGCAAGCAAGAACTCCAAGGTAGATTCCTCAAAGAATAGAGGCTGCTTCATTTTCACCTAATTAAGAGTAAAACTTTTCCCCCTCAACCCAAACAATCAGTCACGTGGCCCAATCCATGGACCATCTGCAGGTCTGGTGACATCACTCCATCTTCTTCCACCCAAGTGTAAGAACATCCTTGGTTCCCAGAGGAAAGCATTTTTATTTTGACTACACCACCTCAGCTATCTCTATTTCCCCCTCCCTATCTTTTGCTCCAGTGTGGCAACACAGAAGTTCCAAGATGGCTTTGGACAGGTCAGTTTCAGGGTTGACATTAGCAGAATTAGTAGATGCATTAATGAATAACGTTAATCAAGCTATGTGCCTAATTCTGAATTGAACGTATTGATTTGTTTGTTTTGTTTACATACATATTTAGCTGCAGTGCCTCGTTGCTCCCCAGCCTGCCATCCAAATGCTGTCTGCCGAGCTAATAATATCTGTGAATGTGACCTCTATTACGAGGGAGATGGAAAGAGATGCACAGGTATGGTTGCAATTGCAAAGGTAAATCTAAACATTTGCAAGCTGTGCTTCATGCTATTGTGAAAATGTTAGTATAATTTCAGGATATAATACTATATCCTTCACAATAACATTGGGTGCTTTTCTGTTGCATTGCTTTTATTTCACACAAGCCCTTGAGTTTTTCATGTATGTGGCATCATGCAAGATCTTGCAAGGCATATTATTACAACCAGAATCTTATCTTTCATACTGTCCCTTCCAATGCCTGTATGCAGTTTCAATGCTAAGAATTGTAGTTGTCGTCGTAATTATCATCTCTTTAGAGCAGAGGTGTCAAACCCAAGGCCCGTGGGCTGGACCTTCAGGACCACCCTGGAAACAGCAAAGGAGCTGGTCGAGCTGATCATGTCCACAGGGGCCACGCCCCCACTGCCCCCACAAAGTCAGACACAATCCTGATATGGCCCTCAATGAAATCAAATTTGTCACCCCTGCTTTAGAATTATTAGAATCCTTCCTCTGAGAAAGTCAGTTTACTATGTAAAGAAGTAATTGATAATTCCAAAATAGAGAAGAATCATGACTCGGGATTTATAAACACCAAACCACTGTAGAAAAACTTTCTGGAATGATTCCAGAATTTCCCAATTCCTTTTTCTTCTCCCTTTTTAAAATTGAATTGGACATTGATCAGAATTTTCCATTTCTCGATCAGCATTATTTTTCTGAAAATAAAAACTTGTGTGGGGTTGTAGCGCTGACTATTTTTATGTACAAAATCCTGCTTCTTGTTCATTTTATCCATTCATTTATTCAATTTCTATAGCTGCCCATCTCGGTCAATGAATCTGGGTGGCTTACAATTCAAAAATGTTACTGTTGGAGATAAAGAAGAATGTCAAAATAAGTAACTTATTTTACTGTACAACTTAAATAGTTTCAGAAGTATTTTAAGGTTGCTTCATCTTCCAAATACCTTCTGGTATGCAGAAAAGTACCTATTATAGCAAAAGATTCACAAGAATAGCATTAGAATGCTTACATCCCTCCTTGATGGTGAGATATATTTTTGAATTTACTCCAACTCTGCTGCTCATTTGCTATCTTTGCATTAAAAACTTGCTAAAAATAGCAATAGCACTTAGATTTATATACTTCCTCACAGTCTTTACAGCCCTCTCTAAGCAGTTTACTGAGTCAGCATATTACCCCTAACAATCTGGGTCCTCATTTTATCAATCTCGGAAGGATGGAAGGATGAACCAATCTAGAGCCTGGTGAGATTTGATCTCCCAAATTGCAGTCAGCCGGTAAGCAGCAGAAGTAGCCTGTACTATTGCATTCTAACCACTGTAAGCAGCAGAAGTAGCCTGTACTATTGCATTCTAACCACTGCACCACTGAGGCATGAGTTATAAGTAAAAATATAAAGCAATATGACATTTAAATGACTGAGGAACTGGGTTAGAGTTAGGGTCAGGGTTAGGGTTAGGAGGAACCAGAACCTAGAACATTTTAAAGGTTGGTTTTTTTTAAAAAAAAAATCCTATTTTGATTGCCTGTATAAGCTTTATTCTAATGTTCCAAACTTGACTGGAAGTTAACCCAAGCAGTACCAAAATCTGGGATTTTAGAACAATTATAGAATGGAATTGAGGAAATCTGCTCAGCCTGGCTTTACTCCATAAGCAATAGGCAGGGTCACAAGTTATGCATTACTGAATGGCACTTTCTGATGTAGTGATTGACCAGTGTGGAAACAACAACGGTGGCTGCAGCGACCATGCTAAGTGCACCCAGAATGGAACGGATGTCTCCTGCGCCTGCTTAATGGACTACCAGGGTGATGGCTACATCTGCGATCCTATTGACAGATGTGCAGATGGGAGGAATGGACACTGTAGTGAGCATGCAACTTGTATTAGCACAGGTCCAGTAAGTATCGGACACATCTTTGCATGCTCATATTTCTAACAAGTCTTTTTGGAATGAGATCATCAAGATTTTTGAGAAATTGTTTGTAGGCATTTTGGACTTCTTTACAGTCTCATAGAAAATGTCTGTGTGGTGATTTCCTTTTGGAGAGATTTCTCCCAATTGGCAGGGAAAAAAAGGATAATGGTATACTGTGGAATATGGATTTCCTTTTCTTCTCCAAGTATCTAAATATTCACTCCACATATTGAACACTATTGTTTGTGAAACTTATAGTAACTCCATACATTCCTGTCACATAGGAGGTTTCTTTACTTCTTACTGTAAAATTTCACTTTCTAGAGAAATGGAAACTACTGTATTTACAGTAACTAGTTGGCAGTCCATTTTTGAAAAGCAAAAGTAACTTTCAGATCAACAAATAGACGTTACTTTTGAGGGGAAAAATAGCAGTAGCACTTAGACTTATATACCGCTTCATAGTGCTTTTACAGCCCTCTCTAAGTGGTTTACAGAGTCAGCATATTGCCCCTAACAATCTGGGTCCTCATTTTACTGACCTCGGAAGGATGGAAGGCCAAGTCAATCTTGAGCTGGAGTGAGCAGTGAGTTAAGCCTACAGTGCTGCATTCTAACCACTGCGCCACCACAGCTGCACCACAAAGAATAGTAATAGCACTTAGGCTTATATACCACCACATAGTGTTTCACAGCATCTCTGGGTAGTTTACAAAGTCAGCATATGGCCCTCCAATAATCTGGATTCTCATTTTACTGATCTCGGAAGGATGGAAAGCTGAGTCAACCTTGAGTCCCATCAGGATCAAACTCCAGGGGGTGGGCAGAATTTGCCTACAATAGTGCATTCTAACCACTGTGCTACCAGGGCTCCAGGAAGCACCATTTTAGGGAATGCAAATGCACAGAAACCTCAAAGCCCAGATCCCTAGCTACATAGCAATATTTTTCCTTATGTTGTAAGTTCAGCAAAAAAATAATGCTACAATCTTGGAAGTAAACCCTTTACTAACTGTGGAAAGGAGACTTAACTGGTTTTTACTGTTTCATTTGGCTTGCTGCTGAGTTCTTTTTGTATTCCATGCTCTTTGCTATCTACCTCTGGTTTGATTGTCCTCTCTGGCTGTTGAGAGTGCATTAACATCTGGCTTCCTTGCCTTGCAGAATACCCGTAGGTGTGAATGCAAGGCAGGTTACGTTGGAAATGGAATACAATGCTTTGAGGAAGTTATTCCCCCCAAAGACCGTTGCTTGGAAGAAAATGGGGAATGCCACGTGGAGGCTATTTGTACTGACCTGCATTTCGAGGGTAAAGGTTTTATTTCTATTCTGTGGTCCCTTGGATGATCTTGTCATTCTTTCCACCATCTACTATATTACTTGGAGGAGGGGGATTTCTCACTTTTGGAGAGGAGACTCTCACCCCTTACACTGGCATAGTTCAAAATGCCCTTTGTGATCTGTAAAAGCATATAATTGGTCAAATCCAAATTTGATGTTTTTTGTCTCTTACTTTAGAATAATCTAAATGTATTAATTTGCTTCTCAATTGCTTTCTTCTTCTTCTTCTTCTTCTTCTTCTTCTTCTTCTTCTTCTTCTTCTTCTTCTTCTAGGACGTCGTAACGTAATATTATTATTATTATTATTCAATTGTATCACAGCGGCCAGTTGTTCCGCCGGATTTGGCATTGGTTACTAGTCGGGCCCCACCCAGGGGCCTAGGACGTCGTAACGTATTTTCGTAATATGCGTGCAGATCCAAGCAGTGCGGCTTTTTGCATTTGACTGATGGTGATTTTGTCAATTTTTAACTGTTTTAAATGTAATTCCAGTGCTTTTGGAATAACACCCAGTGTGCCAATTACCACTGGAATTACCACTGCTGGTTTGTGCCATAGTCGTTGAATTTCGATTTTTAAGTCCTGGTATCTTGCGATTTTTTCATGTTCCTTCTCGGCGACCCTGCTATCACCTGGTATTGCGATGTCTATGATTGTGACCTTATTTTTCTCAACCAGTGTGATGTCTGGTGTATTATGCGCCAGTATTTTATCTGTTTGTATGCGAAAATCCCACAAGATCTTGACCATCTCATTTTCAGTGACTTTTTCAGGCTGATGTTCCCACCAGTTTGTTGCTGTTTTAATATTATAATTTTTGCACAAATTCCAATGGATTATTTGTGCTACTGAATTGTGCCGCAATTTATAATCAGTCTGCGTGATTTTTTTACAGCAGCTGAGTATGTGATCAACAGTTTCATCAGCTTCTTTGCAAAGTCTGCATTTGGCATCATCAGAGGATTTTTCGATTTTGGCCTTAATGGCATTTGTGCGGATAGCTTGTTCTTGCGCAGCCAGGATTAGTGACTCTGTTTCTTTCTTTAATGTACCTGTTGTTAACCATAACCAAAATCAAGAATGGAGAGTTGGCAGAACAAAGCACTGCATGGCCAATTTCTGGGAAAAATAAAAGATAAAGTGGACAGTGAACAAACTTGGTTATGGTTAACAACATATCCATTGGAATTTGTGCAAAAATTATAATATTAAAACAGCAACAAACTGGTGGGAACATCAGCCTGAAAAAGTCACCGAAAATCAGATGGTCAAGATCTTGTGGGATTTCCGTATACAAACCGACAAAATACTGGCGCATAATACACCAGACATCACACTGGTTGAGAAAAATAAGGTCACAATCATAGACATCGCAATACCAGGTGATAGCAGGGTCGCCGAGAAGGAACATGAAAAAATCGCAAGATACCAGGACTTAAAAATCGAAATTCAACGACTAGGGCACAAACCAGCAGTGGTAATTCCAGTGGTAATTGGCACACTGGGTGCTATTCCAAAAGCACTGGAATTACATTTAAAACAGTTAAAAATTGACAAAATCACCATCAGTCAAATGCAAAAAGGCGCACTGCTTGGATCTGCACGCATATTACGAAAATACGTTACGACGTCCTAGGCCCCTGGGTGGGGCCTGACTAGTAACCAATGCCAAATCCAGCAAAACAACTAGCCGCTGTCATACAATTGTATAATAATAACAACAACAACAACAACAACAACAACAATAATAATGTGGTACCCTACTTGGAACAGCTTATATTATTATTATTATTCCTTCTTGTGGCTTACTTCTCCTTTCTTTGGATGGGATGCTGCCATGCCCATAAAGACTAGGGAGACCAGTGTCTGGTCCAATGTGATTTTTCTTCTCCTTTGGATGAAATTTTATCCAATAGCCTTGGGTTTAGTCTTGGACTATCCTTGTTTCTTTAACCATGCATTGAATTAACTTTCTTTTCTAACATCATTCCTATTTCTGCCATAATCCTTGCTTATACTTTTTTTAGATATCCATTAAAATCCAGGCATTTAGAATAAAAATACTGAACATCTCTTCTAACATTTCAAAGTGTCTTTTTCCAAATCTGACTCGCATCTCAACAAAGCTTAGTAGACATAATATTCTGTGATTGTTTTCCAGACAAAACAGTTGGTGTGTTCCACCTGCAATCTCCTCTAGGAAAGTACAGTTTTACCTATGAAGCCGCTGAAGCCTCGTGTGCAGTTGAGAGAGCTACCTTGGCCACTCTTCAGCAGCTGTCTGCTGCTCAGCAGGTAACAAGGCAACACAGTGATATCAATTCATTAGTATCTCAGGCTTTGGTCTGTGCTAAGAGTCACCCAAGATGTCCTTTCCTGGTTGAACTTTGTCTCCTTTGTCTAAAGAAGCTTTAAAACTCCCGTTGGATCAGTGGTGGGTTTCCATTTTTTTTTTACTACTGGTTCGCTTGTGCATGCGCGTAGAAGTGTCCAGGTGATTGGGTGAAGCCTCCCACCACTACTGCTACAGGTTCGCCTGATCCAGGCCGAACTGGGAGCAACCCACCTCTGCATTGGATCCCACTGAATCCTCACTTTTTCATTTGCTTCACATTGAAATAACAAATTCAAACAAGTAATCCTTCAAGAGATGTCATCCAATTCTTTCTTTAAACAAAAAAGTGAATGACTCAATGTGACTGTATTTGTTTTTGAACCATGAGATGCTGGCAGCTGCATTTGGCACATGGGCACTAGAAAAATGATATGCAGAGAAAATGAAATGAAATGAAAGCTGCCTCCTTCAAGCTAGACAGCCCATTAAGAAAGCTTAAGGTTATTATTGTACAAGGTTTAATCTTATTATTGTACAAGACAATCTTGTCAAGATAGGAATAGTCAGAAATATTCGTTGAAATATATCGGAGTATTGAAATAGCAACATAGCAGTTAGCAATAGCAATAGTAATAGCACTTAGATTTATATACCGCTTCACAGTGCTTTTACAGCCCGCTCTAAGGGGTTTAAAGAATCAGCCTATTGCCCCCAACAATTTGAGTCCTCATTTTACCCATCTCGGAAGGATGGAAGGCTGAGTCAACCTTGAGCTTGGTGAGATTTGAACTGCCAAATTGCAGACAGCTGGTAGTCAGCAGATGTAGCCTGCAGTACTGCATTCTAACCATTGCACCACCATGGCTCAAACATGTTTCAAATGTTTTGAAAAGTCTGTCTTTCTGTTTTTCTAGATGGGGTTCCACCTCTGTATAGTAGGTTGGCTTTTTAACCATACAGCCGGTTACCCAACAGTATACCCAAGTCAGAACTGTGGTACTCATCATGTGGGCATTGTAAACTATGGCTATCGAAACAACGTCAGTGAAAAGTGGGATGCTTACTGCTATCAAATTCAAGGTGAGAAAATATATCAGCTTATAAGTGTCATATCATTTATGCCTTCCCCTGCATAAGAACTCTTACAAAATCGTAAACTTTGTCTCCATTGCAAATGCCGCCAAATGTTGTTTCTTTTTCAGAAGTACAGTGCAATTGTAGGGATGGGTACATTGGAGATGGCTATTCCTGCACAGGCAGCCTTTTGGATGTGCTGGCTCAACAGGCAAACTTTTCAGTCTTCTATTCAGTAAGTTTTAGTAGTACCTTCATCCTGTAGTCTTGTTGCTATGGATATATTTGTGAATGACCATGAAACACAAGCAGTAATTATGAAGATGATGGTATCTTTAAAAAAATCACTAGTGATAATTATTCCTTCCTTCAAACCTGGTTCAGATACATCTATATTTCACACGCTGTTATGACAAATACCGCTAAGTGCTCTGAATTTAGGGTAAAAGGTTTAGAAACTTTGGAGAAAAAATATTTATTCATATCAAAAATTACTAATGTGTAAGTTGATGTTCACTCAATGTTGACTGCTTTCCAAATCTTTTTGAATTTGAATTCAAAAAGTACTGTAGTCTTCACAGACTGAATCTGGGTTAGGCTTTCAATATGTTATTTCTAGACTTACATGTTCTTGCTACATATTGATTTTAAAATGTATGTGAACTGCAGCTTAAACGTGCTGTGTTTCTTTGCTGCTGGGCCGGCGCAGTGGTTAGAATGCAGTATTGCAGGCTACTTCTCTGACTGCCAGCAGTTTGGCAGTTCGATTCTCACCAAGCTCAAAGTTGATTCAGCCTTCCATCCTTTTGAGGTCAGTTAAATGAGAATCCAAATTGCTGGGGGCAATATGCTAACTCTGTAAACTACTTAGAGAGGGCTGTAAGGCACTGTAAAGATGTATATAAAACTAAGTGCTATTGCTATTGCTACTTCCTCCAGCTTGCCTTACACTGATCTATATCACTCATGCATTTTTTTGCAGGAGAAAGTTTGAAATGTATGGTGTTTTCTTAAGGGTGGGATAAACATAACTTGTTCTTAATAAAACTAATTTATGCAACTTTCTGAATGCTCCACAATAGTGTCTCATTATTCAGATCAAATACCAGAATTAATGAAACTATATTCAACTATTCCTTAAAGGATCCGTCACCTGTCTTTTATTTCTTTAAAGGGAAAAAATAAGCTACATTGAAAAACAAGTGGGAGATTAAAATTAAATTTTGATCTGCCAAATTGCTGTTATCCACCTACTTTTACCCAGGGACAGGGTATTGTTTTGCAAATGTCCCTCAGTTTAGGATGGGAGGGAAATTCAAATTTGCTATTTACTTTAGGTGCTGCTTAGAAATGGTCCCTTTGATATATTTGAGTTGAACATAGTAATACTCCTGGTTAATCATGTTTTCCTTCCTCTTTTTCAGATAATTCTGGATTTTGCTAATACCACTCAAGAAGGAGTAGATTTTTTAAATTTCCTCTCTGAGGACATCGCTTATAAAACTCTTTTTGTACCCTTGAACTCTGGCTTTGGCGATAATACAGTAAGGATCACAAAATGGACAGTGGTGGTGTGGTCTTAGTTGGAAGGGGGAATAATTTTGTGCCATCTTAAAAACAACAACAAAAACAAATAATGAAAAATAAATTGAGTCAAGTTAATATCTTTGATGTACAGCCTATGAGTTCCATGCAGATAAACTATCTGCCTTTGATTGGGCCTTATTTTCTAGTAAAGCTATTAGTTGTAGCATAGCAGTAAATTCAGATTCTTTTAAAGCAACTGCAGAAGAAGTTAATGAATAAATATATATTCCATTTCCTTATGAAATCCTGGTATTTTAGCTTTGTGGTAGGATAGCAACTGGAAGAATTCTTATAATTTTCTCCAAATTTTTAAGTGCTTTGGTACTTTGGGAGGGCAAGGGCAGCTAAACTATGGTAGGGTTATTCATAGTAGGTTAAACTATCCCAATGTGAACTTTCAATGCAATTGTAATTAGTGTTTTAGTAAAAGCATTGAGTTTAGATAATCATACAGCACTCATACTTGCATTGTTTAAATGTGAATGGCTTCATCAGCAAAGAACACTGCGTAATATTATCAAACATAATCCTAATAGAACTCCAGATTATCTTCTGAATTGTCTGCCTTAAATGAAACAACCTTTAGTAATCAACAAAAGGACAGGAAGAGTGTCTTAAAGGTTTTGTTTACATTTTCTGATTACTAAAATTGACTCCCAATGAGAAAAAGGAGAGAAATTCTCATAATATGCCAGTGCAAGGATATCCTGCATTAGAAGGACTGGAAACAGAATAGCTTTGCTGGCTGGTGAATTCTGGGAGTTGAAGTCCGGCAGGCTTAAAGTTGCCAAGGTTGGAGACCCCTGATGTAGATATACACTTATGTACTTTATGGGCTTTACTTGAATAAAAAGTAATATGCTCAGCCCTGAAAACAAAGCAAAATTAGAGCAAAAACAGTCTTCTGTTTTAACTACCAATGAAACATTTGCTCTCACTTTCTCTCTTTACTTTGAAAAATTGGTGTTTCTTTTTACTGTATGTTGTACAGTGGAAGTTGCCATTTTTTCCTATAAGTTGGTGGGTAACTTTATTAGGTCCTTCTTATGGTCCTTTCATTTTTGATGGGCCTACAAGTTTACAATCATATGTCAGCAACCAATGCTGACCTTCAAAAGTTGTGGGTGCTTCATCACTGGAAGCTTTCAAGAAGAGACTGGACAGCCATCTGTCGGAAATGGTATAGGGTCTTCTGCTTAAGCAGGGGGTTGGACTAGATGACCTACAGGGTACCTCTTTATTTAATCAATGTAATGAATGGATCCACTGTAACTACAGGGCCCAGCACTTTCTTTTGCCCCTTTGACATCAATGTGTGCAGGCTAAAGGCATGTACAGTACAATGGAACCACTGTTAAGGTATAGAGGACTGAATAAAGGCTACAGCCATTCAAAAACAGGGAAGTCCAGTTGACTTCTGAAAAAGTACATTCAAGTAGGTGCCATACAAATAATATAGTGCAATACCATATTGTATATCTATGCAATTGGCTTTCTTTCCATCAGTAAAATAACTTTGGTTTGAGCTGTATCTTTTGTTTGTTTTCCTAGTCTTTATCACTGAAGGATGTAAAACTTCATGCATCACTACGTGACGTTATCCTCTCAAGCTTCAATCTCACAGCTGGTACAATAATACCTTCCCAAGCAGGATACAATCTTTCCATTGCAGAATCATTGAGCCATACTTTTTTCATTGTAAGTATCAATTCTCTTTACACAGCCACTTAGCCATGAACCCCTCTGCCTGATCTTTTTGGACAATGTTGAGACATTGGTGGATTTAAGCCTTGAACTTTTTAAAGTTTTCACAGCTCATTTGCAGTGAATGATAAACTAAAAATCTTTGGTTCACTTTTATTGCACCAGGTTTCTGAAGCGATTAACAATACAGTGATTGTTGAATGGGATATTGCCGCCTCCAATGGGATTATTCATGCTATTCAGAGTCCTTTGAAGGTACCTCTGCAGTATAACCAGGTTAGTTACCAGTTCCTTTTTTAGAGAAACAAGAAAATGTTTTGCATTTCTCCCTTCCCTGTTTTATGAATTAAGATCTAAAATAGTATTCTACAAGTGCATGTATTTATTTATATCCTACCTTTATTTATTTATTTTCTTACAAACAACTCAAAGCAGTGAACATATCCAACACATTTTCCTTCTCCCATTTTCCCCACAACAACCCTGTGAAATGGGTTTGGGCTGAGACAGAGTGGCTGGCCCAAAGTCACCCAGCTGGCTTTCATGGCTAACTCACAATCAGGACCTGAACTCACAACCTCCTGCCTTAACCATTAGAACAATCAAAACTATTTTAAAATGGTAGCTCTCACAAGATTTGAGCATTTTCATCCCATTTTTCGTCAAACTCCCATGTAATCTTGGGAAACTTCACAAGAATTGGTAATATCATACTATTTAACCATGTCTCTAACCATATTTCTGATGCCCAAAGAGACGAACTCCAGATGAATCTTTCACTTTGCTTTTTCACTCTAGCCAATGCAAAACATTAGCAGAGTAAACAAAACAATAAAAAGTGAAATCAGATTACTTTATGTGTATCTTTTTAAATGTAGTTGTACATAAAACCAAAGTGCAAATTACACAAATATCACAAGAAACCCAGCTTTTATTTTGCTTTGTCTTTTTTTAAAAAAAAAAAACCTTAGCTATAATATTAAGGATGTTTGAAAAAATATATTTACATTTAAACAAAACCAGCAGAGTCCTCTTTTTAATAGATTGTTCCTTGCAGATGTTTTGCTATTCTGAACCACACTGGAATTTAATTTGGGGGTCCAAAATGTCATGAAACAGTAATAAATTATCATTAAGATGTGACTTGAAAATAACATTGCTTTTTACAGGTTTTGACTACTGTGAAACCATCTGCTGCTCTGACAATTGGCATAAGCACCGTTTTTGCTATAATTCTGCTCTGTACAACTATCGCTGGATTATCCTATTTCTGCCTCAAAAAGAGAAACCAACTGATCCACTTTCGCTATTTTAGGGTAGGTAAATCCATGCCTCAGCTTTGCTCGTAACTAAAAAAAAAATTAAAAATAATAATTTTGTATTCTTTCAACAGAACTTGGGTAGAAAGAATTCTGTAATTTTTTTTTATAATTTCATTAGTGGTTGTAGAACCTCATCCAAATCAAACGGCACCATTTAATTTTTATTGTTATAACAGCCTTCTCCAGCCATGTCTGCCAGTTCTGTTGGGCTATAACATCTGTAAGTCCTTCCCAACATTAGCAAAAATGAAAGAGTATTAGTATATTAGTATACAACATCTCAAATTAGCTTTAAACTTCCTTGGCTAAATCACTTTGTCTTAGCTCTCTATTCAGGTTTGCTAAAATATGCCGATTCCTTATTACTGTATAGTTTAAAGAACAAAGTCATACTTAATCTGTTTACTTATAGGCTGAGCTAGATGATGATGAACCTTCCTGGCAAGGAAGGAGCCCACACTTAGTATCCATTCCAAATCCTATTTATGGAGCAGATATCTCGATCTATGAGCCATTTGAGGTAAGACAACTAAAACACGAATGTTGACTATTTTCAGATACCAACCCATAATGCAATTGTTATCTACATTGCAACCAAAGCTAGGGATAGCCAAATTGTTCCCATACATGGCACACTCTGTGCAGAAAATGACTACTTTTGAAGGATTCCTTTGTGCAGCCAAATCCACGGTCTCTATCTTCAGCATACTGAGTGGGAGTCACATATTTTAGATGGAATCTTGCTGCAGATGGGAAAAAATGTATTTGAACACGCCATTCCACTTTAGTTCCTCTGACTGTAACCAGAACATATAAAATGTGTTATCTTTTGAATGCACCTATGAAATCCAATATACTGGTAACTGGAGGAACTGGTCATATTCTGTTCTTGGTTTTATTTGCCTGAACTTATGAATTTAGATTATTTATTTAAATTTATATGCCACCTATCTCCATGTTACAGATTAACTGACCATTTTTGTATCTTTGTTTCAGGAGTCTCTCCACAAAGAAGATTTTGTTGATACTGAAGACATTCTTGGAGAATAATAATATGCTGTAATACAAACCAGGATACAAAAATTCCAGAAATTTTGAAGAAACATTTCACATACCTCAATTCTATTCCTTTTAAAGATTATGGGAAGGAATTATGATCGAAAGAGCTATCGGCATTTACAATCCCATAAATCATTTCCATTTTTTTTTTGTTTAGAATCCACTCCCTCATGTTGCATTGCCTCTTTTTAGAGACCTACAGTAATAAGTTCTGAGTGTAACTGTAATATGAATGGAAAGAACTTGAAGATGTATGTAGCATGCACAGAATTCTTTGGATCCTGTCCATGAAACTTCAATTATCTACTTAAGAATGACTCATGAATGTGTCTGGCAAATGGATACTGTGAGAACCCTGTCTGGGCCAATGAAATTTCAGTTCAGATTTAATGAATGAACAAATTAACTTTGAAACTGCACTACTGACCTTACCGGTAAACTGTAGACAGCACATATTTGTAAACATTCTGAATGTTAATGCACTGTAAAGCAATTATTAACATTTTTTACTACTAGGTAAGCATAACTACATCAACATGCTACCAGTAAAGATGCCAATTATCTCTCTTTGCCTTATAATTAGCATTGTTTCTTTCTCTCTTCCCATGAAGAAAACGGAAATATATTAATTGTAAGACTATTCCACAATGAAACAATGTATTATTTTTGTAAAAAATAAATGGTGTTATGCCTAGTAACCAAGCACATCGATATCTCACCCTCGCAACAACAAATATTGTCATTCCAATATCATGTATTTGAACATTCCATTTAGATCAAGTATGGGAAATTACACACACAATTCTGGAAAAGATAAACACAATATTTTATTCAGTGGACAGACACAGGAATCAGAATTAACCATTGTACCCAATTTTGGAAAAACATCAAATTATTTTCCATGTTTTTAATCGCCTATTTCTAAACTATCTAGCTTTTGCTGATCAGCCTTACCTTGAAAAGTAACAGACACTGTCTTTACCAAACAGAGTTTAGGAAGTTCACTGGTATTTTAGGCCTCATCAGTATTTAAAAATGGCAGCTGCCTAGCTCAAGCTACAATACTGCACCATGGTATCCCTACTTTCATCTACCCTGATGCCTCTTTCATGATGCAACTTCTACCTTTTGCTCTCAGTGTTCTTTTAGAGGCAAAATATGGATGTAAAAGTAGTTCATCAATAAAACATTTCCTATGGATTGGAAAAGCTAAGACACAGCCTCAGAGAGAGAAGGAAGAAACAGGTATCTCCAGAGAAAAGTTCCATAAATGCAACCCTAATGATGGCAACATCCATGATCTTTCCTACTATAACAATTTTCTATAGAACAGACACAATTACAGAAAATCATCATATACATTCCTATTTTCCATACGTAACTATGGCAAGTTAGCTTATGTGCACAGTGAGTCTTTCTCCTGAAGTGGCAGTACAAAGTGCAGAAGTCCTAACTTGGATAGGGTGTTAATTTGCCCCAAGTCTTCAAGTTGGTTTGAGGGGTGGATAGAAAAGAAATATCAAATAGCCAACAGCATTCTTAGCAATTTGTCAGTCTTAATATGATCCATATGCTCTAAGACGCTACAATCTTAATCATCACAGTGTTTTTTTTTTAAATTGGGTAGGAGGTAACTTATATGATAATGCTTCAAAAGTTTGAAAAGTAGGCACTTTTTGAAAAACTTTTTAAAAAATTATGTGGAGTACAGTAGCAATAGCAATAGCAATAGCAGTTAGACTTATATACCCCTTCATAGGGCTTTCAGCTCTCTCTAAGCGGTTTACAGAGTCAGCATATTGCCCCCAACAACAATCCGGGTCCTCATTTTACCCACCTCGGAAGGATGGAAGGCTGAGTCAACCCTGAGCCGGTGAGATTTGAACAGCCGAACTGCAGAACTGCAGTCAGCTGAAGTAGCCTGCAGTGCTGCATTTAACCACTGCGCCACCTCGACTCCTCCAGTATACAACATCCAATTTCCAATTTGTAATCATCTTGCATCTAGCATCCAGAAGACCACCCAATGTGACCCTAACATGAAATCACAAACTACAAACATAGTAACTACTCAAAGATTTCTTTGGTTCAGTATCTTGTTGGAATATTCAAGCGTTCTTCCATTCTTTGAAAGCCAATGCCTTGAAAACCATCTCTAGTAAGAATTTGAATAGTTCTAATAATCTAAGTAGCCTTAGTCAATCATTATTTCATTTATAGATATAACTTGAATTATAGCAGCATTTCAGAACCTAACAGGTAAAACCCAACACATAAGTTTGACCTTAATATACACAGTTTCCTAAATCCAGCCTTAAATAAGAGCTTCCAATTCAAGGACATTTCATTCCCAATATGTATCTCTTATATCTGACTGATACAGCAATGGCCCTGACTGGCAATACATGATCAAATGCAGAACAAATAAGAATCCCGCAACACTTACATCTAATCTAAGACATAAGCCTTCTCTAAGGCTTTTAAAAAAAGAGCATCTCTGAATTAAGTTTAAAAGGTCGTGGTAAGTCCCTGCAAATTCTGAAACACAAAACAATTTGGTTTTGATGATTCACCATTCCTAAGAGACCACTATTTTTATACTACATAAGCTTCTGACTTGTTTTCTGATGATTGTTTTAGCTCTTGCTGATATGTGGGCTGTTAGTGATAGAATAGAGGAAAAATCCTTTCCATTATAGTTGGGTAATGACTCTAGCAATCACTATTTTAATCTTTTATTATCCTAGTTATGCATACAATATCTAGAGGACAGGTTAATCTACACATCTATTTATGCTTAGATGTCTAAAAATTCTTATAGATTCAGTAAGTAAATTAGCATTTTATAAAATAGGTTACTCAATTTAAGATAATTTATTCACCTACTGTTACGAAAACCTGCTTTTTTGTATGTTAACTAGGGGTGCTTTAATATATAAATATACATCATCTGATAAACTCAGCATCAGGTGATGGCTTGACTGTGTAAATGAGCCATTACATACTTAATATCACATTAACTGATGTTATCAAATAGTGAATCTGAGTGAGGTCACTTCACACATGAATGAATGAATGTGGTCTAATGGCATATCTGGTTTATACAGACCTGTACTATACTCAATTCGTTAGAAATACATCAGTTAGTATCTTCAAATTTGTAACTGAATGCGAACTGATTGGCGAACTGAATAGGAACTATTTAAATTTCTATTATTTCATATATTGTATATGTGATGTTAGCAAGGATTCATGTGGAAGTTAAATTTTGAATATGTTGTTCTAAAGAGGAAATAGATTTGTAATCTCTATAGCCAGAATCACTACAACCCGACCAACATGTCTAACCCTTCTGAGCACACAAAGACAGCTGTGACTAAATTACAGATGCCAAATTTAAAACTTATTCTTAGAAAATAATCAAGCATGGTTAATATAATTTACCACCAGGATTTCAGATGTAAAATTTGTGTCACCTTTCTATTCATTTATCTCAGGTACCTTACTATTGCTCAGAAAAGAGGCACAACAATGATCAAAAAGTAGCAGCACTCCCCTGAAAGTAAGCTAAGATTCTACTATGCACGTCATAATCCCTTTTATCGAATGTGCACCATTTCTTCTAAGAATGGAGTCTTCATGCAACCTGTGCAGAGCTGATCCATCCAAAGAGGAGCTTCATGCTGTAGAGGCGTTCGGCGAGGATAAAATGTAAAATTCACATCATAGTTCAGTAGGCAACTAATGGATGCCATGTAAATATCAGAAAAACGAATCAGTCTTCGAGAAAAGTAGGTTGGGTTGTGGAAGGTTCGAAAAATGCTACCGAACTGGGGGTTAAACAGGTTCTTTGCAAGTGACCTGAAAGGAAAGAAGTGGGTATAATAGAGTTAGATAGAGAACCTTGGAGAGGAATAGAAAAGAATATAGAAAATGTACTGATATTACAGAAGCATTCCATAATGAGCCACCTTATCCTGCTACCTCCAGAAGAGAAAGAATGTGTACCATAAAAGTTGGTCTCTAGCTTTGGTTGAATGATCAGCTAGTTCCATCCCAATTGTGCATTTTTTCTCTTTCTGACTATCTTAGAAAATGGTTTGTTTTGGGACTTCCTGGGAGGAGCCTGCTGGTGGTGGCAGCAAAAAAATCAGCTGCCTCCGAATTCCTGGCTACGTACCTGTTTAGAGGATCTTCCATCTGACATCTTATCAGGTTTTCTTATCCTTCAGGCAAGAAGGAAAGAAGAAATTGTTTTGCTGGCAAATGCTCTTCGATTTTTGCAGCTTTTGTGCTTGCAGGGAAAGGGGGGCTAGCCCAAGGCAGAACGGCTGTCCGTGCTGGGAATTTCAAACTGCCTTGTGCAGGACAAAGTAGGTCTCCCCCACTCAGTTCAAAGTTTTGTTTGATTTAATCTTATCACGAGCTGAATCCGTTTCCGTGGACAATAATTGTTTATCAACATTTTAGCTTCTTTTCTTTTTCTCCTCCGAAAAATTATTTACTTAGAGGCTTTTAAAATGGCGCCGAGCAGGCTGGTTTCTCCGGTAATAATGAACACTTTTTGTTAATTCTCACAAGAATTCAAAACAAAAGAGATTGCTTATCATATGTTTTGGTTTCACAATAGGCCAGCAGAAGCTTTTTAATTAGTTTCATTTCTACAAGAATTTTACTCCTTCATTAACTTTGCTTATCTGGAAGTTAAATGGTGATGAATCTGCTGAACGGTCTTGTTACAATGTTTACTCACTGAAAGTTTTGCCAAGCCTTAAACTTCAAAATAAAAGGGGAACTCAGCCTCTTTACTTAAAGCTGCATATTCAGGCAATAGAGTTTTATTAACTGCAGGCAGATAAATTTTGAAATGGCTTCAAAACCAAATATTAACTTGAAGTCGTAAATTTTTTTCTTATTACTATTCAAAATACCAGCTTCAATTTTGTAAAAGGCTTTCTTATCCAGCTGCGTTACAAGATGGCGATTTTATAGCTTCTGCGTTTGATATATGACACACTCAATCAGCTCTATTCTCCTGAAGACTTCTCCTTATTAACTGTTAAAAGTCTATAAATAGTATCCCATTTAAAACCGAGGGGAGCAGAGACTTTGTTTGTTTGCTTGTTTGTTTGTGCGTTTTTTATAATGGCTCCCAAATCGAAGCAGTCTAAGCGTTTCCTTAATAATACATCTCAAGAAATTGTTACAAAATCGCTGCCCTTGCCTCCCACACCCTCTACTGGAGATCTCTTAATGCAAGAATTTCTTTTTGAAACCCTTAAAGAGTTCAGACAGGAAATTAAACAACTTTTATCGGACTTATATGATAAACTGGATGCCAAGATTGCTCAAACAAGGGAAGATATGATCGGAGTTATGACTGTTATGATAGACTATGTTTCTGAAATGGAGGACAAATTGGAACTTTTGGAAAAAGCTAATTCTAATTTGACATCTAAAATTCAAACGTTACAACAGGAAGTTGAAAATGCTCAAAAACAACTCGTTATGATAAATTACAATAAGACTGCGTTTGCAATAAGAGTCAGAGGATTGCGTGAAAAGGAACAGGAGAATTTGAAACAGACCTTTTTTGAGGCTTTCAGACGTTCGGTGGGAAGTCCGGGATTTAACTTTGATTGGCAGATTCAAAAAATTTATCGCCAGAACTCGTGTGTAGCAAAACAACGACAGCTTCCGAGGGACATAATTATATACTTCACCACAAGAGAATCCAGAAATGCGATAATACAGAAGTTCTACAATAACAGGCTGCGAATCGATGGACAGGACTTGATTGTTTTTAAAGAAATACCATCTTAAATATTAAGAGCAAGGAGAGACTACACTTTCTTAACTGAAAAACTCAGAGATTCTCAGATACAATATAAATGGGAAGTGCCATTTGGTATCACAGTCACATTTGAGAACCAAAAATATCGTCTCAATTCTGTGTGCGAAGCCCGAGATTTTTACTACAAAACTCTGAAGGCGGGACTTCCTGATTCACCCGGACTTGGAGAAAGACAAGGAGAAGGAGAAGATAAGTAGCGGGACACGTGGCTACAAGGCGGAGGGTGTTGCTTTCCCCTTCTGGAAGGGCAGAAGAGTAAAGAATAAAGATCCAGCTATGCCTTTAAAATACTTCTTAAATTTTTAATCTGAATAAAATTTCAGGACTCCTGTCTGGTATAAAATGACAAAGCTGTATACCGATGAAGAGATATTGAGACTGAAAGAAGCGGTGCTGAATTTGGACATATATTGTATGGGACTTATATAAGACTTGTTTGAATCTTAATTTAAACTGCGCATGATCTATTCTTTGGGGCGAGGAGAGCGGAGATCGTAGTTTTCTTGGATTGTGGTTTGAGATGAATGGAGTCGGGTGGCGTGGGGTAGATGAAAGGGTAGTGAAAGTTCAATTAGATTACCTTGATCCAGAATGTAAGCTGATTTTTGTATAAATTGTTATTTGAATACAAGGTTAAGAAAGAGAGAGAGTCTACATGAGGGTGGAGTAAATATGAGAGGAGCAATGGATGAGGATAAAATATATATGCGGACACGGGTAAAGGCAGGATGGGAGGTATAAAATTTATATGCGGAATCTTAAACATTTATATGTTTAAGATTTTAAAAATAATGAGAAGCTGAGTTTAATGTTAGAGAGTTTATTGACTTCTCTTTCTTGGGGGGGGGGGTTCCCCCCTTTTTTTCTTTTTATTATTCTTTTCTTTTTTGTTCTTTATTTTATTTTTATTTTTTTGTAACTTCTAATCTATTTGGTTTCAATATACTCCAGACTTTGCTTGATAAAGAACGATGCCGGGAATGGGATCTGGGAAGTCGGAAGGGGATCAGGGAGGGGGGTTCAGGGGGTGGGTGGGGGGGAGGGTGGAAATATAGACTCAATTTTCAGAACAATGAATGCACTTGGATACTGTTGCTTTTTTCTTTTTTTTCTTTTTTTTTTCTTTTCTTCTTTCTTCTCCTTTTATTTTTCTTTTGTTTTAGTACAAAACAAATAGACCAATGAATACTAGAAATACACCGAAGCGAGGTGTAGAGGGAAAGAAGAGGGGGGAATTAAGAGGGAGTGAGAAGGGAATGTAAGGAGGGTGAGATGGTGGGAAGGGGAGAAAGGAATGGCTGAGGGGGAGGGGAAGTAGAAGAGGGGATTGTTGGAAGGGAGAAATGAAAGTTGGAGGGATAGAAGGAAGGGTGTATGTAGGATAGAAGTGTTATGAGTTGTTTATTGCTTCTTCTTTTTAACTGCACAGTATTTAAGTGATTGTATAAAGGAAAAGGAAAATGTAATAAAAGATTAATCTTGAAAAAAAAATGGTTTGTTTCTTCTTTAGAGCACAAGAAAAAAAAAGAAATAGGACAAAATCAGGAGATACGGTGAGCTTTTAAAAAGTGAAGCATAAAGAAATTCAAAAATTTTAAGAGAAAATATGATTCCGGGAAAAAGCAAACAAACAAAAGTGAGCCACGAGGAAAAGTAAAATCAAAGAAATAAAAAAACAAATCTTTATCAAAGCCAAAAATGAGAAATCCAGAAGTTCCAAACCTGCAAATTCTTTATCTTTCCAGAACATAAAACTGTTTCACAATATAAACATATTTTACAGGGCACCAATTAAAAAGTTGTAACACTATGTTACTTAAAACAGAACATTAGGCTTGCAATTTGTAAAGCATGTATTTTAAACCATTCCTAGAATATTTCACAAATAAAAGAACATATCATAACCAAGATAGCTCACCTAATCTCCTGTCGCTCTTTCATCCACTCCAAAAGCACTTGCTTTGACTCTGCATCTTGATACATCTAAAATAAAAGAAGAAAATTAAAGCAAAAGACCAGTGACTGAACAATGCTGTTTCTAAAGATGAGGTTTCTAAAAGAAAAAAAAGCCTCACATATTCCAATATTTGCAGAAAACATTTCAGAATACAACACAATCAAGAAAGCCTATCTAAGAACTGTGCTTAATCTAATTGAAGGAAATGACAACTATGCAGTGATGCC
This sequence comes from Thamnophis sirtalis, assembly GCF_051295495.1. Taxonomy (NCBI): domain Eukaryota; kingdom Metazoa; phylum Chordata; class Lepidosauria; order Squamata; family Natricidae; genus Thamnophis; species Thamnophis sirtalis. The sequence continues at coordinate 73,841,969 of NW_028261383.1, read as the reverse complement.
CATGTACTACTTAATCTAGCTCAGTCTATTTTACCTGCATTCTCTCCAGAAGTCCTGTAAGAGCTTGCTGCCAGGTCAAAGAGTGCATATATTGTTCTGTATTGATGATTCGTATTTCTGTTTCTAATTCTGGAACTATGGCACCTGTCCTCCAACCGTGACGTAGCATGAGGTCCTTAAACAGAAGAGGAGAAAGACAGTGGAGTGACTTACTGACTTAACATCCTGTGAGTCAGCCTCATAGAAAAAGCCTTCAGTAGCTCACTTATATAGTTTCCTTTTGCATAATGAGGCACATCAATAGCAATAGCAGTTAGACTTATATACCACTTCATAGGGCTTTCAGCCCTCTCTAAGCGGTTTACAGAGTCAGCATATCGCCCCCACAGTCTGGGTCCTCATGTTACCCACCTCGGAAGGATGGAAGGCTGAGTCAACCTTGAGCCGGTGAGATTTGAACCGCTGAACTGCAGATAGCAGTCAGCTGAAGTGGCCTGCAGTACTGCACCCTAGCCACTGAGCCACCTCGGATCATAAAGGGCGGGGGACACATTTTTCATCCAGTTTACAAAAATAGCCCTGTCTGCTTATTTGAAGCATTTATTTCTTGTCCAATGCAATCAGAAAGATACCTATTTATAAATCTATACATAAACCTCTGGGTTTTCCCTAAGTTACTAGCCTTGTTAAGTATGATAATCGTATGGCAATTTTGGATTTTGAACCTGGAATGACCCTCCAGGATAGGAATGCATTGGCCCCACTTCTAAAAAAACAACAACCCTAAAACAATCTGTTCAAGAATTGCAAAATGAGTTGCCTCCTCCTTTTTCATTTTTACATTTTAATAAAGAGAAAAACCCCTAATAATGCAGAATGTTTAAAAACCAATATTCCTTGAGAACTCCTTTAAGATTTTGAGTACTTAACAGTAAAAAAATATATGGCTAAAGGGTGGTTTTAGCTTAATAGTATTAACAGACTGTTCTGTAAAAATGCCTGATGTTGCTGTACTGTTTCTAAAACAGCATCAAAAGGAAATTAATTAACCAGGCACAATAACAGCACACATTTGCAGAAAAGTTGCCTGCACTTAAACAGGCATTGTCTAAATCAATATTTCAAGTGGTTGACATCCCAAGGCCTGTTTTCTTTGTTGTGTGATTAGCAAAAAATATCCAAATGAAATATCAAAGTGGTTTTCATAAAACACAATACATGTCTAAAATTATGACACCAAATATCTAACAAAGAAGCCAATGTTATCATTGAATAAAAATTAAATAAAGCAGTACTCTGAAGAGATTTCATAATAGTGGCATACGTCCCAATAAGGGTGTGCAGATAGCTATCCATCCTCCCTTCAGTTTGAAAAGATACTGTATCTTCAAAACTGTGAATCTTTAGTTTCAAAATTTATGGTGAACTGCTGGTGCACATGGCTTCTTCCATGTTTCTTTTTTTAGCTGTAGCATCCTTCATTTTCATGTCCCCACCCTACCTCCCCAAACTAAATCTGACAATAAAGAATGCTGTGGCATTGCTGTCATAAGAGATGAGAGCTGGACATCACAACAAAATATTTCATTTCTACATTGTGTGCTGAAATTTCTATAAATCAACATTCCATTTACATATGAGGATGAATCCTGATGGAGAATTAATTGGGACAGAAATGTTTGTCTTCTCAGATAAAATAGATGATAGATAGATAGATAGATAGATAGATAGATAGATAGATAGATAGATAGATAGATAGATAGATAGATATGATATAGGGGCAATAAAGATATAGATAGAAAGAGAAAAAGAAAGAAAGATATAGATAGTAGATAGATAGATAGATAGATAGATAGATAGATAGATAGATAGATAGATAGATAGATAGATAGACAGACAGATATAGATAGAAAGGTACAGAGATACAGATACAGAGATACAGATAGATAGATATATAGATAGAGATAGATAGAGAAATAGAAAGTTAGTTATATATATATATATATATATATATATATATATATATATATATATATATATATATATATATATATATATATATATATATATATATATATATATATATCGAGATAGACAGAGAGAGAGAGAACGAGAGAGAAAGAGAGAGAGATCACACAATTTTGATTTTAAAATAAGAAAACTGTTACAAACAGGTTAAGGAATTATTATTTTAAAAAAATATGTTACTATACATAGGTGCTTAGGATGAAAAAGTATTCAAAAGAATACAACCTAGAGAAATAAAACTTTTAAACTCTATTTTGGTTTTTAAAACTTGGTTAAAACGGAACTGTGTAATACAATTTAACGGGTTATGGATACTGCAAAATGACAAGCTCTAAGATCTGGATATTTTCCATTCTATATCTTGATAAACAACACTGATTAATCCAATAAGCACAAAACAAACCCTTTGTGTCTCCGTAGCAGACACAGAACATTAAGTGACACTGACGTCGGCTGATTAAAAAAAAGAGGGGTTTGCAGAACTTACTGCAAGGTCACTGTACAAATGGTCACCAAAATAAAGGACCTTGGACCCACGCCAGCCTGTTAGCCGCAGAAAATCAAACAGATTGCCCTGAAATGTAGAAAAAAGAAAGAAAGTGAGAATAAACCGAATATCCAGTTCCTTTAAAGCAAAGGAAAACATTGCATGCTTGGCTTGAAAAGGTCAAGAAAATACATTTCTTAGCACTTTGATTTTTCTACAGAGCAAAGGAAAAACATTTCTTCATCATGGGCTGCTTATTTAAAAATGGCTAGAGATAGAGGCTTAAGGAGTTCTCACGGGAACGTGAATCAAATGAGAGAAAATGGGAATTCCTTAAAACCAAGCTTATAATCCTATCATTTGTATAAATGATTACTGTATTTTTTTCCTTACACAATCAGAAAAACACACACTACTAGATGTCTAAAACAATTTATTGCAGCTCTAATGGGAAAACTTTAAATCCCCTCCCCAAATAATGTTATAAATTAAGCCACTGCTTCAGTAAATAAACTGAAAAACCGTGATAGTTTGTTACCTACCGAATTTGTGCTGAAATATTGTTTTAAACTTGATATCCCGAATCTAGGTCCTATTGAAATATTTCATGCCTCAAAGCAAGGGTTTTCAAAGCAAGATATACATTTGTTTTGGTAAGGATTGCTGCAGACCCGTTATTTCATAGGTCAACCTTTCTATGAACAATTTAGTCTCCCTCTACTAGGTATTAAAAATGGGAAACCAAGTCAAGTTTTCTCTTTTATTATTATTGACATAACACATTCGACGTAAGTCTGAAACCATCATGGTCATGCTTGAAGCTCTCTGTCTCTGTTTAACTCTCTAATCAAAAGACATTTTTGTGCTTGATACAAAACAAAGGACCATTATGCCAATTTCAGTGGAAATGTTAACCGGACGTAAGTATCAATTACCCACGGTCTCAGTGATCTGAAAATGCTAATTTGTTGACTTCCACATTACAGTCTCTTATACAGGAACAAAAATAAAGATACAGGCCAAAATAATTTCAAAAACTGAAAATTATCTGCTCATGTATAAGCTCACATATGGTATGAATCCATAAAGTAGTTTCTAGTTTCCCAGCCTCATTCCCAGAGGGTTCCCATTTGCAAATACGTCATTTCTTCATATTTTGCCTTTATTATACGTATATCTGAATAATGTCACAGTCATTGGCCTGGATCCCATACGAGATTCCCATGGAAAGAAGGTCTTATTCCAGCTATGGAAGGCTTCTGATTCAATGAGATTCAACAGAAGGCAAAGAAGGCAACCTTTGTTAATTAAACCTCTCTGCATCCTATGCTGTGCAAAACTGACTTCAGAGTTGATGAATCGCTATAAGAGTCAAAGAGATGTCTAAAATGGAAATCCGTTGATGGAAAATTCTGAGCATGTCTCTATGAATGTGAGTGATTCTTGCTCGCTGAATAAAAGCAAGATTCAAACCCCTGTTCAATTAGCATGAAATCACTGTGTTCCAAATTATATGGCTTCAGCAATAAAATGTTCCCAGGGTTTGGTTTAAATTAGCATTCCAGTTCAAAATAAGTCCTGAAGTTCTGAAAGTATATTACTAACAAATTTTCATTATCATCTTCCAAATAATAACAATCTTCTCACCACTTTTCAGGATTATATAAATTCCCAGGAGAAAGAAAATAGGAAACTGACTATTAAATCTACAAAGAAAACATAAAACAGTTTCTTTTTGAGGGAAAAAAATGGAGACAGAATAATCTTAAAATAACAGGTGTGGATATGAATTGGAAAAACAGTTAATTGTCCAGCACAGACCACACATTATTTAACTTTTGCCATATCAATATCTCAATTGTTCAATTTTAACATTGGGAGATGCTAACAATTTAAAAGAAAGAACACATGGAGTAGAACAGAACATTAAGTTATTAGAAAGGAAAGTAACAAAAATTATTTTTCATGGTTATCATTATATTTGAAACTAACTCCAGAAAGTCAGCATTATTAAATACCCCATGAAGTAAAGACAAATCGTTAGGTAATTTTACCTGTTTATAGATTTTCCCCTTTTCCAGTTTGTTAATTTTGTCCCAGTGAAGAGAACCTTCTTCGTCCATTTTTCTGAAAGGTCTTCAAAAAGGCAAAACATTGACGTTATAGGCTTCACTACAAAAATGCTACAAGAAAAGTTTTTAAACTGCAAATGAAAAGAATTTCAAGTAGATTACTTTAGCTACTAAAATTAATACATAAATAACAAGTAATACATCGATGAAATAAAATAGAAAGGCTTGTACAGGCAGTCCTCAACTTACAACAGTTCATTTAGGGACTGTTGAAAGTTACAGCATCACTGAAAAATGTGACATATGACCATTTTTCACACTTACGACCGCTGCAGCATCCCCATGGTAACATGATCAAAATTCAGGTGCTTGGCAAGTGGTTCATATTTATGACCGTTGTAGTGTCCCAGGGTCGTGTGATCAGCTTTTGCGACCTTCTGACAAGCAAAGTCCATGGGGAATCCAGACTCACTTAACAACCATGATACTAACTTAACAACTGCAGTGATTCACTTAACAACTCTGGCAAGAAAAGTCATGAAGTGGGGCAAACCCACTTAACAAATTTTGGGCTCAATTTTAGTCGTCACTCGAGGACTACCTGCACTGAGATCATCATGTAAACCAAATTTACTGAAAAAATGTGTTAAATAAAGCAAATTAGGAAAGCTGAGGCCCATGCATATATTGTTATACTTATCTTACCCCATATTCTAACTTCTGGAGCTTGTCACAAACCAATATTTCACAGAGACTTTAAGATGTGTGGCCTCCAACTCCCAGATTTCATTTTAAAGCTGATGGGATCGAGAAACACTGCCCTAACTTGTACTGTGAATGTTGATTTCCAACTATTTTTAAACAGGAAACCCACAAACAGGGTAAGCCTAAACCTAAATTGTTACCTAGAAGAAGAAACAACTTTACCACCCAGAACTCAGGAAAAAACAAAAATAACCTGAAAGAAACCTAAGAACACCAGCTCTGGTGATATAATAAAGAGTTTTACCCAGTGTATGTTTTCATCCCATTGCTGCAAACTTTCAATTTTACAAGTGATTAAATATGACCCTGGGACACCAAAAGACAGTCTACTCCTAGTTTAATTAATGTCATAATATACATGAAATTTCACAAAATGAATTTTGAGAGTCATGTATAAAACAAGGTACTTTAAACATTTTGGAAATAGATCAAGCTCAAAACAATTCTTGTGCTCAAAATAGCAGTTCCACACTCAAAGCAAGACTTTGTGAAATTTCACATTTCAAACACTACATACTTGACACTGCACTACATGCATGCACACATGCACACTCACTCACATTCATATACACACACACACCCAAAAGAAAGAATATGCAGACACATAAATGAATGACAAACAGAATAGCTTGAATTTTCTCTAATTTCTTTTGCTCAGTGTCTATCCTTATACAGGGTAATGAAGCCTCAACATCAGTTGTACGGTGGTCTAGAGGTGAAGACACTCGCCTCCCACTCATAAGCTTGAGAGTTCAATCTTAGGCAGCAGCAGATGTTTCTCTATCAGGGTGCAAAAAAAAAAATCTGCTGGGAACTCTGTGTAGGCATTAGGAAAGGCATGTGGCCAGTAAATGCTCAGCTCCACTCAGTCGTCCTGACTTCACCCCAAAGCAAAGGATTAAAGTGTCATTTAAAAAATCATATGCTTACACACAATCTGGAAGACAGTTTTAGAAGTGTGACCTAATCTGGCAAGACTTTTAATTGTACATAATAACTTGGCATCTACTCCTTAAAATTGTTTCACTTGCAAAATTAATTCCTCTCTCCCACAATATGGTGCTAGGATAATATTCATGGCATGGCACCATGATATGATGAAATTCTCAGTCATATAGAAATAGATAGATAGATAGATAGATAGATAGATAGATAGATAGATAGATAGATAGATAGATAGATAGATAGATAGATAGATAGATAGAGATAGATAGATAGATAAATAGAGAGAGATAGAGATAGAGATAGAGATAGAGAGATAGATAGAGAGATAGATAGAGAGACAGAGAGATAGATAGATAGATAGATAGATAGATAGATAGATAGATAGATAGATAGATAGATAGATAGTTAGTTAGTTAGTTAGTTAGTTAGTTAGTTAGTTAGTGGGCAAACTTAGCACTTTATTAAGTTTGTTTCTCCGTGTGTTGCGTATATATACATATCTCCATGGATGCATGTAATACAACCAATATACTTACTTTCGCTTATCAGTAAAGAAACTGGGCTTATCTGCTTGCACAATGACCATGTCAAAAAGGTCCTGCCAGTTTTTGCCAACCATGTATTTCATCCCTTTGTCGCTATAGGCAAATAGGGGGAAAATGTAAGTAACTCCAGTGCTTCACTTTCTTAAGCAAAATAGTAGCTACTCTCAAGAGTTCCTTCATACAGTATTTCTGATTATATGTCATTTAGTACACAAAGCAAGGAGCACAGTACCTAACTAACTTTGTTAGCTGGTAAGAATATGTGGCTTTTCATCAACTTGGGGATTAGTGGAGAATGGCATCTTGGCCCCAGTGTAAAGCTTAACTTTATAAGCATTTGGAAGGCCTTGTTCCCAGAAGTTTCTTAGGCAAAGTTCAAAGCCTCCTCCGTTTTCTGGGATTAGAAAATGAGGTACCACTAGTGGATTTGACCTATGCAGCCAGAATTTGCTATCAGCCCCGCTGTATATAATGGCCATCAACAACACTGAGACTCTCATAGGGATTACTTAAAGCAATTTGTAGGATTATAGACAACTAAGGAATGCAGGCACTGAACAAATACAGCCTTTGATTTGATGCATGTTTGGAGTTGTTGTCCTACCATCAGATAAAATAAAGAATGTTTTTTATGTCTCTAAACACTCCTATAACATTTACTAAGAACAACATTGTTTTATAGTTCTCATTTTTTTACAACTGTTCCAAAACCTCTAAGAATGTGAGGCGGTATCATCTTATGAGAAGTAGGATATTGGGTATTCCAGAATATTAGAGACATAGCAATAATATTATAGACAAAATAATAGCTCTTTCCAGTTTTTTTTAATATGAAACTTTAATTAAAGAGAGGGAAGGCTAACTGAGATATGAAAAACACATAGAGACCTAACATTATAGCACAGTATGGCCTTAGTATGCTACAATGTTGAATCTTTGGGAAGTAAAGGATTCAACTTTATCATTTTTTTAAAGTACCGTACATCTTTACAATTGTGAGAATTAAATTTTGAGTCAGGCTTGTATGAGAATGTGTAAAAATATTAACAGGTCACCAAACCGTATGATGCTATTAAGATAAGCTATTTTTACTGAATATTTTCAGTCCTCGTATTTCTTTCTTAATGTCTGCACATGACTGAGAATTTTATCAAGATGAATGCATGCAAGTTAATACTTACACAAAACTAAAAGGACTGTTTGTGATGAGAAAGAGTTTTTTATTGTTGTTAACCAGCCTATTTAAGACAGCGTATGTTTCATCTCCATGAAGAATATATTTCTCTGCAAGAAACAGGTGAAGCTAAGCATAGTATAAACATTTGTATATTACGATGGTGAAAGATGCAATTTAGTTGCATTTCACCTGGTGATAATGAAATAATTCATCTACAGAAAGCATGGGAGATCTCCAAAGAAGGAAGGCCCTCAACCCCCCCCCCCCCCAATCTCTGCTCTTAACTCACATTTCTTTTGCCAAGCAGAAAGTGACAATTAGATGATGTAAAATAATTGTGGGCAGCGTAAGAATGAAATTTCAGGAATTGACATCTCAGATGCTAAAATATTGCATGTGGGATGAGGCAATCCATCTCTTGAACTAGATTTGATTGCTCACATCTGTTCTGAACCACAGGAAGGGATCCATTGGGTGCAGGGCCTTTCTAATCTTCAACATCTAAACCAATTATGGTTAAAAACATTACCCACATAGCAATAGCAATAGCACTTAGAATTATATACTGCTTTACAGCGGTTTTCAGAGTCAGCATATTGCCCCCAACTACTTGGGTCCTCATTTTACCACCTCGGAAGGAGGGAAGGCTGAGTCAACCTTGAACCTGGTGAGATTTGAATTGCCAAATTGCAGGCAGCCAGCAGGCAGCAGAAGTAGTCTGCAGTACTGCAATCTAACCACTGCACCACTATGGCTCATAACGTAGTTATTGGATGAAAACATTTTATACATAGATTGCAATGTACAGTAATTCTGTTAGGGAGAAAAGAAGCTGCTTCTTTCTCTCACTTACCTAACTCTTTCTGTAAAGACATTAACAAATCAAATAATTGCGTAGAAACATCTTTGTGAGCATGGATACAAATGCTAATAAGTATACACAAGGTGAAGAAAAGAAGAGGTTTGTTGTTTTGATTCTACCTCTTGGTGGAATACAGATCTGTATTGATTAGCCGCAAGATAATATACATAAAATTTCACTACCCTGATCTAAAACCATTATGTATGGTACTCATTAATATTCACAATTAAAAGATAGGCCTTCACTGACCCATGTCCTTTTCAATCCATTTGTACATCATTCCTTTCACATGGACATCTTTAATGGCATCCTAAAATTGGAAAGAGAAATTAGGTGTTGGTTTCCTTGGTGTTGTGTGTTGTTACAAAGCTACCAAAAAGACCAGTCCAAACAATATTTATTAGGCTCATGTGATTAAAATGCTAGTCCGTGTTTGAGGCCCGAGTCCCACTTGTGATGGGGTTAGGTTTCATCATTCACCCAGTACTTGCAAGCACAAGTAGATAGATAGATACCACTTAAGTGGACACATTAATGGGGACATGAAAGGGGTACCCAACTGGGCATCCCCCAGGAACAGTGAGGTCACCAGCTAATCCTTTCAACACAGAAAGCACCTTGATGTTTCTGACATGAATTCGAGCAAACAATATTAATTCATTATTATTTTTTCATCTTTTATGTTCTAGAAGAATTATACTTACACTTATGTCCTTGAAAAGATGAACTTGGTCATACTCAATATTACGAGTCATGAAATAATCAGTCACTGATGAAAGTAGGGTCATTTCAGGAAGAGAGAAAATGTCCATAAATTGTTTAATCGATGGACCCTACTTAGAAAAACAAAATATTATTACTATTGAAAAAAAACTAGATGTTGAATTGTGAGGTAGACAACAAAACTTGATGTTGTTAAAGATAACTGTTCTCCCTTGTAAAATTAATGTATAAATACCACATTGGTTTTTTTTACAGCAGAGCAAAATATATTCTTTGCTTTGTTGTTTGTTTAGAATCAGCCCCAGCAGCATTCCATTCATAAATAAGAATTTAAATAAGCCATGCTTATGAAATCCTCATAAAATTAGATAACCCAAGAATGAGGTATTTTTGAATATACAATACTGGAAACTTGACACATGTTTTTCTATTAGAAACATAAGATACTTTCAAAACTATTTTTTCTTTCAGCAAAACTCAGGCCTGATTTAAAGAATATGTGATTTCTGTTTGCTTTAAACTGTTATTTCATCTTTTTATATTGGGGAATAATTAGAAATAGTCAAACTGCATACATGAATAGCTTAAAAAAGAAACTATATCAAGTTCCATGAATTAATTGCCCAGAAAGCTCATTCATTAAAGGTTTAGAAGATTAAACTATGTTCCCTGTCATTAAACTCCAAACTCCAAAGCTAATTTTGGATCCATAAAATTTTTGGTTATTATATTATTCGTACTGCTTTTTGCATCTGTTCCCGCAACAAATAATTTTAATACCATAGTATGCCTAATATACAACTTAGTATGTCTAATATATTTCTGAAGTAAATTAGTCAATAACTATGAAACAGTATAATATTATACATATCCAGAAAACTCTTTACTAAATTGTAAAAAAATCTTTAAATGCCTACAATGTTAGTTGCCAGCCTTCTTACTTAGAGTTGAAAGCTTAAAATAATTATAATACAAAAAAGCATCTTCCCAGGACTTATACTTTTGGTTATTGAAAATAATTTTAAATGATCTTAGAACTAGCATTGCCCAAGAAATGAAAAACACATTTGGATTGGAATGCAGAAAAAAATCAGCACCTTCAAAATATTCCACCAACCTTTCCTGCTGGCTATTTTCCAATGGAACAAAAAAATAGCTCAACTTTTCCATGTTTCAGTGGAACAAAACTTAAAACATGTTGAGCTCTGGCCTGAGAACAAATGAGAATTTGGAAAAAAAAATACCTTGCACTTTATTTTTCACCTTACAAGAACAGGTGAGGTAATTTGTTCTTTCTGACTTCTATCAGCTAGTCAACCAACAGAAATAATGACCAATGGAGTTTAAAAAAATATTTTTAAACATTAAAATATAAAGCATTTTAAAATCTAAATGGTAAAATCTAAATTAGAATATAAAGCATTTGAAACAGCAATTAGTTAGTTAGAAATGATATAAGAATCCAGAATTCTCTGGATTTTCCAGAGGCTGTTCAAATAAATCCTGAGACACTATTTAGCTGGGTAAGAAAAACTACTAGACAAATGCCACAAAGCAACTAGATAATTTTTTTTTGGTACATAGTAGGATGAAACTAGATGATTGTTCTGTCAACTGAGAGCAAATTCCTTTTTATGTCCTCTGTGATTTAAATCCCAGACTTCTTTTTCCTGCCTTTCCCAGGCTTAACAGATATCCTGCTTTATGTTTCTCAGGCTAAGCTGCTAATATAACCAACATGCTTGCTTTGGGAAACTCTGGCTCTCTACTTCATTCCCACATTGGGTCAGCACATTAACAAGACAAAAGAATTAATGCCATCACTGTTATATTTTTTTCCCTAAGCCAAAAGGCGCTGCTAATTGAGAAAATAAACATACCAGTCAGCCAGTCACATTCCTATAGTTTTAATCTTGAGACAGTAATTGCAAGCGTTCTGAACTCAGAATAAACTTGGCATTTTCAAAAATGTCAGTTTCTTGTTTTATGACTGTTTACTGGGTTGCTTCCTTCCCCCAGTCCAAAACCTTTTCTAGCCTCACCAATCCATTCTGCAGGATCGCTCATATTGAATTTGCATAAATGCACAAATTACTAATGCAATGATTTGCTTAGTTAGATGAGCTTTGAAGAGCCAAGGTGGTGCAGTGGGTAGAGTGCAGTACTGCAGGCCACTTCAGCTGACTGTTATCTGCAGTTCAGTGGTTCCAATCTCACCGGCTCAGGGTTGACTCAGCCCTCCATCCTTCCGAGGTGGGTGAAATGAGGACCGAGACTGTGGGGGCGATATGCTGACTCTGTAAACCGCTTAGAGAGGGCTGAAAGCCCTATGAAGTGGTATATAAGTTTAACTACTATTGCTATTGCTTTGTGGGGGAGGAGGTATATGCACATTTTTACAATCACCAGTCACTTGGTTTGCTGGGTTTTGAAATGTTTGTGACTTTGTTCCTAAGATTTGTGCAATGATTGCTGTTTTCATTTAGGTGGCCGATGTCTACCTGATTCATTTAATTCATTTAATAATTGAATAAATATGAATTAATGAAGCATTTAATTTTAATATTAAATGCTTTAATGTTTCTAACTATTGTTTTTGTGATGTTGTAAGCCACCAGAGTCATTTAACAGTGAGATGGCAGCATATAAATTTAATAAATAAATAAAATTCTGGTTTTTCCCACTTGTAATGACAGCCAAATGTTAGTTACATTGACAACCATATATCCATATTGCTGATAGCTATCAAACCTGGCTTGACTTATTATGATTGTCTGTAAATCCCTGAATTTATCTTTGGCCAAAAGAAAACAGGGAGATAAGAAATCTGTGTGCTTCATGTAAAAATAAATTAACCAACAAAATGTTACCTTCCAGCTCCCACCCATCATTCTTTTTACAAAGTACATCCATACAAAACATCATACCATCCTATGATTTATATACTTTATAACCCACAATTTAACATTCTGTAATGATAAAATATTTGAGCAAGCAAATATTAAAAATACTTTTTAACAAAGCTTTTGTCATGTAATCACAATCACTTTCGTGGTGTTTTACATGAACACTTCAGATTAGTGTCTTGCATTTGGACATTTCCATATTGTTTCTATTATACATAGTCCTCACCATACAGCTATTCATTTAGTGACTGTTTGAATTACAACATCACTGAAAAAGTGACTTATGACCTTTTTTCACACTTATGACCATTGCAGCATCCTATGGTGATATGATCAAAATTTAGATGCTTGGCAACTGGCATATATTTATGATGGCTGCAGTGTCTTGGGCTTATGTGATCGCTTTTGCAACCTTCTGATAAACAAAGTTCAATGGAGAAGTGAGATTCATTTAAGAACTGTGTTACTAACTTAACTGCAGTGATTCACTTAACAACTATGGCTAGAATGGCCATGAAATACTTGGTAAACTAGAAAAATGTGAGGTAGACAGCATCACCACCAGATGGATTTGTAGCTGGCTGACAAACTGTACTCAAAGAGGAGTCTTTAATGGTATTACATCTACATGGAGGGAAGTAAGTAGCGAGGTACCACAAGGTTCTGTCTTAGGCGCAGTATCCCTCAATAAATGACTTAGACGAGGGAATAGAAAGGGGAACTCATCAAATTTGCAGATGACACTAAGTGGACCATAATAGCCAATACCCCAGAAGACAAGCTCAGTATCCAAAAAGATCTTGATGGGCTTGAACAAGGGGTCCTATCTAACAACATGAAATTTAATGTGGATAAAAGCAAGGTTTTACACCTATGCAGGAAAAAAACCAGAGGTACAAGTACAGATTAGGTGTAACCTGGCTTAAAAACAGTAATTGTGAGGGTTAGGGATAGGGTTAGGGTTAGCCAGCAGTGTGTGGCAGCAGCCGAAAAAGCTAATACAATCCTTGGTTGTACAAATAGAGTCATAGAAACAAAATCACATGAAATATTAGTATCACTTTATAAATCTTTAATAAGACCACATGTGGAATACTGCATCCAGTTTTAATCACTTTTTTAAAAAAAGATGTTGAGACTTTGGAAATATTGCAAAGAAGAGCAACTAAGATAATTAAGAACCTGGAGACAATAACATATGAAGAACAGTTGCAGGAATTGGGTATGGCCAGTCCATAAAAAAGAAGGACTAGGTTTGGCATGATAGCAGTATTCCAGTATTTGAGGGGCTGCCACAAAGAAGAGGGGATCAACTTATTTTCCAAAGCACCAGAAGACAAGACAAGAAATAATGGATGGAAACTAATCAAGGAGAGAAGCAACCTGGAATTAAGGAGAAAGTTGCTAACAGTGAGGACAATTAACCAGTGAAACCTCTTGCCTTCAGAAGTTGTAGGTGCTTCATCACTGGAGGTTTTTTAAGAAAAGAATGGACAGCCACCTGTCTGAAATGGTATAGGATCTCCTGCTTGTGCAGAGGGTGGGACTAGAAGACCTTCAAGGACCCTTTCAGATCTATTCTGATTGATTGATTGATTGATTAAAAATGAGGTAAAATTCACTTAACAATTGTCTTACTTTTAACAGAAATTTTTGGCTCAATTGTGATTATGTTGAGGATTATCTGTATTTTATCTAGCCTCCTTTTTTTCCAGGAAGGAGGAAGGGGTGGGGAGGAAGGCTGTACAATATATCATAGGCTTTCTGTTCAGAAGCACTTTTCTTGAATTAAACAATAAAAGCTGTGGCTCTTTAAACTGTATCTCTTTGTGTATACAGAATATCGCATACACAATGCAACCCCAAACTTGGCAACTCAGAATGCTATTTATAAAGGGTGGATCCAGTTAAAATACAGAGAAATTCTGATGATATTGGGTGATTTCCAAGTTCAGGTTCATAGACCAAATGATCACATATGTCTAAAGATAGTCCAAGGACAACAAGAGTATATGTTATTTTATTAAACAGCAAGAAATTAAAAAGTAACCCATTAGTCCGATGTTACACATTTGAACAAAACACAAAAAACAAGGAGCCAGTGAAAGAGTTAACTGAATTATTTTGGATGTATATGTTGTAAAATTTTTTGTAAAAATACTTCTTGTATTATGTTAAATTAAAACTGATATTATATAAAAAGGGAAAAAAAGATATCCCATGTAGAGGAGATAACCACATTACTTTGCCATTGACAATAAATTCTACTTTTTCAACCCACAGTAGAACAAGGCAGATAAATAAAACTGTTATTATTACTTTTTCCCCATTATTGAATAATGCCATCACTCACGAACCTAAAGAATAAAACTGAAAAAAATGATGTACGTGAAGCTGTGCATAGTAGCACAGCTGGCTTCTCTGCTTTTATAAATCTTCAATGGAAGAAACAATACAAAAAATTAATCCTAGATGAAATGCTTGAAAGCCACAATGGCAGCAGAACATTTATTTGGGTATTGTATAATCATGATCATGTTCAAAGGGATTAACAAAAAACAAAAACATGATCTTTTAGGTCAGATTTTTCATATTTATGGTGAAGCAACAATTATCTTTGGTGAGCCTGGATTATTTAAGAAAAACCTCCCACTTTACTGAGGTTTGTGTTACAAAATAGAAAATACTCACTGTAGTCAATACATGACCATTATTGATGTACCTTTGTACAAACTGTGGGGAACTAAGAACCATTGTTTACTCTAGAAAGAAATCAACAGATCAATACATTAACTTGGTGGTTTTTTTAAAAAAAAATCAGTTAAATATATTTGTAACTACTACTGTTGGTACTGCTTTTCCCAATACTAGGAAGATATCATGAAAAAAAAATCCTATTGAATTTAACATCTATTGTATTGTATTTGTATTGTATTTGGTTTATTTGTATGCCGTCCTTCTCCAGGAGGGACTCAGGGCAGCGAACAACTCAGAGGGGAAAGGGAACATAAACAACAGTACACATAATTAAAATACACGAAAATCACACAGCCATACCAGTCGAGAGGGGAGGGGAACTCATCAACCCCAGGCCTGCCGGCACAGCCAGGTTTTGATGGCTTTCCGGAAGGCCTGGAGAGAGGTGAGGGTCCGGATCTCCGCGGGGAGTTCATTCCAAAGGGCCGGAGCTGCTACAGAGAAGGCCCTCCCCCGGGTAGTAGCCAGATGGCATTGGCTGGTGGATGGAACCCGGAGGAGGCCGACCCTGTGAGATCTGACGGGTCTTTGGGAGGTAATTGGCAGCAGGCGGTCTCTCAAGTACCCAGGTCCAATACAATGAAGGGCTTTATAAGTTACGACTAGCACTTTGAAGCGTATCCGGAGACCGATCGGTAGCCAGTGCATCTCGCGGAGGATAGGTGTAACGTGGGTGTACCGAGGTGCACCCACAATCGCTCGCGCGGCTGCATTCTGGATGAGTTGAAGTCTCCGAATACTCTTCAAAGGCTGCCCCATGTAGAGCACATCTGGTAAGATGATCTGATTAAATTTTCAGCACTTAATTCATTTAAATCTAATAAATTCTCAGTAAAGTGGATTTACTTTACCTTGCCATAAAAATCACTCATCTGGTATAATGGGATATGCTGGGTTCCACCATACATTTCAATAACTTCTTCATCAGGTACTGGGTTTAGCCCCCTAAAAACCAATTGCAATAATTCAGTCAAGAAAATATTAAAACTAAACTCATATTATTATAAAATCTTTAGGGGGGGTTGCTTTTTAAGAAATTTGTATTATGCTACACAAAAGCATCTCAAAAGAAGGCATTGCCAAGAAAACATGCATGCTCACGAAATCCCAGGATGCTGAGTTTGACTCAGACAACAAATTATCTTTATGGGCACTGAATCTGAAGAGAAGTTTGCAAGTGGATTGACATAATTTGGCTCTTATCCAGGAATTAATGAAGACTAGTGGCAAACATTTTGTTTAAAATTCATTACGTGAAGTGACTTTCTAATATTATTAATGTTAATTGAACTCAAGTTTCTGAAGACAAGGAAACAGACAATATAAGAGAGCCAGGAATTTAAATATTCCATGATAAGAAAAGTTGCCTATAGAGAAAATATACAAAGAACTACATAGGGCTGTAAGATAAGAGAGGATTTAATTTTTCTCCACTGAGTTAATTTTTAACCAAAGCAGAAAAGCAGATTAATAGGGCATCATTTAGTTGAAGAAGCAGAAGAGTATTACTCAAATGCAGCTGCATTAGCAAATACTGCTTCCTTAAATCATGAATTTTTATTTCTCCTTTGTTCAAAGTTAGTCTAATTAGTGTTAAACTTTTTTCTTTTCCAATTTTTAAAACATCATGGTGGATCCCAAGAGTTTTTTTTATATAATCAATATTTAAAGTATTAAAAATTAAATGGGCTCATATGCTGTCATATCGCTTCTGCCATACCGCTTCTTCTCATTATTGTTTGAAGGGATTTCAATATTGTATTAATTTTTAATATAGGCTGGAAAATAATTTTGATTTCGCGGATCTCTTGGAGTGTGATGGCATACAGCCAGGGGTTCTAGGACCACATTTTAAGAAAGACCGATCTAGACCTTGTCAATCTTCTGCTATTCATAGCATTTCCAAAGTAAAAGCTAACATGGATTGCAATGCTATAAGCAGATTTAGTTTTGCAAATTATTATGCATTCCGCGGCAACATTATAAAAGCAAAGTAACATTCACTTTGAAGCTAAATGGTTTATATTTTTGATAGAACCCTTGATTTTTTAAGACAGCCCAGCTGCTGCACTGGTTTAAGTAAAGGCATTGGAATAGGAGCAGGGAGACCTAGGCTGTACCCCTTCCTTAAGCATGGAAGCTGCTGGATAACTCCAGGCCAGTCTCTCTCTGTCTCAGCCTTAGACTAGCAAATCAAACTGAATCTTAAACAAGGTACTAGCAAATTACTTCTGAAAAAAGGTTGCCGAGAAAACTGCACAGCTTATACTTGTCATCACCAGGAGTCATATTTGACTCAAAGAATCATAACCAACACAATGTTTTATTTCCTATGCAAACTGAATTGTTATATGATAGCAATTAATCTCCTCATATTTGTAGCTAAATTTGTTCCGATATGCCCAAAATTGTAGTCATCGATCCTTTAATTTGGCACAGTACAGTTTCCTCTGCAGCTGATTTCAGAAAGACTTCCCAGGACACTCAGTCTTCAGCAACTCAAAACATTTCTCTGGAGCGAGTAAAAAGTCCTGTGTCATCACCCCGTGACCCATATTTGCTTCTGATTTCTATGTTAAATGTTGCATAAAGAACAGCTGCTTCTTTGAAGGTCAACAGCTCCAGAAAATGCATATAATTTTGCTAAACTCACTGATAGGCAGTGCCCAATTGAACATAGTGGAAAGCATCAATCTTCATCAGAAGACTCTAAAAGAAAGGTAGACATTTATTGGGTAAATATTTCATACTTTTACCTTGAAGAATTTAATGTTACAAGAAGAACAATCAAAACTATTCTTCACAAGGCAACAAATTTAAAGCTACTTTGGCAGATACAAATATAGTGTAGAGTATATGATGCTGGAACCCCTTGGGATTTTATGTTTTGTTTTGTTTATGTCTGTGCAGTGTGTCACACACTACTTCTACTTCCACTGAAGAAAGAAAGGGACAGAAGGAATTTTGTTCAGACAGAAGCACCACACTTACTATTTTTGTAGAGAGGGGCACCTTTCTAGCCCATCAATATGCAACCTTGCATAATTTCAGGGACCAGTTTTATTTCTGCACTAAGACAAATTGGGATTCTCACAGGTGTTATACTGAACTCCTACTATTTATCTGATCTCTGCTTATCATTTGAAGAGTTGCCAGATGAGAGCATCAACTGTTGTGACTTCTTCCCAGAGCAGTGCTTAAATTTTTAGCTCACCACATCCTATCCTGCTTCTAACTTTCAGGAAAATGTTTTTTTAAAAAATGCTGCACAGTCAGCAAAGATTAAGGATTTGTTAGTGCTGTAATTATTCCCTACTGCAGCCAAAAATAATGCTGGCAGAAGGACAAAATAAGATGATATAAAGTACCCTAACTTTGTTTACAGAGATCATTGCAATTGTGCCTGCAAAATGTTGGAAAAAAAAGCTTTCCTAACATCCTTCCCATATTTTTCAAGCAACTTTGGACCTTATTAGAATCAAGTTCCTCTTTCTTTTTGGAAAAAAAAAAAACCCACATGCCAATGTAGTTGCAAAATTTAGAAACTCTTAAGCAAGAATATTCCACCGCAGACTTTATTGCATAGCATTAAGTGATTTTTAGATTGTTATACTATGGAACTATGGAGAAAGAAGTCCTTTATAGGTAGCCCAAGGATTACGATAATTTGTTCAATTATGTACTGGCACTGAACAAAGGAAACTTATGACCGACCTATAAAGCTGTGGCCATTGCAGTGACCCTTGCAATCACAAATTGGGCTTTGGGTTCTTGGTAACTGATTCACAAATATAATGTTGCGGTTACCTCTGATTGGGATGGAAATTCTGGTCCGACATTATTGTTATAATACAAGGATGACTGTTTCCCTGTGTATATGTGTAATATGTAAACCCATATGCATACATACACCATTATTAATTCATTTCTCCAAGAATAAAGCTGTAACTTCAAAAACTAACCAGATACGTCAATGTTTCCAGTTTCCATATTGACTCAAATGATGTTATTAAATACTGTGAAAGACTAATTGAAAACAAATTCACTTCATAACTCACCTTGTGCACGTCATAATGAAGCCCTCTGATGGCAAAACCGGGAATGTACTCATATTTCCTGAGTCCTTCTGGGTACTACAAAATATTTTATTAGAAAGAATGAGTAATATTCTTCCAAACGGGGATACGTGTTATATTTTTCTTATTTAAAAACTGGTAGAAATCTTGACAACTGCTAAGGTGGATACATAGATTATAGTTGTATGGCAATGGATGCATAGAATATATAGTTTTAGAACAGGATTATAATCAGCCATAAAACTCATTGGACAACTGCGGAAGGAGAAATGAGAAAAAGTATAGAGGAGATGGAGAAACCTGGTATTTTTTTTAACATGCCTTAAGAGTACAAATGTGAGCTTTCCTCTGAGGGGTGATTTGATTTATCTTTGACACAAACATGTATCTATCATATTCTTTGTCAGACATATTGTACATCATTATCTTATGTATGAAAATAGGGTATTTAAGCCATTCATAATTGGAACTGATTGAAATGGCATATACCAGTGATGGCAAACCTTTTTCGCTTTGGGTGTCAAAAGCACGCGCACACATGCACTATTGAATGTGCTTGCATACCTACTCCCATAATTTAACGCCACCCCACACCATGCCCCCTGCATATGCGCTACTGACACCCTCCTGCTGCCCCGCACATGTGTGCACAGTTTTTTTGGAGTCTGGGGAGGGCGAAAATAGCCTACCCTGCCCCCCCCCAAGGCCCTCTGGAAGCTGGAAACGGCCCGTTTTCTGACTTCCGGTAGGTTCATTTTTTTACCCAGGATCCAGAGGTTTTCTAGGAGCCTGGGTAACACAAAAACGACCTCCCCCACCCCCTGGAGGCCCTCTGTAAGATGGAAACAGTCCATTTTCTGACTTCCATGGGCCCGGTAGGTCCATTTTTCACCACTTCCACCCCATACTGCCCCAATATATAACAGATCAAGCATCACACAAGAAATGATGATGATAATTGCAAACTTACCTTATACTGTTCAATTAGGATATCTCTGGCAGTGTTGAATATCATTGAATGTAGTAAGTTTGAATATTGTGCCAACGTATAATCATAATCAAAGCCATAGATCTCAACATCTCCCAAGCTAATCTCATTATTTGCATAGATAGCTGCAGGGTTAAGAAGATTGCAAACTCCTGGTGGAAGCAGATCTGGAAAAAGACAATAAAAATACAAGCACTTATTTGAGCCAAAATTGCACAGAACAGGAATACTATTCATGTTTTAAAAAGTGGGGGATGGGAATAGGATGGGGTTAAATATTCCTCTTTTTTCCATTATAACTGGGTATTCAAGAGCATTGACATTTGGCTGTCTGATTCAGCCAACTGTATTTGCCCTTTCACAATGTTTGTTTTTTTCCAAAATTATGAAAGCAGATTCAGCACGGAGAAAAAAAGTCATGTCTGGGTATTTTTGATGCTGGAAATAGTCTTTATAGACATTATCATTTAAAATTATTGCCTGTTTTATGCATCACCCACATTAAAACTTCTGATTACCAGTTAATCTAATCCTTATTCTCTAGGGTACCAGAAGGTAGAACAAGAAATAATGGGTGGAAGGTTGTCAAAGAGAGATACAACCTGGAAGTAAGAAAAAAAATCAGACAGCAAAAGCAAATAATCAATGGAATAGCTTGACTCCTGGGATTGTGGGTGCTGCATCACTGAAGATTTTCAAAAATAGACTGGACAATCACTTGACTGGGATGATATAAGACTCCTGTCTTGAGCAGGGGTTTGGTTTAGAAGAGTGCTGAAGTCCCTTCCAGCCTTATGATTCTATGATCACTAACTGCATGTTCAGTAAGTTAACTATATTTGTGCCCCTGTAGCAGTGTTGGGTTCCTACTGGTTTGGACCAGTTCGGCCGAACTGGTAGTAGCTTAGCAGCCTGGGTCACTGGAACGGGCAGCGACCCAGGCCTGCCACTCCCTGAACCAGTTCTTCTGGCAGCGCCATAGGCGGCTCCATCTTGTTTTTTGCTTCTGCACATGCGCAGAGCAATTTTTGTTGTACTGTGTGGCTGCTAGAACCCACCACTGCCCTGTAGCTATATATAGATTCTAATTACCAGTCACTGTTTTGAGATGGGCAGCTATATAAATTGTTTATATAAATTAGAACCTTATGTTTGCATTGTTAACTTGCAGGTTTTTACACATATAGAGATTAACCCTGTAAAGCTAAATGAAGGTTATGGGTGTTATGATGTAGACGCAGCCTAGCCTTTCCTATTTGAGAGAATAGGAATATCAGGTAAACTGAATTCTTCACTGTTGCCACTTGAATACTGATATATAGGACTCTAGAATTGCTTTATAGTAAATGGGAAACGTTTTCCTTGTTACAGGTTTTATCTGGAATTATGTAACTGTTATATTTGCACTTCTGAACTGTGGAGGTCGAGAGTTTTGCAACTGGGTTATTAGTTCACTATGAAAGAAAAAATATCTCTATCTCTCCTTCCCTCCCCAATTTCCAGTGTTGACTTCTGGTGACTGCTTGTTCTAATCCCTGCAGTTTTATTGGCATGACTTTCTAGAAGTGGTTTCCATTGCCTCCTTCTTAGGGCTGAGAGGGGACTGGCTCAAGGTCACATATATACAGGTGAAACTTGAAAAATTAGAATATCGTTCATTTATTTCAGTAATGCAACTTAAAAGGTGAAACTAATATATGAGATAAGACTCATTACATGCAAAGCAAGATAGTTCAACCCGTGATTTGTCATAATTATGATGATTGCAGCTTACAGCTCATGAAAACCCCAAACCCACAATTTCAGAAAATTAGAATATTACATGCAATCAATAAAACAAGGATTGGACATAGAACAATATCGGACCTCTGAAAAGTATAAGCATGCATATGTACTCAGTACTTGGTTTGGGCCCCTTTTGCAGCAATTACTGCCTCAATGCGGCATGGCATGAAAGCTATCAGCCTGTAGCACTGCTGAGGTGTTATAGAAGACCAGGATGCTTTAATAGTGGCCTTCAGCTCTTCTGCATTGTTCAGTCTCATGTCTCTCATCTTTCTCTTGGCAATGCCCCATAGATTCTCTATGGGGTTCAGGTCAGGCGAGTTTGCTAGCCAATCAAGCACAGTAATCCAACAGTCATTGAACCAGGTTTTGGTGCTTTTGGCAGTGTCGGCAGCTGAAAAATGAAGTCAGCATCCGCATAAATCTCATCTGCAGAAGGAAGCATGAAGTGCTCCAAAATCTCCTGGTAGACGGCTGCGTTGACCCTGGTCTTAATGAAGCACAGTGGTCAAAAGTCCTCTTTTCTGATGAGAGCAACTTTTGTGTCTCATTTGGAAACCAAGGACCCAGAATATGGAGGAAGAATGGAGAGGCCAATCAAGCACAGTAATCCCACGGTCATTAAACTAGTTTTTTGTGCTTTTGGCAAAAGTTGCTCTCATCAGAAAAGAGGACTATGGACCACTGAGCAAAAAGACTTTGGACCACTGTGCTTCATTATATATATAATAGTTGTTTACTGTGCAGTAAAAATATTATCCATCCATTCTTACTTTGTAAATGCTTTCTAAAAGTTTTATAATTCATTACAAGTACCTATATAATAGGAGGATGAGAAGTATTGCATCTTAGCAAAGGGGTCAGAATTGTGAAGATGGTATTTATATTGCAAATTTCATTGCACCGAAGAGCATTGTTAGTTTCTGTCTACAATTATTATATAACCTCAAAATCCCATTATTACTGAACAACTTGATTTTTCAAGGGTGGAAAGAAAAATACTGTGAATGCAATTAGCTTCAAGCTACATTGATGAATGAAAAAAATACACTTCACAGCATGACAATTTTTTCAGTACTATACAATGCTTCCCAGAATACTAAGGCTTTATTAGGAAGATATACTTTTTAAAAAGTAACACTGCTTCAGAGTTGAAGTGGTCCAATGAAGTGGTTTCATGAAAAACAAATTCCATGAAGTAGAATTACTCATCCTCAGAAAACATTTCTATCAATAGAGCACAAATGGAAAACTGTATTAGGTAATGAAAACTTCCAACCTATTGCTACATATTATGTTACAGTTAAATTACAAGTATCTTGTAAATATGTATCAGGAGAGGAAGGACATAGCAGATCTGGAATAGACACTGCATAATTCCTACTGTTAATATTGGGGAGCAGGGGGGGAACAAAGAGAATAAAATCATTTTCTCCCTTCCTCCTTACAGCCATCTAGCAATGGTATCAATGAAGTAACTTCTTTGCCCTTGGTTATCTATGCTGGTAGTGGTATAGATGCTTCATTAAAATATCAAACAGTAATTGTTTTTATTCTACCAAATTATGTAACAAATACATATAATACTTTTATTGGAAATATTTCCTTCATGCTGAGATCTTGCCTCGATTTGGTTCTACTGTCCACTTAAAATCTTGCCAATAACTTACCTTGTTTACATTTCAGGAACAAACATACAAAAATATTCAAGTCACCTACTAAATTCCATTTCATATTGATGGAATCCTTCAAATGAATTCTGGCAAAGCTTTGAAAAATATTAGAATTGCAATGTATTTTTTATTATAAAAAAGACCTAGTATCATTAGAGAGAAAAATAATAGTAGTTCATCCAAAATCTGTTATAGTTTTTAAACAATTCTTGACCATTTTTTAAAGCCAAGGAGCCTTTTGAGATTGTTGATAGTGATCCTTTGATTTAGCGGCAACATTTCTTTTGTTCAGACTTGGAAAGATGCAAGTCAGCCAACAGAGGAATAAAAGTGTTTCACAAGGCTAGCTCTGCCACCAACAATTTATGATAACCTGCTTTAGCTTGAAAAGGAGCTTGACATACAACCTTTTCTAGAGATATAAACACACAACTAGTTCTTCTGAGAGAAAGCCTTATAACTTAGCACGTTCAAATCACTTTCAACCTTGAAAGTACAATTCTAGTACATTAGTTTGAACTACATGAAAAGAGTAAGATTCTACATTTAGGCAAGAAAAATTAAATGCACAGGTACAGTGTAGGTGGTACCTTGCTCAATAGTAGTAACTGTGAGAGGGATCTTGGAGTCCTAGTGGACAACCATTTAAATATGAGCCAGCAGTGTGCAGCAGCTGCCAAAAAAGCCAACACAGTTCTAGGCTACATAAACAGAGGGATAGAATCAAGTTCACATGAAGTGTTAATACCACTTTATAATGTCTTGGTAAGGCCACATTTGGAATACTGCATTCAGTTTTGGTTGCCATGATGTAGAAAAGAGGTGGAGACTCTAGAAAGAGTGCAGAGAAGAGCAACAAAGATGATTAGGGGACTGGAGACTAAAACATATGAAGAACGGTTGAAGGAACGGGGTATGTCTAGTTTAATAGAAAGAAGGACTAGGGGAGACATGATAGCAGTGTTCCAATATCTCAGGAGTTGCCACAAAGAAGAGGGAGTCAAACTATTCTCCAAGGCACCTGAGGGTAGAACAAGAAGCAATGGGTGGAAACTAATCAAGGAGAGGAGCAACTTAGAACTGAGGAGAAATTTCCTGACAGTTAGAACAATTAATCAGTGGAACAGCTTGCCTCCAGAAGTTGTGAATGCCCCAACACTGGAAATCTTTAAGATTTTGTCTGAAACGGTATAGGGTTTCCTGCCTAGGCAAGGGGTTGGACTAGAAGACCTCCAAGGTCCCTTCCAACTCTGCTATTGTATTATTGTAAGTTGTATTATTGTAAGTTGTATTATTGCATTATTGTACATCCAGAAACCAGTTGTGGAACCAATTAAGAAGGTTGAAAATGTGTGTTAAATGTTTCCAACAACTGGTGCTGGCATATTCATTACTCAGCTCAACTGAAATGTAGAAGCAATTGAATAGCCAAATTCAAACCCTCAACCTAGAATTCACAAAGTATGCACCACAGAGATTTCAAAACAGATATATACACACAAAAGTCCATGGAGTTTAGAAAGTTAAATTTTAACAAAAAAACAGAAGCAAAACATGTAAGGGATCACAACCTTACTAATTTTAGTAAGCTGATAAGCAATGTGTACATTACATTGGAAGAGTTGATTAAAAATGTTTCCCATTTCAAAGTCATTTAACTTAATCATCAGTATATCTGTGTATGTCATTAGCATATCCAAACTTGTTTTTGGAGAAAATATGAAGAATCCAATTGGCAGCATCTTTTATAATTTGGCATTCTTAGTTACTCTTAAAAAATAGCAAAAGTTACCAATAGAAGAGAATACATTAGCATTCATTAGTTTGGGAGCAGCAGATGCTATTAACGATGCACATTGCAATGCACAGGTAACAGGTGTGTAATGTGGGTATTTCCTCACTAAGTGTACTAACCTTAGATAAAACACTGAACATTTCACTTTAGGACCACCACAGAATCATGCAGCCACCCAATTATACAATTGAAGCTGTGCAAGTAATGCAGCTTGATATACATTCACCTTTCTTTTGGGGATCAAACGGGAGGAGAGTTTGAATAGTTCCCAGAGGTACATCGAGGCATTTTAATCCATCAGCATTTAGTTGTCTTCAACAAAATACATCAGACCCGCACATTTTCCCACTCCCTTCTCTCCTTACCGTAAACCAGCTTTTTCATCTCGTGGTATTTGGCCCAGAGATAGGACTTCGTGTCGATCCCTTCGATGGAGCTGGGCTGGTGGCCGCCTAAGAAAGCAGCTGCCACAGCAGGACCGGCGTCGGCGGTCCTCTTAGCTTTGCCGCCGATCGAAGAGGAGCCCGGCGATGGGAGACAATGCTCCTCAGGCTGTGGCTGATGGGTCCACTGGTGCCTGCATCCCGCCCGTCCCGATCCAGCATCGAAGCCTGTATAGTAGCAGCAGCAACTGCTGTGGCTGGAAACAGGAACCACCAGTTGAAGGATGCCGACGCTCTTCCATATGCCGCTGCTCGCAGCCTTGAGTCCAGCCGCCGCCATGGCCCCACGGGAGGAGAGCCTCTTCCTTGAGATGCGTTCACAAGACCGTCATCTCAGAGCCTCCAACACGCCTTCCTCAACTGCATCGTCCGCCAGGCTGGACAACAACTGGCTCCTTCAGCCATCTGACCCGCCTGAAAGCAAGCAGTCAATGAGAGAAGGCTGCAGGGCTCCAACCCAAGACTTGCCAAGGAGGAGTTGGAGGAGGTGGCTCTTCTGAGCACAAGTGCCGATGCCGCCGCTTCGGGACCACTTGGGATTTGTAGTTTGTTCAACGTTTTATGTTGTCCACTCCCCCAACCACCTCCTGTAAGGATTTTTTGGGGAGGACGCAGACAAGAACTATGACTCCCAAGATCCTTTTCGTCCTCCTGGCTCGAGGGTATTTAAAATGTTTAAGGACGGGCGTGTTTTCCTTTCGGAAACTGTGATTCCGAATCCTTTGAACCCGGGCTATTAGGATAAACGGTATTATTTATTTATTTATTTATTTATTTATTTATTTGTTTGTTTGTTTGTTTATTTATTTATTTATTTACAAGGTAACAGGAATAAGAATAAACATGAATAAGAACCCAGGAAATGGATACAAATAAATGGGGACAGTAGGGCAGGGACCGTAGGCATTCTGGTGCGCTTATGCATGCCCCCTCTTAGGAAAGGAGTGAGGTCAACTGTAGACAGATTAAGGTTAAAGTTTTGGGGGTTAGGGGAAGAAACCACAGAGTCAGGTAGTGCATTCCAGCCACTCTGTTGCTGAAGTCGTATTTTCTGCAATCAAGTTTGGAGTAGTTTACCTTGAGTTTGTATCTGTTGTATGCACTAGTATTGTTGAAGCTGAAGTAGTCGTTGACAGGTAGGACGTTGTAGCAGATAATTTTGGGTACTATGCTCAGGTCAGACCAAAAGCGGCGTAGTTCTAGGTTGTCCAAAGCCCAAAATTTCAATTGTAACGGTAATTAAAATTCCCGTTTTAATTTTAAAGTAAGTTTTCCAGACAAACCTTTTTTTTGGAAGAAAAAAAAGAGGATCTGCTTTCGTTTATAAGAATGCTCGGTGAAAAAGACAACTGGAGGAATGAAAGGAATACGTGCAAAAAGCTCTATTCTCTTAATTTTTCAAATTGTTATTTAAAAATCGTGCCAATTCAGACTGCCTGCTCCTGTCATCTTACAGACACCTGATTTAAAGCAAGGCGAAATTTACTTCGCTGAGTTGATCTCACATAGAATTGAGTTGCCCAATATTTTACAAAACATGTTGGCGGACAATAAAATTGCTGGATTACTTCTGCTCCGATAGGGGGCGGTCGTCAGAAGCTTTTTGCAACTGAACTGAGCAGCAAGTTACAGGGCCTCCTCCTTTCCTGGGGCTTTAGGAACACCATTAGCGCCCAATGTTTGAGAATCGCAGCTGGCGTAGCAGCCCACAGCACGCGGAAACCCCTTCCGCTCATTCCGTTCAAAGACGGGCGGGCCACGCCCCCTACGCACAACATGTAACCAATCGCATCTAGTCTCTGTCGGAAGACGCTGATATGTAGCAGGTCAGGTGGGAAGGCGGCTGCTCTTGCCGTTCTGCTCTCTGGTCCTGCGCGTACTCCCCCCCCCCCCCAATTCAGTTCTAAAGGTGACGGCTGGGAGTGTGAGTGTTGGTCTGCGCTAGAATCGCGACCATCCTCTTTAATTGACTGTATCCCACAGAGTGGTGGGAGTGGAAAGCAGCATTGCCTTGCAAAGCGTGTGCTGTATGAGCACGGGTCCTTGATTAGAGTAATCAATTTATTTATATCCCCTTTATTATTTTTACAAATAACTCAAGTCGGCGAACGTATGCAACCCATCTTTCTCCTATTTTTCTCACAATACCAACCCTGTGAGGTGAGTTGGGCTGAGAGTGAGTGACTGGCCCAAGGTCACCCAACTATGGCTAAGGGGGGATTTGAACTCATGGTTTCTTGCTTTCTAGCCTCGTGCCTTAACCACTAGACCAAATTTGCAAGGTTTTCAGACTCTGGGAATGCATTCTCTGATGAAGAACCTTTTACGTAAAACTAGACATTAACTGACTTTGGGTGCTTCCTTGGTATTGGTAACTGAATGGCGTCGTTTTAACTTAAAAAACTATCTGCAACATGTGAAAGATTAACGTAAGGAAGCAAAACATGTATGAGTGCCATATCAATGCTATTAATAGATAACTTGGTCCTGCAATCCTGGTTTATCTAGAGATCCATTGCTAATGCAAACTGGGTATTTAGCATGTTTGCAAGATTAGCTGATGTTGAGAGTTCTTTGCATTTCAGATTGTATATTACAGTATGCTGAAATCAATGCTTACTGAAAACAAACATTACAAGAGTTCTAGGTTCATTAGGTGGCATTGAACATGATAGGATGATCTTAAGTCAAAAGTCTTTATATTGTATCCATCACATACTGATAGGATGATGTTGCTAAGTTGGGTAATGAAATACCTGCAAGAAAGTTCAGAGCACCAAAGGAGGACCCCATATTCTCAATTCCCCAAGAATGCCCAGGAAAGATTTTAATAGTGGAGGTGAAAATGATAGAATTCATAAATTGTCAATGTAAGCAACTTAGAGTACTGTAAAGCAGTTTTTAAGTTTTAGTGCTATTGCTATCTGTGTTTTGGGATAAATTAAATTAATAGTAATATTATAGGTAGTAATGCTACATTTTTTAGTTTTGTATCTTTATGAATCCAGGTTTAATCAGATATGAAA
Organism: Thamnophis sirtalis; assembly: GCF_051295495.1. NCBI lineage: Eukaryota > Metazoa > Chordata > Lepidosauria > Squamata > Natricidae > Thamnophis > Thamnophis sirtalis. The sequence continues at coordinate 73,812,916 of NW_028261383.1, read as the reverse complement.
TATGTAAAGATAAAACTGAATTTTATTCCTTTTCATATTTTTATACATTTGGTTAACCATATTTTTGAGAGCCTAATACATAAAACATTTTGTTCAATGTGTTTCAGAATCACTTTCTTACGACGAGTGTTAAATTCTTAAAATGTCTGTCAGTAGTATGATAACTTATCTAATGAATAAAGTACCTGGAAAGAAACGATTTGGCATATACAGATTTCTTCCTTTCTACTTCATTCTTGGTGGTGCTATGGAATGGTTCATGATTAATGTTCCAGTCGGCAATCAGACCTTTTGTAAGTATAACTATATAAAAACATGCATGACTTAATTATGCTATATTAATGTCTATATCTTTCCTAATAATTACACTGAAAAATTCAAATTTGTTTGTTATTCAGCTTTTATTTTAAAAGGTTGTTAAGGTAACCTTTCAATGGGTAAATGTATAGAGAAGAGCAACAAAGATGATTGGGGGACTGGAGGCTAAAACATATAAAAAACAGTTGCTGGATTTGGTTATGTCTAGTTTAAACAACAGAAGGACATGATATCAGTCTCAATATCTAAGGGACTGCCACAAAGAGGTGGGAATCAACCCATTCTCCAAAGCACCTGTAGGCAGAAGAATCAATGGATGAAAACTAATTGAGAGATAACAACCTAGAACTAAGGAGAAATTTCTTGATAGTTAGAAAAATAAATCAGTGGAACGACTTACCTTGTAGGTGCTTAAACACTCTTTTAAAGAAGAGATTGGACAAACCATTTATCTGAAGTTTGTCCAAAAAGGTATACTGTTTCCTGCCTAAGCAGAGGTTTAGACTAGAAGACTTCCAAGGTCACTTCCCACTTTATTATTCTGTTAGTTTGCTTGGCATTAAAGGCCTCAAGTGCTCTAAGATTAGTAGAATGGAATTAACTTAAAATTTCAAAGTAAACTTTTAGTCTCATCTTAAAACCCATTGGCAGACACACTGTTCCTAAGAAAACTACCCTGGAGAAACATGGTTTTACTTTTAGCTTAAGTGTTGATAAAATATTCAGGTAATCTTCCAATTGTATTTTGGAGACAGATGAAAAACTACTAAAATGGCTGCAGTTAGAGGTGTTAGCTTCAGACTGAGTATCATCTGACCATTCTACAAACCAGAAAACAAATTTATAAAAGCTTGCATTTTTTAGAAATGGACAAAATTAGTCCTAATTTTGTTTTTTAAGTCTGAAATTAATCTATCCCACTTTACTTTAATAAGAGAAGGGGATATTCGTTAAAAAATATGTCAGAATGACAATGTTGTTCCACTACACCGTGGAATTCATGATAGAATAAGGTTGCCTATGGCAATTTCCTTGTTATACTTTTGATCTTGTATGAATTACGGATCATTTTAAGTTTGAAACATTGCAAGTTAATTATGTAATGTTAAATGAAGTATTTCCAAAGAGTTCATAGAAATGATCACAAATGTTTTGCAGATGATGTTTACCGTAGAAAAGAAGGTGAGAAACATTACCAGAAATTGGAAGAAAAGTGAATTCCACATTGAATCATCTGTACATAATGGATTCTAAACTAATAAATGAAACTGTTTCAAAGTTTGCTTAAAATATGAATACCAGCTGCATTTTGTTCAGTGAAATGTATTTTTGTTAATCTGTCTTGTTTCAAATAAAAAAATAATCATTTTGGTGAACAAGTGCCATAAAGTTGGTATTGATTTAATAAATTATCCCCAAGTGTATCTGTCTCTATCATGATCCTTCAGGACTTTCAGTGGCGAACTCTGCTGCTGTAAGTACTCAGACCCTTAAGATAAAAGTTTTCCCCATCTAGTTGTTTCCAACTCTAGGGGGTGGGACTCATCTCCATTTCTTAACCAAAGGAGCCAGCATTGAGCTAAGACATTTCTGTGGCCATGTGGCCAGCGTGACTATAACTCGGACCTACTCATATATTAAATAACAGTAAGACTGGTTTACCTGTTGCATTTTAGAAAATGTTGCTCTATTTTAGAAATTGTTGCTTTGTGACACATTTCATTATTGATTTATCATTTTTTTGTACATATACACAATTACGTTTATTTATTGCCTTATTAAACGAAAAGGAATTATTTTACTTTGTTACTGGGCTGATTTGAGTATGTGCAAAAAGGAAAGGCAAAAAAGGGATTTGATCCCAATGTTTGCAATAGTTCACTCTAATAATCCAAGTCCTAGTTTTAGGGGAGAAGATTATAACAAGAATGTTATATATGAGAATTCTCATTCTCTCTCTCACACACACACACAGTGATCATTATGATATGTATACAATATAGATTCATGCTTCAATTGACAAGTTCTGGTTGTTTATAAGATACATATGTGGAGTTGTCACACAGAAGATATTTGTGATAATATACATCACTAGATAATGTAGGTCTCATCAGGATGTGTATTTCTCAAAGCCTTAATATGGCTTAAAATTCTATTACCTGAACTATGGCCAAGCAAATCATGACTTACCATATATGAACTTAGTATGTATGAAAAGGAACTTGACATGGTAAATAGCAGAACAATTTATAATTCCCTATAGTTAGAGTAGCTTGCCACAATCTAGAGAAAAATATACAAGAATCAGCAGTGTCCTGTAATTCAGGGTAACAAATTTTCCATGCTGCTTTTCCTGTAACATTGTTTCTATTAATAAAAATTATACTATAGCTTGCTGAATGGAAAAAGACCCAAATTCTATCAGATAGCAGAAACTTTAAAGATCTGCTTTTCCATTTATATAATCAGACTGATCAGTGGCCTTAAATTGTATGACAGGTTTCTATGTTTGGTCATCAGACAGAATGAATAATATGGGAAGTAGGCGGAACATTCTGGAAAGTGAATTTGGTCCTAGGGAATATCAAAAACAAAGCTGCAGAAGTTAGCAGAGTTGCAGGACTGGTTAAAAACATTTATGTTGATGCAATTGCAGGGGTGCTTGCAGATACAGAAGAGTAGTAACCAGGGGACAAGAACTAGCTTTTTATATTGTAATATCCAAAGACCTTACGAACAAACGCTCAAATTGCCAATTGCACTTAACATAAAATGATTTATTAACTACTATCAAGTTGGAGTCAACTCTATGGAACTTCATTTTTTTCCAGCATGAAATGCCTTCAACCTAGCCTTTTAGATCTCTCAATAATTTTACATACTAAAAAATGCCAAAAATTCTGCAATCCAGGCTTCAATGATACATGGCTTCAAAATATACAAGCTGAATTCAGAAAATAGAAATTTGAGGTCACAATGTTAACATCAAATAGATAATAGAAAAAAAATGTTCATAGATGGGCCATAAGAAATTGAAAAGAGCTCATGAAAAGACAGGTGTACCAGACCCTCTCATTTGCCATTGAAGAATTTGCATGACAAACTAAATGCAAGAGTTAGAATGAAATATGGAAGAAGTAAAAAATAGTTCAAGTAGTGGAAAGGAATATGCCAAGGCTCTTTACTATGCCTCCATACTGTATTTATTTTAGTTTGTGTTCAGAATGTCAGGAGAAGTGTTGGATTAAAATAAATATAATTTGAAATTGAAATTCCTGGGAGAAACAGGAAAAACCTCAGATAAACTGGCATTGCTTGGATAGCTGAAGAAACCGTAAGGATTTTCTTGATAAATGAGACAAGAGTGCAAAAACCTATCTGTTTCTTTAAAAAAATAATCCACTGAGATGTCATCACACAATGCCCATCTAATGTAAACAAATGCAACAGTAACAGTAGACTTCATTTCCAAGGGTTAAAAATTCACAGGGACAGCGACTATAGTAAGAAATAGGTACCTGCAACTTTAGAAAAACCTGAAAACCTGGACAGAAAGTTTGAAATACAGGTATCACACTGACATGAAAATTTGGTTTTTTTCATCTTAGCCAAGTCAGTTAAGTTAGATGGTTGATTATATAAATAATATAAATAAAATGTATTTATTGTAAAAGTTATAGTTTTTCTTAGGTGGAAATTGTCTCATCACAAAGGCTGGTTAAAAAAAACGTTTGAACTGTAATCTTGGAGAAAATAGTTGAGAATAAAGATCGGTATTAATAATGAAGCTAACACTTCAGTGTTTTAGGTGCTTAATGCAAAGGCAAAGAATTATAGGAAAAGAACCTGGTGATTAAAAAAATGAAAGCAGTGGTAAGTCTAATAGAAAACAACTCTCTAGATAACTAACAAGCATGAGTTTACTAGAATTTAACAAAAGCAATAACAGATAATCCTGCTGAAACTATATCCATCAGGTCATAAAGAGTTGGAAGCAAGCAACTTAACTTTAGTTTATTTTTGATGGACAAATTGTTCTCTTCAGCTATTAAAAACTCCTAGTTTGAAATTAAACATAGAAAGTTGATACTAATCACACCTAAGTGTCATCATATATACATACAGTGACGGTCCTTTATTATAAAGAACCATCTTTATTTCAGAAAGCTGTCCTTTTATTGGTTTTGAATTTTCTTTTGTAAAGCAGAGTTTTAAACATGTTTTTTATTATTATGCACCTCTTTACTTAATTTCAAAGAAGAAAACGTAAAAATGTAATGTATGGTTGTCTGCTAGATTGATAAACCCATTATCTATGATCAAAGGAAAAGCATTGCTGTGTTTTAAATCTAAAAATACTGAGCAGAAATTAATTTAAATCTATAACATAAGATCATAGCTATATTGCAAGACTTCTGCTAATTTATCAAATGCGGGCAACTGCAATCAGTGACGTGCGGTGAGGTTTATGGCTGGTGAGGCAAAAAGAAAGAAAGTGGCATTTGGCCGCCCCACCGGTATGTCCGATATAGAGGCATCCCATCTCTACGTTGGACATTACCTGCCTCTTATGTCGGACATACCGGCGGGGTGGCCAAAAGCCGCTTTCAAGAAAAAACCGCAAAAGCCACTTTCTAGAAAGAAAGTGCCAGCCTGCCAGCAGAGGCAGGTAAAAGACCCGCCTCTGCTGGCGGGCTGCCCTCCCTGCCTCTCCTACCCCCTTCCCTCTGAGTGAAGAAACAAACACATGCACATACACACACACACAAACTACTTACAATTACTTACAAATTACATTAATTTTGAATTCCTCCCCCTCCGTCCCACATACCTTTTCCAGCTGTTACACAATCACAGAGGATTTCAACTCTGTTCTTGCCTGCCATCATAAAAATGTAAAAATATAAAAGGAAAAAGGCAAGACCTGCTAAGGTCAGGCTGGGTTAGCTGCTGCCAGAGAGCCCAATGGATGACTCTGCTTAACTGTTTAAAAAAGCCTCTAAAAAATGCCCTCTACACGAGGAGGCAAGAGAACCACGTGCCTCATCTACATAAGGAATTTTTCGGCTTTTAACCCTTGCTTAACTCTGCTTGAGTGATCAAAAAGTCAGACTAAATGAGGCACACGGTTCTCCCGCCTCCTCCTGTAGAGGGCACTTTTTAAGAGACTTTTTTTAAACAGTTAAGCACTAAGCAGAGTCATCCATTGTGACTCTGGCAGCAACTACCTCAGCCTTTTTCCTTTTACATTTTTTTTTCTTTTCATGATGACAGTGGTGAGGCTCTGCCTCCCCTGACTGCATGTCACTGATTGCAATAGATCATTGTTTATGGTGAAATATAGTGGGAACAAATTCCATTCCATTGCACTTCCATTCTAATGCTTCCTGTACACATGAGAAAATGGATCCTTTTTTTCATTTTTCTGATCAGCCCAGATCTGATTAAAATTGGTTTAAAACACACCAACTTCCAACATGGACTTTAAAACCAGGAAGACTTGTTTTCCTAGCCCATAAAATTGAGGTTATTTAAGTGTTATTTTGATTCCATTAATAAACAAGTCCCAAAAGAGATATAAAATTTCATTCATACATACCTTTATAGTATAGGCTCAGTTCACATATTGTAGTAAATTGAGATTGTATTAATATGTTTAATGAACAACCAAATACTACAGTCCGCTCACAATGTTAAGCCATCAATCATAGCTGACAAATCACATTGACAGGTTCCACACATCATATGTGATTAGCTTGGTTTTGACTTAATATGATGCATGAAGCCAGCTGTTGTGACTTAACTGTGAAAAAAACAAGTAATGGCTTAGCATGTATGTGAACTTTTCCACACGTGTACCAATTTTACAATTTGTCTAAAGCTCATTGGTTATGTTTCTTTTTGGAAAGTTATTGAATGTAGGATAAATGTACGTCCTAAACATGTTCTGTGTATCTAATGTAACAATGTAACAATCAGTATGTACACATTGCATGTCATAGTGATTTCTTTACAGAACATGGTTAGAATTATAGTAAAATAATCTAGAACTAAAAATGAGACATCTTAATGGAACAATCAAACCTGGTTAATCCAAATTATAAACTATTTTTATTTAAATTAAAAAGCCTCAAAAAAGACAAACTGATAGTACATGCACATGGACTAATGATCACTTTACTCACTGGAGTATACAACCAGATGTAAAAATGAGGCATGGATTAACCAGGTCCAAAAGCATATATGCTGGAAAAAAGTTATACGCATTGACTTGAATTAATATACAGATTTGCTGTTTAAAAAAAGTAAGAAATAAAGAACAGGCAATAAACTACTTATCACTTTCAAACTGAAATAGATGTATTTTTTCCATTCAAACCAACCAGTTCCCATACTTTTATTTGAATAACCAAAGTCCTTTTATTCTAATACAGTGCATGGCTGTGGAAGATAACAAATAATGGATTCAAGTGGCCACAAATAAAACATGGTTTGTTTTCCTGTTCAACAATAATTAAAAAATAGTTAAGTCTGCTAATTGTGCAAAACTGGATTGTAACCATCAAATCTTAAATCCTATACGTTACTGAAATGCCCCAGTACACATGATATTGGAATAAATTAAATTTAAAATAATTAGGGCCAGCCTAATATTTTAAGAGGAGTGCTCTGCACTTCCAAAGAAAAGGCCTCATTTACAGTTCTAATTGTTTACTCCTAGGCTGTTAGGGAGTGGTGAAGCTGCCCCTTAGGTAAGGTCTCTTATTCAGCAGTGATCCTTCTGTATTAAACAGCATCCAAAGGGTGTCTCATCCAAAGGGGTCTCATCTTAAAAAAATGTTTTTTTAAAAATAATAAATAAAAATAAATAATTCCAAGTTCTTTGGTGTAATTTTAGAAATTCTGAACAAAAGCAATTGTATTAGTAAATGTCCATGGCAGTTTTAAGTACTCAAGAATTATGATGTGCTGCTAGCTTCCTTTAACTTTGTTATTGAAAATACCATTATCTGAGGTAATGTCAAATAAACTGGCCACAATCCAAAAGAGCAAGCATGCATTTATTATAGCAGCTCCCAACATTGCAACTGCTTCCATGTTGAAGGTCAACTAAGAAAACCCCAGGAGGGAAAAATAAACTTGGGAGATAGCAGCATATATATCTGTCTCTCTGAGGTTTGTAAATATTTTAAACAATATAAACTAAGGTTGCTTGTACCAAAGATTATAAAATATTAAAAATATAAACTCTCCTGTAATGTCAATTAAGTTACATTTTATATTAGTACCTAATTTGATAACTGTATTTCTTTTAAGTGTTTTGTTAGATTTGTCAAAAGCTATATCCTAGAAGTATGAATTCTATCTCTGAAATAGCTCCGCCATCATTTGGGGGGGGGGGATCTGTATTAAACCAGGGTTGTATATTGAATATTTCAATTCTAGTGAATTGAAAGTTCGATACCTTCCTAATTCTACAATTTCTGAAGTGAAAACCACAGTAGTTTCTCATTTCAAGTAGTTTTTACTTAGAAATCAAGCTAGTTTTCTAAAAACATATTTTCTGACCATGTAAGTTTTAGCTTGCTATTTGCTCTAAACCTCCATGAAATCTGATATTTTAAACTTGCTTTTAAAATTATATGCATACAATTTTCCCACTAAGCCAAAGTATTTAAGTTTTAATTAAAGTATTTTATAATTAAATGAAAAATTAGTATTTCTATCAATTGCCAATCCCATCCTGAGGAAGGCTATGAAACTAGGAAGTGGCAGCAAATCAGTGAACTACACAATTTTAGGTAGGACAATTAAAACTCATGAAAGATGTTTTCATGTTCAAAGGGACTATCTAAATGCTGGAGTTGAAAATGATGTAAAAACTGTGATCCCAAAAGAAGGTATTTTTGAAAAAAAAAAGTTTTTTTTTACTTTTTTCAACTAAGATATGCAAAATCAGGGTTTTAATACCCACCAAAAACATTATTTATTATGTGAAACCTTTTAAAACTGCAGTGCAGCTGGTTATGCACTTGCAATTCTCAGTAGCTGCAGTGCAATGTTTATATCAGAGCAATTTAAAAAAAAACAGTATACAAATCTCAGTGCCAAATTATGGATAGCATTTAGGCAAGCCTGTCTTGTACATGTCCTGTTACTTACCTTCAAAGATCAGTTAAAATCTGCATTATTTGTAATAATACCTTAACTATTCAGAGAACAACACATCCATTTTTTTCCAGTGGTAGAAATGTAAAAGTATTAAAATGTATTAAATATAGATAGGTCTTGGCATCCTTAAAAATGTCATGTTAAATATATAAATGTTCTGTAAGCGATCTGAGAATGCAAAAGTATTATGTATACTATCAAAAACTGAATCATATTAAATAGAAAGCAGAAAGAAATATTTGCACCCTTGTAGTTATTTATCCTTCCTCACGAATTTCTATAAGCCCAACTGCTATGGTGATTTCTTCTTCTGGAGAAATGAAGCCGAAAACACATTCTCTTGCTAGCTCAGAGTCTACTGGCAACATAAGTAAATGTTCATGGTTATAGGACTCTTCACAAACGACAAATTGGTCAGCACAAACTCACCTTGGAAGTCCTATATGCCAAAAGTGTTTGAACTAATTGAAGTGTTTGATTATTTTTCATTTTTATTTCAAGTCCTGAGATCTTCCTACTGACCAAATATTTAGATTCTTGTATTTACCAGATTCCTTTCTCTCTACTTCAGTAGCTTTATTTTTTTAAAAAAAAACTTCCAAGCATATGTGATGTACCTGCCAGAAGTAACTACCGTATAAACACAGAGATGCTCATGCCAACATGGTCTAGGCATAAATGTATGTTTTTCCAAGATAAACTGTAAACACCCTCCCTACCTTATCAGAATTTGTGAAGAAAAAAAGATATAACCTTGCTTTGCTTTTAGAACCAAGCATGAGATCATCTTTCAACTCAACCATATGCACAAGTCTGTATATTTAAGAAAAGTCAACATAATATAACAAAAAGTGAAATATGCTTATTAAAAATGTCCTTATAAAAAAACAATCTTGCAATATACAATAAGATGCAATAAAAACAATTTTCTCTCCCTCACCAATAACTAAAACAGCTATGTTCCACAATTTTTTTTATACGTTGGCATTGAAAGATTAAATATTTTCTATGTTGTATGCCTGGCGGATATTAAGTGTATCTCTCAACATCAAGTCTCGAAGCCGCCATAGTGCATCTGCCATTGTGGTATGAGCCCCTTTGCTTTTCAACCAGTGTGTAGGAAGACGACTTTCTTGTTCTTTTGAGAAATGGACATCACGTCTTCGTGCTGAAACAAGAAAAGCACAGAAGCGATAGACTGCCTTAAAATATGTCATTAGACTTCACCAATAATGCTGATGCATTATACAACATGCAAAATACATTACTGTTTTAAACGCATGAATATGGGTTGGGAAATCCCTCAGTTAGGAATTTTACTTGTGAAAAAGATTTTGGAACTGGTGATGAACATGAGCTGAAAAAGTCAGTACACAAATACTGCATCAATAAGAATAAAATCTGCAAGTAATATAAAATAATAGTTGTTCTTTCATCTGCACTAATCTGACCTCATGTCATTATGTTCAGTTCTGGACATCCTACTGAAAGATAAAATTGGACAATTGGAAATGATTCAAAGGACAACACTAATAATCAGGGAACTGAAAATACTGGGAATGATGACTGGAAAGCAAGATGTGGTAATATTTTTCATGTATGTGTATGATTATCACAGAGTATATAAAGATTTGTTTTCCATTTATACAAATGATAAAACACAGAATAACAATTTTAAATTATAGAAATGAAGATTCTAGCTAAGTGTTCAGAAAAACTTAACAATGGTTCAACAAGACAATCAACTGCCAACAGATGCTGGACAGACATATGTTGGCACAATGGAAAAGGAATTTTGGGAACAAGTAATTAGTCTTGATGCCTAAATGCTCCCATTTATAATTTATGATACTATGATAGATATATCATGGTAAGTGTAAGTCAGTTATAGAAAGTAACAATGGATCCACATTGTTTGTCATCTATTTTTCATTTAGCACTAAAATAAGATGGAACCAAAAAATAGGACCTGATCTTGAACAGGGCCACAGTAGCAAAGGTGTGGTAAATCCGTATACTGTTCAACTAAAGAAATGGAACAGATATGAATAATTTAGTAAAATAACCAAATTGATTAGTTACATGCAAGTGAAAAGGAAAGCTATAGAATCAGTGCACAGAAAATAGAATTTCCTTTAAAATTTCTGCACATAATGTAACATTAAGTAAATCTAACTACAGAAATCTACAATTTACTGATAGAAATAGAGTTGTGTAATTATATTGGTCAATGCGTAAAACACTTTCCTTTGCAGAATATGGAAGGGTCAACATTCTTTAAGAGATTCATTTCCTTGTAATTTTACCTGAAAGGGTCTGGTCCCACTTGCTAATATTACTTGAATCAGCACTAAGACCTTCAATGTATTTCAGATAAGCTTCTGAGTGGAGAAGCCTCTGTGTCTTTGGTGGAGGAGAGACAAACATAGGCGTTGTAGGCTGCTGCATGACCTGCTGAGATGCTGGGTTTTGACCAGGATAGGGAGGTGGTGCTTGTTGACCTGGGGGACCAAGCATACCTATCTAGAAATATAAAGTACAATATCAAGAAAGCATTTTAGAAGTTAGGTCAAGAACAGCCAAAAATATTTAGAATTATAGTTAAGGGTATTTGACAAGTATTAGCTAGGTTGCTTGCTTGCAGACATTTCAATACTTAGCTAGGCAACATCATAAGTCTTAAATGCCAACCAGTGAACAACTTAGCTTAAAGATTAAAAAAGACAATATCAGAATATGATTTATTGGATTTTTCTATACCTACCTGCTGCCCAAATGGACTTCCTGGTGCTGGGGCTCCTACCATGGAGGAAACGTTTTGCCCTAGAACACCTGTATTTTAAAATATATCAAAATCACAATCTTATTCCAAGCTAAAAACAAAACAAACAAAAATACTACTCTATTGTAACAAACTAATGTCACATCAATAAAGTGAGAATCATTATTTGTCAAAATGTATTTTTTAAAGCAGTATCATTAATCGTGTCATCTGGATGTCTGGGGTGTGTTTTGTTTTTGAGTTCCACCTAATTAACTTCATCCGGTAATAAATAACATCCCTTCCACTGGATTCATAAATAATTCCCAAGCATAACTACAATGGAACTTGTGCAAGTACTCAATACAGCATTGCATGGTGAGCCCAATGGTTTGTGCTTGGTCATTTTCCCACATACTTCCCAGCACTTTCAGGTGGCTTTGTGAGAATTCTGCTCTAGTTTATCCTTTAAAATCAAATATGCAATTTAACTAAACAACCATTTCTATCTAAGGAGTTAATTCAGAATTTTCTTAAGAACAGAGAAGCATACTTGCTGCAGTTAGTAAACAGTAAACTGTGAACCATAGAAATGTATGCTACAATTTATTGTTATTATTCTGCTATAAATGCTCACATTTGTACACCTTATTTATAGAATGTTAAAAAATATTTCTGCTTGCAATAAATAACTTTTCAGGAGACTTCTGAGCATGTCCTGCTGAGAGACACAGATTCTGACTGTATGCACGTCATCTTTAACCTGAAATGGAAAACTGTGGTTTTCAAACAACTCATTTGTGGTTTTACAATAAATAAATGAGTCATCCAAATGTAGCATGGAAACCATTCCTGGTTATTATAAACCACAAGGTATATCTGGGTTCAAGTACCATGCTTAATTATTGCCAAACCACTGATGGATAGTTTGGAAGCACTTGTTTACAGTTAAGTATGACATGCAAACATAATCTTTATTAGTTTCTACCTAAATTTATCCAATGCATGCAGAAAAGGCAAAATAAAAATTAGCAGCAGGGGAAAAAAGAGTAAAGTAACTGGGGTTTTCATAACTCCCTGTGCATCTATATTTTTAAAAAAGATAGGAATAGAAATGAAAGTTAAATAATCTTTAACTTTTGGTTAATATTACTTTCACCATAATAGATAATGCAATATAATTTTAAGTATGTAAGCCAGGAATGTATAGTAACTAAAATGTACTTCAATGCTCAGGGCAAATGTAAAAAGTACATTTAACTACTACAGGAACTGATTTTATTCTTGGACAAGTCTTCAGTTTAGAATATAGTATACAAAATAGTGTATTGAAAAAAATTATAATCATGGGTTATACTTTTACTTGACCTACTATTAAATCAAGTAGCTGAAAACAGGAGATACTGTACAGATTTGAAGTGATTGCAATATTAAAAGGTAGAAGTGAAAAAAAGACTGAGGTAATGATTTCTCTTGGTATTATGAGTTAGTTGGATTTAGTCCAGTTTAAACAAGACTTCTGACATATTCACAGGGAATGGAAAATATAAGCCTTTAATATATATTCCACATCTCTGGTCAAGTCAAGCCCTTAAGCACTAATTGAAGCGTGCTTACATTTTACTAGTTAACTCCTTTTGATGTTGGACTGACCACATATGTTGCTTTGCCAACAATTTTAATATACCAGTATATGTATTATCTATGTCTAAGAGATTTCTTTTTGTACTTTCACATTAACAGCTCAATATCCAAGACCTATGACAGTCAGTAAAAGTCAAGCAATGGAGCTACAAGTGCATTCACTGCAAACCTCTCCTGGAGTAATTGATTAAATGGGGTGAGAACAAAAAGACGAGATAATGAATGAATGAGGAGGTTCATTCTTACCCGGTGGTGGGATGCCTGGCATGCCTGGTGGAAGTTGATGGGGTGGAGGCACCCCAGGGTGAAGTGGTGGCATGCTGCCCATGCTAACAATGCCATCAACTGGGCCTTGTAAAGGTGGCAGCACTGGTGGATAGCCACCTATCATGCCTTAAAGGACACAACAAATTTCAAACATGCATCAATGACATGCAAAATGGTCAAATTAATAATGACGTGCACTACCCACACATAAGCATCTTCAGTATTGCCATACAATACTACAATTAGTACTTTGCAAAAACAAACAATGTTACAATGACAAATAGAATATTTATAACAAATTAGTATTAGCCAACTGGCATATTTTTGGAAGGAAACAAACTCTACATCATTAAAAGTATATTAACTGGAAACATATGTAAATTTCTTGTTGGTTATATGAACGTATGCAACATTGTTATAAGCACATTATGAATTTGTGGTATGGTATAGTATTGTAGCTGCATGGAAAATAAATTGTTAGAAAAAAAGCATTCAGTTTCACTATTTAACTTATGCTTGACATAATCATTTAAACAAGTAAGAAATTAATTCAACAACACTGAAGAAACTATTCTTTATCTCATTCTCATTAAGGGCTTCTGAATATTGAAACAATTTAAAGAGAGAGACATGAACTTTCACACCTGAGCTACCATGCAATTTCATAATTTTTTCCATCATAGACAGTACCTTCTACAATTATGATTTCAAATTTTTGAATAGCTGAAAGTCATACTGATAGTATCAATACCTAATGCCAAAAGCTATAATTTGTATTTGCTAATAAACATAAAATATTTTATTAAAAAAGTTACAGTGTGACAGAAAAGTGGGCATGTCTCTTAGGGAAAAGAATTAAGAGAAAGGGAAAACTGAAAGAGTTAATCTAGGGAAAGTCTGAGGTATATATCGAATATAGTGAGCGTCGTTCTTGAAGATCCATAAGAAACCAAGTGGGACAACATCAGAGAGGAAAATAAGATTATTACCCTGATAGTAATAATGGAGGAGAAGATGCTCCATTAGATAATCAAGATAATGGCAGGGGAAAAAAGAAGAATTGGGGAAAGTTATCTTTGCAAGCTGTTTTGTAAGCTTCATGGAAGGTCAACACAGCACCAATGTACATACATTATATGATATCATCCCAGTTGGAACCACAGTTATTAATTCAAATGTAATTATTTTATTATCGACCTACAGGAGAAAAGGATTTTGGAAGTAATACATCTTTTGTACAGGATGACTTTCATTATTTACAATGGCTATGTAAACCTTATCTAATAGCTAAAATCAATCTAGTGAAACAAACATCTTCTATTAACTGTTGATAAGTATAGGCTTATGCTGTGATAGTTACAGCTTTGCTAATGTTTTTGGTATGATGTAAGGAATGGATATGCCCTCTGGATAATAGAGGAGATTTATGTATACTGGGACAAGAATCCCCTAGTCCGGAAATCTTTGCTCAACTACATAAGGATACTCAAAGAAATTCATTGGATGACGTACTCCATGTCTGATATTGAATTAACAGGAAACAACACTGGCTACTCTATAACGCCCAACAATAAAACTAATGGCTATAAGTATTTATAATGAACCTATCAAGCATTCAAAGCAAGTCATAAATGTTGTTAATTCTCTTTAGAAAAATCCTAAAGTAGCCTAGCACCCTTGTAGCCCAGCATGTGGAGCTGACACACAAGAGTTCCCAAATTGTGCCTGATGGGATATTTGAATAGGATTCCATAGCTCAAACATCACATTCTTAGCCAAAAGCACAGCACAAGCATTTAATGCGGAGCTAAGCATGCTCAGGAATTGAGTAAAAATTTGAGTAAAGACCTACAATATCATGCCACTCATGATGACACTGTCATACAAAAAAAAGACAAAGACAAAAACAATAGGTAGAACTTAAAGTACTGTTTCATGGAAGGAGCATAAGCACAGAGACAGAAGAGTATTCTATAAGTAGAAGTTAAGGGAAGAAGCATTTTCTCTTATTTTCCCTATGCCTGCTACCCTGTGTACTTTTCATGCAATTTCAGAGCTTTCATCTTCTGGAAAAAAATTAAGGAAGGAATTCACAGAAGGTATAAGTAGAACCAAAATGTTGTAATCTCTGTTCTAGGAACAGAATTCAAATAATAGAGGCTGAATCCAGCACAAATAGTTGTCTACTACACCAAAACTAATAATATGCTGGTTGTTGCAACCATCCATTTATGAGAATTATATTAGCTGCAGTTTTTATTTTATTTTATATCAAGTTAATATTCAGTACAGAAAACAGGAGAAACAAGAGAGAAAAACCCCCAATGTATTTGAGACTTCTATTTCCTATAAATTAATTGATACTTCTAAAATAAATTAGATGCATAACATTTCCCAAACAAAGAAATAGCTATAAAAGGCATAGTACATATATTGGTTTGAAAATGGGTCCATATGAATTTCAAAAGCCATTGTTTGATTAGTGTCTTGCTTTCAAACTTTAAGCACGGTGCAAGACTTCAACGCCAAGGTTTTGAAATAAGACTTTGAACTAAGATCTGAGATATTGTACATTGGCCATTTCAAAAGAAAGATCAAATGATAGATATGCATTGTGAGAATAAGCCTGAGACTCATGATTCTCTTCTCTGATTAAAAAGTCAAATTTCTAAACACAAGTCATTGTTTAAAAGGATTACAAACTTTGGTTCAAAGTTGGCTTCTTTCACCAAATTTTAACGATACTGTTATAACTATATATCACTATACTTCTGGGCTCAGTTATATTGGTAGAAGCTTTCAAATTGCTCAAATTATAGACATGCCACAGATAGGGCAGAACATCAAGACCTAATGTATGCCATATTAAGCCACATTTCAATGTTCCATCCAAAGTGACCAGTGTTGACAGTGATATAGGGAGGATGCTGTTCAGTGAACAGAAGCCTAAGATCTCCTGATCTAGGAAAAATAATCACTACTTTTTTCATTTTCTGTGTGTTGATGCAAACATACACGATCATTTCAACTGGAAGGTGACAGCTTTATTTTAAAATGAAGGTAAAATACTCATTTGTTACACTCTTAATCCATTGTGAGAGCAAAATAAAGATGCTTATGGGATCCTGAAAATCAATTATATTATGTGAGCAAATCAACAAGGACTTGTGGCACATTACAGACAAATTCTCATTACTGAACAAACTTTTGTAGACTGAAGCCCACTTCAGATGTACGATCATTCACTTTGCCCAAGATATACCGATGATACAGCAAAACAAAAAATAAAAAACCCCAACAGTTAATAGATAGGATACAATTCAAACTATGCGCATGATCGCCGATTAGGAAAAGTGCTGTTATAGGACTAGTCAGGATAAAGAGTGCATGCTTACGATTAAATATAATATCTCTACCAGTGGGAGCAACTTTTGTGTTCAAAATCAGGATGCTTTGAAGGTAAATTTTAAGAAGAAAGTTTTGTTAGGTTGGTTAAGAGTTTGGTAAAGTGGATGAAGGAAAAATGGTCAGAGCCCCTCTGTTTGTTTTTACCTGCAACAGGTGTCAACTGCGGATTGAGCATCCCCATTGGTGTTGGTGGCGGCACCACCCCCATAAGAGCCCCGACAGGAGTGCCTGCCCGGGGGGAAGAATTCTGCTGCTGTTGCTGTGCTGCTCGTTCTCTCTCCTGCTGCTCAGCAACCTTAGCTGCCCGCTCTGTAAAAGTATTTTAGATTTTCAGTTCTGTTTTATGACCCAGAATTTTTAAAAAAATTCTCTGATCATTTAGCCTTATGTAGGAAAAAAAAGCCCACACAATTTTAGTAATACAGTATATAATTTTGTACTTATTCAGTTGCCAACATAAAAAAAAGAATTCTTTTAAAATTCACCAAGATTTCAAGAAATATGGGCTCAGATCAATACAACCATGGGGGGGAAAGAAAGATGAGAGGTCTATTTTCTCTGTCTGCCTCCCTTCCCAAAATCTTCTCCTATTTGGAAGCAACTGACACTGCACAGCTACAGAATCTAAGGGGAAAATGTGCTCTAGAACATGCGGGCTCTCACTCACATAGCATCTGTCTGTAACTCCTTAAAGCAGCTGTATGTTTTCACAGCCTCACTTGGCAGCCTTCTGCAGCTGCAGCATTTTCCTGGGGGAAAAACAGATTTGGTTTAAGGGTCCAATGCACTTTTTAGCCTTTGAATCTGAAGTGTTGCCGAGTCCTATCTGGTTGTGGAATTGTGTAATAGCCTGAATAAGGATATGTTATAGAAGAGAGGAAGGGAAAATAGTATTTGTTTGCAAGCTTGCTCACTCATTTATGGTTTCATAATCTAAGCCAACGGTCACCAACTGGTAGTCTATGGACCACTGATCATTCGTGAGAAAAAATTGGTGGTCCGCAGAAAAATTATTTGCATTTTTTTATATTGCACTAAATACTATTTATCTTTTTTTTAAAAAAAATCATATTAGTGGTCCACGGGATTTAAAATTATGAATTTAATGGTCCCTGAGGTCCGAAAGATTGGTGACTCCTAATCTAAGCCATGGGCTTTATTCCTTATCACCCTTTTAAAAAACTGCAACACTGAAAGTGTTATGAATGGAATGGCAGCTGTTTGGTGCTAAACAATATATACACCGGGACATGCGTCCTGCAGTATACTGTGTGTTTTCTAAAAACCAGTATTCATTTCTGGTTTTCAATACAACTGCATCAATGGCGAACTACTGGTTCTCAACTGCAGCATTCACTTAACGACCATAGATTCGTTTAACTGCAAAAAAGGTCATAAAATCAGTTCCGCATCATGACTGTCATGAGTTATCACCATTATAGACATCTCGAGGACTAGTAAGCCAGCTATTCACTATCTACAAATCCATGTTGATCTTCATAGAATTAAACTGTTATTACTACTACTGAGGCTGAAATTGATAAAGAAGACTCATTTATTAAATCACTTTATCTGCTCTTTACCAAATTGGTAATGTAATGGAACCTCCATTCAGCAGGCTCTGATACAACAGATTTTGCATTCAAAAGACCACAATGACTCAAATAAATGCAGATGCAAATGAGGCAATGTATGCAATGTCATCTCCCAAATGACAACTGATGCAAAACATATAATCTGTGTCACTTGATAAACTATTATTACACCAATTGATGCCATTATGTAATTTTGTATTTTGTGCATATTCATATATAGTGGAGATCCTCTTCCAATTAATCCATTAAAATAAGATTTCTCTGAGTTGTTAATATGTTGTCAAAGGAATAGCAAGTGTGAGCTATTTCTGCTATTTTCTCTATGTTAACAAGTTTTTAATGTTTTCCTTTTATTGTGGTCCTTCAGTAATGTTGTTTTAAGTTTTTATTATAATGCATTGGCTGCATTTAAATTGGTAATTTAAACAAACTTTTGGCTGTTTACAAGTAGGTTAAATTTTACTGAAGAATACAACATCTATTTAGGTGGCAATGTTTACTTCTATAAACATTATAGAATGTTTATATTCTATAAATATAAAGTAGTCTTTCTTAATGCTCTTCCAAAATGTCTGCATTACAAATGTGGGTTTAATGTTGCCAC
Source organism: Thamnophis sirtalis (assembly GCF_051295495.1). Classification (NCBI taxonomy): domain Eukaryota; kingdom Metazoa; phylum Chordata; class Lepidosauria; order Squamata; family Natricidae; genus Thamnophis; species Thamnophis sirtalis. Next base: position 73,794,147 of record NW_028261383.1, on the reverse strand, counting down.
TACTCACCCTAACCTTTTGGAGGAAAACTATGAACAAAGGGTTTCTCTCTTATTTCCAAGATAAATGATGACAATATTGTTAGAAAATCAAGAATGGGACAAGCATTTATACATTATCTGATTGAAGATTTCCTATTGTACCATTTCAGTTTTCAAAACACTTCTGTATTTTAGTCAAATAAGAAAAGGGTAGGTTTTATATTACAAAACAGGAATAGGAATATAAGTGATAATCTATTCAAACATATATTTAGGGAATATATGAAATTATAAGCATATCTAAACAACACAAGGAAAGCTATACATGTATCATCTGTTGGGAGATGTAAGGAATAAACAGTAAGGATACATAAGAATTTCTTATTGTCAGTGTCTACAATGTATGATTCATATCAAATGGCAGCATTCCTTAGTGAATCAGGAAAATGTCATGTGTTCTCTTTTGATTTAACTAAGAAAAACGGGAATCTAACTATTTTTTTATCAATGATTGTTTAAAGAAAACATCAAATTAAAACAATCTTAAAGATACTTTCACGAGTTTATATTTTTTCATACAAATTCTATTAGCCTGAACTTGGGCTATGACCAGAAAAATAGCAGACAACATTTCACAAATGATTTGGACTTAAATATTTGTGCTAGATAGAAGCAGAAAAGAGAGGGAAATTATAGTAATAACAAAGCAATTAAAAATGATTAGTAGAAGCAGGAGTTAAACTTTGTAATTTCACTGTCAAATTCAACACATTCAAAACCAGTTTGCTCAGATCAGGGCTTGCAACGACTGAGATGCAATGAAATGTTAAAGGCATGATAGGATTCTTTCTTTCATGTGTTAAATCTATTCTTCTCTAGTTATATTTACTTATTATCCGGCTCAACACAAAAATTTTCAGGAACAATCTTTAGATGTGTAATGCTTTTACATCACATGTCATGATGTTGCATTTTAGTTTAAAACAAGGGTATGCATTTGGATGAATTCCAAACTAAATTGGACTGATTTGGAATTTGTGGCTCGAAGTCTTTGGAGATAACTTGGAAGCTTCAGCTGAAACAAAATGCAGGATCAGGTTAGCAGTCAGAGAAATCCATTCGGATTCTGTGCCCAACTAAGAGTGCTGTTCTGTCACCTAAAAAGGCCTTTATGGCATGACACTGGGATGTTTCAGTAACTGGGATGTTACCAGGCATGGTTCTGCCTATGATTCAAACATTCAACACTGGTGGCACAATGGTTAAAATGCAGTATTGCAGGCTAATTGTGTCCATATCCAGGAGTTCGATCCTGATGGCTCATGGTTGACTCAGCCTTCCATCCTTCTGAGGTTGATAAAATGAGGACCCAGATTGCTGGGGGCAATATGCTGACTCTAAACTGCCCACTGTGGAGTGGTACATACAGTAAATCTAACAGCTATTGCTATTGCCATCGAGGGTGAGCTTGCTCAAAGATACACTCTCTCATCATAGATTAGAGGGACTTAGACCAAGAGATGGGCTTTCTTGATGTTAGGCTTCATTTAACAAGACATGCTTTCACTGAAGACACAAATGGCTCCTACCCTTCTCATATACAGTAAACTCTTTAAAGCACTTTTATTTCAGCAGACTTTTAAACATTCAAGGGTTTCAGTGCATACTTTTCTTTGCTATTTTTGTGATTATTATAATTTTGAACAGTTTGCTTCTTAAACACAGAGATATTTATCATATACTTTAATTTGTTTTGTTCGTGTTTGCCCAAATCATGTCCATTGAGGCATCTCATAAACTCTGCAAATAAATAAATAAATAACTTTTAAAGCAGATCAGCTCTTTAGTTCAGCTGAGAGGAACCTCTTGTGTGTAAAAACCAATATTCATCACATAAGGAAAATGCCAGGGGAAGGAAATATGTAGCTTGCAATTGATAGCACTAACTTTTAATTATAAATGGTTTACCAATGCTATCCAGAATGTAATGTATCCTGACCCCATTTTGCACAAAAAAGCCAGAAGAACAAACTCTGAAACGAAACTTAATGTAATTCTGCAAAAAGAAAATGTATCAGAAACTAAATAAAGTGTTTAGCACAATCCCCATCCTGCCCTTTTCACTTGACATAATATATTACTTTTTCTAAAAAAAAAAAAAAATCAACCCATCAAATTCTGTCCAAGTGAAAATAGTGTACTTTTCATCCCTGTAAAGTAAACCCATAGTTTATTAACAATTAAATGTTGACATTAAATTTTCTGTATCAAAACTAGCTTCTGAATCAAAGCGGGGAGTCTATAAATCAATCTAGAACCAGATGCCCTATTTTCAAAGCCTCAAAATTAAGATTCAGATCAACTGTTGTTGTATATGACTGTCTCTACTCAAAACACAAATCCAATTAAAATTATTTTCTATTATTTATTAAAAAGTATTTATTGTTATATAAATTCTATACCATTTCATTTTCCATAAAAGTCAATTAAATGTTTCTTTCTCATTTTTAATGTAGTTTCAGACTGGATTATTTTCTTTGTCCATTTGCAGAAACGGTACAAATTGCTTGACTTTATTTTAGCTATTATCTGCTCCACCCACACCCAAAATAACTAATACAATTTAGTCACAGAACAAAGTTTTAGGATCAAACTTTACACATTTAGAGCCAGCATACTGAAATCAGTTCACTATTACTTGATTTTAATCTACAACTAAACCAGAATCCAACCCATGGATTCTAATAAAAATAAAACACAGGATTAGTGGAAACAAATAGTTAACTTCCATGAATCTTATATAATAACAATACCAACAATAATATAATAACTCATTAAGAAAAGAATAATCCCAAACCACAGACGAAATATGTTTCGAAAGACAGATGGAAGAATTAACTAATAGAAAAATTAAACATCCAATACAAAGTTTATCTAAAATTCAGTTTGTTCTGAAATAATTATTTTTTTCATTCTGCAACATTTATAAATTCATTTTTTTCCAATAGTAGAATAAAAACTTTAAATATTATAGGATTAAGAAAATGTGGTTTTTAAACATATTGTTCATTTTTTTGTTTAAAATTGTTTAAAGTTATTTAAACAACTAAATCACTATGACAAAGGAGTAAGAGCACATTTGGCTTCAGTAACTCAAGTAAAATGCAAAATTTCATTAAGTTTATATAATTAATGAAAGAATGTGCTACTTTTCTAGAGACAAATTTTAGTTGATAAGTAATCTTATTGTGTGTTTTACTAGATCATACATCCATATAGGATGTGCAATGTTGATAATTTAGAAACAACACATAAAAGAGACTAAATGTGCCCTTTCCTGTTCTATTTTGTCTTTCAGTTTTGAACAAAGGTATTTTTCACACTATGCCGGTGCCTTATTTTCTTGTCTTATTCAGTAACAATATTTAATTATCTAACTTATCTAACTCTTTATTTGTATTTGGTTTAAGACCTGTAGCAGAATACCAGAATACCTGGATTAGTTATTTTGAATTAGTATACAGATTTCAGACTTCTTTCTCTATCTTGTATCTGCTGAAATATTTTCTTGGGTCTTCTTTTCAATTTTTAATCTCATTTCTTTTCAAAACTTTCTTTAATATTCTCCAATTCAGGTCTCTGGTTCTATTACTTCTGCTTTTCTAATTTCCAAACACATCTGTAAGTTTCAGTACCACTAATGTATCTAGTTTATTATGGGCACCTCAGGCTGTAATCATTTACCTGTTTAAGTTTTCAAGACAGAAATTGGACTTGCCTGTTTTAGACATTGCATCTTTTTCTGATTTAGATTTACCTTCATACTCTGCTTTCTTGGAGGCTTCCAAATTTCTCCACTCTGTTCCAACCAGTCTGCTGAGTTCTCCAAAGGAATAATCTGGATGCTGAGCTTTAATAACAGCTCTCATCTCACTGCTAAACAAGATGTATCCACTCATATTGATCTTCCTTTTAGAGCCTTCTTTTTTTACATTGCCTTTGATAGACTTCGGAGTGGACTATAAAGAAAAAAAGAGGAGAGATTGCCTTAAATGTATAGAAAAATTCAGATGTATTTATTTAATCAATTTGCACACTGCCTTAAGATTGGCTATTTTGACCATTATAGAAGTGCTTCAAGTTTATTATGTGTAGATCACCCGACCTTGATCACAACTGTATGTGAGCTATAAGCTGTAGGATAGCTGTAAGGATGTATCGCATACTTTATAATGAATTTGAAACTTTCTGTAAACTCTTAAGTCACAAAAAAATTAAAATGAGAAAAAACACAGAGGCCACGTAGGGTCCCTGGATGTTATGGTAAATTATTGGCTCTACCTCCTAAGATCAGCAGAATCTTCGTAAGCTGGAATGGGCGTTGATACTTACCTGATACGCTCATTCTCACTGCAGGTGGAGGCAGCAGTCAGATAGGGTTAACTCCATCTAGTGACCAATAGGGCTGAGCCTACAGTTTGCATCTTGAACCGTCAATAAACGATGAATCGGTTCAACACTTGAGATCTAGAATCGGTCTCCAGCCCCCTGAGGCTTTTGGCACCACAAACACAGAGGAGTGGAACCCCTGCTGTTCTTGGTCCTTGGGCACAACTTGAATGGCCTGACCTGTAGAAGACGGCAAATGACCTCCAGCCATCTCTTTTGAATATCCCAAGACACTGGACACGGAATGAAAAGCCCCGGAGGATTGGAGAGAAACTCCAGGGACAGACCCCACCTGATGGTCCTCAGCACCCATGCATCTGTTATTATGTCTTCCTATCGCTCAGCGAACACAGATGGCCCCTTATCGGGACATCCTCCACATAGTCACTTTTGACATCTGTAGGACCAGTTAAAACCCCCTCTAAAAGACTTTCTTGATGGGTAGCTCTGGAAAGTTTTGTTGGATCTATCCTGCTGCTGATTGGGACCTTGTCGAGGCTGAGACTGACGCTGTGGATGAGGGTTGGAGAAACCCCCCGGTTCAAACCCCCGAAAGGGTGGGCATCGATAGAAGGTAGATGTCCGGCTGTCCAGATTGAGAAAGGTCAATTGAAGGACATTACACTTGTCTTTCAACTCTACTAATAAGGGCTCTAATGGGGCCCCAAAGAGACATTCCCCCGAGAAAGGGGATGAGGTTAGCCTCCACTTGGCCCTGGCATCAGCTTGCCAATGCTTAAGCCACAACAAGCACATGGAAGTAACAGTGGAAGCAATTGCTTTAGAAGCAAAACATGCAGCATTGAGTGCAGCATCAGCTGAAAATTCTAGTGCTGCTTTCAATTTATTAATATCTCGATGGGCCCTGGAATCTCTGTTGGGAATTCTGCCCTGTAGTTGCTTAAGCCAAAGGAGAGCAGACCTGCTTAAAAACAATGCGGAGGTGGAGGCTCGAATAGCCTAGGCCTGGTGTCCTTGACAAGCGTTAGTTTAAGACGCTTGTCTTCTGGTTTGAGAGAATCCTCAGGAATGCTAGCCACTGAGTTGGAGAAGACTAGTGCCACCACCAGAGGGTCTATAGAAGGGAGCTCGAGCCTTGACTAGGGCTGGGCCTACATTGTACAGCCATTTATCTAGGGCATTGGGCAAAGGAATCGAGCCAGGACTGGCCCATTGCCTCTGCACCACATCCATGAAGATTCTCGGAGAAGGAACAACTTCCTTCTCCACCGTAGGTTCCAGAAAGAGCGGATCCTCATAATCTCCTGATTCAGTCACGGTAGCCTTGGGGACTGGAGAAGATTTGAAACCCGCTATCTTCTTAAACAATAAGGAGCAAAACAGAGTGGGCTTAATCAGACCCACAAATGCAGGCTGGTCTGGGCCCAGATCTTCATCTCCAGAGAGGTCTGAATCTCTGGGACCCTGCTCTTCCTCATCCCCCAATGTGGAAGGCTGAGACGCTGAATGTTCAGAAGGGACATTCCCTAAGGAAAGCTTTTTCCTACTCTTGGATTTGGAACCATCCGGCTTGGATTTGTGTCTAGAAGATCCCTTGTGCTGAAGCCCCACAGCTATACCTTTTCCAACACCGGAGGCTATAATGGCAGCCACATCTGGGATTACAGTAGGGGTCGGTTGAAACCCCAAAAACACCGGGGAGGAAAAGGGCTGATCTGCCTCAGGAGAGGGGCCTGTACCATCAAGGGATTCATCCCCATTAGGAAGGGAATCAAATACCCCTGTTCCATCTCCCAACTGAGAAGGAGAAGCAAGAGAAGAAGGAGCATCCTCCGAATCTGGAGAAAGATCAGCAGGGGGAGGACTACCTGGGGAAACTGGGAGCATCTGAAATGGATGAGGGCTCTCTCTGCTTGTCCTTGCTGGAAGGAGCCTTGTGCATTGAGGACTTGTGGTGTTGCTTTCCACCCTTCTTTGCTGCCTTGGCTGCTTTAGCAGAAGGTTCCTCAGATCTGTCAGAAGCTACCCCTCTTTTCCTGGCAGGCTTGGCTGAAGAAGGCCCAGCCACAGGGCTATCAGCTGGAGAAGAAGCCCGAGGGGAGGCTACTGCCCCTTCCCCTGCATTGGTCTGTGCTGTTAAACAGGGCCCCTTGGTATTAAAGCACTTAAAATGGCACCCATTGCCTTCACGCCAAAATAATCTGTCATTTTGCCTCCCTCACTTTAAAATGGCGCCTGCTTCTCACCGTGTTAAGAACAAAAACATCACTGACATCCTGCAAGGTAAAGCAACCACTGGAAGCTGCTGCAGACAGAGGCCGCAGAGTTTCCACCCTTGGGCTTGTCTCTGGGCCAATTCTGCGCATTGGAGCCATTCCGCTCTTCAAAGGAGTCTTCACCGCTCTGTTCTTAAAGGAGAATGGCTCCGATGCGTGCAAAACAGCTTTCCAAACCGCGCGGCTAATCAGCACCATGGGGCAAAGCCCCTAGGCTGCAAAATCACCCCCTCTGCCTGCGAGATGTTAAGGATGGCAGAGGGTAGGAAACTCTCTATTTTTAAACTTTAGATCTACAAGAAACCGAATTATCTATAAGAGAAAGTCAACTATACATCCAGTCCAAAACTGGCTTAGTTTAAAGCTGGGGAGGAGCTGCACGGAGGATGGTTTTATAAACTGTAGACTCAGCCCTATTGGTCAATGGATGGAGTTAACCCTATCTGACTGCTGTCTCCATCAATCGTGAAGAATGTATCTGATGCAGATAGGCCTTGATGGATGACCACAACTGAGCCCAAAATTTCCAGGGAATTTTGCCCCATTTTACAAGCTTTCTTGCCACAGTTGTTAAGTGAATCACTGCAGTTGTTAAGTTAGTTAACATGGTTGTTAAGTGGATATGACTTTCTCGTTGACTTTTGACTGTCAGGAGGTTGCAAAAGGTGATCATGTGACCCCAGGACACTGCAGCCGCCATACATACATGCTGGTTGCTAAGCATCTGAATTCTGATCAAGTGACCAAGGGGTTGCTGCAACTGTTGTAAGTGTGAAAAATGATCATAAGACACTTTTTTTCAGTGCCATTATAACTTTGAATGATCACTAAATGGTTTTAAATCTAGGATTACCTGCATTGCTTATTATTCCAAAGAGTTATATAGCATTTTTTTAGAGTTAATAAATGTTTATGGCACCAGTTAGAAAACGGGAGACAGTAAGAACTAATACTGCCTTAAGCATAAAACCTGGCTGGGTGATTTTGGGCCTGTCACTCTCTTTCAGCCCAAACCACCTCACTGGGTTGTTGTGAGGAAAACAGGAGGAAGAAGGAGCATTAGATATGTTTGCTGCCTTGTGTTTTATTTATAAAAAATAATAAAGGCAGACTAAAAATAAAAATTATCCTTTCAATTTATTTTTTATTTTTATTCTGCCTTTATTATTTTTATTTTATTTTAATATTTATTTGCCATGTTTCATAGTACCATGATCTTACATTTGTTGCAAGTCTATACAACTGTATGGATTAAATAATGACTGATGCCAAGACTTCTCTCCAATGGTGTCTACCTGTCTTATGAGATCTGGCAGGAGAGGTTTGTTCAGGGCCCATCCGTAAGTGCCATCTCTGACAGGGCTCAGGAAGAGAAGCCTTTCTGCTGTGGTACCTTCTGTTCTTCAGGAACATTATTCTCCTAGAAACTAGATTTGTCTCAACCCTGCTGGCTTTTCACAATGCATCAAAAACCTGGCTTTGCCATCAAACCTTGAACACTGATAGTATGTGTGAACTTGTTTCTTGACCTTGGTTGTTTAAACTGAGCATTCTTGGGTGCTAAGTATGTTATGTTTTCTCTGTTGTTTCAAATTTAGTTTTCTTTTTATTATGTTTTTATTCTTTTAAACTGTTGGCCAGAGACCTGCATCTGGTGTGGATAGCCATATAAATTTATTACATGACCACATCACATCACTCACACATACTTACATTGTTACACAGTTCATACAAATATCTTCCTTTCGCCAATATGATTTAGTAAGTCATATTACCTGTGGCGGAGTATATGGCATTATGTCCAATTCATTGGAGTGTGGAGTCTGCAGTTGAGGTATTGTTGGTGCTTCTGCAACTTCACCTTCCTCTTCCCCAATCTCTTCAATATCCTCTTCTCCACCTTCTAACTCAGCAAACTTTGCTTCTAGCTGCTGAATTTTTTTCTCTAAAAGTGGAGATGGCTCCTTTTGTGGAATAATGGGTTTTCTAGGAAAAAAAGGATAGATTTACTGAACACAGTCTTTCTCTTCATTACAACACCGAAAGAAGCAATAGAGAGTAAATTGAACAAATGCTAAGTGCCAGGTCAGGGAAACATAGCTACGTCCAGTTTACATCAGTATCTTCCACTAACCCCTCCACATCTTTCTGTCCTTGAAGACCATCTTTGCTTCAACTGCATCCAAATGCTACTTCACACACTGCCTTTGCTCTTTGTGATTGCTCATTGTTTAATTCACTCATAGTCATTTTTAACCCCATCTCTTCTTGCTTAATACCCAAACTTTTAAAGTACACCATTCTGCATTCAATTTACTTTTACATTTCTCCTGACATACCCAATTTCCAAATAAACCAGTGGGCAAATGCATGCTGTTTCACACAACCATTTTAATGTGGTTTTTTTCAACAACCATTAATTCCTTGCATTAGGTTACATATCACTCCTGGTTTTCCAACATTATTTCCACATCTTTAATAAGCTATTTTCTAAATAAAATCCCTTGTATTTGCTTTGAATTGGGAACAGCATAGAAGGCTTTTGAGCCTATCTATCTCAGAGAAGTAGGCAGATCCTTTGTGTCCTTTATATGAAGTAGGCCAAGTTACAGTACAATACTGCTGACTGACTGCTGCCTGCAATTTGGAAGTCCAAATCTCATCAGGCTCAAGGTTGACTCGCTTCCATCCTTTTTAGGTGGGTAAAATGAGGACCCAAATTGTTGGGGGCAATAGATTGACTCTGTAAACCACTTAGAGAGGGCTGTAAAGCACTATGAAGCAGTATATAAAAGTGCTATTGCTAGACTTCTATAATTCTTAGTTGGATAAACGACCAGAGAGGAGACATGATCCAGGGAACAGTCCATTCACTTGAAGAAAGGTAAAGTTCAAAGTTTTGAAAGTGATAATGGTCTACTCCATTTTAAGGGGCCTGACTTGGATCCAAGACAAAAGGAAACCTATTCTCCAATGTACAACTTCCCCTTATGCTATATACCAATCAGAATTCAGTCCTGGGTACGGAACCAATACTGCCCTGATTGCTCTCATCAATGCCTTATGGGTGGGAATCGATGGGAAGGAAAGAAATCCTTATTGATTTGCTGGACCTCAAAATCACCTTCAATATTGTCAGCCACAGTATTTCTATAGTCTCTGCAGCATGGAAAAAGGTATTCTTGTCCATTGTAAAATAGATTGTTAGATTATTTGTATTTAAAAATTAAAATACATTTTACCTGAAATAATAAATTTCATCATCTACTACCTTAGCAGACAAAGAAAATCTTTTTAGTCCCTTGAATTTTTTCATCTGTTTGTCACTTTCATTATAGCGACTTTCACAGAGCAAAACATCATTTTCATGGATTTCAGTTGGTCTACAGGAAAGAAAGTCTTTGAAAGACAGCACAGCACACTTTCCTGAAAGAGAGGATAATAAATAGTTGTATTTTATTAAGATGTATATCATATTTGTAATATGTCTGAAAATTTTGAAATATCAAAGTGTGTGGGCCAATCAGGGTGATTAGTTGAACCCAGAAGCCAATACAGCAACTAATGTCATATGTGCTGCATAGTACTATTGGTTCCTAATATGACATGTAGCTCCTGATAAGGTCATTGATTCAACAGATACGAAATGAGCATCCTTAATGCAGACACAAAACTGTCCAATATTCCAAAAAGTTGCTTCTCTAGAAAAGAGCTAAATGAATTACAGAGCCCATTTCTTCTTTCTTGTTAATAAACGAAAACTTATTTTTTAAGTAATGTCATTATTACATAACTTTATTTTGCAGCAATTTTATTAATGTAAGGAAGTGACCATTTTTTAAACTGTAAAATTTGAAACATAATAATAAAATGTATTTTATTGCTTAATTACCCAGAATGCACGTCATCGGGCAAGTCTCTTCCAAATTACTCAAAAATACTTCCTTCTTATAAAACATTTTAGTTGGCTCATGTTCTGTTTCTTCTGGGTGAATAAAAATTGGACCAAAAAAATAGGCAGCTCCATCTCTAACCCACATTTTTTCTATTCTGAAAAGATAGAAAAAAAACTGCTTCAAAGTATTTCAAATTCAATTTTAACATTTCCTTTCACTTAATGTATTGATCGACTATACAATTAAATCATTGTTGATTCTTATCAACCACATAGGTATATCTTCTTCAGGATATTAATGCATTATATGACAGTTGTATTCCTTTTTGCTGTGGTACCTTCTGCAACTGCAGGTATTCCTCAACTTACATCCACAATTGGGGCCAGAATCTTTGTTGCTAAGCAATGCAGTTGTAAAGCTGGCCATCATGTGACTGCATCAATTAGCAATGGCAATCCCTGCTCTCTCCATTGTAGTTTTTAAGCAAATCCCACTCGTTGTTAGCTGAGGACCAACCCCAATACAAGCCACTGTTATACATTTATACCACTTAAAAAAAGTTGTACCTGCCAACCCTTGGTCGGACTAAACCATGCGATTTTATGAAGACACAATCTCCAACTTTTAACCACATGTCATTGTAACAAAGCTGTTCATAGTAGTGACAGCCAGGTTCTCCATTTGACATGTCTACTGGAACATCTTCCTTATCCTGAAATACAAAAATATTTAATATTTATTAACTAGGAAAAGTAATGCAATTGATATTAAAGAATAATATTTATTGGAAATCTTCAGCAACACCCAGAGGCAATGTTTATGCAAGGTCACCAATGTCTATACAGATGTCCAATATATGCTGTGTAAATTACTTGTATTTTTCTATACACTTACAGTTTCTTTTGCCTCTAAAAATGATGAAAATATCAAAATATACGGGAAATCTATAAAAAAGCCAGAATTGTCTGTCTCCAAATAAATTTAAGGCACTCACATTCCCACTTTAATAACTCATTCCCGTTAAATAAATACCTTTTCAAGACTAAGAATGCTATCTCCAATTTTGGTATCCTCCAATGTTTCAGTATGTTTTTCTTCATCAATTTTGTCTGTATTAGCAAACACTGAGGCAACACGAACCACAGGTAAGGGTATGTCTCGAGGGACAAATCGTACAGAACTAATAGGCATAGTCCATAATTTAATTTTCTTAAAAGACTTTGTCTTTGCAGAATAACGTGATTCACAAACATAGACATCTTCATCTCTGAAGTTTTCTGGACATAGCTTAAAATATTCCTGCAAGATAGAAAGAAATGAAAATTAGGGCAATACACATAATGGCAATAGCACTTAGACATATACCGCTTCAGAGTGCTTTACAGCCTTCTCTAAGCAGTTTAAAGAGTCAGCATATTGTCCCAAACAATCTGGGCCCGCCTCAGAAGGATGAAAGGCTGAGTCAACAGACATGTAGACAGCAGAAAACGACCAGTGTTTTACTGAAACACTATCAAATAGAGTAATGGTCTGCTTTTTGCAATTCAGGCCTCTCAAGGTGATAGCAGTGTTGAGTTCCAACAAATGAGAAAGGATTCCAACCCCCCACTCCCTGATTCTATCCTGTCCTATCCCTGAGCCTTGGTCTTCCCTTGAAGTATGTTTAATCTAGTACTACAGTATTAGAAGCCACTCCAAACCTACATGTTTTAGTTATTTAGAGGGATACGGTTACATTCTGGAAACTTGAGCTAGCGTCCATTATCCTCTCTCTCTTCCTTCAAATAAACTATTTCCTCCCTAATCACTTGTGTCTTAACTTCTATAAATTAGATACTATTTACAGTTTACTTTCTATAGAGAGAGATACTATGACTCTCCAGATATTGCTAAATAACCCCAGCACTGTCATGCTAGAAGGAATTGTAGGCAACAATGACAGGGTCAGTTTTCCTATTTGTTCCCATTCCCAAATGTAAGAGGCAAGCAGAAAATCAGTATTAATATAAGAGTAAGATTCTTCTCACCTTAACAAACATAACCACACATTTGCCTAGAATTTTGCTCACTGTAACTTTGTTGTAATAATCGCTTTTAAACACCTCCTTCTCCAAAAATTTTCTGGTGGCAAGATGGAATGTTTCATTTGGTCGATAAAACCAGCAACCGTATAACCATTTCTCCCCTAAAAACAAGAGAAAGTTTAGCACGCACAGACAATAAAGTTATAGTAGAAAACTATCATAATAATTTCAAGGTCACTTTATATTAAACAATTATAGTGTTCTTCTGGTAGCTGTCTGAAGCTTTGCATAGAAGATATCTAGCCAATGAAATATATTGTTTTATGTCTGTTATCTTCAGAATTAATACACTCAAAGTATTTTGATGAATTTGAAAAAAAGTAGACAACTTTTGAGGCCTGCACCCACCTTAAAAGAAATACTTGACTACATTTAATTTTATGAATGAATGAATGAATGAATGAATGAATGAATGAATGAATGAATGAATGAATGAATGATGTTTCCTGTGAAGGAACTCAAGTTAAAAAAAAGAGGTTATTGTTTATCAGTGATGCTAAAGAGAATGGCAACAGGAAACTATATCAATCATTCAGAATTTGACAATAACAATCTCCTCTTCATGCCAAAAGGGGAATATGAAATGAAATCAGGTGGAGTTGTCTCTCTGAACCACTCCAAAGGAATAAAAAATGAAGGATCCGCTGATGCCTAGACAATGGTTTTTTGTTCTGAAATATTTCAAAATCCATCAATCTACTATGTTAACCTCATGACAGAGTCTTAACAATCATACAAGGAACTTTATTATTTGAATAGTTCCAGATATTCAAATTATAAAATTACTGATGGGATATGCTGCCTCGGTTCTGTATGATTAAATTTTAGTTATCGTTCGGAAATCAAAGTATATATACAGTACTTGCTTGGGTTTTTAAAAAAAATCTTTAAAAGTTTTACGAAAACTAACACTCCTTACCATTTGAATCTTCCCACAATCGTTCTATGCAGACTATATGAGGTTGTAAATTAGCTTCTGCCGGTTCAACATATACATAATCTCCAACATGGTACATGCTGTTCTTAAAGCTGCAATCTTGGCTGTATGTTCTGTGTAAATTAGATAGTCCTGATCCTCCAGAAGTATCTTCACTCTTTTCAGCTTCTTATGCAACATACAACAAAGCACGGGAAATTATTTCTACTCAGTTTAAGGGATTACAGAACTCTTTACTTTGCAATATTATGTGTGCTGCCTTTCGGGGTGCTGGATAGTCTTTTTCTTGAAAAGCTTTATTCAACAAATTTCTTTTTATTTGTTTAGTATATTTATATCCTACTTTATCTCTACAAACTCAAGGTAATATACATGGTGTGTGTGTGTGTGTGTGTGTGTGTGTGTGTGTGTGTGTGTGTGTGTGTGTTTGTGTGTGTTCTCATTTTATCCAAAGAGCTTTTTGAAGTAGATTGGACTAATCTACTAGATTGACTGCTATTTACAGTTCAGCAGTTCAAATCTCACCGGCTCAGGGTTGACTCAGCCTTCCATCCTTCCGAGGTGGGTAAAATGAGGACCCGGATTGTTGTTGGGGGGCAATATGCTGACTCTGTAAACCGCTTAGAGAGGGCTGAAAGCCCTATGAAGCGGTATATAAGTCTAACTGCTATTGCTATATTGCTATTGCTAATGATTAATAACTGTTTCAAAATCAATTTATGCTTAGTTGAGATTTAAGTGCTGGACCCATATCCAACATTTACCACTTACACTAGGCATCTTAAGCAATCCAAGTAGTCTTCAACTTACAACAGTTCACTTAGTGACCGTTTGAAGTTACAACGGGACTGAAAAAATGACTTATGGTCTTTTTTCACAATTATGATGGTTCCAGCATCCCCATGGTCACATGAGTTACATTCGGATGCTTGATAAATGACTCACATTTATGATGGTTGCAATGTCCTGGAGTCATGTCATCCTCTTTTGCAACATTCTGATAAGCAAAGTCAGTGGGGAAACCAGATTCACTTAACGACTGTGTTACTAATGTAAGAACTGCCATAATTCACTTAACAAATGTGGTGGGAAAAGTCGTAAAATAAGGCAAAACTCATTTAACAAATTTCTCACTTAGCAACATAAATGTAACAATAATATAGAAGCTATATTAGTTATAAGCTGTAAGTTTATTATATAAGCTATCTAATATAGCTTATATTACTATTAAAATATCAACATGAACATATTACTTTCATGTTAAGCCTGTTTGTTCCTCTAATAAAAATACAGTAAATTACCTCTTTATTTATATTGTTGTACTGGCAATATGAACAGGGAAAGTTGCATGTAATTGCAAACACTTATACCACAATATATTCTTTTGTCATTCTAAATAGCATTAGCAAAATGTCAGTTAATACAGTCACAAATATTAATGGAAAGTTAAACGTATTCTATTTATTTTTCTTTTGTTCATTTATGTCAGATTCTTGAAGACTGCCTAGACAAAGTTCCTGGAATTTTCTTAGCAAAGTTTTTCAGAAGTGTTTTTGCCATTGCCTCCTTCCTAGGACTGAAGGAAAGTGACTGGCCCCAGGTCACCCTGCTGGCTTTGTGCCTGAGGAACTAGCCTAATATCTTAACTTCTACAGTATATTTACCAAAATAAATTTAGTTCAATTATTTCCCTGTTGTAATCTACTCACTGTCTTTGCATATCTAATCTTACATAAATCCAACACAGTAAGAAAACCTGAACTCCAAAATCTAGCCTTAAGTCAGGTTGTGGTCTTACCGATATACTATTCAAATAGGTAATATAGAGAAGCTATCTGAAGTTATACAAACAATTTGATACAAAATTGTTATCTTCTATACAGCTATTTGAAGAAGCCGAGTTATTGAAGCTGCAAAAAAGTGTCTGTCAAATCAACCAATATTAAATATGTTACTGTGAAATACCACTAACAAAGCACAAATGTTGATGCTGACTTCCTCACTAACTGTCATATTCTTTCAAATATTTTTTTTTAGGGAAGATTCTATTAAAAGTTTGAAAATATCTGCGGAATAATCTATATTCCATAATACTGTTTGCCTTACACTAAAAATTATATACACTGAAATTCTTGCTATCAAAATCTGAAGGTAAATGAGAGCTGAATTATAAAGACAGGATTTTTTTTAAAGAGACTCCCCTACATTTAAAATTAATTTATTATTCTTCATTCTACAGGGCCCATTTTGTAAATTATATTGATAATAGAAATCAATCTTTATCCAATCTCCCCCTTATAAATGATTATACGTCAATAGAAGTGTCATGATATACACCATACAGTTACCTCTCTTCTCCTCTTCTCTTTTAAGTTTGTCCTCTTCCATTTCTTTGGGAAGTTTTTCCTTCTTCTCTTTTTCTACATCATTATGTAGATGTTTAGTAGTGTAGCTAAGGGCTGGTGATAACAGGATCTCACCATTTTTGCAGAGTTCATCACGGATTTTGATAAAGAACTGCTGAAGTTCCACAGCATCCTCATAAATCTCTGAATCCGTCCTTTAAGAAAAAGAATAACATGTAAAATGCTAACCTATAAAATGTAATAACTTGAGCATGAACACATTATAAATATTATTCGTATCTGCTGCCTTTCGGGTCCAGCTTTGGATGTAATGAGAAATGTCAAAATGAAATGAAATAAAAAACCTACAATCTAAATAGTTAAAAAAAAAACATTTAAATTACTGAGGAACATCTAGAACTAAATGTACATATTATTTTAAGTGATATTACAGTAATCTAAATGTCACAAGAAAATTCCAATCAGAATGACAGTGTCTATTTTTTAATCAACGTTTGCACACAAAATAGACATCATGTAAAACCTTCAAAGGCCTTTAAAAATCAAAAACAAAATTCACAACCATTTATAAATCAATCATTTCCCACATCTTGCAAATGCTTTATTATAAAAAGGGCTTTTCTTTATTTTAGTCATAGTCACAGCAAAAGTAAAGTACTACTTACCGGTTCATTCTCCTTGCGCGTTCCAGTACTTCAAACATATGCTCTTGGAACAAATCCAATCTTCTATAGCGGTTATTCTCTACATTTCTTCGTATGATGTCAAAAGTCAAAGGAGGCTTGTTTGGGAAACTGGGGTCAACAGCAGGAATTTCAGCTAAAGAGTCACTATAGCACCTCCCCTCATCATCCTGGTGACTCATTACAGAGACAAAAAGGTTATGGATAAGTTCTTGAATCAGCAGAGTTACATTTGGGACATGAGAATCTTCATCCCCTTCTATATCTCTTCTAGTCTCAAGCAAAACTTTATGTAGCACAAGTGCATCTTTGTAAATCAAGGATTCAGGTTCATTGTAAGTGCAGGCATTATTAAACATCATTACAAAATCTTCAACCATAGAATCAATATCCTGATATTTGTTGGCCATCATGTGACTTCTTATTTTCTCCATATCAACTGGCTTTTTAATTGTCAGATAATAATCAGGAAGCTCTGACCGTGATGGAAGTCGTAGAAAAATAGCACTGAGTCTTCTACCTCGCTTATCTGTATAGTTCTTCACAGCTTCATATACTTCATTAAGCTTCTGTTGCATTGGAGTCATATATTTTGATTTTTTAGGAGAGATGCCAGTTTTTCTACCTAGGGAGATAAAACTAAATTTTGCCATTTGCAATATTGGTTGCTCAAATATTAATAGGATTTCTGACCAGACAGATCTAACTGATAAGATTTTTTATACTTTTCAACATACTCTGAATGTTCCCTCACAGTGGCACACATGACATGGTACATTCAAAGTAGTGGGAGAAAAAATATTACAAGGGTCAGGTTAGTTTTGCCAAAAGTAAAAGGCATACTTGTTAGACATCACAACCACAGGAATTTAACAGATAAGTATTGCCACATGTGGAGATTCTTCATTACGTACAATTTTGTGACTGCACAAAAAAATAAGGCTAAAACCTATTATGAGTCCTGTTTCATAAACATTAGAAACTTCTGGGTCACGACACTGATCACTAAGTATAAAATGCAGTACTAATATTTAACTCTGAATCATTAACAATTTATATTACTAACTAAAGCCATGTTCAGTATTAAAGGCTTACAGTAAATGCTATTAAAGCAAAATATGATTCTACAAAATTAAAACAAAACACAGTTGTAATAATAATTACTTCTTTATAAATATCACTCTAATGTATTTCCCTAAAATCTCAAAAGTGCATTAGAGTCTTGCCTCATTTTAGGGCATTTTGCAAGTTTTCAAGGATTAGAATGGGAGACGTTGGGTCTCTGGAAGACATCATTTACCTGAAATCTTAGAAGGCTGGATTATTGTCCATCATTGCCTTAATCTAACATTAGCTGTTAGAATGTCTTATGTCCCAGAAATCTAGCATATGAATTTAATACATGTAGTTTATTTGGATCAAATTATTAGGATCCTAATACTGTGATATTCACTATTATTAGGATCCTAATACTGTAAACACTTCACTATAATTGAGAAAGATTTATAAACAAGCAAAAGATTACCAAGCAAAAATTCAATATAATTGAGAAAGATTCATAAATAACAAAAAATGAATGAGTAATAATGCTCATTTACTCAACAGCCATGGTGGCGCAATGGTTAGAATGCAGTATTGCAGGCTGACTTACTGCTCACTGCCAGGAGTTCAATTCTGACTGGCTCAAGATTCCCCCGCCTTCCATTCTTCCAAGGTCAGGAAAATGAGGACCCAGATTATTGGAGACAATATGCTGACTCTGTAAACCGTTTAGAGAGGGCTATAAAGCACTGTGAAATGGTATATAAGTCTAAGTGCTATTGCTGTTTATGCATCTTTCTTGATTATATTTAAAAAGTAAGCAAAAGTTTTAGAGTATATTCAGTTTGTATTTTGAATAACCTATTTCAGTAATTCAACAAGTTTTCTATCCACAGTATAAACATCACCTATTCAAATGAAAATTCACAAGTATTACTTACTTAACTTTAATTTAGGGGAAGCAATCTCATCATCTTCAAGCAGAGGTCCCAATTCTTTTCTTTTTTCTTTAAGAATTTTCTCTAAAATATGAGCGTCATTGTAAACCTATTAATCATCAAAAAATTAAAATTAATTCATAATAAAAATGTATAAAGCAACAAATTTATATGTAAATATGCTTTTTAACCATGTGAGCCTGGTGTGTTAGCTAGCACTGGTGTAATATCCATTAATGGCATAAATGGTAATTGCCAGAAGGCTGATTAATAACTATTTATAATATATTTAAGGATTAAAGTATTATTCCTTAAATTGTACTAAGAAATTGGCAGCAGGTAGGCCCACTATAGCCCTAAATGTAAATCTAAGAGCATCTTTCTAGAATAAGTATGTATAATGTGAAAGGCCTTTTCTTAATTGAGATTTAGAGGCTCACTCCAAAATCTTATTTATCAGATTCTTATGTTCCATGTTCACATGTAATACTGATTATTTCATACTCTAAAAAATATTACAAAGTTACATATAATGTAAAAAGTAGATAGGAACTTGTTTTAATCCTTTTGTTAAAATACCCAATGCCAGTACTATAAAGCTGAATGATTCAGGACCAATGAGAAGAAAAGCTAAATAGTCCATCGAATCTTATATTAATCTACCTTTTAAAGAAGGATAGCATTTAAAAGTTCATGCAGTAAAATTGCTAGTAACAAGTAGCCTGGTTGGTACAGTGGTACCATGCTACTCAACTGCTTTGAAACTGAATTTTGATACGGTACTTACCGTTGATTTGGTTCTCACCACACAAGCTAGAACTTGTTAGTGTCGGCTGTTATGTGACTCACTACATTATTCCTTATAGGAAAAATCTGCTTAGTACTCATCGTTTTTGGTACTCATTGCACCTCCCGGAACCAATTAATGAAGAGTACCGAGGTACCACTGTAATCTATTATTTCTGTATCAGCATGATAAACTGATTATTATCAAGCAATAATTTTATTGCAAACTGTAATCTGATGCAATAGACTGAGAATTATTTCTAAAGGACTAAACAACCCTAGTAACTGCAACCATTTGTATCCTATCCTTTGCTAAAAAAAAAAAAAAGCCCTCATTGCTGAGATGTTTAAAAAAGGCAGCTTTGAACAAAACCTACACAAGGAGCCTACACAAGTATGAAAAATATTGTGAAATTCATATAATAAAATTCCAAGATAGGCTTTATTTATGGTAATTTACAGAGTAAGCTAAGGGAAATATGGATAACTTTTAAAATATCTTTCCTTCAGATATACCTGTGAGCCTTCTTCATTATAATGCCTCGCATTTCGAAACATTAACCTCATATCTTCTATCATAGCTTCTTCTCCAACATATTTGTCACTACGGATATTATGTTCTATTATTTTTAAATCCATTGGCTCCAAAATAATTTTGTAATAATCTGGATAGTCTTTTTTTGAAGGTTTCACCATAAACAGCTCACACAGCCTTCGGCCTGTTCCAGGTTCTCGTGCTTCAAGAACAACATTATATAAGATTTTCATTCGCTGTTTCTTTATATTCTTCTTACTGTTCAGTTTAAAGAGAGAGAGAAAGACTATTTTAATCTTGGTCTATGAAATCAGAATCATTTGCTGTTTTCTTCCATGGAAATCTATTTATTAGATTATATATTATCTAGAGTATGTATGCATGAATAAATGAATAAAGAAAGTAAAAAGGACTGACCCAGATTGGATGTTGCAAAGTAAAAAGGTCTAATGGAAAAAAGAAAGGACCAGAGATTTAACAGCTTAATAACCTCTACTGAAATTTTATATTGTGTGACTTTCTTGACAAAGTTGATTAGATTTACATAGCCAATTTTTAGAGATGCAGGTTTATTTAAACAAAGCTTGCTGTTCTATTACATTAACCCAGAATAGGTTAACCCAAAATCTTAACATATTTCTTTCTTTCTGGGAACAATTATCTTATTTTCTAATTACCTGAAATCATCACTCAGACTTTTAAGAAGCCTGAAGCATATCGTCAGTGAAGATCTAAGATTTTAAATTTAAGACTGAACTGAACATCTAAATAACAATGAAGAAATGGTTCCCAAGAATAAACAAAAAAGAACCCAGACAATTTGAGGACTCCTTCTGGATTCATAGCTTCTATCCTGAGAGCAGGTGGCACCCATGCCCAGTAGGACAATTTCATTTTATCTGTCAATTGCACCCATTCCTGAAATGGGACATTCATAATCACTCATGCCATAATCATCTCCTAAGCAGATTCATTGTTATGCATTCTACGCAGAGTTGCCCATGAAGGCCATCTGGAAACTACAAGAGTGGGCAATTATAGGCACATCTTGGTACTCCTTTTTTACACTTCTGTTCCACAAGCTACAGTGGATCTCAGTGTACTTTCCAGTGGCATTCAAGGTACTAGTTGTTCCCTAGAAGCCCCACCATTGCATAGGACATGGTATTTGCAAACCACCCCCTCTTATGGAACCAGTTGCACCATTTGCCAAACTTCCTCAGATCAGATTGTTCTGACCCTGCTGGCCTTTTGTAAAGCATTGAGGGCCTGGATGTGCAACGCCTGGGGTTCTTGGGGTGGGATGGCCAGCTGAAAGGTCTCTATTAATTGTTTTGTTTAGGTTTGTCCTCAGTGACCATTACTGTTTTTCTTCATTCTTGACAATTTTTTTTAAAAAATTGTTTTAATATTTTGTTAGCCACCCACAGTTACATTTGTGAGATTAGCAGCCACATATATCAATTTAAAGTTAAGTAAGTACAATTCTTTGTAACTTTCATGGCTGCTTTGAAAGGTGTTTTTGTGTGTGTGTATGTGTGTGCGCGCACACACGTTTGTGCAGACAACACTTATATAGCAAAGATGTTGTGCACATACAATTATGCAGGTTTAGCTTCTGAAGTAATTGTAGCAGATTTTCAAAGGACATAATTATGTTAGTGTTTCTAAAAAAAGTGACTTGTTTGTATCATTTAAAAAAAAACCTAAGGATCTCTTTCTAATACTTTGCTTGGTTCTATAAATTACATTTCTCAGAATTATGTATTGTGTTTCAAAGTAAAGATTATACAAAATTTCAACAGGATATAGCAGACAATTAAACTATGCATTTTTTGTCTTAAAGACATTATTGATGAGATATTTGATGAGAATAACTGAGAGTTAAAAAAACCTACTGTTGTCCCAAACACAGACATATACTATATACTAGTACAAATACCTTTTTCTTTTTGAACTCCCAGCATCTGATGTGGCAGAAGATATCATGCTATCTCCATCCTCAATTTCATCTCTTCTAGCTAGTTCTTTCTTCTTTGTCTAAAATATAACCAATCATAGATTCAATTCACATCACTGAATATGCTGAAATGCATCAATAATAAGCTACATTCATTCTGCAAGGATAAAAATATCAGTTTCATGCACTGAGGAACAGTTTCAAGTAAAGCATGTCTAGTTCATTTGTATCATGGGAAAACATTAAATATTGGACCTACCTAAATAAACCATTCTAGAAAAATGAATTAAGTAAAAACTTTATGCATAAAAATACCACACACATTTTACCACATTGTGTAAAAATACACAATGATTTATTAGCATTAACCACCGTAGGACCACTAAAAGTCCTTTTCTTGAGAAAATGTGTAAGATGAGGCTTATTTAAAAATTGGGAACATTTCCATTATTAATTAGGAAAAAAAGATTTTAAAAGGTTCAAGGTTCAAGGTTCATTTTATTTATATGCCGCCCTATTCCCAGCGGGACTCAGGGCGGCGCACAAACCCAAGGGAGGGGAAGGGAAACACAAAGAACTACAACAAAAAAGTACAAGGGAATTTAAAACAACCAACAGCCACACGATTCGAGAGGGGAAGGGAACTCATCGACCCCAGGCCTGCCGACACAGCCAGGTTTTAACGGCTTTTCGGAAGGCCTGGAGAGAGGTGAGGGTCCGAATCTCTGCGGGGAGCTCGTTCCAAAGGCCGGAGCCGCCACAGAGAAGGCCCTCCCCCGGGTAGTAGCCAGATGACATTGGCCAGTAGACGGAACCCGGAGGAGTCAATAGTTTCTTCCAGTTTAGACAATTAATGAACCAAATGCTAATTCCTTTGAATATAAACTGTGGAAACAGAGTACAAATTTTACCTGCATAACCTGTTGCATTTTCAAAACTCTCTTATAAATGGCTGAGTTTGGAACATTATAACGCTTTGCATTTTCAAACATCAAGTTTAAATCGCATTCCAAATGGTCGAGGGTTTCATATTCGTGATTCTTCAGTTTTGTTCTGTAGAAAAGACAATATTTTATCACTGCTGCAAAAAATACATTTTTTTTTTGTAAAGCAGAATTTGGCACTTTAAAGTGCCCTCCAATTTTAGATTTAATTTCTGCTTGAGGGTTAAGAGATACAAATTTTGCAAAATGATTTCTTCAGCACAAGAGAAAATAAATTACAAGCAACATTCTTTATTTGATATTACTAGGCTTGCAACAGACTTTAATACAAACTAAGAGAAGACGTCAAGAGAGAAAGAGATGCTGAAAGAGTTCTGAAAGGCCTGGATGCCAATGTTTCATTTACAAATGCCTACAAAATAAAATTCTGATTGGTTTTTCTAGTTATTAAACAATACTATTTTCCCTTATAATTACAACATGAATAAAGATAATAATAACTAAGACAAAGAATTATTTTATTTAATTTTATTAGATAATTTTAAACTTATTACATTATTTTTTTACAAATAATAATTTTGCCCAAATGTTAATTTAATCCTAATTTCATATTCAATTTTTGTCTGTGTTTAAATTTAGCTAGCTGTAAAATTCTGGGCATTTAGAATATTTATTGTTGGATTGTTTAAAAATCAATCAATCAAAAAAATAAATAAATAAAATTATTTTGGTATTGATGGTAATGGCATAGTTAGTATCTTAGTATATAAAAGAACCTTTTTTTCTTTCAGTTGTTGAAACATCAAATTTGTAGAAATAAAACGTAAAAATGCAGAATACCATTTTACCTGATCTGCTGCAATGAAATAGGCATTTTGATTTGTTGATAATAATCAGGATATTTTTTCTTTGAGGGCAAATGAAAAAAGGGTTCCGAGATAAGTTGACCCTGGTTGTTTCGGCAGTTTCTAACTGTATCATAAAGTTGATAGAGAGGATTGGATGTATCCATAAATGAAACAATGCTTTCAGCTTCAGATTCTCCTTCTTCATAACGGGCAGCAGCTAGGAATGACGAACAGAAATATATGCTGTTACTATATTTTTCTCCTTTCCCTGTTCATATGTTCTAAATATGACTAGCGCACCAAACTGAGAGTTGGATTTAATAATTTTGATTCATAAAAAGACGTTTGAGTGTATATTTCATATTTTTAAACAAATTCTAATATCAAAGAAAAAAAATTCTTAGCAGATATGAATAGTGTTTCTTCAATTCCTACCAGCTAAAACAGCATCTTCATCACTTTCAGATCCATATTGCAGTGTCATGGTTATTGCTGATAAACGATCGCCTTGGACAGCTCTTTTGTTACTGTGAATTTTTAAAGGAAAGGCAGGAAATAAATGAAAAACCCCTTATGATGAGAGTATAGCATCTACATTTAAAATAGTAGCTATACTGGCACAGTATAACAAATACAGGTAGAACTGAAGGTTAGCTCTTCCTATGAATTTTTAAATTATTATTATAAACACAGAATCTCTATGCTGGGCTTTACAGGAGCTAATGCAAGATTGTTTTGACTCTCCAGAAGTCTCTTGCAAATTTAACATACTGTAAAATGGTGGGTTCCCAAGAGGGAGGGGGTGTATTTCATAATAATAAGAGGCAACTCAGTCAAGATATTATGTGTCAGACAAAGAGGGTGAAGACAGCCCCTCCCTAATAGCTTACGATGCAGATAATGTACTCAATCTGGCAAGATTATATCTGTGCATGTGCAACAAGAGACTTAGCTTGGAAGAATCATGATGTGTCTTCCTTGGCTTTGGGCCTGACATGTGCCAACTTTTATAAGTTAAAAATGAAGACATTTTCATTTTATGTAAGGTTGAAAGCCAGATGAGAAAATAATACAATAGCTTTTGGGGCAGTATTCTTAAATGCTATTGCTAGACTACATTAAAGGAAAAGGAGTATATTTGATATTAAATGCTACTTAGTCCAAAACAAACTCAATATTTCAACATAATTATAGTGTTGGTCAATTCTTTTCTTCCTAGAGTGGTACGAAAGAAGAACAACAACAAAAAAAAAAGTTGGCAGATTGCTTCATGAGTGATACCTAGACATGGGTATTTTTCTTTGGTCTTTGAGAGAAATGTGTACTTTCTATTGAGTTAGTTAAAAAAGGGGGCCACTGAAAGGGAATTCTACTGAGAAAGTAAATGCATTAGATTTAGATGAACATTCCCTTTTTCTTGAACAATGAGGAAAAGGAAAGGTGAGCCTGGACATTCTTACATGAATAATATACCTGGTTTACATTGTAGGAGAATCATGTTAGTAGTATCTATTTGGCAATACTGTATTGTTTCTTACATTATGGAACTTCAGTTTGTTAACTCTAACCAAAATCATAAACCTGATGTTTTCAAATATATTGTGCTTTATTTTAAGAAACAATGAAAACAATTAACTTTTATGTTTTATAAATTCTTTTATAAATACTGTATCTTCATATGACAATAACTGCTGCGTTAATTGTCACGCAACAGACAAAATAATTGTTGGTGTTTAGGACTAACAAGTGAAAGGCAGACCTATTACATGATTTTTCCCCCTAAGATCCTATCTGCCACCTGTAATTTATTATATTAAGGGTGCCAATTATAAATTTAACAATGTTCATTTGGTTAATTTACTAATTGATGGAACATGGCAACTCTGATTTCAAACTAAGGCATATAATCCATCATCCTCTTATCTTTTGGGTTCAGTGAGCAGGCTAGCAAGACAATTAAACAATCTGACTGATGCCCTACAGTCCCCCTAATTTCCCCAATACTGGTTCTTTGCACTGACTGAGTCAGTATCAACCTTGGCTTGTTCAAATTCAGGAGACACAACTATATCAATCCCTTGCAGGGAAACATTTCATGTTTAAATTTGATATGGCCTTTTCTATAACACAACCAATAGGTGTTTATTGCACATATTCCTCATCCCTTCCAGCTGTCAGGAAAGTTCCATAGCATACAGATGATAGTAATTAAAGAAAAGACAATGTCTCATTTGAAGAGAACACTATTGGCTTTTCGATTATAATTTAAAAATACAGATCTACCAACAAAAACAAACAAATAAGCAAGTAAACAAGCAACAATTGGAGCAATTGGGAGTTCTCTAGCTACATGATTCCTGATCAGAATTTGGGGAGCTGGTCCATATATCTGAAAGATACCTAGAAGCTGGTACAGATGCACCTTGCCTTGTGGGTGGCTTGACAGAGAGCTCATTCAGAATATTTAAAGGAAACTGAGGCCTATAATATATGAACTATGCATCCATCTATTATTTAGCACATTTATATAGCCACCCATCATACATTAAACTCTGGACAGCTCCTAACTAGCAATTATAATTTTGATAATAAAGCAACATGTTGTTGTTGTTGTTAGTTGTGAAGTCAGGTCCGACCCATCGCAACTGCATAGACAATGTTCCTCCAGGCCTTCATGTCCTCTACCATCCCCTGGAGTCCATTTAAGCTCACGCCTACTGCTTCAGTGACTTCATCCAGCCACCTCATTCTCTGTTGTCCCGTTCTTCTTTTGCCCTCAGACTTCCCCAGCATTAGGCTCTTCTCCAGTGAGTCCTTCCTTCTCATTAGGGTGGCCAAAGCACTTGAGTTTCATCTTCATGATCCAGTCTTCTAAAGGGTAGTCAGGCTTGATCTCCTCTAGGACTGACCAGTTTGATCGCCTTGCAATCCAAGGGATTCACCGGAGTCTTCTCCAGCACCATAGTTCAAAGGCCTCAATTCTTTGGCACTCAGCCTTCTTGTGGTCCAACTTTCACAGACATACATTGCAACTAGGAAAACTATAGCTTTGGCTATATGCACTTTTGTTGCAGGGTGATGTCTCTACTTTTTAGTATGCTGTCTAGATTTGCCATAGCTTTCCTCCCCAGGAGCAATGTCTTTTAATTTCTTGGCTGCACTCCCCATCTGTGGTGATTTTGGAGCCCAGGAAAATAAAATCTGTCACTGCCGCTATTTCTTCCCCATCTATTTGCCAGGAATTGAGAGGGCCATGATCTTAGTTTTCTTAATGTTGAGTTTCAAGCCAACTTTTGCACTCTCCTGCTTCAAGAGGATCTTTAGTTCCTCTTCACTTTCTGCCATTAGAATAGTATCATCTGCATAACTGAGGTTGTTGATATTTCTCCAGGCAATCTTAATGCCAATTTTTGATTCATCTAGCCCTGCGTTTTCTCATGGTGTGGTCTGCATATAAGTTAAATAGGCAGGGTGACAGTATACAGCCTTGCCAGACTCCTTTCCCAATTTTGAACCAATCAGTGGTTCTGTGTTCAGCTCTCATTGTTGCTTCTTGACCCGCATATAGGTTTCTCAAAAGACAAATAAGACGGTCTGATACTCCCATCACTTTAAGAACTTGCCACAATTTGTTGTAATCCACACAATCAAAGGTTTAGCATAGTCAATGAAGCAGAAGTAGATGTTTTTCTGGAATTCCCTAGCTTTCTCCATGATCCAGCATACATTGGCAATTTGATCTCTAGCTCCTCTGCCTCTTCGAAATCCTGCCTGTACTTCTGGTAGTTCTCGATCCACATACTGCTGGAGCCTAGCTTGTAGGATTTTAAGCATAATTTTACTAGCATGTGAAATGAGTGCAATGGTGCGATAATTTGAACATTCTTTGGCATTGCCTTTCTTTGGAATTGGAATAAAAACTGACCTTTTCCAATCCTGTGGCCACTGTTGAGTTTTCCAAATTTGTTGGCAAATTGGGTTCAGCACTTTTACTGCACCATCTTTTAAAATTTTGAATAGCTTAGCTGGAATACTGTCACCTCCACTAGCTTTGTTGTTGCTCAGGTTTCCTAAGGTCCATTTGACTTCACATTCTAGGATGTCTGGCTCTAGGTCAGTGACCACACCGTTGTGGTTATCAGGGATGTTAACTCATTCTTGTATAGTTCTTCTGTGTAATTTTGCCGTTTCTTCTTCATCTCTTCTACCTCTGTTAGGTCCCTACCATTTGGGCCCTTTATCATTGCCCATCTTTGCATGAAACATTCCCTTCATATCTCCAATTTACTTGAAGAAAATTTTCTCTGGTCTCCCTATTCCATTGCTTTTTTTATTTCTTTGCACTGTTCATTTAAGAAGGCATGCTTATCTTTTCTAGCTATTCTCTGCAATTCTGCATTCAATTGGGCGTATCTTTCACTTTCTCCTTTGCCTTTCGCTTCCCTTCTAATACATGTCTATTAAAACCATATATAGTTTTTAAAAACTTCAATCAAAGTTACCAAATGAAGCCATACTTCTGGCTTTTTAAAATAAATGCTTACTTTTTGCTACATACATATAAAACTAACAAATAATATTTAAGGGGTAAACCCACCCGCTGAAAAGATTAACTGATTGAACTATAGCTAGATACTAAGGACTCACCGGTAATATTTATTAGCAGTATTTCTTTCATCAACAACACTGCCTTTACCCTGTGAGGAAGGACTTGTTAGCTTGGAAGCAGTCAGATTTGCAGTCCTTTATGGAGAAAAAAATAAGCCACAGAGTGAAAAGAAGAAATCCATCAAAAAGCCAAGTTAATACACAATTAAGATTCAGCTCTTTTATATAAGTTGCACTAAACAGATTGCACTAAACAGGTAAATATATGGTTGAATGTTACTAAGGTTTGTAAAATCAGTACACTTTAGGCATAATAATAGGGCTAATTTTTAAAGTTAAATTATTCCATCTATTGGAAGTAAATCCAATTGATTTCAGAGTGAAGTATGCATGGACAAACAGTAGTCTCAGTTTTAAACACTATGTTATTTTAACTCCAGAGAAAATGTACATCCAATTGCAAATATATATTAAGTAAAAGCACTCTTAATTGACATTGGGATGTTTTGGACTAAGTTATTTAAAAATAAGATAAAAAACACCTCAAGATCAATTTTAAAATAAATTATGCAGTACAGAAATAAAAAACCAGCTATTTCACATTCATAATAAAACATAAATATAAAAGCTAGGGAACAATTTTTTATGTATTCAAATCTGTTCAACAATTAGAAAGAATACTAAATTCCAGCTTATATAACATACAAAACATAAAACACCCCCCCTCCCCAAAGGATAGAAAAAAATCTCAAGTAGAAAATCCCAAAATATAAACTAAATTATGTTTTCCAATTCTATATTTTCTGGATTTGAGGCCTAAAACTTTGCATCTTTATTTTTTTTTTCTGATCTCATTCATAATGTAACCAAGTAAACTCAACTTTGACTACATAATATAAACCAGTATTTCTCAATCTCAGTAAACGTTAAGATGTATGAACTTTAATTCCCAGAATTACCCAGCCAGTATATAGATATGGAATATATGGAAAATCTAGACATAAATTCACTAAGAAAGTTGAAGCCTATGAAAAGAGGATTAGGAGTGTGTAAAGCATTCCAGTCATGCATTGCAACATATGAGAGCACAAGCAAATTATTAAAACAGCCATATTGTCTGTCAGGCTTCTGTAATGTGCTACTCCTATACATTAGAAATACACTTTATTTGAATGCTATGCATAGTCCTAATAATAGGAGGATTTAATATTCCATGATTCCTATTTTTTTAAAAAAATCTAAACTAAGAAATAGTAACACAAATCTTCACTATCCTGAACTGTAGATTAAATTCTTCAAATTAAGAAGCATGTGATGTCATGTCTGCTTAATATAATCTTAAATCAGATCTTGCATCAGATCATAATACTGTGACATATTCTTTAATAGACATTTTAAAGAACTTCACTATTTCTCCACAATTGTGCTACAGAAAATTTTAATATTTAACACATAAAAGTTAAAATCTTAACTAAAAAAGAAAATATCAATACCTTTCTATATTTCTATTCTGCTTACAATACCTGACTCGGAGACTTGATTTAGTTAGTTCTGAATGCTCAATTTCTGCCTTTTTCATATTAAATATTTTCTTTATTGCATTTGCATCCTGTTAAAGGAAGTAAAAAAGGAA
Organism: Thamnophis sirtalis; assembly: GCF_051295495.1. Lineage (NCBI taxonomy): Eukaryota > Metazoa > Chordata > Lepidosauria > Squamata > Natricidae > Thamnophis > Thamnophis sirtalis. The sequence continues at coordinate 73,764,223 of NW_028261383.1, read as the reverse complement.
TCTTTAAATGAAGTTGTATGTATGTATGTATGTATGTATGTATGTATGTATGTATGTATGTATGTATGTATATGAAATCAAAATAACAAACAAGTTTGGGCTAAAACTAAGCTTTGATTCAACTTGTGACATATTGGCCAAAACATTTCTAAATATTGACCTTATTGTTAGCATGTAATGCTGCAAATTGTATGGACTCTATTAAAGTTGGTACAATTCATTGGTAAGAAATGTTATGTGAAAGCCATAATCATATTTATGTATATTTTAAAAATAAGGTCCACTATCATTTAATTTCATTTAATCCATACAGTGTGTAGAAATGTATTCTTAAATTGTAACTGGAATCAAAGTTTTATCTTGTTTCTACATTAACCAAATAACTCTTTTAACCAACCTTGAATACTTGAGATCCTGGTTCATTATAAGTTTTGGCATTTTTAACTAATAGATCTATATCCTTGGTCATTGCATGAATGCTTTTATAGCTCCCATTCTACAAGTAAAAGCAGATTAAAAAATTGATTTTTTTTTTCTTATTTAATATGTATGATTTAAAACTTTGCTCTCTGAACTTCAGAGTTTTTCTGTCATTTACATTATCTATACAAACATTATGATAAAGTAATATATAATTAGAAACAAAACTACAAAAATTAATTTTACCATATAAATTAAAAGAACAAAAATAAACAATTTAAGAAAAATGTCACTAATAGTCTCTAAATAAGTTCTTTCAGAAAACAAGAAAACAATGGTAGGAAAAAATTTCTTAAGCTAATTTTGTCCTAAGTTTTGTAAATTTTTACAACAGGTCAATAGGTTAATCCATACCAATAGATTAAACATTTCCATGATTTATAAATATAATTTTAAAACTCAGTACATTAAAAGTTATAATTAATCTAAGAAATCTATCACCTGAAAACAAATGTATTGCTTTAAATTTCATCTCTTTTTAAAACTGCTTCACCTGAATATTCACTCAATATTCACTCAATGTTCAAGACAATACCGCCAAATTTATACTGCACCTGTATCCGCTGAGCGATGGTCTTCAAATCTATGGGCTCTTTAATTATTGCATAATAATCAGGATATTGCTGAAAGTTCAAAAAAAATCCAAGTGATGCCATGTGAAATTTAACATTGATCAATTAACTATTCTACATCCTGCAGAGCTTTTCTATCTGAACCTTACCAGTTAGTATCAGTGACATACACAATTTTTGTACAGTGATGTTTTCCACCACTGGTCTTAGGACTATGCTTTTTGATCACAAACATTGTTTACCAGTTACCACAATACATACTTAGCAGTCAAGTTCTCCAGGCTTTGGAAGATACTAATACTAATAGTATTAAAATTAGTATCAAAATACTAATCATGTTTTCTGCAGTCATTTTGCCCTGTGTCAAAGGAAGGCTTCCTTAGTACGATTCAGAAGGCCCCTTTGCCACACAGACTTTAGAGTCTGTGTAAGATTTTAAACTGGAGGGTGGGTTGGTGATTGGAGATCTGTCAATTAATTCATTGCTGGGAAAGGCACTGCTTAATATTGAACTCTGGAAGCCCAGAGAACCCTAATATATTCAGCAAATTAGGTCTAGCTCTATACCTAGCTCTATAAATCTGCAAGTTTCTACTTTGTTATTGTGATTCTTTCTTTTCTTTGTCTCTGTCTCTGTCTCTCTCTCTCTAACTATCTACCTCAGGCATTATCTGAGGACTGCTTCAGTCCAGCTATTTTTAAAAAAAAAAAATCAAATAAAAAAGAAAAGTTAAAACAAATAGAAAGAAAAAGGAAAATGATACCTATATGTTACATATACAGTTAAAATGGACACATTACAGCATAGTTTTAGACTAAGAATCAAAAGAGATCTTATTTACTTGGAAGAAGTTGGAAGTTATTTTTGTAAATATTTTCATTTTCCTTTTTTTTCCCCTTTAAACCTCTTTGCATTTCTATCCCTATTCTCTTTTTAGTCTTTATATCTTCTCATTACTTTATGTTGTTTTTTTATCTATATGCTTATAACATTTCATAAAATTAAGAAATGTTAAAAAATGAAAAAAAGAAAGCATGCAATAGGAAAATGGTGTTTGCAGAGTCCCCCCACCAAGAAATGGTTTTCCTATTTTCTGTCTCAACTCAAGCTGTGCTTTTGATACTCATGTTCAGATTTCACTTCTACTAATAATCTTGTACTGAAATTGTTTCAATAAAGTGTATTATCATTATAATTGTTATTAGGTATTGTTACTTACCACTTTAGAGGGAAGCTTCTGAAAAAGTTCACTAATAAGGTGGCCTGATGGATTTGTAGCTACAACTACTGCTTCAAGAAGTTGTTCAAGAATTTCTTTTAAATAACCTGGAGAAGACTGATACAAATATAATCCTATAAGGCAATTTGCATAATGGAGTAGGAGTAAATGTAAATATTAAAAAATGTGACTAATACAGTTATGCATACTTTGGCTTGGTCACAGTTAATACAATTACAATGGGTATTGTACTGAATCAGTTATACTTATCAACAAGTAGCAAATTTTATACTTACTATTTCAGATATAGTCCCTTGATTGTCATGGCCTTCATCCTCATCTTCATCGTCATCAGCCTCTCCCTTCTGAACAAATTCATTTTTTGTGCGTAGATATAAATCCCATAATTTGCAGGCAGCCTTATATTCAGGAGAATCTGGCTGTGTAACAGAATCAAAACAATATTCTATGTTTTTAAATCAACAAGTAAACAAGGATACTTTTAATTAAAATAGGAAAGGTGATTTGGGGGCACTTGCTTCATCTCTCAGTGGCTCCATAATCTAAGTAGATGTTTGTCGCTAAAACATTTTACATTTAATCATTCTTAATACACACACACACACACATATATATAAATACACACACACACACACACATATATATATATATATACACATATATACACATACACACATACACACAGACACATATATATATAATTTCCTAAATCCTAAATATATATTTTAAGGAAATCACAATTATAGTATTAATATCAGATAAAATATGTCATTAATTATATTACAAATGAAAATAAAGACTATTTTGTCTAATTATCAGCTTTTGAGAGGCTTGAAATGACCTTTTACATCTATTTACTTAACTTGTACATAAATCAGCACTAGAAAATATAACCCATGACTTTTAAAACTTTTAAAACAAAGGACTATCACCTTATAATAGGATTTTGCATTATTAAACAGCAGTTGGAAGTCAGCAGTTAAGACGTTCACATCATCATATTCCTCCATTTTTAACTTTTGTTGGATCTTCATTAAATCAATAGGCTGGGATACTACTTCATAGTAATCTGGCTGATTTCTGTGGAAATAACACATTGTTAGGCAATTAACAAAAAATTCAGTGCTTGCAACAGGTGTTAAAATATATACTAGATTATTCTACTCAAAAGCTAGAATAGTTTTGTCAATTATATCAATAGTTACATCAGCATAATAACAAAATAATTGATTTCTGACATCAGCACTGTTCCCTGAGCTATTTTTATTACAGGAAGTCCTCATTTAACAACTAGGAGTGGCAACTTCACCGCTAAGTGACACAGTTAAGTAAAACAGCATGTTATTAACAATCTTTCTGCCACAGTTGCTGAATTGCTAAAGTCTTCCCTAAGTCATCACATGACCGTGTCTTCAAATTTTACAGCTGGTTTCTCCACTGACTTCTGCTTGCTCAAAACTGTCTGTGAAGGATGCATATGGCAATTATATGACCACAGGACACTATAATGGTTGAAAATTTCTTCCAGTTGCCAAGTTCCCAATTCTCAATAATGTAATTGCTGGCATGCTGCAATGGTTGTTAAGTTTAAGGACTGGTTGTAAAGATACCAAGGAAAATTTCCTGCATCTCATTTCCTTCCTAAAACTTGCAGAAGCCTCCTGCAAGGCTTTCCTGAATTCTCTTAAGAGGTATGACATATGAAAAGAGGGCTCTATCATTAGTATTTTTTCACTTAACGTATCTTCATGTATTATTGTTTTTATAAGCCATACTTCTGTTGAAATGTAACAACTAAAACAGTTCCTTCTATTTATGAATTTAAGTAACTTGATCATCCAAATACAAATAAAACATAAATACTAGGAGTACATCTAACGTCTTCCTTTGAACCAAGTACAAAACAGGTTGGTTGAAGTTTGAAACACTTCTAAAATGCCCCAAATAGCAGTTTTGCACTTACACTAAAATACACACATTGCAATAGCAATAGCAATAGCAGATTTTTATATACCGCTTCATAGGGCTTTCAGCCCTCTCTAAGCGGTTTACAGAGTCAGCATATTGCCCCCAACAACAATCCGGGTCCTCATTTTACCCACCTCGGAAGGATGGAAGGCTGAGTCAAACCTGAGCCGGTGAGATTTGAACCACTGAACTGCTGATCTAGCAGTCAGCTGAAGTGGCCTGCAGTACTGCACTCTACCCACTGCGCCACCTCGGCTCTGGATTACTTTGGATTACTTATCAATCAACATTTCAAGCTTACCGTCTTTTGGGGGCCCTAATGAAAAGTTCACATAAAAGCCTTCCTTGTTCATCTTTGTAATCTCTGATTGTGTTGTATAATTCATGGCAAACAGCAATCTAAAATAGTAGGGCAACAGAAAAAAAATAAAAGTACATTTGCAGTGATATTGAGTATCTGTATAACACTATACTTCTAATATTCAAAACATTTCATGTTTCAAAATCATGCAGCATTTTTCCTTTTTAGAGATGGGCCAGCAAGTACAAGGGACAATACCATGTAACATTTCATAAAATACTGGTGCCATAGGAGAGATAGGATACATTTGCTTCCAGAAAAAATAAATTTAAAGAAAATATGATTTTTTTTATGACATCTTCACCTGATCAAAATTTACCTTGAAAATTTAAGAAAGTGTTGTATGTGTGTCTATGTATTTTGGGTAATTTTGTTATAAATGCTAAACCATATGCTATGACCTCTAAGAAACCGAGAATTTCTTAATTTGGTCAGTTTGGCAAATTGGAAAAGGAACCATCAAAAGGTTGCTAAGTTATGTTTCACCATGCTTAGCTACGGTCACAACAGAGTCGTGACCGTAGCTAAGCATGGTGAAACATAACTTAGCAACCTTTTTTTCTTTTATCGCTTCCCAATTCATATCTGAAGGAGTCTTAAGTCATCCTTAGCAATTTCATTGTCAAAGCTACATTTGATAGGCTCCCTAAACCTAAGTGTCGATTTCAATTCTGTGCAGAAAATAAGCAATTATAACAGCCAAAATCAACCAAACTAAACAAAACAAAGAAGTCCTATTTTATTAATTTAAGGATATGCTGGGGAAAGGGGGATTTTATTTGTCTGTGAACATGTTAAACAATTTATATACAAATAAAATTCATTTAAAGGAAAAAAAACCTACTTTTCTTCCACCTTTTGCAAGCTTATGTGCCAAGACAAAGTTTGCTCAGTTTGGGGTGGGGAGTCTGCACTCTCAAAGTGGGCAGGGACAGTTTTTCTTAACTTATTGTTTTATATTATTATTTAAAATAAGGTTCATCATTATTTTATAGCAATAGCAATAGCAGTTAGACTTATATACTGCTTCATAGGGCTTTCAGCCCTCTCTAAGCGGTTTATAGAGTCAGCATATCGCCCCCACAGTCTGGGTGCTCATTTCACCCACCTCAGAAGGATGGAAGGCTGAGTCAACCTTGAGCCGGTGAGATTAGAACCGCTGAACTGCAGATAACAGTCAGCTGAAGTGGCCTGCAGTACTGCACACTAACCACTGCACCACCTTGGTTCTTTTTATAATAAAACAAAATATTTCTGATGCTAGAAATACTCCTAAGAAAAATAATCAACACCCTTTTTAAAAATATCAGCAGACATCCCTATGACACTGAGAAAAATCAGCCTAATATAAGAAGGTGGTTAGGAGATTTTAAAAATCTTAAATGGGGAAGTTTTCACCTGTTATTTCCCTCAACTGCACTAACCTCGCACCCCACCACCACATCAAAGTCTGAATACTCTGACCTCAACAACCCTGGAAAAGCTGTCAACTTCAAAGAAGAGGGTGAGTTGAATCAATTATAAACGGCAAATAAATGTACAGGATGTCCTCATTTACAACCCCCAATGCAACTAGGACCGGCCACTTGGTTGTTAAACAAAGCCGTCACTCCATGAAATATGTCTGTACTTATACTCTCACTTCAATTTTTCTTTGCTTTACAAACCTGCTGCTAAACAAATTTAAGCATCCTAAAATAGCAATAGCAATAACATTTAGACCTTTATATACCTCTTTACAGTGCTTTACGACCCTCTCTAAGCGGTTTACAGAATCAGCATATTGCTCCCAACAATCTGGGTCCTGTTATGTTAGAATGCAAAATATTCTGATGCTTCATTATTCTCCAATATGTATGCATATCACTCTAATTTAAAGGGACAATATTTTTAAAGCCCCAAGAAGTTAAAAGAACAAAGAGTTTAACAATTGCTTTCTAGTGATATAATAGACTGTTGCTTTTACACAGTGACTAGGCTAGAAAGATAGACATGTAAGGGTATTTACAGGATCAACTGTTGGGAGGTTGGAGAGTCTTCTCCGCTTCCTACTTGGACCTGGTGTGTTTGTGGAATGGTGACCATCATCAAAATCTCCTCCACTGGCACTGCTAGAAGGAGAGGTAGCCCTTCGCCTCTTTGAGCTCATGGAATCCAACTTCTTCTATAATGAAGAAAAATGTTCTTAAACTTGGAAGGTTTCAAACAAAGAAAACATAAGATAACACAACAGCAAATCCAATCTACAATTCAATTATTTGATATAACTTACAGGTATCCGTGTGTATTTTGTACGCTGTGTATTTTGAAAAAATGTGGCTATTCTGAAAAACTAGCTCCACACCTATTCACACAATGGCTGCCACTGTGAGCATGGCTAACTAAGAACAATGATGAGACACACTGATAAGGATCTATTCCCACTCCCTCCAGCAGCCTATAGGGCATTTTTGCATACAATTTTGTGGGCTTGGAACATGTCTCCATAGCTTCTTTAGATTCACTTTAAATCCCATAATTCTGATGTCCATGCTGTGTGGGGAATAGAGACTAGTTTGAGAAAGGCTGATATAACCTATATTAGGATTTTAATGGTTTTACTGTGAAGCAATCGTTGTATTAGCCAAGCCCCTTGATGATAAAATTATAACAAAGTAAATGGTTTTCTGAAGGGACTAGAACATTTCTTAAAGAAACATTACCATAACTATTTGGCTGATATGTAGCAAGCATAAACAATTGCAATTTATTTTAGAGTGTGTGTGTGTGTGTGTGTTTTTAAAAAAGCTAGACATCAATACACACACACACACACACACACACACACACACAATCTCCTTTTGCCACCTGGCAGCTTTCAAGGCAATGTACAACATTAAGCAAAAATCAATTACAACCAAAATCTGTTTTGTGCCAACACCAAAGACCGAAAGTATTAGCTCCAATTGTAATTGAGAAATGAACGTTCAGTTACAAGTGAATCATGTATTAGTTGCTAAATTTAAATGTACAATAATTACAGAGACTATGTAATTACTATGATCATATTTCTCATGGACTATATTCAATGTAAGAGCAACTTGTGTGCCAAAGTACTTTCATTTGTTACATTTTTAAAAAGTATATAGTTATGCTAAGCATGGTTTTGAAGTAGGCATGCAAATTTTATGACATAAAAGCTACTGTGATTTGTGCAATAGTGACATGAAGTGTCCTAAGAGAAAAAGTGAAAGAATCTAAATTATTATTGCAAAACAATTTGTTTGCTAAGCTAGAAGTAAATGAGAGAAAGAGAGAGAAATACAGTATATAGGAAGAGAGAGAGAATGGGTAAGCAGGTAGATAGAGGGATATATATAGAGAAATACAGTAGGTAGGTAGGGAGAGAGAGAGTGTGTGTAGGTAGGGGGATAGAGAGAGAGAAATAAAAAAGAGAAAGAGAAATACAGTAGACAGGTAGGGAGAGAGAGAGAGTAGGTAGCTGGAGAGAGAGAGAGAGAGAGAGAGAGAGAGAGAGAGAGAGAGAGAGAGAGAGAGAGAGAAGATAGGTAGGGAGAGAGAAAATAGGTAGGTAGGTAGGTAGATGTTTCCAGGTGTATTTATCCATGTGCTGGAGAAGGAAATCACTGACAATCTGCAGCACCTTAAGACTTTGTTTCTGCTGGCACAGCATTTGTTCAATGTAATTCTCATCAATCAGTTAAAGAGCTTTCCAAAAGGAAAAAAAAACTTTTTGCACTCTGCAAACCTCCCAAAAACGGCCCATTTTTCGCAAAAATGGGCACAGTATTTTTATTTAAAAAGGCATGAATAGCCTTGGGGGGCGGGCTTGCAGAATGCTCCTGGGGGCATGGGAGGCCAGAAATGAGCAAAAAACAGCCCATTTATCGTGGAAACGGGCCCGTTTTTGTCAAAAAATTGCATGCATAGCATTATGGAGGCTTATAGAGTGCTGCTGGGGGGGGGGAGCCCGTGTTTTGCTCATTTCTGCCTTCCCCAGCTCTCTGAAAGCCTCCATAAGGGTATGCACGACCATTTTGGTGAAGGGGCGGGGTTTTGGAGGCAAAAAATTGCTGTATTCGATGTATAAGACGCACCCAGATTTTCAGCCTCTTTTTTGAGGAAAAAGGGTGCGTCTTATACTCCGAAAAATACGGTAGTTGATCTAAGCTGAAAAAGCTGAATCTTAAACCGGAAATTCACAGTACAAATTTAGACTAAGAAATTATCATGATGTGAACTGATAACTTGTTCGCAATTTTGGTGTGAAGTGATTCATAAACCTTCTAAAATTTCCTACTCTTTTAAAAGCAGAAAAATAACATAAAAAACCTCTTATTATCCCAGTCAACTTCTTTTAACAAATTTAAGAATGTAAGATTACTATAGTCAAAAACAAATAGGAAACCATGTTTTCCAATTACTTTATTTACAGAAATATATTTTTAGAATATATATTTAAGGTAAAGGTTCCCCTCACACATATGTGCTAGTCGTTTCTGACTCTAGGGGGCAGTGCTCATCTCCAGCACTGTCTGAAGATCTCTCCATGATGATGTGGCCGGCATGACTAAATGCCAAAGGTGCATGGAACGCTGATACCTTCCCACCAAAGGTGGTTCCTATTTTTCTACTTGCATTTTTACATGCTTTTGAATTGCTAATGGGAGCTCACTCTGTTACGCAGCGCTAGGGATCGGAACCGCCGCACTGCTAATCTTTCTGAATGAATGTATGTTTAGTCTAATGTGTTTAGACTAAACATATTGTGTTAATACATTTGCAGCTCATATCTGATAACCAAATTAATGCACAAATTCATGAGATACATGAAAAACATGACATTTACAAATCAAATACAGGTAATCCTCCACTTACAACAATTTGTTTAGTGACCATTCAAAGTTACAATGGGCACTGAAAAAAGTGATTTATGACTGTTTTTCGCAGTTATAACCTTTCCAGCATCCCCATAGTCAGGTGATCAAAATTTAGATCCTTGGCAACTGGTTCATATTTCTGAATGTTGTTGTGTCATGTGATCACTTTTTGCGACCTGACAAGCAAAATGAATGGGGAAACCAGATTTACTTAACAACCGGGTTACTAATTTACCAACTGCAGTGATTCACTTAACAACTGAGGCAAGAAAGGTCATAAAATGGGGGAAAATTCACTTAACAAATATCTCACTTAACAACAGAAAATTTGGACTCAATCATGGTCGTAAGTCGAGGACTGCCTATATAAAACAAAAATGGCTGAGATGTATGGAAGAGAGACAAACAGCACACACATTACCAGCAAATTACCAGATTTACCAGAGTACAACCAGCACCACGAAAAGCCAATCTCCTCATAATGTCTGATAGGCAAGTAAGCAAACTGAGAAAAGGGAAATCTTTAAAGCACCAAGTCAGCCACAGTATTAGTACAGCCAAAACTGAAAGAGATAACAAAAGGAAAGGAAAACAGAGAAGAAACAAAGGAAGAATAGGTAAATAAAGGAATTGAAGAAAGAATAAGGAAAACTATAGAAAACAGCACAAAATAGGATTATAATAACTGGCTTGTTTGCAAATTTGAAATGATATTTATTTACAATTCAGAACAAAATTAGCAATCTTAGAATAAGTGAATAAAGTTTGTAGTTTCATACTTATCAGTTACAAAACTCTTCTATTTGATATGGTAGAACTATAGTCTTAATGGTCATATTATTCCAGAAGAACTATACTAACACAAAAGATTGTTCATTATATATAAATCACCATAGTGCATCTATTGTTGTTCCAATTAAATAATATATTAACCAACATTTTAAAAAAATAATTCAGAAATTGCAACGGCCAATGTACATCGTATAACAAAGTCATTAAGATTTAATTATAAGTTATAAATCATTATAAAAACTTCAAATTAATAATGCAGACACAGATCTAATACTTTTAAATACAGTTGCTGAAGCACTTCAAACTAAACAATAGCTTAGAGATTGATTATGAATAATTGAAGGCAACAAAATTATAGTTCATGTATACATAGAAGTAAACCATATTTTGGTAACAACTTTTTCACATTTTACTCCAAGTCAAGGAGCAGCTGTAATTTTGTCTGATAAATGATAAATTGAAAGCAAACTCAAACAAAGCAGAGGTATTTAAAGCTAAAGTTAAATGATGGATTTGTACTTCATGTTGTTGTTGTTGTTAGTTGCGATGTTCTGTCCGACCCATCGTGACCTCATGGACAACGTTCCCCCAGGCCTTCCTGTCCTCTACCATCCTCTGGAGTCCATTTAAGCTCACACCTACTGCTTCAGTGACTTCATCCTGAGCCAAGGTGGCGCAGTGGTTAAAAGCAGCACTGCAGGCTACTGCTAGATCAGCAGTTCAGCGGTTCAAATCTCACCGGCTCAGGGTTGACTCAGCCTTCCATCCTTCCGAGGTGGGTAAAATGAGGACCCAGATTGTTGGGGGCAATATGCCGACTCTCTGTAAACCGCTTAGAGAGGCCTGAAAGGCCTATGAAGCGGTATATAAGTCTACTGCTATTGCTATTGCTATTGCTATCATCCAGCCACCTCATTCTCTGTCGTCCCTTTCTTCTTTTGCCCTCAATCTTTCTCAGCACCAGGCTCTTCTCCAGTGAGACTAGATTGTCCATGGGGTCGCGATGGGTCGGACATGACTTCACAACTAACAACAAAAACAATGTGAAGTACAAATCTATCATTTGACTCATTAATACTAACTCATTAGTATTTAAGCTTTAAATAATTCTGCTGTGTTTGAGTTTGCTTGTACTTCATACAGTGGTTGAAATGATGGTAGGTAATGAAGTTTATAATGTCTTTGAGGATGAAAAATATTGTACATGTAGAAAATAATGTAATCTAAGATAGCTAAAACCTTTTGATTAAAAGAGGAAGAAAAGAAGCAAAAGAGATTTTGAAATGAAATAAAACATTGTTTGGGAACTGGATAATATTTACAATATTATTGTTGTTTCCACAAGGAGCTTTCAGTAGAATTAAGTAAATAATATGGCATGAAACTGAAATGAGAGAATGCTGGAAGATTTGCTTGGGTATGAAAATGAAGACTGAAATTCAAATGAATCCTATAACTAATTTTTAAAAACTGATAAAAAAGAAGTAATATATGTTATGTCAGTGATGGCGAACCTGTGGCACGCTGCCCTGTCAGCTGGCCAGCGCGCATAGGTGCGCTGGCCAGCTGAGTTCACCCTTTTTCACCCTCCCCAGGCTCCAGAGGCTTTATAGGAGCCTGGGGAGGGCAAAAAGAGCCCCCCCCCCGCCTCCCCCACAGCCCTCCAGAGGCTTCATGAGCTTCCATAAAGCCTCCAGAATACAAAAAAAATGACCCTACAGGAAAACCAGAAGTTTGGGAACTGACTCCCGGTTTGCTCGGAGGGTCGTTTTGACTGCTTTTTGACTGAAGGTTCCTAAAGCTTCTGTAGGGTGTCCGGGGGAGGTTGTTTTCACCCTCCCCAGGCTCCTATAAAACCTCTGGAGCCTGGGGAGGGTGAAAAAAGCATGCAAAAAATGGGGGGAGCGTCTGTAGTGCGCCCATGCGCACTGGGGGTCATGCATTGCATTATGGGTGCGGCACGCCCGCACACGACCCCCCTGCACTCCCCCACTTATGGCACGTGAGCAAAAAAAGGTTCGTCATCGCTGTGTTATGTGAATACTAAAGAAGAGAAATGCGTAGATGGTGTCGAATAGATGGTAAAAGCAGACAGATATTAGAACATTGACTTGGCTTGCTTATGGACTGCCTATTTGATTTGTGTAATGTGTGTGTGACAGCTGCTTCAGTACCTGATAATAAAAGAATGCTGTTATTGTTAGCCAAACAAAAGAAAAGGTGGCAAGAATGAATGCAGGGGGATTAATCTGTTAAGTATGCTTGGCAAGGTGCTTGGCAAGGTTCTGAGCAATTCTGACAGAAAAAGTGTGAGAAAACATTAGCAAAATTTAAGAAAGCTGTATGATTTTTTTGTATAGATATATGTTTTTTGCTTTGCTGTATGATCTACTGCATATTTCTTGATTCAAAGAGAGTGTGGAATAAAGAGAATTAAACTTGAAGAATGGAAAGTTTAATGCAAGTATGGTGTGAAAGTGTGGTTGCTAAATATAGTAAAGATGATCTAATAGAGATATAATATACATAAGTTATTGAATGATTATCAAATGGTTCAACAATAGGCAGGAAGTAAGATATCTAATGTCTGCTTGATTTTTAAAAATGTATTTATGAATAAATATATTAGGAAGTGTGTGCTGTTAATTGTGATGATTGGAGACATTAAAGTACTTATACTTTTGTATGCAGATAATGTCACGTTATGGGAGAGAACCAAAATGGTTCATGTAAATGTTAGATTCAGACACTGTGTCTGCATATATATCAACATTAATATATTAAACACCAAAGTACAGGTAGTCCTCGACTTACGACTATAATTGACCCAAACATTTCTATTGCTAAGTGAAATATTTGTTAAGTGAATTTTTCCCCATTTTACAACTTTCTTGCCACAGTTGTTAAATGAATTATTGCAGTTGTTAAGTTAGTAACAGGGAAGGTAAGTGAATCTGGCTTCCCCATTGATTTTGCTTGTCAGAAGGTGACAAAAGGTGATCACATGACTCTAGGACATTGCAATTGTGGTAAATATATCAGTTAAGTGTCCAAACTTTGATCACATGACCATGGGAATGCTGCAACGGTTGTAAATGTGGAAAAACGGTCATAAATCTCTTTGTTTAGTGCTGTTGTAACTTTGGTCACTAAATAAATTATTGTAAGTTGAGGACTACTTGTAATTTCCTTTTACTAGAAAAAGTAAATAAAAAAATTGCAAGTTTCTGTAAATAGCAAAACATGAAGATTTATTTATGTATCTTGAATTTTTCTTAAACTGGGTGGAGAAATTATAACGTGCAAATTTTGGAAGAAAAGATTTGACATCAACATGATGGAATATATGCTCTATTGTGAAGCAACAATGCTTGTTGGGGAAAAAGTGGCAATGTAAAAGTTTTCTGCCCACTTTATTATACAGAAGTTAGTGATTGGTATGCCAAAAGATATTTATGTCAAATGTACATAATAAAGGAAGAAGAAACATTATTAGAAATCAATGAGTGTTAAATGAACATAAAGCAACAGGGACTAACCAGTTCAAAAGAAATTCACTGAGGTGATCTGGTGACAATGAAAGAGGATCAAACTGGAAATAAAACATTGTGAAATAAAAATGAATGGTCTGGGAAGGGAAATCATGAAAGCAGTGATTGGATAGATTTGATGAGATCCTCAAAAAAGAAAAGATAAAAGGTTAAAAAATAAAACAATGCATGAAATAGTGTATGGACAGAGTGGAAATAAGCATATTTTGCAAGGATGATTATGAGTAATGTTGACATAAAATATTTTTAGTTATATTTCTTCTTTGTATTTCCTACCTTTATTTTTTTTTAGCTACTCCCTTTCTATTGTTTGCATTTTGCATGCCCTAAAAGACAATATTGTCATGAGTATCTTTTATATATAGAAAACCCTTTGACCAGTCTCTCAGGTAGGAAAGAGAGGACACAGAATAGCGCATTTAAAAATAATACTCAGTCAGCCTACTATCTAAAAGGACATTGTGTAGTCTGCCATTTATTCTAATTCCTTATATCAAATTATTTTCTGAACATTTAATAAATAAAGCAACCAATACTCTTGTTATAAAAATAATATTTTGTTGCTACAGGTCCATTAACTGAACTGTCCTTCTTCTATTAGTTAAATAGTTCTGCTGATATTTCTTGAACAGTACTATAATAGTTTACCTGACTTTAGATAATTAATATGCTTTCAGTTATTTTAAATAAACTGTCAATATAGTTACAATTATAACAACATAACAAGTATATCAGCTCAACCAATGAATTGCTAAGGTTCATATCAAGACAAAACAAAACATTATTTTTCATATATAAAGCATGCGTTTTTAAGTTAGAATTTCTGGGTAGAATGAAATGAAAACTGTCTCTTTGGATAATATGCTAAAAAAGAAAATAAAACCTATAGAATTCTCTTCTGACAATGCCTTAGTTTTTTTTAAAAAAAATTAATAGGTAGTCAATTAAGACAGTGAGGGGTTCTTGGTTGCCTCTGAGCTTTACCTGGTTCTCACTGATGTTACCTAGTTTTGGTAATGAAAAGTCTCAGAAAGCACCAAGGAGCCCTTATTTCAACCCTGAGCTAGAAATATCCTCCTTTATTAATTAAGACAGTCTCAACAGAATGGCATATTTTCATTGGCTATGTAAAATGAGAAATATATAACTCCTTAAATGTAGAAATAAATGAATTTTGAACGTTTCAAAATATTGGTTATTAGATGAATAACTAAACTATAAATTCCAGTTAAGCTTTTCAACATCTTTAAATAAAGGAAATATTAAATATTAAAGGACAGCTAAATTTTCACTTGATGGTACACATCATTCTTTTTAGCTGTTATAATTTTCAGAATCCCTGTCCCTTTGTGCAGTAACTGTGGCTGGATTCATACAATACGCTAAATTCAAATTAACACCTGTTGTGGCCACATAACAAGCAAAGCCCTATATGTATATTATGTGTGTGTGGCCACAACAGGTGTTAATTTATATATAAACCCTATTATAGTTTACCATGTTAAATCAACAGATTACCATATCCCCAGCAAACTGCATGAATCCAGCTTTGGAAACAGTACCTGTATTTCATATTGTTTTTATTACAAAAACCTAAAGCCATGCTTTTAAAGAAACTATAATTTGTATTTTAGAAGAAAGTTTTTATCGTGGAAACAAATAGGCAACACGATTGTTTATGCCTCCATGGGGAGAAGCGGATGGGAGGGAGGATTCATTCAAAGAAGTGATTACTTTTGACAAGTGCAGCGGGGCTCTGCTCTGGACTAGGGCGAAAACTTCCCATCATTTTCTCCAGGCGAGGCTTTAGGATTTACTACCTCTCGTTAACTGCTTTTGAAATGTTTGGGGTGCCTGTTTTTTTGTTTCCCCTAACGAGCTGACGAAGAGGAAAAAAGAAAACCCGGAAAACAGATAAAACCACCCACAAATTCATGGGAAGAACCCACCACATCCACCCGAAACAGGGGGAAAGGCTCGCAGGGGGGACGGGTGGGAACTCAGAGAAAAGAGGGTTAGTAGGTCAGAGGCAGCCCAGGGGCTGGTGGGGAGGGCCGGTCTCTTTCCCCTCGGGAAGAGACGGGAAGGCCGGTGAGAAGCGGGCGGCAGAGCCAAAGAGGAACCAGAAGGGAGGCAGGCGAACAGCCCCGAGTCCTAGGCAGGAGAGCCGCAGAGACCGGGGGCTTCGGCCAAAAGAATCTCGCCCAGCAGCTCCGGAGCCACACAAAGGGGACGCGCCGCGGCCTCCAGCCTTCCTTTCCCGCGAGCGCCGCTTGTTTTTCCGGAGCCTAGCCAAGCCCGGCCCCTCACCCTGAACTTACCCAGCCAGCCCCGCTGCTGCTGCTGCTGATCCTCCGCCTCCTGCAGCCGCGGCCGCGCTCAGTCCCCGTCGCCGCCACTGCCCCCCGCGCCGTCGGCGTTGCCGCCACTGTTGCCGCTCACTTCGCTCGCTCGCTCGCTCCCAAGCGATCCCGCCGCTGTCGCAAAAGCTGAGCTTCTCGGCCGCCGAGCGAGGCCGACGGAGCGACAGCCAGGCCGCGGCGCTTTACGGCAGCCTTTCGGCGAGGTTCTTCTTTCTTCCACGTGGATCGGCCAGAAGGAGAGGAGAGTCGCCTCCGGCCGCCATGAAGCGACCGAGTGAGTAGCGCAGCGGCTATTGGGGGCACAAACAGGGGTGGGCCGGTAACAGAAGTAGGCCGATCGGTTAATAATTCGCGACTGAGGGAAGGAGCTCCGTCTCTCCTGGGCCTTTGCTTCGCGAGCCGTTCCGGCCAAAATCGATCCGGATCGGGAGGGCCGCTTGCCCTCCACAAGTCATGAAGTGTAAAGTCGTCTTCTGGAGAGGCTCCTGCGATCTAAGGCCCACCTGATCCAACCTGATGTTCTCCTCCGTACGTGTTGGATGGCTCTTCCGTAGCCAGCGGAGCACACGAGGGAGGGAGATTGGAGGAGAGTCTGTGGGTAACATCGAGGTTTTCACTCATCCAGCTCATGGTTGTCCCAAAGGTGTTGTTGTTCAAAAGGCAACTGGACTTTCTTGGGGGGGGGGTTCCTCCCCCTTGAAAATGTTTTGCTTCTTCCAAGTTTCAGAATTGGATGAGAAGCGAAATGTTTTCAAGGAAACGGGGGGAACCCCAAGAAAGTCCAGTTGCCTTTTGAACAGCAGCACCCTTGGGACAAATAAATAAAATTTATAATATAACCTTTATATTATTTATATATTAATTATAGTATAACCTTTGGGACAAATAAATAAAATAAAATTGGGGCATGCATAAGTGCACCAGCATGCCTACCGTCCCTGTCCTACTGTCTCCATTTATTAGTACCCTTTTACTGTGTTCATATTTATACTTATACCTGTTATCTTTTACATGTTTGACAAATTAATTAATTAATTAAATTTAAAAAACAAAACAAAACAAACCATGAGCTTGGATGTGTGAAAACCTCCGTAGACAGCAAGCCATGTTACCAACATTCTTCTCCCATCTCCAGCCCTCATGGGAAGAAACTTCTTCAGCTTCAGAATTGGATGAGAAAAGTTTTCAAGGGGGAAAAAAAGTCCAGTTGCCTTTTGAATAGGACCTTTGAAGTAACATGACTTGCCGGCACACACACACACACACACACACACACAAAGCTGATGCAAAATTAAGTAGCAAGAAGTAAATGAAAATTCTAAGCAGTCTAGAAGTGGGGCCCTAATTGTACTTCTTATTTTGATTTTTTAAGGATTTTGTTGTTCTGTATGGCTTTTAATATAACCAGAGATGAGTTAATTAAATTTCTACTTGTACTAGTGAATTCTGGTTGTTGTTTTTTTTAAAGTTCAATAAATGGGAAAGCTTTCAATCTTAAAATCTATATAATGAAGGAGGGAAATCATTGGGAAAAGCCAAGGATATTATATACTATGTCAGCTAACTATTTGTCTGTTTTACTTTAATGACCACAGACAATAAGCAATTGGGACTAATCCAAAATACTCAATGAGACTTAAATTTTAAGTACTATGGAGCAAGAAAAGATTACATTCCTAATGATATTGTGTGTTCCTGTAAAGGCAGGATAAAATTGTAATATTACCTAAGTAATCTTGGTCTGTTCAGACATTTTATTTCCTAATTATTAAATTATGTTTCTAGATTCATAGCTGTGGAAAAGTAGTGTGGCACACATTTCATTTGTCCAATATATGGTGATAGAATTTAACTTTTTGCATTTTTGCCTTTCAGAGTTAAAGAAAGCTAGTAAGCGCATGACCTGCCACAAACGGTATAAAATACAGAAAAAGGTAAATATGTATTTTGAATTAATTCCTATTTAAAACAAGTATGGATTTTGCTGTTCCCATTGTGTATCCCAGTTGTCTGTCCTTGTTTACGGTTGTTCGCTACAAAGAAGAAAGGTTATTTGAATGCTTTTATGAGAAGTATGGAAAGAACATAAAGTTCATGTTATAATTAATTATTCAGTGGTATAGTTCTTGCTTCAGAAATGTTTCGTTCAACATTTCATTTCCATTCTTCTTGAATTCTTCCTGTCTTCAGTTTAATGACTCTTTGTCATAATCAGTATCAGTTACCTTCACAAAGTAGTAGAAAAGTGCCATGCTTTCTTTACAGCCTATTTTTGTTATAAAGTTAAATAACATTGCAGAATTTTATTTTAAAAAGAAGTTCCGTTATTTTTTGTTCATAACCTCCACAGTAGTCAACAAATGTTGAGTATATCTCTGTTTCTCTCAAAAATTTAAAATATCCTGCAATGCTCCTGTGAATTTGCTGGGATACCTTGGTGCGCGGTTTAGAATGTACAGTTATAAACTAAAGTTTTTAGAATTCATGATTAGGAATAAGCTATTATAGTGTGTGTCATACTTTTGATAAAGAATAGAAAGAAGGACTGTACAAGTAAAAAGGTTTCAAAGCTCTAGAAATCAGAATAAAAATTAGTATTTTGTTTAGCATCCATAGCTGACTAAAATAGCAAAGATAAGATATACTGCGATCCAAATTTGTGTGCCTTTCTTCTATTTTCTTTGAAAGATGTGCTGCCTCATTTGTGTTCCGATAATTAATTGCCTACCATGTTTATTAAAATATGTCCCTTACAAGCTAAGAATATGTAGTGTGTTAAAGTCTCTGTATGAAAAGGAAAGCGAGATAAAAAAAATCCATAGTAGTAAAGTTGGCCACTGTTTTTTATAGGTACGAGAACACAATAAAAAACTTCGAAAGGAAGGCAAGAAACATAAACACAAGAAGCCAAAGAAAGATCCTGGCGTTCCCAATGCTGCCCCATTTAAAGAAGAGATTCTTCGGGAAGCTGAACATAGGAAGCAACAGGTAAAATGATTTAAACTTTGGTGTGTAGCCATATAAAATTGGAAATCAACTATTTTTTTATTAAAAGCAGAAGTGATACTTTGCGTATCACTTCAGGAGTTTTAAAACCATTATTCCGGGTTTTCTGGGATTACAGAAAAAAGTAATATGCAGTTTTGTATATCCATCTATATCTGCTAAAATTATTAAAATATTTTATGCCACATGTCATGCAGTGCATAATTATGCAGTTCTGTACAGTGAAATTCTGTAACCAGATAAACATTAGAAGAATGGTCATAATTAGTTTTAAAGCAAGGTCAAGAGGGTTCTAATTGTCATAGTGTATAAGAACATATTTATATTTTGTGCTAATAGCGTGAAGAATTGAAACAGAAGCAAAAACTTGCTCGTCAGAAGGAACTAGCAAAGAAACGCAAACAACAAGCAAGTACCAAGAATGCCGGTGATGAGGTATGAATTTTTAGAAAAGCACTACATTCAGATTGTGCTGGTCAGTGGAAGGAATATTTCATTAACTTGAAAAAATCACATTTATTCCTTTCAGAATAATTGTCCCCTGAGCCTCTGTATCTGTACCTATATCTAGTCATGGGGTGGGCGATCCAGCCTATGGCTGCTCTTGAATGAAGTACACAACCAAGACCCACCCTTCTTTCCTATGTTGTTTAGCATCTATTTGAAAATGCTATGGGAGATCATTATTCAGTTTGGAATATGGTATTATGAGTGAACTGATTCTATTCAAGTCTTGAACCAGTATCTGCAGGCTATAGGGATAGGGTGAGGAAAACCAAGCTCAGATTAAATCTACCTGGTTGTGTAAGCATCTTGACTGTTTGGGAATATTGTGTCCCATGGTTGTTCTAGTTAGGTGCTATTCCACCTGAAGGAGCACATCTGACATTTGAGAATTCCCTTGATTTTTGGTCAGGGGCTTTTGTTCAGCTTCAGATGATGTACAGATTACCACTTCTTCTGGACCAGAAATCCTTAGTGACGCTAACTCATGCCTTGATCACCACATTATAGGATTCTTATGTAGTGCTGCCTTTATAGACAATGTGCTATAACTAGTGCAGAATATAGTAACTAGACAGCTTATACTGAAGACCCATAATTGCAAAGTGGCCTCTCTTCTGCACTTGCTGCTCTGATCGCCAATGCATTTTGGAACCTAATGCAGAACACTGATTATTGCAAATAAAACTAGTCAATGTTTATTGCGTTATATCGGATTTGCTTACTGTGATGTTCTTTGAATATCTAGGTGGGATCTACTTAAGGTTCTACTCCTATGGAAAGTAACGGGGAAAGGAATAGGCCAAAAGGCAGGTCAACTCTAATTGCCTCCTATGTAGTCAAACACACTGCTATTTCAGAAAACCATTCTATTTCAGCAGACTTTTGGCCCCTAATGAGGAATTGTGGGCAACCACTTAGTTTTACATTTTAGGCTGTTTCTTCAATGAACTTAAAAGTATTTTAGTTGGACTGGTTATATATTCTGTTTAGCACACTGCCAAATGTCTGGATTAGGAGGCTATATAAATGCTGTAAATTAAAGAACAAACTTTTATCATTGCTCCCTGCTATTATAAGTGATAATTGGTTTCCTAATTTCTAAATTTTCTTCTGATTTTTTTCATTTATTTATAGAAATCAACTACAAAGCAAAAAACGCAATCTAACCACCAGGTCCAAAAAAATTCAAAGAAATCATTTTGTGAGGAGTTTAAAAAGGTGAGAAAATTTTTCAGATAAAAGAAATGCTATATTTATTTATTTTTTAAGAGAGCTATTCGTTTGACAACTCACGGTAATTTTAAGAATTGCTTTGTTCTTCACATAAGTCAGTTCTGCTCTTTGAGAAAAGGCATTAATGAAGATCTTCAGTATCCTAAGTCTTAACTTTAGGTCTATGGAAATGATTCTTTTCTTATAATAACTAGAAGTTTTAGTTGCTTTATAAATTTGTGAAATCATAAATTATATTTCTTCCCTGACAATAGTAATTTGAAATAGCAATAGGACTTAGACTTATATACCGCTTCACAGTGTTTTACCCTCTAAGCGGTTTACAGAGCCAGCATATTACCCCCAACAATCTGGGTCCTCGTTTTACCCACCTCATAAGGATGGAAGGTCTGGTGAGATTCGAACTGCCAAATTGCAGTCATTTTTGGATACTGGATGCAATAACTATAGTATGATCTCTTGCCGGTGATTGGCAAAATATCGTCCTCTCTGCTTCATTTTTGTATCTTTCCTCCTATCCTAGAGCAGGTGGAAGGTTCAGGGAAGGAGAGCACAAGGGGAATTCCCCAACCTGAGCAGAATACCATTTTTTCCCCTAACATACTGCTTTTCAGTATATTCAAAGACAAAAGAATTACAATGATAAAAGTATTCTAGATATATTCCAAGCTATTATCTTTCTGTTTTATTAAGTTTTGAGCATGTACATATTTTATTTTTATTTATATCCTACTTTTTTAATAAAGCTATTTGCAATTACCTTTGGCTGTATATTTAATGTTCCCAATCATTTTTTTACCATGGTTTCTACTAAGAACACTGTGAGTTTGATATGGTTCTGAAAACTAAATCCTCAGAGAATGTTATATTACATTTTTTGGAGAAGCCTTTTTTAAGTCCATTTGAATAACTTAAATTAGCTTGATACCAAAATAGTACTGGGAATGTCATGACTCAGAAGCTTTCAAATCCAAATTAGTCTTAGGGTCTCAAATGCCATATTGTTCTTTATTACTCTTTAGGTTATTGAGGCTTCAGATGTCATACTTGAAATCTTGGATGCTAGAGATCCTTTAGGCTGCAGATGTCCACAGGTTGAACAACTTATTGCTCAGTCTGAGGGAAGAAAAAAAATACTTTTGGTTTTAAATAAAATTGGTAAGTAAAATGAGTGATTTTTTTTACATACACTTTTCAGCTCTAATCATAAGCCAGTTAAGTCCAATGATTTGAAGATTGTGAAATTTAGAAATGGAGATTAGGAGACTTGCCCATTTTTCTAAAATGCTAATAGAGGCTGGCTTGTATTTAAGGTTTAGAGTTTGATTATGCTGTTGATTATATTATCCTTTAAAACAATCCTTGAGTAGGACGTGAGCTATGAGGAGATTATGAAAAATGCTGACTTGCATCTGGAGACTGTCAGATCCAACTCTGAGCTCACTCTTCCTGCTAAGGAGGCATAACCGATTCTAGTCATTCTCATCCCATATGTTTGGAAACACCAGTGGTGGGTTACGACTGGTATGCCCCGGTACGGGTGTACTGGTGCCTGCCAGGAGCATCAGGTACTGCTTTGGTATGGTGCTCCGGAGGGCCCGCCCACACTCCTTACAGGTATTTGAAATTTTGGGGGTTTCCGCGCACAGAGCGTACGGCGCTTGCGCAACACTCCGCCAAGCAGTTGGGGCATCATGGGCGGTATGTACGCATGCACGTGCGCTGCGTGCATTCATGTAGGTGCCCGGCCCCGTTGCACCGTACCGGTTGCAGCAGGATCCAGAACCCTCCACTGAGAAACACCTAGGTTGAAGACATGCAATGTTTAGATCTTGTGAAAATCTTCACAAGCATTTTGCCTTCTAAGCTGCTGGCGGGCACACAGGGCATTACTCCCATTTAATGTGGCCGTGTGTTGAAAGAAACTGAAATAAAGCTGACTATGGAAAGGCTTTTATTGAAGTATTGATTAAACTATGCTTCATTCTGTTCTGAATTTAAACCTCAAAATTGTATTGATCTGCCTGGATGTATATCTCAAGCTCAGAATACATGTGGTTCACTGAAGAGTTTAGAATTGCCTCTGGAATTACCTATATATAGCTGTGAATATCCTCTGGAGCATTGTACCTTTTCTTAACTACTAAATTTGCAATGTTGCGCATAACAAAGAATATTTTCTATGTTAATCAAGCAGTCATGTGAAATAGCAACTATTTTGGCTGCTGGGTGTTATTTTTGTCTATTTTCATATCTTTCATATTTATTGATTGTCCAATAAATTTAATTATTTAATAGCCTTTACTGGTTTCTGTACTTTTCAAGATCTATGGCTATAGTTAACCATTTTAATAGGTTCATGCTGGCAGCTTCATGAAGTAAATAATGTGTCTCGTAATACTTTTGAGAAACATGGCTAAATTTGAATCCAATGAAATAGAATCTTATCATTGCACCAGCCACAGTAGGGATTATGGGTAATGGCACTTTCAATGTGAAAGCAACAGAAATAATGGGATCCACAACTCTTAGACATTCATTTCTATTTTAAAATTGCATCAGAATAGGACATGGAATATTTACTGCAATTAATTAATTACTTGCAGTAATAATTTCTTACTGCAAGTAGGCAAAAGTGTTCTTTATATAATATACATCTAATAATCCTCCAAGACTTTAGAGAAATAAAGTCACTTCAAATAGTTTTGAGTATTTAGTGAGTAGCTCACAAATGTTGATGCCATAACAATCATAACACACTGGCTTTCTAGATGTAAACCTGAAAGTGCATGAGGAGTTTGGTAGTATCTTTTCTGCCTAACATATTTTATTAAAAAGTAAGGGGTTTTGTGAGCTGCAACTTACTTTATCCGACACCTTAATAATATTTGTTTGTTGGGAAATGGTCTGCCAAGTTCCTTCTGATTTTTTTTCTCCATACACTAACACAGTTCTCTTACTCAAAGTTTGAAAAGCATGGATTGTCACCCAAAAGCATATTTTTACAGCAAGCTTCTGCATGTTTTTTCTCCTAGATCTGATACCAAAAGAAAACTTAGAGAATTGGTTAAATTATTTAAATAAAGATCTTCCAACTATTGCTTTTAAATCTGCAATGCAGATAAAAGACAGAACTGTGGTAAGACATATTTTCCTGTCTTCTGTAATACCAGCCAATCTGTTTTTTTAATATTATATACAAACTATTAATAAGACCAAAGATAATACTAAATCTTTTCCTCCTGTTTAATAAATGATTAAATTAGTATTCCTGAAGATACAGTGATCATACATTCTGTAGAGGTAAGTGTGCATAGATTGTATTGCCAATATCATATATTAAACAAGCCATTTAAACTACTGAATCCAACCCACTTTTCATACAGGAAACTAAATCAAAGTATTTCCATGCAAAAGAGTGGAAATTGATTATACTACTGTATGATACTACCATTATTGTTAGATAGAAAAAAGTCTCTTCATTTGAAATAAGTAAGGGCTAATACTACCAGGCAGAAGATAATAGTTGTACTTGCTTCCTCAATTGTGTTGTTTCTTTATTAATAACTAAAATTCTTTTGACTAGAAAACTTGGGGAAAAATAAACATAGATGCTTAAACAAAGTTACGGACAAGAGAGATTGGGTATCATATAAAATAGTTCTGGGGTCTTTATGACTGTACTTATTTTAAAATTAATTATCTGGGGTTTTGTGCCTTTCCATTTTATATATGATAACTGAATAAAGTTAATGTCCAAAATTTCAGCAATATTATATAAAGATTCCTAACTTTTGCTATTTTCTACAATTGAAGGAATTGTGCCAAGTAGTACTACAGATGGAATGTTCTGCTTTTTGTTTAGATAAAAATCCATAAATTAATTTCTCTTTTTTATAGATTTCATGGATTTATTATAATTGATTCTTTGGCTTATATTCTTTTAGTAAAATGCTGCTTTTAACTTATCAGGCTCTGCCATATGGCTGTATCTTGTAGTCTATTCTGGTAGAAATATATTTCTCTGTGAAATAGATATTCTGCTGATCTTATTTTAAATTTACAGCAAGAAAAAAGAAAAACAAAGAAGAATGCTGCATACCTAGAATTATCAAGAGCAAACAAATGCTTTGGAAGTCAATGTCTCCTGAAACTTCTTCAAGAATATTGTATAACTAAAGATGAAGTTATACAGGTTGGGGTAGTAGGTAAGTTTGCCTTGCCCTTATGGAGTTCTGTGAATTATGTATAGTACACACTTGTATATAGTAAGGACTACTATGGAGATTCATACTTGAAAACATACATAAAATATTGTAATTGGTCACATTATACATTTTTATGATGAGGATGCCTGCTTATTTATAATACTGGAGTGAGAAATGAGGATATATGTTTTTATCTTAGTCTCATGGTGAAGACTTCAGATCCAACTCTGATCTTGCTCTATAGGCACTTTAAAAAGTGAAAACCCAATTGGCCGAAGTTAGTCTAACCAATATTTTCAAAGAATGTAACATTGTCCAAAATCAGAAGACAGAAAATGTACTTGCATTTTATTCTCCCACTCAGACCCTGTTATATTTCAAGCCTAAATGTAATAGCCAAATGAGAAGAAGAGGAAGTTGAAATAGGAACCCAACCTTTTCTGAATAAATATTTGTAATTTGAAGATGCTCTATTTACGTTCCTAGGTAGTGTGGGACTAAAAATTGAATCTTACTCTGATCTTCAAACTAATTCATGTTATGTCTTACAAAGGTTTTTGTTTTGTTTTGTTTTATGATGGGCTTTAGGTTTTCCAAACGTGGGGAAAAGCAGCATAATCAATAGTCTGAAAGAAATACGCACTTGCAACGTGGGACCAGAGAGAGGCCTAACAAAGTTAGTTTGCTTTAATAAAGCAGTGTTAGAACAGCACACGCATAGCTATGCATGGGTTGGTCTTTTGGGGTGCCTCAAGCAATCGTCCCTCAGTCCTTCTCCCACAATCTTTCCTATAATCGTTGGGAGTGTACCCAATGTCTGCCACCACCCACTTTTTACAGAGAAAATTTCTTTCTGCATCTTTGTTAGGAGGAAAAGTGTGGGGAAAATTTGTTTTTCTTAACTTATCTGTAACTTATAGAGAATATGCAGCAGTTATACATTGAATTACTTAGATCAATTCATGATAATTCATGTCAGCTGTGACCAGGGGGGCCTTTGCCCAGGTTCGCCTGGTGCACCAATTGCGGCCCTATTTGGACCGGGAGGCACTTCAGACAGTCACTCATGCCCTCGTCATCTCAAGACTGGATTACTGTAATGCACTCTACTTGGGGCTGCCCCTGAAAAGTGTTCGGAGACTGCAATTAGTCCAGAATGCAGCCGCGCGAGCGATTCTGGGTGTTCCAAGGTACACCCTTATCACACCTATCCTCCGCGAGCTGCACTGGCTGCCCATTGGTCTCCGAGCACGATTCAAGGTGCTGGTCGTCACCTTTAAAGTCCTACATGGCCTAGGACCCGTGGATCTGCGAGACCGTCTTCTGCCACATACCTCCCTCAGACCAATAAGATCGCATAGGATGGGCCTTCGCCGGGTGCCGTCAGCGGCCCTGTGGAATGAGCTGCCCCCTGAGATCCGGGCCCTACCCACTCTCATGGCTTTTCGCAAAGCCATTAAAACCTGGCTTTTCCGGCAGACTTGGGGCTGTTGACTCTTTGAATGAGGTCCAGCCCACTCCTGATCGGGTGTTTGTTGTGTTTCCCTTTTTAACCTGGTTGTGTCCAATTGTTTTTAATAATTCTTTTTAATCTTTTTTCATTTCTGTAAGCCGCCCGGAGTCCTCCGGGATTGGGCGTGATAGAAATTTAATAAATGAAATTAAATAAGAAAAAGTTTCATTTTAAAAAAATCCTGATTTAAAGTTAGCCTAGATAGCTATTTCCTTCAGTAGCTTCTTTCAAAGTTTTTCTCCAATCCTCCTGTGGATGGAGGATTGTGACTACATTCCATTATTCTGCCATCTGTTTCCTCATAATTCTGGTTTTGGGTGTTCCTGATTCATCCCAATCATTATGTCTCTGTTCTGTTAAGGTCCGTACAAGCAGTACACATTGACAAACGTATCAAGATGTTGGATAGTCCGTGTATACTTGCAGCACCTTCATGCTCTGCTCTAGCTCTAGCACTGAGAAGCATCACATATGCTGAAAACCTAGTTGATTCAGTAGATGCTGTTCTGAAGCACTGTAGGAAACAGCAGGTAAAAATACTGTACAGTTTCACCATTTGATTGCAGCTGTTTTACAAACTTTTGATTAAACCTTATTTTCTATAATTTAGAGCAGCATAGCTAGATGACACTATTCATTAATTTGGCATTATCAGTGAAATGAAATTTTACTGCTGAAAATACTATTTTGTTATTGTGTTGATTATATCTACAATAGAAGGGGATACTTATATTCTATTTATACAACAGAGAATATAATTGTGCTCAGTGTGCCATCATTTAAGGCAAGTGAGAAATGAGGATACTTGCTATGTCATACTGTTAACGGTGATGACATCAGATCCAACTCTGATCTTGCTGCACCCTTAAATGGTGCTTTTTCCCCACTTTAGAAAAATAGTGACTTATATAAATGAATTGGAGGAGAAGAAGGCAACTGGCTGTGGCCGGTTGGAAATCATGTAGGAATTTCTTCATACAAGAAAAAAATTCTGAGAATATAATATTTTGTGGGGGTTTTCTTTTATTATAGATCATGTTACACTATAATATCCCAGACTACAGGAATTCTCTGGAATTTTTAACTTTGCTCGCTCAAAAGAGAGGAATGTTGAAAAAAGGTGGTTTTCCTGATACAGAAGGTGCTGCTAAATTACTGCTCTGTGACTGGACAGGGTAAATATGGGGTCATTTAATTTACAATAAGACAAGCTTTTTGCTATAGTACTGAGATTTTTTTAAATTTATATAAGACCTGTGCTTGGAAGACCAAACAGTAAATTTATCATGCATCTGTTTGAATTGTAAGATTGTTGTTCCTTCTACTACCATACAGCTTGTTATAAGTGTAAAATTTCAGAGGTAGGGAAGAAGAATATTTACTAGGGATTGAGTCGGGGATTTTCCCATGCAAAATGTATATTATTGAATCTTAAATGAACAAGACTATTTACAGTTTTAAGTACGTTTTCCATGCTATGACATAAAAATAGTATTGCATGGTGAATATCAAAGAATGAGAACGTTAAGGAAGACACCAAGATAGTAATAAAACTTGAAGAGAACTTTATTAGAAAATTGTTCCTGAATGTACAGCATCAGGAGGGTACTACCCCAAACATCAGGTGAACCCAAATGGTAGGATTCCAGAACTCTACTCATGAGTAAGTTGGTTAAAAGAGCACATCTTAAAGCATTTTTCCCCACTCTTCTGCCCTTTGGAATGTTTATCTCTGTGTTGAAATAATTAAGCAAAAGGAAATTAATATGCTATATTTTTGGGAGTATAGGACACACTCCCCCCCCCCTTAAAAGAGGGTAAATATTTGGCTGTGTCTTATTACACCGAATGTAGCCCTGCCGGCCATCACACTGGCCTCTGCCTCCCAGCAATGTGCCTCCTTGCAGCAAACAGCCTGTTTGTTTCAGCTTCAGCACAGCCTGATTAACACAAGCAGCTGATTATCGGTTGCATCGGCCTCCTGACCATCAGCTGTTTCAGGCTGCAGGGATTGCTGTTGCCGCGTCCGCGCACCCCATTTTCAGCCTCTGCATCCCATTTTTGGCCTCTGCGTGCCAAAAAGACAACCGGAGCGTCAAAAAGACAATTGACTGCTTGTACTAATCAGGCTGTGCTGAAACTGAAACGGGCTGTTTGCTGCAAGGAGGCAAATTGCTGGGAGGCAGAGGCAGATTTTTTTTTCTTGTTTTCCTCCCCAAAAGCTAGGTGTGTCTTATACTTTGGAGCGTCTTATACTCCGAAAAATATGGTATGTATTTACATTCATTGGAGCGCATTGGATTTATAAAAAAGTAAAATAAAAGTAAAAAAAAATTATAAAAAAGTAAAATACACACAGTGGAAGTAGATATGGAAAGCCATGCCTACTGCAGCTCAGTGGAAATACACATGGAAAGAAATACTAGTGCAGCTCAGGGTGGCAAAAAAAAGTTTTTGTTGTGAAATTGATTAGGATTTTGTCAATATCAGTCAGCAACTCCAGCAGAGGATTCAAATCAGCTAATTAAGGTCATTTGTTAACTTCCAGCTAGCACTCTTTAGGAAAGTGCTGTGCTGCAGGAAAAAAATCAACTGAGGAAAAGCTTGTTTAGTCAACCTCTTTGCCCTGCACCTGACAAGATGAAGTCCTAATGGCTATATTGCTGAACCATATGGCTGTAATGGTCACAAGTACATATGTTGGTCGCTTAGTTAGTGTTTCATCACTGTCATAATTGCAAAGGGTCATTGTGAGTCAGTTGGTAAACAAGGATTACCTTATATGTATGTATATGCAGAAAGAAATTTAAGAGTTTGTTCAGCTATTTCATCTAAGGGATTTCTATATTTCTGTTCAAGGGTGAAAATCTCTCCTAAATGTCCTTTTTTTCAGTGCCAAAGTTAGTTACTATTCCCGCCCTCCTGAACCATGGGTTCTGTCCCCACATCTTTCCAAGGAAGGATTAGCAACAATACAGGAGGATTTTAATTTTGAGGAACTGGAAGAAGAGAACAAAAATACTGTAAACGGTGAGATTAGTCTAACCTAACCCTCTCATTTTATATACATATAAGAGCAAAATCCATAATGACCTAGTATAAATTACTGAATGGTTTACATATTACAGAACAGCCTTTTCCCAGAGGCTATGTTTGACTTCCATGAAAAAAATATTAGTTATGTTGGATATGTTTCACATTTCAGGAAAAACAAAGTTTAATCCCTACAAAGATACCAGCATATCCCGCAACTTAATCCCCAAATTACAATTAGTTTATATAGGAATGTTAACTCTTTTCTCCATCTACTGCTTTCTCCTACATAAAATTATATATGCTAGAAATAATTAAACTTATTTAAGTTTAATTCAGTGCTCTTTTGCTTGAAATAGCTTATCCCAGGGGTCAGCAAACTTAAACACTCAGAGTCATTTGGACCCGTTTCCCACAGAAAACACCAGGAGTCACAAAGGTCCTAAACGGAAGCCCCCTGTTCAATTCTGGAGCTGACCAAAGTGCAGTTCCCCCACCATAGCCTCCTAGAGCGGTGTACTTTTTTGTCTACCTATCATAACCGAAAGCCCTATCAATTGTGGAGATAACTGGAAAACCCTCCCCTTGCCATAGTCTTCTCCTGGCGCACTGTGCTTCTCTCAAAATTGTGGCGCCGACCGGTGACGGAGCCACGGCAAAGGGAGGAAAAAGCCACATGCGGCTCCAGAGCCGCAGTTTGCTGGCCCCTGGCTTATCCTGACTAGTTGAGCTTTATTTAAAAATGCAAATTTATAGAGCTAATTGTCTTATGAACATTACAGTTCATCGGGAGTTATAAGTATTTTTTATTTGTGGTACTTGGAGGGGGGGGAAAGTATAACTTTTCCTTGTGGAAGGGTGTTTCTAATTGTCTTTTCTGGTTTCTCTTCATATTAACTATTCGTCTAGAAGTACATACTTGGCTTTATGTTTGATTTAAGGTCTGTTTATAATATTACTACAATTAAAATCTGACATTTTAAGAAATTCCGGAATTTTAATGGAGTTGGGTGGCTTTAGAGATGTGATAAATAAATATTAGGAGTATTCACAGCAAGAAAAACATAGTCATAAGTAGCTTTGGGGAAGTTTATAACTTTGAAAAGTTGCTAAGCGATAGGCCATAAACCAATGATTACATGCTAATGTTCCTCCATTTATTTATTTTCCCCATTAGTTAAAAAAATAGCAAATAGTCTTGCTAATTAGCAGTCTTGCTAACAAACTCATAATCTTAAAAGTGTTCCAACAGAATTCATTTCTATGGCAGTTTATCTTTTGGCAAAATGCCCTAGAAAGTTCTGCTTGTTCAGTCTCTTAAGGGAGTATTTCTTTTTTAGCTAACAAGTACCCTAACCAGGCAAGCACCATTGTCTTCCAATCTCCTGGCTTCACGGATGGCATCATGGAAGATAATGAACAGCCAGAGGAAGCCCTGGAATCAGAGAATGCAGAAGAAAATGATGAAGAATTAACTGAAGAAGAAATGGAAGAAGATGAAAGTGATCTTGATGATGTGGAAGAGGTAACTTGAATTTTAAGATGTTTAAGGATGCTCTCCAGTGAGATCTTTCATTGGACGAATTGTTTCTCCTGTGAATGAACCAGGAGGAATACATTTTGTACTGTGTGCAAGGAGAAAAGAAGGCATGCTACACAGTATGGGACTTCATTTGTACTATTAAGCAATTTCAAAATACAGTTTGTGAATACATCCCTCAGATTTTGAAGGATGGAGGTTTAGGTATTTGAAACCCTGTTAATACAGAATATATTTTAATTCCTATCTTTAAAATTGAGAACTACTAACCTAGAGTATATAAGGAAGGTATAAGCACTGCATTTGGTTTTCCTATATCAGTAATGTTGATATAGCAATTATTAATCTTGTTTTAGGAAAGTGACCAATTAAAGAGTAGTCAAACGCCCTCTGAAGAATTGAAAGCAAAGAATGAAAATTTGGATATGTTACCTACAGGTATTTATTAAACCTACAAATTTCACAGGAGTAAATATTTAAATAGAAACCCTCTCAAAATATTCTGAACTTTTTTTCCCCCTTTAGATGAAAAACAACTCAAAACCAGTGACCTGGATGATGCCTATGACTTCAATACAGATTACATGTGAAGAAAATATTACAAAATTTAAAGTATTTTTCACATTTTGGAATGCATTCTTAATCTGTTTTTGTAGTTACTGAACGCCAGACTCTTGTAAATATTTTGAAAATAGCTGATAAGGAAAGATACTTTTTGATGTAGTAAATTTTGTTCTGAAAATGCTTTGATCACATGAACTACAAGCAGAAGTAAAACCAATGTTTTACAAAAGCAGAATGAAGCAACAATTCAGACTACAAGCTGTGTAGGGACGTGTGATGATTAAGTAACGATAACAAAGGACTTTCTACTTTCCAAACTGGAAAAAATTGAACTGAATTGCAGAAAATACTATGGTGGAATGGAAATTATTTTTCTTGGGATTTTTTTTCCCTTCTCCCTATAGTAGTAAACTTAGCACTAAGATGAAAGTTGCAGCCTATAAAAAGTAAAGAAACAGGTAAACATTGCTTCTTTCCTGAATTATGCATTTTTCATAATTCTGTAGCCTCAGTTCCATCTTAATAAGGCATAATTATGTTGTATACAGGAATGCATAATGCAGGTTCCTGAGGAACATATATGTGTAAATAAAAAATATATCCAAAAAATGTAAATATATTTTGATGTCTTCGTGCTCAATATGTATAAGCAGTACAGCCATATAGAATAGGATTTTTTAAATGATATAATTGCATATCTTTATCTCATTTCTCTGGGTGTATATTCAGAGGCAAGAATATAACCTGTAATGCAGTACAGCCAAAGTCCCTTTCCACCCACTGTTTACAATTGTTTCTGTTTTCAGCCACCATTTCATGTTTCAGATGAATATAGACATAATGAATAGATTTACAAGGTTTACTTAATTCCTGATAATTAGAAAGTCAAAAGTGGTTCAGCCTTTTTTGAACAAGAATCATACTTAACTATTGGATGGCCCACCAGAAGTCACATTCTTCTATGTGACACATATAATATTTCTGTAATCCATATGTTTCTCCTGTTGCATTGTAGTTTAACAGCAACTTTTGGAGGAGACGCTTGGACTTCTACACCTCTGTTACTTTTCTTTGTAACAGATCAAAATTTACTTTTTTCTTTTAATTTGTGAACTTTTCTCCCAAATTTCTAATTCTTTTAATGTGCGTCACCCAAATAGATGTTCAAGAAACTGAGGCATTTAATGGAAGAAATAATATATTGTAAGACATTACTTTTTATTACAGTTACCAAATGTAGATTAATCTGAACTCGCAGACAAACAAATCAATATTTCTCCATGAATTTAAACAGGTTGCTTTAGTATTGGTGGGCAGTTTCTTCTATCATTTACTAAATGGCAAAAACAGATCAAATCTACAAAGGACTTAAATAAGTGTAAACAATTAACTAAATACTAAAGAAAAAACATTCTAACAAAACTTAAGTTCATGGGTTACTGCTAAGAGGAGGTGGTTTTTCTTCTTTAAAAATAGCTGTGCAAGATAATATTGTGGATACCTAGGACAGTAAATGTCAAATTCCTTGGTGAAGTTCATTTTGTAATGTTTCATTTATAAAAGTTTATGTCTGAAGAATTCATCTGGTCTAGCTGAATACAAGTAGTCCTCAATTTAACAACTGTTTGTTTAAGACAGTTCAAAATTATGCTGGCCTCGGAAAAAGTGACTTATGACCTGTACTTACAACCATTGCATCATCCTGTGCTGGTCACATGATTGCTGTGTAGGTGCTTAGCAATTGGCTCCCATTTATAATCTGTTACAACATCCTACAATCGTATTGTGCTATGTGACCTCTTTTGCAAAATTCCAGCAAAAAATTGCCCACTAAGGAACTAGAGCATATGATTTGCTTCATGACCACCATGAACATTTTCATAAAATTCAGGTCTGACTAGATGTATGACAACAACAATCTACAATGGAAATTCAGTCCAAATTGTCATAAATTGTGGATTACCTGTAGTCGATAAACTATTCTTCAATTTGAAGGCACACAGCTGCTGCTTCAGGCATATACAATTTCAAGTTTTTCTCAAATTTAGTGTACATTAAAAAGACATACCATGACTGATTTCACTCTGATCTTACAGGTTTCCTGAGAAAAGCATGTAGGTGTTAAGTCTTTATTAATGTTCTGTGTAAATCTCACTGCCTGCGAATCAGGTTAAATTTGCCATTAGGATCAGGAATGTACCATTTTTCCCAAACATCTGCAAAGGATGCCGTTCGCCCCCAAGGCTTGAAATGTCCATTCCAATGGAGTAATTTGGCAGCTTTCACAAACTCTGGTGAGTATCTGTTGCCCGCACTTGAACCTTTAAGTGGAATAAGACAAGAAATATAACAAGAAACCATGAGCGCAGAAGTTGTTTCTGCAGTTTTCAAACCCAGGTGGAATTAACCATTTTATATGTTCACACATTGACATTTTCATCAAAAATATTTTCTTTGTCACTGCTCACTACCCTCAAAATTGGACATAAAGTTTATTTTAGAGTCCTGGAGATGATATTCTTGAACTAATCTAATTGCTACACACATATTGAAATACCACAGAAGTTTAAAGTTCGCTGCATTTAAAAAGGTCAATTTTCTTAAGTGGACAATAATTTGAATGATATTCTCCCAGAGGAAAACCAATCACTTTAATGCAAGGGATTAAAAACATCCTACTAGTGAATTTCTACTCAATACAGTTGGGGCTTTGCCTGTTCCCTCCAGGTCCACAGAAACCATTAAAAAAACACTTCATTTCAGAGATTTTGAGAATGCATGAGAAATGGCCAGGGAAAGAAAACTGCATATTCCCATTTCATCAATATTCTGTCCAAAATCACTAAAATTAGTACTGAAGAAGGACAAAAAGGATTATAATTTCAAACCGTTTGATTAGTCAAATTTGCTCCATCTTGATAAAGGCACAACAAGATAAAGATCCCCATGCACATATGCGCTTGTCGTTCATGACTCTAGGAGGGCGGTGCTCATCTCCATTTTAAAGCCAAAGAGCCAGCGCTGTACAAAGATATCTGTGGTCATGTGGCTGGCATGAGTAAACGCCGAAGGCACATGGAACACTGTTACCTTCCCACCAAAGGTGATCCCTATTTTTCTACTTGCATTTTTTTGTGCTTTTGGACAGCTAAGTTGGCAGAAGCTGGGACAAGGAACAGGAGCTCACCCCGTTACGCGGCACTAGGGATTTGAATCGCCGAACTGCCAATCTTTCCATCAATAAGCTCAAGATCTTAGCCACAATAAAGGCACAATATTAACGTGAAATTGGTTTCTTCTCTTTACTTACCAAGATGGCGAACATTCCACATAGGGTTAATTTTTGAATGTCGTTTGTAAAATACAATTAGCAGAGGAGGTGTAGTGATACTTCCAGCAAGTGTCTTGCTATATATCTCTTCCCTAGTCAGTGATTAAGAAAAATGCAGATTACCAGCTAAACCAAAAGTATAATTAACAAGAAAAACCATTTTCATAGATAATATAATTTGAATGGATTGCAATTTTGTTTTTAATGTATTATTTACATGTTTGTTTTTGCATTGTTTTTTAAAATATTTAATGGCAAATGCTTAATATTCACAATGAATAACTCGCATTGTATTTTGGAGTAACGTTAGGTTGGATTCTCCTATAAGATACATCTAAAGAATATAGCGGCAAAAATCAATACTAGGCGCAACATATTCCAGAAATTAAGTGGAACTAAATGAGCAGTTTCAGCTGCCACACTCAGATCATCAGCCCTAGGGTTGGTCTTTGCAGCAGAATACTGTGTCCCAGTATATCTTAACAGTTGACACACTAGTAAAAGGATTATCCGACACTCTGAGGGTTATAAGTATATGTATTAAAATCACTCTGACTTGGTTGCTTTCTGAGTCATATAGCATTGCCAGCTTTATGAAGGCAAGATGCCTTCGTAAGTGGCATCAAGTGAGAGAATACAGAAAAAAATACAAACAATTCACTCCTACCAGTACCAACATCCCTAATTTATCAGCCGGAAGATTCAAATCCAGGAAAGCCCCACTGGCACTTGCACAACATCTGCCCAACAACTTTAACCTCAATTTCCAATGGGAAGCCAAACAGGTTGCTGAATGTCCAGACATACGAAGACATAAATGGCTTCACAAAAAAGGTGCAAGGCTTTGAACCAAGGGTAACAGTCAATTTTTTCCCCTACCAGTTCTGTGGGTGTGGCTTGTTGGGGGTGGGGTCCTGGGACTGAGTGCGAGTGGCCAACTCAATGTCACTCATGGCCACGCCTATTCATTCAGACCCCACCACCACCAAGCCATGCCCATATAACCCAGTAGGAAAAAATGTATGAACACCCACCAGAAGGGCTCATAGTGAATGCTGTGGCAGAGATAATCCAAACGTTTCTTCCTCCAATCAGCAGAGCTGCTGCAGCCTGTCCCTTTAAAATAGTCCACGGGAGGGTGGGGGCTGGAGGGACCATAAAAGGAGCAGCAGCTCCACTGAATGGAGGGAGAAACATTCAGATTCTCTCTGCCACAGAATTCAACATTAAATGCAACAGAATCAAAAGTTTCTTCCTCCATTTATAATGGAGCTGCTGTCCTTTTATGGTCCCCCTGGCCCTCTCCCTCCCGGGGACTATCTTAAAGGGACAGGCTGCAGTAATTCTGTGAATGGAGGGAGAAATGTTTGGATTCTCTCTGCTGCATTTTAACGTTGAATTCTGTGGCAGAGAGAATTCAAACGTTTCTCCCTCCATTCAGAGAGGAGTTATTGCTCCCTTTAGGGTCCCCGCAGCCCCCTCCCTTCCGGGGACTATCTTAAAGGGACCAGCTGCAGTAACTGCTGTGAATGGAGGAAGAAACGTTTGGATTGGGTGGGCGGGTTGAGCAGCCGGAAGAGGCGAGCAGCGACAGGGTGAGCAGGCAGGCATGGGCAGGGCCACCAGGGATTTTTGCCACTGGTTTGGAGAACCAATGCCAATAATCCCTGCCGGTTTGATTGAACTGCCAAACCAGGAGGATTTCACCCCTGTCTTGAACTACCATGTCAGCAATGGACAATCCTGAATAGGATGCGCACCTCACATGGTATCTCCAAGACTATAAATGGGACATAGTATCATTTCAATGTGACTGGGCTGCCATGTCAAACTAGATCACATTGTGACCTGCTGTGCATATATACAGTGTGTTATCTTTTTTTTTCAATATAAACTGTTGCACTTCAATGGTTGGATGGCCTAGACCAGTGATTGTGAACCTTTTCAGCACCGATTGTCTTTATAATCATGTTTGGTTATTTTAAATATAAATATTGACAGGCACCATCAATAGTTACCATAAAAGCAGGAATTACTAAGTCTACAATGAACATCATGCAAATGACATTAATACAATAGGATTTCTTTTTTAGCTATCTCATTTTTTTTTTAAATCATTGACTCAGACTTGATTTTGGGTGATTAGATTCATTTTCCATGTTCCTTTTTAAGTGTGGAAATGGCCTGTCATTGCCTTTCTCCAAATTGAAATGTTTAACCTATCTAGGCCTTGGATTTCCTGAAGTCCCACAAATACTAACAAGGTCTAACTTGCTGAATATTTGTAAGCCTGAATTAATTAAAAAGCAAATAGGCGGGAGGCTGGATATAGGGGAAATTCTGTTCTGTGGCCTAATGGCTAAGAAGTCTGCCTAGTATGTAATATAGCCCAGGTTCAAATCCCAGTAAGGGTATGGCTAGCTGATGAGAGCTAAATAGCTTGAAATAGATCTATACTAGTCTCCCTTTATTTATTTATCAGCACAAATAAAAAAACCAAACCCATATATATATGACTTTTTTTTACAACCCCCGGTATGCCCAAATATGGGAGGAAGATCACTACTTCCATTCTCTGTCCTTCGGCTCGTCACAAGAGACCATCCAGGCAGAAACCCAATATTTTTACTCTTGCCTTTTTGTTACATTTTGTTGTATTTGTGCTGATAAATAAATAAAGGGATCTATACTAGTCTATATTAATCTATACTAGTCTCCCTTTATTTATTTATCAGCATATATATATATATATATGTATATGTATATGTATATGTATGTGTGTGTGTGTGTGTGTGTGTGTGTGTGTGTATATGTATATATATGTATATATGTATATATGTATATATGTGTATATATACACATACATACATACATACATACATACATACACATACTAATCCATGTATGATATGCCAATGATAAATAAATAACTACATTCTTGACAATGAGCTACAAAAATACAACAAAGTAAGTGAGTGATAACAGAACACAATAAGACAGTTGGCTTCAAATAAGAGATCCCTGTAAGGGTAAACTTCCCATACAATAATGATTTTAGCACTTCCTAGATGTTTTTCTTAGACTAATGACCTTCTTAATATTTTAGACTGCTGCTTGCAGAATTTTTGAATGCCTAATAGACAAGATTCAGGAAGACAAGCAATACAGGGTACTTTTATCTCTGCTTCCCATCCTCACAATTAGTTCCATTCTTCAACTATCAAATAAAAAAACTGCACATACTCACACAGCATTAAGTGTCATCCATTTCTCTAATTGCTTAGTAACATTTTGTATTTTCCATTCTGTTAGATTTGCAACAAACACACCAGGATTAAAAGAACAGGTGCTTGCTTTGATGGACAGCTTCCGAACCAGTTCTTTTTTATAATCAAGAAATCCCATGTAATACTGAAAATAAATAGAAATTGGATCTCAGATAACAGTTTTATTCCTAACTTCCATTCCAAAGGCTTCTTCACTTACACATGCTTCGTCTCTGTCTGGAAAACCAGAAAATTGGACAGAGTTGTCTTTATAATCATGTTTGATTATTTTAAATATAAATATTGACAGGCACCATCAATAGTTACCATAAAAGCAGGAATTACTAAGTCTACAATGAACATCATGCAAATGACATTAATACAATAGGATTTCCTTTTTAGCTATCTCATTTTTTTTTTAAATCATTGACTCAGACTTGATTTTGGGTGATTAGATTCATTTTCCATGTTCCTTTTTAAGTGTGGAAATGGCCTGTCATTGCCTTTCTCCAAATTGAAATGTTTAACCTATCTAGGCCTTGGATTTCCTGAAGTCCCACAAATACTAACAAGGTCTAACTTGCTGAATATTTGTAAGCCTGAATTAATTAAAAAGCAAATAGGCGGGAGGCTGGATATAGGGGAAATTCTGTTCTGTCTATAATTTCTACTGTCTCACTGTCTACTTAAAAATATCTTCCTATGTAGTGTATACAATCTGATATATTGTGTTTTCCCCAAAATAAAACAAGGTCTTATTTTCTTTTGACCCCCCAAATAAGCACTTGGCCTTATTTTTGGGGTGATCTTATTATTTTTTAGGTACAGGAGGCAGCGAGCATAGTCACCTCATGGCTGCTGCTGTTTTGCAATATTTTCGGGGACGGTTTATTTTCGGGAAAGGGCTTATTTTAGCACATGTGCTCAAAAGCCTGATTTGGCTGATTATCCAGGGATGTCTTATTTTTGGGGAAACAGGGTAGTTAGTCTTTCTTTAGCAAGTTTGGAGTTGCGACAGTGATGAAAAAGTAACTTTACAACCAACCCTCACATTTATGATCTTCACAGATGTGTAAAGTGAAGTAAAGATGAAATAAGATAAACATCTCTGTGGTTTCACTTAGCAACTGCTTTTCTTAACTACCAAGTTGCTACGCCCCACTTGTCACTAAAAAGGAATACCTGTAGTGGTTAAGGTTATCGGGCTAGAAACAGGAATCATGAGTTCTAGTTCTGTCTTAGACATGAAGTCAGCTGAATTAATTTAGGCCAGGAACTTTTCCCTAGGAAATGGGCAATGGCAAACCACTCACAAAAATATTGCCAAGTAAACTGCAAAGACTAGTCCAGACAGTTACCAGTTATCAACACAAAAAGAGTAATTTGCATGAAATTGAAAAAGATCTGTTTCCTTCTTTCTACCTCCTTTTCACTCTATGGGAAGAAAGTTACTCGTTAATCAATGATAAAGATTAAATTGTTTTTGATTACCTCAAAAACAGTAATGGTTCTCCTTGGAAGTTGGAGAACAAAAGCATATTTCTTAATACCCTAAAGAGAATTAAAGGCCGCCTACATAAATAAGCATGCATCTGCAAAAAGCTTTAAACTAACAAATAAATTATTTAGGTTCTTTCTCATTGATAAAAGATCCAATCACGAAGCATACCAGCAAGAAGTTATTACTTATATTTTGTACCTTTAAAAAATGCTTTCCTAAAACTGGACACGGTACTAAAACTTTTGTAAAAGTTCCAAGTCAAGAACGGAACCAGATAATTACAAGGATCTTCTAACATCTAGTGCCTTTCATTCTTATTAACCTTTTTATAACCACCTATCTCGAGCAACTCTGGGCAGTGAACAATCATAAAACAGTTAAAAAACACTACAATATAATACAAATTAAATATTTCAGAGCTGCTTTCACCTGACTTCCTGTTCCATGGGCAGAAAACCTATTCGAGGTAGAGTCACAATCATCCGAGAATGCGGCCGCATGGCCTGGTTGCAATGGAGTGTTGTAAAGTTCAAGGATATCATCTAAAAAGGCATCATATGCAATGAGTAGCTGCTACTGCAAGCAAATGAGAATCTGCATTTTGTCATTTTAACATAAATGGTCTTTTCCAATATTTAAAATGCACATACTAACAGCGAATGCTATTCCAATAAATGCCATGTAAGGTTTAAAACTCGTATCTGTCTATCCAAAGAACTTTCCCACTTGAACAAAAGCTTATGAAACCAAATACAGCATATAGACTGATATTGTTTAGATGGAGGCCAAAATCATGCATAAAATAATTTCATTTTTTTCAATTTTCAATTCATATTTGTACCTAATAGAAATGAGCTCATTAAGCTACTGTGTACTCATATTTCAGCTGTCCCAAAGGTGCTTTTTTCAAAAGGCAACTGCACTTTCCTGGTTTTTTTTTTCCTTAAAACATTTTGCTTCTCATACAAGAAGTTCTTCCAGTTCTGGGACAACCTTCAGGGCAACCATGACCTAGATGATTGAGTATTTCCACAGACAATATGTCAGCTAGAAGTAAATTATTACCTTAATCAAAGTTTATGTTCAGATACACAGTATGTGCTTTCCACCTGTGACTACCCATTTTAAGCAAATCATTCTAGGCAGCTGACAAGCATAAAAACATAAATCCAGATACAAACCACAGAAAAAAAAAATTAAAAGATGCCAGATTAAAAGTTTCCATCAATCAAGGCAAAAGTACAATAACTCTGTTAGCATTCTCTCTACTTTCTCTAGTGTTAATCACCCTCCCCCCAACACACTCCCAATTTTTCACTTAAATGTATGGCAAAAATGCTCTTGGTTATTTTACAAAGGCTCAATTTTTTCAGAAGGTAAAAATGAAGTGTAGCTATAGTCTATGTTTTGTTTGTAAATGGACTCATCTGCATAAAAAACAAACAACAAGTAGCCTGATGATAGATCATGAGATTGGTATGGTCTCAGGGATGACAGCAAGTAACCTCAACCGGTACACTGTGAAATGTGATGGTCACTGCTAACACAACAGACATTTGGTGACTGCCTAAATATTCTTCAAACAACCAATATGACCACTGGCACAAACAGTTGGGAGGTTTTGGAACCGAGTTTATTATAAAGCTTTTGGTTTATAAGACATTAGATTAATTAATCTAAAGCAGGAGAACACAACATGTTTCTTTTTCAAGAGCTACTTTTGGTCGTTCAGTAGTGTGCCAGAGAAATACACTACAAAAAGTAGAAAGAGGAATCGGAATGAAAATTGCTATGATTGCTGGGAGCTAAGATCCCAATCCATCTCATTGCTACCAGATATGGAGATGGTTGACGTGTTGAAAGGCAACCTATATGTTGTTAAGCATATTTAAAAAGCAAAGTCCCATACCTTGTACAATCACATCATCATCCAAATAAATGGCCTTTTCTGCATTTGGGACCCAATTAGGTAGATAGAATCTTGCAAAGGTCAGCTAGAAAGAAACAAAAGGTGATAAAAACAATTATGACATCGCAAACATTAGATATTTGTAATCAAATCTCTTTGATACACCTTCATATAATACAAGATTAAGTAGATGTATTGGGGCAACTTTGGTGAATAAGATATAAATTACAAAACTATCCAACTAAATCCAATATGCAAAATAGAATTAAGGATTAGAATATTAAAAGACAACTTTCTCAAAAGTGTAATAACTAAGCATAAATTCAAACATAAATTATCAGTAATGTTGAAAATGTTATATTTATAGTAAAATAAATCAGTAGTTTTTACCGGTTTTATGGAATTTGGCATCTTTGAATCTATCTGTACTTTTCCAGCCAGCATGCCAGGATCAAAATTCAAAATTCGGTATTGAATATTTTTTAAACTGATTTTATTAAGCCATGACCTACACAATTAAAAAAGAAATAGAAATAGCAAATATTACTGAAATAGCCGGAATGATATCCTACAAGAATAAATTCTTTGAATTTTCTCATCATGGTGTGTCTTCTAACAATCAAGAATAGGGCAGAGTAGGACAATCTGAAATCCAATATTACATAATAGAGACCCAATAAGATGTAATGATTAAGGTACCAATCCAAAAACTGGTAGGTTGTGCATTTTAATCCCACCTTAGGCACAAAGTCAGCTTGGTGATTTTGGGTTAATCATTCTCAGTCCTACAAAGAAGGAAAAGATAAATCACTTCTGAAAATACTACCAAGAAAATTGTATGAACCAGACTGGTAGGTAGGTAGGTATTTAGGTAGGTAGGTGAGGGCTGCATAAACTACAAAAATGACCTCGAAGAAATGGCAAGTGTAGCACCTTCTAGTACTCACTAAAGCAGCCACTTTTCTTTTCAAGAGTCAGGAAGCTGAAAAAAGATGTGATTGCTTTAAAAGTCACCTTGATCAATCAAAGGACATAGAATAAATAACTGTCTCTTTGTAATTAAATTTAAGAATAACTGTCTTTTTCCAATGCACTATTGCATCTAAAAATGATCCTCTACTAAAAAAGTAGGCAATAAAATTTCACAAATATGCTTTTACCTCAGATGGTCCACAGTGTCATTCAAAGTGACAATATGGAATGCAACATTGGATTTGGTGTTTTGT
Organism: Thamnophis sirtalis; assembly: GCF_051295495.1. NCBI lineage: Eukaryota > Metazoa > Chordata > Lepidosauria > Squamata > Natricidae > Thamnophis > Thamnophis sirtalis. The sequence goes on along the minus strand of NW_028261383.1, from coordinate 73,721,178 downwards.
TGAATACTGTTCACAGCTGCAATTACACCACCAAGCCTTTCTTCGGATGCCGTAAGGACCACAGGAATTTCTTTGTCATTTTCTTTCACTATGAATCTTTGAGGAGCTTCAGGTATATAATCTATTGGCTGAAATCCTAGTGGATTTGAATCTACAGATAATTACATAAAACATTACATTTTGATTTAGCATGTTGGGTGACTTCAGATTTTGTCTTACGTAAACTAAGGTTAATGGCACAATATGAAAACTCAGTTATGGTTTATTGAATAAACCATGCTAACAAACCATGGTTAAGCCCTTACTACTGTAATATTGAAACCAATGTTTATCTCTTAAAAATTACCTCTTATAAGGCAATAATTATTTTGAAGTTATATCCAAACAATAAGATTTAAAGGTTGAAATCGTATCCAATATAGAATCTATATTTTAAGTTATATTGAATAACATACAAAAGATGCAACTCTGACTGTATTTCAGTTCAGGTACCATGAAAATAGCTATGCTACACAGTGACGGTTTCATTTTTAACAACTTCTAGTGAGAAATGCTAAATAACAATAAAAGAAGACAATTACAAGAAACTGCAAACGGTTGACAATAATTGTTAAAAGTATGGGATCAAAATTAAACAGTGTTTTTTACAAAAAAAACTTATAAAGCTTATAAAAACATACACAAGGGTATTATTTCCTATCAAACATTTTTACTGAAGCAGCATTAAAATAGAGAAATGGAGGAATACCTGATAATTCTTTTTTTAAGAGATCACCGAGACCTAGAAAATTGTGATGCAGCACTAATAGAAATATAACAAAGACAAATACGAGGATGCTTATGTTTACTGCAATGAAAAAAGAAAGCCATTGTTAGAATAACAGCATCTGAGTATTTTAACTTTTAAAAAATAAATATTTAGAGGAAAAAGTACCTTTTCTTAATGACATTTTCTTTGTGGATGAAAAACAAAATCTCTTGACACGTCTACAAAAAAGGAACATACCATAACTAAGAAAGTTTCCACAAGATGCAAAGAGATCCAATAAGTGATAAGGTGTAATATTCACATGTGAGTAGTAATAATGTATATAATGAAGAACAAAAAATTGAGCAAATGTTAGATTTCCAACATTTGCCTAGAAAAAAATTACATTTTGAAATGTAATTATGTAATCATATGTAATATGATTGTGGTGTTTCTTTGTGTATAATGGTTATTTATTGAGAGCTGAATGCAACTGAATGTCCTTTTAATGTATGTTGATTAGTGTACATTTAAAATGACAATAAAATTCTATTCTATCCCTATCCCAGAGATATTTTTATGAAAAACAGATATTTACCATACTTAGTGATTCAAGAATGAATAAAGGATAAGAGTTCCTCCTAAATTCAGCAAGTATATAAAAAAGACAGCACTAGGAAACAGAGCTTATATTTATTATTTTAGGCCCTCATTCTCAATGTAATTAAATTATTTGCTTCCAATCTGAAGATAAGTACAAAACAATTCTCATTACTAAGCCACTTGTACGGATGAGAAATATCTTCACAGTTGCCAATTCAAAAGCCATTGGCTTTTATAGGCACATGCTACAAGCTGCAATTTGCATATATGAACTGTTTATATTCAACTGACTTACACTTCAGTAAGCCTTTATCATTCAATAAATGATGAATTTGAGATCAATAAATATATTTTTAAAGATTCCTGTGACATAGCTTCTCAATTATCATAATCAATCTGGATTCCTATATTGTACAATAAAAGCTATATTTAAATGAGATATCATTTTGCTACATCATAAATTGTGGGGATTTAAGGTGAACAGAATCTGTGATATCAACCACATTTGGAATAAAAATGTAATGACTGTATATTAGTTCATATACTTCATTTATCTTGTGGATCATAATTTTAATCCCCTTGTAACCATGATACTTTACAACAAGTCAATGTTATCAAAACTGTAATATTAAGAATTCAGGGAACTAAAATTATATTCTATGTAAAAGAAATGGGAGTATCTAGCACTAAGATAAGATGATAAGGGTACATTAGTTTTGAAATATTTCTAAGAATGCCATAAGAACATAAAGTGTTTACTAGATCACACCAAGACCTCTAATGAGCCCCTTAAATCACATTTTTCTAGTCTAATGAATGTTCTAGTGAGGTGTTTTCTAATGAATTTGAATCACTTTTCTGTATTTCCCCAGCTCTAGGATCTTTTTAGTGTGATTACCACAATTGTACAAAATATTCAGGTGCAGACATACTGTCAATTTATGACAGAGTAATACAACATTAGCTGTTCTATTTTTCATCTCTTGCTGAACCTTAAGATGGAATTTATCTAGTATTTTAACAGCTACTGCATATGGAAACAGCATCTTCACTATGCTAGAATCCTAAAAAAAAATTCTTGATTACAGACAGCTCAGATCTCTTCAACATAAAGCATGTATGAAGTTGGGGGAAAGTATAGTGAATATATCTCACTTTATTTTAGCTGAGCTTCATTCAGCATGTATTCTCTCCATAGAAATCCATTGGAAGCTCAACATTTTTTATTTTTTAAACCTTGAAAATTTTGGTATCATCTGCAAACTTGACATTCACTAAATCACTCCTTAATCAAGATTATGGCATGTTACAGAACAGCCAATATTCCTATTTAATCACAGGTTTGACTAAATCTGTTAGAGATGCTTCAATTTGGATATCTGTACTGACTTAGGGGAGGGAGCAGTAGTTTAAATGGCCTCTTCAACATTCCATATGGTTTTCTTCCATCAGTGCCTTTCAAATTATCAATATCTGTCAATATTATACAGATACAGATTAACAGTTGGAAGGGACCTTTAGGTCATCTAGTCCAATCCACTCCTCCCCCCCCCCAGCAAATCCTACACCATTTTTGACAGATGGCAGTCCAGTCTCTTAAAAGCTTCCAGTGATGAAGCTCCCACAACTTCTGAAGGCAAGCAGCTGTTCCATTGGTTGATTGTAAGTTCACATTTTAAAACATTCACTGTCATATAAAATTTGCTCAAGAGTCAAGATGTAGAATCACCATTCAACCATTATTGTTAGCTGTTAAGTATCAACTAGTCAGGTGACTGTAGGGACAAATATGAAGAGCATGTTGCTCTTCTGCAGCTATATAAATGATGCTCTACAAATGTTTAACATGTTATCTCTTCAATGCCCCCCCCCTTTCCATTATGCTATGCTGTTCCAAAACGTCTAGATCAGTGTTTTTCAACCACTGTGCCGCGGCACACTAGTGTGCCGTGACATAGTGTAAGGTGTGCCGTGGGAAAATTACTTTATATATAGGCACAGAGTTAAATTTTTTTAACATTTTCTAATGGTGGTGTGCCTCGTGATTTTTTTCATGAAAAAAGTGTGCCTTTGCACAAAAAAGTTTGAAAAACACTGGTCTAGATCATTATTGCTGCAAGTGACACCAGTTAGAAATCACAACCCATCCGTTAAAACGAAACTACTGCTACTTTTTAAAATGAAAACCCATCACTCGCTTGCCTTCCATCCCCCTTGCTCAGATATGCTAGCCACCCGACTAGATCCACTGCATATTAAAAAGGGGAAATGTATCATATCTGCATAACATACAGTATAAGGCTTATAATTCATTTCCCATCATTCCAGCAGTTCAATCCCCATTGTATGTTAAACAGGCCGGTGTATTCCCACGAGTCTTACTTGCTGGCCCAGAATCCAGAGATCCTTCTAGTCCTCCCTTCCCTTTGCACAGTTTGGCGGCCACGCGCGAATTGCCAACTCAACACCAAGTATTGTAATCAGCAGCTGGAAAAATAAAAGGTGCCTATCATCGTGCCTGATTTTTATTTTTAAAAAGCGATACGTAAGAAACGCGTTCACCAAAGCCTTAATGCCAAATACGTTTCTATAACTACACGCATTTTGTTTGTGTGTGTGTGTGATAGAATTAAAAAAACAACAGAGCGGCAACACGCTAGACGCCACCTGCACTAAGACCCATTTCTCACCAAAAGGGTGGAAAAAGCCTCCAGCGCTTGTTGTCATGGTGACGAACTAAGACTCCACCTTTGGCGGCGAGCCCTGTGACGTCATAGCGCTATTGCCAGTCGACCGGCAGACGGCAGCATCCGCCGGCGGAGTTGGCATTTTTCTGGAATGAGTCCAGGAGGGGAACAGCCCCCACGCCCCGCCCTAGCCGATCCGGAAATTCAAAAATGATGAGGCGGGGCAAGAGGACGTCGAATCCGGAATGCTCGAGAGCGCCCGCCTTACGGCAGAAAGCCGTCTTGATCAAGAAGGCGGAAGCGCCCGTTGACTGTTCACCGCTCGGCTCTCCCGCCTCCAACGGCAACTCTCAGGGCGACTCTTTCCAGCCGCTGGAGAGCCCGCTTCCTCCCTGCAGAGCCGAGGAGCCCCCGCTGCCCCCCTTCCTCCCGGAAAGCGCTGACGGCTCCAGAGATCTAGACGCCGCTGCTCCGCCAGGCACCATGCTCAACTTCTTCCGATCCATTCCGACGCAGATGGTAAGGCGGGGGCATCCCGGGACTTGCCTCCGTCGCGCCGACTCCTCTCCGCCCGCGCCCCCAGGCTAGCGGAGAACAGAGCCGTGCCCGTCCGACCGACTTTGAGGTCGGGCAGGAAGCGGTAAAGCATCCAAGGCACCAGATAGAAACTGCCTGGCTGACTGGGCTGATAAGGAGACGTGTCCTAAATAGAGGCGCCCAAGGGTCCGATGACTGACAGGTGCCCATTAGGCGGAAAGATGTTCAGTTCGGAATAGAAAACAAAAAAACTCAGTTGCTCTGCGTCCTCTGTTTTCCTCCCCGCCTTTGAATTGTGTAAAATTAAATACTTAAATTGTATTATCGAAAATAAGCCTTTTGTTTCGGTAGGATTTTATCAGTTGTCTCATAATGTATTTGGTGGATGGCTTAGGTAAAACAGAATTAACGATCAGTACCATGCTAAAATCAGTTAAACATATTTAACCAAGAATTCTACTTCAAAAAGACAAAATCAGACATCGGCCTTGGAAAATATTGAAACACTAAATTAAAAATATTACATTGATTAAATTTACTAAAGCTGCCTAGAGCAGCCCCAAATAAATTTAACAAATAAAGACCTATGTAAATAAAGAGCTATTACATACTACTGACAGAATATTGATATAGATAAAATGGGTGCTGCTGAACATATTTTCTCCCTCAAAAATATCTACTATTTAAAGGAACATTATTTGGCAAAGTTAATAAATTTAGGTATTAATAAACTTAATCCCTGTGATGTCCGAGTGCCAGGTCAGCTGGATTTATTAATGGGATTTAAAGATCCTCCTCTTTTTTGAGGTTTACCATAAATTAGGCAGATTTGACTTGTTGATTCCTTCTTGTTTTCCAAATTGACTAGACTTGTTCAATTGATTGTTTTGTTTAATTATTTATTTGGAGCATTTATATGGCCACTCAAATCCAAACATATGAGTAGCTTGATTATGTACCATCAAATCATTTTCAACTCCTAGCGATTAGACAGTTAAATGGCTTACAAAATCATTAAAAAATACGGTATAAAAGTAACATCACTAAAACAAAAAATATGAATTGATGATCAGGCTAAACTATATCTTCCCAATGCGTACTGAGCAATATATTTTTCATCTCAATCCAAGAACCAGGTCCGATTCACCTTTCTAATGCCCTGCAAGGTTCAGTCAAACTGGGATGGGGAATCATTCCAAAGGCAAGGGACAACACCCAAGAAAGCATGCCTACTAGGTCTCGCTAGGTGCCATTATTATTCACAATCCAAAATGTGATACATGAAATATTTAAAGTGTCTGAATACGTGAATATTGTTTACTTAACAAATCGGACAGAGATTACAGTCCTTCTATACAGAATTTCTATTTTATAATTATGCTTGTGCTTGTTTACATTTATTTCCTTCTTTCTTTTAGGCATTAAATGATTCTTCCTCTTTCCAGTTTTTATCTTCCTGTTTAGTGTAATAATCTATATGGCTGGGTTCTAGAGGTGGGGGGTGTTGTTCTTCTGTCCTTTAAAGCTCGGTGTCAAACTTGTGGCATCACATTGCCATCATGTGATGCTTATTCCCTTCACGGAGCTGGGGTGGCCTATGTGTGGCCTATGTGTGATGCATATGGTCCATGGGCCACCAGTTTAACATCCCTGCTTTAAAAAGTCATTGTTTTTCCCCACTTCAAGAAGCCATTGTTGCCAACCTAATTAGACAATTTTCATACAGTATGATCAGCAGCTTCAGAGGATCTTGGATAAAGTGGTTATTTGAATCCCTTTCAGTTGTGTTTCAGGCCTTGATATGAGGCTGAAACAAAATTGTGCATTTAGATGGCCTCCAGTGGGAGTGGGATGGGGCTCTACATCCATCCTTGCTCTACTTGACCTCTCAGCACCTTCAATGCCATTAACTGTAGTCTCTTTTTGGGCTGGCTGCAGGGGTTGGGAGTGCATATTGTGCTGGTTTTCTTCCTTTCTCCACAGGAGTTTCAGCTGGTGTTGATTGGAAGAGGTCCTGCCCTTGGTCCCTACTTTGTGGGGTCCTGCAGAGTTCAAAGCTTTCTCTATTCTTACTTAATGTCTACATGAAGCTGCTGGGTGAGGTTATCCACTCCTAAGAGGAAGAGTATCATCAGTACACTGATTATACCCAGAAATACATTTCTGTTCTTGGCAATTTAAGTGATGCTGTTGAAATCCTAACCCAATGCAACGAGGTTGGGGAACAACAGGCTTTAACCCTTGCAAGATTGAGTGGCTTCAGGTTTGGGGGCTTTCAGGATCTTTGGTACTGGATGGAGAGGCACTGCTCCAGACAAAGCCTATGCTCAATCTGGGATTCTAGATTTATCGAACAGGTAGCAGTTGTTGTTAGGAGGGCCTTTGTACAATTTTGAATTATATGCTATTTGCACCTTTTCCTGGCTTTCTTGAGGCTCCGCTCTCAGTCACCCCCGCCCTGGATTACTGTAATGCACTCTGCAATGGGCTTCCCTTAATGAGCACACAGAAGCTCCAACTTGGTGCAAAATGCAATGATGCAGGCTATGTTCTTTGATCAGTCATAATCAGCATGTTAAATCACTGCTCCACAAGCTGCAATGGTTAACAATTTGCTTTTGTGTTTAATTCAAGGTGATGCTAATGAAGTAAAGCCCAATGGGAGGGGTAGTTATTGGAGGGACTACCTCTCCTAGGTTATATCTTTCTGCCCCATCAGTCTGCCAGGAAGGGCGGGATATAGCTCCCATTTGCCAAGGAGTTACATCTGACAAAAACCAGTAGACAGTCCTTTTCTGCCACAGAGCCCACCCTTTGGAACATTATCCCCCCCACCCCAAGATTTGACTGGGCAGAACCCTATTAACTTTCTAGAAAGCCCTGAAGACACAGCTCTGCTGCCATGTTTGGGACATGTCCTGTGACAACCTACAACCTATGCAGTGGTTATCTTGTTCATAAAATGAATGCCAATCTCCTGCAGATTTTTTTTTAATTTTAATAGTTTTAATTTTTAATGGTATTTTAATTATTGTTTCACTATTTGTATTTGGTTTTTTTTTAGTTTTAACTGCATGAGCCGCCTAGTCGCATATGTAAGATGTACAGTTGAACAAATAAGTATAAATGAGTGGAACAAAATCAGCTAGTCAATTCCCTTCAGTTGTAGTTGAATTCTGCTAACTTGAATTAACTAAAATCACACTCTGAACCAAATTATGATTTGTTGTGACTATGAGTTACTTAAGCCACAATGATTAAGGTTACATATTCACATTAAATATTAATAGAATGTGTAAACCTACCCAGAAATATCTGAAGAATTTTACAAAATTCTTTGTGGAGAGGTAAAGTAAAATCTTTCTTCCATTCTTTGGTCCTTGTTAGACAAGCATACTAAAGAAGTGAGCTGACATCACCACTTAGCGGCTACAATAGCTAGCTGTGCCTAAACATGTTACAAAAGTCAAATGTAAATTAACTATAAATCTTTTAGCAGTGCTGGGTAAATATAGTTAATTTAATTTATATATTTAGCAGACAACAGCAATTAAAAGTGAACTGTAGTCTGACAGCATAATACAAATTCTAAGTATTCTCAACTGTTCTTTCACACTCAGTAGCAATATCTATTTTTAAGAACTCTTCCTCAGATTTATTTTTAAATGCATTTTCAGCTCATTCCTATTGCGTTATCAGAAATCTTAGTGTAAGCTATAATTCTTAGGGATGGGAAAAATATTGATGCTATTGATTTTTCTTTTTCCACAGGACTACAAAGGTCAAAAACTAGCAGAGCAGATTTTTCAAGGAATAATTCTTTTCTCTGCTGTAAGTATAATAAAAACGAACACCATCACTATAAATTCATTACTTCTTTCCACCTTACCTTCCTGAAAAGATCTTCATAAGAGATAAAAGCATGAGATTCTTGAGAATATTTTATGTAATATATTAGAAAATAAGCAAAATCCCTTCCCTTCCAATTATTGGAGCAAATATATTTTCTGGATCCCAGTCCTTTTTCAAAATAGCTGTCATTGCAGTAAGAACATCCTAGATTAAAATCTATACCTTTTAAAGCATTGTGTCCTGAACTATAGAGAGAAGACTTGATACTTTATTATGAATACCCAGTAGCTTCCTTAGTTGTTGTATACAATTTAAATTGTTGTATTGGGTTTGAGAAATAGACTTGAATATCCTTTGTTATGTCTAATTTTTATCTTGTAGGTGGTTGGCTTTATTTATGGATATATTACTGAACAGTTTGGCTGGACAGTTTACATAGTAATGGCTGGATTTGCTATATCGTGCCTGGTAAGAATATAACTTTATAGCAAATATACATAATATATTCAAAATACCAAGTTCTGCAATAATTGTAAACTGTACCTGTAATGGTAGCACACTCCCTAAATGATGATTTTTTCTTTGGTCAATAAGTTATCAACATTGTATTATATGTTATTCTGTTGTCTTGATATTCCAGTTTTTTGTTGTTTGTGCAATTGGCTTTTATCCTGATCTTCCTTTGAAGCAACTACATAGCAGTACGGAAATACTGCTCACCAGATTAGTTTCCCTTGCGCCTAATCTTAGTTGTCTTAACCAAAAATTAAGTATTTAATAGAATTCTTAAGTTGTCCTATTTTTTTTTTAATTACAGCTCACACTGCCTCCATGGCCCATTTACCGTCGCAATCCTCTGAAATGGCTCCCTATTCAGGAATCTGCAATAGATGATAAGAAACCTGCTGACAGAAAAGTAAAGAGGCATCCTAAAAATTGAAAAACTACAATTCTGTATGAGTTTCTGTCATTAAATTTGCTTTAAAATTTATTTCTCTTTTTTTTACTTGGTTTGGTGTTTCTGCACAGTCAGAAAACAAATTCTTCCTTTGAATTTAATGCCATCCATCTAGGGCAGTGATGGCGAACTTTTTTCGCCTCAGGTGCCAAAAGTAAGCATGCACGCACCATCATATGCACTTGCATGCCCACCCCATAATTTAATCCCCCTGTACCATGCTCCCTGCGCATGCACGCATGATTTCCCCCCCGCCCTGCATATGTGCACACGGCTTTCTTGGAGCCTGGGGAGGACAAATATGCCCTCCCCTACCTCCCGGAAGCCAGAAACAGCTCGTTTTCCAAATTCCAGTGGTCCCAGTAGGTCTGTTTTTCACCCTCCCCATGCTCCAGAAGCTTTCTAGGAGCCTGAAGAGGTCAAGAAATAGGCAAACACAGGGAAGCCTCCAGAGGGTGAAAAATGGCTAAAGATCAAGGCCAAAAATCAGCTGGCCATTGCGCACATGCATGCTGGAGCTGACAGGGCAACGCCTCACATGCCCTCAGAAGTGGCACACGTGCCATAGGTTCACCATCATGGATCTAGGGTATGGTACATTTAGTGATTTATTAAGTAATTTAAATATTGTAATAGCTGCATTTAATAGTGGAATTTCTTAGCTTACTATAGTTTAGCTCAGCAATCATTTTCTAGTATATCTTAAAAGGATTAAGTAAACTGTGAAAATAATTATTTTTATGCTCCATCGTCTGCAGTGGTTTAAAATCTACTACCACTAATCATAGAATCTCAAGTATTTAATAATCTTAACTAGTCAATAATAGGCCAATCTCTTTAGACCACTGTTAAGATATTATTGCAAAAACATAATAGGACTAATTTTGAATCTCTGCTTAAATAATATTTTAAATAATATGTACCTATTCAAGGCATTTTCAAAGTAATCGTGTAAATTCCAGCAAAAATGAAAATAACGAATTCCAACATAGTGCGTATTTGACTATACAGGATTGCCCGTTTTAAATGATGATTGACATTGAAACAAAAATAATTTAATGTTTTAAAAAGACAGAATCATTAGAAAGTGCTGCTTGTTGCTAGTATTTTAAAAAATCCCATTTATCCAAACTTACCTTTAAGCACGTATTGCTCCTTATAAACTAAATATACAATGTACAATAGATAACAAGAAACTGTATGGGAAAAGGTTTATCTTCTAAGTGAATGAATATAAGAAAAATTTAAAAATCAATCCAGTTACAAACTGAGTGTCTTTCTTTCAGGAAGAAACAGTTCAACTGAGGTATTTGTCAAAGTTTCACATTGTCTTCTAAGAACTTTAAATGACGAGCCTTCATACTATAAGATGTGTACTTTTCTCCCATGAGCTTCCGCAAACATAGCTATTTAAAAGGAGGGAAAAACATATTGTAATTCAAACAAGAATAGTTCCTTTTAGCAGAGATTATATGCAAGACTGATTTCTATTAAATCCACAGATAACTAGGGCACATATTTGGGAAATTGCCCAATTAAAAATTCATAAAACACTGAGTTTGATGGCAACACAAATATGGTAATAGTGGAAAACACTAAGACATGTTAATGGAGAATATGTGCAGCTAGGGTTGAAATATTGGCATCTTGGTTTATAAGCTTATTCACTAAGCTTATAAACATTCACTGCCAAATTAAGTAATATCAGTGCTTTGGCATAAGGGAATTGGGTTTGCAGAGTTTGTACCTTGCCCTACCTACCTTGATCTGTCTAATTTGGTTGGCTGTATTCTTTCATCTTGATTGTTCCTGCCTATCTTGCTGGAATAGTTTGTAGATTGGGTTTATTTCTTTGAGTCTGTTATTTCTGATCTACTTTATCAGAATTCCAGGTTTCTAGGAATTATTTTACATTCTTCAATTTGCATTTAAAATGATATTTTATATTTGTTCTGTCAAAAAAAACATACCTCTCTTTTCTGTTCATCCTCTTCTTCCATTGCATAATAAACTTTTTCTAGCAGCTTTATCCCAATTCCTTGAACTACATCTGCTCTTAAAATCTCAACCAATCGCCTAATATTCTGGGGACCAGACTTGACATCTAATAAAATAATAAAATACATTATTTTTTGAATTTTATTTCTGGCAACTAGATAAAGCCAATTATAATTGCAGAGATTTCAAACATTTTCATTTTAATTCAGATCAAATACTCTGAAGATTCTCAGATTTTATTCAGCATTCTATTCCAAATAATCAGAATTGATGCTACTATCATTTCCACAGATAGAATACGCTAAACAGAACCTTTAAAATGGAAATTGCTTTTCTTCTGACTTAATGAATGTTTTTTTTTGTAATACTAGAGTAGAAAATCTAATTTGAACATCAAAGTTTCAAGCATAACATACAGACCTGAAGGAAGCTCTTGTAACTGAAATTTATCAGGTTCTTCAGCTGCTTTCCCATGTAAAATCAGTGTATCCCTATATTTCCTATTTAGCCTGAACTGTGAGTCAGGTGTTGGCATTGCAAATTGTGAATAATTTTCAATATTATCCATTTTTAGTGTTTGCGTCATCAACTGTAGCAAGTCATTCATTTCATTACTTTTTCTGCAAAACAAGAAGATACTTCAGCATACTCCAAATCATACACAATATGAGAATTTTAAGGATGAACTATTTGAACTTAGTATAGTACACAGAATTGTGTAAGGTATGGTTTAAGTCTTATTTTCCAAAAGGGTTTTGTCATTTTTCTCTTCCTGCTCCAGAATGAGGAATGGGTTGGAGATAAAGCAAAAGGGAGCAAGACAAGAATAAAAGATTTCACAAAACCATATGGTTGTCCTCAACTTATAACGGCCTGGAATTTCAGCCATACAACATTGTGGTTATAGGCTGAAGCTCCATGTGACAGGACACAATTTTACAATGTTTTTATGACAGTCATAAAGTAAGTCATTGTCATTAAGCATAGTATATAGCCATTAAATAAACCACGCCGGAGTCCAGCAAAAATGTTACAAATCATGGTTATGTCACTGCAAGATGCCACAACCTATTGTAAATGAAAGCCAATTGCCAAGCATCTGAACTGCAATCACATGATCAGGTGGGCACGGGAGTCATAACTTCAAGGGTGGATCATAAGGAGCTTTTTACAATCGGATGTTTGACAAATGACTCACATTTATGATGGGTGCAGTGTCCAAGAGTCATGTGATCGCCTTTTGTGACCTTCTGACAAGCAAAGTCAATGGGGAAACCAGATTAATTTAACAACCATGTTACTAATTTAACAACTGCAGTGATTCACTTAACCACTGTGGCAAAAAAGTCATAAAATGAGGCAAAACTCATTTAATAAATTTCTCACTTAGCAACATAAATGTTGGGTTCAATTGTGGTCGTAAGTTGAGGACTACCAGTACCTGCACATATATTGGGTTTAGAAATATTTGTCTGTTGGCTGATCAAAGAGACTTATGCAGAAAACTACAAATTTCCAAATTCTCTTCATAAAACTTTACAAATGGGAGTGGAAGCTTCAAGTTCTCACTAAGATAATGTGAAAAAAATGCAGAATATTCTGATTACTGAGATTGTTTTAAAAACTATAAAAAGAATGTGAATTTGAATAGTGTGGATTTTCACAGTAATTTTAAAGGAAGCTTTGACACAGCTCTAGCATTTTTATAAGTGGGAATATTGAATTATTTCCATCATCCGTTTCAATTTTTTGTGTGCTGCTTTTAACCCAGTTATTTTTAGTTTATACTTTCCTTTTAAAAGGATATCTTAAAATAGTTAATACTGAGGAGGTTTTTATACCACAGTACAATACTTCCTAAACTTGGCTATTGATGTTTTTTTATTGGGTCTTGAACTAGGGACATACATATCTATATCACATATGTCTACAGGTACACAAGTGCATTCAGTGACTGACTGGCTTAATATCCACAATGGACTTATCATACAATACACTAATGGTTTACAAACAGCAATAGTTGTATTTATATAATAAACAAGCTATATACTGCATGTGATTAACATGTGTGAACCACTACATACAGAAAACACCCACCTTTCTTTACAATCTCCATCTGATTTTTCTGTAGAGCTTGTAGAAGAGCTCAGTTCATCCTCAGTGCAACAACCAATTAAGCTTTTCTTCTGTTGGGGACAATTTTTCAAGTACAAAAAAACAGAGAGAACCATTATAGGCATAATTGAATAGAAAATTCTCTTTCTTGCTGCTCGGTGAAAGAGCAATGTGAATTTAGTTCCATTTACGTTTCTAATAAAATACTTTTATAGAGGATAGTACATGAAAGCATAGCAAATTAGAAGCTACTTTCAATGATGATAATGTTTCTATAAGTATCCTACAAAAGGACATATCAGAACCCCCCTCGGGGAAACTCCTACTTGAGGAAGTCCCTAAAGTCTATGCTGTGAGCTACTTCTGCAGCATTCTTCTGCAAAAGGATGCTTTCATCAATGCAGAAGAATTAAACTACTTATATATACAAAGGAGGATAAGGACCCAAGGCAGCCCTTAGAATAACAGCATCCTTGTGAGGTGTGTTGGGCTGAGAGAATCACCTAACTAGTTTTCATGCCTACTAAAGGCCTATAAAATAAGTCACAATTTCCTATGAAGGAGATATATTTTGTATTTTTGCAAGCTACTTTGATCCACAGGGAAATTATGATCATTGAGGATTTGGCATCCAGATTGGTCTGTTGGAAATAGATTGTATGAGGCTCTGAAATCTGTTCTACTCAAGTATGCCTTTGATGACATTTGTCTAATATTTCTTTTATGACTTTAGTATCTCCGGTACGCCATCCCTTTTCTCTTTGGACAAAAGGTAGGAATTACCACTTTCTGGTCCTGTGAAAACCAAATATTTGAATATAAAGTTTTTGTGATGGTCGGGTGGAATAACAATAGGTCTCCTGAAATGCTTAAGATTTGTTCAAGTGCTCTGGGATTCATAGTCCATTTACCAAGTTCCTGGTCCTCAACTGAACCAATCTCCAGATGCGCTGTGGATCAGACATGTTTTGCCACGAAAGGTAGCACGTTGTCTTCAACCCAACATGGAGGTTTGGCTGCTCCTTTCATCAGCTAATGCTCTTCTTTTAATATTGGCTGTGGTAGTCATATTATACATTAGCAGAAGTTTTAGAAGCTCAAAGTTGGTTATGCTATGGGCAACTCCAAAAAGCTCATATTGCTTTTTAATGCTTCTTCTATCCAAACATCCTGAATTACTTAACCCCAACAATTCACCTACCTCCCCCATCCTGAGACTGGCATCTCTGGTGAGTTGTACTTGGTACAAGGGTCACAGCTCCATTTCATTGGAAAAAGCTTCAAAGACAGCAGTCCCCAACCTTTTTGGCACCAGTTTTGTGGAAGACAATTTTTTCATAGACAGGGGCGGGGAGCGGACAACCTAGATCCCTCACATGCAGAGTTTACAGTAGTATTTGTGCTCCTATGAGAATCTAATGCCTGATGATCTGAGGTGGAACTGAGGCATGGTGTTAGCACAAAGGAGCGGCTGCAAATATAGATGAAGCACTTGCCTTACAATTCTAAGCCCTTTCTTCAAACTTAGTGGGAGGAAGATATGCCCTGCCTCTGCTATAAAAAATGGCAGATTTCCCCAAATAATTGTTTTTCTTCAGAAGTATAATAATCTAAGCAGTAGAATTTTTAGAGGTAATCGTCTAAGTAGTAGAAATTCCATGTATTGATGGCTGACACATACCTTTTTTAATATGTTACAATGTTGTAAATTGTTACTATACTTAACATATGACAACTACTTACCTTATCAGTGCTTGGTTCTGAAGTAAACTGAGCAATCTGAATAGAACTGTCTTCCTTTGCAAGTTTTGTTTCTGTCGATGCATTATAAGACATTCGTCTTACAGAAGGCCCTGAAAAGGACCAATGAATAGTATGTATAGTTTATTCTTATTTTGCTTCATACATGTGCTATTATGACAGCAGGATCAAATGCTTGATAAACTAAAATAGACCTTCCTTCAGTTCAGTTTAACGTTCAGTCATGTACAAGATTTTTGTCCTGCCTTTCCTCTAGGAATTCAAAGAAGTGTATAATCCTTTTTTTCTCCTACAGCAACTCTGAGGTAGGTTGGACTGAAAAAATTGTCTATCTCAGTGTTACTTATTGAGTTTCCATGGCTGGAGGAGGATTTCAATTTGGGTTCCCTCCATGATACTGTATCTTAATCATTACATCTTAATCCCTCAATCCCTTCCACCTTCTTGTTGATACTTTTCCAAGTATAATGAAGAGGAAGTTTAGTTTCCAACTCCTGTAGATGTGATCATTGTTGCGAGCCACAAAGTATGCATTTCCCAGAAAGCAAATTGATAAAAATGAAACGGAAGGGAATTTGTCAAAGAACACGGTACCAAAGACAACATATCCAAAACACAAACTTATTGTTCAAAGACATGCCTACTTCCAGTCAGCAGATCAGGCTAGTACAGTAAGTGAAGTAGCCCAGAAACTAAAGGTAGAGGCCTTATGTCCCTCTCACTATTACAATATAACAGAATATTCACTTTACAGAGGGCAAATTGATGAGGTAAAATACAGCACCAACATGAAACAAATGAATTTACACAAAAATATCCACATTCAAGAAGAACACAGCAGAAATAAGATTATCCCATCATTTCCCATATTTTCCATACAATAAGATATTCCCCCCCACCCCCCCACACACATACA
Organism: Thamnophis sirtalis; assembly: GCF_051295495.1. Taxonomy (NCBI): domain Eukaryota; kingdom Metazoa; phylum Chordata; class Lepidosauria; order Squamata; family Natricidae; genus Thamnophis; species Thamnophis sirtalis. The sequence goes on along the minus strand of NW_028261383.1, from coordinate 73,705,003 downwards.
CATTTTTAGACTCAATGACGTTCCTTCCTCCTTGTCATGGTACTTTTTTCTCTGGGTGGTTGTAAATCTCTTTAAAACATTGAGTGTAAACTATCCAATATTTTTATTTTCCAAGATTTCTGCATGCCAGATCCCCATTTAAGTTTTCAGTTAAATTAAAGCACCTTAAGTAATAACTGCAGGAGACAGAAAGAGACCAAAAGGTGCCAAGAAATGTATTTGTGAGAATAATTTTTTCTGTTACAGTAAGCCCCCCTTGAGAGAATTTTTTTACTGAAAATTTGTCATAGATAAGGTGTGTGCATCTATGTGAATATAAGAAAGTAAAATGTAAAATAGAAGGAGGCAAAGAAAACAAACAAACCACCAGATAAACAATCAAGCAATAAACAAAAGCTTAATCAAGGAACTGCTAAGGAAGAAAACAAAAACCTCACCAATCCTGACAGGACAAGCTATTATATAAAAACAGAGAACAAACCACATTCTCTTCTAGCACTGAGAGACCATTAGATTGCTACCAAGCCAACCACCAAGCTCAGAGAGCTCCAAGGACTTCACAACAAAGACAAGTATTACCAGAAGGAAGCATGTCTTCTTGGCATTGCTTTAATCTTCTCCTTTCTCGAGCTGATAATGGCCGATCCTTTGAAAGGAGATAAAGTAAAAAACAGTAAACTCTGTAACTTTTTATTGATCATAGAAATTAAAAATTTACAACTAAATAATAGGTCATTAGACATTTCTTTGTATTTATTCTATAAAACTCATGAAGCCACTTTAAAGAAGTACACTGCTCTATTACTTTATAATCCCATTTTAAATACCATATTTTTGGAGTATAAGACGCACCTTTCCCCCCCCCAAAAAGAGGGTGAAAATCTGGCTGCATATACACTGAATACAGCATTTTTGGCCTCCCAAAACCCCACCCCGTGCATCTCGTTTTTTGAAAAAATGGATGCGCAGAGGGCCTGTGAGGCCTGCAAAGTGCTGCTGGGGTTGGGGAGGGCAAAAATGAGTAAAAAATGGACTGCTTTTTTCACAAAAACAGGGCTGTTTTGTCCTTCCAAGCCACCAGGAGCACTCTGCAGGCCTTCCAAACTCTCTGCACACCCTGTTTTTGCAAAAAAACAAAAAAAACAAAATGGGCCCTTTTTCGTGAAAAACGGGCCATTTTTTGCTCTCCCCAGCCCCCAGAAGCACTTTACAGACCTCCCACACCCTTTGCATGACCCATTTTTGCACAGAATGGGGCCATTTTTCACTTCTCAAACCCCTCACTCATCACATTTTTGCCCTCCCCGGGCCCCAGGACCACATTGCAGGCCTCCCAAACTCTTTGCATGCCCCTTTTTCACAAAAAATGGGGTGTGCAGAGGGTTTGGGAGGCCTGCAGAGTGCTCCTGGGGCCCAGGGAGGGCAAAAACCTTTATTTCAAATGTACCTCTTCAAAATCTTGGTGTGTCTTATACTCCACTGCATCTTATAGTCTGAAAAATACGGCAGTTCTATACAGTTCTGGCAATGTTACATCAGATTGGCATATAAAATGAGAACATTCAAATTGAGTAGTTTCTTTAAAAAAGGACATGTTGTACATAAAGATATTTGGTACAAACCTTGGAATGTTCTACTTCAAAGCTTTTTGACTTTTTCAGAACGATTGCAGCACACTGATGGTCTATGTTAACTTCTTTTGTCTTTACAGCAGGCAAAGCGGGCAGTTGCCGAGCACCAAGTGCTGCAATCTTAACAAGGAGAAATTGTGCCTTTATAAAAGGTTTCTTCCCAAAAAAACAGGTACAGTATGAGAGTTGCATTCACTCAAGAATGAGTGGAAGGACTCCACAAGGACAGGTCTAGTGACTGTGCTGGTACCCATTCAACATGACCAATACAGGATATTTCCAGTAATATTTCAGTAACATCTGGAGGACCACAGAACATCCAGCCATGAAGTTAATTCCCAACTTATTAATATTCAAATAGCACTTCTATTTCATATTTCACATGGATAGAATAGAGTATCAAACATCCAGATAAAATAGAGTATCATACATCCCAGATAACACATTATATATTTATCATTCCAGTAAAGTCAAATGTTCTGCCAGTTAGTTCTTTACAACATATGCTACAAATTAACATCAGCTTTTATACTGAAATGTGCTAACGTATAAAATAAAGCTTTTTAAACTGAACTTTAAATTGAATATACTTGGTTAATATAAATATTTATGGAAAATAATGGTGGTTTTTTTTAATTTTTAAAAGATTTAAACAATTGTTCCCCCCCCCCACGGATGCATGTGTCCCTCCCCGTCACCCATTTTTGGCTTCCAGGTGGGTGCAGGTGGCCTTCCATGCCCAAAATGGGGCGTGGGGGGGACCTCGCATGGCACCCCTACACTCCGTTTTGGCTTCCAGGTTGTGCAGGAGGCTTTTCAGACCCAAAACGGGACACGGAGAGGGGCTCACACAGTGCCCCCATGCCCCCATTTTGGCTTTCAGGTTGGTGCAGGTGGCTTTCCAGACCCAACAAGAGGCACGGGGGAGCATGTGCATGCGTGCAAACCTCCAAAATGTAATGCAAGCCCCCCTCGCACATGCGCCTCATCCCCCACGCATGTGTGTGCATCCGCCACATGCACTCTGCCCACACACATGTGCGGCAGAGACTTGAAAACCAGCTAGCTGGTGGTAGGCACGCGCACATGTGCACCGGAGCTGGGATGGGGCGATGGCTGGCATGCCCACAGAGAGGGCTCAGTGTGCCACCTGTGGTATGCATCACAGTTCTAGTATCTCGGATGCCTCAGAAGATGAAAATGCTGCTGGTCAAAACTATGTTATTCTAACTATAAATTTTGTCACTAAGTTACCAAATGGTCCAAAGTCAATATCCCTGCTTTCACCCATTTTTTTTTCAATATCATTATCTTTTTTCCAATTTTTAATGTTGGATTTCCTCATATTTAGCATGGGGAAAAGTATTGAATCTGTTTTTATTGAACATTCCATTCCATAGCTTTGTAACTAATATAACTGTTTCCACAGATATTAGTGTTCTACTGAATTTAGATCCTAATATTGTCCTAATCTTTACCTTGTCTAAGCAGATCTCAAACTGTTCCTGCTTCTTATGTCGTCGCTGTCGTGACAAGGAAGGCTCTTGAACTGATCCTTGAGGCCGAAAACAAGGAGTGCTTATAGGCAGAATGGGATCTTTAGCTTCTCCTGAGTTTTCACAGGAGGCTTCACTCTACAAATATATATATATATATTTATACACACACTTTACAATACTTGAATTCATGCTGTCCAGAATCAAGTTTATACACTTAGTTCAAAAGTGTTAACAGAAAGCCAAAAATATTTTTATTTTAATCAAAATTAAATTCACTTAAGTACTGAAGAAAATCCTGTCATCGTACTTTTAAATAAATCATTGGCATAATTATATTTGTGTTGCAGACCACAAATTTCAAATACTTACCAAAATTTCTCTAGGATCAATCGGTACTAGCAGTTTCTCAGTACAGTCCAGATTCTGGAAAGAGAGTTTGCTGTATTTTCATGAATACCCACTATTATAACATTAAATAGAATGTTATATAAGCATTAGGAAACTGGAAGAGCAACATTTCCATTATTGAAGGAAGTAAAATAACTATTAGCTAGGCACTAAACACAAAAGCTGGACATTTAAACTAATACTGTATCATTTACCTAAGCTAAACTAATAAGTAAAGAAATGACAAACTACCCTAGAAGATGTCAATGATAAACATTTTTGTAATATTGCAAGGAAAACTACTGTATGTGAATATCCTATATGGTATGTTTTAATCTAACATACTTCTGATTAATTCCAGCAAATATTCCAAGATCTGGAAGGTGTAGTTTTGGGAAAAATAGGAGAAGAATGAGTATTATGTATTGTATATTTGTTGCCTTTCATTATTTATAAAAATTAACAAGATGCGACAAAGATATAAAATTTAAATTTCCATATTTTTTGGAGTATAAGACACACCAAGGTTTTGAAGAGGCAATTTTTTTAAAAAAAGTAGGTAGGTAGATAGAGGGAGAGAGAGAGAAAGAGAGAGAAATACAGTAGGTAGGTAGGTAGGTAGGTAGGTAGGGAGGGAGGGAGGGAGAGAGAGAGAGAGAGAAATAGAGAAATACAGTAGCTAGGTAGGTAAGGAGAGAGAGGGAGTAGGTAGGTTGGTAGGTAGAGGGATAAAGAGAGAGAAATAGACAGAGAAATACAGTAGGTAGGTAGGGAGAGATAGAGAGAGAAATACAGTAGGTAGGAAGAGAGAGAGAGAGTAGGTAGGTTGGTAGTTAGAGGGATAGAGAAAGAGAGAAATACAGTAGATAGGTAGGGAGAGAGTAGGTAGGTAGGTACGTAGGTAGGCAGATTGAGGGGGGGGAGAGAAATACAATAGGTAGGGAGAGAGAGTAAGTAGGTAGATAGAGGGAGGGAGGAATATAGTAGGTAGGTAGGGAGAGAGAGGGAGAGAGAGTAGGTAGGTAGGTAGATGTTTCCACGTGTATTTATCCATGTGCTGGGAAGAAAATCACTGACAACCTGCAGCACCTAAGACTTTGTTTCTGCTGGCACAGCACTTGATCAATGTAATTCTCATCAATCAGTTAAATATCTTTCCAAAAGAAAAAAAAAAGGTTTTGCATTCTGCAAACCTCCCAAAATCGGCCCCATTTTTGTTTTAAACGGCATGAATAGCTTTGGGGGGAGGGGGCTTGCAGAGTGCTCCTGGGGGTGGAGGGGCTAAAAATGAGCAAAAAGGGCCTGTTTTTTGTAAAACCGGGCCCGTTTTTTGTCAAAAAAATTGCATGCATAGCCTTATGGAGGTTTATAGAGTGCTGCTGGGGGGGGGGGGGGAGTAAAAAACGGCCCGTTTTTTGCTCATTTTTGCCCTCCCCAGCCCCCAAGAGCTCTCTGAAAGCCTCCATGAGGGTATGCACAGCCATTTTGGTGAAGGGGGTGGGGGTTTGGGAGTAAAAAAATGCTATATTCGATGTATAACCCGCACCCAGATTTCAGCCTCTTTTTTGAGGAAAAAAGGTGCGTCTTATACTCCGAAAAATACGGTAGGTTTATTTGTTTAAGTTCAGTTTGCCTATTTTAGGAAAATTGTGCAAAGATCCTTATCAACCTCAATAGTTCTAAGCCCCAAAATCTGATCACAAAAGGTTCAGAAATCTTTAGATCTGAATTGCATTGAAATAAGTGCATAAGTATTCATGTAATAGTCCTCTAAAGGTAAATAGTACAGCACAATTCTTTTACCTAGAAAAACAGCTATCACTTTCACAAAAATGATATTATCTGATAGAAATTAAAATGAAATTAAATGCTGAGAGTAGATTTGGGAAGGCAAAGACAAAATACTTGACTTTTCAGCAAAAAAAATCTGAGGTTGAGTAGAAAAAGTCTAATCGGAAGAGATGCTAAGGGAGAGGTGAATGCACAATTTGCAAGCTAATAATAATTAGCTATCTTAATAATTCTCAAGTCCTTAGTTAGAGTTGAATTATTAAATTTCTACTTGTCTTAGACTGGGAATCTAACTGTAACTTACCTATCCATAAACCATAACAATAAAGCAACATTTGCCTATCCTAGGTCCTTGGGAAGGACTTGCTTGATGGATAAAAATGCCAAATCCAGTTTAAATATCTGGCCAATTATGTGACAAAACATAGTATATTTATGCTGCCCACATATTTGTATAGCAATAAATTTCTTTTTTAAAAAATCCCAATCAATGGACACAATTAATAAATATAGTATTAAACAGCGTTACTACATTAACAATGAATCATAAAAAAATCTGAGACTACCAAAGCACCAATATGTCTGATGTTCTGTGTCCCTCAAACACCTTTGTGCTCTAGAAGAAATCTGCACTGCTTTACCTAAGAAGAAAAAGAGCTGTTTCAATAGAGAAAACCAACTAATAGCACAGGGTAAACTTATGTCACCAGGTCATGACACAAGCTTAGCACTAGGAGTTACTGAAACAGCAGAAAGCAGCATTTCAGAGTTCAATCACATTTTCAACAGATTTGCAGGCAGTCCTTGACTTAAGACCACAACTGAGCCCAATGTTTCTGTTGCTAAGCAAGACAGTTAAGTGAGTTTTATCCCAATTTATGTTTCTTGCCATAGCTGTTAAGTTAAATCATTGAAGAGCTTAAGTTAGTAACACAGTTGTTAAGTGAATCTGGCTTCCCCATTGACTTTGTCAGAAGATCGCAAAAGATGTCACATGACCCCAGGATACTGCAACCATCATAAATACATGCTAGTTACCAAGCATCCAAATTCTGATCACATGAGCGTGGAATGCTGCCACATTCATAAGTGTGAAAAACAGTTACAAGTCACTTTTTTCAGTGCCATTGTAACTTTGAACATAAAGAAATGATCGTAAGTCAAGGATTGCCTGTACATCTTCTAATTCGATCATATTCACACACACATATACATATGTGAAACTGAAAATAATTACTTTATTGCTTACACATGAAATCTTTGAAATGGGTTGCAGAACGTTCGTAGTGTCATCACCATTATCTGTCTCCTTAGCATCTACATCTCCAGTTTTTGGGCAAGTCTTTGACATTTTCATTAAATTTTCTTCCTCTAATTCTGGGCCATTTTTTGCTTTTTCAGGCTCTGCTTCATTGTGAATATCTACATTTTCAGATTCTTTATGTTCCGCTAATTGTTTGGTTGCAGAGTTTTTCTTTTCCAGTGAAACAATAAGTATATCAACTTTGCTCATTGTTGCCAAAGAGGCATCTAAGCTATTCAAACCATTTTTGCTGTTGTCTTCAGGTTCAGGTGCTAGTTTCTTTGAAGAGGAAACTTCAAATGTTTTATTATTGATTAAACATTTATCTTCATTCTGTAATATCAAGAAGTACAATTAAGTCACCAATTCTATTAAACTAGATTATTTATTTTAAACGTAAGCATAAAATTACGGTAATCTATTTTGATTTGACTTGATCCAGCTATGAGATTTTGCATGGGAATGGATGGAGGACTGGGGAAAGATATGACATGTTTTCCTAGAATGGTATAATACAGGACTGGCTTAGCCAACAACAATAACAAAATATCTCTTAGTCATATGAGAAGTGCACAAATGATGGAAAAGGTCAGTCATACAGAAGCCAGGATGTAGCCTGCTTAATATTTCTTGCAATAGCCTTAGTTGGTGTGGAAGTGGGTTTCCCTGTCCTTATTTACAGGATGCATTGAAGGCTCTGTAGGTCCAAGACACATGAAAAGCCAATATCTTCGATCTATGTTGGTTCAGGTCTTTCAATCAGGTACCTGACCAAATATGCAAAAGATGGGATATGGTATTTCAATTTATTAATCTTACATTATAAGACTATTACAGTATTACTGTAACAATATGTTATGATGGGGCAGGTATAAGAACTTAAGACAAGAAGAATATATTGGAATTACTTATTAATTCCAACTCTCTCCCTGTTTTATCAAGCGATCACTAAGGGGTCTGACTCTGATTGTCATGAAGTAGTACCAGAAAGTATGTCTATCTTTTTCTCTCATATTATTTCCCCATTCCCATCTTCCACAACATAGCTATAGTTATTACACGACCACTATTAGAAGCATTGTACCACCTGTTATTGTTTATTTTACACAACTCTTTATAGAACTCAATATTTACATTAAATTTTCCATATTCCCGCAAAGGAAATCATCAGATACCATTCTGGCTGAAAATAAGATATTGTAACATGCACTGTAAAAAACAAAAAGGTATTCTATCTTCTACTAATTTAGGGGTTCTCCAAAGATTAATTTTACTATTCTAGAGTAGACCCATGCCTTATAGGGGTAAACCACTTTGTGACGAACAAGAGACTAATTTCACTTTTGAGTGGCATATATCAGGGCCTGAACTTTGAACAGTGTATTAGCACAGGAAAAGGAACAAGGTAGAAACTGAGCAAAATTTAAATTTATTTTAAATGGAAGCAGTTAATTCATTAGTCTCCATGGTTTTCAGAATTTTCTTCAGTGACACGTAAATTTCAATTCAGTGGCAATTTCTGTAGGTTTGGTGATGCCCAACACTTTAGGGCAACTGACACTGTACCTCCAATTGAATAGAATTTAAATGGGTATGATTATGAGAGAAAAAAACAGATGGAAGTACTAAGAATTAATTGGTATTCTTCCTCCTTAATTTGAAACAAAATTTGTATTTTATTAAATTTGACCATGGGCGTTTTTTCTGCCCCATCCATTCTGGATACTGAGCGAAAATAATAACTTGCCCCATTGGACTTCTTTGAAAGTTCATTTGGAAGCTTCTGAGGTTCTGTAGTTTCTTTCTTTAATTCAGTTTTCTCTGAAGATTCCCAAGGTTTGGGTTCAGATACTTTCTTATGATTTTTAGATGTTTTTCTTTAAGGAAAAAGCAAGAAGATATGTTATCAGATTTACAAAATGTAGACTTTTTGCCAAAAAATAGTTTTTTCATATTTCTATGTATAGGTTGACTTTTCTGAAGACCTGAATGTGCAGCAATATGGATATTATTTTAGATACAAAACTGTTTCTCAAGTCATGAACATTTGTGAAATATGATTTAATTAGCCACCTTCAAGAATGTGTTGGTTAGATCAACAGGGCATCTAAATCCAACATCTCAAGAATGGCGAAAAATAAAAGTATTACTTCCTATGAAACCCCATCATTGTTCTCATTTCCCCTGTAGCCCTTGGATTTATTTCCTGTACTGCAGTAGAGGTTTACACTACTCTGCACCAAACTCGAGGGGCAGTCAATGAAGATTAACCTTTATTTTTCCTTTCCTTTCACAGATAAACCTTTTTTCAATATTTAGTTGTTTGAAAACTTTTTATAAAATTCTGGGATGTGAAAATATTCCTCAAATTTGAAAATAGGTTTAGTTAGATCTTTGCATAACAAATAATTGAGGCACAACACAACAAGAAGTAAAAAGCACCAAGTATTTGAAATAATTATGAGCCAATGTGATATAGAATCAAACTGATGCTGAAGATATTATAGAGCCCCTGAAATAAACCCATACACTTTTTCTTAAGCCTTACACTATCACTCACTACATCACTGCCTTTTGTTAGAGCTAGCTCTAGTACTGACCTAGTTGACCTTTGAATTAAACTGAATTCTAAGAAAATAACAATCAACTTGTAGACCAGACTAATTCCATATAAACACCGAGGGATTGAAGAGTTCCAAATAAGATAGGAGATGGCTTCTTCCCCAGTTACTATAGTTAACCTATGGCTGTGATGGTGAACCTATGGCACACATGCTAGAGGAGGCACACAGAGCCCTCTCTGTGGGCATACGCACCATTGCCCCCTGTACGTCTGGGTTCCGTAATGCGCATGCGTGCCAACAAGTTGGTCCGGCGTGCATGCGCACGTGGCCAGCTACTCTCTTCTGGGTTCCATCACATACATGCGCACTGCCCAGATGCTCTTCTCTCATGTGCGCAATGGAACCTAGAAAAGAGTGGCTGGCCATGCATGCATGCGCACTGTTGCTAGCTGCACTTCCAGGTTTCGTCAGCTGGCCAGCATGCATGCATATGACGTAACCTGGAAGTACAGCTGGGCACCGTGCACATGAGCACTGGCCACCTACTCTCTTCCAGGTTTTGGTGCTCTGGCACACTCTCTCTCTTGGTTCGGCACTCATTGTCAAAAAGGTTAGCCACCACTGACCTATGCCATTCAATTTCTATCAGCTGATATTTCAAATTGATGGGGATACACAACTGATGCTTGGTCACAAGCAAGACAGCAGCAAGGAAGCTGGCTTTTGGTTTCTCTCTATTTCTAATTCTTCACAAGGGTCTCAGCATCAGGACCTATAATATTAGACTGCTGCATATGGATGTGATCCAGTCTTCCAACAAGTCACTCCTATGCTTACTTTGGACTTGCATAAACTTTTGCTATTCTCCAACTCACCTGGAATAGCTATCTGAATCGCCGAAAGTTCCATATGAGCAGGGATCAGGGTTGGTGGCTACCACTAATACAGAAGGAGCTTTGATTTGGACTATAACACAAACTAATTCTATCTCTGTCTCTCTCTGTCTCCCTGTATGTATAATAAAAATGGGCTGTGTTTCCAAGTCAACCTTGTCTCAAGAATCCACTATCAAAGACAGTATATGAACTCCAGGATGGTGTAATACCAATAACACTAAACACTTTGCTTCAAATTATTTTTCATTTAAATATCTCTTACGCCTTCGTAGCTTCCAAAAACAGAGAGATTTGCTGCTTGATATACGGTTGCCTCAATATGTTCCTGACACTGGGTCTCTCCTCTGGCTTTTTACTAAGCATTGTTCTTATCAGTTCTTTCAACTGAGTGCTATAATCTTTTGGCATTGGTGGCAGCTGTTAAAAGAAGAACACAGAAGAAAAAAAGAGCTTGAAAAGCATTTGGAAGCTTCAGTTGATGCAGAATATGGTTGTAGCATGGAGAATTAATGGCGTTACTCAATGCATAAGACACCTCTGCTTTACAAGCTGCACTGGCTTCTAGGTGCTTCAGATTGCAATTCAAAAACCTGGCATTTATTTTTAAGGCCTTGCATGGCTTGGGATTATTACTTTCAGGACCCGAATTATTTCTACTCATCCCACCCAGTTTGGCAGGAGCACATTCTGGGCCCAATCAGCTAAGGAGTATCAACTGCTGAGAACCTTTTCTTCCATGATGCCTACTCTGTGCAATATCGTTCCTACTAAAATTAGATCGGCTTCAACCCTGTTGACTTTGCATAAACCCTGAAAACAATTTTTGTGCCCAGGCCAGGGCCCCCAGATGTGTCATGGAGTCATTCTCTTGGTTGTGGCTGATGGTTTTCATTTTTTGTTTTGTTTTTTATGATGCTTGGCTAAGTATTTTTATTTTTATACTGTGCCTTCTATGTATTATATTTATTTTATTGTAAACTACCTGGAATATGTAAGGTAGATGTCCATATAAATTGAATGAAAGAATGAATAAAAATAAGTCATGATGGCATTTGGATGCTGCTTTCTTTTTTTAGAATAACACTAACAATGTTTTATGATGGTGCTGAATAAAAGGTACTTACAACTGGTTCTCGAAGTTCCAGACTTCCCAGCACACCCATGGTCACATAATTGTGATCTTGCCACCTGACAACCAGCTGGCAGTTATGACAGTTGCAGCATCCTGGTCATGTGATCACAATTTGCAACCTTCCCTGCCAGCTTCCCATAAGGAAAATTAATGGGGCAGCCAACAGGGAAAGTATCTCTCTTCTTGCAACAACCATTCCCAGACCCCACACTGCTCACACTGCACCTCACTAACCCCTTGCACATCTCATTGACTTTGCTTGTTAGAAATCAGCAAGAAGTTGTGAGGAGGTTCTTGCTTAAATACACGCAATCTTCACTTAATGACAGCAATGGAGAGTCATATGCTGTTGAGCTATATTACCACATCACTTAGCGATGGAAATTCCAGTCCCAATTACCATAATTAACCAAGGACTACCTGCATAATTGCTAGGGAACCTAAGAGAAAACATGGGGAGATTTTCCTGAGATATACTCAAAGTCACTACTCAGGAAATTTAACAGATGTGACTATCAGATTAATTATATGTTCAAAATCTAAGCAACATATAATATTAGTATTCAATTGAAACAAACTGTTTTTGAAATAAATTGCTTTGTATGATGCTACTACATTCATCCATGATAAATGTGTTTTGTGCCAACACAAAGAAAGCAACATTCATCAACTTACCCAATATTTGCTACCAATTGGTTATTTGGGAATATCCTTGAAATTGTTCATTGAAAAGGATAGCATTAGCCATATTTAGCAGCACACATTTCAATATGACTTGCAAGTGTTTTTATCCTCTATGTAGTTTTCTCACAATAACAAATTGTAAATTCTTTATGTGAAGGGAGCCTAGTAAATAGTAGATAAAAAATATACCTTTCCTTCAATAATTCGATAAACCAAGGAATTCATGTCTTTAGCATTAAAAGCATGCTTCAAGGTGGCCATTTCATATGCACAGCAACCCAAGGCCCAAACATCAGACTGTAAAAGCAAACAAATCACAATATTTATTTTAAAGCCATCCAAATAAAATCAAATGAGGTACATATTGCCTGCACAATCTATTTCGCAGGTGTTCCTTAAATCAAATATCTTAATCTGTCTTCTTGTGTAGTGAACTGACCAAAGTTTGCTAGAAATTGCTGTCAAACATTATTCTATCTACCTACCTACTTAGAGAGGACAATGCAGCGTTTGAAATTTCTGATGTGGTTCCCATTCCAATATATAAAATTGTCTATTTTTGTTCCCTCTAGTTCAGGGGTCCCAAACCCACAGACTGCTGTCCACTACTGGGCCGTGGCCTATTTGTAACCAGGCCACGTGAGCAGCAGGCTGGCAGGCTTGTGTCCAGCTGTGTGTGCATGCGTACGCCAATGTTCCCTCTAAGCTGTGTGGCTGCATGGCCGAGCACGTGACAAGAAAACACCACACAGCAGTTTCCAACTGCCACGCAATGATTTTTAATGTCACAGGCACAGCGTGATGTACACGAGATCTAGAGAGAATGCACTTCTCTGTCTGCCTTTCAAAGGAGAGGTAAGTGTTGTCAAGTTGGAGCTTTGGGCTGATTTTATGTGGGGATTATTAAATCTTGGGAAAGGGAGGACGGTAGAAGGAACGGGGAGTTTTTCAGACTGGGGGTCTGCGTAGTTTTGCTGGTAGTGTAAGAAGCCAATTCCCTCTTAGAAAGCTGCAGTTGCACGAGTTCATCTGAGCAGTTGCTGCCTTTACAATATTTTGCATTCAGCTTCCCTGCACACATTCTTAGGATTTTTTGCAGGATTCAGACGTTCAACATCATCTTCCACTTGTTACTTTCCTGTATTTATAGGGGGGCTTCTGCTCTCTCGTACCATTTCTCCAAAAGAAAAATCTACGAAGAGGGGGACAGACAGAATATTGCACCTGCCTTTTCCTTTTCCCTCTAGGAATTCAGTATCTAGAAGCGAAATAATCTTTTCCCCTTCCTCCTTCCTTCCAAGCTGAACTTCTAGCTTAGCTAAAGGTTTTTCTTTTGCTCCGTTCCTTGCGGTATTCCCTGTAGGAAAAGTAGAGCAACTTTCTGAAGGAACTTGGTGCACTGAACATTTATGGGTTGAGGGAGGGATGCCAGTTAGGTTTATAAGTGGGAAATGAAAGGAATTGTGAAGAGGGATAAAGTCAACTGGAAGGCAGCACCCTCGATCCAATGTGGGTGAGAATTCCTCAGTCTTCATTTCAGAAGAGTCTCTGCAGGAGTCTCTCTTATCATATTGGAAACAATTTGATTCCCTTGCAGTCCACATAAAGGATGATAGCTACGGTCTTGGACACAGAAAACCAATAACATGCCAATTGGCAGCTGGATGGAAATTTTAACATGCAGAGACACTATGAAGTTGATGTGGCAGAGCAGTAGAAATTACACTGGACACTGCAATGGCTGTGTTAGCCGGTTGCAAAGGTTTACTAACTTTTGGGTATCAGTGAAGGTATAACAAACCCAGCAGTTTTCATAACTTTTGTCTAATTTGAGTGCAGAATAAATCATAGATGTTAGTATGCATAGGATATGTACCTGGCATTTGAAATACTGCTCAGTGGAATGAAATTATGTGCAATATTGTGTATGCATTTCATATGTGCAGTAGCTATTGAACAGTCATATGTCACAATTAGAAGTTGCATCTTTACAAAACCTAATTGCAAATCAATTAGTACCTCGAAATTACATTCTCAGTACCTTGGGATATTTTTGATTTTATTTATCATCCCCCCCCCTTTCTTTCTTTATGTCATTTAACAGATTCTGTGACAAGTATGTGTACACATGGCTTTGGAAGCAATAAGACTGCAACAGCAGTTCTAGGTTATGGTCTTGTAGTAGTATATAAAAATTGATGCAGAATTTATTTTATTTACTGAATTTGTACATTGCATTTCAAAATAGGTAGCTGTCTTTCATAAGTTGGCTGGGAGTAAAAAAATATACACTTTTAATTAAGCGGGTACCTTGAAAAAACATAACCCTGAATTTCAAAGTTTTCGATGTCTTGGGTGACATCTGTGAAAAAAAATCAGGTGCTCACTGCTCAGGCATGAAAATGTGCCGCTCAAACACTATACTTTTCCGCGCACACTGAAAAAAAATTAGAGGGAACATTGGTGTACGCACGTCGGTTTGCTACTTCAGTTGCCCGGTTCCCCTCTCCCCATCCCCAGGCTGTCAAGCTGCAAAGGGACTGCTGCTCTAGATAACTACCATACTTATAGATACAATATTTTTTAATACAATTCACTAGATTTATGAAAATAATGTAAACGTTTTTCATAGAATCAAGATAGATACATTTGAAATAAATTGCAGGGAGTAGAATGGAAGGAACATCAGGAAGATTCATTAGAAATTAACAAATAGGATATGTTTCAAATTGTTGCAATATGGAGCATTCAGTCTTCCAGACCTTCCACCAGTCCTTCTTCCAAAATAACCCATCCCATTTAACCTATCCAGCAATTTTTACTTTTCCCCTCAAAAGACAATCAACATTCTAGGTTCACTATGCATATTAAATTTCCTTAGCAGTTTCTGCAAAGTTGGGAATGTCTTTGCTTTTTCTTTGCAAAGTTTTTCTTTTTACTTGTTTTTGTTTTCTTGTTCTTGTTTTCTTGCTACATGTTTGTAGTTTCACTATAAACAGGTAGCTGCAAAAATTCAGAGGACCACAAGGATAGCAAAGAAATACAAATCATTGACTCTCTGCTGCAATTTATTGGTTGTATGATTGCTGGCCGCCCAGATAGGGTGTGTTTAACTGGCAATGCCTCATCTCAAGAACAATGTAGGCTGGTTACTTGAAAATAGAAACCTAACAGAATAAGTTCATTTATATGATATACTTTACCTTGTAATTGTAAGGCTTGTTAGAGAACAACTCAGGGCTCATATAGTAAGGAGTGCCAATTAGAGTACTAGCCATATCATGCTGATTATCCAGGACTCTGGCGATTCCCAGATCTCCCACTTTGATAATATTAGAACGTGTCAGGAAAACATTTTGAGTTTTGAGATCTCTATGCAGAATGTGCTTCTCATGCAAATACTGAAAAATAAAATATTAGAATTCACAAATAACATATCAAGTTTATTTCCCGCATGACAAAAAAAAAACCCAATTATTTAATAAACTATGAGCTCCTTGCAGAGGGAAGGGAATACATTAAATAAATCTGTCAAGCTGGGTAGCCATTATTACCAATCACATTTTGTTGACTCCTTAAATATTAATAAGATAATAAAAGTATATCAAGAATATATTCATTATTTTCTATGCTCATTACAAATATCCATGGAAACTAGCAATAGGCTTCCTAGAACACATTAGAAAATGATAAAACAACTAAAATAAATCACTGCTAAAATTCAATGATACCAGAATTGTCTAGTAAAGGGAAGTGAGATACCTGCAGTGCCATAGCAATCTGAACAAGCCACTCCACCACTTGAGACTCAGGAAGAAGTTGTCCTTTCTGCTCTTTCAGTTTATGATATAAGTCCCCTCCTTCACAGAAGCCCATGACAATGTACAGCAAGCCATTATCTCCTTCCCAGGACTCTCTATAGGTGACTATGTTTGGATGCTTCAATTGTGACAATAGCTGGGCTTCCTGCTCTGCTGCTTTTCTCTCACGGCTTGAGGCATGTTTAAGGTTCAGCCTTTTGATAACATACTGCAGAAACAAAAAAGTTTTATCTTTTTTTTAAAAAAAAAGAATATTACTGTAAATGAAAGAAATCTAAAGATAAACCACATGGGGCTGTTTTGTACAAACTTGGCTAACACTATTAAAATTACCACATGAGAAAAGAAATGAGTTTTTTAAAATAAAAATCCTCCCATCTGCAAAAGCAACATGTATGATGAAGGAGGAAGAGAAGGATGCAAGAAACAAATAAGTTTGAAACTGTATATAAAAAGTAATTGCTATGTAGCCTGATAATATATGTCAACCTCTGTCAGAACTCTAGCCGTAGCATTATCCACTAGGCAAAATTTTACGTTTTTCAAGGAAAGCAAATAATTTTTGCAAGTAGAAAATACAACACCTTAAAATAAAAGTAACTTTAGGATTATACAGTTAAATCTCCATTCAAGGAAAGGACTCTGTTAATACTGTATGTTAGCCAAAGGCATTTCTCACAGGCATATTCTCTCTAGGGACCAATAAATGTTCCAAGAACATCTCCACACTGCCAGCCTGATTCTTCAAAAATACAAACTATATCACAAATCCCAGAATGGCATGTCTGCCGACATACAGAACCTTCATTTAATTCACACTGCATTTAATTTAATCATTTAAATGACACTTGTTTAAAAAATTTCCTGTACTAAATTTGATATCCTTGTTTTAAATATATACTTTGGAATTAGTGTAAAAAAGGTAAGACAATCCTCAGTTTGAAATGTAATTCAATATTTTTTTCGTGAATACTGGATGTCTTAGCATATGTCTTTCAAACATCATGCTGGAAATGTAAAATTGATAAGGCACACTGAATGCATATAAGAAAAAGTTTATTTCACTGTTGCCATTTTTTTACTTTAAAATATTTGTTATTTTCTTTATAAAACCAGAAATCAATAAGGTTTTAAAGATGTAAGTGAATTGTTTAATGATTTATCAAAATCTTGGAATCTCTATATCAAGAATTGTAGACTGGTTTTCTTCTCCTTTAACACATATCAATTTTATATATTAGACACAAAATGAAAAATATATCCTGATTATATTTTCAGATTATTAATAAGCTCTAACTTAGGTGTCATCTAAAGATATTTTTACTAATGTCCTGAATAAAATCTGTTCTTGCAAGAAAAATAACATTTTGGGATGAACAGAAAAATTATGGAACTTGGAAAGAGTCACCCTTCTTAGGATAAATCTATTGAAGACTGAATGATGAGGATAGAATGGGGGAGAATTGTAGCTCGAAAGCAGAACCAACCAACAAACAAGCAGGGGTATCCTTGATAATAAATTTCAAAATGACAGGGAGGAATAGAATAGAATAGCAGAGTTGGAAATGATTTTGTAGGTCAAAATCTAGTCCAACCCTCTGCTGAAGCAGAAGACCCTATACCATTATTGACAGATGGCAGTCCAATCTTTTCTTTAAAACTTCCAGTTTTGGAGCATTTACAACTTCTGGAGGCAAGTTGTTCCACTGATTAATTGTTTTAACTGTTTGGAAATTTCTCCTTAGTTCTAGGTTGCTTCGATTAGTTTCCACCCATTGCTTCTTGTCCTGCCTTCAGGTGCTTTGAGGAATAGCTTAACACCCTCGTCTTTGTGGCAATCCCTGAGATATTGGAACACTGCTATCAAGTCACTCCTAGTCCTTCTTTTCATTAAACTGTTGTTATTATTAGTTGCCAAGTCGTGTCTGACCCATTGTGACCGCATGGGCAATGTTCCTCCAGGCCTTCCTGTTCTCCGAGGTGGCGCAGTGGTTAGGGTGCAGTACTGCAGGCCACTTCAGCTGACTGTTATCTGTAGTTCAGCGGTTCTAATCTCACCAGCTCATGGTTGACTCAGCCTTCCATCCTTCCGAGGTGGGTGAAATGAGGACCCAGACTGTGGGGGCGATATGCTGACTCTGTAAACCGCTTAGAGAGGGCTGAAAGCCCTATGAAGCGGTATATAAGTCTAACTGCTATTGCTATTCTCTACCATCCTCTGGAGTCCATTTAAGCACACGCTGACTGCTTCGGTGACTCTATCCAGCCACCTCATTTTCTGTTGTCCCGTTCTTCTTTTGCTCTCCGTCTTTCCCAGCTTTAGGCTCTTCTCCAGTGAGTCCTTCCTTCTCATTAAGTGGCCAAAGTATTTGAGGTTCACCTTCAGGATCTGACCTTCTAAAGAGCACTTGGGGTTGATCTTCTCTAGGATTGACCGGTTTGATCGCCTTGCAGTCCTGAACTCTTCTCCAGCACCATAGTTCATTAAACTAGACATATCCAATTCCAGCAACTGTTCCTTATATGGTTTAGCCTCCAGTCCTCTAATCATCTTTGTTGCTCTTCTCTGCGCTCTTTCTAGAGTTTCCACATCTTTTTTTTTTAATAGTGTGGTGACCAAAACTGGATGCAGCATTCCAAGTGTGGAAAGGATGGTCGATCCTATTTTCACACGGAGCAACGCCTGTTGCTGAAGGAAAGTTCACTTTGTGGCGCGGAGTTGTTGTTTTTTTAAAATTCCCTTTTGGTCGGAGAGCAAAGCAACCAGCGATTCGCACGGGCCACCGTCCTCGCGAAGGCCTCCGGAGGCAGGCAGGGATTGTTCCCGTCCGTCCCCACCTCCTCGCAACACGCGTCTCGGACTCTCCGGCGGAGTCCCTCTCCCAACAACTCCCTCCTTCCCCAGCCTGCCTTACCTGTTTGCCGTCATGCCGGTGCCGCACCAGGCTCACTTCCCCGTAGCTGCCCTTCCCCACAACCCGCAGAAAAGTGTACTCGATCAGGGGCATCTTCACGCGACCCCACACTCAGGTAGCCCGTAGAGAGCCGGGAGCGGGGGGACTCCGGGAGCCCCCATCCATCCCCTGCGAGGACGCTGCTACCGATGCCATAGAGATCACCAAACCTCGGAGTGCCATAGAGAGCACTACTTCCAGAACGTACAAAAGACAAAAAAACCGTCCTTCTATTTTCTATGGTAATATTACTGTTCCTTGAGCGACCATCTTCGTCACGGGCAAATTTTCTTCGGCGCATGCGTTCAACCCTGTTATCTACACTATTTTAACTGCTTGTCAGCCATTTTAGTTCTGGGCATTCTGGCTAGAGTTTTGAAATTGCTGCCTGAGTTGTGGACGATCGTGTTCCTTGCCTTTTTAGATTCGTTAGCGTTGTTGTATATCTAGACAGCTTAGTGGAAAGATCAGGCCTTCCATATATTGTTCATAATTTGCTGTGGGCAAATTGATATGAATGGAAAGCTGTTTATATTACAAATATTTTTAATATTTAAGGAGAGCAGAACTGACTTTGCATTTTGTTGCTGACATACAGCTCCCATAATCAGAATGGCCAGTGATGCAGTACCACACTATCTGGTGACCTAAAGAGCCACTGCTGCTGCACAGTAAACAGTAAACCTGAAAAGGTTTTATTTTAAAGCAGATCTGTCCTGTAGGCTTAAATAGTTTTCTTCTCATTCCAGGATCTCATATGATAAAATCTTTTCACATTAATTTGAAGTATCTTTGGAGTCAGTGTGCATCTTGCTCCTAAACAAGATTCACTTCCAATATGAATTTGTTGGGATTAATGTTAGGGGGTCCTCGCTCAAATATAGCTGGGATGTCATTTGTATTCTATCATGGATTAAGAGATTTTCCCCACTGTTCCTAAATCACCTTGGATGTAGATAACTGCAGCACATTGAACATGGGGTTACCGTGAAGACCACTCAGAAACTAAAATGGATTCTGAATGTAAATAACTATTGGAACGTCTTGCTTTGCCCAGGTGACTCCTTTACTTTCTGCGTTGCACTGGTTATTGGTTGGCTTCTGGTGCAACTCAAAAGTACTGATTGTTGTCCATAAGGAGTTACATTATGTGGGATATGATTATCTGCAAGACTGCTTCTCTCTGATTGATTCCTACCCATTTGGTAAAATCTAGCAGGAAGGCATGGTTTTGTGGTCCCATCACAAAAGAACTGCACCAGAGATGGGCCTTCTCTGAAACCATTCCTACTGTTAGGATTAGTATTAGTCAAATGGGTCACTGAGTGCCCAGATATAGGAAGACATATAAATGCCCCCACAAAAAAAGCTGTTAAGCTTTGAACTACTACGTCAGAAATGGACAATCCTGAATAGAATTTGCACCTCACACAGCATCTGCCAAGACTCTCTGTTTAAATGGGACATACATTTGAGGGGTCCCTTGTCAAACTATAGATCACATCATGACTGGCTGTAACATGAGTATCCGATTTTTTAAATCTAAACAATGCTGCGCTTCAATAGTTAGATGTGCTAGACAATGTTACTTCAACATATATCATTTTAATATTTAAATTTTATTGTGTTTTACTAATCTAGATGAAATGTTAATCTATATTGCTAGTCCATCTATGATATGATCTATGATATGCCATTGAAAGAAAGAAAGAAAGAAAGAAAGAAAGAATGAATGAATGAATGAATGAATGAATGAATGAATGAATGAATGTGAGGATTAGCATTTCCTCTGAGATCCAAGTGGGCTGATTCTACAAACATTAGGGAAGCTATAAAACATGGATTCATAACCCATTTGATAAATATTATATGGCATTTTGTGTTCTTTAAATAGCGTATTTTATTTCTGAATTCTGTTGTGGGTGTTTATGCAATAGAACCTACTGGAGTTTATGCAAACACAATGGATGTCTGAAGATTGAAACAAGGATTATTTCTGTTCAGGAGGCATCCTTGTCTTTTTCCCAGATACTCTGCTCCACTTCCATCTCCATTTGCTCTCTTTACTTTCATCCAGCCATCAATCTTTCTCATAAGAAATTATTGTTGAGATGGAATCTCTCTTTAGAGTTTTCCTCTTTAAAGTTATTTTCAAGCTCTCATTTTTTTCTACATCTCTTGCTCTACTTTTGTACACAGGGGGTGCTTTTTTAATCTCTCTCTACAATTGAAAAATGTTTTTGGGATTAATAGTATATAGGAAAAGTATTTTTCCATAGAACAGGAACTTTGTCCTTCAGACCACCAGGAGGCCTCAGGGCTCTTTCAGCCCGGCATGGGACAATTTGTCCCAATTCCTTTCTATAATCCAGTGTTTCAGAGACTAATAAATCAGCTTTAGACAATTTCAGCTAAGAATTAATTTTACATTCCCAAAAATTCTTTAACATCTATGCTGTACTTTCTAAGATATTATCTTTGTTGAAGATAATAAAGATCTCTTTATTCTAGATATATTAGTTTATTCATCAGAGTAGAGCAATTGTCACATTATCTGTGAGAACTATATCAAGATTTTTTTTTCCTTATAAACAGGTGCTTAAAAGTAGAAACACAATTTCAGAATTCAGTATATATTAGGACAGCTCTTGGTGCACGGCAGAATAAGGGGGACAAAAGAATAAAATGTTTCTTTTAAAGAAATGGCAAATAAAAACCAATAAAGGAATAATAGGTTTTTTATAAAGTGTGCACATCCTAATTCCAGAGTCTTCAATGCAGCAGCATAATTTTTTGTTTCGTGACCAGCAATCCCTCTCAGTTCACTTGGTACCCATAGTGCTCACACATACTGCACTCACAATTCAAGTATCACTAGCAAGAAAGGTTGAAGAGACACTAGTCCTCATTTACATGTGATGAAAGAAATGTCCTTCTGGGTTCAGCTCCAAGTGGGGAAAAAGACACTGGAGACATGGAGGCTGCTTGGAAAGATGGTTTATTGGTGGACAGGACCACATGGCTTGAGCCCTGAACAGAAAAGGTGATCACATGCTTCAATGTTGGTGGAGAAGAAGAGAAGGGCTGAGGAAGGGGCTTGCTAGTCTTTTTATAACCTGTTCAGTCCCACCTCTCTGTTTCCTGTTCCTGTGTAAGAAATGTATTCTGATTGGTTGTCAGACTCCCATGGGGCCATGCAGGGGCATGTCTCTAGGCTGTGTTTTGAATCTAGGTTTGGTTGAGTTCTCGGATGCCATGTGGTCAGTTGGGGCCAATATTATCATGCTTTCCTGTCACTGAAGTGGAGAAGTCTTTATTATGTAAAGTGGACTATCTTGGCCTTCTTAATGGCCCATTAACAAAGTGGGGATGGGCAGGAAGCCACAGGCAGCTATTCTGTCTTTTAAAACATGTTTCTTTTCACATCCAGAGAAATATTCTGTCTTTTCAATATGTCCTAGGATATTTCATTTTTCTGGGAGAGGGCTGGATGATAACTTCCCACACATGCATAAAAACATAATCACTTTAATTGAAATAGAAGTGGGAAATTTATTCACATTTCTTTTGTGTCCTGTCTTACACTCCCCTCCTATGAAATGTAAGCCGCCCTGAGTCCCCTTAGGGAAAAGGGCGGCCTATAAATGTCAATAAAATGAGAAATGAAATGAAAATGTATCCAGGTGATAAGTGCTAGTTCAAGAAATCTTAAGTTTTCTGACCAGATTGGTAAAACAGATGTGAAGTCTAATTTGACATTTAATTTTAAAGATGTTCTACATAGGGCAAAGCTGGTAAACCTGGGTATGATAGATTAGAGACTGAAATGTGCTATTCTGGTCTTGAACTCTATAACTTTCATGCACAAATTTCATCAACTGTTCTCCCAAGATAAATATTTGCCATACTTACTTCAGTGTTACTCTTTGACTTATTGAAAGAAATGTCCTTCTGGGTTCGGCTCCAAGTGGGGAAAAAGACACTGGAAACGTGGAGGCTGCTTGGAAAGATGGTTTATTTGTGGACAGGACCACATGGCTTGAGTCCTGAACAGAAAGGGTGATCACATCCTTCAATGTTGATGGAGAAGAGAAGGAAGGACTGAGATGCCAAGTCCCTGGTTTTATGCCCTCTCTGCCCTTTGATCTTTATCTTGTATTCTGATTGGTTGTCAGACTCCCATGGGGCTAGGCTGCGTTTTGAATCCAGGTTTGGTTGAGCTCTCAAATGCCATGTGGCGAGTTGGGTAAAGTGCCAATATTATCATGCCTTAATCCCATCCCCCTGGAGCTGAAATGGAGAACTCTTTATTATGTAAAGGGACCAGCTTGGCCTTCATAATGGGCCATTGACAAAAGAGGGGGAGGCAGAAAGCTGCAGGAAGTTTCTCTTTAAAACATTTCTCCCTTTTACATCCAGGGAAATATAATATTCTGCCTTTTCAACATTTCCTAGGATATTTCATTTCTCTGGGAGAGGGCTGGGTGATAACTCCACAGACTACTTACAATGTTCACTACAAAGAAAGGTCCTTCTAAACTAATATTTTCTAACATGGGGAAGCATATCCCATCTTACATTTTACTGGCCTTGATTCCTGCTCTTGTAACTTCAGATATTTTGAAACACCCGCTCAGAAACATTAAGGTATGTAGCTAAATATATGAAGTCACATGCTTATTTCCTTAGAATTTTTTTAGCTTTAAGCAACAACTGCAAATCCACTATCTCAGTCCTTCAAGATATCTTCAGCTTTCTCCCTACCTGATTCGAGATACCTTTACTTACCAGTACATTTAATTTGGCTGAAACTTTATGGAAACTGATTGTCTATGAAATTTCATGCCCTGAGCTACCTGGCTCAGGTGTGCTGCATTTGGATATGAAGAGGCAAAGTTATGCTAGCTTAGGACAATAATAAATATTTGATCTGAAGCCGGTAAGGCTGAGGTGGGTTGCTCCTGGTTCAGCCCAGATCGGGCGAACTGGTAATAGTGGCAGTGGGAGGATCAGCCCACCCGCCCGGATGCTTCTGCGCATGCGAGTGTGTGAGCATGAATGAACCACTAGTAAAAAAATTAGGAAACCCACCACTGCAGTAAGATGCTTTGGTCCCTCACTATGCCTGACAGCAACTCCTATGACTTCTTTTATAAGTGGCTGATATGTATCCTGAGAGGGACCATGTTGGATCCAAATGTGATTTAGGTTCCTTAGATTCATATTCTGTACATCATCTTGCATATTTCAACAATTTTGGGGGGAAAACACTGAAATGAGAAAGAACAAATCAGGTAAGGCAAATCAGGTAATACAAGGAGTATTTGCATCTATGTGCGTGTGATTGTTGGGTGTTCAAAAGGGATGTATGGTGGTACGTATGTACAAACGTATGTACGTACGTACGTACATACATACATACATACATACGAGAGTTATCTATCATACCTGGGTTTATATCTAACTTACCTAAAATTGAACTGAGACAGCTCCACAGACATGGGAAGAATATGAAATCAGCCTAATACTCAATGCCTCTGATGAATGCAACAAAACTCTAAATGTATTTATCTTAGTTAGTATGGTAATTTATGGTCTATTTTCCAGATGTTTCTTATTTTCTAGTCATGTAATTAATGTTTCTAATGCCAAGGTTATGCATGCTGATTATTCAGACTTCATTCTATGGAAACTCTCATTTATTGTGACGCTCTCACTTAAAATGCAGAGAAATGTACAATAACATACAACTGCTATGCAGCATATTTGGTAGGATATAGCATCTGTTTGGCAAGAATTAATCCTTTTTTCCACTCTTTATTTGTAGAAGAAAAGTGCCACTGATGTGGTAAGTAACGTTTCATTTAGAATGCTGGTCATTAAGTTTTTATGAATATTTTCTCTTAGTCAAATCCATTTCAATTGCTGGGCTTTAAGAAATCATTTACTCAGCTCAAAAGGTATGTTTATTTCTTCAGAAATCAGTCCTCTTGTGTTCAGGGATGTTTTAATTCTGAGCAAAGGGCATATTTCATTCACTCTTGCAAAGTACCCATCACGTGCAAGTGTGCAAAGGCCTCATCACTCATTTTTATGAAGAAGACTACCTCATGCATGGATTCAGGGGCTAACAAATATCTGTTTGCATTCCCTTCACGGAAAGAAAGTAAAACGTTTTAGAAGTTTGTTCCTGTTTTCCTCCCCTATAATAAATCATTCCTTAAAATACAATGCAAGTCTTTGTAAGGATCAGAGATAAAAATGTGACCCACAGATTCCCCCATCACATAGTTTTCTAGATGCGGCCTTTGGATTTCATTTTAAAAAATAACAGGAATGGAACAAGAAAATTGTTGGGGGTCAGTTGTTATTTGTAAGTAAATAAAATTATCAAATGTAATTAGCATTAAAATAAATACTACGTATATAACATGAGGTATAAAAAGATCTTTGAGCTATCTCAAACAAAAGTGTTTAAAATGAAGATAATATATTAGCAGCACATTTCTATATAACCAAGTGATTATTTTATTCTCTAGTACGCCCACACCATAGAAAGATACTGGATGAAAATTGTTACTTCCAGGTTTTCCTGTAATGTCATCACTAGTCATGCTGTGAATCGTGCCAATGTGTCCAAGGAAGCTCAGTTTGATGTGGAGCTTCCCAAAACAGCCTTTATTTCCAAGTTTACCTTGTATGTAAATTATTTTCTTTTTTCTCTATGCTTTGGAGATCAATCTAGCAATAATTAAGCCATTCAGATACTGTTAACAGAAAAGCTACCATGAATCATAAGAGTTAGAGTTTTTACCCATCTTCTCTGCAATATCCAGAGAAGGTCTTCCTTCATCTTTCTTCATTATATTTTCAGTCTTATAGAGGCAGCATTCTTTCCAGTCTCTTTATTATACCTCTCAAATATCTCCTTTACTTGATGAACTGAAGAAAAAAACACCAATAACTTGTCTGCACACATATTCAGATATCTGATGTATCGTTCAATAGGACAGTTGATGGTGTCACTAATCCTGGAATCATAAAGGAAAAAGAAGCTGCCCCAAAGCAGTATCAACAAGCAGTTTCAAGGGGCCAGACAGCTGGGCTTGTAAAGAACGTATGTGAGACCAAACAGAATCAGTTTCCTTATTTGATTTCCTGTCCTAAATATTTATTCAATAAACAGAGGCTAAATAAATGAACAAAGTGCAAACGAATGTATTAAATGGTGGGCTATATGATAAAGTGACCAACTTTTTTTACAATGAAAAGGAGGACAAATAAATTGGAAAAAATATCGTAAATAAAAGAAATACTTTATTCATTGCAACAATAATACACTATATAATATGAGATATGCATAATAAAAACATTTGTAACATTTTATATTGTAATTATGCTTACGTGCCTGTTAATTATTATTTAAATGAGTACTTTTCTATTGAATTAATATTTTTTGTCAATGTATCATCTTCTAACAATATATTGGAATTATCTGAACAAGAAATATCCTTCATATTGAATTTTACAGCAAGTGCTGCAGCTAGAGTATCAACATTCAATCTCGATTTCTCACTTGTCCAAAAATCATTGGCAATTGAAAAAACTCTTTCAACTGCTGCATTAGTTCTAGGGCAGCACAACATAAATTGAACAAGTATAAATAAATTTCAACATGGAATATGTTCATTTTAGAAATGGCTGAAAATATCCACCCATCTTTTATCAATTTCAACGTGTTGATTTTCACATTGTATTAATTATTCAGAATTTAAATATACATTCAGTCTTCTAATTTCTTCAAAGAAACAATTGTCATCTATTTTAATGTCTGGCATTTCTTTAGATAGAAACTCAACACAAGATTCAATATCTGTCTAATATAGCAATAGCAGTTAGACTTATATACCGCTTCATAGGGCTTTCAGCCCTCTCTAAGCGGTTTACAGAGTCGGCATATTGCCCCCACAATCTGGGTCCTCATTTTATCCACCTCAGAAGGATGGAAGGCTGAGTCAACCCTGAGCCGGTGAGATTTGAACAGCCGAACTGCAGAACTAGCAGTCAGCTGAAGTGGCTGCAGTACTGCACCCTAACCACTGCGCCACCTCGGCTCTATATACTTGCGATGAAGTCAAAAAACACCATTGAAAACTGTTATTTCCCGTGATGTTTGTTTCAGACCATTCTTCGATATATTGAAAACATGTTTGGTAAAAATTCTGCACTTCTTTGATAAACTTTTCCGTTATGCCCAGATTTGATTCCTCATTTGCTTCTTCACAAAATTGTTTTAAAGTAGCCAGACGAACGGTAAAACGACTAAAATACAAATAAATTGTAGTTATTATTATTTCTACATCAATTGGCATGGCACATGGCGTCGTGTTGATTGCATTTGACAAAATATGTGCATTACAACCTATTCCTAGTATTTTCTTTTGGAGTAAATCTTGTAATTTTACATACACATTATTCACCCCTTTGCGTCTTCGCCCACCAAAATTTGTGTTTGTATTATCAGCTGTTAGTGCAACAACTTTGGATTTTAAATTGTTTTCATTTATTACTCTGTATAGATAGTTTGATAAAAATTTCAGCAGTTTCACCATCAATGGATTCTAAATTTAAATTTTTTACCCCTTGGTAACATTAAAATATCTTACTAGTATTGGATACAATTTGGTTTCATTATGATTTGATGCATCAGATAAAACCTTTACAAATGCTGCAATTTTCAAGTCTGCTGTAAGTATTTTATCACAGTAATTTTTAAATACTGATTTAATAATAGCCTCACATTTTGTCCTGGCGCATGAAAATTTAGCATTGTGAAACTTTTTCAATAATTTAGTTGTACAATCCATACTATGAAAACTTTGATTGTGAATTATGGTATGAAATGCAAATGTTCCCTCCATTGCAACTAACTGTTTTTCATCTTCAGAATAATTTGAAGTTTTAAAAAAAACTGTTACTTTACGACTGGAAGCTGATGCATCTAATGATTGTTGGTGGACAAGTGTTTCGTTATAGCTGCTCTGCCCCCAACTGCAATACAAAATTCTCCTCTGCAAATATTGCAGAAAACAATGGCATCTTTCTTTGATATGAGAAATGGAAATTCCTTTTTCAATTGATCATTGAAATGGCATTTCCTCTTTTTTGATTTTTCATCCCTTAAATGAAATTAGAAATTAAAAATAAAATATAAAGTTACATGAACGATGCAAGCACATTATGAATAAATAAAATTAATTATTATTACAACTGAAACTTTAATAACATAAATGAATAAACTTCACTAAAATTTAAATTTAAATTATTTTACACTTCTGTTGATAACAGGGTTGTATAAACTTGTAAATAAAATTATACATATTTAGAAATTATTAAATAGATAATGAATTAATAAAACGTGAATTGTACTTACCTCTGTATAATTGAATATTCACTGAGAAAGAAATAATTACCGTGAGTCATTCAATTGCCAACGTGCCGTGAGTCTACTGCGTGCGTATGTGCCATGTCATGTTTCGGTAAGAAGTAAACAAAGCCACTTGAGCGTGGCGCTCTCTCAAGATCTCCCGTGCGGAGCGCATGTGTCTCATAATCACGTCCTATACCGCACTATACCGAGCCTTGGCGAATCATCATATCAAATGCAAATACGTCACATAACGCACAACAGATTAGTCTTCAAATATCGAACAGGAGGACATGTAGGAGGACACTTCGAGGAAGGACAGAACTTACAAAAGAAGGACTGTCCTCCCTAAAGGAGGACAATTGGTCACCTTATATGAGGAAATGTGATCATTGCTTGAATTTCATGAATCTTACTATGTTTAACATGTGAAGGGCTGCTGGAAGAAAAACAGAGAAATTCAGTGTTTCGGTCAACATTGCATCAGCCAGCAAAGTTACTTTTCAATTGACATGAAGAACTCTTGAAGCAAAAGTTAGGAAAATATGAGGTGTTTATCAAAGTAAACCCACGCAGCTTGTAAATAAATTTGAGGTACGATCATATGTATTGTCACTTTATCTTGTAGTAGTTTTTGGAAATTTGTGAATGATGCTCAGAACTATTAATTTAGAAACAAACGTATAAACAATTTATGTTTACGTACATTACTGGTCTCTCTGATTTTTTTTCTCAATCTTGCTAATGTCAACATAATTTTAAATCAATGTTGCAGATTGAAGTAAACATATTTGAGCCTCAAGGCATCAGTGAACTTGAAGTTAAAGGGACATTCCTCAGCAATGAACTGCTACCAATTGTGAAAAATTCTTTTTCAGAAAAAAAAGGTATGTCTGGTAATAGAATCTTGAAGGGTGATTCATATGCAGGTAATCCTTGCGTGATGATCAGCAGGATGGCAATGGGGATTATCATTGTTACCATTATTAATTGAGGATTAACTATACTTAGTTGGAAGCATGGGTATCTCCCAAGATCATAATCATCACCTTTGCTGCAGATTCCCCGGGTTGTAAGCAAGTACAGAAGAGGCCAATTGGATTCACAAGCATTAAGGAAAAATTACATTGGTGACATGGCTTATAACACTAACCAGAAGTAAAGAAAAGAAAGAATGACACCTTGAATATATTTCTTAAAAGCAATCTATTTGCTTCATGGAACACATGACTGGTATAAAATAACACAGGTTATTGAACAGAATTACAGAATTATTTGAGAATACTTCACAAAAGTAAACTTAGTTCCCAAACATTTCCCTATATCAGGGATAGGCAATATTTATGTGGCAATATTTTATGCCCCATGAAAATAATGTGTGTACAGAGAAACAACAAAGTCAATGTGGATTTCTTGTTCTTCTATCTAATGTATAGACAAGGATCAAGTTACATCTTTGAATCCATAGACACTCTTCTGTAACTTGAACAAGTCTTTCTTTTTCAAGTTATTTGATGTCATAGTAGCTTTTACATACATACATACATACATACATACATACATACATACATACATACATACATACATACATATATATATGCCTTCCTTCATATAGGAAAGTGGTCTTTACATATAAGTATTGAGCAACATTCCTCTTGAAGCTGTTCTGACTTCTTTGAGATTGAGACATTTAATAAGCTAAACTAAACTAGTGAATATTATTATGAAATCTGTTTCACTGCTGGTATAAAAATTCCATTGTAAAAGCCTTTCTTTCTGCTTATAGCAACACTTCAATTTCTTCTGTATTACGAAAGTTCAATAATTTATTCTTGCTATGAAAGCTGCACTATTGTTTTTCATCTTGACATTTCTAAATTAAATCGCAATATTCATCCTTGTCTTCATCAAATATGTCCCAGTGTCTATTTTAATAGAATGCTAGGCATTATATATTTCTTGTATCTATTAATATCTTCATATCTTACGTATATTATATTGCAGAGTGAAGCGGATAGTTATATGTGGTATTAAATATATACATACACCTTGAATTCCAACACTTAATGTGCTTCACATTGGCTTCATCTTATACCACGATTCATCTTTGTCTTTTATGCATAGATTGTACTGGAAGTTGCAAACATTACTAATTCTTTCCAATATTACCTTGTTAGTCCGTCATGGAGAATCATGTGTCTTGTCATTTGCATGAGATACTGGTTTTCCTCTCTACCACGTTGTTTTGTTGTGGGATGTTGGAAACTGTTTTTTCATGTTTTATCCTTTGTCATTTCAGCTACTTCTCAACTTCCTTTCCTGTATTTTTACTCCCAATATTAAGTGTGCAATGTCTTAGGCTTTTTTCCAGATACGTTACTCACTCTTGCAAAAAACATTCTATTTATTTTTACAGAACTCTTTTGCTCTTTAAGAAAGTACATAAAAACTTTTCAAAAGTGATAGTCATTAGGTAATGAGAACTTTCCCTTACATTTTAGCTTTCCAAGTTCCTGAAAAGAATTCCTATGAACAGATAATGCATTCAGAAGTTTAAGCCATTAGCTTAATGACTTAAATGTAGTGTAGTTACATTGTTTAATGTAGCATCATAGACACTTGAGAGAAGTAGTTAATAGGTTCTGAAGTTCATACCACATTTCTTTTCCCAGTATAATCTACTAGTAAGGGATCACTTACTATTATAAAAAGGTAACCCATGACTTGATGTCTATGGAGATTCTCAGTCATCCAGGTCATGGTTGTCTCAAAGATGCTTTTCTTTTTTAAAAAAATAATCTTTATTGGTTATACATTTTTTTAATAAGACATACAAATACAAATACAACTTTAAACATACAAACCCTCCCCCCCCCCGTTACAGTCATTCACAGCTCAACTTTTTTTTTCTTCCTCATTGTTTAGTCTCTAACCAGTATCTTCTCGTTACAAAATTCAGGGATCTATTACAATACCCATGTTCATTTTTAGTTCCCATTGTTAACAACTGCTATTTAACTTTCCCAGTTTTAAGTCCCTGCTGTTCTCCTTATCGCCCACATATACCATAGGTTCCAGCTAAGATAATGTTCCGTTTCTCCTTTGTCTCTCAGCCAACCCGTCATTCTGTCCATTTCTGCATATTCATAAATCTTTTTAATTATGGCATTTTCCGATGGTATGGTAGTAGATTTCCAAAATTGTTCATAGGTTATTCTTGCAGCCACAATTATATGTAAGCTCAAATGCCATATAGATTTACTCATGTTTTCTGGTTTTATGCTTAGTAAAAAAAGTCTCGGGTTTCCATTCCATACTTACCCCGGTAACCTCTTTTAGCCAGTTTTGAATCCTTCTCCAGTATTTCGTGGCCTCAATACAGGACCACCAAATATGGTAGAAGGTGCCATCCCTTCTTCCACATTTCCAACACAGTGGAGATAACCCAGGAAACATTTTGGCTAACCTCGTTGAGGGATTAGCTTTTCAAAAGGCAACTGGACTTTTTTTCTCCTTGAAGATGTTTTGCTTCTCATCCAAGAACCGAAACGTCTTCAAGAAAAAACATCTCCAAGGAGAAACAAGACCAGTTGCCTTTTGAAACAACACATTTGGGTGACACATGACTGTTTTCTTGCTTGTTTCCCATTTCTGTTACCCTTGGTTCTTTCAGAATGTGAAGCATCACAGCAGTATTTTTATTAGAAAGAAGACTTTTTCTATAGTTTCCATCATTCAGCAGTTCAATAGAGCCAGATCTCCTTCTGGGTTGATCATGGCCTTTCTGTCTGCTTTGCCGACTGACAACCTCTTTTCCTTCCTAAACATAAATTACTCTCTGCTCTTGACCAACACAACTCTCTTGGGGTAGGGGAGAGAATAAGCAATATATGTTCAGTGCAGGACCATATGCAGTGTTGTCAGTGGTGGGTAATAAACAGAGAGTCCAAGCTCTCATTCTTTTGACTTGTTTTCTAGAAAGAAATCTGGAAGTTAGTATGAATGAAACCCCAAAACTCTTTATTGCAGAACATAAATAATGCCTAATAGTGTAGAAGTGGAATAATGGAAAAAGTAACATAAATTCAATGAAGAAGGAGGAAATAAAAGTAATAAATATCATGCAAATATGATGACTGAATGAAAGAATCCTAACCGTATAAGTGTAGCTAGTAAGAGGCAATGCAGAGTAAGATATGCAGAGTAAGTTTTTTTAGACAAGAAAAAGAGATAAAAATGCAATGTTCCACTGCTAGCTTTTTTGCATTTATTGTTCCTACACCTGCAACTAATGCATGTAATTTTGGATCTTCCAACATTTAATAATTCAAAATATACCATAACTGAATTTTGTAAGCAACTCATAGTTATCCAGGGATTGCTGACCCCATTCTAAATATTCCTTTAAAAAATTCCCAAGGCTTCCTCACAAATTCTACATGTATAATAAGGACATTCTGAAAAAAATGAACGGCTTTTATATTGTAGTTACAAATCTTAATGGTGGTTTACTAACTGGCATTGAAATGCTGAATAAAGCTCATGAAACAAAATCTGTACCTGAAAGAAGTGCCTCTTTAGTTATCATGTTAACTGACGGGGATCCTACTGCTGGTAAGTAGTTGAATGACCTATGAATATGGGAATAAGACTGCTATTCAGTCTCCTTATTTTCACATAGTCTTCTCCATTCTATATACCACAACCCATGGGGATTATTTGTCATCTTTATACCTTTGAAATGTTATAGTGGACTGGGAAGGAGGACAGTTTATGGTCTTGCACAAAAGTGTCCAAACATGTTTTTCAGGCTTGTGAGATGTGGGAGCATCTATGGAGATATCCCAGTCATCCAGATCATGGTTGTCCCAAAAGTGCTTTTTCAAAAGTCAGCTGGACTTCCTTTGTTTTTCTTAGATGCCGTTTCACTTCTCATCTAAGAAGCTTCTTCAATTCTGACTGAATGGTGGAGGATGAAAAGATTTATATCCCTTGCAGTCATCTAGCTGTTGGCATTCTTCCTGAGAGCCAGTGAGCGCACTTGGAGGTTTATCTGTGCCCTCAGGGTCACCTGAATAGTTCAAATATATGTTGAACCTTCTGGGAACTGCTGAAAGGACTGTGTTGTAAGAGGAGATACGTGATGCCATATCTTTCACCCTCTGTTGAGGGGGGACTGTTCAATCTTAATGTGGATAGCCTCTTTGACCCTTCTTTCAAACCAGCGGTCCTCTGTGTCCAGAATGTGGATGTTGTTGTCTCCAAAAGAGTGACCTTTGTTTTTTCAAATGGAGATAAACTGCTGTATCTTGTCCTAATGGGTTTGTTCTTCTATGATGTACCATGCATTTGTGTAGTGGTTGTTTTATTTCTCCAGTGTACAGATCTGCAAGTTTCACTGCTTTGTACTACATTGCTCAGTTTGTGTCTGGGTGTTTTTTCCTCAGGGTGGAGAAGCTTCTGCCTTAATGTATTCTTGGATTTAAAGTGGGTATATATATTGTATTAGTTAAAAATCCTCCTAAGCTTTTCAGATATTCCTGCAATGTATGGAATGACAACATTGCTTTGTTTGTTGTTCTCTTCTGTGTCTGTTATGGAGTAGCTTCTAGGGGTCTTTTTTTGGATTTGATGAAGGCTCAGCTGGGATGTCCACAAGATCTGAGGGTTTTCTTGATGTGCTTTAGTTCCCCCCCCCCCCCATATTTGCTGGTAGGTAAACTTTCAGCCTGGTGGTATAGAGTTGATCACTACTTTTTTGTGCTCCAATGGGTAGTGAGAATCATATGTAAATATTGATTTCTGTGGGGGGGGGGGTTTCTGTAAACTTCAATGTTAAGACTTCTGTCTTCCTTAATGTGTACTGCACAATTCAGGAATGCCAGATTATTTCCCTTAACATCTTCCCAAGTGACCCCTTCCCGATGTGGGAGATACTTACTGGTCAGCTAGAATCATGGGCTTCCAAGAGATTTCTTTCAGCAGAAATAGATCTAGTTGTTCCACTTCCAGCATGTATGAAGAATTTGTCTGTTCCCACCCTACCTCAAAAGACTGAAAATTATTGATTCCTTGTGAGAGACATTGCAGAAAACTTTGGAAAAAGCTCCCAGAATGTCTGCTAATTTCCTGAAGTTGCTGTTAGTTAATTCTCTGTCAACAGTTTCAGAGTATTTTAGAATACTATAATACAGTGCATCTAATAAATAACAACAAGAGTTTTTCCTAAGGAAAAGGGAGTTAGGAAGGAAAAAAAATCAGATTACAGCATTAGTTATTCACTTCCATCCCATTACAAGAAGATTTTGAAGCCACAGATTATAGAGCCTTGTACAAAGGTTATAGAATTGCTTTGTCCAAACAGGTTTTCCCAGAAGCATGTTTCAGATAATTGTACTGTTTAACCATGTTTTGTGATCCTTTCTTTGCAGGTGTAATAAATACCTGCTATATTGAAGAAAATGCTAAGAATGCAACTAAAGGAAAATATCCTAATCTTGGCTTTGGTTATGATGTTGACTATGCATTTTTAGAGAGAATAGCAAAAGAAAATAATGGTGTGGCTCACCGCATCTTTGAAGACTCAGATGCAGCCTTACAACTACAGGTAGCAGAATAAACATATGAAAGGCTGATATTTATATTTATGATGAAATGTTTCTCTTTTTTCTCCCCAAGTTTTTTATTTTATTTTACAATATATCCATATCAATGCATGAACAGGGTGGCATCTGGATATCATACGTTTTAGTACAAATAAATATAGTGCTATTTATCATATTTGTTACATTCCTCCAGCTTATGTAGTTCTAGTGTTAACACACATATTTATATTAAATTATAAACTTCCATTGTTTAATTGTTCATTTTAAACATTTCTCCCATCTCTGCACTTGTACAGTGAAATAGAACTCATTTTTGTACTGCACATGTTTAATGTTATTGCTACATCGAAACTCACATAATTAATCCTTCATTTCATGGAGTATCTTTTTTCACATCTCAACAAAATGATAGATGTCAAAAGAGGGAAAGAATTTTTTAAAATTCAGACTTTCAAGGAGAGTTCTGTTTCCCAGTGTACTTTTCCAAGTGAAGGGTTCAGATAACAGAAAAGTACAGTGGCTAAAAAAATCAACCTCTCATTTTCAATATTTTGATTTCAAGAATAAATACCCTTTTAGTGTTACAGTTTTAATAATCTAATATTTATTTTGTTCCCAGGATTTTTATGATGAAGTAGCCAATCTTACTTACTGAAGTGGAGTTAGGCTATAAGGAAAATGCCATTTCAGATTTGACTCAGAATAGTTTTAAACATTATTATGATGGCTCTGAAATAGTTGTGTCTGGACAAATTACAGACAATGACCTGAACAGTATCACAGCAGAAGTAAAAGCTCAAGGGGTAAGTATCTTTGAAATCCAACAATTCTCAAGATATAGCCACCAGATTCCTGTTTGTACAACACAAACAAAATATTCACAGTTCCATAAAAATAATTATGTAAATATTGCTGATAAAGTAGATGCTTCAAGGAAGGTCATTGGCTAGTTTACCTGCCTTTATTGATATTCTAGAACTAATCTTGAAATTTTGATTTTGCAGATTGTCCCTATTGACATCGCACCAATATTGGTATGTTTGCTAATTATTTCACTTAGTACCTAGCCAAACTGAATTTAACCTGCCAAGCTGTATCCAATCCATCCATCCCATTTAAACATCAGCTTCTCTGTCATAAGACTGACACAAAGCATTTTCAGGCAGTGAGACATCAATATTATTACTAGTTTACATGGCTGAAAGCTATGTGGTCATGTTGAGCCCTGGGTGACAAATAAAGCAACATCCACTCAACGCAAGATATTAGATATTAGAAGGGACTGATGGCACCTTGTCCACCTAACCAATGTTATTCAGAGACATGCAATCTCATAATACTGCTTTCATCATGTTTTTTGTCTCATTTTTTAAAATTTTAAATATTTTTAAAACACAATTTAAAAATCATTAGAAAAGAGATTCATAAGCAATGACTTGCTACAGTAGCATTTCTCAATCTTGGCATCTTTAAGATGTGTGGACTTCAACTCCCAGAATTCCACAGCCTATTGCTACCATTGAGAAACATGAACTAGAGCAGTGTTTTTCAACCACTGTGCCGCGGCACACTAGTGTGCCGTGACATAGTGTAAGGTGTGCCGTGGGAAAAACACTTTATATATAGTCAATATAGGCACAGAGTTAATTTTTTTTAACATTTTCTAATGGTGGTGTGCCTCGTGATTTTTTTTCATGAAAAAAGTGTGCCTTTGCACAAAAAGGTTGAAAAACACTGAACTAGAGCAGGGATGTCTAACCTTGGCAAGTTTAATACATGTGGACATTCTGGCTGACCTGGGAATTCTGGGAGTTGAAGTCCACAGGTCTAAAAGTGGCCAAGTTTGGACACCCCAGTTCTAGAGCCATAAAAGGTTCAACTAAACTTATCTGCTAACCTCACCAGAGTTGGCCTTCTCAAAGGCCTTATAGTTTTTATCCTATGATAGCATGAAGCCCACCTTGAAATTAAAGAATTATAATCTGAAGTCTATCATCCCTATCAAATGAAAATTATCTCTGGAAGAATTAAAGAAAATAAAGTTGCTGCTGCTTTGCTAAATAATTGCATGACATGAATCGATGGAGGAAAGGGAAGAGAGTCATTTTATATATAAACTATGTTTTGTAATATGAGTAATTAGAGAGGACTTTGGGTCAAGCCCTTTTAAAAGGAAGTAGCTGTTTACTTGAATTAGTTTGTAGAAGACATAAAAATCGCTGCCAAGAGACATGTAAATGATACTATATGTACTTCCAGTGTATACTTGAGATAGGCCAATATCTATCTACCTATCGATC
The DNA here is from genome assembly GCF_051295495.1 of Thamnophis sirtalis. Classification (NCBI taxonomy): domain Eukaryota; kingdom Metazoa; phylum Chordata; class Lepidosauria; order Squamata; family Natricidae; genus Thamnophis; species Thamnophis sirtalis. Next base: position 73,668,009 of record NW_028261383.1, on the reverse strand, counting down.
TATCGATCTATTGATATCTCTCTCTCCCTCCCTCCCTCCCTCTCCCCTCTGCCCCTTCACTCTCCCCTCTCTCATCATTTTTGGAAACAGCTGAAGCTGTAGAATTGAGTTCTAATTCTTTCCCTCATATTTCATACTGGTGTTGTCACATTGTTAGATTAGTGGCTGACAATCCCATATTTTAAAGTCTGCTATAGCAGGACAGGTAGATAATAGAAGGATCACTACAGTACCCCAATACAATATAACTCCCAACTTTTCAATCCATGAAGAACGATTTTCATGCTTTGGCTAGGTTAATATTGGAAAATTGAGCCATCAAGTCTATATAATCATATAGGAGATGGCATAGGTATGCTACTCCAAATGTTCATCCATTATATTGTTCCATTCTGTTATAACCACTTATACATTAAGTCCACATAATATTCACCAATGTTGCTAAATAATTCACCAATGTTGCTAACACATGAATAATATATTCAGGTTTGCCTAAGCTTAACAAAGCTTCTGCTATATCCTAAAATCCACTCACCATCAATATATCTCAATAGAGATTATATTCTTTAGTTTTGCATGTATATCATTTTGTTAGTTCAGCATGGCTATTTACTCATGTCAACATCTATACTCTAGATATAAACACCTTGAAAGTATTGTAATAGATGTCAAAAGGTGAGCTGACTTCAAGGAAGCTATGGTAATTCTTAGGCACCAATCTACAAGAGATGGTCACAATAGCAGATTATCAGAAAACATGTGATTTTAAATCATGAAACATGTCAGGATTCCAAGTAACATCCCCAATGAAAGAAGACTCATCCTTCGGTGTCCCTGGTCTTAGCCCTCCTTCACAACCATCCTCCCACCGCCTGTTTCTTCAGGCTGCTTACCTTCCTCCCACAGCAGCTGGTCTGAACTCTGGAAGGAAAGCAGACCTTCAGTAGTTTTTGGCAGCCTTCAGCCAGCCACCACTGCTGGGATGCGGCTGGCAAAGAGACAGCAGCTGGGAGACTTCTCTCAGTCACATCAAAAAAAGAGAGCTTGCAGGCCACCAAAAACTACCAGAGGTCACTGAAAAAACCACTGCTGTTGCCACCCCATTGTTCCCGCCAGCTGTGCATGTGTATCCCATTGCCTGCTGCGTCGCTCCACTCAAACTATCTCAGGCAAGCTCTCTTTTTCAAGGCAACTGCGAGAAACCTCCTAGCCAGTAATCCTGGATGATGGGGACCAGAGAAGAAATGAAAAGGCCTTAGCCAGCATAATTCTGGCTTTGGAGGACAGTCAGTTGGAACACGTGAGGGGTCTCCAGTCTGTGAAAGAGTGCTGGAAGCGTTGCGCAGTGTGTATGTTAGAGAGACTGTGAGCAGTAAAGTGTTGCTGATAATGAGATTGTATAAAGCACAACTGAAGCTGGGGGGAGAGCATGTCCACACATCTGCAGGGTATGAGAAAGACATTCCTGGCATTAGAGTCAAGAGAAATGATGTTTACTGAGGCACACAAGGTATATGTGGGGCTCAGTTTGTTAGACACTTCATGGGACCTTCTTGTGACTAGCCTAGAGTCTATGCAAGAGAGGGACTTAACCATGACGTATTTGAAACGGCTTGAAAAGTGACTAGGAAAGGAAGCAGATAATGCTCAGCACAAGCCAACATCTGCAACATCCCAGGATAACAGCAGAGAACCTGAGATGTTTACACAGTGAAACATTGCTTCACATGTGGTTCTACAGAGCGTCTCCAGAGATGCTGCCCTGAGAGGGGAAACAGGAGCAGCAAGGCAAGAGCATAGGGCTACTCAACACATGAGGAATGGTTCTTTATCGTCGTTTTCCCTGGCAGCAACAGCCTCTGAAAACACCAGGGACGCTTGGTTGTTGGACAGTGAGGAGAGTCATGCTATAGCCATGGTCATTGCCTAAGGAAAAACAAGATAAATGGAGGAAGTTAAAGAAAATGTCAGACAGACAGATAAATCAAATGGAGGAAACTGAATTAGTGAAAAAAGAAAATGAAAGTATTCAGCCATGAGATGGTAAAACAGGATGTAATCAAAAGTAATGAGACAGAGTGTACAGAGCCATTAAAAAACAAATTTAGGAACAATTCCAGCAGCAGTAGTAGTAATGGTACTAGTAGTGTTTGTAGCAGTGAGAGTAGACACCAAAGCAGGAGGCATGGACCAAGAGTGGGTTTCCAAAATTTTTACTACTGGTTCATTGGGCCTGGCTAGATGAGGCAGCATGTGACTGAGTGGGGTGGCCAACCTGACATCACTCATGCACTCTCAGTCACATGGCCCCCTTACCAAGCCATGCCCACCAAAACGGTGGCAAAAAGTTTTGACCGGGGGGGGGGTGTGTGTCCAGCCTCGCCAGAGCTAAGGGAGCACGTGCAAACTATCCAGTAAGAAAAAAAGTTTTTGTCCTCCCTGGCTCCCAGGAATACTCTGCAGGCTTCAGTAGGGCTGGGAGAATGGAAAAATGCCCCCATTTTTGCAAAAAAAGGGCCGTTGTTCACCTGTTTTTTTGAACAATGGGGACATTTTTCCCTTCTCCAAGCCCTGTTGAAGCCTGCAGAGTGCTTCTGGAGACTGGGAAAAGGGAAGAATGCCGCCATCCACCCCTCATTCAACCTGCTGCTCAACCTCCCTCCCACCTTCACACAAAGCCTCACGCAGCACCAGGAGGTAGCAACTGGAATTTCTCCCCTCTCCTTGTTGTGTACCTAGGTAACTGGACTGTTTCTCTCTGCCTCCTTTTCCAGCTAAAAACATGTGGGCAATGGCAGTGGCGACGGAGGGGACTGGTTCGCGGACATAGCCAGGCTGCCATTACTACCGGTTTGGAAAGATACGCCAGATTTTTACTATTTATTCGGGCGAACCGGATCGAATAGGTAAGACCACAACTCTGACATGGACACAATAAGAGACAGAAAGTAATCATGAATATGTTACAGCATTCAGCTGTTCAGTTTTAAATGGGAAATGTGTCAGGGTAATGATGATTTAATAGCTGACCAGCTGCTGTAATGCTGTAATACTGTAATGATAATGCAATGTTATGGTAGTAATGAGTCAGCAGTTATTTGCCTGTTACCACTTTAAATACTGTATTATAAGAGAGGCCCTGTGGGGGCATATCCGTGTGCGCGTGTGCGTGTGCGCTTCTCTGCTGTAAACTGCTGATTGATTGTTTGACCTTTTCCTAGTACGTGTATATGCATTCTTTTGTAGAGAAAAACCACTATTCATTATTACAAACCTCTGTTTGATGTTATTGCTCCTGTCCTGATTGTTTCACATAGTCACCATGTGCACACTCTGACATATTAAATAAATCTGCCAAACTGCGTAGCCATTATTACCAATCACAGCTTTCCATAGATACTAATAAGATAATCAAAAGAATATCAGGAACACTATATTATTTTCTACGCTCATTACAAATATCCATGGAAATTAGCAATAGGCTTCATAGAACACATTAGAAAATGATAAAACAACTAAAATAAATTGATGCTAAAATTCATTTATATGTCTAGTAAAGGGAAGTGAGATGCCTTAGCAATCTGAACAAGCCACTCCACCACTTGAGACTCAGGAAGAAGTTGTCCTTTCTGCTCTTTCAGTCCCCTCCTTTACAGAAGCCCATGACAATGTACTCCTTCCCAGGACTCTCTATAGGTGACTATGTTTGGATGCTTCAGTTGTGACAGTAGCTGGACTTCCTGCTCTGCTGCTTTTCTCTCACGGCTTGAGGCATGTTTAAGGTTCAGCTCTTTGATAACATACTGCAGAAACAAAAATAAGGTTTTATCTTTTTTTTAAAAAGGATATTACTGTAAATGAAAGAAATCTAAAGATCAACCACGTGGGGTTGTTTTGTATAAACACTAGGAAAACTATCATATGAGTTGTTTAAAATAAAAATCCTTCACCCTGCAAAAGAAACATGCATGAGAGAGGTAGAGAGGGATGCAAAAAGAAAATAAACTTTATAAAAAGTGATAGTAAGATAGCCTGATAATAGAAGTGATATGTCAGACTTTGACAGAACTCTAACTGTAGCGTTTTCCACCAACCAATTTTTTTCAATTTTCAAGGAAAGCACATAATCCTTTACAAAGGATCCAAAGTAGAAAATACAACACGTTAAAATAAATGTGACTCTGGGACCATTAATACACTGTTAAATCTCCATTCAAGGAAAGGGAAAATACTGTATTTTAGCCAAAGGCATTTCTCACCCAAAACAGACATATTCTCTCTGAGGACCAATAAAGGTTCAAAGAACATCTCTGAATTGCCAGTCTGTATAAGGTCTGCACTTAGCAATTGCACTTAGACTTATGTATCGCTTCATAGTGCTTTTATAGTCCTCTCTAAGCGATCTACAGTCAGCATATTGCCCCCAACAATCTGGGTCTTCATTTAACTGACTGCAGAAGGCCTGAAGGCTGAGTCAACCTTGAGGCAGTTAGAATTGAACTGCTGAATTGCAGTCGGCAGAAGTAGTCTGCAATACTGCATTCCAACCACTCTACCACCACGGCTCTTGTGGTGGCACCACCACATCCTGTTTCCAGAGTCTTCAATGCAGAAGTATGTCTCTGGATATCATCTGACAATGTTTGTTTGCTGACCAGCAATCCCTGTCAGTTCACTAGGCAGCCATAGTGCTCACACATACTGCACTCACAATTCCAAATAATCACCAGACAGAAAGGTTGGAGAGACAACAGTCTTAATTTAAATGCATAAAAACGTAATGACTTTAATCGAAATAGAAGTGTCCAGTGGGAAATGTATCCAGGTGATCAAAGTGGTAGTTCAAGAAATCTCAAAATTTCTGACCCGATTGGTGAAACGGATGTGAAGTTTAATTTGAGATTTAATTTTAAAGGTGTTCTACATAGGGCAAAGCAGGTAAACCTGGGCTTGATAGATGAGAGGCTAAAATGTGCTTTTCTGGCCTTGGACTCTTTAACTTTTATGTATAAATTTCATCAACCATTTTCCAAAGATAAATATTTGCCATAGTTACTTCAGTGTTACTCTTTGACTACTTACAAAGTTCAGTACAAATAAAGTCCCTTCCAAATTGATGTTTTTCTTTTTCTTCCAACATGGGGAAGAGTATCCCACATTACATTTTACTGGCCCTTATTCCTGCTCTTGTAACTTCAGATATTTTGATACACCCACTCAGAAACATTGAGGTATGTAGCTAAATATATAAAGTTGCTTCTTTTTTTCCTCAGAATTTTTTTTAAAGCTTTGAAGAGCAATCGCAAATCTACTATTTCAACCTTTCAAGACTTCTTCAGCCTTCTTCCTGCCTGATTCAGGATATCTTTACTTACCAGTACGCTTAATTTGACTGAAATTCTAAAGTTCATGTTAACTGGTTGCCTATGAAATCTCATGCTTTGAGTTGCCTGGCTCAGATGTGCTGCATTTGGATATGAAGCAGGGAAAGTCATGCTGGTCTATGACCATAGCAAAGATTTGATTTGAAACCAGTAAGGAGCTGTGGTCCCTTATTGTGCCTGTTAGCAAGTCCTTGTGACTTCTTTGATGAGCTGCTGAGACATATCCTGAGGGGGGTTGTGTTGGACCCAGACTTAATTGGCCTTCTTTGGATCTATATGCTGGACATTGTTTTTGTGCACTTCAGCAATTTTTTGGGGGAAGACACTGAATTAAGAAAGAATAAATCAGATAAAGCAAGTAGTACTTGCATCTAGGTATGTGTGATTGTGAAGTGTTTGAAATGGATGCTTGCATACCATATATGAGAGAGCTATCCACCACACCTGTGTTTATACCTAACTTAGATAAAGTTATACTGTGAAAAACTCTATTAGGCATTTATCTTATTAAGTATGGTAATTTATGATATATTTTCCAGATGTTCATTATTTTCTTTTTATGTAATCAATATTTCCAAACGAGACAGGTTGGTAAGCTAGTGGGGGTTTACCAACCCAGCCAAGGTCATGCATGCTGATTATTCAGACTTCATTCTATGGAAGCTCTCATTTATTGTGTCGCTCTCACTTAAAATCAAGAGAAATGTGGAATAACATACAACTACTATGCAGCACATTTGGGAGGATACAGCATCTGTTGTTTGGCAATAATTAATCTTTTTTTTCACTCTTTGTTTGTAGAAGAGAAGTGCCACTGATGTGGTAAGTAACCTTTCATTTTGAATGCTGATCATTAAGTTTAGATGACACATACGAAATACAAATATTTTGTCTAAGTAATATGTATCAGCATTGCTGGGCTTAAAGAAATCATTTACTCACCTCCAAAGTTATGTTTATTTCCCCAGAAATCAGTCCTCTTGTGTTCAGGAATGTTTATTTCTGAGCAAACGGCATATTTCATTCACTCTTGCAAAATACCCATCATGTGCAAGTGTGCAAAGGCCTCATCACACACTTTTATGAAGGATACTACCTCATTCAGGTGGATTCAGGTGGTAACAAATATCTGTTTGTGTTCCCTCACAGAAATAAAGTAAATCCTATTTTCCTTTCCTGTAACAATTCAATTCTTGAAAACACAATACAAGACTTTGTGAGGATTAGAGATGAAAAATCTTACCCACAGTTTCCCCCAATATATAGTTTTCCAGATGTAGCCTTTGGATTTCATTTAAAAAAATAACAGGAATGGAACAAGAAAATTATTGGGGTCAGTTGCAATTTAATTAACATTGTGCACATAAAGAAAACATGAATCAAATATAATTAGAATTAAAGTAAATACTACATATGTAATATGAGGCATAGAAAGATCTTTGAGCTATCTCAAACAAAAGTGTTTAAAATGAAGATAATACATTAGCAGCACATTTCTGTATAACCATGTGACTTTTTTATTCTCTAGCACACCCATGCCATAGAAATCTACTGGGTGAAAATTGACTGCAGTGTTACTTCCAGGTTTTCCCGTAATGTCATCACTAGTCGAGCTGTGAATCGTGCCAATGTGTCCAAGGAAGCTCAGTTTGATGTGGAGCTTCCCAAAACAGCCTTTATTACAAACTTTACATTGTATGTACATCGTTTTCTTTTTTCTCTATGCTTTGGAGATCAATCTAGCGATAATTAAGCCACTCAGATACTGTTAACAGAATAACTACCATGAATCACAGGGTTACAGAGGACATTGTAGCCACCTGATCCAATTATGTGCTCAAAATAGGAAATGGAAAACTAAGTCCTCCCTCATAACCTCTCCATTCTTACCAGTCTAGATAACTGAATTCATCACAACATTATTTTTACCTTAATTCTTTTTAATGATCATCCAAAATATGGCCTCTTGTTGCATAAGCTCCTCTGAAATAGACTTGTCCTGTGAATAAAAATTGTTACCAAACTGCTCTGCAATAACCAGAAAAGGTCTTCCTTCATCTTTCTTCATTCAGTTTTCAGTCCTATAGAGGCAGCATTCTTTCCAGTCTCTTTGTTATACCACTCAAATTTCTCCTTTACTTGATGAACTGAAAGGCGGGGGGAACCCAATAACTTGTCTGCACGCATATTCAGACATCTGATGTATTCTTCAATAGGACAGTTGATGGTGTTACTTATCCTGGAATCATAAAGGAAAAAGAAGCTGCCCAAAAGCAGTATCAACAAGCAGTTTCAAGGGGCCAGACAGCCGGGCTTGTGAAGTAAGTATGTGAGGCCAAACAGAATCTGTTTCCTTACTTCATTTCCTGTCCTAAGTATTTATTCAATAAACAGATGCTAAATAAATGAACAAAGTGCAAACAAAAGTATTAAATGGTGAGCTATATGTGAATGAGCAAATGTGATCATTGCTTGAATTTCATGAATCTTACTATGTTTAACATGTGAAGGGCTGCTGGAAGAAAAACAGAGAAATTCAGTGTTTCGGTCAACATTGCATCATCCAGCAAAGTTACTTTTCAATTGACTTATGAAGAACTCTTGAAGCGAAAGTTTGGAAAATACGAGGTGTTTATCAAAGTAAATCCAAAGCAGCTTGTCAATAAATTTGAGGTACGATCATATGTATTGTCATTTTATCTTGTAGTAGTTTTTGGAAATTTGTGACTGATGCTCAGAACTATTAATTTAGAAAGAAATGTATAAACAACTATGAATTTAATTCTTTTTTAATGCTTTGTTTACAGTTTATATTACTGGTCTCTCTGATTTTTTTATCACTTGCTAATGTCAACATAATTTTTAATCAATGTTACAGATTGAAGCAAACATCTTTGAGCCTCAAGGCATCAGTGAACTTGAAGTTGAAGGGACATTCCTCAGCAACGAACTGCTACCAGTTGTGAAAAAGTCTTTTTCAGGAAAAAAGGTATGTCTGGTAATAGAATCTTGAAGGGTGATTCATACATAGGTAATTCTTGCCTAATGACCTGCGGGATGACAATGGGGACTACCAGGATTTTTGTTGCTAAATGTGTTGTGTAGCAATGGGAAGCCCAGTCGCAATTACCATTGTTAATTGAGGATTAACTACAAAGAGTTGAAACTATGCCATGATCTTGGTCATGATGTTGCCTGGAGATTTCCCCTACAGTAAGTACAGAAGAAGCCCCTGGTTGCAAGTTGGTATAGAAGATTCACAAGCAAGAAGCAAAAATTACAATGGTGACATGCCTTATCACACTAACCAGAAATAAAGAAAAGAAAGAATGACCCGTTGATTATATTTCTTAAAGTAATTTATTTGCTTCATGGAACACCGCTGACAGGTTATTTTGTCCCAGTCAGAGCTCTAAATGAGACATGGCATAGGGCAACCACAATCAAAGATACAGACGCAGAATTATTTGAGAATACTTCTCAAAAGTAAAAGTAGTTCTCAAACATGATAGACAATATTTATGTGGCAATATTTTAATGCATAACTAAGCCCCATAAAAATGTTTGTATAGAGAAACAACAAAACCAATGCCTTTTCTTGTTCTTGCATCTGGTGTATAGACAAGGATCAAGTTCCATGTTTGAATCCATGGACACTCTTTTGTAACTTGGACAAGTCTTTCTTTTTCAAGTTATTTGATATCATAGTGGCCTTTACATATATATATATATGCCTTCGTTCATATAGGAAAATGGTCTTTACATATAGGTAGGTAGCATTCCTCTTGAAGCTGCTTTGAGTTCTTTGAGATTGAGAGAGTTAATAAGCTAAATTAAACTAGTGAAGAATATTATTATGAAAGTGTGTTTCATTGCTGGTACAAAGATTTGATTATAATCTTTGCCATGTTTTGGGAAGTATCTCTTGGCAACCCATCTCATTTTGTAGAAATAGACCTGTGTTTTCTTGTAAAAAAAATTCAATATCTTTTCTTCCAGCATGTAGCTATTTGTCCTCCCTCCAGTGTGGCTGCTTTTGGGAGAATCTAGTATATCTTCCTCTCTGGCTAGAAGAGAAATCGTTTAGAAGCCGTTGCTTTGTTGAGTTGATTATCTTATCTATGGTTGGGAGGGTCTCTAGTGGCCTTTGTTTCTGCTTATAGCATCACTTCCATTTCTTCTTTGTTACAAAGGTTCAATAATTTCTTCTTGCTTTGAAAGCTGCACTATTGCTTCTCCTCTTGTCACATATACTTAAATCTCAATATTCAATTATTTTGAATAACTCCTTGTCATCCTCAAAATATGCCTTCCTGTATATTCTAATAGAATGCAGGGAATTATGTATCTCTTCTGTCAATTTAATATCTTCATATCTTAAGCATAGAGCATTGCATTGCAGAAGTGAAGAGGATAGTTTCATGAGGTATTAAATATATCCATACGTCTTGGGTTACAGTGCTTCACATTAGTTTGGTCTTACACTAGCATTCCTCGATCTACAACAGTTCATTTAGTGACCGTTCAAAGTTACAACAACACTGAAAAAAGTGACGTAGACTGTTTTTCACAGTTATGACCTTTGCATCATCCCCATGTTCATTGGATCAAAATTTAGATGCTTTGCAACGGGTTCATATTTATGACCATTTCTGTGTCCCTGTGACCTTCTAACAAGAAAAGTCCACGGGGAAGCCAGATTTACTTAACCCCCAGGTTACTAATTTAGCAACTGCAGTGATTCACTTAACAACTATGGCAAGAAAGGACATAAAATGAGACAAAACTGGGTTAACAAATGTCTCACTCAACAACATAAATGTTGGGCTTAATTATGATCATAAGTTGAGGACTACCTGTGCCAAAATTCATCTTTGTCTTTTATGGGTGTTATTGTACTGAAAGTTGCAAACATTATTAATTCTTCCCAATATTATTTGGTTAGTACAGCATAGAGAATCATGCTTCTGTTCATTTGCGTTAGATTCTGGTTTTCTTCTCTGCCACATTGTTTTGTTATAGGATATTGGGAACTATTTTTTCATGTTTTATCCTCTGTCCTCTCAACTACTTCTCAACTTTCTTCCCTGTGTTTTTACTCCCACTGTTAAGTATGCAGTGTCTTAGGCTTTCTTCCAGATACATTACTCACTCTTGCAAACTATGTTCTTTTTACTTTAACAAGGTACCGGTAAATCAATATGTTGGAAAAGTGATGGACATTAGCTAATGAGAACTTTCCCCTATATTTTAACTTTCCACGTTCCTGAAAAGAATTCCTATCAACAGATAATGCATTTAGAAGTTTACGTCATTGGTTGTATTAGCTAATGTAGTTACATTGTTTACTGCAGCATCATAGACCTTTGAGAAACCAAGCTGCAGTGCTGAAGTCTATTCCACATATGTTCTTTTTTCAGTATAATCTAGTATGGGATCACTTGCTATTATGGAAAGGTGACCCATGACTGTTTTCTTGCTTCTTCCCCATTTCTGTTGGCCTTTGTTCTTACAGAATGTGAAGCACAACAGTAGTATTTTTTATTAGAAAGAAGAGTTTTCTATAGTTCCAGTAATTTAGCAGTTCTATAGAGCCAGATCTCCTTGCTGGATTGCCCATGGCCTTTCTGCCTCTCTTTGCAGACTGACAAACTCCTTTGTTCCTGAATATAAATTATTCTTGGGTAATACAAGACTGTTGGGAGAGGGGAGGGGATAAGCAGTACATAGTGCAGTATCATATGAAGTGATGAAGTTAGTGGCTTCAAAATGATGGGCAACAATCAGACAGTCAAAGCCCTCCTCCTTTTGACTTGGTTTCCTAGAAAGAAAGCTGGAAGTTAGTATGAACAAAAACCCAATAGACTCTTTATTGCAGAACATAAACAAAGCCTAAGCGTAGAACTGGTATGGTGTATCCAGCCTTATGGAAAAAAATAAATGAATAAAATCAGTGAAGAAGGAGGAGATAAAAGTAATAAATATCATCATGCAAATATGAAAAAAGAAAGAAAGAAAGAAAGAAAGAAAGAAAGAAAGAAAGAAAGAAAGAAAGAAAAGAATCCTGACTTTATAAGTGTAATCAGTAAGAAGCAATGCAGAGTAAGATATGCAGAATAAGTCTTCTTAGACAAGAAAAGGAGATAAAAATGCAATTTTTCACTGCTAGTTTTTCTTGCATTCCTTGTTCTTACAGATGTAGAAAGGCTCTTACATGCAATGTTGGATCTTGCAATATTTAATAGTTCAAATTATACCACAGCTGAATTTTGAAATAAACTCCTGGCTCATTCCATTCTAAATACCATATTTTTTGGACTATAAGACTCATTCCCCCCCCCCCCCGCAAGTCGGTGAAAATGTCTCTGTGTCTTGTAGAGCGAATATTGTGGCAGGGGGAGGGGGGTTGGTGCAGCGCCAGTAAGCCATCCTAGGTGGCGGGGATTTTGCTGCCACCACTTATTGCCACCTATCTCCACCCATTTGCGGCGATTGGTGATGAACATGTGGCAACGAACGAGCCGTGGTGATGGCAAATGGGTTTCAGTGGCCTCGAACGAGCCAGGGCGAACAGGTCGTAGTGGTGGCCAATGGAACATGGCGAATGGGTTGTGGTGGCAGCTAATGGGCCACGGCAAATGGGGTCATGGTTGCGGTGAATGGGCTGCCACAAATGGGCCACAGCAAACAGATAGCAGAGGAAGAGACATATTTTTTTCCTTGTTTTTCTCCTCTAAAGCTAATGTATGTCTTATAGTCTGGAGCATCTTATAGTCTAAAATATACAGTAAAAACTTGCAAAGCTCCCTTCCTTAGAAATTTTACAAGTATAATAAAGGAATTAATAGCTGCTAGTTATAAGCTGTTTATTACTTCAAGCATTGAAGATTTTAGTTATTGTAATAAGTATATTTATGCATTACTTACAAGCTTATTGTAAATGTTGCAGGCCTCTAGTTCACAGTTGTAAAGAGTGAACAAAGGACAAGATAGGCCTCTAAATTAATAATGCTTGTTTGGAAGTAATCTTTGAATGTAAATTGCAGAAGATGAACTGAGAAATATTATGGGATATTATCCTGGATCTCTAAATGAAAGCAAAACTTCTACAGAATATGTTTTCCTCATTTGCTGAAATCTAAGATGGAGAATTCTTCTTTTTTAAGGGCCATGTATCATTCAGTCCTACTATTGAACAACAACGGACCTGTGACAATTGTACAACTACTCTGCTACAAGGAGATTTTGTCATCAAGTATGATGTGAACAGAGATTCTCCTAATAATTTACAGGTAACTTTAGTTGTTTGACACTTGAACTAATATAACAGCACAAAAACAAATCCAAACAAAACACTACCACAAATGACTAATATTTTTATCAATGTTTTTAGGTAGTAAATGGATACTTTGTACACTTTTTTGCACCAAAAATCCTTGAACGTTTACCTAAGAATGTTGCCTTTGTAATCGATGTCAGTGGTTCCATGTCTGGAGGTAAAATTCGACAAGTAAGTAAACAACACAAATTATTGTAATATTGCTAAAAGGATGGTAAATTGTACAGCAGATAAAATTAGGTCCTACGATCTTTTACTCCAAGTTATTTCTGCCTTGCAAGATTTACATATATAGTAAAATATGTACCATAGTAATCTTGAAAGTATTTAGTAATGTAATTGAAGTGTATCTCTTCAACCTTAACTTTCAGCTAAGCCTTCTTTCATAAGTGTTGATTTAGGCCAGGGTCCTCCAAAACCTGGGCCATGGCCTGTTTGGAACTGGGCTGCACAAGTGGCGGGCAAGTGCACGCATGTGCATGCAGCTCTATTCACATGAATGGCAGGCACTTGTCTTGTGCTTGAAGCTCCATTTGCATGAGTGGCAGGCGCTTATGTTTGCTCATGTGTATGCCCCTGCCACTCACACAAAACCATCATGTTTTCCCACACTCCCACCACTCCCGCCGTGCCACCAAGCCAGAAAGGTTGGGGATTGCTAATTTAGGCCACATGTTTACTTAGCTTCAAAGTTGCATGCTTGATGCGCACTAAGCACAGATGCACAGTACTAAAAAATGCCTCTGCACATGCACAGAAGCAAAAAACAAGATGGCCAGGGATGTGCAATCAGGCGAGGCAGAGCCTCACCACTGTCATCATGAAAAGAAAAAAAATTTAAAAGGAAAAAGTTGCTGCCAGAGTCACCATGGAGGACTCTGCTTAACTGTTTAAAAAAGTCTCTAAAAAGCGTCCTCTACAGGAGGAGGCAGGAGAATGACGTACCTCATCTAGTCTGACTTTAGGTGTTTTATGATCATTCGAGCAGAGTTAAGCAAGGGTTAAAAGTCTAAAATTCCTGACGTAGGTGAGGCCCATCCTTCTCCTGCCTCCTCCTGTAGAGGGAACTTTTTAAGAGGCTTTTTTAAACAGTTAAGCAGAGTCATCCAGAGTGACTCTGGCAGCAACCAGCTCAGCCTGACCTCAGCTCTTGCCTTTTTCCTTTTACATTTTTTTCTTTTCATGATGACAGGCAAGAGCAGAGTTGAAATCCTCTCTGAAACAGCTGGAAAAGGTGTGGGTTGGAAGGAGAGGGAGAACTTGTTTCGGGAGCGTGGCAGGCCATGTTACTACCTACTCGTCCAAACCGGTCCAAACCAGCAGGAACCCACCTCTGATCTGGACTTAGGAGCCAATAGCTTCTACCATATAACAACTTAACTTATAGCCTTATATAACTTATATAACTAATAGCCAGATTGGATTATGGAGCAGAAGTCCTTTGTTGAAAGTTGAGAGTTTCCTCAAATAGCTTATTTAAAATAATTCTAGGCAAAGAATGCCTTGACAAAAATAGTGGAAGATTTAAAGGAAGAAGATCACTTCAATATCATCCTGTTTGAAAGTTCAGTTTCAAAATGGAAAGATCACTTAATTCAAGCTACTCCGGAGAATGTGAATCAATCAAAGGAATTTATTAGCGAAATAAATGCATGGGGAGGTAAGTAGAAAAAAAATGTTAAAGTTAAATTGCTACATTAGAATAAGGTTAAAAAAAAATGGGTATATTAAAAAAAACTCCATGGAAAATATTTGAATCTCCATTTTCCAATGCTAAAAAAATTGAAACCCTGCTTTCACATTGTAGGAACAAATTTTAATGATGGTTTACTGACTGGCATTGAAATGCTAAATAAAGCTCATGAAACAAAATCTGTACCTGAAAGAAGTGCCTCTTTAGTTATCACCTTATCTGATGGGGAGGCCAATGTAGGTAAGTAGTCTCCTTGTTTTCACATAATCTTCTCCATTCTATATACCACAACCTCTGGTGATCATGTGTCATCTTTATACCTTCGTGTTGTTACAGAGGATTAGAAAGAAGATGTTTTGTGTTCTTACATCTCACAAGAGTATCCAAACCTTTTTCTCAGCTTTCTAAGATGTGGGAGGCAATTACTGGCAATTTAGAATAATGGACCTCCAAGAGGTTTCTTTCAGCAGAAATACATCTAGTTCTACCTCCAGTATCTATGAAGAATTTGTCTGTTTGCTATTTGGCACCTCCCTTCCTACCTCAAAAGGCTGAAAATTAATATTCATTGTGAGAGGCATTACAGGAGTCCTGGGAGAAGCTCCCAGAAATGTTCCCAATTACTGCTAAACTTCTGAAGCTGCTGCTGATTGATTGTCTATCACCAGTTTCAGAGTATTTTGAAATGGGGTGCGAAGGGGGGGATATCATTCAATACATCTAATAAACAACAGCAACAGTTTTTCCCCTTTTCCCCTGGAAAAGACAACGAGGTAGGAAAAATTAATTAGATTACAACATTATTCACTCTCTTCCAACCCATTAGGAAGAGAGTTTGAAGCTGAAAGTTAGGAAGTTGTAGAGCCTTGTATTAAAGTTACAGATTTGCTCTGCCCATAAACGTGTTTCAGATCATTGTACTATTTAACTGTGCTTTGTGATCCTTTCTGTACAGGTGTATCAAATCCCAGAGAAATTCAAGAAAATGCTAAGAATGCAACTAAAGGAAAACATCCTATATACAATCTTGGGTTTGGTTATGATGTCGACTATGGATTTTTAGAGAGAATAGCAACAGAAAACAATGGTGTGGCTCGCCGGATCTATGAAGACTCAGATGCAGCCTTGCAATTACAGGTAGAAGAATAAGCATATGAAAGGTTGATATTTATATGCATGATGAAATATTTCTTTGGCAGCGAAAGGACACTGAGTACAATTCTTAGGCAAGATGACAGTAGAAGACAAAATTTATTTATTTTTTATTTAGTTCTCACTCTACCTAATAGGTAAGGCATCACAGAGACTAACCAGGTGCATCTTTTTCTGTAGTTTTTGGCTGGATCCTGACCCCAGCCACCATTTCCCCTTGTTTCCGGCCTCTTGCAAAAGAATCAGCACACTCCAGTGGGATGAAACTTTATCCCTTCTCAGGCAATTAACTACTATTAGCTGTGGTAGTGCATGGTTAGAATGCAGTACTGCAAGCTATTTCTGCTGACTGCCGACTGCCAGCAGTTTGACAATTCAATTCCCATTGGCTCAAGGCTGACTCAGCCTTCCATCCTTCTTAGGTTGGTAAAATGAGGACTCAGATTGTTGGGGGAAATATACTGACTCTGTAAACCGCTTAGACTGGGCTGTAAAGTATTGTGAAGAAGTATATAAATCTAAGTGCTGTTGCTTTTTCATTCCATATTATACCATATTTTCCTGGCAAAAATTAATAAAAAGTGAGAGGCTGAATAAAAAAAGCTAGAAAAAGTAGTTTGTCTAAATCTGTATCCTATTAAATATGTTGGTTTCTTTCCTTGAAAAAACTGCTCACATTAGGAAAATGTACCTCATGAGAGCCTACATCAGGGAATATATATGTTGAATGAAAGTAGATTTTTTATTTTTAAAGAAGGGATTGCCTAGCAATCAATAGTTTTGCAAAATAGGAAAAGATCTCCATAAAGCCTTTGTATTAGTAAAAATTGTGAATGGAAAAAATTACACCTTATTCTGTGAGTAAAAAGAATTAAAACTCACCTGAAAACTGTTTTATTAACATGAACAGTAAACTAGTCCTACTTTTTGTACTGCACATGTTTAATGTTATTGCTACATCTAAACTCACATGGTTAATCCTCCATTTCATGGAATCCCCCTTTTCCATATCTATACAAAATTGTAGATGCCAAAAAAGGACAAAATTTCTAACGACTCAAGACTTTCAATGACAGTTCTGATTTCTAGAGTACTTTTCCAGGGTGATCTAGATTCAGATTACAGAACAGTTCTGTGGCTAAAAAAAGCAACCTCTCATTTCCAATACAGGGCGGGGCATAACCTTTTCCTAGGGGGTCACAGCAAGATCGACAGCAGTTTACAACTTCCGCGACACCTCATTTTAAAGCCCATAAAAAACTGAATTGAATGAGCTATTAAATGTTAAATTTGCTTTAAGAATGGCTGGAAAATTCGATTCGGAAGAACAAAGGATCATTGACAGAAGGAAAACAATGTTAAAGGAAAACAATGTCGAATTTTGGGGCAATGACGTCTGGCCGGGAAATTCGCCAGATCTCAATCCGGCAGAGAACATTGGGGCCATAATTAAGGATGAAGTGGAAGCTCTGATGATTCAGGAGCAAGGTCAAAATCGATATTCGGTTGAAACTTTGAGAATGAATTTGGAAACTGTGTTGAAAAATCTGGAAAATCGAACGGAACTGTTTGAAGATTTGTTGTGTTCTTATCCACCTCGTTTGAATGCTGTTCGAAGGGCTAATGGTGGTCATACTGACTATTAAATCATGTCAATAAACTCAGTTTTTGATGGGCTTTCGAATGGTGTATGAATTATTTGTGTTGTTATTACAAGTGTTGCTGTGACCCCCTAGGAAAAGGTTATGCCCCGCCCTGTATTTTGATTTTGAGAATAAATACGCTTTTAATGTTACAGTTTATTATAACCCTAAAATCTATTTTGTTTCCAGGGTTTTTATGATGAAGTAGCCAATCCTTTGCTTACTGAAGTGGAGTTAGGCTATAAGGAAAATGCCATCTCAGATTTGACTCAAAACAGTTTTAAACATTATTATGACGGCTCTGAAATAGTTGTGGCTGGAAGAATTACAGACAATGACCTGAACAGTATCACAGCAGAAGTAAAAGCTCAAGGGGTAAGTATCTTTGAAATCCAACAATTCTCAAGATATAGCCACAAGATTCCTGTTTCTACAACACAAATAAAATATTCACAGTTCCATAAACATAATTGTGTAGATACTCCAGGTAAAATCAGGTAGTTTACCTGTCTCTATCAATGTTAGTCAGAACTACAGCTATCTTGAAAAATTTGATTTTTGTGATGGTCTCTATTTATATTTCTTTCATCAGATGCATTGAGTGGTTAGGCTGGTGTAAGATTTAATTTTAGATTTGACAGGGAGAAGAAAATGGATATTTATTTGTTGATTATTAAAAATTGTTATATAGTGATTATATAGCAACCCAGCTTGTACCAAACTCTGGACAGCTCAAACTAAGAGATAAAACCAAATTTATGTAGAGTAAAAATATAAAACGAAAATATAAGTTACTTGCAAGATAGTACAGGTATCTTCTCAGTTAATAATTGTAATGTGTTAGAAACCCATGTGGTTCGTTGAGACCTTTAAAGATTGCCTGAAATTTTTGATATATTTGAGTTCAGCCATCTGTTGCTCAATGTACATAAATAAACACCTATATAAATGTGTAGCGCTTAAAAATTATAGTGCAATTATAAATCCAATCCTTTTCTTTCGTCTAGGCACTAAATGAGGTGACTTATACTGAACAAGCTGATGTTGAGGAAACAACCAAAGCTTTTGAAGAGCAACAATACATATTTGGAGAATATATTGAGAGATTCTGGGCTTATCTCACAATTCAACAACTTCTAGAAGCACGGTAATGTTGGACTTTTTCAACTTTGTGGTTACTCCAGAGACATCCATGAGAATTGGTAAATCAATCCCTTTCCATCCCTTTCTTGAAAAAAAATGTACTTTAGTAAAAATTAGTTTCATTAATTTCATTCAATGATGCCTGGAATGGACTAATAGCTATTCATTATTTTTGCCTGTAATTGGTTTTATCTTTTTGCCCAAGTTAAATTGCTTCAGATAATTCAAGATGATTATTGCAGGTCTTCTAACTTCAATTAGAGTTTGATAAGTTTAGTTTTAAGTCCCAGTTATCTCTTTCCTCTTTCAGGAGACGTCTTTTGTTTCCAAAGTGTTCATGAGGCTCATATAGTATTTATTTTATTATTTAGAACAATTTAAAATATCTTTACGCATTACAGGGTGGAAGAAGCAGAATAATTAATATTATCATGGTTAAAACAGTTTCTAAACGTTTCTCTAATGTCCTTGCTTTTAGTGCTTTAGCGCAGGGAGATGAAAAGGAAAATATTACTGCTAAAGCTCTGGAGTTGTCTCTGAAATATAAGTTTGTGACTCCATTAACATCCATGGTTGTCACAAAGCCAGAAGACAATGAAGAAAAGGAAGCAGTTGCTGACAAACCCACAGAAGGTACAGATATTGTCATTAGGCCTTTAATCTGTCAGGCTTTTAGTGTTTTGGGGGCAATATTCAAAATAATCACAGTTGAACTAGTCAAGAATATCCTGGAGCAACAGGTAGTATGCTTTCCCCTTAGATAGGGATAGGAAAGCATGGATTTTGATTATGAGCTTTTCAGCAGCATCTGCACACAGGCCAAAGGGGGATCTGATTGATGTCAGCAGCATCATGGCATGGCAATACAAGGTCCACCTCTTTTCTACATACATTTTGATATTACATGTATTCCCCAAAGGAGAAGAACTTGAGAAGAACAATCTCACAATGTGGCTTTTGTTATCTTTTATTCTTATTTTTTACATTTTAAGTTTAATATTTTCAAAAATACAGTTTAAAAATTAAACAAACAAACAAACAAACAGTAGAAATGAAATTTTTAGCAATCTCTTACTACAGTAAGGTTTCTCAATGTGTGGACTTCAAATGCCAGAATTCCCCAACCTGTTGCTTAGATTAAGAAAAATAAATTAAAACCAGTCGCACCAGCTACGGCAACTTTAAGATCTGTGGACTTCCTTGATGACTGGGGAATTCTGGGATTTGGAGTCCATATTCTGAAAGTGGCCATGGGTGAACATCCTACCTTTAGGACCACAAGTTATACTAAGTTTATCTACTCCCTCACCATTCTTGTTCTTTCATTTGATCGCTTCCTTCTCAAAGGAAGTTGTAGCATGAAGCCCATCTTGAAATGAAAGAATTTCAAACTGAAATGTATCATCCCTATCAGATGAAATTAAAGGAAATAAAATCGTCATGCTGCTGCTTTGCTAAATAACTGCATAACATGAATCAATGGAGGAAGGGAAAGGGCGTAATTTTATGTATAAACTATATGTTATAATATAATGAGTATTTAGAGAAGATTTTGGGTCAAGCCCTTTTAAAAGGAAGTAGCTGTTTATTTGAATTAGCTTTTAGAAAAAATAAAAAGAGACATGTAATTGACATTGTGTGCACCCTCTAGTCTATTCTTATTGAGATAAATCAACTGTAATTTTTTGTAGTCAAACTTGTTTAGCAAAAAAAATAATATTTCTTTTTTTCTCTCTCTCCCTCCCTCCCTCCATCTTTCTTAACTTTGGGAACAGCTGAAGGTAAACTGAGTTGTAATTTTGCCTTTGTTCTATGAGCTTATTGTAAAAATTTAGTTTGAATGATGAGTTCCAGACCTAATTGAAGAGAAGCAAATAAAGCAATAATAAGTCAATGTTGTTTTGAATAAGTTTACCTCAGGTCTCACACCTTCCCATCCTATTGGTCAGCTCTCTCCCTCCCTCCCTCCCTTCCCTCTCTTTCCAATTCCAATTCATCAGTAAATCACACGGAATAATCCATTCCTAAGATCACAGTTGGTCCTCAACTTGCTTTCTTTTGGACAAAGCCTCTTACCGTAATTGCCAAACAGTGAAAAGAAGTGATATTCCATTATTTTGAGGCACAAAATACATGCAGGGCGAACCTTAATTAGGTACAATTCCAGAAGCACTATACTCACACCAAGAAAAGCAAACAAAAACAAAACCAAAAAAATTTCAGCCCATCAACATGCAAGATAAGCGCACAATTTTATTTCATTACTTGGTTTCCCAATTGTCTCTGTCCTTCCTTCCAATGTTACGTAATCCTTGAATTCACCCCAAATATTGCCTTTCCCTGCCCCAAATGTGAACCTGGCCTTCAAAGCTATTATTGAAATGGAGAAGAATGTTTACTGTTATACTTACAATCACAACATGTGGAAACAATTCTTTTCTTTTTCTTTTCTTTTTTGCAGGAAGGCAACCAGTGTCCAGCTATCAACCTCCATCTACCCCTTACTATTATTCTAGTGGTAAGTTTCTTTTTTAGAGTTCATAAATATCTAATGTACGTATGTATGTACCAGTGGTGGGTTGCAGGAGGTACCTCCTGGTATAGGTGTATCGGAGTCTGCCCGGAGCACTGGATACTGTTCCGGTACGGTGCTCCGGGGGCCCACTCATCTGCCCGAGCTCTTTACTGGTCTTTTAAATCTTTGGTGCTTCCGTGCACATGCATGGCGCGTACTGCATCTGCGTGACGCTCTGCTGAGCAGCTGCAGCATTGTGGAGGTGCTAAGACGCATGCGTGTTGCGCATGTCCATGTGGACACCGCTAGGCCCGTTCCAACCATACCAGTTGAAATGGGATCCAGAACCCACCACTTGTACATTCACACTCACGGGCACGCGGACACGCAAACACACAAACACTGATTGATATCAATAATAAGAATAAAAAGTAAGGAAAATCTAAATCTTTCTGAGGTCTTGGAGAGTGAATCAATGAAGTAAAGGCAACAAAAGGCTTTCAGTTCTTCCTGTTTCAGACAGAACATCCAATTGTTGGGTGTGGACTGGAACGTCTCATGCCGTACCTTAAAATGGGAGGCACTTCAAGGAACGGATCAAGTCTAGTGCAACTATTGCTGCCTCTGAAAGATTACAGGCCTTATTTTTTTTCTCAGTTCCCTCAATCGTCAACTAGAGATTATTCCATAATAAGAAAATGAAATCAATGACCTCCTCCTATCAATTTCCAGTGTTGGATTAAGGCTAAGGCCCAGGTTACAATAATGTTCTTTCTGAATGTTTTTTCTACTGTAAGGGCACTACAGAAATATACGAAATAGAAATTCTGTATCTTTCCATACTTTTATTCTTATGTTATTCTGTTGCATTTTAAATGGTGCACAAAGAGATCACAGAAATAAAATGACCCCCTGATGGAAGCATGATTTTGGTATGATTTCCTCTTTGCAGTTGATGGAGACCCACACTTCATCATAGCCGTACCGCAGAAAGAAGATGCTCTTTGTTTCAATATTAATGAGGAGCCCGGGGTAGTGTTAAATTTGATAAGAGATCCAGTAACAGGTGAGCCTTTCTTTTCTGAAACCGTGATTGTAAGTAAGGAAGATATTGCACTCCTAGATCAGTTCATTGTTTATCTAATTCCATTTGATTTCTGACTCTGTTTCCTTTGGATAAAGAATACAGATAGCATGTATCATCTTCTTTATGATGCCCAGGCTTTATAAATCCACTCACCATCAATATATCTCAAGACATATTATATTCTTTACTTCTGAGTGTATTTTGTTAGTTCAGCATGGATGTTTATTCGGGCCAACTTCTATACTCTGGATATCAACACTTTGAAAGTATTGTGAAAGATGTCAAAAGGTGAGTTCACTTCAAGAAATTTGTGGTGAATTTGGGGCATCAATCTAAAACAGATGATCATCATTGCAGATTATAAGAAAAGATGCTATTTTAAATCATGAAACATATCCAAATGCAGTAGATGTTGATTTTTTTTTATTGAAAAGGTTTCAGAATGTGATGTGTGTATTTTAGAATACATTACTTCTAGATGCTAGAATTATCAATAAATAGTCATGGCCCTTTGGAGAAGCTACTTTTCTATATATAACCCAAACTGTTATTCTTTGAAGAAATGAATATGTAACTATCCCCAATTAAAAGAGATTTAGAAAATTCAATTATTCTAAGAAGCATAATTCATTCCACTAAATATTTCAAGGGGAATTGGGGTGGAAGATGGGATCAATGGCTTTCTTTTAAGTACAAATATAATATTATAATCAGGGATAATATTAATTAAGATTAGGAGGGAAAGAACTAAACATTTCATTTACCCGGAGGGGTTGCCTTCCATAGTTTTTATCCATCCAAGTTGACCAAACAGGATCTGCATGCTGTTGGCAAAAAAATGTAGGCTCACGTGGACTAGAACTGCTCCCAACTCCCAGGCCTCAGGCAACTACCAGGCCATAGGCTATTTGGAATTGGGCCGCTAGAATTGCTGACTGGAGCATGCGCATGCGTACACAGTACAACTTCTGCGAGAAGCAGGATGGTGGGCGCTCGTGCATATGTGTGCTGGCCCACACTCATACAAGGGCTGCATGCAAACATGTGCACTGGCCTTCGTGGCCCAGATCTCCTCTATCCCCCAGCTGGGCCGCCAAGCCACAAAGATTGGGGCCGTTGGACTAGAAGATGAGCTTTTTCTGCAATAGCGCCTACTCTATTGAACATCTTCCCTTTGGATATTACAATGGCCTCAACTCTGTTAGTCTTCCATAAAGCTTTAAAGACCTGGCTATTCTCCCATGTCTGGGATACTACATTCACTAAGGCGCCTGCCTCCTAGCTATATTGTTAACAGGCCAGATATCTCGCTTTTGCATGTATTTCAAATCAGATGTTTTAATGTAGTTTATTGTTTAAACGGTTTTTATTGATTTTATTATTTTGAAAGGTTTAAAATTTTAATTGCAATGTATGTTTTTGAATTTTGTGCTGCCCAGAGTCAATGACTGAACTGGGTGGCTATAGAAATCAAGTAAATAAATTTTAAGTGGAATCAATCCCAGTTTAACAAAAATATATAGTATGGAAAGTGTTCCAACTCCTCTTGGAAACCAGAAAAAGACATATTTTAAAAATATGCTACTTACACATAAGCCATCCCCTTAATATCACTTCTGGGCTTTAGGTATGACCGTCAATGGACAGCTTATTGGAGATAAAAAGAGTATCAACAATGTAGGACCACAGAACACGTATTTTGGAAAACTTGGGATTGTAACTATGAATCGGAATGTAAGGCTTGAAATAACAACTCAAAATATCATCCTTCAAAATGGTGTAAAAAGGAGAGTATTCAGTTGGCTTGATGAAGTTACCTCACAAGAACCCGGGTGAGCTATTCATACCCCTAATATATAAAAGTGTGAATGGGTGATTTATAGCTTCCGTAATGCACTTCTCTTGGTCAACTCTATTAACAATGCATTCCCCCAACAGACTAATCCTGAAAGAAGGCTCCCTTCACAAGAAAACAAGTTTGCCCAGTCCTTATGTAAATAAAGTGAGGTAGATTTAAATAAATCCAGCTACAGAGAAAGGCAACATGCTATACCTTCCTTTGCAAATATGAGGCATGCTTGATAAAAATAATAATGTTTTTATAAGTTTTTTAAATTTTTATAAAAATTAAATGCAATCTTCATAAATATGAGTCAGTTGCCAAATGTGTGAATTTTGATCACATGACCTTGGGATTCTGCGACTGTCGTAAGTATCATAAGTTGCTTTTTCAGTGACTTCAGTTACTAAATCATTGGTTGTAATTTATCTATGAAACTATAGCTTCCAAAAGTGTGCCACATAAATCTATGACCACATGTATTTTTAAAGGCTGGGAGATTTTTTGGGACTGTTTTCAGCTACAGTTGATAAACCTAATCTACAAGGTGGGTGAGTTGGCATTGTACAGATTTTTATGGACATTTATATTTTTCAAACTGAATTTTTATTGCACTTATTAACTAGCACATTTATACTTTTTCCTATCTTCTTTTGTGCATCTCTTACATTCAAGGTGCTCTTTGTTTAAGATAAATATTATATAATTAATTTAATATGAATATTTCAGAAAAAAATAGGGGAACTCTTGGTACTTCTTGCACTTTCTTAATTGCTTTGGTATATGTGAGCAAAAAATATTTTTCCCTATCCTTTAATAACATTGGAAATACAGGAAATAATAAAACATATATACTATGTATACTGCCCAGAGTCATGATGTGAGATGGGTGGATATACAAATGTGTTTGAATAAATAAATAAAACCATATATAGCTATCCAGTTCCAGATAATTGTATGGAAGCAAACTTCTGGATCTGGACTGACTTGCTATCTATAAGAATTGTCCATAAAGGCCAATGTTTGCAAGTCAAAGAAGTTAGAAACAGGGATCTCCAACCTTAAACACTCAGAGCCATTTGGACCTGTTTCCCACAGAATAGACAACACCGGGACTAACAAAACCTGAGTGGGCCTGGCCAACTTGATGTCACTCACTCACACCCAGTTACATGACACCCCCCCCCCTAGCCATGCCTACCCAGCCAATAATTAGGGCAGAGAACCAATTGTTATAAAAGAAAACCCTTTTGACATCTCTCTCTCACCTCCCCCCTGTATCTCTCCTCCCCCTCTCTCTCACCCCATTTCTCCTCTCTGTATCTCTGACTCTCTCCCCCTCTCTCTGTATCTCTCTCTCTGTGTATTTCTTTCCCCCTCCCCCTCTCTATCTTCCCCCACTCTATGTATCTCTCTCTCCTCCCTCTCCCTCTTTCTTCCCCTCTCCCTCTCCCCCTCTCTCTGTATCTCTGTCTCTCTCTCCCCCCTCTCTCTGTGTCTCTATCTGTCTCTCTATCTCTTCCCTTCTATCTTCTCCCTCTTTGTATCTCTCTCTGTATCTCTATGTATCTCTCTCCCTCTCTCTCCCCCCCTCTCTCTCTCCTCTTTTTCTCTGTATCTCTATGTCTCCCTCCCCTGTCCTTCTATCTCCCCCCCCTCTCTGATTCTCTCTCTGTCTCTCTCTGGCCATTGTGGTTGTGAAAGGAGAAGGGGGCAGAAGGAGAGTCCTTCTCTGGATGGCAAAAGTCCCCTGGGCAAGTTTTAAAGGCATGGCTGGGCACTGTGGGTGTGTCTCCCTTTCTGTTATCCACTCTTGGATCCCATTCCCACCCCGCGAGCCCTCGTGTAGTGAAGCTGGTGTTGGTCACGACCAGGTTGGGTGAGTATTTAAGGGCGGAGACTGGTGTTGAACTATATTAAGGCTAGTCTTCCATCTACTTTGGACCCATACCAATTTGCATATAGGAGTAATAGATCAACTGATGATGCTATGTCTATTGTTGTCCATACTGTATTAAATCATTTGAAACAGGGAACATATGTAAGGTTGCTATTTGTGGATTATAGCTCTGCCTTTAACACCATTCTACCCAATAGGTTGTTTCTTAAAATGTTCAAATAAATCAGAGGATTTGTTTGTGGTTAAAGGATTTTCTGACATATGCCACAGTCAGTAAGGATGGGATCTCACCATTCTTCTACTCTGATATGAAGTACAGGAACCCCACATGATTGTGTGCTAAGCCCCTTCCTTTATTCTTTGTATACACATTACTCTACCCTATTGTACAACACCAATGCAATTATTAAACCGCCTTCTGCCAATTGCCTCCCTCTGTCCCATCAGATCACACAGATTGGGCCTCCTCCGGATTCCATCCGCCAGTCAGTGCCGACTGGCAACTATGCGGAGGAGAGTCTTCTCAGTTGCAGCTCCGACGCTTTGGAACGATCTCCCCGTGGAGATTCGTACCCCCACCACCGTCCAGACCTTCCGCACAGCCCTCAAGATCTGGCTATCCCGTCAGGCCTGGGGATAAGATTCGAACCTCGCCCCACCCGAATGCTGAATGAATGTTGTGTTTTATCGGTTTATTTTTTTATTCACATTTTTTTTTCTTTCTTGTGTTTTGTCTTACACCCCCTTCCCATTGATTGTAAGCCGCCCTGAGTCCCCTCAGGGAAAAGGGCGGCCTATAAATGTCAATAAAACAAACAAACAAAACAAATGCACGGATGACACCGCAGTGGTGAGGCTCATTAACAAGAATAATGAGTCTGCTTATAGGAAGGAAATTCAAGGACTGACACTGTGGGCTAAAGAAAATAATCTTACACTTAACACTAAAAAAACTAAAGAACTTATAATTGACTTCAGGAGGAAGAGAGATGTACATTTGCCATTGTACATAAATGGCGAGGAGGTGGAGAGGGTTGGTAGTTTTAAATTTCTGGGCATTTATATCTCAGAGGACCTCTCATGGACCATGAATTGAAACATGCGTGTGAAGAAGGGACAGAAAAGGCTGTACTTCCTGAGAATGCTAAGGAAGATAAATCTATCTCGGCCTCTACTACTGTCCTACTGTCGCAGCACTATTGAGAGTGTCCTGACATACGGCATTCTTGCATGGTATGGGAGCAGCTCTGCAGCGGACAAAAATGCTCTACAGAGAATCATTAAAACTGCCCAGAATATCACCGGGTGAGGGGCCAGCCATTGGTGGGATCAGCAACAGGGAGCCACAGCAGAGGGCCCAAAGAGCTCCGGAGTCACAGGTTGCAGACACCCGAGTTAGAAGGATAGGGTAAAATTGTCCTACGTTCAGTCTAGTGCAGACCTGGGCACTTTATGGCTCCTTGGCCACTTCTGGCCCTTCTGTCTGTGTCTGCCCTGTGTACATTGCTTGTATTTTGAAGGCAACTGTTTGTTTGGTTTTTTTCAGTTTACATATCTGCATGCATGCATGCCTACACACCTTCACAATTCTATTGGTTTCACCCTCCACAACAGTCCTTGTTTCTCCTGTGGCCCATTGGGAAAATTAATTGCCCAGCTCTGGTGTAGTGTATTACATACATAGTGATCCTGGCTAAAATTGAGAACAAATTCCTAGAGCTAGTAATAAGCATAATGTAATCACAGCAATTGTTTCAGGTGAATTTGCTTTGCTCTACATCAGCCTGCTTCATTGGTGAATGAATGAATAACTTCATCATTTAACAAGCTTGAGGGCCAGAATTGGTAGGAAGAATTTAATGCTAGGCTTCATTTAAACAATAGCCATGTGCTTACAGATGCCTTCTCCCGAAATTTCCATAATTTGAATCTCTGCATTATGCGTACTAATAATCACTTTTAACTGCTTGGTTTCTGTTTTCCAACTTAGTTTGACACTAATAATCAAACGAAAACGGAGCGTAGAGGTTTCGATGGACAATGGAGCAAAGTTTGTTGTTGTTCTACACCAAGTGTGGAAGAAACATCCACTCCACCGAGATTTCCTGGGATTTTACATGGCGGATAGTCACAGATTATCTGAACAAACCCATGGTTTACTAGGTAACACAAAGATGTGATTCTAAATAATTTTTTGGTTTTGTTTTTTCACTGCTTTTCTTTCATAAGGCATGTATTCTTCTGACATGGCATGAGGTTAAACTCCTGACTGAGTTAGCACGGGGTTAAAAAGACAGCAATATTTGCTTTTCACTTTTGTTTGTTTCTAAGTATGCAATATTTATTTCTGGATTGTATCACATGCCAAAATCGATTGTGTACAAAAGTTGGTGGGTTTGGGTGGTTTTTTTTATTATTATTATAAGTAATGAGTTATTATGAGTACACCAACACATTCCATTCAATTCAACTCCTATGTCCAGATTACAGCACACTGCCTGACATAGATAGCAATAAATGCATCCTATTGTATATTTATTGAAGATCAGAAAACATCAAAAAGAATAAACTGGCAGAATTGGAAAAAGACAGAAATGGGGAGAGAGAATTGGGTGAAGATACCGTCTCTTGAAAAAGGGAAATGAGCTAAGGAGCTGGAAGAGAGGGTGTGGGGGATACAAAAGAGTTACCTTATACAGGAGATGGGGAGCATAAAAATTTAATAAATTTAATAAAATAATGAGAAAGATAATGTATTATTAACAAAAAAACTATTTCTAAATAAAAATGTACAGAACTTCCCAAATTAACTGGAAACAATTTTCTAGGCAATTGGCATAGACAGTTTCAAAGTTAATGTTTTGGTTAACTAAAATTTAATCCTTTAATCTACAGAATAGAGATGAAAGATGAAATCCCCAATTTATTCCTTCCCTTTTTGGGACTTTGAAAGAAACAACTTGGTGTACAGGGATAACGTAGCTAACTCCTTTGCTTTTCTCCCCAATATTCCTTAATATAGATGCAGAAAACCGCAACAACCTTTCTATACAAGTAACAAATAGAATTAGGAACTCAAAACGGTAGCTCTAAAAGTAGTTACACACACCTTATAGCCACACTTATCACTGCTGAATGCAAGAAGTAGCTCTTCTTATGATTTGCTCTTGAATGACTGACAACTGTTTAATCAGGTTTCTGTTTTGCTCCCAAATGACTGGCAACTGTTTAATAATTACTGTTGTTGCTGTCATGTTTATTTTAAGGGCAATTTTTCCACCCAATCGACTTCGATATACTTGAGGTCCATCCTGGATCGGATCCAGAAAAACCAGATGCCACCATGATTGTGAAAAATAAACAGCTGACAGTAACCAGGTAAAGAGAGACTGGCATTTTAGCTGACATTGACACACTTGCGTGAAGTGGATTCCCTAAGCTCATTGCTTTCCATATTATATTGCAGGGGATGGCAGAAGGATTACATAGCTGATGTCCAGCATGGCACCAATATCCCTTGCTGGTTTATTCACAACAATGGAGACGGCCTTATTGATGGCAATCATACAGACTACATTGTTCCCAGCATATTTTGAAATAAAAAATAATAATTAAAAAGAGTGGGGATGATGATGGTGGTGGTGGTGGTGCTGGTGGCGGTGATGATGATGATGATGATAAAAACATTCATGCTATGGTAAGTGTTTGTGATAAAATATGAAGAAATATTTTAATAGTGGAGATTTAATTGTGTATCCAAATAACTGAAACTGATTTATTCATAATACAATTTGTATAACTTCTGCTGAGATTTAATTTCAATAAATTGGAAAACTTTGCCCATTTATTTTCTACTCACTATTCAGTGTCTCTAAGCAAATTTACATAACTAAACATTAAATATGGAAAACCCAGAAATTAATATAAAAATCTTTCCAAAAAGTGTGTGTGTTTGTGTGTGTGTGTGTGTGTGTGTGTGTGTGTGTGTGTGTGTGTGTGGAGAGAGAGAGAGAGAGAGAGAGAGAGAGAGAGAGAGAGAGAGAGAGAGAGAGAGAGAGAGAGAGAGAGAGAGAGAGAGAGAGAGAGAGATCCAATAGCAGTTTATTCTAAAGAACATTTCTCATTTCAGGAATAATATTAATATGCAGAGATGCTTGAAATATCAAACCTCCAGTTTGCAGGAAAGGCCACTGTATTGGCATATTGGCAACTGTCACCAACCCATTGATGATAACTGCTCCAAATCCAGCTGCTTCAGATAGATATTAAATAGTACGGTGAACAAGATGGAATCTTACCAAATTTTCAAGACCGATTCCCAAGCAGTCAAGCAGAGAGTGGCAATATTATTTCCTGACAGTGCTCAGAGTAATAATAGCAGAACCGCCATTAATTATCATTGTATATCATTACACAGGTATCATAGGTACGAATAAGATGATCAAGAAGACTATATTATTTTCTATGCTCATTACAAATATGCATGGAAACTAGCAAGAGGCTTCCTAGAACACATTAGAAAATGAAAAAACAATTAAAATAAATTTGTGCTAAAATTCAGTGATACCAGAACTATCTAGTAAAGGGAAGTGAGATGCCTTAGCAATCTGAAAAAGCCACTCCACCACTTGAGACTCAGGAAGAAGTTATCCTTTCTGCTCTTTCAGATTATGGTGTAAGTCCCCTCTTTCACAGAAGCTTATGACAATGTACAGTAAGTCATCCTCATCTTCCCAGGACTCTCTATAGGTGACTATGTTTAGATGCTTCAGTTGTGACAATAGCTGGGCTTCCTGCTCTGCTGCTTTTCTCTCACGGCTTGAGGTGTGTTTAAGGTTCAGTCCTTTGATAACAGACTGCAGAAACAAAAAGAAGGTTTTATCTTCTTCTTTTTTAAAAAAAGGATATTACTGTAAATGAAAGAAATCTAAATATTGTAACTTAAGAATGAAGACAGAGGCTCTGGTTCGGTAACGCTGTAACCAATTTAATATAACAGTAACTATTAACAAAGTATCTAAGGAAGACCGGCTGTGAGCACGGTAGAAACAATTGTAACAAAGATTAGACCAGTAGTCTGTGGAGAAGAAGCAGCGAAGCAGTTCCAGGTAGACTGGTATGTTCGGCTGCCAGTTGAAGAATCAGTTGACAGTTGGAAGAGCCTGCCTTTATATACCAGCAGCTCGGCAACTGACAGGCGCGTCTGATTGGCTAAGACGCGCCTGGCTGCTACCGAGCTGTCATTCGTAACTGCGAGGACTTTCTTTCAGTATACAACACTAAATATCAACCATGTGGGGCTGTTTTGTACAAACACTATGAAAACTACCACATGAGTTGTTTAAAATAAAAAAATCCTCTCACCTGCAAAAGAAACACACATGAGAGAGGTAGAGAGGGATGCAAAAAGCAAATAAACTTGGAACTTTATAAAAAGTGATAGCAAGGTAGCCTGATAATAAAAGTGATATGTCAGTCTTTGACAGAACTGTAGCTGTAGCATTTTCCACCAACCATTTTTTTTCACTTTCCAAGGAAAGCACATAATCCTTTACAAGTAGAAAATATAACACCTTAAAATAAATGTGACTCTGGGACCATTAATACACTGTTAAATCTCCATTCAAGGAAAGGGAAAATACTGTATTTTAGCCAAAGGCATTTCTCACCCAAAACAGACATATTCTCTCTAAGGACCAATAAAGGTTCCAAGAACATCTCTGAACTGCCAGTCTGATTCTTTAAACGTACAAGCTATGTCCCAAACCCCGAATGACATGTCTGCTGACATACAGAATCTTCATTTAATTCAGACTGCACTTCATTTAATAATAAAAATGACACTTGTTTAAAAATCTCCTACATTACATTTGGTATCCTTATTTTAAAAAGCTGCTTTAATATCAGTGTATCAAGGCAGACAATCCTCAAATGCAGTTTGAAATGTAGCTCAACATTTTTTCCTGATTCCCGAACACTTCAGCATACAGTATGTGTTGCCTCTCAAACGTCATGCTGGAAGTGTAAAATAATAAGGGGACACATAATGTGTAAAATAAAGAGTTAAGTAATAATAGAAGAATGAGCTGGAAGGGAGCTTAGAGGTCTTCTAGTCCAGCCCCTTGCTCAAGCAGGAGAACCTATACTATTTCTAGACTCTTCTTAAAAACATCCAATGATAGAACGCCCATGATTTCTGAAGACAAACTGGTTAATTGTCCTCACTGTTAGGAAATTTCTCAATTCCAGGTTGCTCTCTCTTTGATTAATTTCCAACCATTGTTTCTTGTCCTGCCCTGTAGCGATTTGGAGAATAATTTGACCCCCTCTCCTTTGTGGCAGCCCCTCAAATACTGCAATACTATCATGTCCCCCCTAATTCTTCTTTTATTTAGACTAGCCAAACCCAAATCCTGCAGCCGTTCTTCATATGTTTTAGTCTTCAGGCCTTTGAACACCATAATTGCTCTTCTCTGAACTTTTTCCAAAGTCTCAACATCTTTTTGTAGTATGGTGACCAAAATTGGTCATGGTATTTTTGAGACGGAATTTAGAATATAGAATAACAGAATTGGAAGGGAATTTGGTGGTCTTCAAGTCCAATACCCTGCTAAGGCAGGAAACCCTACACTACTTCAGACAAATGGTTTTCCAATCTCTTCCAATGTTGGAGCATTCAATTATTACTCTATTTGGTCAAAATTCATTTTAGAGTAAAGGAAAAAAACCCAAAACTGTATTAATCTCATATATTAAAATTTTATGAACGTGTGCAGTTTTTCATACAGCTTACCAATATAAACTTTCATGAACATATATACTGTAGTTTTGATTATAGTTTATCCAACATGCATTTGTGTAATCCAGCAGGCTTTAGAAATCACATATTTTCACCTGAAAAAACAACTGGAATAGTTCTCACAATCCACTCTAGTGCATCACTTTCTCCTTGTTTACAATCCTCCGGAGTTGAAGATCAGCAACTGTGTTGATTGTTCAAGATTATAAAGAAGCTTAACTTTCAAATTAGAGAGGGGGGGGGGAAACAGATTTAAAACAGATTAGTGGAATTCACCTGGCCAGTATTTCCTATCCCCCCCCCAACAGTTTTAATAATTGGAAAAGGGTATTCTACTACTTTCAATTATATCAAGTGAAGAAAGAGAATTGCCAAATGAAATACAATCTAAACTTCATTTCAGAAATCAGTGTATTACTATTATCTTTTTCATCTTTCCTATTACCTTTTACTATAGGTATCTTATAATTGTATTACTTTGTTTTTTGCAGATTTACTAAGAGCTTATGCACTGGAGACAAATTCCTTGCGTGTCTAATCACACTTGGCCAATAAAGAATATTGTATGTTATATATCAGCTACTGCATTACAAAACAAAGAGGACAAAAGAATAAAAACTTTTAAAAGAAAAGGCAAAGTGAAATCCAATAAAGGAATAATAGATTTACATAAAGTGTGCACTTAGCAATAGCACGTAGACTTATATACCGCTTCACAGTGCTTTACAGCTCTCTCTAAATGTTGTACAGAGTCAGCATATTGCCCTCAACAATCTGGGTCCTCATTTAACTGACTGCAGAAGGCCTGAAGGCTGAGTCAACCTTGAGGCAGTTAGAATTGAACTGCTGAATTGCAGTTGGCCGAAGTAGTCTGCAATACTGCATTCCAACCACTGTACCGCCACGGCTCTTGTGGTGGCGCTACCACATCCTGTTTCCAGAATCTTCAATGCAGATAGTATGTCTCTGGATTTCATCTGACAATTTTTGTTTGGTGATCAGCAATCCCTGTCAGTTCACTAGGCAGCTATAGTGCTCACACATACTGCACTCACAATTCCAAATAATCACCAGCCAGGAAGGTTGGAAAGACACCTGTCCTAATTTAAATGCATAAAAACATAATGACTTTAATCAAAATAGAAGTCTCCAGTGGGAAATTTATCCAGATGATCAAAGTGGTAGTTCAAGAAATCTCAAAATTTCTGACCTCATTGGTGAAACAGATGTGAAGTCTAATTTAAGATTTAATTTTAAAGGTGTTCTACATAGGACATAGTGGGTAAACTTGGGCTTGATAGATTAGAGGCTAAAATGTGCTTTTCTGGCCTTGGACTCTTTAACTTTCATGCATAAATTTCATCAACCATTTTCCAAAGATAAATATTTGCCATAGTTACTTCAGTGTTACTCTTTGACTACTTACAAAATTCACTACAAATAAAGTCCCTTCCAAATTGACGTTTTTCTTTTTCTTCCAACATGGGGAAGAGTATCCCACGTTACATTTTACTGGCCCTTATTCCTGCTCTTGTAACTTCAGATATTTTGATACACCCACTCAGAAACATTGAGGTATGTATGTAGCTAAATATATAAAGTTGCTTCTTTTTTTCCTCAGAATTTTTTTTAAAGCTTTGGACAGCAATCGCAAATCTATTGTCTCAACCTTTCAAGACTTCTTCAGCCTTCTGCCTGCCTGATTCAGGATATCTTTACTTACCAGTACGCTTAATTTGACTGAAATTCTAAAGTTCATGTTAACTGGTTGCCTATGAAATCTCATGCTTTGGGTTGCCTGGCTCATATGTGCTGCATTTGGATATGAAGCAGGGAAAGTCATGCTGGTCTATGACCTTAACAAAGATTTGAAACCAGTAAGGAGCTGTGGTCCCTTACTGTGCCTGTTAGCAAGTCCTGTGACTTCTTTGATGAGCTGCTGAGACATACCTTGAGGGGGGTTGTGTTGGACCCAGACTTAATTGGCTTTCTTTGGATCTATATGCTGTACATTGTTGTTGTGCACTTCAGCAATTTTTTTGGGGGTGGAAGACACTGAATTAAGAAAGAATAAATCAGATAAAGCAAGGAGTACTTGCATCTTTGTATGTGTGATTGTAAGGTGTTCATGGTGGTATATACATACATACATTTATACATACTTTACATTACATGAGAGAACTATCCACCTCACCTGTGTTTATATCTAACTTACTGTACCTAAAATTTTACTGAGGCAGCTCCACGGATATGTTTCTGAGAAATGGTAGAAAAACTCTATTAGGTAAAGGTATTTATCTTAGTTAGTATGGTAATTTATGGCATATTTTCCAGATGTTTCTTATTTTCTGTTCATGTAATTAATGTTTCTAAATTAGATAGGTTGGTAAACTGGTAGGGATTTGCTTGATAAGAACCCACCCTATGTCATACATGTTGATTATTCAGACTTCATTTTATGGAAACTCTCATTTATTGTGACGCTCTCACTTTAAATGAAGAGAAATGTGGAATAACATACAACTACTATGCAGCATATTTGGGAGGATACAGCACCTGTTGTTTGGCAATAATTAATCCTTTTTTTCACTCTTTATTTGTAGAAGAGAAATGCCACTGATGTGGTAAGTAACCTTTCATTTTGAATGCTGATCATTAAGTTTAGATGGCACATACGAAATACAAATATTTGCTCTTAGTAATATGTATCTGCCTTGCTGGGCTTCAAGAAATCATTTACTCAGCTCCAAAGTTGCATTTATTTCTTCAGAAATCAGTCCTCTTGTGTTCAGGAATGTCTATTTCTGAGCAAACGGCATATTTCATTCACTCTTGCAAAATACCCATCATGTGCAAGTGTGCAAAGGCCTCAATCACGCACTTTTATGAAGGAATACCTCATTCATGGATTCAGGGGGCAAAAAATATATGTTTGCGTTCCCTCACAGAAACAAAGTAAAATGTTTTAGAAGTTTGTTCCTGTTTTCCTCCCCTATAAGAAATCATTTCTTAAAAACACAATACAAGAATTTGTGAAGATCAGAGATAAAAATCTAACCCACAGTTTCCCCCAAGATATAATTTTCTAGATATCGCCTTTAGATATCATTTTTAAAAAATAACAGAAATGGAAGAAGAAAATGATTGAGCTAAGTTTCAAATTAATTAACACTTCGTAAGTAAAAAAAAAATAATGAAATGTAATTAATATTAAAATAAATACTATGTACGAAGCGTGGTATTTGTGGAAGATCTTTGGGCTATGTCAAAGAAAAGTGTTTAAAATAAAGATTATATATTAGCAGCACATTTCTGTATAACCATGTGACTTTTTTATTCTCTAGCACACCCATGCCATAGAAATCTACTGGGTGAAAATTGACTGCAGTGTTACTTCCAGGTTTTCCCGTAACGTCATCACTAGTCGAGCTGTGAATCGTGCCAATGTGTCCAAGGAAGCTCAGTTTGATGTGGAGCTTCCTAAAACAGCCTTTATTACAAACTTTACATTGTATGTATCATTTTCTTTTTTCTCTATGCTTTGGAGATCAATCTAGTGATAATTAAGCCACTCAGATACTGTTAACAGAATAACTACCATGAACCACAGGGTTACAGAGGACATTGTAGCCACCTGATCCAATTATGTGCTCAAAATTTAAAACTAAGGCCTCCCTCATAAGCTCTCCTTCTTACCAGTCTAGATAACTGATTCCATCATGGCATTATTCTTACCTTCATTTTTTTTAATGATCATCCAAAATGTGGCCTCCTGTTACATAAGCTCCTCTGAAATAAACTTGCCCTCTGGGTAGAGTTTTTACCAATCTGCTCTGCAATAACCAGAAAAGGTCTTCCTTCATCTTTCTTCATTCAGTTTTTAGTCCTATAGAGGCAGCATTCTTTCCAGTCTCTTTGTTTTAGCTCTCAAATATCTCCTTTACTTGATGAACTGAAAGGCGGGGGGACCCAATAACTTGTCTGCACACATATTCAGACATCTGACGTATTCTTCAATAGGACAGTTGATGGTGTCACTTATCCTGGAATCATAAAGGAAAAAGAAGCTGCCCAAAAGCAATATCAACAAGCAGTTTCAAGAGGCGAGACTGCAGGTCTTGTGAAGTAAGTATGTGAGGCCAAACAGAATCTGTTTCCTTATTTCATTTCCTGTCCTAAGTATTTATTCAGCAGATGCTAAATAAATGAACAAAATGCAAAGGAAAGTATTAAATGGTGGGCTATATGTGAATGAGGAAATGTGATCATTGCTTGAATTTCATGAATCTTGCTATGTTTAACATGTGAAGGGCTGCTGGAAGAAAAACAGAGAAATTCAGTGTTTCGGTCAACATTGCATCATCCAGCAAAGTTACTTTTCAATTGACTTATGAAGAACTCTTGAAAAGAAAATTAGGAAAATACGAGGTGTTTATCAAAGTAAACCCAAAGCAGCTTGTCAATAAATTCGAGGTACGATCATATGTATTGTCACTTTATCTTGTAGTAGTTTTTGGAAATTTGTGAATGATGCTCAGAACTATTAATTTAGAAAGAAATGTATAAACAAATATGAATTTAATTCTTTTTTAATGCTTTGTTTACAGTTTATATTACTGGTCTCTCTGATTTTTTTTCTCACTTGCTAATGTCAACATAATTTTTAATCAATATTATAGATTGAAGCAAACATCTTTGAGCCTCAAGGCATCAGTGAACTTGAAGTTGAAGGGACATTCCTCAGCAACGAACTGCTACCAGTTGTGAAAAAGTCTTTTTCAGGAAAAAAGGTACGTCTGGTAATAGAATCTTGAAGGGTGATTCATACATAGGTAATTCTTGCCTAATGACCTGCGGGATGGCAATGGGAACTACCAGGATTTTTGTTGCTATGCGTGTGGTGTAGCAGTGGGAATCCCAGTCACAATTACCCTTGTTAACTGAGGATTAACGATAATGAGTTGGAAGCATGGGTATCTGCCAAGATCATAGTCATCACATTTGCGACAGATTCCCCTGGTTGTAAGTAAGTACAGAAGAGGCCAATTGGATTCACAAGCATTAAGGAAAAATTACATTGCTGACATGACTTACAACACTATCCAGAAGTAAAGAAAGAAAGAATGACACCTTGAATATATTTCTTAAAAGCAATCTAGCTGTCAGGTTATTTTGTTCCAGTCAGCACTCTAAGTGAGACATGGCACAGGACAACCACAATCAAAGATACAGACACAGAATTATTTGAGGATACTTCGCAAAATTAAAAATAGTTCTCAAGCAATTCCCTATATCAGAGATAGGCAATATTTTCTTAGAATAGCTACACTTACAAAAAATAGGTGGGTCAGAATGAAAAAGTAAATGAAGGCTCAAAAAAGTAGATGGGGGTTAAACCCAAAAAATAATATTGAAAATCTTATCATGTCTAATTATCCCATTTTCAAAGTTTCTGCTTTACAGTATTTTTTTAAAGTTGAGGGAGATAGCTTATACCCAATAAAAAGAATTTGTGTACGGAGAAACAACAGTCAATGTGTATTTCTTGTTCTTGCATCCTGTATACAGACATAGATCAAGTCTGCTCCTTAAAAAAACATGTGATTCAGTCTTTCATTCCAAGCCATTCCAAGCCATTGCATCCAAACATTGAATGTTTGAATCCATGGACATTCTTCTGTAATTTGACCAAGTCTTTCTTTTTCAAGTTATTTGATATCATAGTGGCTTTTACATACAGTATATATGCCCTCCTTCATATGGGAAAGTGGTATTTACATATAAGGTAGGTATTGAGCCACATTCCTCTTGAAGCTGCTCTGAATTCTTTGAGGTTGAGACATTTAATAAACTAAATCAGACTACTGAAGAGTATTATTATGAAAGTGTGTTTTACCGCTGGTGCAAGGATTCCATTGTAATCTTTGCCATGTTTTGGGAAGTATCTCTTGGCAACCCATCACATCTTGTAGAATTAAACACTATATTGTC
The DNA here is from genome assembly GCF_051295495.1 of Thamnophis sirtalis. Classification (NCBI taxonomy): domain Eukaryota; kingdom Metazoa; phylum Chordata; class Lepidosauria; order Squamata; family Natricidae; genus Thamnophis; species Thamnophis sirtalis. Next base: position 73,629,523 of record NW_028261383.1, on the reverse strand, counting down.
TTCTTCATAACACTAATTGTGAAGACCAATTTGTATCCAAAGATCATTCTCTGTTTCGGTACCTCTCTGAAAGTCTGTGGTTTTTAGCAAAACAAAATCAATATCTTTTCTCCAGCATGTAGGTATTTGTCCTCCCTCCATGTGGTGCCTTGTGGAAGAATCTAGTATATCTTCCTTTTGAGCTAGAAAATCATTTTGAAAGCATTGCTTTGTTGAGTATCTTATCGATGGTTGGGGTCTCAAGTGGCCTTTGTTTTTGCTTATGGCATCACTTCAATTTCTTCTTTATTATAAAAGTTCAATAATTTCTTCTTACTATGAAAGTTGCAGTATTGTTTTTCATCTTGGCATTTCTAAATGAAATCGCAATATTCAGTACTTGTCTTCATCAAAATATGCCTCACTGTATATTTTAATAGAATGCTGGGCATTATATATCTCTTGTGTCTATTATCTTCATATCTTAAGTATATTACATTACAGAGTGAAGAGGATAGTTATATGAGGCATTAAATATATACATACGCATTGAATTCCAACACTTAATGTGCATCACATTGGTTTGGTCTTATACCACCTTTCATCTTTGATTCATCTTTGTCTTTTATGCGTAGATTGTACTGGAAGTTGCAAACATTACTAATTCTTCCCAATATTACTACATGTACCAGTCAGCTCTAAATGAGACATGGCATAGAGCAACCACAATCAAAGATACAGGCACAAAATTATTTGAGAATACTTCACAAAAGTAAACTTAGTTCCCAAACATTTCCCTATATAAGGGATAGGCAATATTTATGCAGCAATATTTTATGCCCCATGAAAATAATGTGTGTACAGAGAAACAGCAAAGTCAATGTGGATTTCTTTTTCTTCTATCTGGTGTATAGACAAGGATCAAGTTACATGTTTGAATCCATAGACACTCTTCTGAAACTTGAACAAGTCTTTCTTTTTCAAGTTATTTGATATCATAGTAGCTTTTACATATATATGCCTTTCTTCATATAGGAAAGTGGTCTTTACATATAGGTATTGAGCAACATTTCTCTTGAAGCTGTTCTGAGTTCTTTGAAATTGAGACATTTAATAAGCTAAACTAAACCAGTGAAGAATATTATGATGAAATGTGTTTCACTGCTGGTATAAAGATTCCATTGTAATAACCTTTGTTTCTGCTTATAGAAACACTTCAATTTCTTCTGTATTACGAAAGTTCAATAATTTCTTCTTGCTATGAAAGCTGCACTATTGTTTTTCATCTTGACATTTCTAAATGAAATTGCAATATTCAGTCCTTGTCTTCATCAAAATATCCCAGTGTCTATTTTAATCGAATGCTAGGCATTTTATATTTCTTGTGTCTATTAATATCTTCATATCTTAAGTATATTATATTGCAGAGTGAAGAGGATAGTTATATGAGGCATTAAATATATACATACACCTTGAATTCCAACACTTAATGTGCTTCACATTGGCTTCATCTTATACCACGATTCATCTTTGTCTTTTATGCATAGATTGTACTGGAAGTTGCAAACATTACTAATTCTTTCCAATATTACCTTGTTAGTCCATCATGGAGAATCATGTGTCTTGTCATTTGCATGAGATTCTGGTTTTCCTCTCTGCCACGTTGTTTTGTTGTGGGATGTTGGAAACTATTTTTTCATGTTTTATCCTTTGTCATTTCAGTTACTTCTCAACTTCCTTTCCTGTGTTTTTACTCCCAATATTAAGGGTGCAGTGTCTTAGGCTTTCTTTCAGATATGTTACTCACTCTTGCAAAAAAGGTTGTGTTTATTTTTACATAACTCTTTTCCTCTTTAAGAAAGTACATAAAAACTTTTCAAAAGTGATAGTCATTAGGTAATGAGAACTTTCCCCTACATTTTAGCTTTCCAAATTCCTGAAAAGAATTCCTATGAACAGATAATGCATTCAGCAGTTTAAGCAATTAGGTTAATGACTTAAATGTAGTGTAGTTACATTGTTTAATGTAGCATCATAGACACTTGAGAGAAGTCATGCTGCAGTAGTGAATAGCTTCTGAAATTCATACCACATTTCTTTTCCCAGTATAATCTACTAGTAAGGGACCACTTTCTATAAAAAGGTGATCCATCATGACTAGATGCCTGTGGAGATTCTCAGTCATCCAGGTCTCATCCAAGAAGCAAAACATCTTCATGGAAAAACATCTCCTAGGAGAAACAAGTCCAGTTGACTGTTTTCTTATTTGTTTCCCAATTCTGTTGTCCTTGGTTCTTTCAGAATGTGAAGCATCACAGCAGTATTTTTTATTAGAAAGAAGACTTTTATATAGTTTCTGTCATTCAGCAGTTCAATAGAGGCAGATCGCCTTGCTGGATTGATCATGGCCTTTCTGCCTGCTTTGCAGACTGTCAACCTCTTTTCCTTCCTAAACTAAAATAAATTACTCTCTGCTCTTGACCAACACAACCCTCTTGGGACGGGGGAGAGAATAAGCAATATATGTTCAGTGCAGGACCACATGCAGTGATGTCAGTGGTGGGCAACAATCAGACAGTCCTCCTTTTTTGACTTGGTTTGCTAGAAAGAAATCTGGAAGTTAGTATGAACGAAAACTCAATAGGCTCTTTATTGCAGAACATAAATAAGGCCTAACAGTGTACAAATGGTATGGTACATTCAGCATTATGGAAAAAGTAAGAAATAAATTCAATGAAGGAGGAAATAAAAGTAATAAATACCAACATGCAAATACAACAAGTGAATGAATGAATGAATGAACGGATGAATGAATGAATGAAATAATCGTGGCCATATAAGTGTAGCTAATAAGAGGCAATGCAGAGTAAGATATGCAGAGTACTTTTTTAGACAAAAAAAAGAAGATAAAAACTAAATTTCCCACTACTAGCTTTTCTTGCATTCATTGTTCCTACACATGCAGAAAGACTGGTACATGCAATATTTGGATCTTGCAATATTTAATAATTCAAATTATACCTGGCTCCTGGCTCATCCCATTCTAAATATTCCTCTAAAAACTCCCAAGTCATCCTTCCTCAGAGATTTTACATGTATAATAAAGGAATCAATAGCTTCTAGTTTTAAGCTGTTTATTACTTCAATTATTGAAGATTTTAGTTGTTGTAATAAATATACCCATACACTACCATGTTTCTCTGAAAATAGGACAGGATCTAATTTTCTTTTGACTCCCGAAATAAGTGCTTGGTGTTTTTTTGGGAGGTCTTATTATTTATGAGGTACAGGAGGCATTGACCATGGTCACCTCATGGCTCCTGCTGTGTTGCAATATTTTTGCAAAGGGCTTATTTTGGGGGGAAGGCTTATTTTAGTGCATGTGCTTAAAAGCGCAATTGGGCTTATTATCCAGGGAGATCTTATTTTCAGGGAAACAGGGTACTTACAAGCTTGTTGTAAATGTTGTAGGCCTATAGCTCACTGTTTTAAAGAGTGAACAAAGGGCAAAATAGGCCTCTAAATTGATAAAGCATGTGTGGAAGTAATCTTTGAATATAAACTGCAGAAAATACAGTATACTGAGAAATATTATGGGTCATTATCCTGGATCTCTAAATGAAAACAAAACTTTTATAGAATGTGCTTTCCTCATTTGCTGATAGTTAAGCTAAAGAATTCTTCTTTTTTAAGGGCCATGTATCATTCAGTCCTACTATTGAACAACAACGAACCTGTGACAATTGTACAACTACTCTGCTACAAGGAGATTTTGTCATCAAGTATGATGTGAACAGAGATTCTCCTAATAATTTACAGGTAACTCTAGTTGTTTGACACTTGAACTAATATAAAAGCACAAAAACAAATCCAAACAAAAAACCCTACCACAAATGACTAATATTTTTATCAATATTTTTTAGGTAGTAAATGGATACTTTGTACACTTTTTTGCACCAAAAATCCTTGAACGTTTACCTAAGAATGTTGCCTTTGTAATCGATGTCAGTGGTTCCATGTATGGACAGAAAATTCAGCAAGTAAGTAAAGAACACACATTCTTGTAATATTGCTAAAAGGATGGTAAATTGTAGAGCAGATAAAACCAGGTCCTACAATCTTTTACTCCAAGTTATTTCTGCCTTGCAAGATTTATACATATAGTAAAGTATGTAGCATAGTAATCTTGAAAGTATTGTAATTAAAATGTACTGCTTCATACTTAACCTTCAGCTAAGTCTCCTTTTATATGTGTTGATTTAGGCCAGGGTCCCCCAAAACCTGGGTCTGTTTGGAACTGGGCTGCATAACTACCAGGCGATAATTTAGGCCATATATTTCATGAATTATGTCAAGAGTCAAAACATTATTTTAAAAAGATAAAACTTAACAGTAATCTTTTTAAAAGACTAACATGTTTTTGAAATTATCATTTTAAAAAAATCTTAGCTATCTCTCTAGAAAGATTTCATGTTATCTCAAACATCTTACAATTTCATGGAAGAAAGGCAAAATCTCACTTAAGTCAGAAAAGACTTAGCCAATTTTTATTTATGAAATATATATATTAAATGTAATGCTTATTGTTCAAGGATAATGGTGTGGAGCCTGACTGCTGCACAATATTACTTATCTTTTGACTATAGTTAGGAGACAATGGAGTGTTGCCTTAGTATGGAGATCTATCTTTCAAAAAAAGAAGGGCGTTTTTTTCCCCCTCATAAACATTTGGTTTTACAGTATATACTCTTGGGTTAAACAATTGAAGATCTTAAGTGAACAAATTTCATCAAAAGATCTGTAGCATCATATGATGTTGGTGGCAACAGCAGGACATGGGCATAACATCTGGACTTAGGAGCTGATAGCTTCTGTCATATAACAACTTAACTTTTAGCCTTATATAACTTATATAATTAACCAATAGCCAGATTGGGTTATGGAGCAGAGTCCTTTGTTGAAAGTTGAGAGGTCTCCAAATATCTTTTTTTAAATAATTCTAGGCAAAGGAAGCCTTGACCAAAATAGTGGGAGACTTAAAGGAAGAAGATCATTTCAATATGATCCTGTTTGAAAGTTCAGTTTCAAAATGGAAAGATCACTTAATTCAAGCTACTCTGGAGAATGTGAATCAATCAAAGGAATTTATTCACCAAATAAATTCATTGGGAGGTAAGTAGAAAAAAATGTTAAAGTTAAATTGATATATTAGAATAAAGTTAAAATAAAATGGGTATATTAAAAACACTACATAGAAAATATTTGAATCTCCATTTTCATATGCTCAAAAATTTGAAACCCTGCTTTCACGTTGTAGGAACAAATTTTAATGATGGTTTATTGACTGGCATTGAAATGCTGAATAAAGCTCATGAATTGAAATCTGTACCTGAAAGAAGTGCGTCTTTAGTTATCACGTTATCTGATGGGGAGGCCAATGTAGGTAAGTAGCTGAATGACCGATGAATATGGGAATAAAGATTGCTATTCAGTCTCCTTGTTTTCACATAGTCTTCTCCATACTATACACCACAACTCTCATGATCATGTGTCATCTTTAAACTGGTTGTGTTTTGTGATCCTTTCTGTTCAGGTGTAACGCATCCCAAACTGATACAAGCAAATGCTAGGAATGCAACTAAAGGAAAATATCCTATATACAATCTTGGCTTTGGTTATGATGTTGACTATGCATTTTTAGAGAGAATAGCAACAGAAAACAATGGTGTGGCTCGTCGGATCTATGAAGACTCAGATGCAGCCTTACAACTACAGGTAGAAGAATAAGCATATGAAAGGTTGATATTTACCTCATCTCATCCAAAATGTGAGGTGTTTAGCATCCAAAAGTAACCAAGAGAGATTAGCATATATGTCCCTCCTACATTGTGGTGATCAACTCAGAATAAGTTTACATACCATGAAACATAAAGTGAGAAAATATAGGACTCCATTGTAAATAATAAGTTTCATCATCCCATCAATTAGTTTTCTAAAGTAGTCCTGGGACCAACCAGGTGCATCTTTTTCTGTAGTTTTTGACTAGATCCTGACCCCAGCCACCATTTTCTCTTGTTTCTGGCCTCTTGCAAAAAAATCAGCACACTCTAGTGGGATGAAACTTTACCCCTTCTCAGGCAACTAACTACCATTAGCTATGGTGGTGCAGTGATTATAATATGGTACTGCAGGCTACTTCTGCTGACTGTCGGCTGCCTGCAATTTGGCAGTTTGAATCTCACTAGGCTCAAGTATGACTCAGCCTTCCATTCTTCTGAGGTCAGTAAAATGAAGATTCAGATTGTTGGGGGCAATGTACTGACTCTTTAAACAGCTTAGAAAGGGCTGTGAAGTGGTATATAAGTCTAAGTTCAATTGGTTTTTCATTCCATATCATACTTCATATTTTCCTGGGAAAAATTAATAAGAAGTGAGAGGCTGGGTAAAAAAGCTAGAAAAAAATATTTTGTTTCAATATGTGTCCTATTAAGAATGTCAGTTTCTTTTTTTTCTTTTTTTTTGAAAAAGCTGTTCAAATCAGGAAAATTTACCTCATGAGAACCTATATTAGGGAATATATACTGTATGAAAGTAGTTCTTTTTAATTTAAAAAAGGGATTGTCTAGCAATTGGAGGCTTTGAAAAATAGGAAAAGATGCCCAGAAAGGCTTTATGTTAGTAAAAATTGTCAATGAAAAAATTACACCTTTTCTGTGATTAAAAAGAATTAAAACTCATCAGACTTTAAAAGTGTTTTATTAACATGTACAGTAAAATAGTCCTATTTTTTTCACTGCACATGTTTAATGTTATTGCTACATCTAAACTCACATGGTTAATCCTCCATTTGATAGAATACCCTTTTTCCATATCTATACAAAATTTTGATGTTAAAAAAGGACAAGTTTTTAAAAAAGATTCAACACTTTCAACAAGAGTTCTGTTTTCCAGAGTACTTTTCCAGATGAAGGGTGGTCTAGATTCAGATAACAGAAAAATACTGAGTCTAAAAAAAAAAACCCAGCCTCTCATTTGCAATATTTTGATTTTGAGAAGAAATACCCTTTTAGTGTTACAGTTAATAACCCTAATATCTATTTTGTTCTCAGGGTTTTTATGATGAAGTAGCCAATCCTTTGCTTACTGAAGTGGAGTTAGGCTATAAGGAAAATGCCATCTCAGATTTGACTCAAAACAGTTTTAAGCATTATTATGACGGCTCTGAAATAGTTGTGGCTGGAAGAATTACAGACTATGACCTGAACAGTATCACAGCAGAAGTAAAAGCTCAAGGGGTAAGTATCTTTCAAATCCCACATTCCTCAAAATAATGTTACGAGATTCCAGTTTTTACAACACAAAAAAAAATATTCACAGTTCCAGAACAATCATTTTCTGAACACTGCTGAGAGAGTAAATACTTCAGGGGAAATCATTAGGTAGTTTACCTGGCTCTATCAATGTTCCAGAAGTCAGAACTAATTTTGAAAATTTTAATTTGGGAGATGGTCTCTATCTGTATTGCTTTTAGAGATAGGAAAGCACCCAGATTATATTCAGCGGTGGGATTCAAATAATTTAACAACGGGTTGTCTGTCCTAATGACAGACAACCTGGGAGGGCATGGCCATGGTGGGAGTGGTCAGGGGTTTGACAGGCAGCACTCGGCCTTCTGTACCACATTGGGAGCAAAAATGGGCCGTGGGGGGAAACCCCCTGTACCTCATTTTGTGCCTAGTAGGCTGCCTGCAGTCTCCTGGGAGTAAAAACATGGCATGTGGGGATTCCTGGAAGGGGCAAGGAGAGGAGGGGCCAGCCAGCAATTTAACAACCAGTTCGTCTGAAGTGGTGCGAACAGGTTGAATCCCACCATTGGGTATATTGGTTAATTACTACACTTAATTATTTCACTCAAGAAATGTGGCGGTGCAGTGGTTAGAGTGCAGTATTGCAGGCTACTTCTGTTCAACTCCCACCAGTTCAAGGTTAATTCAGCCTTCCATCCTTCCAAGTTGGGTAAAATGAGGACCCAGATTGTTGGGGGCAATATGCAGATTCTATAACACCGCTTAGGGTTATATAAGCACTGTGAAGCAGTATATAAGTCTAAGTGCTATTGCTATTAATACCTAGCCAAACCGAATTTAAACTGCCAAGCCAAACTGAATTTAAACTGCCAAGCCGTATCCAATCCATCCATCCACATTTAAACATCAGCTTCACCTGTCATAAGACTGAAACAAAGAATTTTCATGCAGTGAGACATCAATATTATTACTAGTTTTACATGGCTGAAAGCTATATGGTCATGTTGAGCCTGGATGACAAATAAAGCATCATCCACTCAACGCAAGATATTATAAGGGGACTGATGGCACCTTGTCCACCTAACCAATGTTAGTCAAAGATACAGGTTTTTCTGAATGGCAGCACACTTCATCAGATGTATTGAGTGGCTGGACAGATGTAAGATTTAATTTGAGATTTGGCAGGGAGGGGGAAAAGGTATTTATTTATTTATTATTAAAAAATAGTTATATAGTGATTACATAGGAACCCAGCTTTTATCAAACTCAAACCAAGATATAAAACACATTTAGGTAGAGAGTAAAAATATTAAAACCAAAATATGTTACTTGCAAGACAGTACAGGTATCTTCTCGGTTAATAATTGTAATGTGTTAGAAACCTATGGGATTCATTGAAACCTTTAAAGACTGCCTGAAATATTTTGATACATGTGAATTCAGCCATATGTTGCTCATTGTACATAAATAAAGAAATAAATGCCTGTATAAAAGTGTACTGCTGAAAAATTATAATGCAATTATAAATCCAATCCGTTTCTTTCGTCTAGGCACTAAATGAGGTGACTTATACTGAACAAGCTGATGTTGAGGAAACAACCAAAGCTTTTGAAGAGCAACAATACATATTTGGAGAATATATTGAGAGATTCTGGGCTTATCTCACAATTCAACAACTTCTAGAAGCACGGTAATGTTGGACTTTTTCAACTTCGTGGTTACTCCAGAGACATCCATAAGAATTGGTAAATCAATCGCTTTCCATCCCTTTCTTGAGAAAAATTGTACTTTAGAGAAAATGAGTTTCATTAGTTTCATTCAAAAATGCCTGGAATGAAGTAGTGCAAAATAATTTTTGCAGGTCTTCTAACTTCACAATAGAGTTTGATAAGTTTAGTTTTAAGTCCCAGCCATTTCCTTCGTCTTGCAGGAGATAAGTCTTTTGTTTCCAAAGTGTCCGTGAGGCTCATATCCTATTTATTTTATTATTTAGAACAATTTAAAATATATATTTGCATTACAGGGTGGAAGAATACTGGATAATTAATATTATCATGGTTAAAACAATTTCTAAATGCTTCTCCATTGTCCTTGCTTTTAGTTCTGTAACAGAGGGAGATGAAAAGGAAAATATTACTGCTAAAGCTCTGGAGTTGTCTCTGAAATATAAGTTTGTGACTCCATTAACATCCATGGTTGTCACAAAGCCAGAAGGCAATAAAGTAAAGGAAGCAGTTGCTGACAAACCCACAGAAGGTACAGATATTGTCACAAGGGCATTAGTGTATCTGGCTTTTAGTGTTTGGGGGACAATATTCAAAATATTCACAGTTGAACTTGTCAAGAATATCCTGGAACAATAGGTATTATGTTTTCCCCTTAGATTGGGATAGGAAAGCATGGATTTTGATTATGAGCTTTTCAGCAGCATCTTCAAACAGACCAATGGGAAGCAGATTGATGCCAGCAGCATCATGGCATGGCAGCACAAGCTCTATCTCTTTTCTATATGCATTTTGACATTACATGTATTCCCCAAAGGAGAAGAACTTGAAAAGAACACTCTCACAATATGGCTTTTGTCATCTTTTGTTCTTATTTTTTACATTTTAACTTAAATGGTTTCAAAACGCCGTTTAAAAATTAAAAAAAAAACAGTAGAAATTAGATTTTTAGCAATCTCTTGCTACAGCAATGTTTCTCAATCTTGGATCTCCCTTAAAACAAGGCAGTCCAGCCATCAAAACTTTAAGATCTGTGGACTTCATTGATGGCTGGGGAATTCTGGGAGTTGAAGTCCACAGGCCTGAAAGTGGCCAAGGTTGAACACCCCAGCTCTAGAACCACAATGGGTTTAACTAAGCTTATCTGCTCACCTCACCACAGCACAGTTGTTCTTTCATTTGATCCCTTCCTCCCCCAAAGCCTCATAATTTTTGTCCTGTTGTAGCATGAAACCCAGCTGGAAATGAAAGAATTGCAAACTGAAATGTATCATCCCTATTTATCTCTGGAAGAATTAAAGGAAATAAAGTCTTGATGCTGCTGCTTTGCTAAAATAACCGCATGACATGAATCGATGGAGGAAGGGGAAGGGAGTGATTTTGTACGAACCATGTTTTCTAATATGAGTAATTAGAGAGGATTTTGAGTCAAAAATATTTTGAAAGAAAGTAGCTGTTTTTAGAAGAAATAAAATAGCTGCTTAGAGATATGTAATTGACATTGTGTGCAGTGCACCCCCCATCTATCCTTATTGAGATAGGTCAACTATAATGTTTTGCAGTCAAACTAGTTTAGCAAAAAAATTAAAGTTTCTCTTTCTCTCTGTTTCTCTCCCTCCATCTTTTATCGTCTTTGGAAACAGCTGAAGGTAAATTGAGTTGTCATTCTTTGTCTTTCTTCTATATGAATATGAGCTTATTATATAATTATACTTTGAATGATGAGTTCCAGATCTAATTGAAAAGAAGCAAATAAAGCAATAATACGTCAATGGTGTTTTAAATAAGTTCAGATCTCATATCTTTCCATCCTATTCATCAGCACACTCTCTCTTCCCTCCCCCTCCCTCTCCCCCTCTCCCCCTGTCTCTCCCCCTCTCTATTTACCCTTGGAAACAGCTGAAGGTAAATTCTTTCCCTCATATTTCATGTCTTGGTATTCCATTGGTCAGGTTTAATGGAGTTATTTTATTTATTTCTTTTGCTATTTATTTAAGATGAAATGCATACATTTTCATAATGGAATAAATTTAAATATACACTGTGGTTTTTTTTAAAAAAAGTGTATGCCATATATTCCATTTATTAGCTCAGAACAATTTTATAAATATATAGGTTTAATTATATAAAATTTAAAGTATTAGCCTAATTTACTGAAATTTATTGTACAGCTTGGTTGATTATAAGTAAAGTTTCATTTGAATCTTGCCTACCATGCTTGTGCAGATGGGAATTGCCTTACATCCAGGAAGGTCGTATCCACCTTTAATAAAAACAACAACCAAGTATTTAAAGGAATTGTATTACAGACAACTCTGGGAGCAAATTTGGACTGTTTGCTCCAACAGATCCATGGTAAAAGTAAAAGTCAGCTACAGTTGATCTGGCGTTCTGACTTCAGTCTGAAACCTCTGCGTGGGTGTTTCATTCTTTTTGTTTAGTTTTTATAGTGATTTCTTCACTCACAGCAGGTTGCTGCTCTTTATAGAGATGTTTAACTACTGCAGTGCTTCTTGGAATGACCTCTGTAGTAATGTGGCAATTATGGTTAAGGAAGGGTTTGATGCTGCAGTGATGTGTAGAGGCTTCAAATGTTTTGCTTTCTTTTGGAGAAAGAAACTTACCATAATTGCCAAACAGTGAAAAGAAGTGATCTTCCATTACTTTGAGGCATAAAATAAATTAAATTTGTGCAGGGTAAACCTTAATTAGGTGCAATTCCTGAAGCACTATACTCACACCAAGAAAAACAAACCAAAACTAACAAAATCTCAGCCGATCAACATGCAAGATAGGCGCACAGATTTCATCCCATCACTTGGTTTCCCGATTGTCCCTGTCCTTCCTTCAAATGTTATGTAATCCTTGCATTCCCCCCAAATATTGCCTTTCCCTGCCCCAAATATGAACCTGCCCTTCAAAGCTATTATTGAAATTGAGTAGAATGTTAACTGATATGCTTACAATTACAACATGTGGAAATAATTGTTTTGTGTTGTTTTTCTTTTCTTTTATGCAGCAAAGAAGCAGGTGTTCAGCTATCAATCTCTACCCATAGGCTCTCACTCTTATTCTAGTGGTAAGTTTCTTTTTTAGAGTTCATAAATATCTAACACACATAAACAAAGAGTGATTGATATCAATAGTAATGGGAAAATCTAAATCTTTCTGAGGTCCTGGAGAGTGAATCCATGAAGTAAAGGCAACAAAAGGCTTTCAGGTCTTCCTGTTTGAGGCAGAACAGCCAATTGTTGGGTGTGGACTGGAACATCTCATGCTGTACCTTAAAATGGGAGGCACTTCAAGGAACGGATCATGCCTAGTGCAGCTATTGCTGCTTTTGAAAGATTACAGGCCTTATTGTTTTCTCAGCTCCCTCAGTCATCAACTAGAGATGATTTTGTAACAAGAAAATGAAATTAATGACCTCCTCCTCTCAATTTCTAATGCTATATTAAGGCTAAGGCCCATGTTACAATAATGTTACTCTGAATGTTCTTACTACTGTAAGTGCACTACAGAAATATACTAAATAGAAATTCTGTATCTTTCCGTACTTTTTATTCTTACATTCTTGTGTTTCATTTTAAACGATGCACAAAAAAATTCACAGAAATAAAATGAACTGCTGATGGAAGCATGATTTTTGTGTAATTCCCATCCTATTGGTCAGCTCTCTCCCTCCCTCCCTCCCTCCCTCCCTCCCTCCCTCCCTCCCCTCTCTTTCCAATTCCAATTCATCAGTAAATCACACGGAATAATCCATTCCTAAGATCACAGTTGGTCCTCAACTTGCTTTCTTTTGGACAAAGCATCTTACTGTAATTGCCAAACAGTGAAAAGAAGTGATATTCCATTATTTTGAGGCACAAAATACATGCAGGGCGAACCTTAATTAGGTACAATTCCAGAAGCGCAATACTCACACCAAGAAAAGCAAACAAAAACAAAAACAAAAAAATTTCAGCCCATCAACATGCAAGATAAGCGCACAATTTTATTTCATTACTTGGTTTCCCATTTGTCTCTGTCCTTCCTTCCAATGTTACGTAATCCTTGAATTCACCCCAAATATTGCTTTTCCCTGCCCCAAATGTGAACCTGGCCTTTAAAGCTATTATTGAAATGGAGAAGAATGTTTACTGTTATACTTACAATCACAACATGTGGAAACAATTCTTTTCTTTTTCTTTTCTTTTATGCAGGAAGGCAATCAGTGTCCAGCTATCAACCTCCATCTACCCCTTACTATTATTCTAGTGGTAAGTTTCTTTTTTAGAGTTCATAAATATCTAACGTACGTATGTATGTACCAGTGGTGGGTTGCAGGAGGTACCACCTGGTATAGGTGTATCGGAGTCTGCCCGGAGTACTGGATACTGTTCCGGTACGGTGCTCCGGGGGCCCACTCATCTGCCCGAGCTCTTTACTGGTCTTTTAAATCTTTGGTGCTTCCGTGCACATGCATGGCACGTACTGCATCTGCGTGACGCTCTGCTGAGCAGCTGCAGCATTGTGGAGGTGCTAAGACGCATGCGTGTTGCGCATGTCCATGTGGACACCGCTAGGCCCGTTCCAACCATACCAGTTGAAATGGGATCCAGAACCCACCACTTGTACATTCACACTCACGGGCACGCGGACACGCAAACACACAAACACTGATTGATATCAATAATAAGAATAAAAAGTAAGGAAAATCTAAATCTTTCTGAGGTCTTGGAGAGTGAATCAATGAAGTAAAGGCAACAAAAGGCTTTCAGTTCTTCCTGTTTCAGACAGAACATCCAATTGTTGGGTGTGGACTGGAGCGTCTCATGCCGTACCTTAAAATGGGAGGCACTTCAAGGAACGGATCAAGTCTAGTGCAACTATTGCTGCCTCTGAAAGATTACAGGCCTTATTTTTTTTCTCAGTTCCTTCAATCGTCAACTAGAGATTATTCCATAATAAGAAAATGAAATCAATGACCTCCTCCTATCAATTTCCAGTGTTGGATTAAGGCTAAGGCCCAGGTTACAATAATGTTCTTTCTGAATGTTTTTTCTACTGTAAGGGCACTACAGAAATATACAAAATAGAAATTCTGTATCTTTCCATACTTTTATTCTTATGTTATTCTGTTGCTTTTTAAGTGGTGCACAAAGAGATCACAGAAATAAAATGACCTGCTGATTTTGGTGTGATTTCCTCTTTGCAGTTGATGGAGACCCACACTTCATCATAGCCGTACCCCAGAAAGAAGATGCTCTTTGTTTCACTATTAATGAGGAGCCTGGGGTAGTGTTAAATTTGATAAGAGATCCAGTTACAGGTGAGCCTTTCTTTTCCGAAACCGTGATTGTAAGTAAGAAATATATTGAACTGCTAGATCAGTTCATTGTCTATCTAATTGCATTTGATTTCTGTTTCCTTTGGATAAAGAATATGCCGATAACATGTAAAGATACAGCTAACATGTATCACTTTCTTTATAATGCCCAGGCCAAGTATTATGAATCCAGAATGCTTGCCACACAGGAGGTGTATATACTAGTTTTGCCACATTATTAGATTAGTTTCTGACAATCCCATATTCTAAAGTCTGCTATAGCAGGACAGGTAGATAATAGAAGTATCACTACAGTACCCCAATACAATATAATTTTCTTCCCCTTTTCCCCTCCTCAAACTCCATGAGGAGTGATTTTCATGCTTTGGCTAGGTTAGTATTGGAAAATTGAGCCATCAAGTCTATATAATCATATAGGATAGGTATTGTACTCCAAATGTTCATGCATTATATTGTTCCATTCTGTTATATCCACTTATACATTGATTCATGCTAATATATCTAAAAATTCTCATGAACAATATATTCAGGGTTGCCTAAGTTTATCAAAATGTCTGCTATATCCTAAAATCCACTCACCATCAATATATCTCAAGATAGATTATATCTTTTAGTTCTGAGTATATATGCCATTTTGTTAGTTCAGAATGGATGTTTATTTGTGCCAACTTTAGATATCAACACCTTAAAAGTATTGTAACAGATGTCAAAAGGTGAGCTCACTTCAAGGAAGTCATGGTGATTCTTAGATAACAATCTACAAGAGATGATCACAATAGCAGATTATCAGAAAAGATGTGATTTTAAATCATTTTAAATCATGAAACATATCCAAATAGAGTAGATTTTTTTTAATTGAAAAGACTTCAGAATGTGATGTATGTGTTTCAGAGGTACCTGAACTACATTATATGACTTCTAAATGCTGGAATTACCAATAAATGGTCATTGCCCTTTGGAGAAGCTACTTGCCTATATTTTCTAAAGCAATAAATGTTATTTTCTAAAGCAATAAATATGTAATTATCCCAAGTTAAAGGAGATTGAGAAAAATAAATTACTCTAGGAAGCATAATTCATTACACTAAATATTTCAATATTGCTTAAAATACAAGAGGGGACCAATGGCTTTCTTTTCAGTACAAATGCTACATTATTGTAAGGGAATACACTTTTGGTTAAGATTAAGGAGAAAAGAAATAAACATTTCATTTTCATTAGCGTCAATCCCATCTTAACAAAAATGCGCAGTATAGAATTTTGCCTTCTGGAAAAGTCATATTTAAAAATTATGCTACTTATACATATGCCATCCCTTTAACATCCCCTCTGAACTTTAGGTGTTACTGTCAATGGACAGCTTATTGGTGATAAAAAGAGCATCAACAATGTAAGACCACAGAACACATATTTTGGAAGACTTGGGATTGTAACTATGAATCAGAATGTAAGGCTTGAAATAACAACTCAAAATGTCATCCTTCATGATGGTATGAAAAGAAGAGTGTTCAGTTGGTTTCATGAAGTTGACTTGCAACAGCCTGGGTGAGCTTTTTATATTCCTAATATATAAAAGTGTTATTCTTAAATCAGGGATGGGCAATTTAAAGCGTCTGTAATTTTGCACATCTCTTGGCCTATACCAAAAGCCTAAGACAAGATACCAGATCAGATTTCTAACATCTTATCTTTATTTCTTTGCAGAATGCAATGAGAGAAAAAAGAATGTCAGAAAGAATGGATGTTTCTCTGTCTACTCTCCCTTTGGGCTCTGCTCTTAATCTCTGCTTGTTTCAAATCTGTTAACAATGCATTCCCACAACAGACTTACCCTGAAAGAAGGTTATCTTCACAAGGAAACAAGTTTGCCCAGTCCTTATATAACTAAAGTGAGGTAGATTTAAATAAATCCAGCAACAGAGAAAGGCAACACGCTATAACTTCTTTTGCAAACATGAGGCATGCCTGATAAAAAAAATAATTATATAAAATATCAATTATTCTATATGGCCTATGAAATACAACCAATGAGATACATTTTTGAAATATATATTTTCAATATATTTCAGATGCTTAATATGGCCTATATTGAAGTAAATATGTACCCATGTTCTAGTTATCTTAAAAAAAAGGTGATGACCCATATAAATAATGGTGAAGTTGGGGGGAGGGAGATAATATTTCAAGAAAGAATCTTCTTATGTCCCTGAGGCTGAGGTAAGAACATCAGAAAAAGGATGTGGAGTCCATGGCTAGAAAATTTCTTCTGCTACCATTGTTTCTCTCCCTTAGTAACTTTGGGATGTGTTGATTTCAACCTTCAAAATTCTCCAGCCAGAATTCTTCATATCTTAAAGCTTCAAAGATTGAAAAACACCATCACAGGTAGTCCTCAACTTATGACCACAATTGAGCCCAACATTTCTATTGTTTAGCGAAACAGTTGTTAAATGAGTTTTTCTCCATTTTCTGGCTTTTCTTGCCACAGTTGTTAAATGAATGACTACATTAATTTAGTAATACTGTTATTAAGTGAATCTGTCTTCCTCATTGACTTAGCTTGTCAGAAGGTCACAAAAAGTGATCACATGACCCTGGGACACTGCAACCATCATAAATATGAATCAGTTGCCAAGCATCTGAATTTTGATCATGTGACCAAGGGAACAGTTGTAAGTATAGTGAACAGTCATAAGTCACCTTTTTCGGTGCCATTGTAATTTTGGTCACTAAAAGAATGGTGATAAGTTGACGACTACCTGTACAGACACCACTTACTTTGATTTATCTATGAAAATGTACCATCCAAAAGCATAGCAGATACACATTTAAAGAGTGGAAGATTTTCTAGGATTGGTTTCAGCTGCAATTGAGAAATCTAACTTGAGAAATCTAATTTGACAAGGTGAGGAAGGTGGGTATTGTACAGGATTTTTATGGGCATTTATATTTTTGAAACTGAACATTGTTGAGAGCCAGAACTGTTAGGCTGTAGCCAAATTTAATACTAGGCTTCATTTAAACAATAGCCATGTGCTTACAGATGCCTTCTCCAGAAATGGTTCTCCCCTTGCAACCAATTTTCCTGATTCGATTCCCTGCATTATGCACACTAATAATCATGTTTTCCTGCTTGGTTTCTCTTTCCCCACTTAGTTTGACACTAATGATCAAACGAAAAGAGAGCGTAGAGGTTTCGATGGACAATGGAGCAAAGTTTATTGTGGTTCTACATCAAGTGTGGAATCATCCACTACACCAAGATTTCTTGGGATTTTACATGATGGATAGTCACAGATTATCTGAACAAACCCATGGTTTACTAGGTAACACAAAGATATTATTCTAAATAATTTTTTGGTTTTGCTTTTCTGCTTTTCTTTCATAAGGCATTTAGTCTTCTGACATGGCATGAGGTTAAACTGACTGACTTGGAATGAGATTAAATAATCAGTAACACTTGCTTTTTACATGTGTTTGCTGCCAGCAATGCAGTGTTTATTTCTGGATTGTGCCTTCTGCTATCATTGATTGTGTATAAAAGTTGTTGAGGTTTTGGTAGGATTTTTTTGGGGTGGGGTATTGTTATGAGTAATGTCCAATGTGGTTTATTCCAACACATTCCTTTCCATCTCTATATTCAGAATAAAGCACACTGGCTGACATAGACAGCAATAAATATATCCCGATATTTATTTATTAAAGATCAGCAAACATCAAAAACAATTAACTGGCAGAATGGGGTAAAAGACAAGCAGAAGCAGGGAGAGAGAGAGAGATGAACATTAGATAAAAATAGAAAAGAATTATTGTATATAGGGATTGGGCAGCATAAAAATTTAATAAATAAAATAAAAAGTAAAATGAATAAAATGATAATTTATTAACTGAAGACTATTTCTGAATAAAAAAAACACTAGAACTTTTCAGATTAACTGGAATTATCTTAGACACTTCCAAAGGCCTAGTTAATGTTTTGGTTAACTGAGATTTAATCCTTTAATGTACAGAATAGAGATGAAAAACAGAATCACCAGTTTATTCTATCTCTTTTGGGGCTTTGAAAGAAACAATTAGGTGGACAAAGATAATGTAGCCAACCATTTTGGCTCTGGGCACACTTCCTTGCTTTTCCCCTTCCCATATTAAAGAAAAAAATGCTCCCTAATTAACAGTTTCTTATTTAATATAGGGGCAAGAAAAAAAAACCTATGCCATGAAGACCTATCAAGAGCCATTGTACAGGAGTTGTACACAATAGTGGGGAGAACCAGTATTTCTAGAGCCATTTCATCTCATCTGTAGTTCTTTATCTCTGTCATATGTCAGACTATCTAAACAGTCATACAGAAAGCTCAAACAATTTCCAAAGCAGTATTTTGGAGCATCCAACAGGCTTATTTTAAACTTGAACCTTATCCCAATGGTATTATGACCGATATAAGGCAAGTTCTCTGAAAGCAGGAGAGTAATGTACTGTATGCAACCTTTCTGTATAAGTAAAAAATAGAATTAGGACCTCAATAGGGTAGCTCTAAAACTAGTTACATCCAACTTATAGCCAAAATTAGCACTGTCAAATGTAAGAATTGCTCTTGAATGACTGACAACTGTTTAATCAAGTTCCTGTTCTGCTCTCAAATGACTGGCAACAGTTTAATAATTATTGCTGCTGCTGTCATGTTTATTTTAAGGGCAATTTGTCCACCCAATCGACTTTGATATACTTGAGGTCCACCCTGGATCAGATCCAGAAAAACCAGAAGCCACCATGATTGTGAAAAATAAACAGCTGACAGTAACCAGGTAAAGAGAGACTGATATTTTAGCTGCCATTGACACACTTGCATGAACTGGATTCTCTAAACTCATTGCTTTCTGTGTTATTTTGCAGGGGATGGCAGAAGGATTACGTAGCTGATATCCAGCAGGGTGCCAATATCCCTTGCTGGTTGATTCACAACAATGGAGATGGCCTTATTGATGGCAATCACACAGACTACATTGTTCCCAGCATATTTTGAAAAAAAGAATAAACCTTAGGAATAATTATGATGATGATGATGATGAAAAAGTTCATGTTATGATGACTGTGATATCATCTAAATAAATATTCTAATCTTGGGGATTTTATTGTCAATCCAAATAATTGAAACTGATGGTACAATATGTGTATCTTCTGCTTAGATATAATTTCAATAGATTGGAAAACTTGATTGAATTACACATTTATTTTCTACTCATTCCTGACTATCTGTAGGCAAGTTTACAAAACTAACCATTAAATATGGGGAAAAAACGTATACGTTGCAATGCAAAAATCTCCCCAAAATGTCTGGCTAAGGTTGTGCCTAAATTTTAATAATGTTTGTGTGCATGCATGCATGTGTGTGTGTGTGTCAATTCCAATAGCAATTTGTTCTGATGACTTATCGTGTGCATCTTTTATGTACACTAAGACCTTATGCACCAAAGACAAATTTCTTGCGTAAGCAATCATACTTGGCCAATAAAGAATTCTGTTCTATTCTACAGATACAGCTGCTTTAGATAGATGATAAATAACATGGTGAACAAGATGAAACCTTGCTAAATTTTCAAGGCCAATTCCGAAGCAGTCAAGCAAATGGTGCTGATATCACCTTCTGACAGTGCTCAGAGAGGCAATAGCAGAACCACCATTAATTACCATTGTGGGAGAAATGTTCACAGTACAGTTTAGGTTTGTGTCACCCATTGCTTTTTCATTTGATTCATACCCTGAAGGACCACGTTCTTTATGGATGGGGTGAGAAATCCATGGCTTATTTTCAGTGGTGGGATTCAGCTGGTTTGCACTGATAGCCAACTGTCTGTTCAGTTTGGCAAACTGGCTACAGCCTTGCCCTTCTCCTCTCCACCACTCCTCCCTTTGCCCAGCCTTTCCTCACTGGGATGCTTGATTCATACTTTTGGTGAGAGTAAGGAACCGTTGACAGTCTACTTCCCTGTCCCTCCTTATGCTGCACCAAAAAGAGTCACCACTTTTTACACATTCCTGTCTGGCCAGACTAAGGCCATTTCTCATTCTTGGCACTCTTCTAACTATCCACCCTGCCCCCCTACAAGCAAGCAACATCCGTGCAGCTCTAAGGCACCTGAAAGGAGGAAGCTTGGGGAGATGGCATCTTGGCAACTGGACTCAGGGGAGCTCAAGGTCTGGTTACAAGAGGTTTACTTTTCTGTTTTGTTTTTTGTGCTTTTGAGTCAGTGCCATTTTCTTGGCAATATTTCAGGAGTGGTTTGCCAATGCCTGCTTCCCAGGGTTGATATCTGATCAGGGCTGATCAAAGTGCAGGTGAAGAGTTGAACAATAATTAAAAGCACCATAAAACAATGAAGGGCACTACAAAGCACTTAAGTCAGCAATGGCACTGAGCCTTAGCAACAAGGAGCAACAGGGCCAACATGCACAGTGAACAAATTATTTGCAAAGTTGGTTAGATAACCAAGATGACAAGGAAAAATGTGTGAATGTTTAGTTTTGAGGTATGCCTTAAATAGAACGAATGAAGGAAGGAAGGAAGCAGTGGGTATGCTGTTATTGATCCAAGAAACCTGGTAAGAAGTAGATAGACAGAATCTTCTGGCTTAAATAAACTACCTGGAAAATGCCCTGCTAAGATTTGCAGCATCCCATTGAAAGAAAATTCTATTTCACATGTTAAAAGCTAGTAAGTAGTTATTAGATACCTCCCTAATTCATGCTTTTCAAGTTTCACATTCGGTTATGTTAGCTAAAAGGTAGGAAATTTAACTATACATACAGAAAACAATTCAAGAGAACTTTTTTATTTTTCTTTAAAAAAAAAAACACAAATATGTCATCATTTGTCAATCATTAAGACATTGAAGTACAAATTTTTTTTTTTTGTGTATACCCCTCCCTCCCTCCACCCCCCCATCCCCCCTCCTCCTTCCCCCCCCCCCCCGACTTCCCAGAACCCGTACACGGTATGAATTTTTAACTAACACAGTCTAAAATCTATTGAGAAAAGAGAAATAAAGAAATTAATGACATTCTAGATTGAACTTAGCTTCTTCTTACTGAACTGACTTTTAACAGTTTAAATCATTTCTGATCTTAAGCATAGGCTAACTGGAATTTCTTAGTCCCGTATTTATTTTGTATATAGTCAATCCATTTTTTCCAGTCTCGTTTATATCTCTCATTTGAATGATCTTTGAGATATGCCGATATTTTAGCCATTTCAGCTAAGTTTGTTACTTTCAATGTCCATTCTTGGATTGTAGGCAAGTCTTCCTTCTTCCAATATTGCGCCACCAACAGTCTTGCTGCAGTTATCAGGTGCAGAATCAAATTGGTCTCTACCACTGTAAAATCAGTACATATACCTAGTAAAAATAACTGAGGAATAAACTTTATCCTTCTTTTAAAAACATTTTGCATGACCCACCATATTTTTATCCAAAATGCCTTAACCTTTTGGCAGGTCCACCATATATGATAATATGTAGCATCGAGAGAACCACACCTCCAACATTTAGGCTGTACATTCGGATACATAGAAGCCAACTTTTTAGGATCTAAATGCCATCTATAGAACATCTTGTAAAAATTTTCTCTCAGATTTTGAGCTTGTGTAAATTTCACATTTCTTACCCAAATTCTTTCCCATGTATCCAACATTATTGGTTCCTCAATATTTTGAGCCCATTTTATCATACAATCTTTAACTAATTCTGTTTCCGAATCCATCTGTATTAATACATTATATATCCTCTTTATATGCATTAAGCTTTGATCTCTTATTTGTTTAAACAGATTATCCTCAACTTGAATAAAACCAATTTTTTGATCTATTTTCCACCTAGCCTGTAATTGCCCATACTGGAACCATGTTTGAACTACCTTCTCCTCTTTTAATACCTCTAAAGATTTTAATTGTAATACCCCCCTTTCCGAGGTAAGAAGCTGTCTGTAAGTAAATTTGTCCTGTTTTTGTGCTGTATTCATATTTTCAATTGCATGTCTAGGAATTGCCCACATGGGTATCTTGTCATTTAATTTATATTGGTATTTCTTCCAAACCCGCAATAAAGCATTTCTTAAAATATGACTTTTAAAGTTCTTATCCAATTTTTTGTTGAATAACAGGTAAGCGTGCCAACCAAATACCAGATCGTGTCCCTCAATGTTCAATATTCTATCATTGGTTAAATGAATCCAATCACTAATTACAGATAATGCCACTGCATCATAATATAGTTTTAAATTAGGTAGTTTCAGTCCTCCTCTCTCACGTACATCTTGCATTATTTTCATCTTTACCCTCGGCTTCTTTCCTGCCCACACAAATTTGTTGATACCCTTCTGCCATTCTAAAAGGTTCGCATCTTTTTTAAGTATAGGTAACATTTGGAAAAGAAATAAAAATTTTGGTAAAATGTTCATTTTCACTGCCGCTATCCTGCCCAGCAAAGATAAGTGCAATTTCTCCCATTTTTTCATCTCTGTCTGTATGCTATGCCAAAGTGGTTCATAATTATGCTTATATAACTTCCCATTTGAAGTTAAAATGTTAACTCCAAGATATTTGACTTTTTTAACTACCTCACATCCTAGCATCACTCCTAATTCTTCCTTTTGTTTAATATTCATATTTATAGCTAATGTTTTGGTTTTTCCTAAGTTTATTTTAAAGCCAGACACTTGACCATATTGATTAATCGTATTCATTAAAACCATACTGGATTCCTGCGGTTGTTCCAATATTATGACCAAATCATCCGCAAAAGCGCGGACTCTATATTCTTGCTGCCTAATCTTGATCCCTTTTAAACCATCCAAGCCCCGTATTTTATTCAACAATACTTCCAAAGTTATAATAAACAATAATGGGGACAAAGGACAACCCTGTCTTGTACCTTTTCCAATTTGAATAGAGTCTGTTAAACTTCCATTGACTATGATTTGTGCTGTTTGCTGTTGGTATATTGCTTTAATTGACTGTAAAAAATTATCTCCTATCTGCATTTTTTGCAATATCTTCAGCAGAAATTGCCAGTTAACTCGATCAAAGGCCTTCTCAGCATCCAAAAATATAAACGCAGCAGGGATCTGGTTGTTCTTTCCCAAATATTCTAATGCATTAATAATTAATCTGACATTACTTTTCATCTGTCTCCCTTGTATAAAACCTGTTTGGTCCGTATGTATCAATTGTTGAATGACCAACATTAACCTATTTGCTAATATTTTAGTAAAAATTTTATAATCTACATTCAGTAATGAAATGGGTCTATAATTTTTGGGTTGAGTAGTATCTTGATCTTCTTTGGGTATCAAAGATATAAACGCTGTCTTCCAAGATGGAGGGACTTTACCTTCCGTTTGAATCATATTAAATAATTCTCTAAGAGGTTCTACCATTTCTAACTGTAAGTTTTTATAGTAAACCGCTGTCAAGCCATCTGTACCTGGTGCTTTCCCTGGCTTTAATTGCTTAATTACCTGCAGGATTTCCCCCGAGGTTATTGGTTGATTCAATTTTTGCCTGTGTTCTTCTCTAACTGAAGGTATTTTCTCCTTGTCTAAATATTTGTCTATGTCTAAACCATTAATTTTGTCCCCTTTATACAGTTCTGTAAAAAATTCCCAGAAAGCCTTTTGAATCTCTTCCTGTTGGAACACCTCCTTCCCTCTGTAAATCAGTTTAGATATATTTCGAGTTTTCCTTTTTTTCCTAATCTGATAAGCTAACCATCTGCCAGGTTTGTTTGCATTACAAAAAGTATTGTGTTTTGCATATAATAAATTAGTAGCTACCTGGTCAGAGATCAACATGTCAAATTGAGATTTTAATATGTTAATAGTTTCCTTAACCTTTGTATCGTCTGGTTTCCTTGTTAACTCCAGCTCTTTTCTCTTAATTTCCTCTTCCAGTTCTGTTCGTTTTAGCCCTTGCTTATTTCTATGTGTTTTATTTATATTCATCAAAACTCCTCTCATATACGCTTTGCTTGCATCCCATACAAATTCCATAGATGTACCCTTATTCATATTCAAAACAAAATATTCAGATAGTAATTTTTTACAATCATTAATATAGTTTTCATATCTAAATAAATTTTCATTCAGTCTCCAAAACCTTCTTGCCTGCACTACCCTTCCCAACTCCATCCAAACTGGGTTATGGTCCGAAAGGACTCTAGCTGCAATCTTTGTTTTCTTGACCCTAGAAAGCAAATCATTAGTGGTTAGAATAAAATCAATCCTTGAAAGGGATTGATGCCTGTCCGAGAAGAAAGTGAAGTCATATTCCTCTGCATTTCTTTCTCGCCAGATATCTCTCAATTCAAAATCATCCATAATGTCAAAGAAGGATTTGGGTAACTTTGCTCGCATCTTGGTATTTAGGCGGGAAATCTTCTTATCTCTCTTAGTGTCTATCACTCCATTCCAGTCACCCAATAGTATACAGGAACTATAGTCCCACTGTACTAATTTAGCATGAAGATTTCTATAGAATCTATCTTGCTGTTGATTGGGTGCATAAATTCCCAAAAGTAATGTCTTTTTCCCTTCTAAGATTAAGTCTAAAGCAATATATCTTCCGAAGGGATCTGCTTCTATTAATTCAGCTTTCATATCTTTTCTTAAGTATACAACTATACCATTCTTCTTTTCCATAGCAGAAGCTGCAAAATGTTGACCAAGTTTTGAGTTGATCAAATATTTTTGATCAGTTGACTTGATATGAGTTTCTTGCAAACAAATTACATCGTTCTTAAACTGTTTAAGATAATGAAATATTTTCTTCCTCTTCTGTGGAGAGTTCAGTCCGTTGACATTCCATGTTAAAATCTTAGTTGTCATCTTTGGTTGGTTGAAGCATTTTTAGAGCTTCCTGCACGGCCTGTTTAACCTTAGGTTTAGCTCCTCCCACTGCTTCCAGATTTGTTGTTGTAGTTCCTTGATCGATGGCCGATGATTGTTGATACTGTTGCTTCTTAGCTTGTTTCTCCATACGTCTAGTAGTCATGCGGCTAGGTCTTGGTTCCATAGCACCTTGCACTTCTAGAGAAGAGAGATGCTCCATCTTGTCTGGTGGTTGTGTAGTTTGCTGTCTATCCTGTCCTTCTTGTGGTCTTTCTCTAGGTCCAGATGGTGCAGGGTGTCCGGCCTTCAATATATTATAATAAAAATCTCGGGCTTTCCATACAGAGTTGAGGCGGTACCTTTGCTTATCAAATGTAAATATGATGCCGAATGGTGCATCCCATCTATACTGTATCTGACGGTTTCTGAGTTCTTCGACCAAAAAAGCGTAGTCTCTTCTGGCTCTTAACATTTGAGGTGGTATCTCTTTCAAAACAGCCAGGTCTTGACCGCCAATTTGAAGCTTAGTGTTATAAGACGCTTGCAGTACCATATTTCTGAACTCTCTTGTAGTAAAATATATAACGATGTCTCGAGGAAGCTGCTTCTGCTTTGCCAGCCAGGAGTTAACGCGGTAAGCTTTGTCAATTTGCCAGCCTTGGTTGGTCCCTGGTCTTCCCATCAGGCGGTCAAAAGCTTCCGATAGGATCTGTTTCAGGTTCTCCTGTTTCTCCTCACGCAGCCCCCTTACTCTTAATGCGAGCTCCATTTGTCGGTACTGTATCATAATAATTTCTTTTTCAGCATTTTCCACTTTTTGTTCCACCACCTCTGTTTTCAATGTCAAGTTAGCATTGGCATCATTAAGAACCTCTAGAGTATCTTCCACTCCAGAAATATGTTCTGTTAATACAGTTACAAGACTCAGCATGTCGTCTCTAATTTTATCAACCTTAGCCTCAAATTTCTCATACAACTCCTGTTTAAGTCCTTTTATTTCACTTTTAATTTCACTTTTAATTTCTTCTTTCATTTCTTTTATTTCCTCTTTTCTCTCCTCTCTATTATCTCTAAATTTATCTTCCATTTTAATTGTCTGTGCATTAAGAGCCTCGCTTAGATTACTCAGAAAAAATTCTTTCGTTAACACATCCCCAGCAGGGGGCGTAGGAAGCGGAGGCTGCAGCTTTGTGCCAGGCACTGAGGATGTGCCCCTGGAAGTAGAGGGTGACGACTTCAAGTTAATATTTGGTTTTGAGGCCATTTCAAAATTTGTCTGCCTGCAGTTAATAAAACTCTATCGCCTAAATATGCAGCTTTAAGTAAAGAGGCTTTTATTTTGAAGTTTAAGGCTTGGCAAAACTTTCAGTGAGTAAACATTGTAACAAGACCGTTCAACAGATTCATCACCATTTAACTTCCAAATAAGCAAAGTTAATGAAGGAGTAAAATTCTTCTATTGTGGAACCAAAACATTTGATAAGCTATCTCTTTTGTTTTGAATTCTTTTGAAGTCTTGTGAGAATTAGCAAAAAGTGTTCGTTATTACCGGAGAAACCAGCCTGCTCGGCGCCATTTTAAAAGCCTCTGAGTAAATAATTTTTCGGAGGAGAAAAAGAGAAGAAGCTAAAATGTTGATAAGCAATTATTGTCCTCGCAGTAAACGGATTCAGCTCGTGATAAGATTAAATCAAACAAAACTTAGAGCAGAGTGGGAGAGACCTACTTTGTCCTGCACAAGGCAGTTTGAAGTTCCCAGCACGGACAGCCGTTCTGCCTTGGGCTAGCCCCCCTTTCCTTGCAAGCACAAAAGCTGCAAAAATCGAAGAGCATTTGCCAGCAAAACAGTTTCTTCTTTCCCTCTTGCCTGAAGGATAAGAAAACCTGATAAGACGTCAGATGGAAGATCCTCTAAACAGGTACGTAGCCAGGAATTCGGAGGCAGCTGATTTTTTGCTGCCCCCACCAGTAAGCCCCTCCCAGGAAGTCCCATACAGAAAACAATTCAGAGGAAGGTACTCTATATGCAAATCAGTCAAGGAGCATCTCTTTAAGCTTGTGAGTCAAATACAATGGAAAATCCCTTGTTGCAACAAAAAATGAAAGAGGATGGACAACACTTAAGGAATTATGTCTTCTGACGCCCAAATCTGGGAAAAAGGTAGGTTGGCTAGCGAAGCAGTAAAATCCTCTGCAATGGTCTAGAATAGATCTCAGTCATAACAACAAGAATGAATGAATGAATGACAAAATTCTGTAATATACTCAAAGAAGAATAATACACCTGCAGTTGCTTAAGAATAAACATACCTGGGTTACCTCTTATGTTTAATTGTGTCCCAGCCAATAACTAGTTAAAAGTGGTGAGGCCCTTTTTTTGGCCATAACCTGATAGGATTTTTTAGCCGTAACTGATAGGATCTCCCCCTGTCCGGTCCACCCATTTACACCTAAATATGGCACAAAGCTGTCCTAGCAGTATCTATTTTTCTACTTCGCCCATGACATTGTCTTCATGTTTTCTCCAACCTATGAGTTGAGACAGGCATATATTGGCTTGTTTAAAAAGTATATTTTTCCCTTTACTTTGACATTTCCTGTGACAGCCTAAAGGTGGATAAAATATATTCCAGTTGTCAACTATTACTTTGGAGGGAGATGCTCTACTCACAGCTAGTAATTGGGCACACAAACAGGATAGAGATTTTCAACAAAGATAGAAGATTTCAAGTATGTTTTCAGTTATCTGGAGGGAGAATGGATAGCACTTCACTTTAGTTGGAGAAACACCAATTTAAGGAATTTCCCAAAAGACAGAATTGTAATGAAAATTGTAATTTTAAGGTATGTTATCATTCTCCTTTATCCAGAGTAATTAAGCACATGCATCCTTCAAATTAAAATAATAGGTACTATTTCTAGAATTAAGATCTCTTTTTTTAATAAGAGAGACCCATGGAGTCCCAATAAGTTGGAACAGTATTTTGCAGACCTCCAGATGTCCTCTTTTCAAAAACTCTGGTTTCTGCATTTTGCACTTCTGTGTGATAAGAATATCAACATAAAGTACACCTTAGCATCATTTCAACTATTGATTGTGAAAAGTGTTTTTCCTCCTGGATGGGTAAGTTGCTAGGCGTCTACATATGTATACGAATCCAACAGGTAACAGTAAAATGCAGATCTTAAACATGCTATAGAAAAGTTATTGTGTTGTGTCTTTACACTGCATAGATCCCATGGTTGGTGAGCAGCAGTTGATTGGTTTACAAAATAGTCTCTAAATAAAGATTCTAACCTAGTAGAATAGCATTCATGTGTTGCAGTGAAAGTAGGTTTGGGTATACTGAGAATCTGTAAAACAACTGTCTGGTGTTGTCTTTGCTCTTGGTATAGACTGCTGCATGTGGCACAGGCTGATAATTTAGTCTGCACCTTCTATATGGTACTAAAAAGTACTGGGCAAAAGCTTCAATTGACCAAAGCTGATGTTTATGGTCATGACTGATGACGCCTGCAGCACATGAAAGCTTGGGAGAGGTTTCCCATGGGGTGCAAACCTAGTTTACATTGCACCCATTGATTTATTGGTTGATCAAGGAATCTTTTCTTACAACTTCATGTTTGTTACAGGTACAAAACACATGATTTTGTAAGCCATACAAATCACACAAGTGTCATAATATCTATGGAAAAGCGCTTCAAAGAAATTTATCTGACAAAATACCATAGTGAAAACATTTTAGCATCCTTTTACATTTTTTGCATGATAAAATGTTCCTATCTCTTTAATAGAATGATATAGATACATCCAGTGTTAGGTTTGTATACTGTATATGATTAATTACTTCTTATATGAAAGATATTTCCAAATTTGGCATCTGCAGTTTGAAAGGATGTATGCTATCAGCAGAAACTTCATTGGAACATGAGACCCAACTGCCCTGGGATGGGGTGAGGTCCCGTTCTCATCTCAGATCCTGTCAACTTAGCAGTTCGAAAGCATGCAAACACGAGTAGATAAATAGGTACTACTTCACTGGGAAAGTAACAGTACTCCCTGACATCATGCTACCCATATGACCACAGAAATGTCTTTGGACAGCTCTGGCTCAATGGCCTTGCCACAGAGATGAGCACTGCCAGCTAGAGTTGGCAATGACTACTGGAGAAAAATTCTCAGGGACTTCTTTACCTTTACCTTTTACTTCTGTTAGCATACCTGTGGACCTGATAGGGTGTTGCCTCACACTTGTAGACATTTGATGGATATTTGTAGGCTCTAATGAATGAGGTTACTGCTTTATTGGTTTATGCCTTGGTTGTTTCATGATTATATTACTGCAGTAGTCTCCTGGCTTGGGAATTCTGTTCCCTATCCCATAATCCTAATTCAGGACAGTGCCTTTCGGCTATTCTTATGTCAGCACAGGTAGGCCTTGTTTGCCAACTGCCTCACTTAGTGACCATTCAAAGTTACAGTGGCAATAAAAAAGTAACTTTAATACCAGCCCTTGCATTTATGACTGTCATAGAATCCTACAGTCACATGATCACCATTCACACACTTTACAAGCAGCTCCTCATAAGTAGTGTCAATGGAGTAGCCAACAGTAAAACTGCAAGTCACAGTCATGTGCTGTCTCATTTAATGACTCACAATTATTTGCTTAACAACTGTCACAGAAATGAGGTTTTAAGCCCCTCACAATCACAGTTGCTTAATGACAGATTTTTCCAGTCCCAATTGTGTTAGGTAACCAAGGACTAACTTTATAGTACAATGCTCTTCACTGGTTTTTTCTCTAAACCAGAGTCCCACTGAAACTACCAGTCCTTGTCTTAGGAACCCAACCTGCTCAGGATTTGTCTGCCATTATTTCTCCCTACAATTCAATTTGTTCTTTACATTTTTCTGGGCAGGCCCCTTTTTCACTTCCCTGGAATTAGATTCCTTCTTTACACTGCCCCCCCTCCCCCAAGAACTTCTGGGCCCTTAAAATGGATTTTAAAAATCTTTTATTTAACCAGGGTGTTAAGTTTAATAGATTAGAGAGAAGATAATTTAACAGTTCTGTTTTATTTTAACATATCGATATATATGGATATGCTTGGATCAGAGGTGGGTTCCTACCAGTTCGGACCGGTTCGGCCAAGTAGGTAATAACTTGGCTGGACATGTGCCTGAACCAGTTCTATGCTTGGAGCCGCCATCTTGATTTTCTGTTCTGCACATGCACAGAACAGTCTTCATTGAAAAAATGTTATTTTTCCCCTTTTCTAATGTTGTGTGCATTCGCAGACCTTTTTAGGTGCAAATGAGCACACACTCGGAGCAAAAATTTTGTGTTTGATTTGTCTTTGTTGTTAATATTTGTTTAGGCTTGGCTGTTAATTTGTGAACTAATTTTATTGCATTGCTTTTTGTGATTACATGTTTTTCTGATGATAATTATTAGCTAGCATGTGTAGAATAAATACAAACACATATATACTTACTTCAAAATCTTGAAGCACAAATTTTAATATCAGTTGAAAATTATAGTAAAAAATTTTTCAAGATGTTACATACGTTTTATAAGGTTTTTAACATAATGTGAATACCTCTTTCTAACAGTGTTATACTTTGTTTCATTTAACTATAGAGAGGAAACTATCAGAGCAAATATTAAAAAAAGACTTACGCTGTAATGAATGAAAGGAATAGAAGAGGCAATAGCTCATGAGTTTTGTAGATTAACCAGTGATTTATGAATGTTAAGCATATGGTATAGGACTATTTCACTATAGAGTAGAAATTATAATTAATTATGATTTTTCAGATTAGGCACAAATGCCATGGAATAATAACATTTTATTGTTTCAAAAGTCCATAAGCATAATTAGATCTGTTTGATTAAAACAGACTAGAGACTATATAGTCAGTGTATGTGCCATCAATCAGACCTTCTGCATTATTGTGAATAAACCAACAAGGAACATCTGTGCCATGCTTTGAATCTTCAGTGTAGTCTTTTTGCCATCCCCTGCAGAAAAAATCACAGACAGTGAAATTTAAAAGGCAAACTCCCTGAAGGTGAAATACAATTTCCACAATCCTTGAATGATTGTTTACCTGGTGACTGTCAGCTGGTTATTTTTAACAATCATGGTAGCATCTGGTTTCTCTGGAGTAGATCCAGGATGGACCTCAAGTATGGTAAAGTTAATTGGATGAAAAAACTGACCTGAAGATGAAAGCAGGAAGATCAGTTAAACTGTTTTCATGTACAATAGAAACTAAACAGAATATTTATCTTTGCAGAAGTTCTACTCAGCCAAGATCCTACTTCTCCCTATTATTAAATACAACTTGATTTTTCAAGTACTGGTATTAAATATTATAAATACTAAAATCAATAAAAACTAAAATTAAGAAAGGAAAAGGGAAGAAAAAAGATGTAAAGAATAGAAAGAAAAAAGAAAGTAAAGAAAGACTATAGTAAAGACAAGAAATATATATGTAAAGAAATGATTCCAACTTTCATCAAAGCAAGTATGAACAATTTCATTAACTTCCTCTTAAATTACACAAATAAGCCCTTGCTCCCATATCCCATCTGTTAGCTATAAACAAATTCACAAACCATTGTCATTTCAGCAAATATTTATTTAGGATGATCAGAAATAGCAAAATATTTTAGCTTCGAGCAAACTTGATATTCCTTCTTTTTACTTCTAATAATCTTAACTTTGTTCCATTCAAATAACGTCATAGAAGTTGATTTCTTTTCATTTCTTCTTTGTCATGAACTTCAAAGCTTTAACAAGTCTCTTCAAGTTCAATATTGGAAAATTATCCAGGTCACTCCCTTGATTTATTATTTATATGTCCCTTTTAATAAATAAAACATGGGAAGGGGGTGTTTGTATGTCCAATAAATAATACTTCCATGTCATTCTTGAAACCTGTCATTGTTAAATCCACTTTCAACTCAATCTCTTGTAGCACTTGTTCTCTTCCATTACATTTTTTTAGACAGTCTATCCATATAGGTCAGATATTGCTGTTGATAGACATTGTTAATACTAACTTTTGACACTATTGTTCAGAAATGTCCTTCAATATTTCCTGAATTCACCATTCTGTATCTATTAGACAAGTCTTTGTGTTCTTCTCTTTAAGTGAAACCTTTGGTTCCCTGCAGTGTCCAGTTTTTTTTTTTAAATCTTGCCTTATTACATTTTAAAAAACCTTTTCCTACAGGAAGGATTCTTTATAATTAATTATAAATTCTTATTTCAAATTAATCTGGACCCTTAATTGGCTTGCAGCTGTCTAAAAGTTTTAATCAACCTTTTGCTGTTTATTTTTTTAAAAAAACATTTTTTTAAGTTCTTAAGTTTATAGTAAATACATCCTTGTTATTTCCTTTTTGTTTTCTTTTTTTGGCAGCTTTTACTTTTTAAAAGAACCCTCCCTTATTATGATCCTGTAATCCTTTAATTTCTAGTAGAATCAGACAGACTAGATGGAGCTGAATGTTTATTGGCCCGATGCCCTTCCTGATGCCAAGCTTCTAACTTTATTGCTGCCATTCATTTCAAATAAAAGGGATTGAAAACAATAACACTACTTTCTGATACACACCTTGCCATCTCATACTTTTCCTCCTTTCCTCCCACCTCATATTTTATTTTATTTTTTGTAAAAAAAAATAGGACATTGTAGCTCTCATTTTGCAATGCCCGTGTAATATCATTGTTCAAAGGATGGTTGTAATATAAAGCAATAAGAGAGATATTCATCTTTCATCCTGGAAGCTTTTCTATGGAATAAGATCAACTCTTTGGATATCTACATACATGAAACTAGTCAAGAAATATATTTAAATCCTCTTTTCCCAGTGTACAAAAGAAATCAATATATATATTTTAAAAACCTTATGAAAGCGTTACCAAAAAGGAAAAATAATTATATTACATCAAGAAATCCAAGACTTATTCTTGTATATTAATAATAAAACAGTTGCTTGCTACTTTTCATCTTTGAAAGCACAATATTTTTATGGAAAGAAGCTTCAATTATCAGAGCCTTTCAGGTTTAAATAGAATGAACAAATCGTTTTAACTTCTGCACATCAAAAATGTTGCACAGATTCCTACCTAATAAACCATGGGTTTGTTCAGACAGTCTATGGCTATCCAGTGCATAGAACCCTAGAAAATCTCCATGTTTTGGATTTCTTCGCCATGTTTGATGTAAAATTATTACAAAGGTTGCTCCTTCTCCCATAGATACTTCCACACTCTTCTTTCGGATAATTTTCAAGGTCAGACTAGTTTGGATGAGAAAACATGATAAAAACGGGTCAATACGATGGTAATTTAAGCAGGCAACCCAAGCCATTTTTATCATTGAGACAAGCAGAACTATTGAATTATCAATTTAACCACACTATCACAAAGAAGCTTTGCAAGGCTTTTCCAACATCTTCCTTATGGAGAGAGGACAAAAAAATATATCCTATGAAACAGGATTTTCTCAAAGAACAATTAGCACTACAGGGAAAATTAACATCAGTTAGAAAGTATACTTCTGAATGAAAAACATAACCCTGATTCTGTACATGTTTTGGAGTAGATTCTATTGAATTCAACAGGGCTTATTTCTAAGGGGATACTAATACATTAAACATTCATTTCATGTTTTTAAATCTTTTATGTGTACTGTTACTGTCCCTTTTTTACCAATTCCTACCATAGTGTTTTTGTCCTTTTCTAAACTTTATTTCCTGGACTAGTGAGAGATAGCAACATTGTCTAACCTCTCCCCCCTCCCCACTCTCTCACACACACAGAAGTGGGGGGAGGGAAAGGAAGAGAGAGAGAAAGAGAGATTGTCTCATGGAATTAGTACAATTATCAAGCATATTCAGATACCAAGGCTCCAAATATCTGTTTAACCATGGCTAAAGTTCAGATCAGTTGTTATCTTTCAACATAGCTCTATATTCTTGTTGTGCGGTTAAAACAGGAATCAGACCATGATACTGCCCTCGTCTGCAAGAGCACAATAAACATCAATTTAATAATAAAATAAAACACTTTGATGGGTCAGCATCCTTCTTTGAGTTTCTTGACTCAAGTCCACTTTACTTTTAAATGTGATTTGGGCTCTTACGTAGGATATAGTAAGGTAACTTCATCCAACCATGTGAATGTCATCTGCTTTGTGCCATTGTGCAGAATGATTCTCTCAGGAGTCACTTCAAGCTTTAAATTCAGTTCTTCATTGAGAATCCCAAGTCTACCGATATAACTGTTCTGTGGCTGGACATCATTCCTGCTCTGCTTATATCCAATTAGCTGTCCATTGACAGTAATGCCTTTAAGAAAGGATGAAGAAGAGATACCCTTTCTAGGTTTATTTCAGCGGAAAGCAATTTGATTTTATTCTATAGATAAATACAATTAAAGGATTATCAAGCAGTTTTCAATAGCTATAGAAATATATTAGTGCAATGAAATAATATATTTTATGCCCTGCAAAATCATTATAACAATAAATTTGCCCTTTTCAGTTCAGTTCTTTCTCTGTTACAAACTCATTCTATGGAAAGGCATCTTCCACCCTGCCCCCTCCTTAAAGATTTGGGTGGCCCCAGTCTTTCTACTATTTTGTAAAGCTGTGAAAATATGGCTCTTTCCTCCAGGCATCAGGCCATAGTGTTAGTTCAGCTGTTTTGTAACTGTCTTGGATGCACTGTGTTTTCTAATTGATTAAATCAAAAAATACACAAATATCTGAGCTAATGAACAGCAGCAGATGAACTAAGAAACCTGTGCCTTGGCAGGATCATTTCAACTTACCTGTACTAGGATCACTGATTAAGTTTAAAATTTTCCCTGGATCTTCATAAATGTTAAAGCAAAGATGATCATCTTTTTCTGGGATGTCTATGATGAAATGTGGATCGCCATCAACTGCAAAGAGAAATGGGCCACTTGATCTTTGATTCTCATACAAAGCCTTCTATAGAATTATGCCTTATGATATATTTTGCCCCTTTTATCATTAATGTCATCAACATATTCAAAAAAGAGTCTGAACTCAGGTGTTTGATTGGCATTGTAGTCAGTCATGGTTTGTTTTAACCACTACTGGTTGCATAAGTCCCAGATAGCTAAGTACATCTCACTGTTATAAGCCATGATAGACAGTACACAATGACTATGTTGCTTTTAATCCAATTACATTCACACAAGACTCTAAAGCCAAACAGATTGCATTATGACTTTTACATCACTGTTTGTTAAGATTTGCACATTTGAGGTTTAATTCCAAAGCCATTTTATTGAAATTCTATGGCTAAATTATATCTCCTATGAATTTGTTTCACATACTATAATAATTTCAGTATGATGATACTTTAAGTGTGCCACTCAATTTGTGTTGAAGGTAGCAACATTTTGTGAGCTCCCATCCTTCCGTCCAGCTCTTGCCAGGGACATGAAAGAAGCCTCCAATTGGATGTCCCCCAACTAATCTTTTCAACCCAGAAACGTCTCGGTGCTTCTGACACGAGTGCAATGCGAATATGTGATGGAAATATTTTCATATAAAGTTTGCCGTGGAGTTTTAGATTTAGATTCACCTACTAATCTTCTTTTGTACAGAAATTCTCTTGTCCATACCCCAGATTTTTCTAACCAGTGTTTGCTGTAATTGATGAACCATCTGATTAACGTTTTGAATGAGATGATGACATAGCTATAGAGATACTTCTTCATTACCAGTCATTCTTTAAGTGACTCTTCAAAGTTACAATGGTACTGAAAAAGAAGACTTACGTGCTACCGGTCTTCGAAGTTCCAGCCATCACAGCACTCCCACAGTCACGTGACTGTGACTTGGGCACTTGACAACTGGTTCACACTTTCAAGGGGTTGCAGTTTCCCATGATCATATGTTTGCCTTTTGCAACCTTCTCTGCTGGCTCCCCACAAGCAAAGTCAATGTGGAAATTGACAGGGAAGGTTGCAAGTCACTCTAGTAAATCACTCGCATCCTTTACTGCCTGGCAGCAGCCATTCCTGAACTGCTATGCTTGCACCATGCACTACATCTTACCTGCCTGTTGGCCTATTTGCAAGTCACCTGGAACTCACTTAAGGACCTGTGATCCTTGCTTAATGATGGCAGTAGAGATTGCCGGGGTTGCTGTTGCTAAGCGATGCAGTCACACCATGTTGCACTTTACTGTTGCATCACTCAGCGATGGAAATTCCAATCCCAGTTGCCATTGCTAATCGAGGACTGCTTGCAAATGGTTTGGCAAGACAGGATTTTCAGTCATGCTGACTAAATTATTATTTTCCAGGTTTCATGGCATGGCAAACCACGGTTATAGAAAACTAGAAACAAAAAGGATTTAACCTATGAAAAAGGGGTTTATAGGCTACTCTTTTAGCATAGTCCCAAACCTCCAAATTAGATGGGACCAGTGGTGGGATTCAGCTGGTTTGCACCAGTTCAGGTAAACTGGTTGTTATATTATCCACCCACCCATCCAGCTATCAAAGTGAATCCTGGGCTCTGCGCTGTGCTGCAATGGAAAAAAATGGGCAATGGAGCGGCCGCTGCGAGGGAAGGAGAAGGCCACTTT
This sequence comes from Thamnophis sirtalis, assembly GCF_051295495.1. Classification (NCBI taxonomy): domain Eukaryota; kingdom Metazoa; phylum Chordata; class Lepidosauria; order Squamata; family Natricidae; genus Thamnophis; species Thamnophis sirtalis. The sequence continues at coordinate 73,592,651 of NW_028261383.1, read as the reverse complement.
CCCTCTTTCTTCTCCCTGCTCCTCCTCCTTCCCTTGTGCTGGGTGCTCTGTTGCCCATTTCTCCATTGCAGCACAGTGCAGCGCCCTTTAATAAGGAGGGAGGGGCGTAATTTAACAACCAGGGTCAGGATGGCCATCGCAGGAGGCTTGTCCCACATGTGCAGTGGAACTGGATGGGAATGGAACATGACAGCCAACATGACCCTGGGTGAACCGGTTGTTAAATTATTTGAACACCCCCCCCCCACTGGATGGAACCCATATATATTACTAATGTGTTTTATGGTAAAATAATCACAATATAAAGTGTTTACCAGCAGACTTTAGATATTACGCTTTTCTCCTTTCTATTTACCAAAAAAAGGATATTAAATGAAACTTACCACTTGTGTACCTGTGACTAGGGGTTGAGGAGGAATACGATGGATAAGAAGATGCTGGTACTACTGCATAGGGGTAAAAAGGGAAAAGGGTTACACAATTGAAAATAGGATAGCTGGTTTTTTTACCCACTTTAAGGAGTACTGGAATTTTATCTCAGTTTTCATCCTGATTTTAACAATCATTTCCAAGAGAATATTCTGCAGGCAGTAATGAGCATGGACAGTCCATATATCAACATTTCCCTCAAAAAAAAAACAACCCTGACATTGCTTTTCAGTGAGTTGCTTTTATTAAGGCAGTTTATTTCAACTGCTTGAAGGATTATCCTGAAGTATGTCAATGCAGATTTAGTCATGTTCTTTTATAAGATTTCCCCAATGGGAAGCAGCCCACTTTAGAGGTAGCTACACTGAACACAATAATAACTTAGATTTATGCCTGTAAAGAAGCCAGATTCTGAGTAAAAGGACATTCCATAGATCAGGGGTGTCAAATTCGATTTCATTGAGGGACACATCAGGGTTATGTTTGACCTTGGATGGATAGGGAGTGGGGTGGCTGGGGGTGGGCTTGGTCATAGTAGGTGGGGGTGAGCATGGCCTGGGGTGGGCATAGTCATAATGGACATTTGACACAGGCTCAAGATGCGCTTCTCCCCTTCTTTCTTTCCACAGTACTCCCCAGCCTCCAGAAGCACTCCTCTGTCCAAAAACAGGCCCCACGGTGCTACTGGAGACTGTGGAAACCAAAAACGGGCTGAGTGGGGGCACATACACACACCCTATGGCCCGTTTTGGCTGGCAGAGGCAGTGGGTATTTGTCATTTGATATTTCCAGATTGGCCCCATGGGACAGATTTAAGCATTGTGTGGGCCAGATGCGGCCCGTGGGCCTTGGGTTTGACACCCCTGGCATAGATGGTCATGGCACTAAATAGCTTTAAAATGCTTATTGTCAAAAGACAAATTGATGGAGATTCTCTTGGAGACTCTAAGTGGTTATATCTATCTATATAACTATCATCTATCTATCTATCTATCTATCTATCTATCTATCTATCTATCTATCTATCTATCTATCTATCATCTATCTATCTATCATCTATCTATCTATCTATAACATTTCTTTATATGCCATTTCTCACTAGAGATTTTGGAGCAGTGTATAACTATTCTTTTACTGCAAAACAATAAAACCCAACTGAAAAAAGCCATACATTTTTCAGTTTCACAAGCAAATTGATTATTATGCAAACTGAAACAAGGAAAATAATGTGTATCTGTGGTTTTTTTTAAATATTGCATAGCAGTATTTTCCATCAGTTCAGAAGCAATGTCACAGAACAATTTTATCCAATTCCTTTTTAATGAAACGAGGTAGTTCAGAAATATATAATTGTCACTTACATTGTCGAGTAGCTGCAAATGAAAGATATACAAAGAATTACATTAATGTGAATAAGGAAAAGTACTCCAAATCCCCACTTTTCTGAAGTATTATTTTGTTCTTAGGAATTTCTACAGATGAATTTCTGAAGGATCAAAATATCCAGAAAATCTGCCAGCATTTAAATCAGTTCCTTCAATTACTTTTTCAAATGTATTCTAAATATATTATAGAGAAAAGGAGCATTTTTTTAATTTTAATTTTACACACTTAATCTAGACAATTAACAAAACAATTTTACACTTAAAAAAATAGAAACCAAAAGAAAAATGGGAGAAATTAAGAGGGGAAAAACCCAATCCTAACCAGCAAAGAGAAAAAAGGGGATAAATGCTTACATGTCACATGTTAGCAAAAGTCACTGGTTTACTAATAAATACATTAATATAATCAACACAAAATATTATTGTAAAATTTCACAAAATTGCTGCCATAGTATAACATATTGCTTTGATCAGTAGAAAATTATCTTTCCAAAGTAGATAGGTCACACATTTCCACACATAACCATTTATTAAAATCTGAAATAAAATTACTTTTCCAATTTCTCAGTATGATTCTTCTAGCCATTCCACATACTTCACAGAATTAGCAACCTCACTGCATTGCATATAATAGCCCATTCTTTGTCATACGTGTTATAATGTCCCATGGATATATGAAAATGTGGAGCTTGTGATACATTATTGCCCCAATGCTACTTATGTCATTCTAATGAATGTAGCCAATTCCTACAAACATTCATCATCCAGACCAAATATTTGTCCATTCACATGGCCAGCTTTGACATACAACAGACAAGCCCTGAGATCTATACCATTGGCAGCAATGAACCCCAAATACCATTTAGTTATTTTCCTTAATTATTTTTTAAAAAAATTAAAGTTAAAAATTAAAATGAAAGTCAAACTTACCCTCAGCTGTTCCAACAAGACATAAAAAGGTGAAAAACAAAAAAAGAATGACATTATTAATAACATGCTACTTTGCATAACTGCAAGAGCATTTATGATTTACAGTCCTATAAAGATTTATGACATCTTTATAGGACTGTGAAATAAACACTTGTCCCTCTGGAATCTTTGGTGCTTGGAGTGGGAAACAAAGGGAAAGCAAGGAACTACCAACTCCAATATACTATCAAGGAACTATCAAGAATAAACAACAGTCCCACTAACACTGACAGGGTAGCTACTGTGTATAAACAGAGAGCAAACCCCACCCTTTTCTAGCCCTGAAGATGTTACCTAATTGGGTAATGAAATATCTGCCAAAAAAAAAAAATATCCATGCTCTGAGAGCACCAAGGACTCCACAGTTCAACCCTGAGCTACAAATATTTTTTTCTATTGCTTTGACATATCCCAAGCATCGCATGGATCTCTTGTTCATAGATTGTGGTCAATAGAATGCTGGCTTGTGAAAGAACCATTATTATGGATTGGAGAACCTAACTTGCATTGAACAACATAAACATGCTTGAGAGAACACCAGACTTTAGTTTCACACTGGCCGAATTTACCACAACTGACCAGCATTTTCCATGCCATTAGCAAGTGTGTTGCTGCTAGGTTATGATTAAGCTACTAATCTATATCTTCTCTACCTTGCTAAAACATATTGTAGGATATTAAATCTTTAATTGTCCAAATCATGAAGGATGACAGTAATCAAGATCTGTAGACCTTAGATTCTGGCAATTTGGAATATAAGACAATGAAATGGCAAAGGGCAGGTAGATGGAGAAGAGGATGAACTAGAAGAGAAAGAGGAAAATTTAATGTTCAGAATAAAGGTAACCTGATCTTCTGGACAGATGATGAGTAATGCAGGGAAGGTGTGTATGAAACTAAGGTGTGGATGAATGAGCAGAAATTATGTAGTAAAAAAATGACTGCAGATCAAGTCATCAAAGAAACATATGGAGGAATTAATGGGTTAAGAAGAAATGGAAGTGCCATGATGGAAAGAGATGTTTTGTTAAAAAGACAGAAGTAAGATGTAAAAAGAAGGAAAGAGAATTTAATTTTTTTTCTACCACCTTTATTATTTTTATAAATAACACAGGTGGTAATACTCCTTCTTCCTCCTGTTTTCTTCACAACAGCAACCCTGTGAGGTGGGAGGGAGGGAGGGAGGGAGGGAGGGAGGGAGAGAGAGAGAGAGAGAGAGAGAGAGAGGGAGAGGGAGAGAGAGAGGGAGATGCCCATAAAAGCATCACTTTCTGGATCAATAAAACAATAGCATTCTTTCCCAAGCTTATGTGGCTGCTTCACTGGAGTGCTTTAGACTATCTCCACATGTAAATATACAGCTATTTCATATGTGTGACAATATCACTTATGTCCTTTATTGGTGACATTATAAAAGTTAGTAAGTATGGGTACCTTCAAGTGGCTTGTCAGCAATTGCAGCTGTATCAATATTGTCTTCTGGCTTTGTGACCACCATGGATGTCAGAGGAGTCACAAACTTATACTTCAGAGACATCTCCAGGGCTTTGGCAGTAAGATTAGTCTTCTCATCACCCTTTGCTGAATTCCTAGATGACGGAACAACACCTAATATATTACTGACCACTAGATGTATTTAGAGCCAGTGCCATAAAGGCCTTCTTTCTTTTTTCTTTTTAAAGGATGCAATACATGAACAAAAAATGACTGATATCTATAATAGTAACCAAAACTCTATGTTCAAATACAGTAATACTTTGACAACTAAATACTGGGGAAAAGTAAATGGAAATGACTGTTTCCATCATATCCTGAGCATGTCATTTATGAACATTTTGTAGAGTCTGAAATTGAAGACAAGAATGATTACTTTATTGGAAGGCACCTGCCACCTAATATCTTAGTTAGTTGTACAATACTTTCATAGCTTGATACACCAATGTAGAGTTTGCGCTGTTAATTACATTTAAAAGGCTGTTGGTATAAAATTCTGATACTGACACGAAAGGCATTTCTTTTTAATTCTCTCTTTTTAATTGTTTTCTGTTGTGTTTTAATTATGCAAGCCACACAGAGCCATTTTGGATTCAAGCTGCACAATGTTTTAATAAAATTTTAGAACAAATGAAAATAGTATTGCATTATTTATAATGCTATAATTATAGTTCCACTACATATTGAGCTGTTTTGTTTTTTCTATGGGGTTTTAGGAGGGGGTTATTTAGTTAAATCCTTTATTCTTTTAAATTTTATCATAAATTGTGTTTTTAAATGTTTCCGTCTGATATTGTTTTTTAACAATGAACATGTGGTTTAGAAATTCTACAAATCAATGTGACAGATGCAAACACACTGTGTTTAATGGGGCTTATGTCCAGGTAATTACCCATAGGATTACTACTTCGTTGGATATTTCTATAAAATTTCTAAACTAATGTATCATGAGGAAAATATCCTTCATTACCGTTTTTCCAAAAGCTGTTGAATGGTTAAATAAGCCCAAAGTTTCTCAATGTAATGCCCAAATATGTATTGCTGATCTTCAAAAGCTTTGGCTGTTCGATTAATATCTGATTCTTCAGAGAAAGTTAGATCATCTTCAGCCTGTTAGAAATTTTTAAAAGAAAAGCTTTCTTTTACTGATTCATTTGTATGACAGCAATTCAGATTGTTTACATTTATAGTAATAGTTTACTGTGCAGCAGTCATAGCATCTATAGGTAGTCCTCAACATATGACAGTAAGGGAACTTGGACTTCACAGTTGTAAGTCACGATGGTCATAAAATGGTTGGACCAACTAATTTTACCTTTTTTGCAGTGGCCATTAAGCAAATCCATGGTTGCTAAGCAAATGGTCAGCAAGCGAACCAATAGTACTTGTTGGGTATGGTTTTGTATAGATAGGCAAAGCCATTGTGAACTGTGGGACCCTGGAATTGGCCATAAATGTGGCTGTATAGCCACCCCAATTTAACTAATACTTTTAGGTCTCTGAAAGATCCAGAAGCAAATGTTCATTTAAGTCTCCTATGTACACAGAGAGAGACTCTGGCACATATACTGTACACTTTCTACTTATTAGATGCCAGATATGGAAAGTACCAAAATTACTCCTCAGACTATGTTTTAATACAGCGCCACCCCCCAACCTTTTGGGCACCAAGGACTGGTTCCATTTTTCCATTGACCAGAAGGGGTATGGTTTCGCATGCTGTCAGCTTTCTGTGGATGGAGCTTCTCTTGTTTGTGTAGCCCAGTTTCTGGCATGCCATGGACCACTGCTGGTCCACAGAGTTGGGGTTGGTGAGCCCTGTTTTAATAGATAAGTTGTTGTGCTTTGAAGGACAAGTTCCCATTTATATCATCTTCTTAAATAGGGAACCATTATATAGAGATGGGGCTGCTCTCCTTCCCCTCCCTGTGAGTGGAGGAGGATCCAATCCTGTATTTACCCCATGAGCGTTCACATCTGCAGTAATACTGTTGAGATCATCGTCTATGATGCGTCCAGCCACAACAATTTCAGAACCGTCATAATAGTGCTTAAAATGATTTTGAGTCAGATCGGAGATGGCATTTTCAGGGTAATGTAACTCCACTTCAGTAAGTAAAGGATTGGCCACTTCATCATAAAAGCCCTAAAGGGAAATCAAAGAGAATGTTGTTTTTTTTTTAAAAAAAAAGCAAATATAGAAACACCTTGACTCAATTATCAGTAAAAGTTCAGCTTGACAGTCTGTAGAAGGCACCGGTGCCCCATTAAATTCCATTATTTACTAAGGAGCCAGCTTGGTGTAGGGCAGGGGTGGGTTTCAGGTGATTCGCGGCGGTCCCCGCGAACCGGTTGGTCAGTGAACCCGGAAGTAAGTAACTTCCGGGAACGCCAAAGGATCCACCCGCCCGCCCGCGTTTCTTACCCGGTTTTGATGAGTTCTGCGCTTCCACGCATGCGCAGAACGCATACAGCGCCTGCGCGATCCTCCAGGAGCAGCTGGAGCATCGCACAGGCACTAGTACGCATGCGTGCACTGCACGCGTGCATGAGGACGCCGTCGGCCCCGTTCCAACCGAACCGGTTGGAACGGGGCGAGAAACCCACCCCTGGTATAGGGGTTGAGATACTGGCATGGAAACCAGGACACGATGAGTTCTAGTCATGAAAGCTGGCTGGGTTTGTTGTTGTGGGGAAAATAGGAGGAGGAAGGAGTAGTGTTTATAAAGTCGAGTTGTTTATAAAAGAAATAAAGGTGGGATATAAATAAATAACTCCAAAAAGATATATTTGCAATGTAACTATCCTTAGTAGCTGTGGAGGTGGCTGTTAAGATGAAAGTCACTGGCTCCCAGGGAAGAAGATAAGACTTGCTCAGCTATCAAAACAAGCCCATATAATATGTCCTGGGGCATTGCAATTTGAGGCTACATGAAAGCTCCCTTCCACCAATATTTATGTTATTGCACTGGAAAATTCCTTGTGTGACCTATTTGACTGACCTGTCCATCTCCCAAGCCATGATCATCTAGAAAAGGATGTTACTGCGGAACTTAATTTTTTTATAGACTTAAAAATAAAGCAATTATATAATGACTATCTTTATCTATTATTTTATATCAAAGTTGAATGAATGTTTTATCATTTAAACCTGCAGCTGCAGAGCAGAATCAGAATCTTCATAGATACGCCGAGCCAACCCATTGTTCTCTGATGCCATCTTTTCTAAAGATCCGTAGTCCAGATCATAGCCAAACCCAAGATTATATAAAGGATATTTTCCTTGAATTGCATTTCTAACATTTTGTAAAATTGTGTCTGTGTTTAATTCTCCTACAGGAAAACACACAAAAAGTTAACATAATTTTTGAAAAATACATTTTTGTTGTTCCTGTTTCATTTATAATACCCCAAGTAATAAAAACTCAGCTTTGTATGAATTTTGAACATGGCTTGATTTTGAAATCATATTTGCCGCTCAGGACAGGCAGTTTTCTGTCCTGATTCAGTTAATATATACTTGTGGTTCGTATTAACAAAGCAGCACACTGTATTTTGATAAGTGAGTTGAGATCAGAATTATTTTTCCCTTTATATGAATGCATGCAGCAACCAGGAACCATTTTTTGGGGGCAATAGTTTTGTGCAATGACTTTACAATGGAGAAGCTACAATGCAAGTATAGTTTAAAGTTGACGTTATAACCTAGTTTGTTCAAAGTGTGTTCATTGGCTTGGCTGGGGTAACACATCAAACTAATCCATAAAGTAATTTGGTCCTGGTTATGTAAATCCAGCTAACTGTGATGTATTCAACAAGTGGGAGTTTAGTAAACCATAGCTTAGCATAGTCTGTGAACCCAGGCATTATCTATAGATTCCTGGGTTTGATAAAATGAGAAATGATGGCTTACTGAAGGATTTATTACATGTTCCAGCTCATTGAAGCCAGAAGAATAAAGGGACTCTAAGCATGGTCGAATGGTTTATTCTTGATTAAGGTGAAATTCTCTTCAAAGTTCCTAAATAGTTGCATAATGTGTTTACCACTGTATAAATCATTGTCAAATACATGATGATTAGTGTTAAATAGGTTAGTGTTGATTATTAATCGGTTAATATGATTAGTGTTAAATAGTGTATATCATCTATATCTATATCTATATCTATATCTATATCTATATCTATATCTATATCTATATCTATATCTATATCTATATCTATCTATATCTATATCTATATCTATATCTATATCTATATCTATATCTATATCTATATCTATATCTATATCTATATCTATATCTATATCTATATCTATATCTATATCTATATCTATATCTATATCTATCTATCTATCTATCTATCTATCTATCTATCTATCTATCTATCTATCTATCTATCTATATCATCTATGTCTATATGTATATGTATATGTATATGTATATGTATATGTATATGTATATGTATATGTATATGTATATGTATATGTATATCTATATCTATATCTATATCTATATCTATATCTATATCTATATCTATCTATCTATCTATCTATCTATCTATCTCTATCTCTATCTCTATCTCTATCTCTCTCTCTCTCTCTCTCTCTCTCTCTCTCTCTCTCTCTCTCTCTCTCTCTCTCTCTCTCTCTCTCTCTCTCTCTCTCTCTCTCTCTATATATATATATATATATATATATATATATATATATATATATATATATATATATATATATATATATATATATATATATATATATATATATATATATATATATATATATATATCAGATGCAGAGATTAATTTATGTAAGACTAAACTATGAAACCCAAAGCTACTTCCATAGTATTATGCCACGCTTGCCTGCCAAGAAAATTACCTTTAGTGGGTCTGCCGTCTGTTAACATAATAATTAAGGAAGCACTTCTTTCAGGCAAATAACCATTTTTGTGAGCCTCATTCAGCTGTTCAATACCGGCCATTAAGCCACCATTAAGATTTGTCCCTGGAACAAAAGTGCACAAGTTAAAAATAGACACCTAAAAGTTTGACACAGAGGGGTGGGGGTGGGGGTCAACTTATTCTCCAAAGCACCTCAAGGCAGAACAGGAACTAACGGATGGAAACTTATCAAGGAGAGATCCAACATAGAATTAGAATTTCCTGACAGTGAGAACAATTAATGAGGGGAATGACTTGTCTCCAGACATTGTCGGAACTCCATCACTGGAGATTGGACAGTCATTTGTCTGGAAAGGTATAGGATTTTCTGCTTGAGCAGAAGATTGGACTAGAATACCTCCAAAGTCCCTGCTAACTCTGTTATTCCATATTCTGTATTACTGTATCTCCACACATTTGCACTTGTATTTACATGTTTATATAATGAAAAAGAATATTATAGCGTTCTACCAGCAACTGGGCTCCCATAATAAAAATCATTGCTCTTTCCTTTCTCTGTGTGCCATATCTGTTCTTTAAAATTGTATTTTTTTTTCTTCAAACTGTTTATATCTAAGGAATGAGGGCATGTCAAAGCTATGGTTGAGCTCATGCAGTATTACATCTTACAAAACCCTGCAGTAGAGCATCTGCTTGGTATTTTTTATTTAATCTTTGGTTAGAATCTGTGATAGTTCAAAAGATTCTGTGAAACCCTGGCGAACTATTAACTCATCTAGTCAAACCTATACTCCACTCCAAGGTACAGCTGTCTGATTTTATGTAAGACTTTGATATACAGTCACACACAGAAATACATTAAAGATATGTGCATTTATATCAGGAGGAATTGGAAAATGAATGAGACTAATGGGCCAGGGAGCTGGGAGTGGTAGGGCAGACAAGGAGAATCAGTGTAACAAAATCAGCAATGCACTGACGCAAGACTCCCTCTTTTTATATTTGACACAAAAAAACTAAAAGGGAGACAGCTCGTGGAATGACATTGTGGATGTCACCAGTTGGCCTATGGATGCTATTGCAACAGAGCCTTTTCCTTCAGCAGCCATTATGAGGCAAAATCTTTTGCCATGCAGACTCTCAATCATAAAATTATAGGTGATCGTGTAAAACAGGACTGTCAAACTCAAGGCGCTTAGATTTGGCCACAGGGCCACCCTTGAAACAGTGAAGGACCAGCCACTGGTGCCTCTGCCAGTAAAAACGGAACTCTGGAGGGTCATGCCCAGCCCTGCCAAGGTCCATTTTCAGCCACGATGGCCTCCTACAGCTCTCTGCCAGCAAAGGCAATGGGGAACTTCATTTTTGCTGGCAGAAGGCTGCAGGAGGCTTCTGCAGCTGAAAACAGAGCCTCAATGAGTAACATCGAGTTGGCCATTCCCCCTGGCCACCCCTCGCCCCCCTCTCTAGGTCAAACAAAACCCTGATGCGGCCCTCAATGAAATTGAGTTTGACATCCCTGCTGTAAAATATTCAGCATTGTTTGTGTCTCCATTTGTTCATTTTATACCCTTAGGCAGGTTTTTTTAAAAAGACCTTGCATTTCTTCCCACAGTGAATCTTATCAAGTTTTTATATTAATGATTCTCAACTTAGCAACTTTAAGATGTGTGGTCTTCAACTCACTCCCTGCTGGCTTGGGAACTGTGAGAGTTGAAGTCCACACTGTTTTAGATAACATCAATTGGATTATTCACAATAAAGAGGGGGTGATTGTTGTTAGACATCTACTTTTTTGAATGATACTCAGGATACAGATGCATAAAAATAAATAAATAATGAAAGACAGGTCAATGTTATTCTATCCCCTGACAATTGGTCCTCCCACTGTTTTCTTCCCTTGCTGGAATGTTAATGTTTATAATTTATATGCTACTGTGCAGTAAAGAAACTGCAAATGCTGTTAGTTACTACAATTAAACAAACGCAGCCCATTTCCCTATGAAACATACATCCAGCTATATCAATCTGCTGAACATAACGTCTTGCTTCTGCCAAGTTCTCGGGAGTGGCTTTGATTAAGGTGTCTTTCCATTTGTGTACGTCATTCCCGAACAGTACGAAATTTATGTAATCCTCTTCTTTTATATCTTCTAATATTTTTAGCAGTGCTTCTCTTGTCTAAAATTAAACATTAGAACCATGGTTAAAGCAAGAACTTTAATACAGATATAGAAGTTCAACTTGGTTACTTCTTGCAATTATTTTCATTCATATAGGAACTCAGTATGGTTATATACAGAGGTACAATTGATTATGGAAAAGCTGAATATACCAGGATACAGTTTATAGCTGGATTCATAGCAAGATTCAGGGATGTACAGTCACTAGAGGCAGGGGAGGCGTGGCCTCACCAGTTATGAGGAAAAGGAAAGAATTTTAAAGAATTTTTTAAAAATAATTAAAGCCAAGGTAGTTGCTACCAGATTCACAGTGACTTGGAACAGTGCTTAGTGTTAACTATAGGAGGAGGCCAGAGAAATAGGGGCCTCCTGTGCATAAGCAATTTTTTGCCTTTTAAGAGTTAAGCAAGGGTTAACAAGCAAAAAATTTCGTATGCAAAGGAGGCACGTGTTCTCTCGCCTCCTGTAGAGGGCATTTTTAGAGGCTTTTTAGAGTTCTCTGGGAGCAACTAGCTCACTCTGACTCAGAGCTCTTGCAGAACCACACACACACACACACACACACACACACACACACACACAAAGAGACACACAGCCCTGGATAAAAGTACATAAGCCCAGCTTCACTGATTACAACGTGATTCACCTGCAATCAAAGGTTCCGGATCAGAAGGCAGCAGGGGAAGGGGGGGTTATGGCAGAGGTGCTGTTTTCAAGCCTTTGGAAAATATATCCAATCCAACTTCTGTGTTTGTGTTTGTTTGAGAGTGAGTGTGTGAGTGAGAGAGGGATCCAATTTCTCTCTGTGTGTGTGTCTGTTTGAGAGAGGGGGGAGGGAGGGAGAGAGGGAGGAAGGAGGGGGAGGGAGAAGAAAAAAATGGGAAAACTTATTTTGCAAGGGGGAAAAATGCTGTTGCTTTAAATCGGAACTGAGCATGCCTGGCTGTGGAATTCTGGGAGTTGAAGTCCACAAGTCTAAAAAGTACCTCACCAGCCATAAAGCTGACCGCACGTCACTGGCAAGATTAGGCAGTTTGGTTCTGCAGAAATATTCTGGATTACCCATCCCATGGTTCCTTGCTATTGACCATGCTGATGGGGCTTAGTCTCAAACCATTTTGGAATACCAGATTGCCCCTGAGCCTTCCCCTTTGGCTGTCCTTGGTGCTTTTTCTGAAGTAGCCACTCATAACCTCTCTTGAAGCTCTTCCTAACAGACCTGATATATATCAAACTGCATCTCTTTAATTCTGCTGCAGGCACAGGGTTTATGAAAGTTCTAGCCAAAGGAACATTAATGACTTCATATTATTATGGGTGAAAACATTTTAAAAGCCAGTAAGGGATTCCCAACTTTCAAAAAAAGGCAAATATGTCAGTAAAGGCCAGCTTTCTCTGCATAAGGGTGGAGAGAGACTCTTTAGTTGTTGTTTTTTTTCTGTTTTTAAAGATTAAAATGTTTAATAAAAACAATTTGAATTTTTTTTTGAATCCCACCACTGATTGAGAACTTCCATATAAGCTGGCATAAGAGGCAAACAAGAGTTCCATGTTAAAATGCAGTCGGACTATAGTCTGTCTCAACAGCAGTCTGACTGCTGCTTAGCCCTTGCTAAGCCGAGGTGGCGCAGTGGTTAAATGCAGCACTGCAGGCTATTTCAGCTGACTGCTAGTTCTGCAGTTCGGCGGTTCAAATCTCACCGGCTCAGGGTTGACTCAGCCTTCCATCCTTCCGAGGTGGGTAAAATGAGGACCCGGATTGTTGTTGGGGGCAATATGCTGACTCTGTAAACCGCTTAGAGAGGGCTGAAAGCCCTATGAAGCAGTATATAAGTCTAACTGCTATTGCTATTGCTATTGCCTTTTCCCTTCAATCGTGATGTTTGATGTGAGTTGTTGGAGGAGGATAAAAATGGTGATATGAGGGCAGTGCTGTGTGATTGAAGTCCTCCTTTTGCTCGTTGTGCTATGCATGCTGAAAAGGGACCAGTATTAAATCACATGGTCCTGACCATCATAATTGGGATGCAAGAGTTCTAGCAAAGGAAAGTAGCAAGGCAAACTGAGAGAAACTTTCTGCTAATTGAAGCATTAGTTGTCCTTGAAACTGACTTTAGAATATGGAGTTACCTGTTCTAGTTTACGTCCCCTCATGGAGATGCTGACATCAATGATAAAAACAATATTCTTAGGCAAATGTAAAATATTTTTTGGTGCAAAAAAGTGTACAAAGTATCCATTGACGATCTGAAAGTAATAAGAAGGCAAAAGTTATATGAAGTGAAATTTCTATAAGATGCAATTTGCACACCCATTTAATTAAGTTCTGCTTACCTGTAGGTTACCTGTAGCTTCTCTGTTCACATCATACTTCACAATAAAATCTCCATTCAGTAGTGTTGTTAGACAGTCTACACAGGTCCGCTGTTGATCCAGAGTTGGCTTGAAAGAAATTTGGCCCTGAAAACACAATGTGGTGGGTTGCAGGCGATATGCCCTGGTACGGGCTTACCAGTGCCTGCCCAGAGCATTGGCTACTGTTCTGGTATGGTGCTCTGGAGGGCCCACCCATCTGCCTGAGCTCCTTACCTGTATTTGACCTCTTCTGCGCTTCCGCGCACGGAGCGCATCGCCCCTGTGCAACGCTCCGCTGAGCAGCTGGAGCATCACAGAGGCTCACAAAGAGGTCACAAGAGATAAGGATGCATGTGCGCACTGCACATGTGTGTGCACGCACTGCATGCATTCATGTGGTGGATGCCAGGCCCCATTGCACCGTACCAGTTGCAGCGGGATCCGGAACCCACCACTGATACACATGCACCCCCATAAATGCACAAACATAAGTTTAACAAACAGATCGCATAGGCAATCTAGGTTCAGTGAGAATCTATAAATATAGATACCTGCTTCACAGAAAAATTAACATCTTGAATATGAAACAATCTAAACCTTCAAAGCATGCAACCAAACCCTATGCTATTCCTTCAGATAACTGTCTAGTTCAAAGGTTCCCAAATCTTCTCTCTTCAAGGTGTCCTTAAGTGTCTCAGTAATTGTTTCACAGCACCTTGGAGGTTCCCAAAGTGCACCATAGCACTACTAAAGCAACAGTCAGATAAAAGGGGCTTGTGCCCCGGTCAAGAAGGTAACATGATTAACCATTTCAGACAAGTCCTCCTTAATTCATGCTAAAATAAAGGTAAGGAGTGGGGAAGTGTATTCAGACTAGCACGTTTACTAAAGCTTTACAGTAAAAGTAACACATGGCTTTGGTTTCCTTGTCAGGTTTACTCTACTGCAAGATTATTAAGTAGTAAAACAATCCCACAGCATCATTGAGAGTTCACAGGCACTGTGGTACGCAGTTTGGGAACTGTGGGACTACTTTGTATTTCCAAATTAATTATTGGTTTCTCATGTCCAATGAATATATTATTTCCTTACTATATTCCCTTAACTTCCTAGCGGGTCCTAGAAAGCACCCTTTTTCTATTGTAGCTCCTGTTGTGGGGAACAGCCTTCCTGATAAAATCTGGCTGTTCCCCCTTGTTTTTCAAAGCTTTCCAAAAACCAGAAAAGAGCTGGCTCTTTCTCCAAGAACTGAGATGAAGTGAGGATGGAACCCCTTTGTCTATTAATGGGTTAGGAAGCATTAATCAGGATGCTGGGATTCATTTTGGCTTTTTGGTGGTTAGTTTTATTATTTAGTTTTGTGAGTCATACAGAGTTGTTACACATCAGATGAGCAGCGGTGGTAATCCTTTAAGTAATAAAATAAACCAATGTTGAAACGTCATATTTTGTTATTAAAAAATAAACTCATTTTGGTCTTAAGATTGCTGTCTAGTATACCTTTTTTCCTGAAAACGACTTCTGTAAAACTGGTAACAAGTCATTGGTGATGAATGAACCTTCAGCTTCCAGATAACTGATGCCCTGGGGTTCAAAGATGTTGACCTCAATCTGAAATGTGAATTTGAATCATGCTGTCACTGACAAATTCACTGACAAATTCAGGAAGAAGCCTCCAAAGAAGGCCCCATACTAATGCTAGTTTCTAAATCTTCCTTTGAGTCTTGAGAAAAACAGTTACTATCTGTTCTTACTATCATCTTAAGTAGCATAAATGCATAGTTATGACAATGATAAAATGTGTACTAACACTCATTTAAATCCATTCTGGAAAAACTTAACACCATGAATGTGTAATTTCAGAAGTACATTACCTCAAAGTTCTTGACAAGTTGTTTTGGGTTGACTTTTATGAACATCTCATAATGGCCAAATCTTCGCTTCAGCAGCTCCTCAAAGGCCAACTCAAAAACCACTTCACTGGATGCTGCAATATTTACTGAAACGGTGAATTTTTCTGTCTTCCTCCCCGAAGCCCTAGAAAGGCCCAGTTTTTCAATTGAGCATACATGCTATTGCATTAAAATAAAATGCATTTTAGAGTATTTTTATTTAAAGGAATGTTTCAAATAGTTAAACATCAGTGAAATTAAACAAAAATGTCAATTTGTGAGAAATGGAGTTCCTACATACGCTCCAAAATGATATTTATTTTAATATTTATTTATTATGTTTTATCAATGGGAATAAAATACGACACAGAAAAAAAACAACAGATAAAACATACATCCAACAATAACAAGAAAGAAAGAAAGAAAGAAAGAAAGAAAGAAAGAAAGAAAGAAAGAAAGAAAGAAAATGTGTGCAAAGAAGTACAAAGTCAAAGTAACCATCAAAATATTTAATATAGAAAAAATCCACCCTGGCTGGATGCTGAAAAGAAAAGAAAAGAAAAGAAAAGAAAAGAAAAGAAAAGAAAAGAAAAGAAAAGAAAAGACACCTAATAAATTCTCCTCCCTGTAAAAATGCAAATAGTTGTAAACTTTCTCATCCTTTCTCATCCAAAATGGTATTTTTTGATGCTGGTATGCAGTGCAGTTCTTGTGTATGTTGCAGGGGTGGGTTTCAGGTGGTTCGTGGCGGTCCCCGTGAACCGGTTGGTCGGCGAACCCAGAAATAAGTAACTTCCGGGAACGCCGAAGGGTCCACCCGCCCGCCCGCGTTTCTTACCTGGTTTTGATGAGTTCTGCACTTCCACGCATGTGCAGAACGCATACAGCGCCTGCGCGATCCTCCAGGAGCAGCTGGAGCATCGCACAGATGCTAGTACGCATGCATGCACTGCGCACATGCACGAGGACGCCGCCGACCCCGTTCCAACCGAACTGGTTGGAACGGGGCGAGAAACTCACCCCTGGTATGTTGGCTCCATTGAATGCACAATCTGGACTTAGAAGTAGTATTGAACATACCTATTCTTGTCCACTAGCAATTTGCTGAAATAACTGCACAAAAGTCAACTCTTCCTCCAAGGTATTGGGTTCTGTGTGTACAAATCCATACATTTCCCTCTCTTTTTTGTCATCCTGAAATAAATTACCAGAATTTTTTTAAAAAACTCACTTTACTAGACCAGCTGTCTGTCCTCTTGAAACTGCTTGTTGATACTGCTTTTGAGCAGCTTCTTTTTCCTTTATAGTTCCTGGATACACCACACCATTAATTGTCCTAGGAAAGAAAAACATATTCTATGCATAAAAATATTTTTGGTCTTTCTCTTTTCAACTCATCAAATTTCTTTACATATCCCTGTATTCCTGAGCTAGTTCAAATGAAAAACATTTCTGTCGTAATTGTCTTAAGGATTAGACAATTGCAATTAAATGCAGGACAATTGTGAAGAAAATTGGCATTATCAAATTGATTGATATCCTGAAAAAGAGAAGCCCTTAGGTTGGTACTCAGGTATGCCCTCTACAAATACCTTAGACCAGGGGTGTCAAACTCAAGGCTCTCTGGCCAGATCTGGCCCACAGGGTGCTTAGATCTGGCCCACAGAGCTGCCGTGAAAAGAGCGAAGGACAAGCCTATGGTGCCTCTGCCAGCAAAAATGGAGATCAGGAGGCCACACGCAGCACTCCCAGGCTCTGATTTCAGCTGTGATGTCCTCTTGTAGCCCTACCCAGACTCCATTGTTGCTGGCAGAGGGCTGCAGGAAGCCATCGCAGCCAAAAACGGAACCTTGATGAGTCATATTGAGCTGGCCATGCCCACCCCGGATCCCCAAGACTGAATAGAACCCCAATGCGGCCCTCAATGAAATCAGGTTTGACACCCCTGCCTTAGACCATGGTCAACCATTGGCATTTTTAGACAGCACCCAGAAAGAAACAGCAGTTGGCCTTTTTTTTTAAACCACAAAATCAAGAAAAGAAACCAGTTAGACAATGACTTATTTAAAACATTTTTTGATACCCTCTTTAGCCAAATAGAATAAAAATATGATTATATTTTTATTTTTAAATAGTGAATTTGTTATTCCAAGGGAGTGTCTCTTAGATGGCTGGGAAGTTTGTCGCCAACCCCAAAAGTTAAACTACAGCTCACTGTAGTTTGGACTTGGGCTACTGGGAATTGAAGTGAAATAATCTGGAGGTCGCAGATTAATCTTCCCTATTCTACAACAGTATGAAAGAATAATGCAGTTACTACTAGACATGTAATCAGTCAGAACCCTAGGAATGAACAAAACCCATTCCATTTGATGGGGATACATAAAATTATCTTTTCCTCTTTTTAACACTGTATTTTTGTGTAGATTTTTGGGAGGGGTTAAGGTCTCTTTTATTGTATACTGCCCAGAATCATTTCTACAGTGAGATGGCTGGCGTATAGATTTGATAGGCAGGCAGGCAGAGTAGGCTCTTTGCGAATTGAGACTAGCCAAGGACTATTTATTTCCAAAACTGAGCTAGTTCAAATATTTGAAAGTTGAAAACAAAGGTGCACCCTTCCTCTTAATTTCTACTATAGGGCCAAATATGTTTTCACCTAGGGCAATAACTCCGTGAAGGTCAAACTGAATGTCTGTTCATAACTCAGTTGCTTGGGAAAATAGATTTACATACATGGTGAAGTTTGTGATGAATGCTGTCTTTGGGAGGTCCACATCAAAGAAGGCTTCCTTAGATGCATTGCCAAGGTTGATGGCTCGACTGGTGATGACATTATGAGCAAATCGAGAGGTAATATGGGAATTAATGTTCATGCTTTGGATATCGATGCCATCTGTATTCTGGAAAATGAGCATTTACTTGATGAGTTAGTGAAAGACATTAACTAGTTTCAAATTGAGAAGATTTGTATAATTTAAACAGAAGTTCAAGTTTTAATGGCACAATAAGAAGTAGAAAAAACAATAGTTATGTATCGAATTTCTCAATATTTACTCACATTCAAAAAAGACTAACAGTGCTATCATTAGACTTTCCATTTTATCACAACAAACATAATATTTGATTAATATATATAAATACTGTAGATGCATAAATGCATATACCATGTTTCCCCGACTTATTTTCTTTTGGGCCCCAAAATAAGCACTAGGGCTTATTTTCAGGGAAATGTGATTTCAGGGTGATCAGCCTGGCTGGACACCCCACCCCTGGTTCACACACAACAGCTGGAAAGTGCACGAGGACCAACAGTATCTGGCAGCATCTGTAACCCATCGGTGCCTTGATCAGCACACTGTGGGGTTGCGCAGAGCAGAAGGCAGGGGATCTGATGGGCTATGGCTGCTACCAGACACCATCGACCCGCATGCACTTGCTGCTTCCTATGCTGGCCATGCCCACCCCCTTCCCTAGGGCTTATTTTTGGGTAGGGCTTATATTAGGTGCACACATAAAAACCTGACTGGAGCTTCTTTTCAGGGTAGGTCGTATTTTTGGGAAAACACGGTACTAGTAAGAGCAACTCAATATCAAGGTATTACAATCTGATCTTTGAATATGCAGCAGACTGATTTTCATGGTGGATAGTTCTTACCGTATATACAAGCTTAATGAAAGGAAATCACGTAGAATCTTTTGATACGGAGCTTGGAGCCAGTTCCAGCTTATGCATAAATTTTTCACCTAACGCATGAAACAAAACTCTAACAGCCTTGCAAGGTGAAACTGGAAGCCATTTTGCTAATGTCCGCAGCTTTTAAACATGCAGCAGCTTTCAGTATCTGCAATGTCTGGACTGAATACAAAGGCAACCCAACACAGAGCATATATATGAACACTGCAGTTCAACTCAAAATCAGTGCAATAGGTTGAAAGGTTTTCCAGCACAAGGCTCATAAATAAGAAAAATACTCACAGTATCTGCAACATTTCTCTTCTGTAATGGAAAAAGGTAATAAAAATATTATTATTATTTATTATTTATTTGTAAATATATTACTACTATGATTATTATTCATTGTGAATCAAATTTAATGACTAACACATTTATGTTATGTTAACTCTTTCTGAGGCCTCTCCATTGCTTCCATGCAGTCATGAGGAGGGATAATAGAGAAAACCCCACTGCTACACATATCCCATTGTCCTAGCTGCAGATTGCCCTTAAGATATTGGCAGAGGAATGAGGTTCAATGCCCTGGAACATTTGGACTTCTGGCAATACAAAAAGCAGTCTGAATTTGGGCATTGACATGCTATAGGACAGATCAGTATCATTGTGTAGGAGAGAAGGGTTTTTATCATTCTGCTTTCACTAAAGTCCCAATTCTAATTGCCTTTCCTTTCTAATTCCTCTGGATAAAAGCCCTTATAGATATGTTTCTTTCACTACAAATATTAGGAGTAGGGCCATAACAGGAGTGGGATGACTCCAGGCCACAGATATAAAGTTCAAGACCTGTATCTGCCCCAATGTCTTCCACCCCCTGTCCCTTCTGCTTTTTTTTAATCGGCTATATAAAGATAAAATTATGAGTTAAAGAAGTGTAGTTTGGTTCCCAACATATAATTCTATATCCTCAACATATAATTCATATGATATGATTTCATGGCATTATGTAACTTCCCTCTAAAAAACTCTAATCTGTTCAAACTGAAAGATAGCAATTACACTTAGATTTATATGCCGCTTCACAGTGCTTTTACAGCCTTCTCTAAGTGATTTACAGAGTCAGCATATTGCCCCCAACAATCTGGGTCGTCATTTTAGTGACCTTGGAAGGGTGGAAGGCTGAGTCAACCTTGAGCCTGATGAGATTTGAACTGCCGAACTGCTGGAAACAGGCAGTCAGCAGAAGTAGTCTGTAGTATTGCATTCTAACCACTTTACTACCATGGCTCAATAGATATGGGAATAATGGCAGCTAAACTCTTTCCCTATAAATTAGGATTTCTGCACTCCAGAATATGAAAAAACACCATTTGCCATTCTATTTGTTTCATTAATAAATTAGCAGTTTCCTCACTTTTTTTGTTTTGTTACTGATAGGCATGTAGAGATTGATCACTCATGAATAATTGCACTGCGATGCTAAGTGCCATGTAATCCAGTACAGAAGTGCAGTTCAATAAAACAATATATAAAAAGAAACTAGTATAACCTAAGATCACATAGGATTGTTTTTTATACATAGATCTGTTTTGTTACATCGTGTGTGTGTGTGTGTATGTGTGTGTGTGTGTGTGTGTGTAATACCAAAATAGGGTATTATTATGCAGTATAGTACATTGGAAGCTGTAGCATTAACTGTGTTTAGGACAAACTTTGGAAACAGGAAAGAATTGGATTTCTAATACTGCAATTTCAAAAACAGTAATTTACAGCACCAGATTTTTCACTTTCCAGAATCCAGGAAAATAAGGGAGCATTAAATACATAATAGATCTAAATAAGCAAGTGAGACCAACAGAAGGAATGTCATGAATGAGGCAATTAGTATAGCGTGGCTTCTACTGCCTACTTCTCCATCATATATTCAGTAAGCTCAGATGGAATGCAAAGAAATCCTCAGAGCCCAAACCATAACTCAAACCGTCTTCATTTGGATAAGAATATGCTATTGGAATGGAATGGAAACCATTCAAAGAGAGAAGCAGTCTAGAACTAGGGAGAAATTTCCTGATAGAACAATTAATCATTGGACTGACTTGCCTCCAGAAGTTGTCGGTGCTCCAACACTGGATGTTTTTAAGAAGAGATTGGACAACCATTTGTCTTAAATGGTACAGGGTGGAGTGGGACTACAAGACTTCCAAGGACTTTTCCAACCGTTATTATTTTAGGATCATATCTTGAATTTTTTTTCATATTTGTGTGTCAGAAGGAATAAAAATATACACTTAAAACTGGAAGAAGTTGCAACTAGAGACTTTTGCTAGCAATTCAACATCAAAACAATGCATGCATAACTCATGTGGTTTTAATATCAATAAGTCACTGAGAGCAATTTGATGCTGGTGGGATGTAAGTCTAATAAACAAATAAATGAGTGAATAAAAACATATCTGCTTTTCTCTGCACTTACCTTGATGTTCCTGATATTATTTATTAAAAAATCATAGGATCCAACCACAGGAATTGTTGCCAGAAGAATATAAAATAGCAGATGTCTCCCCATGATCAAAGACTAGAGCACATTAGGAGGAATGCACAAGATTAGGCAGTGACTCTCGCAATGACTTTGGTAAAATATAAATCAGAAGCTCAGACAGAAAACCAAATATTTGTTGGTCTGCAAATCAATTACAAAATCTTAGAAATAGGTTACAATTACCCAACAGGGTCAAGGATTGATCATGCGGGGAAAAGGCAGGCTCTAACCTGCCTAAAATACTCACCCATTTGCCCTTGAAACAAAACCCAGATTAAGTTGCTTTCCTTCTCTCCCACCCTTTCTCAAAATAATTCCGGCTGCTACTGGAAGCCAGCTGCTATGAAAGCTACTCCAAAATTGTTTATTCCCAAGAAAGCTCCAAATAGCTTGCTGAATGGCAGATTTAAGACAGACAGAGTTTTGGAAAATTGGGCTTCTGCCTTCATGTAGGACAAAGCAATAGATTAAGTAGAAAGGGTGGGGGGAATTGCTAGTAAGTTTGTTGACATATTTCTGAGATTTCCCAGGCATAGTGCTTCCATTTTCTTGTACCCTTTCAATTAACATTAGAAAGAAAATGTATATCCTTTAATAAAGTTGGCTTGTTAGAAAAGATGATGCCAGACACTTTCTGAAGTTTTGCCACCTTAGACTAACACAATTCTCCACCTACAAAGTATTTCTGCTTTGTGCTCACTTACATTTCTATCTATGATCATTATTTCTGGCGTTGTTATAAACTGTTTTCTAACAAAACAGTTTGAATGGTTGCCTTTGAGAATGGATTTAGTCATTGAAATAAGCTGTGGTTTTTGAATAAGCCACAGTTGCAGGATTCAATAACATCCCAAGCAGTGGTAGGTTTTTAATTTTCTTACTACCTGTTCTCTCATGCATGAGCTTCTGCAATGCTTCTGCGTATGCGCAGAAGCATCTGGGTGGGTGGGCGGAGCCTCACACCAATGCTACTACTAGTTCGTCCAATCCGGGCCAAACTGGGAGCAACCCTCTGATCCCAAGCCATAACTTAATGTTTACAAACAACAATGTAAGCCAGACCAATGAATCTGTTCCACCTCTTGTCCGATTTTGGACAGGCTCTGGCCCCTTCTGTTCTCCTTCAAACTAATCTGCAACACTGGTGCTGTTCCCCCCTGCCATTCACACTCTCTCTTCCGCGTGGAAGTAGCCCCCCAAGCCCCACTGCACTGGCCAACCACATACTCCCTCATTCCCGCTCCCACCCAGCAGCAGCCACTTGACTTGCCAGCTGATCACCTGGGACTTGAAACTTCTTACGAGCTTCCCCACTGACTTTCATTGTTGAAAGCGAACAAGAGGTTGTGAGGAGGTGCTTCCTTAATGACTCACAATCATCATTTAATTACTGCAACAAGAACTGCAGGGATTGTCATTGCTAAGTGATGCGGTCGCATAATGTTTTGCTTTATGATCTCATTGTCTAGCTATGGAAATTCCAGTCCAATTGCTGTCATAACCTGAGGACTACCCACATAATTATTTGACAGTTTAAAAAGGTCCTTTAAACAACAAGTTTGAAAGAGTAAAACTATCCCAAAATAGAAGAAAAGTTAATTAGCAGCTTAGAACTTAGAACAACTTAGAAAAAATATAAAATACATCCTAAAAAGCTGAATAGGAATTTAATTTAAGAATGTTTTAAAACAATTGAAAGACCAGGGAAAACTTGAAATGTTAAGACTATTGCTAAGATTTTTTAGGGGTAAAAAGAGTATACAAAACAATATTTCTATCAGAATACAGATTGATTAGTCTATCAGGAAAGACAGTATTTGGCTCAAATTGGAAACTAAACAATGAAACCTGAAACTTCATGAATGTAGAAATGGGCCACTAGGTGGGACTAAAGTTCCAAGCAGAAAAAAACAAAAGTGAAATCTGCAAAAATGACAAATAAAGGTTTGACCCTTGAGACATTTCAAAGGATTTTTGAAGAAATGTAAGGGAATCTTACAATCAATCTGATCATGATCATCGGTGTACCAGTAAATGTATTTTTTTTTCAAATTGAGATGGGAGAAAGAAGTTCCCAGAGAGATTCGATCCTATGACAGAACTTGGTGAACTAAACCTAAGATTGTTAGACATAAAAGAAAGAAATTTAAAGTTGGCTTGTTTGATCAGAGTGAAAATATGGAACATTTTTAGAAAATTCTGGAAACCCTTTATGGACGTTCTGTTAACATTTGTACAGAAATGGCAATGCTCTTCAGATTCATTAATGGATAGAGGAGGTTGCATTTATTGCTTTCTATTTCTTCTGATTTCAGTTTTTATTATCTTTTAGCATTGGAAAACTATTTTAAAAAAAGAGAAATAGAAAACAGAAACTAAACAAATGACAACAATCAGATTGAGCTTGTTGAAAAATATGTAAATATATACACACAGAGAGAGAGAGACAGACAGACGCATATACACGAGAGCCAAGGTGGCGCAGTGGTTAAAAGCAGCACTGCAGGCTACTGCTAGATCAGCAGGTCAGTGGTTCAAATCTCACCGGCTCAGGGTTGACTCAGCCTTCCATCCTTCCGAGGTGGGTAAAATGAGGACCCAGATTGTTGGGGGCAATATGCTGACTCTCTGTAAACCGCTTAGAGAGGCCTGAAAGGCCTATGAAGCGGTATATAAGTCTACTGCTATTGCTATTGCTATTGCTATTGCTACACACAGATACATATGTATGGTAAGACAACATAAATACAGAAGTCATCAAAAAAATAAATATATTGGAGACATAGATTAGAAAGACATGAGAATATAGTGAAATTGGACCTTGAAAATATATTGTAAAGATATATAAAGATAAATAAAATAATAGGTAAAATAGTAAATCTTATTATTAAGATCAATTTCTACAGTAGAGTTTAATTTCCTTTCTATTATTTTTAAAGTAAAAATCATCTCTTGGCCACTAAAGGGAGATAAAAACAAAATTAGATGTCCAAGTTTTCAGAGTTTTGTGTCCATTGAGTCAGGGGTGGGCTTCAAAAATTTCAGCAATGGGTTCTCTGCCCAGTTGCTGGGTGGGTGTGGCCATGTCCAGAGATTGTATTGTACTGTTTCGCACTGATTCAGGTGAACTGGTAGTGGCGGCAGTGTGAGGCTCCACCCTCTCACTCAGACGTCATCATGGACCTTCTCCACATGTGTGCACGCTCCCGCTACTGAACGGATAGTGAAGAAAATAGAATACTATTACTGGCCTAGTCAGCCTCCTGCACCATGGTGGTGGTGGTTGTGGTGTTTTGCCTTCCCCAGGCTCTGGATGCTTTCCTCAAGCCTCTTGGACAGCAAAAACTGCCTCTCCCAGCTCCAGAGGCTTCTGGGAGGCCCCATTTTCCCCTTCCCTTTATACAGACCCGAGGTGGCGCAGTGATTAAATGCAGCACTGCAGGCTACTTCAGCTGACTGCAGTTCTGCAGTTCGGCTGTTCAAATCTCACCGGCTCAGGGTTGACTCAGCCTTCCATCCTTCCGAGGTGGGTAAAATGAGGACCCGGATTGTTGTTGGGGGCAATATGCTGACTCTGTAAACTGCTTAGAGAGGGCTGAAAGCCCTATGAAGCGGTATATAATTCTAACTGCTATTGCTATTGCTATTCCCTGAGCCTCTGTGTGGGCCCTGCACATCCAAAATGGGCTACATGGAGACTCCTGGGAGGGGAGGGGTGGGGCAGGCAGGGCCAGCCAGGGGTGGGATTTGGAGGTTCTCCAAACCAGCCATAACATTAGCTACATGTTCTCCTGAACCTGTAGCAGCCCACCCCTGCATTGAGTCTTGATCAATCTGGTTATTGGTGGAAGAAAAAAAGCAACAGTGGGATTTAAAACCTCTTCTTGCTTATCTATGTAACTAAGCAGTTATGTAGAAACAGAGGTAATTCCACAGATAACTCTTTTTAGGATTTTAATTCTTAACACCAGCCCCTGAAGCAAGATGGTAAGGAAGAAATGGAGTCTTCCCTTCCCTTCCTTCCTTCTCTTTGTTGGCTGTTTCTATTGACAGGAAGGAAAATGAATTTGTATGTGCTTTCTTGTGCCTTTACATATACACCCATGAATGTTCTTTGCGGCATTTTCATGTGTGAGACTGATTTGAATTGAGAAGGAAATAGTTAATTTTAGAAACAAGGTGTATTATTTTATAGGCAATTAATTTTAATTGATAGCTTTAGTTCAAGTAAAGTTTTTTCAGGTTGTCTTGACCATGCCTTTCTTTTGCAATGTAGCTTCTGGCAAATAGACATATTTATATGTATGTACCGTATATGTCTAACAGACAGTGATGTGACAATTGGGCATATGTGCAGGGATGGAGAATCTCCTGGAATGATTTCAGCTAGAGTTTGGCAACCTTAAGGAGATATGGTGAGGAATCCAAACATTACATGTTATTTTCCATCAGTATTTCTATTTCTTTATAAATTTATTCACATGTAATTCTTCCTTACCAAAGGTGCAATTTGTAATTTATGGTTATCTTTCTTTGGCAGGAAAAGTATCTTGGTATATTCCATGATACCAGGAGAATCATGGAGTGCATTAAATTAAAAGTCACACATTTCTGTAAACTTGCAGTAGATGTGCTTTTGGCTAGACAACTTGCAGAAAAACATATGTGATTGTGAATTAAAGCACTGCTGTGTCTATCCAGCTGCCCAATAATCCTTGACAATATTAGAGCCATAAGGAATCCTAAGATAAAACTGAGGCTACATGGCTGTTCTTGAGGAAACTATTTTGTGGTCTCTCTCTCTCTCTCTCTCTCTCTCTCTCTCTCTCTCTCTCTCTCTCTCTCTCTCTCTCTCTCTCTCTCTCTCTCTCTCTCTCTTCCATGCTTTGTGGAGGAAAGCATTTTAAATTCTTTTATATAATATAGTATCCGTTTTGATAAAACATTTACAAGAAAATGTGCAATTTATCATTGATGGTAAATTGTAAAATTACATTTTAGAATTTTTTGGATAAAATTTAGAAGAGGGTCTTTTGAAATTATTATTTGTTCAGCAGGAAGTAGAATAATGGTCACATGCAAGTAATTATATACTTTTATATTTTTATATCATCTAATACAGAGTCATTACATTAGTTGCCTAGAAACTCAGTCCAATACTCATTTTTTATTTATTTTTATTAAACTGGCAAGAAGTCATTATTGTTATATTTATCAGAATTTATATTTATCGTTAACCCAATAAGGAAATGTAAATTGATTTCTATCACAATAATATATGTTAGTTTGAACTAAATCAAAAAAAGATATGACTTCTTAAGTAAGGACAATGATAGGCTTCCTTTTCCCTTTGAAAATAAAATCAGTTGTTTGAATTTAGGTTTCCATGACATACCAAATTTTATGGAGGTTGCAGTGTTATTCAACAAGTGTGGTCATTCACTCTTATGCCCATAATGTAAGGTGACCAGATGTCCCGATTTTGGTGGGACAGTCACGATTTCTAACAATTTGTCCTGTGTCCCGGGGTGTTTTAAAAAAGTCCCGATTTTCTGGCTTCATGTTGAAAGCCCAGTGGATTTGCTTAAGAAATCCTAACCGGGGCAAGACAAAAGACACTCTGTCTAATCCCTTTCTCTGTCTCAGTACTTTCATTGAAGATATTAAAATGTTAAAGCAAGAAAATGGAAACCCCCCCCCCGCCCTTTTACCTCATTTTATAAGAAAAGATGACCCAGTACCATAGAGCTCCAGGAAATATTTGGCTAGAGAGGGAAGCGAGTGTTCCTTCCTGGATTTTCTGGAGGGGAAGAGCACAGAGGTTGGAGGTCAGCTCGTGTGGGGAAAATGGTGAAATATTTTTCTTTGAAAAATATTTCCCTGGGACTAATTTCACCATTTTAATTTGCTCAGTTCTTTGTATTAACATCTACATCATTCTGGATTGACTTGGAGTGCCTGCCTGCTGGTAAGTGAGCTGGTTTTTTTTCTTTTATTTTTTTAATGTATTTTAAAATAATATTTTATTTATTGTGCATAGGATTTTTTAAAATAGTTTTATTCTGTGTGGATTCTTTTTTTAAATTGTCTTAGACTATTTAAAAAAAGATTCTATCCAAAATAAACTGAAGTGAAACCATTTTAAAAAATTCTATGCACAATACTTTGAAATATATTGTGCATAGAATTTTTAAAAATAGTTTTACTTCAATTTATTTTCTGTGGAATAGTTTGAAATGTTTTACTTCAATATATTCTGTGTGGATTCTTTTTGTAGATTGTTTTAGACTATTTAAAAAAAGATTCTATCCAAAATACAAAATACCAGCTGCAGTTATTCACTTAAGAACTGTGGCAAGAAAGGTGGTATAGTGACCAAAGTTACAATGGCATTGAAAAAAGTGACTGATGACCATTTTTCACACTTAGAGACCATTTTCACATTTAGAGACTGTTGCAGCATCCTCATGGTCACACGATCAAAATTTTGATGTTTGGCAACAGATTCGTATTTATGATGGTTTCAGTGTCCTGGGGTCATGTAATTGCCTTTTGTGACCTTTTGACAAAGTCAAATGGGGAAACCAGATTCACTTATGTTACTAACTTATCAGCTGCAGTTATTCACTTAAGAACTGTGGCAAGAAAGGTGGTATAGTGACCAAAGTTACAATGGCATTGAAAAAAGTGACTGATGACCATATTTCATACTTAGCGACCATTTTCACACTTAGCGACCATTGCAGCATCCTCATGGTCACGTGATCAAAATTGTGATGTTTGGCAACAGTTACAATTTACATTTGTAAATTGTAGTTATGTTGAAATAAAAAAATATTACAATACTATTTTTGCGTTGTATGAAAATCTTTGTTGCTCCGTATAAAATTTTTAATCAAGCCCCCCATCCCCCCGGTCAAAGGTGTCCCTCTTTACCAATCTGAAAATCTGGTCACCTTACAATAATGTAATTAAAATGAAAAACACGTGGATGATTTTATGCTATTTAATAAAATCATGGACATTAAGCAGTAATAATCTTTGGCTGTTAAGTGTGCTCTTTAAGGATTTATATTCAGTTTCCAGCAGGTAACTTCAGTTTGACTAGATCCAGTTCTATAGTCCTTCTCACGTGTCCTGAAAAACAAAAAAAGAGAAGTGTTAAGTACTAGCGTTGTTACTGATGAAATCTATATCCCGACATAAACCTTTGGTGGCATTATAGTATTATCTGATTAGCTTATCTGCTTTGGTTATCCTAGAATCAGGTAACCATAGGGGTATCTGAATATTATTCAAGGGTTTCAAATTACATCTGACATACCATGTCTGAGGAGACTTAGCAAGAATGGAATTCATGCCTCTGTGACTCATACCACACAGTGTAAAATATAGAAATAATTCACATACCCCTATCCAAAAGATAGAGTGGAACTTACACAAAATTCTATGTATCAGGGCATGACATAATGCAGTGTTTGTCAACCTTGGCAACTTGAAGATGTCGGACTTCAACTCCCAGAATTCCCCAGCCAGCAGATGCTGGCTGGGGAATTCTGGGAGTTGAAGTCCGGACATCTTCAAGTTGTCAAGGTTGACAAACACTGTCATAATGTATATCTCTCTGCTCTGAGAGTTTAAGTGAAGTTGGCCATTCCAATAAAACGTCCAAAATCAAGGATTAGAACATGACAAAAATTGCATGTTATATTTTAACACTTATGAGAATCCTGTCTTTATGTAAGCCTTTTCCACAGCTCCACCCCACTTGCATTCTTAAGCCCAAGTTAAAAGCCAAGTTCTAAAGATCCAGATAATTTTTAGTCTGGAGAAAAAGGCAACAAAAATAACAGAATAATATGGTTGGAAGGGACCTTGGAGTCTTCTAGTTTAACCCCCTGATCAAGTAGAAAACCCTGTAACATTACAGACAAATGGTTGTCTAATCTTGTCTAAAACCTCCTGTGGTGGAGCACCCACAACTTCTGAAGGCAACCCATTCCACTGATTAATTGTTCTCCCTGTCAGAAAATTTCTCCTTAGTTCTAGGTTACTTCTCTCCTTGATTCATTTCCATCCATTGATTCTTATCCTGCCTTCAGGTCCTTTGGAGAATAGGTTGACCTCTCTTCTCTGTGGCAGCCTTTCAAATATTGGAATATTTCTATCATGTCACCCCTAGTCCTTCTTTTAATTAAAAAAAGACATAGCCAATTCTAGCAACCGTTCTTCGTATGTTTTAGCCTTAAGTAAAAACAGTTTATCAAGTAAGTGCTTTTTGGTTTCTCTCACCTGATGGCTACCTTGAGCTGTCCATTTACATAAAGGAGTTTTACTAGACCAGAAGATCTTTGGAAATTTGTATTAGAGAAAAACTGACCTGGGAACACAAATAGACATAAACCCACAATTACAATTTTTAATATAATAGCTTAGACATCCCAGAAGCAGATTACATGCTACTTAAATCTATCACAGTTGAAATCTATGAAATATTTTCCTATTGTTTTTCTTCATATAGTTATGATCAATGAATCATTCAGCCACTTAATTTTATCTTTTCGGATTATATTTTGACCATAGCAATCAAAAGCTACAATCTAAAGTTCAGACCACTTTCATTGTGCTTTTTCAAATAACTCTTACACTTATCAGTTATGAACATTCCTGGAATTTTGATGCACTATTGTGCTACTACTTAATTGTGAAAATACTTTTCCATTCCGAAATCTTTATCCATGGCTAGAGATATGCCATATATTCTTCTTCAAGGCCATCAATAATAATAATAATAATAACAACAACAACAACAATCATCATCATCATCATCATCATCATCATCATCATCATCATCATCATCATCCATCTTAAGAAGGTACTTGGTTGATATCTAGGATACTGGCAGCAACCCATATCAACCATTCACACCAGTCAATGGTATTTGTGATGCGTTTTTGAATGTTTAGTTGACTAAGTTTCATGTTTGGTGAATAAAAATTAACAACAACAATAATAACCTTTATTGTCATTGTACATATATACAACTGATTTAGCATCTACTAGTGCAATCCATAACAAAAATACAAGACAACATGAATAATATAGAAAACGATCCTTATACAAGTAATTAGGGAAAAACCAGTCATATGTTTCCATAAATCAGTGCAGGGAACAGATTTGGCTTTATTCACCACAATGCAAATCTCACATTTAAATGAGATAGTCTACCAAGAAGCTTGCAATCAAGTCCTCTCGCTTTGGTGCTGGTACTTCGTTGTAGTTTGGGGTAGATTAAGCTGTCCATCTTGCATTGCTTAAAAGAACCCCTACTTCCATTTGAGATCTGAATTCAGATCTTGACATGAAAATGCAAATCTCTCATTAACTCAGAGACTTGGATGAGATGAGCAAATGATAAAAGCAATATTGCAATACAGGCTCCACAACGTATACTGTATGTATTGTCATATCACATGCATATATGTTATGAATCATGATGACATTATACTGCTTTGACCATTTTGATGAAAGCCTTCAATACATATGTGGACTGTGATTGGAACTCAATAAATGGCTTTAATTTTATCACTTTAAAAAAATTTGGAAGGCTGCTAGTCCCTTATTAGAGAATAAACCCTGTCAAATTTTTCATAAGAAAAAGTTGTCGTAGTTTCTGTTATAGGCAACAAGCATGTTTATTTACTTTATTCCAAATTTCAGAGGAATTATGTATTTCCTTCCTCTTTCATTTACTGATTGCTTGCCAATTTGAATAAAAATAGCAAACATGATTGATATTTTTCCATGCAAGAAACATAGTTCAAGTGCCAAGAGTAGGGGGAACGATTAAAGCAGTACAAGACATGTTTGTTCTCTGTTCAGTTGGGACCAAACTCACAGAGGGCACCAAAGGGTAGGAATAAATGATTGATGAACAGCAAACAATTGCATAACTTGAGAATCCAGTGTTCAACAAGTATGTTGTGTTTCATCCACCAAACTCCCACATATTCAACACACACGTACCCACACACACCATTTTGTAATCCTGGGAGGCAACTTCCAATAGGCACTAGGATTGGCTCTGATTTATGGCATCAATATCTTTGTTACAAAACATTGTTGATCAAGAACAGTTGATTTCAATAAACAATGCAAATAGAGACAGAGTTGCAAAGCCATCAGATATATTTCTCCACATGAGAAATGAAAAAGGAAATGTTTCAATCCCTTTTTCCCTCATCCCGAAGAAATATATGCTTCTATAAACGTAGTCAGGGGAGGCTCAGTGGCTAAGACGCTGAGCTTGTCAATCAGAAAGGTCGGCAGTTCGAATCCCTAGTGCTGCATAACGGGGTGAGCTCCCTAGCAATTTGAAAGCAGATAAAAATGCAAGTAGAAAAATAGAGACCACTTTGATGGGAAGGTAATAGCATTCCATGTGCCTTCAGCGTTTAGTCATGCCAGCCACATAACCACAGAGATGTCTTGGGACAGCGCTGGCTCTTTGGCTTTGAAACGGAGATGAGCACTGCCCCCTAGAGTCGGGAACGACTAGCACATATGTGCGAGGGGAACCTTTACCTTTATAGACACAGTCTTGGTACTCGTCGGACTTCACTAGAAAGGGGTTTGGAAAGGATTCATATGGACTCCACTCTCATATGAATATTTCTCGGACTTAACAAAGGCCATTTCCATATGATTATGATTAGTTTCCACTCTCCCAATTCTCAGTTTAGAAGGTGATTATATTTTTTTGCTACTAACTTGAAATGCTGAGAACAAGGTATGAAGCTAACCAGCACCCAAAAACACTTCCTTATTGCTGAGAAGAAAACCAAAAGCCTATCTATGTTTGTGAAATCACTAGTAGTCAAATTTGATTCAAGGGCAAATTTATCTTTCTAATGTTAATGTATCTCAAATGATTATCGCAAAGACTAGCAAAATAACATGGATAAAGTGCTTTGTGGATACTATATATTGAAAAGCCAAATTTCATTCCAAATTGTATTACTATAATTTGCAGCCAGTGATGTGTGGTGAGGTTTATGGCTGGTGAGGCACTGACACAGTGGTGGGTTTCAAATTTTTTTAGATTTGTGGACTTCAATTCCCAGAATTCCACAGCCAGGCATGCTCAACTCCAATTTAAAGCAACAGCATTTGTTTTTCTCCTTTGCGAAAAAGTTTCCTTCATTGTTTTTCTTCTCCCTCCCCCTCCTTCCTCCCTCTCCCTCCCTCCCCCTTCTCTCAAACAGACACACGCGCTTGCAGGCTGGGGTGAGAGAAGAGGCAGAGAAGCCGGAAGGGAGCCGATCCGAGGCTTTGATTGCAGGCGGAGCCACGTAGCCTTTTCAAACTTGTAACAGTGAAGCTGGGCTTATATAGTTTTATCCAGCGCTCTCTCTCTCTCTCTCTCTCTCTCTCTCTCTCTCTCTCTCTCTCTCTCTCTCTCTATCTATCTATCTATCTATCTCTCTCTCTGTGTGTGTGTGTGTGTGTGTGTTTGAAAAGGCAACATGGCTCTGCCTGCAATCAAACTACACTTGGGGAGGGATCTACATTTGAGGATGAAGTTTGAATTCCTCTCCTTCCCTCTGACCCACATGTACCTTTTCCAGCTGTTTCAGAGAGGATTTCAACTCTGCTCTTGCCTGTCATCATGAAAAGAAAAGAAAAGGAAAAAGGAAAAAGGCAAGAGCTGAGGTCAGGCTGAGCTAGTGGCTGCCAGAGTCACCAGATGACTTTGCTTAACTGTTTAAAAAAAGCCTCTAAAAAGCACTCTCTACAGTAGGAGGCAGGAGAACGATGTGCCTCACCTACTTTAGGAATTTTTAGGCTTTTAATCTTTGTTTAATTCTGCTCAAGTGATCATAAAACACCTAAAGTCAGACTAGATGAGGCACGTCATTCTCCTGCCTTCTCCTATAGAAGCCGCTTTTTTAGAAGCTTTTTTAAACAGTTAAGCACTAAGCAGAGTCACCCACAGTGACTCTGGCAGCAACTAGCTCAGTCCGACCTCAGCTCTTTCCTTTTTCCTTTTACATTTTTTTTTCTTTTCATGATGACAGTGGTGAGGCTCTGCCTCCCCTCCCTCCCCTGACTGCATGTCCCTGTCTGCAGCAGTAGTTAAATACTTACCGAAAAGTCCAGTAACTTGATTAGAAAAAGAATCGCTATTCTCAAAGTATAATCCAAGCCAACCAAGTGGAGGAGGTACATAGAAAATTTTGGTTACAATGTTGTCTGGTCCCGACAGAAAGAGACTTTCTCCACTTGTCAGTGTAATGTTTAGCCTAAGAGGAAACAAACTATTATTTTCTAATATTCTTTTGACAACTTTTCATGCTGATACAGTAATTTATTATCACTCAAATTACTGTTATTGACAAACACAATTTTAAAACATATTTAAATGAATATTTTCCCATTTTTTATTATTATATATCCCTTGTGTATGTACCTGAAGTAATTTATATAGTATATTTCAACACAATGGCCATACAGAAAGGAAAAAATGCCCATTCAAGCAACATTCAAGCAGTTTTTAACTGCTGTACACTCTCTCTTGGAGAAAGAAAGAACACCTTTCAGTCTGACAGATTACACAAAAATAGACTTATGTTTTAGAGATTGGAGAGCTCTGTTGTCTATAAAAGAAAACTGAAAATAGCAAGTTTACCCTTCATTTGTTAAAGATTCTCTGTCATTCCACACAAAAGAGTGACTGGAGTCATTACTTTTCAATGTAATTTTTTCTGTTGACACCTTTATTTCCAGGTTGAGCTTTGGATAAGTTATTTCAAACTCTGTAAAATGGTTGTTTTCACCAAGCTTGCCAGTCACTTCGATCCCTGGAAGTATGTAAAGGAACACTCAGAAACATATTCATGTTTGCCTAACATTCATTAGTACAGAAATAATTGCCACATAAATGCAATGAGTAAAAATATCTGAATTTCACAAGAATGCTCTTGGCTTAATCTGATTGCCAATTCAGTTGTCTGCAGTGTGCTCCCCTGCTCAATTTATTTAGACTCAAAAGCTAAGATGAGTTTAACCCATTTAGGATTTGGATGGGAGACTGCCACAAAGCCCCAAGATTACTGGCTAAACATAGAAGCTTTCTACATCTACATCTATATCTAGTATATCTACATCTACCTCCTGGAAGAATGTATGAGAACATGTCTATGAATTTCACCAACAGTCAAGCTTATTTGAAGATGGCTTAGTTACACTGCACAAATAATTACAACATCTGTTTTTGTCCAGATAGCCAACCTTTCAGGCAAGCAATCCATCATGCCAATGCTGCTAAATATTTTTTTATATCTGTGTAGCCATATAAGACAAGACAATTGATAAAGAGTGAATAGAAATCCCCAACATTTAAAATAAATATCACAAATAATCAGTGAATCTGGGAACTACGAAAAGTAAGCACACCCACATATAAGTATTGGAATAAGAGTTACAGTGCATTTGTGTGAAATGAGATGAAAAGTACAGTCAACAAAAACAAGGATTAGAAAAGAATAGTTGTTTCTTTTAGGCTGTCCCAAGGAAAACATCCCCATAGAACTTTGAATATTCAGAGCTACACATTTTTTTTATAGAAATCACATACCTTTCTCTGGATCAGATAACAGATTTAAGGGTGTTTGTGGCTGTCCGTTAATAGATATACAAACTAAAAAATTTTTATTATGTGGTTGGAAAAGGAAATGGTGATAAGAAGTCGTAGGAAGATCTGGAAAAAAAAGTAATTATTAGTATGTATTTTATACTGATTTATGGAATCATCTAAGATCCCTAATATCTTAGCTCAGTTTTATGGCTGATGAAATTCAGGTAATTATAATTAGCATGAACAGAAGGCTGCAAAAGTTTGCAACATATTAATTAACAGAGCTGTCAAATTCTTCATGGGGATATTTTGTTCCATCAAATGTCCACACACAGCCCCCTTAAAGCAATCTCAGGAGTTTTTACTCAATAACAAAGTAAAATAGCCCATTAATGAGCTGGCATGGTCCACTTAGGCTACAGTATCCATACGGCCTTTATTTCAGAAAGCTGTCCTTTAGATTTATTCAATTTAATGGTTTATTTTCTTGACTTGCCTCTTGCATTTTCCTTTACAAAGCATATAACCACAAATACTTGTGATTACTATAACTTAAACTCATGTTGCACTTATCGAGTGAAAACATCTGAAGAAGTAAATTGCAGCTTCAATTGTTTTCCCTCTGATGTTTTGGTGCAATAGATTAAATATACCATTTGAAGTGCTTTAAAAAGACATCCAGAATCACCTTATTGGTGAGAGGCATGGCATATAAATTTTAATAATAATAATAATAATAATAATAATAATAATAATAATATCATCCCCTCTAAGGAGCTTGACCTTGTCATGGTGGAGGGGCTTGCATGCTCTAATAATCCTAAGGGATATGCTGAACAGGTACAACCATATCAGATAGTTCTTAGGTGAAGGGCCAGACAAAATTTGCTCCACAACCCATTCAAATATGGTGAATACGAAAAAAATGAAATTTATGCCGGCTGAACTGTCGCCTGGATTAACAAGGGTTTCGTTGGATGCTATGGCTCCTGAGCATTCTGCGCAAAATGAGCTACAGGGCTCAGCTCCCTCTGCTAGGCAACCAGGACACGGACCTGACAAGCTACTGGAAGAAAAAGTGAAAAAGTGAAAATCTGGACTAGGGAAGAAAACATCTCTATTATGAAAGCTTACTATCAGTCTGAACCAGCAAAACGTGGATTTCAAAAATGAATGTATCAGATTTGGAAGGTGAACCACGCGGACTGTGATATCAGTGAACAAAGGCTAATGGACCAACAATGTGTAGTTCTAAGCCACAAATTTTTCACTACAGCAGAATTAATAGGAATCAAAGAGAAAGCAACTAATGGTCTGAGTATACCAACAAAGAAGAGTAACATCAAGAATGATTTGCAGACTCAAAAGCTAACTGAGGAAGAAAGGGAGAAAGAGGAGGCTAAAATGGATGAATATTTTCCTTCTTGCTAATTATCCCAGTATTGGGGTCCTTTTGTAATACCTTCCCCTCTAATGAATGTAAACACAAACATTGTTTCCTTTCTAGCTAATTATCCCAGTATGGGATGATCATTCCAAAGGGGAGGTGAGTTCCTGGGTGGCTAACAAAAACTAAAGGTGTGAAGGTGATAAGTCTTGTCAATTACAGGCAGCAGCTGCCATCCAGCTATCCCAGCATGAAGAGAGAGAGAGTAGGGAAAAGGAAAGCACAGTTGCAGTTACATGATTTCTCATCCAATAAATATTTCACTTAATGGCAGAGTGGTGAAATGAGGACTACCTATAGTTACTGTTTGATTTTACACATACTACTTGGGAAAGGCAATTTATTAGCTTGACTTAAGCCCAATGAGCCCTTAAGCTAGTGTTTCTCAGATTCGGTAACTTTAAGAAGTGTTGACCAACTCCATGCTGGATGGGAATTGAAGTCCACACATCTTAAAGTTTCAGAAATTGAGAAACTACAAGTCAAGATTCAGAGGTAGTGGATATTGCAAAATATTTCTAAATTGGCAGTCAAGTTCAGACTTTTGAGTATCACTAATGCTAAACTGGTTTCGTTCTGCCTCTTCTTCCTTTCAATTATTATTTATGTAATACCACATTCTTTCTAAAAAAAGTTATGCTAGTGTATCTATTTACTTTACAAATTGACTGAATGTACAGTATATTAAAAGGTTGGTCAAAGTTTTGTAATTTGCCTTATTAAGAATACAAAGCATGTTTGAACTGGGCAAAAGTCTCTATATGCATAGTAGAACCATTGACACCTATTGATAATGTATCAATCTATTTTTGCATATGGGCAATCCACTGACACTGACCATGAGTTCCTGACTTTGGGTTGAAATGTACTTTATTTGGCTTTCTTGACTTCTGTGTCTCCTTCGTTAAAAAGATCCCTGTTGGTTTTGAGATAGGACGACCTGCAGAAGTGTACATGTTAGTGAAGCTCACTAGTTTTTCTGTTTTACTTTGATCTCATAGATAGAATAGCATTTCATTATCGAAAACAAGAGTTACATTTATTTTTTACCCAAACCTAATCTCAAGATAAGAAGATAAGATAAGAAGCCCCTTCACTTGCCACAAATACATTTACACACAGACACACATACACACACAGAGAGATAGATATAATATATGAATACTATTGATAAGTGTGTGTTTCCCACAAATTTGCATGGATACACATAGAAACTAAGTACTAAAATCCAATTAAGGCTTGGAAATCCTTGTTTACTGACTTCCTTGTTCAGTAACCATTGGAAGTTACAGGGGTGCTGAAAAAATAATATTACAAACAATCCCTCAGTCACAGGGTCACTATTATAGTTGGTATGTGTTGTCCTGTGCCTCATCTGTGTTTTTTCCTCCCTTGCAGAATAGAGAGATTGGAGAGGATGGAATTATAAAAGAGTAATCAGGCACACAATGGGGAATACACAATGAAAGCTATGCGTTCTTTGTTAAATTCCCCATTATGTGCCTGCTTACTCTCTTGTAAAGATAGTCCTTGATTTATTATCATAATTAAAGTCACAATTTTTGTCATAGGTTGGGTTGGTGTTGAGCAGGTCACCGGATGACCACACCCAATTTTATGGCAGTCGTTAAGCAAATGCTGCAGTCGTAAAGCAAATTCTATGTTTGTTAAGAGAACCCATTGTTTGGTATGGGGCATGTTTTTGTGGGAAACTGAAAGTAAATACCAGTTTCTGGCAAAAGCATCATGAATCACAATCACATGACTGCTGGGTACTGCAAACAGTTGTAAAGGTAGGACAGTTGCTAAGCACTCAAAATTCAGTCACTTGACTAAGGGGGCCATCCATCATAACTTTGAGTATGGCCCGTATTCAAAGGGACTAACGACCCATATTATATGGATCTTAAGTCCCTTTGGAGGATTTCATCCTAAGTGTACAGTAGCTAAGTGAACCGTTGTGAGTCAAGGGCTACCTGTAATCCCTTCTACTCCAATATCCCTGCTCTGAGGGAGACAAGGAACAGATCAAGCACAGGAGAGATTGCCTAGAGAAGTTGCAGGGCAGAGAATGTAAAGAGAAAAGGATTCCAAGAAAACAAGTAGGCATACAATCAGGGGTGGGATCCAGTGGTGGGTTTCAAAAGTTTTAGAACCTCTTCTGTAGGTGTGGCCTCTGCCATGTGACTGGGTGGGCGTGGCCAACTTGTAAAATGTGGTGAAACTCACTTAACAACCCTCTTCCTTAGCAACCAAAATGTTGGCTCAGAAACTCTGGCATTTGAAGCACGCAAGTCTTAAAGCTATCAAGTTACAAGACCTTTGTACCCCTAACCCTTTCGGAAAAAACCCCAGGGGTATTCAAACTTGACATCTTTAAGACTTGTGGACTTCAACTCCCAGAATTCCTCCTCCAGTCAGGTTGTCT
This sequence comes from Thamnophis sirtalis, assembly GCF_051295495.1. NCBI lineage: Eukaryota > Metazoa > Chordata > Lepidosauria > Squamata > Natricidae > Thamnophis > Thamnophis sirtalis. The sequence continues at coordinate 73,553,317 of NW_028261383.1, read as the reverse complement.
CAGAAACTCTGGCATTTGAAGCATGCAAGCCTTAAAGCTGTCAAGTTACAAGACTCTTGCACACCTAACCCTTTCGGGAAAAAAACCCCAGGTTTTTTTTTTTTTTTTTGTGGACTTCAACTCCCAGAATTCTTCCTCTCACTCTTCATCTTGATGATCTGCGGGTGGGCAGGGGGAGGGAGCTGGAACTGGTTCTAAACCGCACTGTAAATTTGTGGAACCTCTTCTATAGAAGCGGTTAGAACTGGCAGGAACCCACCCCTGGTGGGATCCTACTGGTTTAACAACCAGTTCACTGAGCGCATGTGTGAGCAGTTTGGAGAATACTTACCTTCAGGATTACTGCGTGGGAAGGAAAACAGCTGAGGCACGGCAATTCACTCTGTTGCGCGACTCAGCTGAGAAGTTAAAAGTAGGTAAAGGGCAGGGGCAGGCAGGCGAGCCCACTTGCTTGTGGGAGTGAACCAGCTCGCTCCCAGCTGATCTTCGGAGCTACAGGTTCGCCCGAACTGGTCCGAACCGATAAAATCCCACCCCTGCATACAATGGGGGAATACATTGGATTGTTTTCATAGCATGATCATAATGCCCAGGCCTGAGGGATACTGCATTTATTTAGATATGTATTTCCCATTGTGTGCCTACTTACTCCCTGGTATTCCCTTTCTTTTGAGTTAAATACAAATATTTATTGCCGTCTTGCTAATTATCCCAGTACACAACTGGGGTGAGCTTCCAAAGGGCAGGAGAGTGGAGAAAAGGGAAGCATAGTCACAGGGACATTATTTTACACTTGGCAACCAATTGTGTATAGGAATCCAGAGCAGAATCAAAGGCAGAGTGGAATCAGGCTGTGCCAATGCTTCCCCAGCCAGACTGCCAAACATTCAGATGACCATCAGATGGCAGAAAAGATTTAAAGTTTTCTGAACCTCTTCTCTGCCACCTAGTAATCAAGCTGATTATCATATATTGAGACTGACTACCTGTTTATTCATTACCAGGTCCTGTCTGTTCTAGCATAAGATATCATGGCACCCAAAGCAAATGTTTAGGCTCTTCTCAAGATGCATACTGGGCCTGCATCAGACAGCAACTAGATTGTTTTTTTAATGATTGGGGACACTCCAATTGAATTAAGGCACTCTTGTGACTATTTGGTAACTATTTACCTGTTATAAAAAATATTGTAGGGAATACATAGAGTGGCCATGGTGAAGGCAGGCACAGTTATTCAAAGTTATTCAAATTCGCTTCCTGGTTTTATATTACCAGGAAGCGGATTTCAGGTGGACTTTCCTAATGGTAAGGATTGTTCAATAATAGAACAAAAAGCCAAGTAGGCCTTGAATTCTCCATGCTGGAAATATTCAAAGGGAGCTTTATAGCCATGGGTTAAGCCATGTGAGGTAGTGCTGCATCCCTACCTTGGGAGAAGAATCGGGAGATAGTCCTTGAGTTACAACCATTTGCCTAGCAACTGTTCAAAGTTATGGTGGAGCTGAAAAATGTGATTTAAGATTGGTCTTCACACTTATGACCATTGCAGGAATCCCTGCTGTTGGGTGCTCAAAATTCAGGTCAAATTATTGCCATTTGTGACCTCTTCAACTGGCTTCCCACAAGCAAAGTTAGTGTAGGAAACTGGATTTAGTTAACAACTGTGGCAGTGGTGGGATTCAACTAATTTAACAGCCAGTTCTCTGCCCTAATGACCAGCTGGGTGGGCATGGCTTCGTGGTCATGTGACTGTATGGGGGTGGCCAACTCAACATCTCTCACATCGATGGGCACTTCACCTTAGCTGTTACAATGTAATAAGGGTTAACCAGAGAGGCAGTTTCTGTAAGCAGGACAATAAAGATTAGGCTAGAAACAACACCAGAATGTTTCCTTCCTGCCTTCCTTACAGGATTAGCCCTGTAAAGTGGAGAAAAACAAAATGAGCTTTCTTTCAACAACCGGTTCTCCGAACTGCTTAGAAAGTTAGCAAGTTAGTTCTGCAAACTGGCTAAATCCTGCCACTGAATTATGGTGGTTGCGTGCTTCAAATGCCACAGTTTCTAAGCCAACATTTTGGTTGCTAAGCAAGAGCGTTGTTAAGTGAGTTTCACCACATTTTACAGGTTGGCCACTCCCACCCAGTCACATGTCTGGCAAGCCACTCCCACCCGGTCACATGGCTGGCAAGCCACTACCACAAAGAATGCCACACCTACAGAAGAGGTTCTAAAAAATTTTGAAACCCACCACACACACACACACACACACACACACACAGACACACACACACCAGCCTCTGCCTCTGCTTTGCCTATATCAGGAGACTAGAAGATCCTTCAAAAGCCTTCAATTCAATCATTGTATGGTCATATATCAGAAGTATTGTCTAAAAATGATTATATGACAGAAGTAAGAGAGGAAAATGAAATTATATAAGTGCTTGGATGTTGCAGAAACTGAACAATTATTTATTTATTAAATTTATGTGCCAATCGGATTCCCAAATGAAAGACTATCTATAACATGGTCTACGTAATAATATACATTACAAACACATGCACATTTGAAACATATAAAATAATATTTATAGAATACTTTGGTATCACCATTGTTTCGTTTGTTATGAAAAAGTAACTTGTGTTGAAAAACCAAAGCTTTTCACTTTATTTTGGATATTTCAAAACATACATTAAGAAAAGGGTAGGTTTTATATATATTAATTGCAGCATGAATTGTATTTGCTCAGCAATGGAAAAATGATGAAATACCATTAGATTAGTGTATAATTAAGAAAATATTAGAATGTGTAGAAATGGAAAGATTAGCACTCATTATTAAGGATAAAGAAGAAACTGAGTATTTCCTGATGTGGGATGTATTCTACCAATGGTTAGACAATAGAAACAGAAGTTAGAAAGCAGGAGATATAAAAAAGAGGAAATGTTAATGTGGAGAGAATTTGATGATGAAGATGTTACATATTACTGTAATTGTATGGATATATACTGTGTCTCCACAAAAAAAAAGAGACAGTGTCTTATTTTCTTTTGACCTGTGAAATAATCACCCAGCCTTACTTTCATGGAGGTCTTATTATTTTTGAAGTGCGGGAGGGGGCGAGCTGTTGTTGTGTTGCAATATTTTCGGGCAGGGCTTATTTTGGAGGTAGGTCTTATTTTAGTGCATGCGCTCAAAAGCCCAATTGGGATTATTATCTTGGGAGGTATTATTTTGGGGGAATCAGAGTAGTTATATTATTAATAGTATTGTGGTGAATATTATAACAAATAAGTGGATTTGGATTGCTTAAAACCCAGATCTCACACTGTTCGGTGGAAATGGAAAGTAATATAAATAAAACAAATAAAACACGAAAAAAGAAGAAAAGGGTAGGTTTTCTTACTGGAATAACTTTTTCGATTTTATTACAGACCAGAGAGGATGACATGGGCAGCCCACTTCTCAATACTACAGGCAATAGCATGAGCAAACTAACAGATTGTACAGTAATCTTTGTTAGACTTAAGATGGCAAAAATACCTGGGTTAGCAGCTGAACGCATCAGACCTTCATCAACAAGATCATACTGGATACTGGTATCAATCAGCCTTGGTGGACCTATGAAAGAATCTTGAAGTTAGGTGGGTTTTATGAGGCTGCCTTCCTTACAGGATTAGCCCTGTAAAGTGGTGGTGGGAATGAGATTTCTTCCAACTGGTTCTCTGAACTGTTTAGAAAGTTAACAACTGGTTCTGCGAACTGGCTGAATCCCACCACTGAACCATGGTGGTTTGCTTAAAAACTGTGGCAAAATAGGTCATAAAATTGGGTACAACTCATTTAATGACTGCCTCCCTTAGCAACAGAAGTTCTGATCTTAATTGTTGTTATAAGTTGAGGACTACCTATATAGCTTTAATAGATTGTAGTAACAGGATATGGTTGATACAACTAAAGAATATAGATCTTTGATACTTGACTCATGGAGGTGGATTAGGTTAGTTTAAATCAGAGTTAAATCCAAGTGACCTGGAGTCAGAGTTTCTCAAGCACTTCTATTTTGCATCAAAAGTTTGGAGGTGAGGGGAGGCCAGGCAAGCTGCCGAGCAAGGTAAAAGGCCATGTGAGGTGAGGCCACCTCAGTGTGACTAACATCAAGTTGGCCACACCCACCCAGTAACATGACCACTCAGCCATGCCTACTCAGCCAGTCATTAGGGCAGAAAACCAGTTGTTAAATTATTTGCATCCCACCACTGATTAAGTTCTAGTTAAGATGATTCGTTGCTCATGCCTATACAAAAGATTCTAGTTAACTAGTGATCAGCACTAAATTAGTACTAGGTAAGAGTTAATGGAATTCAAGGGGAGGGTGCACTTGATTCTCTTGTGGGGACATAATGATTCCAGAATGATTCCTTTCTTGAATACACACACACAGACACAGACACAGACACACACACACACACAGACACACACACCAGGCTCTGCCTCTACTTCGCCTATATCAGGAGATTAGAAGATCCTTCAAAAGCCTTCAATTCAATCATTGTATGGTCATATATCAGAAGTATTGTCTAAAAATGATTATATGACAGAAGTAAGGGAGGAAAATGAAATTATTTAGATGCTTGGATGTTGCAGAAACTACAACAATTATTTATTTATTAAATTTATATGCCAATCAGGTTCCCAAATGAAAGGGTATATCTATATCTATAACATGGTCTACGTAATAATATTCATTACAAACACATGCACATTTGAAACATATCAAATAATATTTATAAAATACTTTGGTATCACCATTGTTCCGTTTGCTATGAAAAAGTAACTTGTGTTGAAAAACCAAAGCTTTTCACTTTATTTTGGATATTTCAAAACATACATTAAGAAAGGGGTAAGTTTTTCATATATTAACTGCAGCTAGAATTGTATTTGCTCAGCAATGGAAAAATGATGAAATACGATTAGATTAGTGTGTAATTAAGAAAATATTAGAATGCACAGAAATGGACAAATTAACACTCATTATTAAGGATAAAGAAGAAGCTGAGCATTTCCTGATGTGGGATGTATTCTACCAATGGTTAGACAATAGAAACAGAAGTTAGAAAGCAGGAGATATAAAAAAGAGGAAATGTTAATGTGGAGAGAATTTGATGATGATGATGTTATGTATTACTGTAATTGTATGGATACATACCGTGTTTCCCCAAAAATAAGATAGGGTCTTATTTTCTTTTGACCCGTAAAATAAGCACTTGTCCTTATTTTTTGGGAGGTCTTATTATTCTTAAGGTGCAGGAGGGGGCAAGCTGATGCTGTGTTGCAATATTTTCAGGCAGGGCTTATTTTGGGGGGAGGTCTTATTTTAGCGCATGCCCTCAAAAGCCCAATTGGGTTTATTATCCGGGGAGATCTTATTATGGGGGAAACAGGGTAGTTATATTATTAATAGTATTGTGATGAATATTATAACAAATAAGTGGATTTTGATTGTTTAAAAGCCAGATCTCACACTGTTCGGTGGAAATGGAAAGTAATATAAATAAAATAAATAAAACATGGAAAAAGAAGAGAAGGGTAGGCTTCTTACTGGAATAACGTTTTTGATTTTATTACAGACCAGAGAGGATGACACGGGCAGCCCTCTTCTCAATACTACACACAATAGCATGAGCAAACTAATACATTGTATAGTAATCTTTATTAGACTTAAGATGACAAAAATACCTGGGAGACCCTTGTGGATCCTCACAGATGTATCAGGAAAATGAGCTTGCATCCTTGACGCAACTACGAAAGAAACTTAGATGGGGTTATGATGGGGAAAATGTCAGAAATAAATACTGGTACTATATGTCTAGAATATAAAACCTACCGGGGAATGAATGTGGAAGCGCATATGAACTTCCAGCATGTCCTCGAAAATTTCCCTGGAAATCCTCATTATCTGGGCAAAGAAACAATGACAGAAGTAATATCAACTTTACTAAAAAGTTTCTAGATTGTCAACTCTCAGAAATGTCCTCTTGGGCTAGGAAAGAAAATGTGCTCACCCATCTCTGAGATTATTTATGTTGAAAGATTACAAGTGTTTTGAAGTAGACCTGTCAGAACAGATCGTTCCTGCTTTTATGGGTAGCTCATTATTATTCAAATTATTTACTTATTTATTTTGTATCCTGTTTTTATTATTTTTACGAATAATTCAAGGTGGTGAACATATCCAACACACCTTCCTCCTCCTATTTTTCACACAGCAACAACCCTTTGAGGCCGGTTGGCTGAGAGAGAATGATTGGCCCAATTTCCCCTAGCTGGCTTTCATGGCTAAAGCGGGACTTGAACTCACAATCTCCTGCTTTCTAGCCTTGTGCCTTAATTACCAGATTAAACTGAATCTCATCATCTTATTAGTTCACCAAATCATTTGCAATCTAATTCAGAATTCTGAATCACCAAATTCCATCAAGAGATTTCATAACACTATGAGCTACAATCACAATCATAACATATAATCTGTTCCTGTATTATTTATAGAACATAACCTAAGAATTTAGGAATAACTATAGTAGCAAGACATGCAATGAAAATAACAAAGCTTTAAACTATAATCTTCTTGTTTCCATTGTATTTATTAGTCCCATTTTATAAAAAAATAATAATACCATATACTTAGTTTAAAAAGAGAGGGGATAGAACACAGTTCAGTTTTATACTGAAATAATCTAATATGTGACTCAATATTAAGAAAAAAATACATTTATCTATACATGCTTAAAGTATACTTTAGAAAATCTAAGAAAATGCAATTTATATCTACTAAAGCCATAGTACAGAAAATGGCTTGATGTATTACTGGTTATATTATTGAGTAAACAAGGAATAGGATTAGGTTTCTTTTTTAAAAAATGTCGCTAAAATCCCCAAAGAAAATAAAAAAATAATGCTAGAAAACCTCAATCCTGTTCATAGTCATCAATTAACACTTGAAATACATATACTGTATTCAGAGTGAACATCAATGATACCATACCTATGCTCTCACAAGCCATATTGCTTTTATTTCAGAATCATACATTCATCCTGGCAGCACTTACAGATAGACTCAGAAATATTGTCCCAGTCATTCTTCCAGCAGCTGATTGAAATTCAGAAGACAATGGAATGGCCAGAAACCTATTAGAATTCTTATATTGTGCATAGAAAGAAATATGTGAATTTTTACCTTCTTCTGTTGGCTTGTTAGCCACCTCTTCAGCTTCTGGCTTAGTGACCACCATGGAAGTCATGGGTGTTACAAAGCTGTACTTCAGGGAGAGGTTTAATGCTTGGTTTTCCAGGGTTTTTTGCTCTGCTTTTTCTGCCAAAATGCTGAAACACAGAGCATAATTTCCACTGATTCTATATGTGATTCAGGATTTTTTTTAAATATAAAATTAGCATACATCAGAAGTTTTAAAATGTGGTTTGGAACATTCATATTCTTTCACTGAGACACAAAGTGAAACCAACTGAAGGACAGAATAGACTAGGAATGAACCAAGAATGAACAACAGAACTGAAGATAGTTCATGTGTCAACTCCTAACGTTGCCATAGTGAGAGAAAAGGGGGAGCACATTCCACACATACTTGCGGCTAAAGTTAGATCTCAGATTACAGCAGCAGGTTTGGGAGGGGTGCACCTCATTAGGGAATGTGATTTATGACACAGACTGACGGGAGAGAAGGAACAGGGGTAAAGTTCAGCTATAACTCAAACAAAGCTTAGATCTGACTGTGAAAAGGTCTTGCCTATGGTGCTCCTAATACAGTGTTTTTCAACCACTGTGCCGTGGCACACTAGTGTGCCATGACATAGTGTAAGGTGTGCCGTGGGAAAATTACTTTATATATAGTCAATATAGGCACAGAGTTAAATTTTTTTAACATTTTCTAATGGTGGTGTGCCTCGAGATTTTTTTCATGAAAAAAGTGTGCCTTTGCACAAAAAGGTTGAAAAACACTGTCCTAATAAATGACTAGTTTTGTGTTGAAACTTGGCTTGATACTCATGAATTGATTAGGGCATTTTTAGGAAACCTGACAGCATGACCTGCAACTAAAAGAAGAAAAACACTGTGCCTTTGTGAACTCAAGCACTAACTACCTGTAATATTTAGAAGAAAGTATTTTCTTTAAGTTACTGTCCCCCCCAAAATATGCAAAGATAGTCACTTACGACTTTTCTAATAGCTGTTGAATGGTTAAATAAGCCCATAATTTTTCAATGAAATTTCCAAATATGTATTCCTGGTGTTCAAAAACTTGTGCTTTCTCTGTGACATTAGCATCTTCTTTCAGGGTCAAATTGCTTCCATGCTGAAAAATAGGGCAAGGGATCAGGGTGAGTTTTTGATATAATAATCAAATTCTATTCTGCAGGACATATTTGAAAGGAGAGGTCCTTTCAGTTTGCTACCTTCAAGGAAGCAAAGATTATAAACATTAAAATTAAAACACTCGAAATAGTGAATTGGATGGTCAAAATATTGAATTAATTGGACATATTTGCACAACACAATGAAGGCAAGATCTGGTTTAACCTGCAAATGATTCTAACAGCTGTTACACTTGTTGAGCTACAATTCTTTCATTCATGGTTTAAGATTTCCTTATCATCCAATATGTAGTACAGCAGCTTCACCTGTGTCTTCTATACACGCACATATACTCCATTTTGTATTTTTAAAACACTTTGAAGGTAACACACTGTTACTAGTTTTCAGAACTTAGTTTGGAAACATAGCTCAGAATTTCATCTGAAACAAAACACTTGTACCTTTTCAATAGTAGTTACACAATACTTACCCCCTGAGCTTTTATTTCCAAGGAAAATATATCAATTTCATTGTCAAGTTTTCCAGCCACTACAATTTCAGAACCCTCATAGAGCAACTTAAAGTTATTTTCAGTGACGTCCTCTACAGCATTGCCAAGATAATTTATATTAATCTCCTTCAGGATGGGAATAGCCACTTCACTATAAAAGTCCTTAAATGAAGAAAGATAGAACCAGGGGAAATCATTGCATATTTCAGTCAGGGAAATTAAGATTATTTTTAGCATGCTACTGAAGTACGTCAAAAGATACCGATAAACTTTGAACATCAGTCCTTACCTGGAGCTGAAGGGCTGCATCTGAGTCCTCATATATACGTCGAGCAACTCCCGAATTATCTAAGGCCAACTTCTCCAGAAAACTATAGCTTACATCAAATCCAAAGCCAAGGCAGTAGAGGAAATACTTCTCTTCATTGGCGTTATTTATGTTTTTCTGTATTTTCTTAGGGTTTGTTTCACCTGTTATATGGATGAACATGCACAAATATATGGATTACTTTGTTTTAGATTATTTATTGTATTTTCTGACTTTTCTGCTTTATAAACATTAGCTGTCTTGAGTGCCATTTTCTAGTGAAAAGACAGGATATGAACATGGTATGTGTGTACATGGCAGAGTAGCTTGCTCAGATGTGTCACTGAACTAGAGGTGGTATTAGCAGGTTCTGAGCAGTTCTGGAGAACCGGGAGTGGAGATTTTGAGTAGTTTGGAGAACCGGTAAATACCATCTCTGACCGGCCCCACCCCCATCTATTCTATGCCTCCTGAGTCCCAGCTGATTTGGAAGAAATGGGGATTTTGCAGTAACCTTCCCCTGGAGTGGGGTGGGAATGAAGATTTTATAGTATTCTTCCCCTGCTCACCCACCAAGCCATAACACGCACACCAAGCCATGCCCACAGAACCAGTAGTAGAAAATTTTGAACCTCACCACTGCACTGAACCAAGATAAAGGATTAAGAGAGAATAAAGGGTGTGTGAGAATAATAAGCAATAGAATATGACTGCTACAAAATTCTAAAGTATTATTATCACATAAACCAAATGCAGCAATCCACAATTTCTGTATATTAGAGATTTGATTTCTGAAATATTTAAATGATCAACAGATTAAATAATCAACAGAGACGAGAGATACAGTGTGCTTTTCTTAGGCTGATCCTCATTGTAAGGATGATAGTAGAGTTTGTTTTTCAATATACTTGAAAAGATTTATATGAATTATCAATAGCAATTTTCCTCTCTCTCTTTTCACCATTCTCAATCCTTTGGTCTTCATATTAACAACATACTCAGTCACCTATCCACACGTAAACATATTGTACATGAATGAATAAAACCACTGGAAAGAAGTCAGAAGAAACATTTGAGGATATTTGAATTGTAAAGTTCAAGAAGTGAGGAAAAGCTATGGAAGAAAATAATGCTATTTTAAATAAGATTTTTTTTTAAAAAAAATGATGTCATTCAAAAGTATATACTGAAATAAATAAAATGCAATGAACGGCAATAAGAACTGGGTAGCTGTTTCTGTTCCTAACTTACCAGAAGTGGGTTGACCATCAGTCAGCAAAATGATCATTGAAATGCTTCTTTCTGGCAATAACTCCCCATAGGTGGCTTTATCCAGAGAATCAATGGCTGTCAAAAGAGCCTCATTAATATTTGTTCCTGCAATATGAAGAATTGTAACAATGAATATGCTAGTAGTGTTGGGATTGTTCTCAAAGCATGGAGAGTACATTTCAAGGCATTTGAATAAATCTATTTAATCAGATACATTTTTAAGTCTCCTTGCTGATTAAATAAATACAAGTAAATAAAGGCACGTTGACACCATTTCTACTACATGGCTCTACATGGGGCTGCCCTTGAAGAGCATTCGGAGACTTCAGCTTGTCCAGAATGCAGCCGCGCGAACGATTGTGGGTGCACCCCGGTACACCCACGTCACACCTATCCTCCACGAGCTGCACTGGCTGCCTGTTGGTCTCCGGATACGCTTCAAGGTGCTAGTCATTACTTTTAAAGCCCTACATGGTATTGGACTGGGTACTTGAGGGACCGCCTCCTGCCAATCACCTCCCTACGACCAATTAGATCCCACAGATTAGGCCTCCTCCGAATACCATCAGCTAGCCAATGTCGACTGTCGACCCCTCGGAGGAGGGCCTTCTCTGTGGCTGCTCCAGCCCTCTGGAATGATCTCCCTGTGCAGATCCAGACCCTCACCACCCTTCCAGCTTTCCGCAAAGCCACTAAGACCTGGCTGTTCCGGCAGGCCTGGGGCTGATGAGTTCCTGGCCCCATTTAAACTGTTGTGACTGTTGCTCTGTTTTTACTTGTCTGTTTTGTCTTTTGTTTGTATTTCCCTTCCCCCTTGCTTGTTAGCCGCCCTGAGTCTCTCGGGATAGGGCGGCATACAAATGCAATAAACATTACAAAACAACATTACATTACTATCCAGTCATTCAAAAGCAAAATTTCTGGACTACCACCTTCAATCATACAATTGAAACACCCAATCTGTGCGTTCCAGAGAAAAGATTGATGATCTCTTAATTTTGTGAAGTTGATGCTTCATAAATGCTCCTAGCCCCACTCGGATTGTTGCGACTGTTGAGGAATTTTTTTAATCTGGTTTTTGTATTTGTTTTGTCTTGTTTGTTTTCTTTGTATTGCCCCCCTTCCCTATTAGTTTGTTAGCCGCTCTGAGTCCCCCTGGGAACAGGGCGGCATACAAGTTTAATAAACTATAACTAAACTATAATTTTTCAATGGCAACACCTACACTGCAGCATTGCTTCCTAGCAGAAATCAAATTGACTGTTATTTTAGCCTTCTGGAAATTTTAAACAATTGTGGTATTCCAGAGGGTTTGTTGAAATGTTAGAATGCCAGTGGTGTTATTTATTTTGGTTTCAGGCTGTTATTTAACATCTAAATTTATTGTAGATTTTTTAATTTTATGCTTTGTTTTGTTTGCCTTTAATTGCTTTAACTGGTAAAAGTCTTAGATTATTTATTCATTTATAAATGGCATTTACACATGTCACAAACAAACATATGTGATTTGAAGCCAGCTAATGTTTCTCAATTGCAATTGGTCCCATTATGAATGCCTTCAGGCTGCATCAGATGATTACAATTGATTTCAAGTACAGTCAATGCAAATCAGTATTAAGTCAGTGCCTGGCTCCATATCCATATTTTTATGTCAAGTTGTGTTCATTCTCCCCCCACACCCCAGGTATGAACACCTGCTAGAGAAAGAGCTGCAAAAGTTCAAAATCATAATCACTTCTGGTGGGTTCCCCCCACCGAAAATATCTTCAAAATAGTAGCATATTACAATATACAGTATCGTATTACAATACAGCAACTGGGCCTGTTCTAGGAAAAATCAAAAATTAGATTCAGAGTCCTGGGAAATGGAAAATATCAGCCTGCCAACTTTCTGGAGCTCCAAATTCCAAAGAGATACTTGTTTAACTAAAATTGAAAGTACACCAGCTTAGAACAATAAACAGATAATGAATAGAGATGACAATGTGGGATTCCATTGCTATGGTACTGATCTGAAAGGAGCACTAAGTCCTTATATGGGATTGTCATAACTTATACAAATAGAAATCTCTGGTTTCAAATCAGGAGAATTGCTAAGGCAATAATAATAATACTTTTCATTTTCATAATAATCGGTTCATAATAATAACTTCAGCAGCAAAGAACTAACTTTGTTGACCTCGATCTCTCAAAAAAAGATAACATCAAAGAAAAATAAATAAAAAATGAAATTCATGGAGGAATATTATTATTAATAGTAGTATTATAGATCTATGTATCTTATTGTTTTAATCCTTTTTAATATTTTTCATTTCTGTAAGCCGCCCGGAGTCCTCCGGGATTGGGCGGCCTATAAATTCAATAAATGAAATGAAATGAAATGAGATCTTTATGTGGAGACCATGGTGCTCTCTGAGCTTTTGGGGGAAATGAATTTTTTGAGCTTTTTTAAAAAAATCTCTGAGCTGAGATTTTTATTCAGAAATAGATAGATAACAGACAGATAGACATATACATAAATGTCAACTCAAGGGAGGAAATATAAGAATAGTAATAGCACTTAGATCAATATCCCATCCCATAGTGCTTTACAGCATTCTCTGGGTAGTTTACAAGGCCAGCATATATTGGCCCCAACAATCTGACTCCTCATTTTATCAACCTTGGAAATATCGAACTCCAGACTGTGGGCAGAGTTAGCCTGTAATAGTACATTCTAACCACTGTGCTATCCGGGTTCCTAATATACTTAATACTCCTGTCTCCAGTTTTTCCCAAAACAACAGCCCTCATTGTTATAAATGTAATCTAACATAACTTGAACTATATTGAATATCAGAAGGAAGAAATAATTATTTAATGTTTTTAACAAAAAAGTCAAGTAAGGATATGAGAAACTAGAATCAATAAGGTTTAGATATAGCATAGCATAGCATAGCATAGCATAGCATAGCATAGCATAGCATAGCATAGCATAGCATAGAATAGAATAGAATAGAATAGAATAGAATAGAATAGAATAGAATAGAATTCCTTATTAGCCAAGTGTGATTGGACATACAAGGAATTTATCATATCAGTTCCAGGGAATTCCTGATTAAACCACTATTGCAAAGATAAACAAAGATGGACAAAGATGACTTTTAGTCCTCATACTGACCTCCTTGCGCATCAATGGTTTTAACATACTGTTTAGCTGATTCCACATTCTCCTTGCTGGCTTGCACCAAAGTAGGCTTCCACTTTGAAGTTCCTCTACTGAAGACAATTAAATTAAAATGGTCTTTGGGATTAAGATCTTCCAAAATCTTTTCCAAGGCTTCTTTAGTCTATAACAAAGATTAAAATAAAACATGGTTAAATTCTGTAACCTAAAGCTCTCATTTTGATAGCTATTAGAAGGAGTGAAAATATATATAACCTTTAACCTGTGTACACAGAACCTTCATTTTCCCTTTAATATAAATTAGAAAACACAGGAGGATATATTTCATAATTACAATGCTTGCCTTTGATAAAATAAAGCAGTTGTTAATGGTTTCCAAATAAGATGGAATATTTAACCAACTTTAAAGGGTAATTATTCCACAGCTCATTTTAAAGCATTAGCCAGTTGCTCATTTATTTGTTTCCTAGATCTATATTATACTTTTCCTCCTCAATCTCAAGTCATTTTATGAGAACTGCACTGTGAGGCAGATTAGTTAAGAGAAAATGACTGACCCAAAATGACTGGTACATAGAAAGAACAACCTAACGTGTCTACCTTGGTAATAATAATTCACTTAAAAGTAATAATATATACAAAGCCAACAAGGAAATAAATGTAAACAATAGAGGGATGGAAAGAAGTCCTGTTTATTCTGACTGTAGCACATCATTGTTCTTTCTTGATTCACGGCTATAAAAGAGAGAGGAGACTGAAAATTTCTGAGGCTGCTTGCTGAAACAAAATAATTTTCATTGGAACTAAACTTGGCATGCAACAAAAACTATCAATAGACTCAAGAAAAGGCTCTGTTTTGAGAGAAATTACCTGCCGAATTTTATTGCCACTCATAGATCCACTTTTATCTATAACAAAGATGATATTTTTGGGAAATACTGGCATATCACTGGGTGCAAAATAATGGACAAAATAACCATTCACGATCTGAAATGAACAAAATATGTTATTTTAACATGTTATAGATACATATTTTGATATACTGGAAGATAAAGAAACTAAAATTGGCTAAATAGGATACTGGGTCAAAAATACTTTTATGTATTTAGTTATTTAATTTATATGCTGCCCATCTCATCACTTGGGTGAGTCTGAAAATTTGGTTGAAGAAATACATTTCTATGTCGCTTAACTCTCCGAAGCATACATTAGTTTACTGTATGAAAAGTACTGAAGTCTGAAACCAAACTTTTAGCCAAGGACGTCTGCTTTAACAAAATGTAAATGTATTCCTAACAATAGATACATAAATTCAGTTCAATTATATATATGGAAATGACCTTCTGTACATTTATTGATAGGCAGTAAAAATATTTTGATTATATGTGTTCCAACTGTGGTTTGGTCCCCACATTTCCCCCCCAGAGAGCAGACCAACACAGTGTCTGCTATTTCTCATAGGATATGTTCCCTGCTGTGGAACTACACTGCTGTCCACTGGCAGTCCTCTGGCCTGAAATTTGCTGATCTGATCCCTGTCCTACCATGACTGCTTTTGTGCCACCTTCTTGCCAATCACGAGTTTTTCCTCCAAGCTATCGGGTGGCAAAGCTTAACAGATTTGACTTTTTTGAGCCTTCCCCTGTGGATACCTAGTAGTTGACCTGCTTTCAGACATTTCCCCATCATCTGAAATATATACCTTTAGATATAAGTAGAGGTTGGGAAGGGTTCTATCCAGAAATTTGTTTTGGGATGTAATAGCACAGCAAAAATGAAATTGTCGATAACACTGTATTTTGAAATTGTCAGTAACACTGTATTTTCATACACCCTGATTGTACAGAGCCATGGTGGTGCAGTGGTTAGAATGCAGTACTGAAGGCGAACTCACTGCTCAAGGCTGACTCATCCTTCCATCCTTCCAGGTCAGTAAAATGAAAACCAAGATTGTTGGGGGCAATATCCTGACTGAAAAGTCTTCTGTAGAACTTTGGAAATTATCAAAGTTTCTGTCATGTTTCAATCTATCTCATGTTAATATTTTTTCAAAGACCACTCAGTTTGGAGCACTTTTAAACCTCCATCTTTTCCATTCCTCAATCTATCCAAAAATGTTTTCCTTCTCAGCTTCTGATTTAAGACATAGTGATTATATGCTATAAGGAGGAGAAAGGAGAGCTCCTGTCATTGGGGGAAGAAAAATACTGATTTTCTGTCTGAAGCTTTCTCCTGGCAGTGTGGAGTAAGAAAAAGGAAAACTAAATCTAACTCCAGTACAACTTCAGCCAGCCCCAGTTGAGGGTCTAAGGATGAGATGAAGTACCTCATAGATACTGGAAAAATATTTTTGGGACCAGTTTGTGGAATAGGTACAGATGGCAAAATAGCCTAAGAAAAATACCGTATTTTTCAGAGTATAAGATGCACCGTTTTCCCTCAAAAAAGAGGGTGAAAATCTGGGTGCATCTTATATACTGAATACAGCATTTTTGGCCTCCCGAAACCTCATCCCCGTCACCAAAATGGCCATGAATAGCCTTTAGGAGACTTCCATAATGCTCCTGGGAGCTGGGGAGGGCAAAAATGAGTGAAAAACAGGCCATTTTTTGCTCATCCCCCCCCCAGGCCCCTTGAGCACCCTATAAGCTTCCTAAAGGCTATGCATGCCTCTTTTTTTGACAAAAAAGAGGCCCATTTTCACGAAAAATGGACCGGGTTTTGGTCGTTTTTTGGGGGGAGCAGACCCTAGGAGCACTCTATAAGCCACTTAAAGGCTATACAAGCCCTTTTTTTGAAAATTTTGCAAAATATGCACCATTTATGGGATATCTGAAGCGTGCAAAAACTTTTTAAAAAAATTTGTCTCTTCAAAATCTTGGTGTCATACTCCAATGCATCTTATACTGTACTCTGAATTTATGATAGAATTTGAGAGATCTGGGGAATAAATTGATATTCCCAAGGGTCTGAAGGCTTTTATTACATTTCCAGTAAGTTTTGAACAAACAAGATTAGTTTTTGTTTATATCCCTTGGGTTCACATTTCCGTACTCTGAATCATTGAATTGGAATCATTGACGGAACAGAGGGTGAGGCCTCTCTAAATGACCCTTTCTCAAAGCTAAGGGTTCAGTTATGTGTACCAAAAAACACAGTCAGGCAGCCACATAAAGTACCATCTTCCAGTCCAGAAGGAGACAGAAAAAACATGCTACATATTTCAGGGGGATAGTGAGTGCAATTGTCCTAATCATTTCATAAGAAAAGGGATTGGTGGATTCCCCTGGGTTTCCCTTTCTTTCCCATGAATGCTACTTCAGACGAAGTGGTGGGACAGAGATGGTATGTGTAGTAAAGGACATAGAACAGGTAGTCAAGCCAACTTATGGTCATTATGAAGATATGAAGGTAGTATGTAACTGTGACCTGTCATTTGGGTGATTTCTGGATAAGAGTTTAGCACAGTCATGAAAGAACATTAGATCCTTCTCAAAAGCAAACTTGTCAGCTAACGGATGATGAGGGAAAAGTCGGAAATGGGTGGATTAGTCAAAAACAAGAGAGTTCCACCCTCAAATAGCACCACAAGGGTGTTGGCAAATGGCTGTGGAATAAGCAAAGTGGCACCAGAACTTTGGCACAGACCCACCAAAGTAATAAAAGCTTCTCTGTCCTTTATTGGCAGAAGCAATTGAAAACTTGTGTTTGTGATGAAAGCAGCAACACACAACTGGAAGATTGTGGCTCTCTTTCACAGTTGAAATCAAGCTTCTGAGTAATATTAGCTCCAAAGAATGCTAGTACTTTTTTAAAAATGTGTATCTAACACTGTTTCAGAAGAGCATTGCATAGGTCCCTTTTCCAGGGTCTCCTGCAGCCCAGGTCAAAATGGCCACAGAGGTTAAACAGGCCTGCAATAACCTAAAATAACAAAAGTGGGATAGATCTCAATCCTCAATCTCATCAGCAAGTACATGTAGTAAGCTAGATCTTATCTATGCAAAGGTTCTGTCAGCAGAAGAGGGAAAACATTACTTTAAAACTTGAAAAGCTGAAAATGACTTGGCTGCCCTTGTTCAGAGCTGGGAATAAGATGAGGGCAATACCTTGAGGGCATGGCATGACTCTTCTCCTCCCATCCTATCCATTACTGTCAAACGTTTATGATACTGCAAGATTTCAGAATAGACCCTAAATAATGGCTATTGTTGGAATCACAGCTGTTTTTTAAAAAGTCACATTACCTGTATGTCACCTACGTCAACATTCCTTTTAACATCATAACGTATGATGAAATCTCCATCTAGAAGAGTCTGTTCAGATTCAGGGTTTTTCCTTTGTTGACTTAAGGTTGGTTTAAATAAAATATGAGCCTGAATATTAAAGACAAATAAAATAATAAATCAGTCAAACTAACAATACAACAGTGATTTCTTGTTAAGAGTTTTCTAAGGAGCTTTGCGAATTTTGGGTCAAATCCAGGCACATACCTTGGTTTCCTCCTGTGTCTTTACAAGAGCATCACTTATTTCATTGTTCAAGAAGCTGCCTTCTATTGCCAAGAAGGATATGCCTTGTGGCTCAAAGATGTGAGTATCAATCTAAGCATAAGCAAAAGCAAAAGATGTGATTCTACCTTCTAAAGATGACCTGGTCATGACAGATGGACAAAACTATTGATGGAGATTTTACCTGAAAGTCTTTCACCAGTTGTTTGGGCTTGACTTTGATGATCAGTTCATAATTCCCTAGCTTTCGATCAAGTAATTGCTCATAATTCAATTCAAAGTTAACTTTACCTGCTGCTGCAACATTAACTGAAACACTAAACTTTTCTAATTTTCTTCCAGTTGATCTATAAATGGGAAAAAAGTGTAATTTAGGTATTTTGTTCCTTCTAAGTGCTTGCAAACCTGCTGCTTGATCATTTTTGCTACGATTTCTGCAGATGCTCTGTAGGTTCCTAGGTCCCCCTCTTTAAAAGATCAAAAAACATGGTCTCTTCTTCAATCTTATGGCACTTTCCCTGTATTCCAGCAATTCTCAAAGATTACAGTCCATCGTTCTGAGATCATATCTGTCAATTTCTTTAACATCCAGAGACTAAATTCACTCACAGCAGCTAAATGTTCTGTCACCATTTTCTTACCAATTTTAATCACTATTTATCTTCTACCCTCCCTCTCTGCTCTTTCTCCCCTTAAAGCTTGTGACAGAACCTTTTTTTTTTTTTTTGCTATTTTTGGCATTCATGCTAAGCTTCAGATTATCAATAGGGTTCCTGAGCCATCTTTAAAAATTCATGGTTTATTACATTATTACGTGGATTTTCTTATATAACGCTTTAATGCTTAAACCTTCTGAGGAATGACAGTGGAATCTAATTATCTGCATGTGCCAAGAAACAGTGGATCATATGCACTGAGTGGGTCTGGTTAAGAAAAGACATCCGCTTAAAAATCAAAACTTGGGAAAACATCTTGTACTTACTTGACCAACCCAGCACTTTGACCTCGTGAAATGGCGGAATCATACTGAGCTTGAGCGGCCTTTTTCTCCCTGATTATTCCAGGGTATGTTTCTCCATCTATGGTCCTTCAAAATAAATGTTTCAAAGAATTCATAAAGGTCCAGAAAAAGAAAATGCAAACGCACGGATAGTAAGATATTTTATGAAGTGAAAGAAATACATTATTGGATTGAATATACTTTAAATTTCATTAGAAACAGGAACCTTTGAAGTGTTGTTAGGAAATATTCATCTGGGATGGGGGCTTGCATTGTCTTCCTTTATCAATGTAATTTCTCCCAATATGGTTTCTTATCCAATTCAATCAATTGTGGAAGTAGGATTGTACAAATTTCAATGCTGAATACACTTTAATCAATCAATGTTATTTTGCTTTGAATGAAAAGTTTCTTCCAGATGAGGTCTGTATTCAATGTTCTGAAAATATTTCCCAGTTCAAATCTGTCTTATCATTCCAGATGTTGAGCCATACTTTAGTGGATTTCCCACCTAAATTGCTCCCATAGACCAACTTAGTAAAAAGGTTTGTTTAAAAGATTTATGGGTCTCAGTGTATCTACCAGGAGATTTATTATGTAGTAGAATTTTTCTAATCTTACAAACATTGTAAACAAGAAATAAGGAGACATCCTGTGAACCATTGTTTTTCTTAACTTTGGGAACTTTAACATGTGTGGACTTCAACTCTCAGAATTCTCCAACCAGCAAGGAAGCTGGCTGGGGAATTCTGGGAGTGGACGTCCACACATATTAAAGTTGCAAGGCTGAATAAGATTGTTGTATATATTTACTCCTTTCTTTCTATGGTCCTCAGTGGGAGATTGACTGCCAACTCTTACTCAAATTCTGAAATGCTCCATCTTTTAAAATGCCTAAATGGTGCTTACATGCTGAAGTTTGTGATGAAGGCTTTCTTGGGTAGCTCCACATCAAAAAGAGCCTCCTTGGATTCATTTGCCCTGTTGACAATTCTGCTGGTGATGACTGTGTGGGCATATCGTGACATAACTTTGCAGTCAATGTGCAGGCTGTAGATTTCAATGGCATTCTAGGGGAAGAAGAGAGAAAGCCTCTATCAGTTTCTTTGCTGGAAATTGTTACTAACAATTGAACAAAGACTAAAAGTATTAGTAGCAAATACCACACAGAGTTACTTCTATAATAAGCAAAAATAAATCTATTTTTATATGATAATTTGCTGTAATAAAAATGCAAGATCATTCTTTTCAATTATTAGACTATTTTATATTGTTTGAATAAATTATATAAAACACCTATATGCTACAAAAACTCTTGTTATGACCTTTGCCTGTGTGAAGGTGAATTATAGGACACCAGTTTTTGAATCAAGCTTCCTCAAATTGGCTAACTGACAGAATGCGTCTAATGGAATGAAATTTGAGGAAGTTATGGCTGCTTCAGTGCTGCGAGGGAAGGAAATAAGGAAGGAAGCAAGGAAGGAAGGAAGGAAAGAAAGAAAGAAAGAAAGAAAGAAAGAAAGAGGAAGGAGAGGAGAGGGAGGAAAGAAGGAAGGAAGAGAGGAAGGGAGGGAGGGAGGGAAGAAGGAAGGAAGGAACGAAGGAAAGAAGGAAAAATATCCCAATCAAGCATGGGTGTCTAGTGTTATATAAAATATATAACTTAATATAGAACTTTGGCTATAATATTGAATTATAAAAGTGGGCAAACATTTAAAAATGACTATGTCTGTGGCATACAAGGAGAACTAGTATAAAATGTTTTACAGATGGCACTTACCACCCGCAAGACTAGCAAAATATCACCAATGGTATCCCCAAAGTGTTGGAAGTGTGAAAAAGCACATGGAACATATTATCACACATGATGGACATGGGAGGTGGCAAAAAAATATTTAAAAAAGTTTAAAACTGTTATGGAGTACTGGAAACTATCACATGAAAACAAATTGATTGGAAACCAGAGACATTCCTATTAGGTATAATGATGACTAAATATAAAAAAAAGACCTTATATTTAATCTTGCATATTATTACGGCAGTTAGGATTGCATTTGTGCAGAGATGGAAGAATAAGACAACACCAAATGAAAATGAAATAATAAGAAAGATTCTAGACTGTGCTGAGATGGACAAGTTAACTAAAGAAATCCAAGAAAAGGAAGAGATAGACTATTATTTAGTATGGGGAAAATGGTACAGATGGTTGGAGGAAAGAAACAAAGAGTAACGATAATAACGTAAGAAAGATAAAAGTTACAAACCAAGGAAAAATGCTACACAAGTAGAAGGACAAAGATAGCCAAAATATAGGTAGAAAGTAAAAGATAATGAAATAAGAGGGTAAAAATGGTGAAATTCAATGGAAGTGTATTAGGAGGGAAAATAGTGTATATAAAAATGTACCGATTCAAAACTGCTATAAGAAGGAGCATGAAGTTCCGGTGTGTTGTATAAATTTAGTTCATGTCTTTGTTATTGTGTCGATGTGCTTAAAATATATTTTTTAAAACTTTTTTTTAAATTTTTGCTGGAAAAATGCTATTGTAAGACTTTGATTTGGTTTGCTGTGTGCAACTTACCAACTTCCCAATTTTGATATGTTCAGAAGTACAGAATTTTTTTTCTGGCACATATGGAAAAAAATTCCATAAATATCTGCATCTATCCACCCACCCACCCTGCAAAATGGGTTGCTGTGTCAGGATATCCTAAATCAGCCATAAGAGACATCTTTATCTTATTCAGCTGGGACTGAAATTTCAGTTGCTAAGTGATGCAGTCGTTAAAGGAGCCATCACATGACCAGATACAATTTTACAACCATTTTTACCATAGTCATTAAGTAAATCTGGTTTCCCCTTTTGACTTTGGGTGTTGAAAAGTAGCTGGGAAAGTCACAAATTATAATCATGTGGCCATGGGATGATGCAATAGCTATAATATTAAATATGGGTTATAAGTCACTTTATACATTTATAAACTATAAATGAATGGTTGTAAGTCCCCTGTACAGGACTACCTCTACAAAGTCTGAATTGAGTCTCTTTTACAAAGTTAAAAAAAATTAATGAGTTCATTTCCCTTTTCCTTCCCATGTATTAACAACTTTAAAAAAAAATAAAGATTGATTTAACAATTGATATTTCTTTACAAGAAGTAATTGGCTTAAAGACACAGCCTTGCTTATAGACTCTCAGATCCAGTACATGCTGAATGGGTGTGAACCTCTGCCTAGGATCCTGGAGTACTGATATCGGTTCCACCACAAAAGCGCGTAGGACAAAATCGCGCTCGACAAAAGCGCGCTGTGACGTCATCACAGCGCGACGAAAAAGTTCGAAAAATGTAAAAATAAAGCGAAAACCTTACCCTAAGCCCCCCAAACCTAACCCTAAACCTAACTCTTAACCTAACCCTAAACCTAACCCTAAACCTAACCGTTAAAGTAACGAAAAACCTAACGCTAACCCTTAACCTAACCCTAACGCTAACGCTAACGCTCTAAAGCTAACCCTAACCCTAACCCTTAACCTAACCATAACCATAACCCTAAACCTAACCCTTACCTTTATGTGAATCGGCTTGCTTTAATTTAATTTTTATTAATTTTTATTTGAATTTTTCGATCTTTTTCGTCGCGCTGTGATGACGTCAAAGGCGCGATTTTGTCGATCGCGCTTTTGCCGTCCGCGCTTTTGACAGGTCACGCTGATATCAGCAGGGATGTGCACAAAGAAGGGATTTTTTTTTTAAGTTAAGGATGCAACTATCTGATTGAAGTTCTGGTCTTTGAATATGCATCAATATCACAAATGGGCTTTCAATCATGTTGAAATGTTTTGACTTTTTTGAGCCTTCCCCTGTGGATACCTACTAGTTGACCTGCTTAAAGACCTTTCCCCATAATCTGAAATATATACCTTTAGATATAAGTAGAGGTCAAGTAGGATTCTATTCAGAAATTCATTTCAGGGTGGGATAGTAGAGCAAAAATAAAATTGTCAATAACACTGTATTTTCTAAGTATAACAAGTGATCATACATGGTGGCGCAGTCGTTAGAATGGTTACTACAGGCTAACTCACTGCTCACTCCAGGAGTTCGATTCTGAATGGCTAAAGGTTAACTTGTCCTTTCGTTCTTCTGAGGTCGATAAAAGAAGGTCCGAGATTGTTGGGGGCAGTATGCTGACTCTGTAGACCACTTAGAGTGGAATGTAAAGCACTATGAAACAGTATATGTCTAAGTGCTAATAAAATTTTAAAATGCAGGGGGAAAGTCTTCTGTAAAACTTTGAAAACTATCAAAGTTTCTGTCATGTTTCAATCTATCTCATGTTAATATTTTTAAAAATCCACTCAGTTTGAAGCACTTTTCAACCTCCATCTTTTCCATTCCTCAATCTATCAGAAAGTGTTTGTCTTTTCCAGCTTTTGATTTAAGACATAGTGATTATATACTACAAGCAGGAGAAAGGAGAGCTCCTGTCACTGGGGATGAAAAATTGAGGGGAAATTTTCCACCCATGGAGCCTGGGCTAATCTTAAGCTCTGAAGAGCTGCCACCCGTCAAGAAAAGAGATCTGCTTTATTAAAGTCTTGCATTACTTTAGAGGAACATGTAATAAATCAAGTTCTGAAGTCTGCTAGTTATCGAGAATGGATCCAAACTAAGGGTGAGTCCAAACTGCTAGGATCCCAGCAAAATACCCTTATCCATTTTGGCAACAGATAAAGCTCAAACCCACAGAACTCTCATTCCACAAACTGAAGAGATGGGAGTTTAACTCCCACTGTCTGACAAGCTGATCTAGAATCATTTTGGTCTCTGAGTTCAATCCCCCATTTGGTGGCAGAATCCAAATTCAAGTACTTCTTTTGAGCACCTCAAATGAGGTGCTGCCACTTCTTTGACAGACAAATTCCCCTGTTAATCTGCTCTTATTACCCTTCAGTTACATCTTTATACTAATAATACACATATTCAAATACAGTCATACATGCCCTTTCTAAACAACATGTTCAGTTACAGTATAACTTGTCTTCCCTTGGTCTAAGCCTAGTTCTTCTCTGCTATTTTTTTTCTCATTTTCAACCTGTGAAATTAATTGAATGGTTAAAAATTCAGGCAAATAAATATGAATACCTGTATTTTTTTTCATATTTCAATGAACACTTAAGCATCAATGAAAACAAGTACCTGATGGATAACAGCATCTGTTAATAGAATTTGTGAAGACAAAGCCAGCCAGAGAGTGAACAGTTGCTTTTCCATTTTGGAAATGACAGAACCATAGAAGAGCATGTATTTATTGGACAAAGTTAATGAACAACTACTATTTGGTAAAATTTAAGAAACCAGTACGCCTACTATTTACACAGAGATGCAAGGTACAATTAACCTCTTCTTACATAATATAGTTTCTTCAAAGTCTTGCTAAATATTCAATTATTGCTGCCTGGTTTAACTTTTATTGATTAGTTCTTATGTACATTTCCTGTGATTAATGCTACCCTTCAATCAACTGGACATTGATCTTGTAACTCCACAAGTCAAAGGTAGGGGTGAACCTTTATTATCTTAAAATATGTTTTCATAAATATTTCAGAAAGAGAGTAGTAACCTTTGAGAAATATTGGGAACTGTAGCACTTTTCCATATAAAATCTATCAAACATGGCTGGTTTTTATGAGAAGATGTTTTGATTGTCAACTATTTGCATTGGGTAGATATAGATTACACTGGTGATGTTACTATAATTTACACATTGTCTGGATTAAATTTTAGGATAGGTGATGTTATTGTAAGTTACTCATTGACTGGGTTAAATCTTAAGATAGGCGATGTTACTGTAACTTACTCATTGTCTGGGTTAAATCTTAGGATAGGTGATGTTATTGTAACTTACTCATTGTCTGGGTTAAATCTTAGGATAGGCGATGTTACTATAAATTATGCATTGTCTGGGTTAAATCTTAGGGTAGGCAATGTTACTGTAACTTACTCATTGTCTGTGTTAAATCCTAGGATTTTGAAGTAACCACTGCAAAATTCAGATTGTAAGTCCATATTTTCTATAAACTCGATATTTGACACTCTGATTCTTTTATCCTTGTTGCTGGACATGAGGAAATATTTTCTCATTGATAAAAACCAATCAATGATTCAAATGGTTAATTCTGCTATTATCGATCGTTACTTCTTTTTTTCATTTTAAATCATGACTGAAGTTAATTTGCTACCATGCTGGCAAGAAATGATCACTGCTCTGATAATAGAGTTAGAAGGAACCTTAGAAGTCTTCTAGTCCAACCTCCTGCTCAAGCAGGAAACCTTATACCAGTGATGGCTAACCTTTTTCTCCTTGCGTGCTGAAATTGTGTGTGTGTTCGCCCACACCCACAATGCAATGCGCAACTTCCTTGCGCATGCACATGCAAACACACACACCCCGGCACGGTCTACTCGGTCTCCTGCACCATGGTCGGGAGGGAGTTTTCTCTCTCCCCAGGCTCTGGAGGCTTTCTTTAACTCTCCAGGAAGGCAAAAACACCCTACCCTGGGCTCCGAAGGCTCTCCAGAGGCTGGAAACAGAGCCATTTCTGGACTTTTAGAACTTCTGAAAGGTCCATTTTTTGTCCTCCCCATGCCCTGGAGGCTTGAAGAAAGCCTCCGGGAGGGCAAAAACGGCCTCCCTGGGCTCTGGAGGCCCTCCCTGAAGCCTCCTGCCACCAAAATTGGAGCCCAAGGGGGCAGTGCCCCCCCCCATGCAAGGGTGTGTGACTCCATGCAATTCTTCATCTGCAGCCAGACCTGCTAAGTGAGTCAGTAATCATGTCTGCTTTTTTCAGAACTGGGATTTCATTCAATATGTAAATAAAAATTAATAAACATTACCATGTTGAGTCTAAAAAGAAAAGGTATAAAAGTTGGAGAATGTATTCTCTCTCCCCACCCTCCTTCTCTCCCCACTCTTCTTTTATATGCCCCACATATTCATTCCTAGCCAGGCAAGGTACGTCTACGCTCTTCATCCAAAACAATTATATTATGATTCTGTTATTCTTTTTAAGTGAGACTTGCTACAGCTGCTTCTCTACTTAATTACTTGGTATTCTTTTAAAATACTGCCTATGTTTACAAGAATGAATCCTCTACCAAGGACTATTAGTGAGTGGAACTCTCCAATATAAATTAAAATAAGGAATTAACAAATGAACAAACAGCAGGAGAGCCTTCGTCATTTTGGGGAAGTGAGTCAATGATAGGGGGGGGCGGAATAAAATACTGTATAATCGGCAAATTCCGGTTGGGTTATCAGATTTTTTTTTAAAGCCTTTCCCTTCTGTAAATAACAGAACTTCTGAAAGTCACTAGTGTGTAGGAGAGGTTGGATTAATAAACATCTAGGATATGGAGAAACTGGAAAGTGTTTGGAAATGAGAAGCTCTAATGTTTACATGTTGGGTTGACTCCAGCAATGTCCTTCTGGCACAAGATTAGTCCGGAAATATATTTTGTCAATAGAAGAGAATATCTGTAGTGTAAAGTTGGACTGTGGAGTCCTTGGTGCTCTCTGAGCTTGGCTGTTTGCTTGCAGACATTTCATTACCCTACTAGGTAACATCATCGGTGCTAATGAGTGTAGGGTAGTGTAGGTAAATTATATACAGTAGCTTGACCTGCCTGTCTTGCTGGAGAGTTCCAAGGTCTGGAGATTTCATGGTTATGGAAACAGGTTGGTGAAGGCAAAAACAGAACAGATTCAGCTCAGGGGAAAAAGAATTTAAAGCCAGAACCAATTGGGACAATCATTTTACTTTTTAGGTTTTTGTTCAGCAGCATTATTGTTTTCTGTTTCATTTTCATATTTGTGTCATATTAAAAACATTCTATAAATATTGCAATACTGCCCCTTGATCTTCTTCATGTATGCCTAGTAAAGTATATTATTTTATTTTATTAACCACATTTATATGCCGCCCAATCCCGAAGGACTCTGGGTGGCTTACAAAAATAAAGAGAAACAAAAACACATAACGAAACACATAACAAAAAAAAATGGTTTAAAACAGCAACACCTGATACAATCATTCTAATCGGGGCTGGACCTCAACAATGAGGTCAACAGCCCCAGGCCTGCTGGAACAGCCAAGTTTTTACAGCTTTCCTGAAGGGTATATTCCTCAGCATAGTTTACAGACCTCAAGTTTGATTTTGTGAATGGATGGCTCTCTCCAGTTAAATACAGTGGTTAAAAATATTGGACGTGTAACAGAAGAAAACCAGTTCTGGTCCTTTTTCAGGCATAGCTGGTGACTTTGAAGTAATCATTCTTTCTAAGCCCTAGACTGGAAAGTTGAAAAAAACATCTCAGACTGGACTAATGTAGTAGATTATGTAGTAGATTACAGACTACAGCCTTAAATGAAGAGACTTCATCCCGTGGTTTACCATGAAGAAAAGAAATCTCTTCTCATCCTCAAAAGATGATTGACTCAACACTTAATTCCCCACAAACAAAATAACTCCTTTATTCTGCTGCTCATGGTTTGGGAGATTACAAGAGGAGCCTGAACTATGTTTTCAATGGTTTAGGGCCCTAAAACATTGTATAATCACTGGATCTAATCAAACACACAAAGTCTTTGCATGAAAAGTGAACTCAGTATGTTCTAGTTCTGGAGACAGCATCTGAATTTGCTGCATACAAAAAAAAAGCCACAGAGAATTAAGATAAAATAATGTAAATAAAAAGAATAAAAAGAAATAAAGCACAGGTTAGAAACCACCATCCCATTCCTTTGAAAAATCAAGTAACTACCTAAGCTGACAGCGCCATCATGAGGCTCTTACCAGTAAATTAGCAAGTGATTAAATTCAGCAAGTGTTTTTAATGTAAAGTAATGACCTAAAATTACCAGGATGATTCAGAACTAGGAAGCAAACTCTGAAATTCTCCCTCTAGATTTGAACAAAGGCTTCTGGGTTCTCAAAAGAATGCAGATGCTTATAGGATCTGCAGTAGTATTTGTGCTTTAAAACATAAATCAAACCCATCATTCTGTTCCAGAATACCAGGACTGGTTGTCTGGGCCATGTTAAAATGTTTTCCTCCAATCTGTGAGCCAGTAGAAAAATACACCAGCATAACTTGTGCTATCCTCGTTTCCAATCCCTGTTCTTCTCAGTGGCAATGAAACTGACCAGAGTGCTCCTTTGACCTATGGCAAACCTAAGCAAGGGAATTGATTAATTCTTAGGGTTTTGTGTTCCTTCCCAAGGGAACAAGGAGACAGTGCCTGTCATTGTAGTGTCTGTCACTGTAGTAAGGTCTAATCCTGATTGCCAGTGATAGGATGAAAATTCAAATTTCACATATAGGGCATATATAAGGCATGTCACCTGTTGCCACCACCCACACCTGCCTACTCCCAATCTCAACAATCACTTTTCTCCACAGATGGTGGGAATGGCCAAGTGTGGAAAGGTGCCCAGAATCACAGTCATAGCCATCTGACAAGCAGGCCACAGGGCACAGATCAGTGGTCGGTTCTGGATGATATGGCCAGGTACTGCCGTACCAGTAGTAGCCGGGAGCAGCAGCCACTGTACCAGTACAGTGGCTCAATGGCTCCACCTGCCCGTCCACATTCCATAGCTGTTCATAACGCATCCATCCAATTGCGCACGTGTGCACAGTATGCAGAGCCTGTGTGACCTCTGCCGAGCAGCTGAGTGTTGCAGGGCGGTGGTGTGCGCATGTGTGCACAGCGCATGTGCCAAACTAGGATGCCTGGCCCCGTGTGCAGCGTACCGGTTGCGACGGGATCCGGAACCCACCACTGGCACAGATGTTCCATAACTGTGACCTATTCAGTCAGCTTATTCCTGCATGTGGATCTGGCACCCCTCTGAAAGAATGCTAGAAACCTATCCCTGACTAATTCATCACAAGCACAGAGGGTGAATATAGAGTGAGTCTATATGGTCTATATAGACTATAGAGTCTATATAATCTTAGAAGTAATCTTTACTCTTTACTCCTCTTTACTCCCAGAAGAAGAGATTGGACAATCTTTTGTCTGAAATGGTGTGGAGTTTCCTGCTTGAGCAGAGGGGTGGGATAGAAGACCTCCAAGGTCCCTTCCAACTCTGTTATTCTGCTAAGTAATTTGCAAAGCAGGCAATATGGTACTAACCCTATCAAAGCACTAAATAGGTTTGCCAGGTATTTGCCACCATTGCAAATCAAAACACTAAAAAGCTTTGTTATGCAAAGCTCTTTGATAGCAGCAGCAGAAAGCCTATTCATTGATGGCAGGGGAAATGTCATTGAAATGGAAGAACCTGGCTGATTTCCTGATTTAAAGAGACCTGCTATATACCCAAGAGTACCACTGTTTCTCAAGAGAGCACTAGACTCATGCTCTTTCAAGAGAGGGATAAACCCTTGTATTGCAAAGAATTTGTATAAGGCTGGACAAGCACTTCAGGAAGCACCAATCAGACTTTACCTGGACAGGTATTTCTGCAGAAGCCAGATGCTCGATCTGTCTCATGTGCTAGTAGATACCAAGTTACATCAAAGGGGCCATGAAGGTGATATCCTTCAAGGGACAAGAGAGGAAGGGATCATGCCTGCATCAGCCTAAATCCTCATCTCATTTTAATGAACCATGCTAAATTTCCTCCGAAAAATCTATTTGAGAAACAAGGGGAAAATTGTTTTAAACCTGGAAGTGGTAAAAATGTATTTTTTCTGTGGGCTCTGGCATGAGACAAAGGAAATGTTATAAGGACATGTCATTAAGAAAAGATTTCTGGGGAAATTCATGTCCTGGACAGGGAGACACAAGGAAAAGGTCTGAGGAAATTGCATGGAGTAATGACTCCACCCATTGTCCATATGGAACAAGTGAGGCTGATAGAAAGTGAGATACGGTGCCTGGCAACTCTCTAAATCCATCTCATGAGCTAGTAGATACCAATAGGGAGGGGAGAAGGAAGGAAGGAAGAAAAGGAGAAAGGGAAAGAAAGATTGAAAGAAAGCTACTGAGTAGACTCAGAAGCAAATCAATTCTTACTCTTAATGTGATTTTTGTCTTCATTCAGGCATTGCTTGTTTTCATATATTTATATGACAATTCCAGTGCATGAGATCATATAGATCAAAATGTTAACAACTAGTGATTGCAGTGATTCTTTACTATATTTGCTCCAGACTACTGTGATTCTTAGATGGTATCAAAGATCAGGAGTTGAGCTGATTTATTTCCAAGCACAGCTGTGTGTTTTTAAATCATACAATACCTGTTGACGTGAAGACCCTTTGGGGAGATTGAAGGTAGAGGAAACCTCTTAGTGATGGGAAATTTCACATCTTCTCTGCCTCCTCAGTCCAACTTCTCATTTTATGCACTTTAGAGGTTCAATTACTGTAGCACCCTATCAAGGGGTTGCTTTCAAGAATCCACAACTCTTTAAAAATACAACAAAGGGACAGGGAACTGACAGCTCTGCAGCTGCCTTCTTAGAGGCCAAATCTTTGAGAACTCAGTGTACAAATAAGAACATGATCAAAAGGCAGGACATGGATTTAATGCTGTTTTCTGGTCAAGTAAGAGAACAATGTTTGCCTCATGGTGTTCTTGGTGTTTAGAGAAATAGCAGCACTAGGCAATGGCAGCTCAATGTTAGAATACTTTTGAAACAGCCAGGAGATAAAAATTGTAGGAGCGTGCACCGTCGTCCTTGAATTGGCTGATGGCTTTGACTTGGGGCAAATTAATTTAAAGCTAATAATATTTTATCTTTGAATTGGTTCCATTTCTAAACTTTCTCTCATCCTCTATAGGTAATTATTTCAAGAAAGTAAATCCTTTTGTTTACAGCAGGGGTGTCAAACTCAAGGCCCGCAGGCCAGATGCATCACGCGCTGGCCATGTCCACTCCCGGTTTAGCAAAGGGGAGAAAGTCCCCATATGTCATGTGATGATGACATGACATGAGTTTGATACCCCTGTTTTAGAGGCAAGATTGTTAATCTCTGCCGGAACCTTCCCTTAATCACTGTGTGTAACAAGATGGTGTTTAGCAAGGTTTGCACTGGCAAAGATGAAGAATGTCCGGGAGTTTTGTACATACAGGAAGTATAAAATGTGAGTCACAAACAGCAACTGTGAGAGGGACCTTGGAATCCTAGTGGGCAATGAGTTAAATATGAGTCAGCAGTGTGTGGCAACAATCAAAAAAGCCAATGCACTCTTTGGTTCTATAAACAGAGGCCTAGAATTAAAATCACGTAAAGTATTAGTTCCGCTTTATACAACCTTAGTAACACCACACCTGGAATACTGCATTCAGTTTTGATCACCACATTACAAAAAAGATGTTGAGACTTTTGAAAAAGTGCAGAAAAGAGCAACTAAGATGATCAAAGGCCTGGAAACTAAACCACATGAAGAACGGTTACAGGAATTGGTTATGGCTAGTCTAGAGAAAAGAATGACTAGGGGGTCATGATAGCAGTATTCCAGTATTTGGAGTGATGCCACAAAGAAGAGGGGGTCAAATTATTTTCCAAAGCACCAGAAGGCATGACAAGAAATAATGGACAGAAATTAATCAAGGAGAGAAGCAACCTGAAATTAAGGAGAAACATCTTAACAGTGAGAATAATTAACCAGTGAAACAGCTTGCCTTCAGAAGTTGTGCTTCATCACTGGAGGTTTTTAAAAAGAGACTTGTGTGAAATGGTATAGGGTCTCCTGCTTGAGCAGGGGGTTTGACTCAGGGGTGGGTTCCTACTGGCTGAACAACCGGTTTGCTGCATGCACACTGTGCGCGCATGTGCAGTTTAACAAAAATTGAACTTCCGCATTGCAAACAAGGAAAGGAGCAAGGAAAACAGCTGAGAGGCGGCAATTCAATCTGCCACCACTGATCAGCTGGGCTTTGGAAACAGAAATAATGGTCAGTATAACCCAGGGGCGGGCAGGCAGGTGGGCCCGCTTTCACGGAAACAGAGAAGGGGTCGCTCTCGGCTTGCAGTCAGAGCGAACGGTTTGACCGAACCTGTCTGAACCGGTAGAAATCCACCACTGGTTTGACCTAGAAGACCTCCAAGTTCCCTTCCAGCTCTATTCTAGTCTGAAGAATTCAGTTTATGAAGCAGCAATTCAGGACCATGTTAAGGTGAAACTTTCTTCTTTTGGGAAGAGGATTTTTCCCCCTGAAGAAATGATTGTTAAAGTTAAAAGAAAGCTTTTGGACTGTTGTTTTGTCCCAGCAAGATTTTAACCAGACTCAGCTTTGTTGCTCTCCCATAGAAAGACATTACCACTTCCACAGAAATCAAAGGACTTCGTACCAAATTGTGTGCAGAAATAAGTAACATATTTATATTCCCTGACTATACTGCAAGTAATTATATTGCAAGTGAAAAATAAGATAATCGAAAGTCAAAATCATCCAGCTTTATTTTCTTTTACACAATAATTACAATTAGAACTGGGGCATTGACTTTAAAAAAGAATTGCGGGGGGGGGGCATTTTTGTTAACAAAATTGGTCATTACAATAGCATCCTGCGTGCCATAACTTGAATTAACTATTGGATAGGTAAGGTGAAAAAAATCTCACCGTATATATGTAAAAAAAAAAAGGACACCTTTCAATTCAGGTTCTTTTGCTGATTCATGCCTGAAGAATTAAGTTAGAAGCCACATAATAAGACTGATGTATGGAAAAAACAAGAGAAACAGTGAAGGATGCTGGGAATATTCATGGCTGTCAGCCAAAGACACTTTTTGGCGGTTCTGATTTTGGTTTGTCGAAGACAGTTTCTCCTCCGGTACGTTCTCTGCCGAAGACAGATGGCGCAGCAGAGCCAGCTTGTTCTGGAAAAAGAAGAGTACTGATTAATGCTTCCGCAAGAATGGTTTGCAAACAGTGACACTTATGACAAACGGAAGGATGACATAATAAGCACAATAATACCAAAGTCTATATCATGTATGTTTCAAAGTAGGAACATGCAACCTGTTTCTGATGCAACAGACTTTGAGGAGAATGTTCTGGGCTGCATCCTAATCAGCAGGTGGGACTAAAACCACCAGTGGGCAAACAAAGCAAATGCCCAATTTGGTTTAATTAAAATGAGTTAATTTATGGTAGTTGTTAAATCTTGCATTTGTGTAATGCATTTATTCAAAGTTGAAGTCAGTTAAAAATTTCAGAGGGTTCCTTGGTCTTCATCACTGGAGCTCTGTTTATAAAGATCCTGAGGTATAAGAAGCAGACAAGTATTGCAATTAAAAGCTTCATGTTTTTAAAATAAAATAAAAATGATGACAGCTCAGTATGTTGACAGCAGTGTCTCTTCAGGGGAATGTGTTTATGTGTCCCCTTTTCATAACAGGATAAATTATTCCTGAGTTATTTTAAGAATCTGTATCTCTGGATGAGGGAAACTTTGGAAGATTTTTTTTTAGTCAGGAGATTTACCACTTTCTCCAAAAACATTCCACAGTGCATAGTGGAAACCTCTAATTGTTCAGAGCCCAATAAAACTGAACTCGCAGTTTTCATATTATATACTTTCCCCCCAAGTTTTTGTTTTTTAAAAATCAATACACTAATAATTGTTAGCATTTTTTTCATCTTTTTCACAACCTGTATACTAATCCAGGGGACCAATGAGCTTGTTTAGGATCTGTGTTGTAAAACTGAATATTTAATTATTGCTTTTAAGGAGACTTTGTATATGTTTCAAATTCATAATAAATATTTATATTAATGATACTTAATTTTTTCCTTGTATTCACAACTTGCTTTGTCCTTGTTTTTTTTCCTGATTTCCTATCTGTAAATTTCATAAAGGCCTAAGAAAAACCGGCACAATATTTTGATATGAAACATGACCATTCTCTATCTTGGGAAGTTGTTTCTCTCAGAAAATAATTCTGTGATTAAAGGATTAAGTTACAGGGTATCACTGATTATAAGGAGTATGAATAGGATGGAAGTGTTTTGGCTACCTCTGATTTTTTTCCATGGGCATTACAGGAAGAAGCTGGAAGTAACAGGGGACATTTTCTGCAAATGACCTTGCCTTTGCGCTCTTTCTCCCATATCCCAATTTTGGGTTTTTCTTAATATAAATGTTTTGCATTTAGTCAGAGATGATTTGTTAAATAAGGACAGATTTCCTATTGATGATGTCAGGGGTTGGCAACCTTAAACACTCAAAGAGCCACAAAGGTCCGAACCGGAAGCCCCCGTTCAATTCTGGAGCTGACTGGAAATCCGGTTCCCCCACCATAGAGTCTCCTCCTAGCACAGCATCCTTTTTCTTCTACTGATTGGAAATCCAGTTCCCCCACCATAGAGTCTACTCCTAGCACAGCATCTTTTTTCTTCTGCTGATTGGAAATCCAGTTCCCCCACCATAGAGTCTCCTTCTAGCGCAGCGTCCTTTTTTCTCTGCCAACCGGAAGTCCGGTTCTCCTACCACAGAGTCTCCTGCTAGTGCCGGATCCTTTTTCCTCTACCTGTCCTAACTGAAAGCCCTATCAATTGTGGAGCTAACTGGCAACAAGGAGCCGCAGGAGAGGGATGAAAGAGCCACATGCGGCTGCAGAGCCATGGGTTGCCAACCTCTAGACTAGGTAAAGCTGTAATAGGATAGAACAAATGTGGCCATATAGTTAAGGCACCAGGCTAAAAACCAGCAGACGGCGAGTTCTAATTCCACCTGAGCCATGAAAGCTGGCTGGGTGGCATTGGGTCAATCATTTTCTCTCAGCCCACATTGTCTGTCTCAGGTATCAAGCCAGTCGGTCAATTCCTGTTGCAACCAAAGGATGAATTTTTAAAAAGTAGATCCTGCAATTGCAAAAAATGCTAAGAAGAACAAAATAAAAGACAAGGCTGTAAAAAGCCATTTTAACTCATATTTCATACTGTGCTACATACAGCTGCTACTCAAATATTAATTTCACCCGCACCCTTAAAATGGGTATGTTAAGATATGTAAATACAGAAAAGCCTAATTAAACCTTCTACTAAGAATTTGTACCTCATTTACTTAATCTTATGATGCTGGTAAATCTCTTGACTATGTTTTTTTCTTATTTTTCTGCTCTTTCCTTTTAAAGCATGCAATATTTTAAATGTTATCCTTCAGCTTATGAACTGGCAGAAAAGTAGGCTGACATGCTTTGCATAAGCTCTCTATGCAGCCTCAATAAGGAGACTTGGGGAAGTGCTGCCCTTAGGGTTTTAGTGCAGAACAAATTAAGGAAAATGGTGGGTAAATTCTTATAGCTTTGTTTGCCTTCTTACCAAAAATGCTAGGTATCCACTAATGGCTCCCTTAAGGGCTGTGGGGCAGATGAGTGTTGTTGATAGGTGGCTAGACTAGTAGACTCAAACCACCACCAGCCTTGCTTTAATTTTGTGCAAAGGTTTTTTGCGGCTACCTTGAAGTTTTCATACTGTTCTGGAATAGTTCAATTTAAACCCATGCTTTAAATTCCCTTGGGGGGCGAAAGCAGTTGGGGCAAATATTGCGAAGTGGGAAGGACATTTCTTAGCTGAAGATGCACATGGTTTTTTCCCAGACTAGTCAGCATTAGACTTGTAATTAATCTGTAAGGGGGTGAGGTGGAGTGGCAGTAGAGCTGGAAACTGCTCCACCCCAACCCACCGTATGAATCAGGTATTCCAGTTGATTGGGGGGGGGGAGACAGGGGACAGGACAGTGCAGTAAAGCCAGGGTCTCTTTGTTTCAGTGAGCATCCTCTCTCCATTCATGGTTCAGCTGCTTTTGACTGGGGTTGACCAGTGCTTATTGCAGAGAATCCACCCTTTCTCAGCTAGGTTCATATGATCAGGGATCTAGTTCAGTGTGGGATTCAAATTATTTTACTACTGGTTCTCTCTGAGTGTGGCTTGGTGGGTGGGTGTGCTTGGTGGATGTGGCTTGGTGGGCATGGCAGGGGAAGGATACTGCAAAATCCCTATTTCCTCCCAATCAGCTGGGACTCGGGAGGCAGAGAATAGATGGGGGCGGGGCCAATCAAAGGTGGTATTTACCAGTTTTCCAAACTACTCAAAATTTCCGCTAGCGGTTTTCCAGAACTGGTTAGAACCTGCTGAATACCAGCTCTGATCTAGTTGGGAAAGAGCTGGCTCCCTCTACCTCCTCTTGCCATCCATCTGAGCCAAGACAGCCTGGGGTTGTACTGTCAAGTCTGATAGGAGAAATGGTGACAGATGAATCTTTAGTGTGTGCAGGGAGAGGTTGAATCAAGATTCTCTGGTTGCCAAAATCAGAATGGCCTTGGCAAACAATGCCCAAGTTCCCTGTCCACAGAGTCTAAAATGGCAGTGGGATCTGAGCATCTGAGCCACTGACCATATGATGGACTGCACCATCAACGAGACACTGTAGATTGTTCCTACAGTAAGAATTCATTCATTCATTCATTCATTCATTCATTCATTCATTCATTCATTCATTCATTCATGTTGTATAGTCACCCATCTCAAACCAGTGACTTTCGTTTGGCAAACAATCTTAAAAAATAATCTGAAGAATTAAAATACAATATAAAAAGAAATTCAATGCAAATAACAGTCAAGAAATATTGTAATTTGTTGGAGTCAAAGTAGCTAAGAAACAGGGCTCCTCACACACTTGGGACCCTAGCAAAGGTGGTATTCAACCAGTTTTCACAGGTTCTGGAGAACCGGTAGCGGAAATTTTGAGAGTGGGGAGGGAATTGGGATTTTGCAGTATCCTTTCCCTGCCACGCCCACAGAACCTGTAGTAAAAATTGTTGAATCCCATCACTGGACCCTAGGCATAGAGCCAGGTCTTCAAGGCCTTCCAAACAACCAATAGGGTCAGGGCACTCCTAATTTGAGGAGGGAGGATGCTCCAGAGAGCAGGCATTGTGGCACAGAATGCATGTCTCCTTGATATTTGTTGGCTGACAGAACCCAGAACATCCCTATTCTACCAGACTGGATTAGATGGGTGGAAACAACTGGAAAAAGATAGTATTTTGGATAACTTGGTCCTGACCATGAAGGGCTTTAAAGGTGACAGTCAACAAGCAACTTGAATTGTATCCAGAAATACATTTGCAACACATACAGCCCCCAAAGCAGTGGTGTTACATATGTTGAATAGCCAACATTGTTTATAATGCAGTGCATTCTGTACCAGCTGAGGCTTCCAAATGCTCTTCAAGGGCAATCCCATGTAAACCGTATTGTAGTAATCCAAACAATCAGTCATGAGGGCATGAATGACAGTGAGCAGAATTCGGAAGACTTGTGTGGGAAAAGAGAGGAAACACCATTTTAATTATTAGAACCATTTTATAAGCAGACATTTGCTGTCTCTGCAGTGTGCTGGGAATTAGACTAAGGTGATGCCACGAAGCTATATCCTTTAAAATATTTAATGGGCCATCTTCAGGCATCAGTTACCAGGATATGAATAGAAGGCATTTTGCTTTGTGTTTGTGTGTAGGAATATAAAAATAGGTGATCATATGGTTCATATACTTCAGTTCAAAAAGCAAACTTGAAATTGAAAGGAAAATTGTATAGATAAACAGCTGCTATCACAGGCAATGGTATATATGGGAAAGATCTATATGGGGGCTTCCTTGCTCTTTTTGGTAAGGAAGTTATGTGGTTATTGGCAATTCACAGCTTGTCAGAAGTGAAGAGAGAGTGAAATGGGGAATTCCAACCCCAGGGGAATTGTAGTGGTTGTTGGAACTAAAGGCAGATATAAGCTGTTCTGACCCCCCTCGTCCCACACTAACACACTCCGAGCCAAAGATAAGTTACGGCATTTAATTAACAGACAGACAAGTCCTTGGCAGCAAACCAGCACAGACAAGCTTGGGCAGCAATCCAGCACAGATAAACTGTGGCAGCAATCCAGCCTGCCAAGCTCACCATAATGTTCTCCAACATTATTTCCTGTGTTGACTTCTGCAAGAGAAGCGTGTGCACAAGCAGTCCTTTTATAGTCTGGAGAGGAGCCTAATGACCACCAGCTGAGTGCAATTACCTCCTGTAATTGCGTAATTGTTCCTTGCACTTATAAGCTCTCTGGTGCTGGACATCTAGGAACAACTCCCTTGTCTCCTCCCCACTGCTGACGTCTGGATCACATTCCCTTGTCTCCTCCCCACTGGTCCAAGGCTCAGGCACCTCCTGGTGGCCAACCAGCCTCTCTGCGCCCTGCTTGGAGTTGGAACCCTGTCCAGGATCCTCCACATCTTCCAAAGCCGACTCATAGGGCCCCTCACTGTCGGAGTCTGGTGGCAGCTCTAATGGCTCCTGCTGGGCCACAACATAAGCCCCCAGAAGCTTTTGTCCTCAGGCTAAATTTGTGAAGCAATCTATTCCTTATTTTATTTTCTACTCCATATCCCATGCTATGGTAGGCCAAATGATTTGTTTAATATTATCAGTCAAAAAGGTTGAAGGTTCTCCATTGTACATTATTTCAAGGCAAGGCTTCAGTTTTTAATTTTCATTAATAGGACTTATGCTACTTCAGTGAACTTAATTCAGGAACAATATAAAACAAATAGCATTTAAAAGCAGAACTGGGATCCTGGAGTAAGCTTTTATCTTCTTGTGTCACAGGAAGACAAAAACCAGAAGCAGCTGTCATTGTAGCAATAAATCCAGCATGGAAATCATGTGGAAGCATCACACGCTCACTCACCACACTCCCTCATGACTTGATAGGTTTTGGATTTGATTTCTTGATTACCAGACAGTTTTCCTCTAGCTCCTTTGAGATCTTCTTCTTTTACTGGAGGGCGTTTCTTTTTCACTGGAACTGGCTGAAAAGACAAGCGAAAATGTAGCAGAAAATGTGATAAGATGTCACAGTCACAAAGATACAACTGTGACATCAGTCTGTTTTACCAGGGTGGTGAGAACCATAGACACATAGGGCTGGAAGGGAATAGCAGTTAGACTTATATACCGCTTCATAGGGCTTTCAGCCCTCTCTAAGCGGTTTACAGAGTCAGCATATTGCCCCCAACAACAATCCGGGTCCTCATTTTACCCACCTCGGAAGGATGGAAGGCTGAGTCCACCCTGAGCCGGTGAGATTTGAACTGCCGAACTGCAGAACTGCAGTCAGCTGAAGTAGCCTGCAGTGCTGCATTTAACCACTGCGCCACCTCGGCTCTTGGAGGTCTTGGAGGAACTTGGAGGTCTTCTAGTTCAGGGGTCTCCATGTGCACTTCATAAAGTCCACGAGACTTACAGTTAACTGAGGAATTCTGGGAGTTGAAGTCCACAAATCTTAAAAGTTGCCAAGATTGGAGACCCGTGTTCTAGTCCAACCCCCTGCTCAAGGTAGAATCCTTATTCTATCCCTGTCAAATGGTTGTCCAGTCTCTTCTAGAAAGCTTCCATGATGAAGCATCCACAACTCCAGAAAACAAACTCTTCCATTGATTAATTGTACTCACTATCAGGAAATTTCTCAATTTAAGGTTGGATCTCTCTTTAAAAAGCTTCCACCTACTGTGTCTTGTCCTGCCCCTCTGTTGTTTTGGAGAATTAATCAACACCCTCTTTTCTGTGACAGCCCCTGAAGTACTGGAAGACATGTCATGTCACTCCCAATCCTTCTCCTTCTCTTTGACAGGCTAGACATATCTAGTTCTCTTAACCATTCATCATACAATTTAGCCTCCAAAATGAAATGGAAATAGAATGGAAATCTATTTGTTGTGAATATAGACTGAATTCCTGTCCCTGTTAGAATTCCTGTTAGAGAACCACATTTAACTCCAATTCTATGATTTTGAGTATGCAGAGCTCAGAGCAGGAAACAGGAAAGCTAGCATTAAAATATTGGCCAGGATATCTTAACCAAAATCTCTACAGTCCTCTGCAGTTATTGAGGGAGAAGATAGTGAGGGCCCCAACCTCTCATGAGGGGTGGGAAAAATGAACATGGACAGACATTTTCCATGAGTAGCCAGGGCTCTTGAATGTTTTACCCCCAAAGATGTGCCTCCTTTTGGTTTTCTGCCAAGGTAATAAAAGTTATATATTCTTTTTACGCAGTGTTTGAAGATGTTGGTGATGGTAGATCACCACTTTGCTGGGACTTAACTTCAGACTTTCTTTCATGAGTGTTTTACGTTGTTTTAGTAGGATTTTATTACTTTTTATTATATTTCAATGCCTGTAATTAAGCTATCCAAAGCGACTAGATGGAAATGAAAGATTACAAAAAAGTAACTGGAGGCATTGGAGACTCAAGAGTCAAGAAGAAGGATAACTGGTTAGTATCTGCTTAGGAAAAGAAAACACCTCTTCTTTTAGTTGAAGCTTAAGTATATTTATGCACATATAGCAAAGGAATGAATGTAAATCAAAAAAAGCCTCATTGATTTAATTATGATGAACCATCAAGAGAGTTAGTGAAGGCAATGACTGGTGTGAGAGTCTGAATGTGTGGCAAGGCGTGAGTGGATTTTGAAAAGGAAAGCAGAAAAAGAAGCGAGATTTGTAAGCACAGTTACTGCAGAAAGGTAATATATGGCTCCTGTATGAAAAAGTAATCAAAGATTAATTTTCCAGTAAAATAAATGAAAAGTGGGCATAGAAACAGAATGTGTGGATATGCATTCTCTGGCACTATCAAAGTTAAATCAAACAAGCCCATCTAGCTTACTAGAGGAGGACAAGATGGCATTTTCTAAGTCATAGGGGGCAGGCCTGACTCATGTTAGCTTCTAATAGAAATTGATTGTAAACTTTCAAAGGCTTTGGATTCAGGCAAGGCAGTTTCATGACAGTTTCAAGGTTTTCAGCGTAGCCTTCACGTAAAATTCTTCAAGGAAATCAATAGTCACTTTTTTCAGTGCCATTGTAACTTTGGTCACTAAATGAATGGTTGCAAGTTATAGCAATAGCAATAGCAGTTAGACTTATATACCGCTTCATAGGGCTTTCAGTCCTCTCTAAGCAGTTTACAGAGACAGCATATTGCCCCCAACAATAATCCGGGTCCTCATTTTACCCACCTCGGAAGGATGGAAGGCTGAGTCAACCCTGAGCCGGTGAGATTTGAACAGCCGAACTGCACAACTGCAGTCAGCTGAAGTAGCCTGCAGTACTGCATTTAACCACTGTGCCACCTTGGCTCTTGAGTTGAAGACTTCCTGTATGCGTGTTGGGATACATGTTAGAATATATTTTGTATTGCAACAACTACAGAATAAACCAGCCTGTAGATGACAAGGGTTTAATTTGCATCTATGGTTATAATCTATGGTTCCTTTATGTTCTGAGGAGAGTTTCCTGTGACTATTGAAACTGTTAAGGAGCAAGGCCCACGGTGCCCATAGACTCTTCACTTTATTTGATCTCTGTTCTGACCCTCTCCTCCATCCAGTAACGAAAGCCGAGACATGTTTAATGAGAATGTCCTTTAATAGCAAGTCCAGACTCTTGGTGGCTGAAAGCCAAGTAAACAAACACATAAGGACCTTGGCAGCAAGTCCGACAAACCTTGGCAGCAATTCAGACAAACTCTGGCAGCAATCCAGCCTGCTAAGTTAGTTTCTCTTTAGTCCAAGTGTTGACTTCTGCAAGAAGGGCGTGGCACCAGCAGTCTTTTTTATAGTCTGGAGAGGAGCCTAATGACCATCAGCTGAGTGTAATTACCTCCTGTAATTACGTAGTTGTTCTTGACACCAGTAGCTCTTCGACAGCATGCATCCTGGAACAACTCACTGTTGGTTTCTGGATCACTCTCCCTTGTTTCCTCCCCACTGATCCAAGACTCAGGCACCACCTGGTGGCCAACCAGTCTCTCTGCGCCTTGTGCGGAGTCGGAACCCTGTCCAGGGTCCTCCACATCCTCCAGGGCCGACTCATAGGGCCCCTCGCTGTCGGAGTCTGGTGGCAGCTCCAATGGCTCCTGCTGGGCCACAACAGATCTCTATAACTATAACAGTGGTTCCCAACAGAGATGGTATTCTATTTTCTTCACTACCGGTTCGGTAGCGGGAGCACAGGTACCTGCGTACATGCTTTGCTTGAACGCAGCACGTCTGGGCATGCGCAAAACTTGATGATGTCAGGGTCGGTGGGCGGGGCCTTGCATTGCCGCCACTACCAGTTCACCCGAACCTGTGTTAATCGGCAGCATACCGCCTCTGGTTCCCAACCTTTTTTGGCCATGCCCCATATAAGCATCTCTAAAATTCTGATCCCCCCCCCTTAACATATAATTCTTACTTTACTCAAAAAGTGAACTCTACTCTCGCAGAGGAAGCCTAAAAGACCATTAACTTGGTTTAAACAAGGTTCAAATTGCCCCCATTAAAAATCAAATTGCCTCCCTCTGGGGCCTGGGGCCCACATTGGGAATCACTGCTATATAACCATCTGGTTATAACCTCTATAACCAGAGGATGTAACCATCCTCTGCTACCAATCTGCTATTTTAATACAATAATCTTCTGCTACCATTTCTGAATAATGAAACAGAATTTCTCACAATGGTCTTTGATTCAAATGAAAAGACATATACTCACAGAAATGGCAACATTGCAGGTAATCTTCAGCTTACAACCATTCATGTAATGACAAAAGTTACAATGGCACTGAAAAATGTGACTTATTTTCACGCTTAACGGTTTTCACTCTTACGACCATGGTCACGTGATCAGAATCTGGGCACATGGCAACTGGCAAGTATTTATGAATGTTGCAGTGTTCCAGGGTCATGTGAGCACCATTTGTAGCCTTCCCTGATGGTTCTTGACAAGTAAAGTCAATGGGGAAAGTTAGATTCATTTAATAACCATGTGGTTCACTTAACAACTGCAGCTATTTGCTTAACTAACAATTATGGCAAAAGGTCATAAAATGAGGCAAAGCTCACATAACAGCTGTCTTATTTAGCACTGGAAATGTTGGGCTCCATTCTGGTCGTAAGTCAAGGATTACCTGTATTTAGGAATCTTTAAATATCGGCCCAGAAAAGAGTTTATTGTTTGCCATCTGAACTAAATGTAGACATCCTGAAGAGTAAGTAGTGTCATTTAAGCTGCGGTGGTGCAGTGGTTAGAGTGCAGTACTGCAAGCTACTTCTGCTGACTGCCAGCTGCCTGCAATTT
The DNA here is from genome assembly GCF_051295495.1 of Thamnophis sirtalis. Lineage (NCBI taxonomy): Eukaryota > Metazoa > Chordata > Lepidosauria > Squamata > Natricidae > Thamnophis > Thamnophis sirtalis. The sequence continues at coordinate 73,509,977 of NW_028261383.1, read as the reverse complement.
GGCAGCTCGAATCTCACCAGGCTCAAGGTTTACTTAGCCTTCTATCCTTCCAAAGTGGGTAAAATGAGGACCCAGATTGTTGGGGAAAATATACTGACTCTGTAAAGCGCTTAGAGAGGGCTGTAAAAGCACTATGAAGCGGTATATAAGTCTAAGTGCTATTGCTATTAACTGTAACAGACAATCAAAGTGTCTTATTTGTCAAAATTATATATCATAGGACAATTTGGAGAATGCATTGCAGCTTTATGCCGGGCAGTGTGCAAAGCAGAGTTTTGCTCTCCAAAAGGTCATTTAAAATTGTATGAAGGAAAGATTAGGGATTTATGATACATTTGTTGACTTAGACAAAGGATATGAAAAAACAAATTGGCTAAAATACTTTTATGTAAGTATATAGTTGAATGTGGTAAGAGAGAAATACTATGGAGATAAAGCATGTGCTGGTATATAATGGTTAGTGAATAGTTCAACACTGACCCAGGAATAAGAAAAGAATATTTGACATTCTTATAACTGTTTAATGTGTTTAAGGATAAATATATGAGAAATGCTTGTGAGGACATCAGAAGTTATTTGAAGGTATGGACATTATGCATTCTTCTTTGCATATAATGCCATATTCTGAAATGAGAACCTGAATATGTTAGAAAATATTAGATGCAAATTTTAGATGCAATGTGGAATATGGATATGAACATCTAATTTATCAAAGACTAAGGTAATTGTATTACATGGAAAAATGGAATGAATGTTTGCAAGTTATACATATGGAGAAAATTTAGAGCAAGTGTATGAATTTTTGTATTGAAATGTGTCTACTAAAAATGCACAAATTTTAAGATGTCCAAATGCTGTTAGAATGATAGTGGAAAATACAATATGTGCTCTGTTTCTGTAGGAAACTAAAATGCTGTTACTCATTTTGCTGCGTGTATATTTGTGTATTTCAGGAGAAATATAAACATTGAAATGTGATAGTTAAGAAAGGTGTGATACAACAAGAACAGATAAGAGTCAAGAATGAATAGTGAATGTAGGCTAAATAGAAAAGTGAATAGAGTGTGAAAAAAAGGACATTAAAGTCATTTTGTCTTATGGAAAGAATGAATGAGAATTTATTTGCAAAACAAGTACAGGAAGGAGAGAATAGATCAAGAAGAAGACCAAATAGGTTGTGGTTGGTTAGAGATTGATGGTGAGATTCTGCAAAAAAGGCAAGAAATTTAAAGACCAAAAGGCATTTTATTAAGCAGTATATTGTTGTAGTAGGAAATAAATATGGTTGGTAGATAGAAAACTCTTTAGAGGTATAAAAAATAGAATTGGAATATTGGAATAATTTTAGTTATGATCTCTTTTTCCCACGTATTTGTAGGATACTATTTCTTATATCTTGTGCATTTTGTTTCACACTGCTTATCCAAAAATGGAATAGTGTAATGGGTAGCTAGATATTGGCTTTTAAAAAAAAAATTATTACCTGCCTTCATGTAGTCGTACACATCATTAAATTTAGTTAAGTTACCATCATTCCCATATAAAAAAATCAGTCAGATAAATTGCTGCAGATTGATATTCAGCAGAATGAAGACCATCTGTTTCAGTTGACAGAGTTGCCAAGGAAATCTAAAATATTGAACAGAGAGAGTATAACCCGTCTGGCTCTTTGCATTTTAAATAATGTAAGCCGTGATAGTTATCCTCAATTTGCAGACTGCTGGTTTTATTATTTCACTTTAACATGGTGCTTTCTTTTAGGATCAACATTTGGCTCATGCATGTTTTATAGGAAGTAATAAAAATGAAGATAATTAGCATGTTCTTTGGTATATGTAGAGAAGTTTTGGGACATACATCCAGTATAAAAAAGATAATCAAGAAGAGATTGGACAACCATTTATCTGAAATGTATAGGGTTTCCTGCTGAAGCAGGGGGTTGGACTAGAAGACCTCAAAGGTCCCTTCCAATCTGCTATTCTGGTAAGTTATAATTTCTGCTAAAATGAAAGAAACTTGTAGTGAAAAAAAAAATAGAGCTGTCTTGGGAGTACAGCACAGAACAATGAACCAGACATGAGCATAGGAGAGCTTCCCACGCCATTGTTTTACACGCTTTATTTTGGCTACATATATGTGAAAAAATGAAGAGAGAAAAAAATCCTGTGCCCCATGGACATTATATGTTACCCTAGATGTTACATATAATAATGACGTCAACTAATAGGTACTTGGAATGGCCAATAGGTAACTGGAATGAGAATTTTCCAATTTCATGGCCTCTAAAAATGTTGGACTTCAACTCTTGTACTGTTAAGAACTACATGCATTAGTCTTGGTAATTGGATGTTATGGGGACCTCAAGACTTCAGGTTGGGAAGACTGATGTCCTGGAATTGTGGAGATGTGTTTTGCTCACTGGCCAACATTTAGTACAATAGAAAAGCAAATTTGTTCTACAGTACTGTGTCCCTGCAGAAGTCCTTCAATGTTCACTTTGGCAATAAAGTGAACGGATAATAACAGAAATTTCAGTCCTACAGCTTTGAATGAATATGGTGTCCTTCTTCATTCCCACTTACTTCTATATCCATACTGGGTATTTTGTGTTTATCCAGCATAATTCTTGTATAACAACAACTGAGAATAAATATAGAATGGTACAGACATACATCTCCTGTTCATAATATACAGTATTTAATGAACAATGCAAAATTTTGGTAGAACTTTAGGACAGCAACAAGCTGATAGCAATATGTTTTTTCTGGCTTTTTGAAGCATGCATCAGAATAGCAGAACAAATCATTTCCCATAATAAAAATCCCAAGGGAGAAACAACATCCAAGATCAGCAGTGAGACTATTCCCAGAGTTATAGAAATAACATGCAATGATTGGTAAGATTTTGGCAAAATCATCTCCTCTCCTTGCACACCCAATAACAAACCATTCTACAACTTATCTGAGACAGACAGATGAAGAATATATGCTCTCCAATGCTCCTTTCAGCTCTGATTTAGGATTTTGTTGTTGTCACTAGTTGTGTCCAACTCTTCGCAACTCCGTGGCCACAGCACACCAGGTCCCCTCTTTCTCTACTGTCTCTCGGATTTTGCCCAAATTCATGTTCGTTACGTTGATAACACTATCTAACCATCTCATTCTCTGCAGTCCTCTTCAGCTTTTGTCTTCAATCTTGCCCAACATCAGGGTCTTTTCCAATGAGCCCTCTCTTCTCATTTGGTGGCCAAAGTATTTGAGCTCAGGCTTCAGTACTTGTCCTTCTAAGGAACAGTCAGAGTTGATTTGACTAATTTGATCTCCTTGCAGTCCAGGGAACTTTCAAGTCTTCTCAAGCACCACAATTCGAAAGTATTAATCAAAAGATTTAGAACTACACTTCTTTATATAGCCTCTCCCAGGAGATTCTAAATAGTTGCTACGCACTCCTGTGTACATAATCCTGCTCCCAGATTTCCTTCTATCTTTCTGTTTCCGTTAAGAATTCCCTGCTTTTATACAAGAAAGTTCCCTAAGTACATAGAGGATATCTCTACATTTTCATCCTTTTCCAATACAATGGGAAAAAAAATTCAGATTTGCAGATATCTAGTCAAATAATTAATCTCAATACTGTAAGAGGTTTGCTGCCAAAATAAACTTAATTCTGTTAGAAATTAATAGAACCTTCTGCTCTTGAACCAACCTTAAGAATTTTGATCTCGCATTCAGCAAACAAGACCCTCAAGCAATTTTTGCCTATTGTAAACAAGACACGTTGCCTATTGTAAACAAAGCAGAATTCTGCACACAATTGCAAATAAAAGCATTTTTTGAGTAATAGGACTGAAGTGTTTAAAACACTGATCTATAGCTTTAAATGTACTCTATGAGAAAGAGAAAAAGAGAAAGCTAAGCCGTACTTTGGTTACTGCTCTAATTTAAAATCATTATAAGCTAATTTTTCACAAAGACACATTTATTACTGCACTGAAGATGCCAGTAACACTCTGCTAGCAAAAAATCAGTGAGGTAGGAAATAAATAATGAGTTTTTTCACTTCTTACCAATAACTAAATCCATCAGAGTTGCAGTTTCTCTTAGCAATACTATGATTTTTTTTGTAAATTAAGCAGTAGGAAAAAAAACAATCATACCTGGGACATTGTTGTTACACTTGTAAAAATACTGAGCTTGTAGTTCCTTGGATTAATATCCGAATTCTGCAGTAACCTACTTCCTTTAGCTTATATAGACTCTTCTATGAAGTCATTCTACACGGTCATCTTCCCAGACTAGCTTCTGGAGTGTTTAAGGTTGACAACATGTTACTGTCGAAAGATTTATTCTTAGCAATGACTGAAGTTTATAGCATTTCATAAACTGTATGAGTGGAGTGAGAGGAACATTACAAGTGACAAGAAAAGACAGCTGGGCTAGCAGAACTATACAGAAGCCTTGTCCTTTCTTTAGGAACAAGTATGTCTTCAAAGGAAGCCCTGTGGTCATCTATTTATAGCTATAAAGGGCAATGCTTTTATGCTGCAGATGCTCCATGAATCTACAAGAATAAAATACCTACAAACATTTGCTGATCATCAACTGAAGCAGGAATCTGTCATGATATTAATCCTGGGATGAACACTTTCTACAGGTGAATCAGTGAGGAAGTACTAAGTTACCAGAAACATATCATGTTTTGACTTATTGAGATGACAACTGATTTTATTTAGGTTGGATTCCTATAATATTTCAACTTCCGTAAGTAGCCCAAAAACTATAGCTAGTTCAGAAATAACTTCCATGGTACAAACAAGAGCTAAATGTCAACTGATATTTGCCTTGATTTGTAAGCAGCTTTAATCTAATGCGTTTATACCCCTTTAAGTCCCTAAACGGCATAGGAACTGGTAATGCAAGATGAACATTTGACGTTCACAGAGCTACCCGTGACTTTGCAAACAACTGGAATGAACTGCTTTACTATTTCAAACAGACTATTCAACCACCAGATTTTTGCCCAATATAAAATGCAGCACAATGAAGCCACTGTAGATATAATCTTCCCATTTTTTTTCTATCTATTTTGGTTAGATTTAAACTAAGTATAACTTTTTTTCCCCATTATTTTAAAGTGGCTGGAGCATTTCTGTGGCTAACTGAAACAAATCTTTGTTCCATTTTATGACTTTTCTTGCCACATTTGTTAAATGAATGACTGCAGTTGTTAAGTTAGTAACACAGTTGTTAAATAAATCTGATTTCCCCCTTGAGTTTGCTTGGCAGGAAGTCGCAAAAGGTGATCACATGACCCCGCAACACTGCAACTGTCATAAATGAGTCATTTGCCAAGTATCTGAATTATGATACCATGACCATGCAGATGCTGCAATGGCTGTATGAAAAACGGTCATAAGTCACTTTTCTCAGTGCTGCTGTAACTTTGAATGCTCACTAAATGAACTGCTGTTAGATGGGGACTACCTGTTAAGGGAAAGCAGGCTTTGGATGACCTGCGGGCTTGCTTATTTTCATTTATTTATTTATTTATTTAGGAACTTGGACAGTATCCACTCTTCTGGTCTAGTACAGAAAATCATTTAGATGCAAATATTTCTTGTATTTTGGGTGATGAATAATCCATTCTTGGTTCAAGTGGCTTTTTATAATCTACCATTATTCTAAGGCTACCCATTCTCTTTTGTTACATGCCCAATTATGATGCTTTTGGATTACTTTGTCTTAATTATATTCAGTGCTACCAACTCACTCAAATGTTTGCTCAAACCTTAAAAAAACTGCACATGGAACAAACCTATGTGAGTTCCGCACTGCATGAAAAACGTTAGTTTGGGTGGTTTGGGTCTGAACTGAAATGTACATATTTATTTATTTACTCCTTTTCTCTAGCCAACCATCTCAACAAATGACTCTAGGCAGCATACATCATGCAACATTAAAAAAGTTAAAACAATACAAAATAAAAACATATGGCATCAAGAAGATCTGCAACCGTGATTGTTAATACAGCCAAGGAACGGAACCCTTAGCACACTCAGGAGCCAGGACTGGGTAAACAACGAAGTCTTCACAACCTTATGAACAGCCAGCAGAGTTGGGGTCATCCTGATCCCTAAAGAGTGAATGTTCCAAAGGGCAGAGGTTATGGCAGAGAAGACCAATCTCTTGGTCCCTGCCAGATGATGCTCCTTGGTTCATAGGAGTCATAACATGCTCAGCCTGCCAGAAGTTTCTTTAGGAATCCAGCCCAAGCCATGAAGGGGTTTAAAGATGATGACCAGCCCTTTGAATTGGCCCTAGAAGCACACTGGCTGCCAATGCAGCTCCTGAAGAAATGGTGTTACTTGTATTGAATATCTGGCACTCTTTACTATCTGTGCAGCCACATTCTGCACCAGTTGATACTTATGAATGTTCTTCAAAGGCAGCCCCATGTAGAGAACAATGCAGTAATCCAGACGACAGGTCACAAGGGTATGAGTGGCTGTGAGCAAAGCCTCCCAACCCAGGAATGGATGCATTGGAACAAAATATATGCAAAATCCCTCTTGCCAATGGCTACCACCTGCTCTTCCAGCAGGAGCTTTGAATTCTAGAGGACACCCCGCTTACACACCAGGTTATTTTGAGTCACCCACAACTAGCAATGGAAATCCCAAAGGTGCTTTTTCAGGAGGCTACTGGAGTTTCCAGAATTTTAGCAATGGAAAAATCTGGTTATCAGAAGATTCAAACATCCAAAGCCAGGCTATTTTACCTGAATTGTATCCAGGACAGGGACAGGACATCAGGCAGCCTTGAGTGTAAATATAAAGTTGGCTATTACCAACATATTGATACCTCACCTCAAACCATCAGATCATCTCATCCAGCAGTCTCATGTAGATGTTAAAGAGGAGAGGAGAGAGAACAGAGTCTTGCACAGACCCTACCCGAAAAGTAGCATCTGTGCATTGGATCTCTCCTCAGCCACCCGTCCCATCCTCCCCCAATTTGACTACAGCAAATTCAAATTCTCAGTATTCCTTTACTTTTAAGGAAGGTTTCTCCAAGTGCTTTTCCTTGTTTTCTCCAGTCCTCTTTAGAGATTACATTCCAAAGAAGAGTGTCCAGGACCTGCAGAAAAACCTGAAATCAACATGTGTTAGATCACAGAACAAACATTGCATAATTTCTCTTGCTCTGTTTCAAGCAATCCAGCATAGCTGATTGTTTCCGTTTGTTCTATCTGCTGGTCTAAATTAAGAACTTGGGGACTGCTTTTTTAAAGGCAAAATCTTCCAAGCTCTTCCTTTTTCGGTTTCTGGAATCCCTCCCTCCACAAAACTTTTTATTATGCAACACTTTTTCTAATTAAGTTTTATTTTCTGTGCCCAGAAATCTAGGTTCTGCTTCATTATTTTTAAAGCTGATGTATTTGAAGCTGTTCCTTTTATTGCTTATATCATCAAACTTAATTGCTCCCACTGCAAACCCCACCACCAACATCTCAAAGATAGATTATAAATGAGTAAATAATACTAGGACAAAAATAGTTCAGAGGGAGATGAGGGCCTTCTTTTTCTTCTATGTTTTGTAAGCTCCCTCCTCCCTACATTCTTTTTCCACACAAACTCACATCTCTGTATTCAGCCACCATTTCTGTCCAAGTGAAAGTGTTAAACCCTGGTTATAAATAAAATACACAAGGGAATGCTTAGGGAATGCTGGTCCCAAGTATTGCCATAGCAATATTAATCTCCATGAGTTCCTAGTTATGTATTCCCTATTTTGGTATTAAAGGGAATGGGAAGAATGCAGAAAGCAATCTTTAAAAGAGGGATTTTTTGATATAGGCCAGGGGTCTCCAAACTTGGCAATTTGAAGACATGTGGACTTTGACTTCCAGAATTCCCACCATGGCTGACTGAGGAATTCTGGGAATTGAAGTCCACATGTCTTAAAAGTTGCCAAGTTCGACACCCATGATTTAGGTCAGCAGTCAAACTTGGAATTTTAAGCATATTAAACAAATTGGATTTTACAGGAGAGTAAATGACATCTGTAACATATCACAATGGCATCAAAATGATGACATGCACACAAGATCAACAAGAAAATGCCATGACTGCATACTGTACTTGCTGTAGGAAATGACCAGGCTGACCCTGAGGGAAGGGTCAAATGTTATCAATCATGAGTCCCTTCATGCCCACCAGAGGTCTAAGTCCAGCCCACTTTGAATTCCTTTAACTCTTTATCTACTGCTATATTTGCTTGGAACATTAGTAGTTCAGAATCTTGTATAGAGATTAAACTTGCAATATATCTTTTTATACCCATTTGAACTGCCTGAATCTCCTGTGGTGCATGACACTTACATCCCAATGTCTGACAGAAGTATTTAAATTGGGGTGCACTGTCATTTGTCTCCCTGACCAGAGATATGAGGAACAGGGTGGAGAAAGTTCTCTATTAACAGCTGGCTATCATGAAAGATATAATCACTTTTAGGCTGTTTTTTGGAAAGCAAATTTGTGATACCTCTGCTACTCCCACCAATCACAAGTAGTTTCCAAATTAGTTTTGACCCTCATCTAAATAAAAGCTCAGATACAACCACCAATGTTTTTTCTTCTTCTAATATCGCTAGGATCATTAAAGTGATGCAAAGGTTGGCACATGCCAGCTTCTTATTTCCTTTCAATTATTCATTTAGTTCTTCAAGTTTATTAGTCACCCAACTGCAAAAGAACAACAAGACGAGGAAGAGAGCATAGCAGATGGTACAGGAGGGATCTGTAGACAGCCCACTGGTGAGCTCAGATTTAAACTTCCTCTTATTCACAGAACAGACTTGTTGAGCAGTGAATAGATATCACTATTCATATAGCACAGGGGTTCCCAAACTATGGGGAAGTATATGAAGAAATTTTGAGGAAGCGGCATAATGAACTTCTTAGGATTAAAAAAAAGAATAATTTTCAAATGAAGCTCAAATGGAATGAAATAAACTTGGCAGAGTTAGTGGGCTAATTCCACTAAGGAGTGAAGATGCACTGGGAAGATCAGGGAGTTTGTAGTGAGAAGTTTGGAGCTGATAGAGTTGATCAGGAAGACTGAAGCTGGAAGCCTCATGCACATCTTAATTCTTGCACAGACTGGCAGAGAACTTGACTGAAATTGACAGACAACTTGAGGGCTGCTAAAATCCAAAAAGGATCGGAATGCCATGAATTTCTTACTACTATAGCACTTGATAGAGTGTCACAAGAATGTCTGCAAATCTCTTCACACATTTCATTTGAAGGTTGTTTCTTTGGCCCTTTTCCCTTCCCCTCTGCACCTTTTGGCTGTGCCATCTTGCCTGATTAGATTTGGAAATTTTGAAAGCTTCTGTAACAAATTCTGAGTATTCTCTTTTTTCAAATTGTCCACCAACTATTTTGTGTGGGGTTGGGTGGGAGGGTGTTGGCATGGTTTGTTTGAAAAAAACATCATACTTTTTTTAATCAGAAAAAAAAATACTGGAATATATTTGACAAGTTACCTCCAATGCCCTCAAAAAAGGAAAGAGTGAGCAAGGAATATAAGTGTGTTTTTTTTTTTAAAAAAAAGCTTGTTGAAAGCTTGTTTCAAAAAGATCACTGCAAAAATATTAAATCAAAAATTATATCTGTATAAGCTACTAATCTCAGTTCAGATGCAAAAGACTTACACAATTAATTCAGTACAAGATAGGCATTAGGAAAGCAGTTCATGACATGACACTAAGAGAAAAATCAACATTCATCCTTTTATTTAAAATAGTCTATGAATTCCAGCTATATTAATTTTAACTCCTGTTTTTTAATAAGAGCATTTTAAAAAATATTCTGAAAAATCAGCAAATTGCTAAAACACAAACTAATTTCTTACATTATGATTTAAGACACCTTAAGTGAAGTTATAAGCCCAAACATGGCTGATGGAACTTCTCTTTAAAATTATAGATGGGGATGTTTTTTGAAATAATCTGGTTCTAAACAATTATTTTGATAATTTTAAATACAACTAGCAGTCAGTACATTTCTGACTAATCAAATAGGGTCCAGGTATACCAACTAGAAATACTAAAAGCCAATTTAACTTTTTAATATATTAGTCCATTTGGCAGGATCACCCTGAGTCCTTTAACTCCACAATCTCAGGGTGATTCTGCCAAATGAATGAATATATTAAAAAGTCAAATTGGCTTTCAGTACTTCTATTTGGTATACCTTGATGTCTTGGATGAAGAAGTACAGGGAATGCTCATTGGATCTGGAGATTATTCAATACTCTGGAAAGAAAGAAAGTCTAAAAGATTTTGAGAGAAACAGGTTTAAATTAGCATAATTATACTTAAGAGATACAAGAGCACTTTTTTCCCCATTTTGAAACAGAAATCACAAACATAGTTATAGGATAAGCTTAGAGTGGCATGTGGCCTAGTGGTGAAGACACTCACCTCCACTTGGAAGGTTGAATGTTAATTCCTAAGTAACGGATGTTTTTCTCCTAGGGCACAAAGAAAAAATATCTACTGCAAACTCTGCATGGCATCAAGAAGGGCATCCGGCCAGTAAACACTCAGCTCCATCCAATCTCCTGACTCTATCCCGAAATAAGGTATTACAGGGTTGTAAAAACTGAATTATAGGATAAGCATACCTAATGTTAATAGTTCTAAGGAAGAAAGAACATATGTAATGTGGTTACAAAAAAAGGCAGATGTAGTTTAAGCCTGTATCAATAAAACCATATTTTTTTCGAATGACAGAAAGTGATCATTCTATTATATTCTACTTTCTTCAGATTCCTCCTTGAATGTCCATTTCTGGGTAGTACATTTTAAGAAATGGAGAATAAAAAGAGACTAGAGTAGCTGGGGACATTTAGTTTTGTGAAAAGAGTGGAGGTAAGAAATATAATACTCTTCAACCACCTGAATTAAATCAGACAGAAGAAAGTGAAGACTTGTTAGAATGATAACAAGGTGCAGGATACAGAACAAGGGATTTAACCCGACTAGAAAGCAATTCCAACACACAACAAAGATGGGGTGGGAGAGAGCAGAATGTACAGGGGAGAGAGATGTAATCTGTTATTGGTCCATCAGCCACCTCCAGAATAATAATGGGTCCCCCTTCATTGGAGTAGTGGCTTGATTGGTCTGGCATGTTCTAATTTGATCCTGTGTTAAGGAGGGGGTTGCCTGGTTCCCTCCAACATCAGGTTTCTATAACTCTGATGTCTGATACCAGTTAAAACTATCCCAAATTACATGTAGGTCATGTGTTAAAGACAAGTAATGACAGATTTGTATGAAATCAGATTTTATTGTAAACCATTATTTAGGTACAACACATATGCTTTCCATTTTCATAAAATACCAACAGTAAAATTATGATCTGGTGGGCCTTATGGTTTCCTTTTGAATGCTGTAGGACTGACATTCATTTTCATTTTGAATCCTTCAAAAAACATTGTGTATTAATTAGCAATGGCTGGATCCAGTTCTTATTCTCCCTCCTTCTGCCTTGTGCTTTCTAAAAAGTTGTTTCATGGGACAATAATGGAGGCAGCCGTGGAAAAGGGTAGAACTGGTAAAATCACTGTTCTGACCCCTTCTTCCAGTGAGGAAGATCTCCTGGCTTCCAAGTTTCATTCTCTCAAGTTTTCCCATTTTTGGACACATCAATCTGGAATACCCCTTTAACTAAAAATAGAAAAGAGATTCAAGATGTTTCTATATCTAAAGCCACCATTTCCCCCTCATTTACTGAACATTAACAGTTTTGATGCATTGCAAGTCTCCTATGATCAATGTGGCTGAATCTGTGTGTTCGCCATTATCGCTCGTCATATGGAAGCTAAAATCTGCAATTTGCTATGCACAAAAAGCACAAAGACCCAACTTGTAAAGAAGCAAATGTAAGGCTGCACATTCTGGCCCTGCCCTCTTCTTTTCCAGCTAGGCTTAATGGAAAACCTAAGCACCTGCTTGTGAAAGAATGGCTCTGGGACATTTTGCATTGTTTTAGTTTGGTTCACAATTCAACGAGTTTGAGGTCTTTTCCCTGAAGAGAAACACCAGCAACATTTGTACACGACATTTTACTTTTTACTTAAGAGTAGTCGGGGAGACATTAAAACACTGAAGACAAAAAAATGAAGGCTGCATTAATGACCATAGGGTTTCCAAAACAATTCTGTTAGATATCAGAAGTCCTGATTTCATGAGGAATGCTAATCTTTTGTTAAGATTAATCTCATTTTATTTTTGTTTCTTAGTCATTTGGAAACGGGAAGGCTACCATTTTGCTCCAGCAAATTCAACATTCTATTACAAATTTCTAAGTGTAGAAAGACCTGAATCTCAAACTCATTAGAAAAAGATCAGCATTATTTTACAAAAAAGCACTGACAGAATCATACTTAAGAAGAACATTATTCCTTCTTTTGAGCCTTAAATCAGGCTGCTAGACAATGCCATTCAACACAAAACAGTAAATCTGAACTCTGTTTAACGGTGGACTATTTAAACACATTTAAGGCTTTAGGTTTAGTGTTTTAGAACCCCCCCTCCCTCGGCAGCGACACACCTATCCCAAAAGTAGTCTGTACACAATAGACGCCACTGGATAAAATGAAGAAAGTTTTTGCATTTTGCATACTGTTAAAATTCATAAGGCAAACAGAAAATAACAGGCGTTTGGCATTGTTTGTTTCATTATCTCTTAAAAAAAATACATTTTTCTGAGTTTTCATTCTGCTGAACAATTAAGAGGACCATGCTACTATCTCTTTAATGAATCGGTACGAACAAAACCTGCTTTAAAATATCATGGTTGATAAACAGTGATTTATAGTATTAGAATTATATAGTAAAAACATAAAAAACAGTATGGTTGGAAGCAATATTAATCATGGGCACTGCCCTATCGCTTTATAGGAGCTTCTTTTAGTGTTATACTCAATAAATAATTGGGTTTTCTTTTCATCTAAACACAAAAAGGGAATGTCCTGGAAATATACTATAGAATAAGACAACACTTTCTAGTCTGTCCTTCTCTAAGACAGGACCTTAAGAACATCCCCTAAGAGTAGTAAGCACTCTTCACCTTAAAATTACCACCAGTCCCCAAAAAAAAGGGTGGTGGTAGAGAAAACCCCCACTCAAAACAGCAGAATCCACTTTTGCATCCTAAGCCCAATAATTTCTCTGAAAGCTAGGATCAGCTTTAACTTGTTCTCTGCTAAATAAAGTATTCATAGCCAAAGTATACAAAATGCCTTGGAAAAGATCTGAGCTCCTATCAATGAATATGTTTAAGGCTCAAAATATAATCTCTCTCTCTTTCTCTGTTTTATTATTAGATTTTTTTTCTCCTGACATCTCTTGCTGTTTGAAATGAGCATGGAAACCAGCCAAACAATCAATGGGGGCTGGCCCCTGAAGGCTCATGAGGCACTTCTGTAATTTGGTTATCTGCCCCCAGTCAGGACTTGCCACCCCGCAACCTACAAAGGATTAGCTATCTTGCTCCTTAGTAAGTCTCTTAGCATTGGGTTTGTAGATTCGGGAAACAACTTACGAGGGCCAGAGAAGAGGGTAAAAACAAAGGAAGCTTCTTTTTTCAAAAAAATGCAGTAGGGAGGAGTATGCCCTACCCCCATACATTAGGAAGGTCCTTAAATATTTAGCTGTTCCCCAGGCCTTGATTTAGCATGCTTCCAGGCACCCTCTTTACATTAGGGATGATGGGAAAGACATTTATGTTTTCTTTCCTTGAGTGTTATCTTTCTCTCCCTTCACAGGTCTTTTTAGTGTATGTGTGTGTGTGTATATATGTTTTTGTAGATTTTCACTGGTGTAGGTATGCTGGTCTTGTTGTATTCAGGTCTTTTCCCATGTAAAATTGAGATTGTCTTGGCAACATTTCGGCGAGGTCTCACTCACCATCTTCAGGCTGGGTTTTGGGCTTAAAGCGTGGTCGGAGCTGCCGTATTTCTATAAATCTTGGTGGGGGTGTGTAGAGTGCTGGCGTTGTTTTAGTAAGTGGAATGATTGGTTGTGTAGTTGTATCATGATTGGTAGATTGGTGCTGGCTGTGTGTCCATTGTTGTTTCTTGTTGTAATGGGTGGTGGGTGGGGCTCGTTTCTTGATTAGGGCTGGTTTCCAGATGTCTGGTAGGTGGGAGGTATTGTCACGTTTATTCATGCTGTGGGGGTTGTGGGGGGTTATTCATGTTGAAGGCTGTCTTGATATTGTGTTTGTGGAGAATTTTGCTGATTTTATCTGTAGTATCAGCAAAATTCTCCACAAACACAATATCAAGACAGCCTTCAAGACGGCAGCTCTGACCACGCTTTAAGCACAAAACCCAGCCTGAAGATGGTGAGACCTCATTGAAACGGTGCCAAGACAATCTCAATCTTACATGGGAAAAGACATACATACATACATACATACATACATACATATTTGTTGTATTTGTGCTGATAAATAAATAAAGGGAGACTAGTATAGATCTATTTCAAGCTATTTAGCTCTCATCAGCTAGCCATACCATTACTGGGAATTGAACCTGTGCTGTATTGCATCTTAGGCAGATGTGTTAGCCACTAAGCCACAGAGCTCGACTCCTTATCAGCCAAGTCAGGGTGAAAGGTATCTATTTAGATTTTACAACCCCCGGTATGCCCAAATATGGGAGGAAGATCACTACTTCCATTATATATATATATAAATGGGAAAACTGCTCAACTTCACACCAGTTAGGCAGCCTACAAATTCAATAAATTTGAAGAGAAGAGGTCGGAAAAGAAAAGACAGAAGGATATAGAACCTATTAGTCACTTCACCAGAATGGTTGCAAATAGTGTCTTGAAGTGCATGCTAGTGCCAGGGCAGGATGCGTGTAATTTAATCCAGACTAACTAAAGAAGTGTGTACAGTATAGTTTTGTTTATGCAAACCAAGAGCAGTATCTTTCTTCTTGGAAGGGTCTGTTATAACAGTTTTTGAGTGGAAATGCATCTGGAATTCAGGGATGCAAGTGGAGAAAATGTTGATTTGTCTTTTGAACAAATAAGGTTAAGGAAGAAGGTACCAAATACTTAGGTTTTTCAGTAAAAGTTTGCATGCTTACAATATGAACACTAGATATGTAAAAGATTTGGTAGCCAGTGTTTATGCCAGTCATTTGGAAAAAAATATCCTGCAATTTTATTTCTTTTGGTAATTGAAGAAAAAATTAAAAAATATTAAATTAAAATTAATTTTTAAAATTATTTGAAAAAGCAATTTTAGAGATATTCTGGTATAGTGTTCTTGCATTATTTTTGATGTGGCCAAGGGTTGTATTTGAACATCTCATCTTGAACTATATAACAATCTTTTCAATTTTTGGCCTCACGTTTGCTTTCCAGATTGGGAAGGGTGAGTAGCCAGGGAAGCTTATGAATGATAGAAAACTGTATCACAGAAAACAGCAGCAGTTGCTTTTCTCACCTCCAATAAAAACATCATCAAGGGAAGTAATTCTCAAGTAACCTGAGAATATGACAGAAAAAAAAATATTTAAGATATTCTAAGGCAGGCTTTGGCACAGCACTAGTTTGATTGTTTAAAAAAATGTGATAAATAAGGAAGGAAAGAAATTTTGATAACTTTTTAAAGCCCTTGATTTGGGCTTTTTCTGTATTTGGGACAGAAAATAAATATGTGGAAGGATAAAAGTGACCTAGTGGAAAGTAGTCAATACAAAACTTAGAAGGAAATCTCTGGGACCATTCTTAAAAAGACAAGAGTTACAAATTTCAGGTCCCTAGATCTAGAACAGGTCTGTCAAACTGGCGGTCTGTGGGCCGAATATGCCCCGCACAGACCACGCCCACCCTGGTTCCGCAAAGGCAAAAACATCCCAGTATGGCCCCGGATACGATCAGGTTTGACACCCCTGATCTAGAATTTGTGTTCATTGTGCTTAACATTGCTTCTCTCATTCCCAGAGGTACAGCAAATTTCCAAAAATAGTTTTAAGTATGACTTTCTAAAATGTAGTATAGATACTCCTCTGCTGTAAAGAGGCTTATAGTAACTTAAAGGAGAGGTAAAGAACTATATGCCAGTCCGATACTTGTCATTGCCATTTCAGAGCAGAGCACAGCAGAGGAGAGGGAAAGCCATTAGTTTTTAATTAATTAAAAACTAAGAAAAAAGTCAAGGTGACCACTCTTAAGACACCCTTCTCTCTGTATATAGACAGCACCACTCTGTCCCTAAGCGTTTCCTGGAATAGATACTCAATGGAATGGTTGGGAAAAGTAATAGGAGAAATCATCAGAGAACCAAGTACATTAACATATCACTGTCCCAGTGTCTTAAAAGATTATTATTAATCTTTTTAGGTCAATATTAAGGAATTGCACTGCTGTCTACTGTTGAATATTTTTAGCATCAACAAGAGAGATGAGGATGAGGACAGAACTAGAATTAGCTGGCTCTTCCTACCATTGGCTACTGTTTCCTTTGCCCTACCAAACAGGCAACAGCCATCAGTGCAAGTAGTAAGGAAATGGGCTATCAAACATCACAATTACAAGAAGCCTAAAAGTAGTTCATCAACAGACACTTCCCAGTAACCCTAGGTAGGCATAATGACATTAACATTAATCACCAGATATGTTCATTATACTATGCTTTGACTCTGACTTAGCCATCTGAAATGAGACTTAACAAAAAGAAAAGAAAAGAAAAGAAAAAGAGAGAATAAGCCATAGTATTCATGGTTTCTCTAATAGCCAGCTGAACTGCACTGAGAAGAAGCAAAATGCTCTTATCTGTATTACATTAGCTTTTGAAGACAAGGAATGTTTGCTGAAGCTTTGGAATAGTTTTGCTGTGAGATCAAAGGATTTGCAAATACTGAAGAAACCATTATTATCAAAATAGCTTTAAGTGTTTAGTTTATATATAGAAGAAAACCATGTATTTGTTGCTTTTCTGCTAAAGTGCTCAGCATACACACAGAACAACACCCCTGTTTCAAAAGTGATCACTGCTGCCACTTCATTGTTCTTTGTTTCGGATTCTCTTCGGAGCAAGACCATCTCATTCTAGAAAGCAATCAGATGCTACCTCCCTTTGTCCCTGCACTATCCTTCTTTATGTGATATAGACAATGGAAAACCATTTTTGTTGCACATCTGACCTTTTTAACCACACACACTAAGCAACAGTACAATTTCTTTGACAAAGAGACTTCTTAAATATCCCAGTATGAAAATATAACTTAAATATAAAAGTTTAAACAGGTTAGAAGAGATCTGGAAAAAAAAACACCTTTGCAGCCCATTAGTTCCATAGATACCATTAATTTGTAACTGTAAAACTATTCTGCTTCAGCAGTATGCTGCAAAAATCTGGATATTTTTTTTGTGATAAAACATACTGATTCAAAGTTTGTCAATCCTCCTGTTATTTCCGGAGTGTCTCTGAGGAACCACAGTGAAGTGATGGTATTCTGTGCCTCTTCTGAAGGCTCTCCTCCATCTAAGCCACCGTGGTGACAAGAATTTGTGAACACATGTTGAGAAGAGATTCTTGCATATTTTCCATAGTGCAACTGAACAGGTAAGTGTTTCCAATGGTCTGTGTTCCCTTTGATTCACAGTCTTGAGGCAACAAGCATCCTATGGCCAAGTGAAAATTCACTGAGGTGGAGAGATCCCTCATTAACCTCCAAGTATCCAAACTGCAGAGCCTGTCATACAGGCAGACCAAAGCGATGTTTCTTTTTCTTAACAGACTTTAAATTAGTCAGTCTCCTAAGATCTTCTTCCATGTCAGATTCCTCCATTTCATCATCTGCTGAAATTAGAATCTAAAGACAAAAAGAGATGCAATTAAAATTACACCAAATTTCACACATTTAAAGATAGCTCAGCAAATACTTTGGCATTAAAAGTAACTTGTAGCTTTGATTTAATATAATATAATATAATTTCTCAAAGTATAATTTAAACTGGTTATTTTCTCTGAACTTATTTGCTGCAATTGAAGGAATTTAATTTATAAGTGAATGTGAATATTTGTTTCTATTAAAATCACTTAAGATATACTAAGAAATTGAAATATAATTATGGTGCAGAAAGACAGAGAGACACAAAGACTCTGAACTGAGTAGTTCAGGATAAAGAAACCTAAGGGAATTATTAAGGATTCTTTGGGGCAGGATGTGATCTCTGCCTAATTCAGGGAGATACCATATTTTTCAGACTATGACACATTTGAGTATAAGATGCACCATGATTTTGAATAGGTAAATTAAAAAAAAAGTTTTTGCACTCTGCAGGCCTCCCAAACCCCTTGCACGCCTCTTTTTTTTTTGTGTGTGGGGGGAAAGGGCATGCAGAGCTTTGGGAGGCTCTTAGAGTGTTCCTGGGGGCTGGGGGGGGATGGAAATGGCATATTTTTGGCTTTTTTTTTTTTTTTGCTCTCCCCAGCCCTCAGGAGCACTTTGCAAGCCTCCCAAGCCCTCTGCACGTCCATTTTTGCAAAGGGGGTGGGGTTTCGGTAGGCCAAAAATGCTGTATTCAGTGTATAAGACATACCCAGATTTTCACCCTCTTTTTTGAGAGGGAAAAGGTGTGTCATATACTCTGAAAAATATGATAAATTATAGGTTTCTACTGAAAACACTCTTGCTTAATGAGAAGTTCTAGATAACTGCAATCCAGCCTCAAACATTTAGTTTCTGGGAAAGTTGATTAAGAAAGGGGTATCTCCTCACTCCAGACACATCTGAACAATACTGATTATCTAGAAACATTTCAATTTGGTTTCTAATTTGTCTCTGGTACTGACATACTTTGGTTGCTTTAAATGGATGAATTATGCTGACTGCATCTGAGGCTGGGAAGGGATGCAGACTGACTTGTTTTCCTGTTCTGCTGTGGAACATCTAGTGGGATTGAACTGTTTTGCAGTGGTACCTGTGCTTCCTATTGCCTTTTGCTGGGAAATTTATTTAGAGGCAATTATTCATTGCCTAAACTATGGGTATCCAACCTTTTGGCTTGCCAGGACCAAAAGGGTCACTGAGTGAAGAGGAATTGTCTTGGATCTCATAAAAATATACAATATAGTTAATATACATAAATCACATAATGATGTTAAAAGTTTACAATCTTGTAGAGTTTCATTACTAGCTGTCCAGGGTTGCATGCAGCCTGTGGACAATGGGATTGGCACACTTGATATAAACTGTTAATCTTTGGTATCCCACAGAATTTGTCTTATTTTATATGTTTAACATCTGCATGAAATTGATTTGGGAAGCCATTTGGAACTATGGAATAAGTTGACATCAATCTATGACTCCCAATTCTACCCTTACCATTCAACTTCAATAAACTAATTGGTATCCCACCTATAAACATGGCCAAAATATTAGTGCACCTCAACTTTTCCCCACAGAATCCCAATTTGCTGTGAAATATGCTGAAACTAACACAAATGATATCTACCATATGTTATTCCATGGTCCACAGAGCAGACACTTTGCTTTTTTACTAGACCTCCAAGGTCCCTGACAAATCTGTTATTCTGTTTTCTGATTTAGGATTAACATACTTTTGTAATTAATAAAACAAATTAAATTAGCATGGATATAACTATTACTCATAAATAATAATAATAATAATAATAATAATAATAATAATAATAGTAGTAGTAGTAGTAGTAGTAGTAACCAATGCCAAATACGGCGAAACAACTGGCTGCTGTGATAGAATTGTATAATAATAATAATAATAATAATAATAATAATAATAATAAACTGTTGATCACATACTCAGCTGCTGTAAAAAAATCGCGCAGACTGATTATAAATTGCGGCACAATTCAGTAGCACAAATGATCCATTGGAATTTGTGCAAAAATTATAATATCAAAACAGCAAAAAACTGGTGGGAACATCAGCCTGAAAAAGTCACCGAAAATCAGATGGTCAAGATCTTGTGGGATTTCCGTATACAAACCGACAAAATACTGGCGCATAATACACCAGACATCACACTGGTTGAGAAAAATAAGGTCACAATCATAGACATCGCAATACCAGGTGATAGCAGGGTCGCCGAGAAGGAACATGAAAAAATCGCGAAATACCAGGATTTAAAAATCGAAATTCAACGACTATGGCACAAACCAGCAGTGGTAATTCCAGTGGTAATTGGCACACTGGGTGCTATTCCAAAAGCACTGGAATTACATTTAAAACAGTTAAAAATTGACAAAATCACCATCAGTCAAATGCAAAAAGCCGCACTGCTTGGATCTGCACGCATATTACGAAAATACGTTACGACGTCCTAGGCCCCTGGGTGGGGCCCGACTAGTAACCAATGCCAAATCCGGCGAAACAACTGGCCGCTGTGATACAATTGTACAACAACAACAACAACAACAACAACAACAACAACAACAACAACAACAACAATAATAACGCAAGAACAAGCTATCCGCACAAATGCCATTAAGGCTAAAATCGAAAAATCCTCTGAAGATGCCAAATGCAGACTTTGCAAAGAAGCTGATGAAACTGTTGATCACATACTCAGCTGCTGTAAAAAATCGCGCAGACTGATTATAAATTGCGGCACAATTCAGTAGCACAAATGATCCATTGGAATTTGTGCAAAAATTATAATATTAAAACAGCAACAAACTGGTGGGAACATCAGCCTGAAAAAGTCACCGAAAATCAGATGGTCAAGATCTTGTGGGATTTCCGTATACAAACTGACAAAATACTGGCGCATAATACACCAGACATCACACTGGTTGAGAAAAATAAGGTCACAATCATAGACATCGCAATACCAGGACTTAAAAACCGAAATTCAACGACTATGGCACAAACCAGCAGTGATAATTCCAATGGTAATTGGCACACTGGGTGCTATTCCAAAAGCACTGGAATTACATTTAAAACAGTTAAAAATTGACAAAATCACCATCAGTCAAATGCAAAAAGCTGCACTGCTTGGATCTGCACGCATATTACGAAAATACGTTACGACGTCCTAGGCCCCTGGGTGGGGCCCGACTAGTAACCAATGCCAAATCCGGCGAAACAACTGGCCACTGTGATACAATTGTATAATAATAATACCTAGGACGCTGGTAGCAACCCGTACTAACCATTAGCACCAGTCATGAAATTTGTGACACATCTCAGTTCACCTGACTGAGTTTTATGCTTAATGAATAAAAGAAACAACAACAACAACAACATAGTTGCAACAAAACCTAATGTTTTGTAGCTTGCCTTTTTGAGAAAATAACTGCAATCAAATGTTTTCTATAGTTCTGAACAAGACTTCTACACTTCCCAAATGGCAGTCTGTTCACTCTTCTTAAGCAAGCTACTCCATTTGACTTAGGTCTGAAGGGTTCCTTCTCCCAATTGTGAATTTCAGCTCTTTCCATAGATGTTCTATTGGATTCAGATCGGAACTCACAGCAGGACCCTTCAGAGAAGTCCAATATTTGTTTTCAACTATTCTTGGGTTTTCTTAAATGTACTGTATGGTTTTGGTCATTTTTTTTGCTAGATGACCTGTGACCGAGGCATAGCTTTAAAACCCTGGGCATTATGTTTTGCTCTAAAATGCCCGAGTAATTCTCTGATTTCATTGTGCCTGTCAGCCTCTGCTTTGCTGCTGCTTCGGCTGCCATTGAAACGGGGAGGGGGGCATGGTATTTGGGAGGAGACTACTAATTGTGCTGGAGGAAGATTCTGGAGTTTCTGCTGCCTGTCTTACTGTGCATGCGGAGGAGGTTTCCCGCCAAGGCCAACGGCACCGACATTCCATCTTGGTGATGCCTTTCGAAGTTATCTCACACCTGACATTTGGGAGAATTATGATTGGACTGTGACTGGGATGCCAAGGGGTGGGGAATGGGTTATTCTATATATCATTTGCTTTCGCACCTAAATAATCAGTCTTCGCTTTGCTACGCTTCTATTCATTTATAATTAGTAAAAGTACACTTGATTTCTATCAATGGAGTCTTGGGGTTTTCTTTCCTGATTATCCAATGAAGGAGTGTTAACAATGCCCTGTGCTGGAGTTAGCAATACTACCCCATAATATTGTGGGGACTCCTCCAAGTTTCACAGCAGTTTTTTCTTCTGCGAGCCCAGAGCTGTTGTAACTTACCAAAAAGCTTTCATCTGTTCTAAGGACATTTTCCTAGAAGGACTAAAGCTTGTCAACATGTATTTTAACGAATTCCAGTCAGGCATTTTTGTGTCCATCTTTCAGAAATGGGCTATTCCCAGGTCTTCTACCATGGAGGCAACGTAATGTGATATTGCTATACCTTCATCTTGAAGGTCAGCCAGAATGTGTTTGGAAGTTTATCTCCACCATTTAAACTATAATTCTGTTGAACCTGGAATCAATTTTCCTCTTGCAGCCACATCGAAGGAAGTCAAATGTGATCCCATGGCTCTTAAATGTCTTGATTATATTAGCAATCTTGGTCTCAGGAATATAAAACTCTTTGGTGTTGAAATTTTTACCATGCTGGGATATTATCTTATTCCTTTCTTCCTCAGACAAGTCTCTGCTTTTTTCCATCTCTCTTTTCCATATTTGCTGCACTACATACAATGACTCAAAATGCCTGAGTACTTTTCTCCATTCAAATAGGCTGAGTGACTACTTATGAGACAGAAGATCCCTTTGATACCAATTAAAGTAAATGTTCTGTAGGAGATGACTAAAACCTAGTGTCTTTTAACTTCCATCTCCATGCCATTTATGTTCAGATATATATCAAAAGCAGTGTCTGCTCTATTCTCTATGAACATATTTGCTATTTGTTATTAGGAATTTAGTCTCTGGGATTGAGTTGCATGCTGCTTTAAATGCTGCTGTAGTTCATTGAAAGAGAAGTTCAAAGTCTGAAAGTTCTCAGTTGTTATTAGATAGATCTTACAAGGAACAAGTCTGCATTGTTACGTTTACTGAACCATCCCCGATTATTCCTGCAATCAGTAAGCTGCTATTCAGTGTATGGAACCAAGTTCATATAATGCCACCTCTGAACAAGTTGCATAGGTTGACAATTGTTTATTGGACACATTTAAGATGCTGGTGTTATTATTTCACCCCTGAATTACCTTAGGTCTTGGCTATCTGAGCGATATTCTCCCCTATTAGAGGCATGCCAGGTCTTTAAGATCAGCAAGACAGGCCTTTCTGAAGACACCCTTGCTGTTGGAGGCATACTTACTGATATTCTAATTTTCAGTAATTGGCAGGTTCTGTAGTTACTCATTATACCTTAAGAAGACCAAAGGTGCATGTCATTTGCCAGATTTTAAGTGTGAATTGAAGTCTGCTTTTAAATTTTTTACTTCCATGTTTTATTTACTTCCCATGGCTGCCTTGATGCTCAAAATGAACAGAAAACAGGGGAACATAAATAAATAAATAAAAATTAGAACTTGCCTCTGACTCTGATTCCTCATGCGACGCTGCTCTCCTGTATCGGATTTTGCTCCCATTTCTTGAATCTTGACCTGATTCTTTTTCTTCAAGTTTAGCTTTTGTCTTTCCTTTCTTCATAAGGAAGTTATCAACAACCCAAAACATTAATGCCTATTAAAAAGGAGCAGTCATGTTAAGTTCCCTTATCTTTCATATTGTTGGACAGTTATTAGATTCAAGGGATTTACAGTATAGAAACCTCTATCCAAATATATACAATTACATGGCTCATTAAGAAAGATAGAATTTTAAAACTCAAGTTCACTAGATCTTTTCTCAAGGTCATAAACTCAAAAAATATAAAAAGAATTTCAATAGCTATTCAATACTTGTAATTTGCAAGTGGCACAAAAGTCTTTATGCCCATAAAAGTGTGATATGCATTGGAAAGAACTGAACAAATCAGACTATAAAAATGTATTTAAAAATACAATTTGTAAATTGTGTTACAGAATCTTTAAATATAAAATCCTGCTAGTTAACTATTAAAACTAATGGCAAAATGCCAAAGCAACTACTGGTATTTAAAAAGTCATTGACATAGTAAAAATGTCTAGAATGCAAAATAAATGTATTGCAGATAATGTTTTTGAATTGTAACTATTATTTCATGAACGTGTATATACACTCCTGAACTAGTATGGAACCTGAGTCGCACAAAACCACGAAGCAAGAAACTCTCTCTGGTAGGTTGACTTTGGCTGTCATTCTTGGCCATGTACAGGATTTGACAACATAGAAAGCAAGTGAACATCTTTGCAGGATTCATTTCCCTATTTTTAAAATCTGCAGATAAAAATATCCTGAAAGCATTCTAAAGTTCTATATCCAGATGTTTAAAATGTAAACAATCCATCTAATGATAGATGAAATTTTAGCTGCTTGACCCCTTTTAACTTAATTGTCCTTTTTCTTTTGTTTCACTGCTGTGTTTATAAATGTTGAAGTTGTATTTCTCTTTAATGATGCTGCCTTCATTTGTATATTTATTTTGTGGATTAATTTAGTATCAAGTAATAATTATTTCCATTCATGAAAGCAAAATGAAGGAAGTAACCTACAATTATTTTCTTTTGAATTTTTGTTAAAATCACAAACATAAAGTACAATCACCATTTTTAAAAGGTTTGTTTATGTAAGAATAATCTAATACCCCTGCATGCATTAAATAGGAGGTTCATAAACTACACACCAGAATTAATTAGTATTGTAAAAAATAAACAAGTTCAACTTTATGGGGCTAGCATATATGTATCTTGGATGTTGCCATTATATATTTGGACTCCAAATATTGCAAAAAAGATCAAATATTCAAAAGATGTTATTTATACCAACATTTACAAAGAAGGGGACTATCAGCATCACAATAGCCAACTCCAACTCAGGATTCTCTATAGGGTTCAACAAAGCTATCTGCAAAGAAGAAAAATATGTTAACATCATGGAATTACCTACATATACAACTGAGTTCTGCGTTTATACTGGCACTGTATAAAGTAGTAGATTAATGAGACAATTGGGAAGAATAAATTGGGCAGAAAACAATGCTTTAGATTAAATTAAAAATGGGGTCTTTAGTACCCTACAAATTGGGTTTACTTCCTTTTAAAACAGGAATCTACATGATTTTAACTGCTGGTACAAAAAAGGTGAATATTAATATTAACAAGCTTTAATCTACAGTGATTAAATAGCAGTTGCTAAAAGGACATTATTGATTTTTATTTCCTTGAACAGTATAGCCTCAGATGTTAAGGTCATCCAGATCATAGCACCAACTTTCCTATCAGCTTCATGCAAATTTTGCTCAGTAAGTATTAATCTGAAAAGGAAAGAGAAGTAACTCATCTCTATACCTTTTGTATTAGTTTATGGCATGATGGAATCATTTAAGTTGTTGACAGGAATGGTGAACTGCCCTTTAGAGCAAGGTTTCATGTTTTAAGTGATCATTTATTTAGACCATCATCCAAACTCTGTCAAATAAACTACAATTTTATACTTTGCCTTATAATTTATGTTGTTTACCAGAAATATAATTTGCTATTATACAGTTATAATTTCTATATGTGTATGTTTTATTCAGAAAATATTTCTGGAGAAAAAAGTGAGAAATGGAAGAACATTAAAAAAATAATCTAGTAACTATATTGTTATAATTTAGAGTTCACATAGAATGAAATTACCCAATCTTAAGAGTTGTCAACAAATGCAATTCCATTCAGAACAATGTCTAGCTAGCCTTTGCCTGGACATTTCATGTCAATGGGAAATTATTGCTCCCCTCAGTAACTGATTTCACCCAGCAAGTTTTTCTAACTTTCAGATGGAATTTGCCTTCTTGAACTTAATATTGTTTTACTAATTTGAACAGAAGCACACCTATGTTTTAGTAACGTAGTAAAATCAAGACATTAAAACTTGATTGTTAAGGATAACCAGAGGCTTAGTTATGAATATTTGTATTACTTTTATTAATGCAATCTTCTCCAGCATTATGTTTTTCAACTGTGTTGGACTACATCTTCCATTCCCTGATCATGGCATTGAGAGCTGGAGGACCAAATTGGAGAACACAGTACACACAAAAAAAATACATTGCTAATTCACGTATTATTGAGTGTAGTTTTTTAAAAAAAAAGCTTCAAACCTCTTTCCACTGAGGTATTAGGAGGACTATAATTATGATTGTTTTCTCAAACATCATGATAATTATGTACAATGCACACTGGCCTACCCAAGCACGGCATTGCAATGGGTCCCCTGCAAAAGAACACAAATGGTTAATACAGGTATCTGCTAAACAAGCTGACAACTATGTTGACATAATCACAAAATTCTGCACATCAATCAGCCTGTTGTCTTCATAAAGCAGATAAACTTTAGATGCGGGTAATCATCTTTATATTAGAATATTATTTATTGCTTTAATTTGTATAGCAACCCTTCTCACCCAAGTGGTTTTGAATAGCTCACAAGAATCCTTTGAGTTATTAGTTGTAGTCTGGTGCAAAAGACCCATAAGTGGTATTTCAGAATTCTGAGCCCTGGAATTTGAGTCCTAGAATTCAAAGTCCTTTGTTAGATTCCTCCTCCCTACTAACAACAAGCTTTCCTCAAGTCAGCTGAGTAAGTATAAATAGGAATTACTTCGTTCCTTTCATTGTTAAACAGTTGGGAATAATAAAAAGGGTTGCAAAGTCATTGGAAATCATTCAAAGACATACTTGAAAATCCAGATTTACTTTCTGTTTATACATGTTTTAAGGTATATTACTTAATCTGCTTTGTTTGTGTGCATGGATGTGAATAGTGTTGTACAAATTTGTTTCATGAAAGCAAAAATTGAATAGCACACAAGTAGAAATACTATTTTTCCATCTAGAATGCCTTATTTGAATTTACATGGCCATCCATCTCAGCAATGCAAATCTGGGTAGTTAATATGAATTAAAGGACAATATAAATACAATGTGTTACAACAGCAGCAGCAACAATACTGTTCTCAACCAACTAACACAAAGTGGCTCTCCAACACACCACTTACTACCATAGTAATGTGAGATCCAATTAATTGGACTTCAATACAAGGAAATAATAATAAAAAAGTGAATTAATAAAATTAAGAGTACTCTAATTTGTTAACTATATGTTATTTCATTTAATCATTTTATTTTAGAAGAATCATGTATTTAGAAATAGTTATGGAATCATAACAGGACAACAAAAATAGTTTGTTCATGGTTTCATGGTTGCAAAGCAAGTTATAACTTAAGGCTAGAAGGAATACACTGTACTGTGCAATGTTATGAGTCAATTGATTCTTCCTTGAGGGGAGCTTGGAAGAGGATCTTTTTAGTAGCCACTCCGTTTTGAATCACTTTCTGGCAGAAACTGAGTCAGCTTTGTTTCTCCTGGACTCTAGGAAAATGTTGAAGATTGCCATATTCCATATTGGACAATATTGTGACTAAAACAGAATTCACAGGTACAAGATATTTCTGTTTCTTAGGATTTTACAGTTTATTTTGGCTTTTTCCCCTTATATGTTTGAGGGTTTATGTTGAAATTGTTAGCATACGAGCAAAGTAAATATAATTTTAAAATATAAATTGTTTGGATGAGGGTATTCTTATTTTACCTATTATGTAGAAAAATATTGGTTTATCAAATAACTTGGAGTTAACTTAGTTTACACAAAATACATCAGCATAAAAATTGGCTTAGAATAATATGAGAATTTCTTTCTAGCTATTCAAAACTTGCCTTAATATTTGAATTAGACAAATATTCAATCTTGAATATTCTTAAATTTCTTAGAAAATGTTTTGTAATACCATTTAAGATTTTTTGTGTCTGTATCTCTTCAAGTGTATTTGATATTCTATATAAAAGATTGCTGAATTGTAACTATTTTAAAAAATAGCTGAAATCATTGTACAATA
Organism: Thamnophis sirtalis; assembly: GCF_051295495.1. NCBI lineage: Eukaryota > Metazoa > Chordata > Lepidosauria > Squamata > Natricidae > Thamnophis > Thamnophis sirtalis. The sequence continues at coordinate 73,481,937 of NW_028261383.1, read as the reverse complement.
TTTGGTGATTTTAATCATTGAACAATTAAAAAACCCTATAAAATTGTGTTGTCTAAACTTCAAATAAAATCTGTAAAAATATCTGGCTGAGGACTTGGGTAGTTGAGAAGAATCAAGAGAAGAAACATGGCATCAGCAACAAGAGAAAATTTAAATCTTTGCAAATGCAATTTACTATATTATAAGTTAATTATAATGGCATCAGATCTACACATCAACTACTGTTGACAATTTTTTTTCTAACACCCTTCAAATGTAGACACAGAACTCAACTTGAGAACTAAGCAATGGAAAATCAAATACTTTTAAACAGCTGTAATGCAAAATGGATCTCAGCCATTTCCTTTTCTGGAGAAGCTTTAAAAGACATACTCCAGATAGTTTACTAGCTAGTGTTGATGTTTATAATATTTATATCTGTGCTACATAATACTTAAGCATTTCATTAATTTCTGATAAAAGTTAGTAAATAAACCTGCATTTCCATTTCTAAACCCATTTAGACTATTAGATAAAAGTTAATTATAAAGTGGTATATAGTGGTACTTAAAAAGTTTTTGAATGTTTTCAATATTTCTGCATAAATAGGATCTAAAATGTGACCTGTTTTTCATATAAGTCCTAAAGCTAGATAAAGAGAATATAGTTAAACAAAGAAGCCAAAAGCATTATACTTGATTGATAATGATCTAAAGCTACATATCTGTGGGTGGCCAAAGTATCTGAATCTTTAGGGTTATCAGTTCATTTGAAAGGGGAATTAGAGCTAGGTGTCTCTAGAATCAATGACGAGGAGTTCTACTTTATTTGAAGAGCAGGGTTCCGGGTATTCACTGTCTGATGTTGACAACACATGTATGTAGAAGTGTGTCATGGTTTGAACAAAGGATATTTTTGAGGATTTCCAAAATATAATTGTTGATGCTTGTTGATGCTCATCAGGATGCTCACTAGGCTGGAAAGTTTACAAAACTATTTCCAAAAAATTTGGACTCCTCTACAGTCCAAACAGTAGCCAGGCAACTCTTGTAAAAGAAAGGCACAATTATTGTCTTTATAGCAAGTGCTGCCCTTTGCATTTCATCCTCTGAAGGTGTGGTTAGTGACGCGTATTAGGAGGTACCAGTTTGGTATTATCATTTTTGTAGAAATGATGGGTGGTTAAATTAAAGCTACAATATTTCCAGGAATTTCCCAATTGTAATTTCACTGAACTCAATGGGACCCAATTTCCAAAAAAGTATGGACTGAATTAGAATGTACATCAACTTCTGGAGCATATCCTATCACTGAAAACACAGCAAAACAACTAGGCTCCACCTTTGAAAATTAAACATGATTCACACTACAGCAGAGGTCTCCAACCATGGAAACTTTTAGACTTGTGGACTTCAACTGCCAGAACTCTGAGAGTTGAAGTCCACAAGTCTTAAAGTTGCTAAGGTTGGAGACCTCTGTGTTATAGGTCTACACGGAAATTGCCTTGATAATAAAACAGACAAAAAAGTTTCACATTTCCCTGTGATCCTTTTTATCTTCAGTTTGCCTTAATTTCACATGCCCAAAAGCACATTGGGCAAACTAAAAGAATTTCAGCGTTAAGTAGAACAAAAGAAATAATTTTCTTTTCTTTAGGAAAAGTTAAGTTTAAAGATAAGTCTAAAAAAATTAAATCTTGGTAACTGAATCTGTTACTCTTGCCATTTTGTTAATTTATGCCTCCTGGTACATCACTATCTTATTTGTAAAACACACCGGAGTTTATTATGGTCCTTAGAGATGAAAAAGTTAAAATAAATTATTTCAGTATTTGCATACCAACTTTACTTTTTAAAACTGTAAGAATGGTTAATACTGAAAGTCCTTTTCTCTTTCTGCAATATGTATTCCTCTTTCTGCTGGGATTCCCCTACTAGACTAGTATTAAATAGGCTGGAAAGCCAAAGCAAAAATTAGATTCATCAGATTGAACTCTATCATGACAGAAACACACTTATGCCTCCCCATCCTTCCTATTGCAAAAATATGCAAAACTGGATGGAGATATATAGCAATCAACGTAAAGTATATTTTGAAATTAGGAATAGGAGGAAGGGCTTGAAAATCATTTTCTGAGAATGAAAACCAAATAAAATGCAAAATGAGACAATCCAAGTAACGCATAGAAATTGATGTTCAATCTGCACAGTTTTATAGTCGGTTGACTGTTTATAGAATACACGTTCTGCACAGGGCAACTAAATTGGCTACTAACACCTCCGCTGACTAACAGTGGATTAAGAAACCAGATGACAAAACTGCTTTTTACTTTGAAGGTAAGTGTGGCTATTGAGAACAGAAATGACACTCTCCCACTCTTTTAAGCATCCATGTCAGTTTGGGAGAGACTTAAGAGGATTGTGCGCAGCCATCTTCCAGAGTTGTGAAACCATTACTGATTCTAACCAGTGCTGATGGATCTATTTCAAATTCAAATTAACTAACAGTTAACTGCAATAAAATGAAATGCTATGTTACTGTATGATTAAACTGTTAAAGTGAGGGTAAAATCTGGGTAAGGTTAGAAAATGTAAAAGCTTTAACTTGTGCTTGGGCTGTGTGACCTTTATAGAATTGCATTTACAATGAACCAAAATAGAATTGGTTATATTTCACAAGCGTGCATTTTCAACCCAGGTAGTGTTGCTCTATTTTGAAATAATCTTCTCTACAATTAAAAGAGCAGCATTTCTCCAAAAGCCCAAATACCTGACAAAGTCTGCTCAAGTGCAACTTAACCTGCTGTAATATCTTGCATATGTTATGGTATCAACTCTCTTCTTGAGACTGGCAAATGAAACTTATATGCCAATGGGCTTTCAGTCTGAGAAATGAGTTATTGTCCAGAAATAACAACAAACACTGAATCACTAGGGAACAAGTTCTATGTGCAGGAAAACAGATGAGCTCATGGATGACAAACAATCTGAAAATTAAAGGAAGGTTAAAGATGTTTCATTACGTTAATGTTGAGACAAGCAAATGCTGGTTTTATTATTCATACATACAAAATAAAACATTCTATGCACTGACCACTAACTTATTTCAGGCTCTCCTCTTGCTATCATTTTCCATCACTGTATCAGATAATCACGTAACTGGCATTAGGAAAACCAATATTTCAGACCCAGCCCTACTTATATTTGACATGCTCAAATTGTTCCTGTATTTCTGCCTTGCAAAGAAGCATTCAGTGAGATACCAGTCCCTCTCTGTGCTCTCTCAACCCAACCTTTCACTTTATAGCCTTACAAGGGTCCCTATCTTACCAGAAAAGAAAAATAAGGAGAAGGACAGCACATTGCTATCATCCTATGTGTCTTCCACAATTGCCACACCCTGAAGGCAGCTAGAACAACATTGGGTGTCAAGAGGGAGGCTTACAGATAACACCCACACCAATTCAAGCCAAAGAAATATAATACAAAACAATAGTAGAACACTACTTGTACTATCATTTTTGAATTATCAAACTGAACATTGCCTCTTAAAATAAAATCTGTGTTTGTAAAAACAAATTTTATCAAATTATAAGGCATTTATGTGTAAATAAAATAAGGGTGTTACTTGATGTATATAACATTTTATATATTGCTTTTCTAATATACAAGCATCAGGACAGCTAGTAACATTAAATGTTAGATAGGAAGGCTGAAAAAGAAAGCAAGAAAATGAAGTGTTTTGGTTTTAAATAGCATTTCAACTACATTTTGACCTTTTAACTTCACTACTGCTAAATGTGCTCTATTATTTTTGGAAAAACAAATTTGCTAGCTTCTTAAATGCTGCACGATCCTTTTTTTATAATTTTTTGGCTGTAGAAGACTAACAAGGTTGGCAAATGAAGTTGCCTGAATATCATTATTCTTTAAAGGTTGTCTCTTTGAGAAAAAAAGCTATCTCGATAGACTGCTTAAAACTATTTTTAGTTTGCTTTTTTAAAAAAAATCTTGGGGATTATTCAATTAAAAAAAACACATGACGTTACCTTCTACTGTAAAATAAATGGGGATCAGTTACTGGCAGTATCGCTTATCCTGCACAGGAAACCATACTGTTTTCTGGAGTAATGACTGTTTTGTTGAATTTAATTTGATTCACTACACTTGAATTTTCAGGACTGTTCTGAACACACAAAAGTTGATACAACATTTACGTCATTTAAGGCCAAATCCTCATAGAATTCCTAATGTTCTTCCCTACTCTTCAGTGTTTTGTATCTGTATGGAAAATCCAAACAATGAATATATACTCAATAGCTACATTTCTACATTATAGCTGGAATATGTTCAAGAAAACAGAAAATTGCAATTAACATTACATGAACTTAAGAATCATTTTGGCATCCTATTGTCACATTCACCAGGCAGATGCCATGGTAAGACTAGTAGCACACTAAGGCTTCCTTTCTTACATTCCTCAGAAATGAAAGACATATTCTCTATGACACAGGAGGTAATATATAGTTACCATGACTAATTGTCATGTATAACTAGTTGGAATATTTTCCTGAACAAAAGTCTTCCAAATATGCCATAATTATTTGAAAATGTTTTTTAGGAGTTGAAAAGGAGTTGAAAAAGGAAAATGCCTGTTCTGGACAATTTTACTGTTGCTTTCTGGCAAACCATTTTAAAAATAGTGAGGATGCTTTCCAAAGAAGGCTGTTACGTTTCATGGATTTTTTTTTTTTTTAAATGAAGTTAGACATTCCGTTAAGCATTCTTAAAATAAATTGTCACATCTCAGCCAACCCTGCACTACTGAATGCCAGCTATAATTTTAAATTAGAAATTTCACATACATCTTAAATAAGCTGAAAAGTGTTCCATATACAAACCACATCCAACTTTTAACATTTCTCCAGCAGTGCCATCTATATTTGCACTCTTAAGTCTTTTTAACATTGTTACTGATTTTTTTTTCTTGGATTCTATAATTTATACTATTTGTTTCAATTCCACTTTTGATATATTACTATTAGTCCCCTACAAATCTATAAAATACTTCTTTCAGCAATCACTCATTTCAGTTTTATGTTGAATTATTTAATCACTTTTATTTTTGATTCCATTCATTCTGGTAGACTTCCATGTTTAACCTTTTTCACCCATTTCCAAAATAATTTCCATAAATGTCACGGCAATATCTTTGCCTCTTTTAATCCCAGTTCTGTTTAGTTGCATTTTTTGTAAATGCCCTTTTCTCTTTCTATATATTATGCAATATTTTACTCTGCAGCACCATTTTCTTGAACACTCTTCTCCCCTCCATAGCTTCTTCCATTTCATCTTTCCAAAAGCATCATTTTTCATACTTTCTATCAGCATAACTCTACACATTTCTATGCCACTTCAAAATACAATTGTTTTCACTGTATTTCACTGTATTCAAAGCAACTTCCACATTTTCCTTCCTTATACCTACTTTCTATTTGTTCTATGAGAGCTTATTTGGTTAGTACTGTTCATAGGACTTGTAATTTCTATTCTTGCAACTGTTTTACTTTAGCTTCTTTCCCTTTTCTTCCATGCCCAATTTCCCCTAAAATTGGCCCTACCATATAAAAATGTATCCCACATACGGAATATTATATCTTTCTATCTTCCACTAATTCTCTCATTGGATACTATTAAATTAGTCATACTTTTATATGTATTCCTTTCCAATAGATATGACTAGCAGATTTTGATAGGTTGCTTACCAACTGTCTCATTCGCATCTGTTTGAAGTTATGACAGTGCTGAAAAAATACAACCAATGTCCACATTCATGACATTGGCAGTGCCCTTCAGTCACAGGCTCATCATTCTAGTCAGTACACAATGTCTTGTGTCTGAACTATTATTTTTCTTTGCCTCTCCTTGCAGACCAGAGAGATCGGAGAGAAAGGGATTACAAGGGAGTAAGCAGGCAAACAATGGTAATATACTGGACTATTAGCATATCATACTTGCAATTGTCAGCGCCAACACATTGCTTTTGATATGTAGGCCCCATTGTGTGCCTACTTGCTCTATAATAATCCTTTCCTCTTCAATGAATGTAAATACAAACTTTAATTCTCTTTTTGCTAATAATTCCAATGCCAGAGTGAGCATTACAAAGGGCAAGGGAGTAGATAGGAGGCAAACAAAAGCTATTAGTGTGAACTGATTAGTATTCTCAGTTTCAATCCATAAAGGATAATCATGGTTATACGGTTTTTTACTTATCGTATTTTTTGGAGTGTAAGACTCACCTTTGTCCCTCAAAAAAGAGGCTGAATATCTGGGTGTATTTTATACACTGAATACAGCATTTTTTGCTTCCTGAAACCCGCCCCCCTTCACCAAAATGGCCGAGCACAGCCTTTAGGCGGCTTCCAGAGTACTCCTGGGGGCTGGGGAGGGCAGAAATGAGTGAAAAGCGGGATGTTTTTTGCTCAATTTTGTCCCCCCCCCGTCTATAAGCCTCCTAAAGGCTAGGCCTGTCCTTTTTATGACAAAAAACAGGCCCACTTTTGCAAAGAAAATAAAAAAATGGACCGTTTTTTGTTGTTTTTGGCCCCCCACTCCCTAGGAGCACTCTACAAGTGTCCTAAAGGCTATCCATGCTCTTCTTTTGGGGAAAAAAAAACGGGCCTGTTTTCGTGAAAAACGGGCTGTTTTTGGGAGTTCTGCAGAGTGCAAATTTTTTTTTTAAAAAATTGCCTCTTCAAAATCTTGGTGCGTCTTATACACTGGTGCGTTTTATACTCCGAAAAATACGGTAGTGACCACTTTGCTTAGTGATGGAGTTTCTAGTTCCAACTATGTTGCTAAACAAAGATTATCTGCACTTGAACCATGCATGCTAAAGAATCCATCTCATTCATTCTGATTTAATTTTATAACAAACAAGTGCTTACCTTTACACAATAAGTAGGGTACAAATATGCACGTTCAAGATTAAAAGCTTGGCTGGGAAACAGGCATATTACGTTAGCCCTTAGTGACTTGCAAGGGTATTTCGGAGATGGTTAATAAAAAATTCAATTTAGTTTTATGGTTAGACATTAAAATATTTTATGCTGCAAAAATGTTCATATCACCTTGAAACTTGCTCTTTCTTATGCCACATATAGTGATGGTATTATTATCCTTGCTATCAATAGTCATCAGAGAACGGAGAAGAAAAAGAAAGAAGTATCTAATAAAGTTCTCAAGTTTAAAAACTAGAAATTAGAAAAAAAATATTTGCACTGGCTCATCAGACTTGGACAAAGCATAAAGAACTGTTAAATAGAATGTCGGGAACTTCATATATTTTAAGATTTGGTCATTTATAGTGCTCAAATACCTTTAGCTCAAAATACCAATTACAGATAAATTTGCCAATCCCTATATTTGAAACCTAAATGCCACCTAAATAATTATTTCAAAAAGTAATTTTTTTTTTTTACCATATTCACCAAAACGAAGAGATTCCCATTGCTGTCGTTCAACAACACTGCTTACTGCTCGGACACCAGCATAAATTACCAGCATTCCTAAGGTGGCGTCTAGCAGAAAATTGATAAGGTATCTGAAGGGACAAGAAAAACACACAAATTTAAAAATTGATTTTTGTAAATTGTGTAGCTTTGATGATTTAAATCTTCATCTATCAACATTTATTTTCAGCTTCTGAAAATACACTCCCATTTTCCAGTCTGAGCAATAAAAACAAGTCAATAATAATAATGGTACTTCTATGTATACAGGTAAAGCACATCAATTTTAGTATAGAATTAGAAGGTAACCTACAGCATATTATTCTTTTAGGTCATTCGTACAGCTGTGGTAGCAGGATCAGCTACTAAGGATTTTTAATATATACTTCATTAAGTTATAAAACTGAGGCAGCAAAAAAAAAGGAGATGGAAATGGCCTAATTGAAAAAGGAAGTCAATCAGAGCATTTTTGTTTTAATATAAAAACTGTAGCAGCTAATACATAAACAGATATTATTCTCTGCCTCATTTAAAGCTGAAGCAATAATATTTCTAAACACAGTTTTTAGCATAGCATGAATACACAGAGAGGAAAGTATGACATATTCATTGTTGCAGTAGGGTCAGGACAACCTATATTCAAAACCCTGCTCAGCATAAAGCTGATTAGATAACCTACCACGTGCAGCAACTGCATGAGTAAAAATTGGAGAGGAAACTGTGCACCATCCTGAGTTCTTTCAAGCAGCAGTAGTTTAAAAATACCACAACCAAAATTGCTATTTAATTGATTTGCAAATGCTTGAGTACATAAAATACAGCACAGAAGAAAAATACAATGTTTTATTTTTCTTTAAAAAAAACCCCGTTATTAGGATATAAAAGCCTATAAACAAGACTGAGTAGCTGAATAATCTGAGCAATTATTACATGTAAAGGCCAGCAGAGGTCACTATTGCTTCAGCTAATAGAAAAGTGGACAATTGCTTCACAGTTGACTGCATGTTAGTCAGTTTTTGTGGTACTGTTTATGTCACTTGACAATGGAATGTAGTATACTGTTTTAATTTTAATTTATTCATCAATTACAGCGTCAAAGCAATAGAAGAAAATACTTTTCTATAGATATTCTGGACATTTTTATCAATTTGATTTGAATGTCAGGCTAAACATAAATGGTAAAAGTTTTCTTGAGTTTGGGTGATTTTATATTAGCAAAAATATGAAAACAGATTACCACTAACTTCATTTCAAATTGGGTTTTTTTTAAATTTTCCAATCTAGCATAAAAGTCGGGGGATTTTATGGACCCCCATCAAAGAACCAATCAGGTATAACCTTGTTCAGCTTTAGTTTTAATAAAATTAGCTAAGGTTAGCTAAACAAATGCCAACTATCATGACAAGTATCAGCTACTTGCTATATTTCAGAGCCTGGAGACTCTTAAATTCAATAGGGCAGGGCTCCTGCACCCCAAAACATCATCCAGAGAGATGAAGGAAAAGTTGGCTCTGGGGTAACAAAGAAAAATGTATTAAGAGCTGGTGAACAGGGAGAAAAGTCCTAAAAGTCTTTCCAGAGGGCACTAGTCAACCATGACTACAAAAGTAAAACATTTGGAAGAAAAAAGAAGACAAGGAGGATTAAAGAATTCAAGTGACACAGTATCATTGATTATTGTCTTCAGGATTCAAGAAGAGATATTTTTGGTCCCATATCAGGTCTAGCCAGTACTTCTAAGACAACAATATACTAATTTTGAAAAATAAAACTTGGTGCATATCTTGGCATTCTTGTTAGCGGAACTTCGGTAAGATTTTTCTCCACTTACAGTGAACAGGGATCCTCTTCAGTAAGGTCTGATAAATATACATTGGCAAAATGGATGAACATCATCCCTATGGCTTGTTTGGAAGTATCCAAAAACCTACAAAAATTAAGTTTTTAGACATCATATTGAATAATCGACTGCATATTTTAATTTATATAGTTATAATTTATATCTCTTGAACCTCCCCCATCATCCATAAACATGGCTGATGTTACAGTTTTATTTTAGAATAAGGGGCAAGAAGAGTTATGGCGTTTCAGGTTTAGCTTTGAGAGAGCAAAATACTGATATTTTAAAGATTGCAAAACATTTAATGGCTTTTTGGAATCAAGACAAATTTCTCTTTAAATAGTTCACTTCTGAAATCTTGCAAATTCTTTGAGTGAAAGGGCTAGCATCATTAGACCACAACAGCAATTGACAGTAATCAAACATTTGAATAAAATATGCATCTCATTATTCTAGAACATGGGCCAATTTAAATGGGTTAGACTAAAACCTATTTTTAACAAATGTACTGAACATCGTACAAATAATAAATGTACCATACAGATAGTTCTCAATTTACATCCACAATTGAGACCAGAATCTTTAGTTACTGAGTGAAGCAGACATTAAGTGAGATGTCACATGACTGCTTGGTTCAAACCTCTTGGTTTCAATCATTAAGCAATCTCCTAGGTCATTAAATGAACAGAATAAAAGTGCTGTCTGCCAAAGGGATTCAGTCCTACACAGGACCATAATCCTTTGGGAGGCAGCCCTTTTGCTCTCAAAGAAGCTGAATAAAAGTTTTGTTCTGAAATCCAAGCAGGACTTTGGCATTGAGCAGAGGTGTCAAAGTCACATCATCATGGCAGTATCACGTGATGTATCGGGACTTCCTCCCCCCTTCGCTAATCTAGGTGTGGGCATGGCCAGCATGTGACGCATCCGGCCCATGGGCCGGGATTTGATAGCCCTGGCATAGAGCATTTGCAGCCAGCCCCCAGAGAAAGAGAAGCCCCTCTGGTTTCTGGGGGCTGGCTGCAAATATCCCATGCTGCAAACATTCTGTGCCAAGATCCTGCTTGGATTTCAGGATGGACTTTCCCTTCTGGTTTCTCCATTGACTTTTTGGGAAAGCTGACAGGGAAGGCTGCAAATAGCCATCATATGATAGTGGGACCCTTGGCAACATGTAAAAGAATTGTGCTCAGATTACAATCAGGTGGCTTTGATATATATCAATATAGCCTAACTTCAGGCATATGTTACAAATCCCTTCATTTAGTGCTCTCCAGATTTTGAATGGTCTCTGAATGACAGCTATTTAAATGAGGACTCCCTATTATGGAAGTTCTCATGGATCTTATGCTTTATAAGCTTGTTGTAGAATTGCCACCAGGAAAAAGTATGACATTTTATTTATTTATTAAATATATATGCTTTAGGTTTAGCAATAAAGATCCTTACTGAATTATGAAAAGTAATGACACTTTCAGTGGCCTTTTGGGAACAAGACAATTCAAAAATATTGTTGCAAATAGATGACTGAACAAAAACTGGAATCTATATTGCCAATAATATAATCTTAAGTCTCTATTACTTACAGAGTATAACTGCTACTCCTACATTTTAGCAAGATCTTTTACAAAAGAAAGAGTTGTGTTAATATTTATATAAATCATTGTCATATTACATCTTTTATAATGAATTACTCCCAGCCAGCAAAAAGAGTAGACATTTACCAAATTCTCCAAGGACGTCTTTCATGCTTTGGTTCTCTGAAGCGTTTCACTGAAAGAAAATTAGCAACTATTAGTAGGCTATCAACTAGTCTTCCACCCAGATGGAATCTATATGCAACAGTGGTATATTCCACTATTGCAGATTGGCGTCTAAGGTTTAAGGACATTCGTAAAATGATAATGGTACTCAATACAAAGATTCTGTTAGTAATTAAACCCAGGTGTGTTATTGTTAATGCACACTTTCTTTCGCCCTTGTCTCTTACAATCTGCAATTCAATAAACAGAACCACTTTAAAACCAGTCCCATGGCTCATCTAGGGTAGGGTAAGACATTAATCATTCTATTAAAAGAAATGAGGAATTTCATGCAACTGAAAACAACTGAAGAAAACTATTTAAAGCAAATTGACAATAAATACATTAGAAGGTGATAAGAAAAACCTCAGTAAACAATTAGCAGTGTGGTTATTATTTCAACTAACATGACCATTTATCTTTAAAGCCAATGCCTAAACTAGTAAAAAAAATAGCGCGCGCGCACACACACACACACACCTTTACCCCATTCAATCATATTCAGTTCTCCAAGAAAGGTTCCTGCAGTTTTCTTTGCAGGGTTTTTCAGATGTGGTTTGCCATTTCTCCTTCCTAGGGCTGACAGAAAGTGACTACTCCAAAACCACAGCTGGCTTTGTGCCTAAGGTGGGACTAGTCTACCAGTTCCTAGCTGGATGCCTTAATCAGTATTGTACACCAGGGGAGGGGAAGTATGGTCCCTGTATGATCTGTGGACTTCAATTCCCAGAATTCCTGAGCTGGCTGGCTGGCTCAGGAATTCTGGGAGTTGAAGACCACAGGTCCTAAAGGGGCCATAGTTCTCCACCCCTACTGTACACCAACCTGGCTCTCAGAGAGATGCAGTTCAAACAGCACTTTTAAGAATATCAACACTGCATTCTGAAAATGCGAAACTTTGGCAAGATAACAAAACGCAAGATAACTTATAAACAAAGATAATCATAGGGGTAAGAAGAAAAGAAAAGAAAATCAAATTAAACTACAGGAGGTCTCATTTCTTATACATCATGCTTGGGAAGAAAATAGAAGATTTATCTAATATCTCCAGTCATTCATCTCATTCATCTCATATATTGGACAATGTATAGTCCAAAATAAAGCCATTTTATTCTGTATTCTTCAGATTGCCCCTTACATCATCCAAATTCTTGCAGTCTTGATTCTTCTGTCATCGATTTGCCACCAAAATCAAATAGTGGATTGACCTTCACTTTATTATGACTGGAACACTCATGATTCTTATTATAAGGGAAAAAAAGTTTAAATATGTAAGCATATTTCCAGCCTCTTGCCTTATTATTTCCACATAATATTCCAAATATTTGAAAGAAAAAAATGAATTGCTTAGAAATGATATCCCTCAGCAAATTCTGAAACACTTTTTTCTAAATCTAAGGAGCTTCATAACCAGTTTAACTTTGAAAGGGTTTTAATGACAGCAATAAATCAATGTTTCAAGCTTAGAAAATAAGCATAGTGATGTATTGGTCTTTTGCCAATATTCTACTTAGCATTACACTTTGTCTGTTGTAACAAGTTAGGGGAACCCGAATAAACAAAAATCCATTTTTGCTGTGGTTTATTTTTTATAGTTTTACTTGAAAAGCACAATTTCCATCCAAGGTCATCCAAATGCATCCTGATTTAAAGTTTAAGTGTATAAACTAAAACTCTTTTTCTCCATTGAGACCATATAAAGTTTTGGTCAGGCCCTGGATTCAACACTATAGAACTTATGGCTGGCTATTGTCCAGTCCAGGCAATTTTTCCTGAGTAAATTCGAGATCTCCAATAACTTCTACTTGGGAAAACCAACAATGTGTGTGAGTTTGTGCATTTATATAGATGAACGATGGGCTTCCATCTCCCTGCAGCTGATTTCTAGCAAGGGAATGTGTTTTCTTCTCTTCCCTAGCACATACTCTCAGAGCCCTATTAATGGCTGCATCAGAGCTTAGGTGGCAGTAAGAAGAGGGGGAGATGGAGACTGTTGTCATTTTACCACTGATATTAGGAAAAAGAAATAAATAATCCTGATGTGGAAAGGGTGTTAAATCGTCTGCTTTCCTTTCCCTAAAGCAGTTCTTGCTCAACCCAAATCTAGTTTTAACAGCCTCTTCACATCTGATGAGACAATCTTTCTAGACTTTCAATTTATATCCCTTTAGGAATTCTCAAATTTATATTTTTCAGGGATGTGTCCTCCCAAGTCTCAACATAGATAATTACAATACCTGAATGAATTCTGCCTGGCAGGCCTAGAAATGACATCTGCAACCATTAATATATTTTTTCCACAATGTTGCTTCACACCAATCCTAATCAATACCTTTCATTATCTATCTCACAAATAAAGCAAGCTAAAGAATACAGGTGCTCAACAAGCATAAACAACTCATTGATCATCTGATTAGGCAAATTTTTCCTGGATTTTTTTAAAAAAACCTTTGTTGTCAAGCATAACTACTACTCATACAGAGGAAGTTTCTCCAAAAATCCAAAACAAGCAAATATAGGGCATGTGGCATCTTAGCGCAAAACTGATCATCTGAAAGAGGAGGAAGAGAAGAAGGAAAAGAAGCAGCAGGAAAAAAGGAAAGAAATTAGTTATAAGAAGGAGTGAAATTAAGGAAAACACACAGTTGAAATTTGAGTTTTATTTAGTTATATGAACTAAATTTTGGGACATAATTTTTCCCAAGCATGGAATAACTTCTAACTCAAAACAGAGCATCGTCTTAAAAGCTCACAATTTATTTAGAGCATTTAATCTTATATTCTACATAAATAAGCAAGAATTTTAGAATTTTCCTTTTAGTAAATCATTTTCCTATGATCAAATACCCTACAACTCAAAACCACAGAATTTGAAGGGTTAAGATAAAATGACCATATACCATGTTTCCCTGAAAATAAGACATGCCTTGAAAATAAGGCCTGTCTTATTTTTGAGGTGGGCAAAAATATAAGCCCTCCCCCAAAATAAGCCCTAGTGAAGTGGTAGGTTTAGCCAAAACTAGAGGCAGCCCTTCCCTTCCCCGGTCACCTCAGGGCTTCTCAGCCCCTTAATCGGATCAGCTGAGCCACCACATTCACAAAACAGCTGATTCAGAGTGCCACTCAGGCCTCTGCTGGTCGCTTTTACAGCCAGTTGCAGCTGCAAAAGAAGCCGGAGGCCAACCAACACAACCCACATGCTTCATGCCCTCCTTATCTAATGGTGACAGTCACAGCAGGCAATTCCGTCCACGTAACAAGTCTGTGCTGAGCTTCAGGACAGGTAAGAGGAAGGAAAATCTCCCCATCCGATGTTCAAGCCATTTGCAAAAACGCCCCATTTCGAGCCTTCAGCATATTCCAGGATTGCAGCATTCAAGGCTCGGAATGGAGCATTTTTGCAAATGGCTTGAACATCGGATGGGGAGATTTTCCTTCCTCTTACCTGTCCTGAAGCTCAGCACAGACTCAGAACAGGATAAGAGGCAACCCCCCCCCCTTTTCCTGGCAATCATTCTTTCTTTGGGATCTCAGCGCAGACACACCTCCCCCCAATGCTCTATCCAAAGCCTTCTCTGCTTCTGTGCAGAGCTCCCAAGGAAAGGATGGTGTGTGTGTGTGTGTGTGTGTGTGTGTGTGTGTATGAGAGAGAGAGAGAGAGAGAGAGAGAGAGAGAGAGATCCCTAACACACACCCCCACCCATCCTGCCTCCTGCACCTGAAAAATAATAAGACCTCCCCGAAAATAAGGCCAAGCCCTTATTTCTAGGGTCAAAAGAAAATAAGACCCTCTCTTATTTTCGGGGAAACATGGTACTACAGGATCAGGAAGGACTGGAAGTCAGATCATGCCAACTGGTGAAAAGTTTAATGTAATATGTAGACTTTCCAGAAAATCAAATTTAGGAAACCTAGTAACCATGTTTTTCCATACAGGTAGTTTTCAATTTCTAATGATTTGTTTAGTGACCGTTTGAAGTTACAATGGCACCAAAATGTGACTTATGACTGGTTTTTACACTTATGACCATTGTAGCATCCCCATGGTCATGTGATCAAAATTCAGATCCTTGGCAACTGATTCATATTTATGACGATTGCAGTGTCCTAAGACCATGTGGTCAGCTTTTGTGACCTTCTGACAAGCAAGATCAATGGAAAGCCATTTAACAACCATGATATTAATTTAACAACTCCAGTGATACACTTAACAACTGTGGCAAGAATGGTTATAAAATGGGACAAAATTCAATGAACAAATGTCTCACTTAGCAGCATCAATTCTGGAGTCAATTTTGGTCATGTTGAGGATTACCTATATTTGGTATCAGTAATAATATAAGTGTCCAATATTTTGCAGACTGCATGAACAAATATATTTAATAATTTACAAAAAACCAAAAGAGATTCTAATCTAAATCTCACATTAAAAAGTAAAAAAATATAATGAAAGAAACTGTTTCCCATATATGTGCAAATTCTGTTTATATGTTTTTGGAGCAAATCTATAAACGCATAGTAAGCAAGTTCGTAAAACTCATAGTAAGTTTTCTCAGGTTTCTACTATAATGAAGACTTTTAAACAAGGGTTTGTACTAATCACATACATACAGAGCTTTTGTGAACTTCCAAAGAAAGGAAAGAACGATCTGTGGAGTCCTTGGTGCTCTCTGAACTTGGTTGTTTTATCTCCTGGGTAGTTCTCTGACTGGAATATATAAAATGGATCTGGAAGATTCTGTTTTGAAGAAAGCACTTTAGCAATGGATGTGTGAGAGTATAATGCAGAAACTTACAAAAAAGTGAAATTATCAATAAAATAGCACTATTTTTGATTCCACCATGCCCATAAAGCATTTCATATACTGCTTTTTATTCTTTAAACTTCTCACTTTTCTCTTCTTGAAGATTTTGTCTATTCCATCCAATCACAACTCACCAGTTCTCCTTCCTCCCAGCCTTTTCAGTTTTCATCTATTTGTTTTTAGTTTAATCCTCATATATCTCTTCTATATCAAGGTCCCCAATCCCCATGATCTGTGAGATGCCAGAAACTGGGCCACGCAAACAAGTGAAGCCTCATCCGCAGGATGCAGGCAGCACACGAAATCATGCCCTCTCTTGTCGGTGAAAAAAATGGTGTCCACAGAACTGGTGTCTGGTGGCCAAAAGATTTGGGGCGGGTGGGTGGGTGCTGTTCTATATGACCAAATTACTTCAGATCTCTCTTTCATAGTGATTAACCGCCTATTATTGTCCACATTTATCTAGCAATTGTTTATCCTTGACCCCTACCTCATGTTGTTTCACTATACACACTGCTTTCACATTTCTGATGCATTCATGCCACTGACTTTTTTGTTTTTCTTAATTTACCCATCCTTGCTTTTGCATAATAAATTGGGCAGAAACATGCTTTTTATACACAGCCACTGACAAACTTTCATTGCTTTCAATAGACCACATACTATCAAAATTTCCATGTCATAAAGTTTCTCCATCTGTTTTAGCATTTAGAGAATCTTTCATCAAGGAAAATATGTACTTGCATTCGTTTTTCACAGTTCATGTATTATTTGCAATCATGCACATCATTTATAACGCAATTACTTTGGTTATTGATATATTAATTTACAAAATTCATGTATTCAACCTATACAGCTCTAATGCCATCACAATTACTCTTGACGTATTTACCCATCAAATACATTAAACAGCTAAGGAACACTGCAGATTCTTGTCTTATTCTCTCCTCAGTGCTGAGCATTTAATTGCATGTTTTACTTCTACCCTGCATCAATTTTAGTGCATTCAGCAACATTTTAAGTCCACATTTATGCAAAACATTTCACACTTCAAGTCTACTTACTCTACTATAACTTAATATAAATCAATAAATGCACAATACATTTCCTTTCTCAGATTCAGATGTTTTTATTTTCTGAAAGAGGACAACTGTCTTATCTCCATTCTTTTGCTTAGCACAAAGACACACTGCCCTGGAACAAACTTATATTACACACTTTGCCCCCAGTGCCAAATGCATGCAGTACTGGATAGGTTTAAAGTAGTGCAATGAAATTTATATTTGCCAGTAGATGAAGTTGAACCTGTAAAAGTAGAAAAGTATTATAGGAGAATGGAAAGAAATCCCATTTCTTTCTGAAAGGGAAGAATGACAATATTTTATTTATGATATTGCTTCATAAATAACAGCAATCTGAAAAAAAATCTAAGGGATATCAGTCTGCAACACTTCTAGCAAAAGCTAATGTTAGTTACGAAAGTAAAAGTCTCCAGAATGCTAAAAAGTAATAGTCATGAAACATAAAAGCTTATTTCTTGGATAATTTCTTTACTTGGAACATTATGTTTCCTGTAACAGGTATCAGGACTCTTCAGCCATTAGGTCAATTATGGCATACTAGTTGAGTTTATTTATTGATCAGAGATAACTAGTTAGTAATTAAGAAAGTCTCAATTTCTACTCACAGAATTTGATTTGTTTTCACTGCTTCCTTCTGAACTGAGAAAACTCAGTTAATAGGAAGAAAGGAGGTGATTTAGAAGGATTCAGTACACTTATTTTATAGGAAAGGAAGGGGGTAAAGGTAATTCTTTATTGTTACCTAACAATACCTAACAGCTCTAAAGCATGAATGGGAAGGCTTCAGTTTTTATTTTTCCAGATTCATTTTTCAATTTTCATTTGGTTGGCTGTTTATTGTTAGCTTGTTTGGCAGTTCCTTCATTGGGATCTGCTTCTTGATTGTTGGTCTAATATTGGTGTTAATCTCTGCTCATTTGGGTGTTGATGGCTGATGAAGATATGTTCTCGTCTTTGTAGCTTATTATCTCTTTTGAATGGTATATAGGTCCAGGCATCCAATAATCTGTAGTGTTTTTGAACTTTGCTTGGTCTAGGATGGTCATATTTCCCAGCTGAAGCTATGATTAAGTCTGTCCAAGACTCCTATCTCTGTGTCTTGTTATAATGTCAACCAGGACTGCCATTGCTAAATGGTACATTGTTTTTTGACCCCTTCCTCCCATGTATTTAATCTTAGAGCATCCACATTCTCCTTTCAGATGAAAGAGATGTGTAATCCTATTAGCTGGGAGAAGCAGGTCTCATTGAAATTGGTGAGATTCATTTCTAAATGTCCTGTGTAAAGTTGCAGTAAGCTCCTACATACCAGGGAGCAACACACCTGAATAGACAAAGCCTAAGTAATAGTGCATAAGAATAGGTATGGGTATGAAGCATACAGAGCAAATAGTAATAGCATGGCAAATAGAGTTGTACAATTTTATCACTAAAGGGGGAAATATGCTTAAGAGTTCATGAGGAAATATACATATTTACATTTTGATTTAAAGAGACAACTTCTGAGATAAGGAGCCTAAAATCTGCATACTAATAGCCACCTAGAGGATAATTTTTAAACAAATGCCTCATCTGGCTTGTTTTACAAATTGTAAAACTAATGAAAATATGGATTTACTAGTAAAGATTTATATTTCTGAATATAGATTTTTTTTAAAGAAAATACTTATTAGCCATTGATTCTTTATCCTTAAACCAGAATCTTCTGGTAAAAAAAGTAATTTTTTCAATCTGACACATCCCAAATAAAATAAATACTGATTTATATTGGAGGAGCTGTCCATGGTCATTATACATTTCTTTTAAAAACTTAAAAATAACCCCTCAAAGTTCAATCAATATGAATGGTTTTCTCTTTCAGAAAATTAATAGAAACTATATCATTTCTCTTATTGTCTTTTTGAAGTCTATATCAATAATTCAACTTGCAACCTATCTTTATCCATCATTAAAAATACACTAAGCCTATTGTTGTATTTTATAAATATGTCCATAAATGACCTTTTTAAAAACAATATTCTCATCTGAGATTTGAAAATTAAAAATCATCACCATAAATCTAATTCACTATTTCAAGTAACAGCACTTACGTAGGGAAAATGGCTAGAGCTATATGTTCCAGAGGTATTGCCTGTTTGAAGGAACTACTGTAGACTACAAATAACTTTTTGAAAAAAAATCCTTAAAAAGAATGTCTAGAATAAATCAAGAAAGCTATGTATGTTTACATTGAGTAACAATAATCTCAGGATTTATGTAATGGTAGTACTATTCATGAAAAATTGAGAAATGGTTAAAATCCAAAGAAACTGAGATTTAAAAAAGACCATGTTCATGATTAAGCATTCTCATTAATCATGGAGTTCTTGATAGGGAGAATGACTGTGGATGACTGGAACATTGAACAGAAACATTTTGTATTGTAACATTTTACTACAAAACCCAATAATTTTCAAGTTAATTCTAAATTTAGGAATGTTGCATAATTAAAAACAGAATTCTTTACAGGACGTGTTACATTTTATTAATGACATCATAGGTATCTGTAAGAAACTGAGACTGTAAGAGCATGACAAAACATGCACAGTGATGTCATGATGCAAAATCCAGCCATATGTAGTGACTGAAAGCCTAAGTAATGATATATGCTCATATGTGATCAGTTATAGTTTTGCTGCTTGTAAGTCAGGTTATGCAAATAAAAAGCAGAGGCAAGAGATAACAAATATTCTTCAAAATACTTTATATACTTTTTATTATAAGCTTTATAAAACTACAAACACACAAAATAAAACTTCAGTAACTTTAGGTCCTCGACAATCGAGCCCAAAATTTATGCTGCTAAGCGAGATATTTGTTAAGTGAGTTTTGTTCTATTGTATGACATTTCTTTCCACAGTTGTTAAGTGAATCACAGCAATTGTTAAATTGGTTACATGTTTGTTAAGTGAATCTGGCTTCTCCATTGACTTTGGGATCCTGCAATGGTCGTAAGTGTGAAAAATGGTCATAAATTACTTTTTTCAGTGATGTTGTAACTTTGAATGGTCATTAAATGAACTGTTGTAAGTTTAGGACTAGCTGTAAATGATTTTCCACTTTATACTGACTATTCATAAGTCGGACCCAAACAGAAAGCTGAAAGCTGCTGCTCTAGGACTAGTATAAACCATAAAATCACTTAAAACATGAATCATTCTGCTAAGCTGAAAACCTCTGAAACAAAAAAACCCTCTAAAAATGTTTCTAAAAAAGAAGACATGAATTCAAGTGTTAGCTTTTATGAGAACTTTCCAAATAAGCCCAAGAGATCAGAAACTAACATGGCAGAATGTTAGAATTTAGCCATATTCCATATTCCAGCAGATTTTAAACAGCCTATGTACGGAGTAACACACTTCCAAAAGTCATGCATGATCATCCTTAAACTGAAAATGAAACAGTATTGCCAATCAAAGCTCCATATCCAGCAAGTCTTTCTTATAAACTATGTCAAACATATTCACAATTATTCATACCAGAATGTAAATACAGCGATTAAATACAGAAGGTCTACCAGCCAGTATTTCCAAATATATTAGCTGAGTGAAAAGAGTAACATCAGTTTGTTTGGGGGCAAATATTTAAATCCAGTGAACCAGTCTAGTCTTGGCAATGCAGTGCTTTCAAAATATTTCCGATTACAATTCCTTTTTGCAGTTCCCCCACCCCAGACAATGGCAAAGGATACTTATTAGGTACAAAGGAAAATGTGACAAGCCTACACCAGGCCAAATCCCAAAATGCCAGGGAATTTCTAGAAGCCTGACACACTGACAAATCAGCCATCAATATGCTTATAGATATCAACAACATCTATAGACTATGCAAAAGAGATAATCAACCAGCACCAATAAAAAAGAGACCCCCAACACCTCTTCACCAGTAATCAGCGCTCAGATCAGCACAGACAATTAACTCCAAGGTTAACTTCAGACCAACAATCAAGTAAACAATACCCCAATCAAGAAACTGCCAGAGCCATCAGTAAACACCCCAAGGAAGAATCCTTAAAAGCACCCCCACCCAGCCAGACATGCAAGACGCCAGAAAATAAACTGATAGCAAACAGAATTCCTTACTAGCCCTGATGATGTTACCTAGCTAGGGTCATGAAACCTCTGCAAGAAAACAAGCTCAGAAACCCAAGGACCTCCCCACCACCCGAAAATACCTATATCTACATCTACGGTTCTACATCTAGAGCCCAACAGTGCAAGCAGGTAGGTGTCCCAGGAATGAAGAGAAAGAGCCTCCTTCCAAAGCACACTTGGTTCTTCACATACAGTATTGCCAGCCGCCAGACTACTGGCGTGCAAAGCATGACCGAGCCTTTTCCAGAGCAGAGAAGAGGAAGGGGACGCGCAGAGCCGAACAAAGCCCAGCAGCTCCCCGCTCGGCACAGGGAAAAACCACCGGAAAGCCGGCCTATCCCTCTTAGGGCCGGCCGTTCGAGAACGAGGAACGAAACCCAGAGACAGGGGCGGGTCACGACCTCACTAAGGGAGCAGTGCAGCGGTAGGCACCGGGGGTAGAGGCTGCGAGCAGTAGAATCAGAAAACGGGGAGGCGAAGGCTGGAGCGGTAACTGAAGCGGAGCAGGGAGGCGGTGGCCCGCCAGAGGCCAGAGCAGCGACTCCAACAACAGGGGGAGAGAGAGAGAGAGAGACGCGGGGCCGGACGGAGGACTCACGCAGGAGGAGGCTGAAGGCC
The DNA here is from genome assembly GCF_051295495.1 of Thamnophis sirtalis. NCBI lineage: Eukaryota > Metazoa > Chordata > Lepidosauria > Squamata > Natricidae > Thamnophis > Thamnophis sirtalis. The sequence goes on along the minus strand of NW_028261383.1, from coordinate 73,460,168 downwards.
ACAACCCCCAGGAGCCCCTGCAGGAATATGCCGAAGTTGTTCATCAGTGCTCCGTTCTTGCAGCCGCGGTCTTCCGGCCCGGACCTCAACGTGGAGGCGGAGGAAGAAGCGCCGCCGCTCCGCTGAGGGTCCAGCTTGGGCGTGACAGCCAGGGAGCCGTTGGGGGCAAGGGAGCCCCCCATGGCCCACTCGGCGCGGCGCGCGGCAGGTGCGCGCGCGGCGGCTGGGAAGCGAGCCGTAAAAGCCAGGCGCTCATATGCTCCGCGGTACTTCCTGGGCAGGCGGCGGCGGCGGCGGCGGCTGCTGCTGCTGGGGAAAGGGGGGTGGGGGAGGAGGAGTTCCCCACGCGTCACGGCACAGCCGCCACGTGACGTACCCGATCCAGGATTGGCTCGTTGGACGGCTCTGGGGCGTGGCTTAAGGGGAGAAACCTGCCCGTGAGTGCGTCTTTTCGTGTGGCTCACTGAGGAGGGCGGGCAGAGCCACGGAGGTTAAAGAGCCTGCGGGGCTGCGCGCTTCGTTGAATGCGGAGTTTAAGGGGTTCCCATGCTTGGTGCAAGAGAAGAGCCGGGCTTCGACGGCGGCCCTGCTTCTGCGCTTGCGTGTCTTCTGTTTCTAGCGGGGTTTCCTCCAAGCAAGCCTTCGTTTGCCTTAAGGCGTTCGTGACCGGCGAAAAGACGGACGCAGTTAAGCCGCTGAATCCCGGCACGCCTGTACAGCTCTTTGGGGATTTTCTTTTGAGGACACGGATTTAAAAACCGGTCAAGAGAAGGCAGACCGCGGCAGAGCTGAAGGGTGGAAAACGGAATTTAATTGTTGCTATGGGTGTTTAATACTATGAATGCAATTCCACCTACGGATAAGAATTGAAAGCTCGATTTTTATTTCGGATATTAGGGTTTTTTTTAGGGCAACGATTTCAGGTATATATTACGAATGGCTGTGCCTGTATTGACACGTATATATTTTGTATGGCTAACCGTGGAAGCCTACACGTGTCTTTTCTGAAGACTCAATATATCCTGCATATTTTGCAGTCAAATGTAAGGTAATACCGTTGCTTTCGTAAGTTCTAGGTACCAAGGCGAGCTGCAGATGACCAATGCAAGAACCCAGATATCTCGGATGAGCTTTTGTGTTAATGAGCTATTTTTTTTCGTTCATTTCGGTCCGATTTTCGAAAACTACCTAGACAAGTCCCTGCAGTTTTTCAGAAGTGGTTTGTCATTGTCTCTTCTAGAGCTGAGAGAAAGTGACTGAGCCAAGGTCACACAGCTGGCTTTGTGCCAAGATGGGACTAGAACTCATTGCCATCTTGTTTCTACCTGGTGTCCTAACCACTAACCAAAGTGGCTCTCAAGCAAATATTAGCATATTCCAAAGTATATTTGTGTATGTGTGGAATTGAAAACAGAGCTGAAAAGATTGAAATATTCCTCCTTCCCTTTTTTAGGGCAAGGAATTTCTAATATGAATTTCTAACAGAATAACCTCTAAGCTCTCCTGCCCTAAAAAAGGAAAGGAGGACTATCTGCACCTTTTCAACTCTTCTTAAGTATTCCACTATTGTATTTCTTTTCCTCACTCTGGTATTTTCAAGGCAATTTGTGTAGTCAAAGCATTTCTTGGTAGGCTTCAGGGGCTGGGGTCTATGGAAAGCTCTCTCCTTAATGTGGGCATCAGAGATTTCCCATTCAGAGCCTCAGGCAAGCTATGGGGGAGGGGTTTTCTTAGCTGCCCACATTGTTAAGTGTGGCAAGGTGCCTGCAACTGGTTATCTTTGCCAGAAAGAGGGGCAGAAGTGTGTGAAGAATGGAGTAAGGAAATTCAGTGCAGTCCAAGATCACTTTTTATTTATAGATGACTTTGGTCCTCAAGATACATAAAAGTGGCATTGGAGACTATTTCAGCATCCTTGGCTAATGTATATGTTAATATTACAAGGAATCATGCAATACAGGTTTTGCAGAAAAAAGTATCTTTCCTCCCCGATACATTTATAGTGGTCTAGTATTCAGTTTTGGGCTAATGTGAGAACATGCTGCATGGTTGCAAAAGTTGATGAGCCATGGATTACAAGACTAACACCTTAAAAATGAATTAGTCTTGGCAGGGACAGCACAATTTGAAAGCTAATCTAGCCTTGTTAATACTTGGATGAATATTTCAGGCAATTCTAGGGTTTAGATGGAGACATCAAAAACATCCCACAGAAGCATCATGGTAAATAATGAATAATATGTATTATAGAAATAAAATTTCTCATGTAGAAGAATGCATGTGATACCCTGTTTTCCCGAAAATAAGACCTCCCTGGATGATAAGCCCAATTGTGTTTTTGAGCGCATGCGCTAAAATAAGTCCTTCCCAAAAATATTGCAACACAGCTTGCTGCCTTCTGCACCTCAACAATAATAAGAGCTTCCCAAAAATAAGGCCAAGTGCTTATTTCAGGGGTCAAAAGAAAATAAGACCCCATATTATTTTCGGGGAAACATGGTAGTTCTGGACACATTGTAACTGAACACTGAACAATGGCCACCCTTCCCTCCCCATAATAAGAGGATAACTTTGGAAGCAGTACTACAGGAGGCCTTCAGTAATGTAGTTATAAAATAAATAAGCTGCAAAAATAAAGAAAAGATCTAGCTTTAGTTAGAAAGAAAAACCAAAGGACAGAACAGAGTTCTATCAGTCCCTTGGAGTTTTTCAACAGACTTAGATCAGAAATGATAGCTCTTTAATAGCTGCTAATAGTATCCCAGAAAATTGCCTAAATGTAAACTACACCAAATGTTATTTTGAAAAAAAGATATCCTATTCTATTTTTGTCACTCATCTTGTGCACCAGATTCAGTATTAGATTCCATTGTCAAATTCTGAGATATCCTTCGGCCAGATGGGCTTTGCTGAACAGATACCCGAGTCTACACCTCAATGAAATTATGCAGTTTTGAAGCCAGGATTAGCTTTCTAACAGTTTTCAAAACTAAACACAGAAACCTAGATGGGAAGGATTGTTCTACCAAAACTTTGTTGAAATGTGGTATTTATACTGAAAGCAACAATATTGGTTTTTGAAAATTAACTAACATTTGTGACAGAAGTGTTTCTTTGCAGACTGAATGCTGTTAGAACTGAATGCTGTTCTCTCATTTCTCTTCTTCTGAAATGTTGTCAAACTAAATAGGAAAAAGTTGATGCAAAAACAGATGGTCCATTGTACAAACTGAGGTTTGCTTGTGTGGCCTTGACAAGATCCTGATATATTTCAAATCTATATTAGGGTTGCAAGAACACGTTTTATATACAACCAATGCCTGTTTTAAATCTATCCCATTTATCTGAAGTTTCAAATGTAATGATTTGTGTTACAGGTTTGCACAAGTCAAAACAGTGATTTGTTGAACTTTTATATTTAACTGGATAAAAGCAACGTATTGTCCTACAAGTTGCTCAAAAGAATATTAGAATTAGAACCAACGTCTAGTGAGCAAGTGCTAATATGGAATACATAGAGCCTCTGCCCAGTGTTAATAGTTTCGAATGCAATATAAAAATATCCTCTCCACTTTTATGACTCCACTTTTATGACTGTATCATTGCTCTTAAATTTATATATGATGTAACATTAATCCAAATTTATCTCATTCATTGTTTTTCAGGAAATAGTTAACCTCACACAAATAGCATCTGTCTGTAGGTTTGGGCTTTACTTGCTTTCAATGTGTTTTTTCCAGGAAAAAAGCACCTCTCAACTTTGGGTAGATTTATATAGGTGACAAGACATCCTTGTCAAGTTGATGAAACTCTTGATCACATACTCAGCTGCTGTAAAAAAATCACGCAGACTGATTATAAATTGCGGCACAATTCAGTAGCACAAATGATCCACTGGAATTTGTGCAAAAATTATAATATTAAAACCAACAACAAACTGGTGGGAACATAAGCCTGAAAAAGTCACCGAAAATCAGATGGTCAAGATCTTATGGGATTTCCGTATACAAACGGACAAAATACTGGCGCATAATACACCAGACATCACACTGGTTGAGAAAAATAAGGTTACAATCATATACATCGCAATACCAGGTGATAGCAGGGTCGCCGAGAAGGAACATGAAAAAATCGCGAAATACCAGGACTTAAAAATTGAAATTCAACGATTATGGCACAAACCAGCAGTGGGAATTCCAGTGGTAATTGGTACATTGGGTGTTATTCCAAAAGCACTGGAATTACATTTAAAACAGTTAAAAATTGACAAAATCACCATCAGTCAAATGCAAAAAGCTGCACTGCTTGGATCATGTAAAGCATGTAAAGAAGGATGTGTATTTGTTTAAATTAAAATTGAAAAAAATAAAAATAAAAAAATGTTCATTTTAAATATTGTATTATTTCATGGTTTTTTTGCACTACAAATAGAGATATGTGCAGTGTTCATAGAAATTTGTTCATGTTTTTTTCAAACTATAGTCCGGCCTCCAACTGTCTGAGGGACCATTATCCCTCATTAATTCACCATTGGAGGCTGTGTGTGTGTGTGTTGATTCTCACCGCCTTCCAATGTCTCCCAATGCCGATCTTGAGGGTTTTAGTTGCAGTCTTCATTGGTGCAGTTTTCAGTCTGGTTTATTGTGGGGTCATCTGAAACCTATGATCAGGAGTTATTTTGAAGGAAATCCTATTTGTTTTATTCTTTTTTTAACGGCCTATTTTAAGGAGCCTGAAGCTGTTGTAATAAAGTTAGGCAAGTGGCAAGAAAGTTTGTGCTCTTTTTCCCTGGGGGGTGGGGAATCTTAAGTAAATAGATTCCTTGGGTTGAGTAAGGACAAAGGCAAAATGGACTGCTAAATTGGCCACGCCCACCCAGTCACATGAACACCTAGCCATGCCCGCCCAGCCAGCCTGTCCCCCCCCAACAGTGTGAGGGACTGTAAATCGCCCCCCCTATTCAAAAAGTTTGCGGACCCCTGGCTTAAATAAACACTAATTTAGCACTGTTGACTATCCTATAGGGCTGCTCTGTTGTTATAATGGTTAACTGATATGTATGCCTTTGTGGAACAGCAATGTGTTTAGTTACAATGCAAGACTTTTTTTCATTTTAAATGCTTTCAAAAGCAGCACTGGACAACATAACAATCCTTTAAATCTCAAACCCGAGTTGCCCCCAAATATTTTTAAGCTTCATTTTATTCTTTATCTGAGATAAAACAAAGAAAATCTGTTATTGTAATTACTGTACTATTAGGTGACAGTTTGAATTTCTAGTGTTTTAATGCAACAGCATTCTCAGTGTTAGCTGATGGGAGAAATGATACTGCATCTAATTATTTCTAAATGCTTAAACTTTAATGTGATAAAAGACTTATCTTACTTGTTTGTAACAGTGTGGTGCTATAAAATATTTACCAGATTAAAAACTGAGTAAGGGAGGAAAAAAAGAGAAGGATGCCTAAAATTTGAATACTTTAATTTTATATTATTTTGGGATACTGGAAAACATCAATATTAGTTTTTTTAATGTGTGAGCATTTTTCAGCTGGAGATGTATAAAATAAGAATATAGTTAAGGTATCCAAAATAGAAATATTTCCAAGAAAATTATTAAGGTGACAATAACCAATTAGCTCCAGGATTTGAAAACTGTAGTTTTTTTTTTTTTTAAAAACAACAGTGTAAAATATTTGGAAATTCACAGATACTGCTATGAATTTTCAAGTGTACTTTTTCTTTAGTAATGAAAGCTCCAAGCAGGCAACAATATCAAAGGAAACTGGCACCAATTTAAGTATTTTTAATTTTCTTACAACCACTTAAAACGGTCATGAAGTACCACAAAATTATATACATTCATTTACAGAACAAGTCAAATAATCTAAAATATTTTAAAACCTTTACCTGATGCACCTAGGCAACAAAAAAGGTGCTTCAGTAGACATTTTATGTGCATATCTTCTACTTTCAAATTTTTACCCTCAGTTCACACACACGCACACACATATATATTAATTAAAGTAAAAATACAGCAAGCAGAAAAGACAACACAATATACATCTTTAATCTTTTTAGAGCAAAGCAGGAAAGTGCATGTCCAATGAGCTATTACAACTAAGAAATATGCTGGCAGTACCTGCCTTAGAGGCTCTTTTAAGAGGTTTTGATTGTCTATGAACATTAAGGAAACAATCAGAACAGGAGAGAATATGTGCGCACAATGGGTGGAAATGAAACAATAGCAGCCGGAGAAGCTGATGAATACAAACCTTCAGTAATTCTAAGGTATACAAGGTTCCATAGGGCAAACAAACATTTTTCATCCCCCCCAAATCTAAAACCTATTTGTGTGAAGTTCGAGATGTATAGGGGTTCCAGATTCTAGCCTTGCACAGGACAACAGTGGAACTTTGAATTTATTAATTGAAGGAAACAAGTTCTCTCCTGCATGGAATTTGGTTTTTACAGGTTTTTTAAAAGAATTGCTTAAAATAATATAAATAATACAACCTATTTCTAGCAAGCATGAGGAGTAAACACTGTGCTGGTGCTTCTCCAGTGCTAATAATTTTGAAACATGATATAAAAAAAGAATTCACATTCATGGCCTTCAGTATACAATCCATTTGTTATAAATCCAAGTCAAGGGAAGGGGGAGTTAGATTGCTGCACATGCAACAAATACTACTGAATTACAGATATAACATAGTTTTAAAACTAGTTTTGTCCTTTCACAATCCATTCTGATCCCTTACCCTTAAGGCTGCTTTCAAATATAAAGGTCATTTATGGATATTTTGGGGAAACTAACACCAACATAAGCACCTGGAATATAGTGAAACTTACACCAGTGAGGTTTCCAGGAAATGTCAGTTTCTTTGTGCTTAGCAACTATTGGGTATTCTAAAAATTTTCACAGCAGACAACTATCTTAGACAAAGCCAAAAATGGCTTTTAAAGACCTTCATTTAAAATGTTGAATTTTATATCTGCTAAAACATTTGGCAGTACATCTTGAGTGAACTCATACAGTGTTATTTACAGAAAGAAACAAAATGGCTGATATCCTGACTTTAGACTTTACATTTTGGCAAACATCTTTTGCAAAAACTTTTTATTCAACTCCTCTTAACTAATAAAAGTTTGGCCAGTAATAAAAAAATAAAAAAAATCTCTGACCTTGGAAAATTGTGTGCTCAATTCAGTAACTATATGAAATATTGGATTGCATCTTTTTCCCAAATCTTTAGAATCAAAAATGGCAACTACACAGAGTAAAATTACAGAAAGAATAGTATGCACATTAGTCAACTTCAAAAAAGTAGCTTGTGTTTTCAGAGTAGGCTAAATGTTGGGGTTTTTTTCTATCTTCCAAAATTTTAAAGTGTTTCCTCAAGACACAAATCATGAGAAAATCCAGTTTGCTGCCAGTTTCTAATAATTTTTAATATGCTTTTTCTATAGCAATTAGCACCAGATCTGAAAAGTATCTTTACCTTTCCACTCTCTCTGCTTTAGGTAAATATTAATGCAGGCCTTGAAACCAACATAATTTTTCCTAGCTAGAATGTCACTGGCCTTGTAAAAATATGCAATGTTATCTAACTTGAGAGTTTCCTTAATCAAATTTAATATTCCAACAGGCTTTGAATGTCATATCAGTAGCAAAGCAGGTAAGTCTAGCTGACTTATCAGGGCAACAACAGGAAAGAGATGAATGATTTATAAATTACATTTTACAAAACTCAGGTAATATTTCAGAACTATATATGGAATATTTTACAGATTGTGTTAAACCTGTTAATCCACAAGACATGCTTGAATTGGCCTGAAGAAATGAAATTTATCCGTTTCTCACGCATTGCATAGAAATGACTCATTCAAAGTAACAAGTAATGAAAAGCATATTTTTTTTGGAAAATCCTTAATGGTTATACTAAGACCAAAATGATAGAACAAGACAGGAATGTCAGCCTATAAATATAACCTGGCATTGAAAATTTTACTCTCAGCAATATATGGCATATGAAAGCTTTACTTGAAAAACCCTGAAAATCTTAGACATACAAATTTGAACACATGAAGGTATTCCAATTGGAGCTAATTAAATAAAGCAAGAATTACACTGAGCCTGATATTCATTTATTTTTTTACAAAAACCCCCAATATTCTTTCTGATGCCAAACAGGCATTTATACTTTCACACACATGCATGTTCTTATAAATAATGGAGCATCTGAATAGCACTAATTTCAATATACAAATCTAATTGCAAACTTGGCCCATATGTTCAGTTACATATCATTTCATGTATTAAACCTACTTTGACTGAAACCTGAAGCATGAAGTCATTCTGTCTACTTTAGAATTCCATATAGCTAAATAAGTTGTGAAGAAATTTCTTCCTAAAATTATTCAATATGCCCTGCAACATGACTCTCCAAGTCACCAATGCTTTGATCTAACTTGTGAATAATAAATACTGAATGGCTGAAGCCACAATTTATGTATGTAATAGGTAGAAATGCAGAAACTGCTCTGGTTCTTCTAGCTTCCATAAAACCTAGTTTTCCATTCAAAACATGTTAAAACATCAGCTTGTTCTTGCAGTTGTGGGTAGTAGCTCTTTGTATTAGATCAGCATATTAAGCTGATGAACTCAGTTGAGTTCTCCATACGTTAAGCAAACTAAACTGCATCTCCTAATGTGTTTGTATGGCATGCAAACTATGCCACCATTTTTCTTCTGTATATACTTTAAGAAAATCAAGTTCTATGGGTGCATTTACAAAACTGTAACAATTGACAAATTTACTTATTTGAGACTTGGAAGGAGCTCAATTCATTCTTCTGCTAAGGATACAAATTCAGTTTTAAGCAAATAGGAAGGGAAGACTATGTAATTTTCCCTAAATAGCTACATATTTCCTAAAAAATATTTCTGGTGTGTGGCAATATTTCTGTGCAACTTTAGCTTACCCATAGCACATATCAATATCCACAATTTCTAAGTTTTCCCTCTCTACTTTTATCTGCAACATGACAGGCACAATCTTCATTTATCAATATTTCTCCATAATAAAGAATGCTACTTCTTCAGTCTGTGACTATCCTGTAGCTGCTAAAGACTACGATTCTGTCAGGACAGTAGAAAAAGAGGGGCATCCATAATTTAACTACAGAAAAGTCAGTAGCTGTATCATTCTTTTACTTGCCTTGTAGCCTTTTTTTGGTTTTAGAGGTAGAGAGCAGGCTCTAAAATAAAGCAGAAAGAAGCTGCAATTTCACTTTTAACCTTTTGGCCACACCATGTATCTTGGCAAACAGCTAGTCTACTCATTTAAATTATCTTCAAGACTAAAATAAAAAATAAAAATAAAAAAGAGGACGGTCATTCAGCAAGCAGCAAAGAAATGCTCATCTTCTGCATTCCTTTCCACATGCTGTAAATTCTTTCTGTCCATACCACAACTGGAGGATTTGTTTTCTCTTCGCAAAAGATATTTAAATCATCTTTTATTCATAAAAAAGCCCTGATGTACAGAATGAGTAAGAACTACTTTTTTAAGCCAAAAGACAGCTGCAAAGATAGTTAGGATTGCATTAATATTTTGCTCCAAGTATTTTCCCCACTCAAAGTGCAAAACTGTAAAGCCAGTTCATAAGCAGTTTCCATCTAACCCTTCTTGGTTCTTCCTGCTGAAGGAAAAGCAGGTTACTGCACTTGTGCTTCAAAGTTTCAGGTTCAGCTTATCTTCTTCCTCCTGTTTTAGTTGGCAAACTGCTGGTAGAAGGCAAATTTAACCCTTTCAATGTGATGGCAAAGTTTAATGGCTGGGCCAAGCTTCAAGTCCATACACTCCTGAACCGTGGGAAGAGTGAGCAAGAGAAGTGCCTGCCCATCTATTTCCTATCAAAGGAAAAGGAAGAAATAGCAGTTAGCATTAAAAGAAATGTGTTTTTTTCCCAAATCATTTAAACATTTCATTAATGCATTACAGATAGTCCTCAAGTTATGAATGTAACGGAGCCTGCCCTGAGCATTTGTAGGAGCGAATTGCATAATTTGAACATGATCGCTCCCTCCTTTTGTCCACACATTCACTAATCAAATGTGCAACTTGTTAAGTGCACATGAGGTATTGTGGGGTGGGTAGGGCCATGGGCTGCCTAGTGATGGAGCAGGCTACTGGCTTCAGACCACCCAAGTCCACCTCCAACCCACTGAGATACCTTATTCTTCCTCCCTGGGGTCCCCACAATTGCTCTTCCCACATTCTGCTGAACTGGATCACTTACCTTATGAAGATCTGTCTCCTCTCCAGCCTCTCGTTTCTTTGCTTGTTCCCTCCTTTGTCATCAGCAAAGCGCTTGATTAAGGCTTCGCTGACCAAAAATGAACAGAGGGTCATGTGCACCTTTCTGGGGTCCCTTTCTTGTTGCCGAAGATGAAGCCTTTGGCGAAGAAAAATGAAGCACGGAGAGCTGCACACTCCCTTCTGGGTCTTTCTCCTTGAGGATTGTGTCCCTCTAGACTTTGGCAGCACTTTGCAAAAGGCCTTTGCCAGTAGAAACAGAGCTGCAGAGGGACATGCCTACCCTCCAAAGCTCCGCTGGCTTGACAAAGGCTTTTTGCAAAGGACTGCTGAAGCCTACAGGGTTGCAAGCAAAGAAACCGTGTGAGAGAAGAGATCTTCTCAAGGTATATGAATGCCCGTGAAGACCCGGCGGTGTGTGTGTGAATAGGCTGGACAAATGTTGCAGAGCCTCTTCAGTCATTCATATGGGCGAACAACTGCCGTGGTACTGGAACATTCATAATTTTAGGACCTTCATAAACACTAGAGGGTGCTTATCATGTAACTTCGAAGGTTCGTTACTCAGGGATTACCTGTATAACTTTGGTAAGAAACTACATACATTATAGTAACTAAAATAAACTGGCTGTAAGGAGAGGAATAAAAAGAAAAAGAAAGAAAAATGGATATGATATCAATATAAAATGTGTGGACTTCAACTCCCAGAACTCTCTAGCTAACATGCTTGGTAGGGAATTCTGGGAATTGAAATCCATTAAAGATGCCAAGATTGAAAAACACTGATCTGAGGAGCCCATCATCTGGCACTGTATCAATTGTTTTATCTTGTCTATCCGTGTACTTTTCTTGGTGAAATAGAGGAGCGATTTATCATTGCCTATAAAAGGATGTCTTTGGTGTTATCATACTTAATATCATCCCACAGCACTGCTGTCCAATAGAGGTTCCTGCTTGCTTTAACTGGCAGCTACAATGTTCTTCATTCCTTAGGTGATGTTGCTGAGATTCCATACACTTGGCATATATTCCCAGTCTCCTTTGCTCATCCTTTCCGTATACACCCTTACCCGCCACAATGAGGCAACACAGCAGGGTTTTTCATGTGATTTTGAGTTAAAACTTTATCTATTAGCAATCAAATGTGCCAGTAGCTTTCAAACTGAAAAATACTGTCCCTGCTCATTATAAATTGATCATAAACATGATCAATTGATCATAAACATGATCATGTTTTCCTGGGGTCAGTCATTTACTTTCTCACTGAGTCCAAAGAGAGCAACACTTAGAAAAGGTATCATTTCAGAGAAATTCTGTTTTTTTAAGTTTTTATGTTTTTGTATTATGTATTTTCTACCAATTGCATTATAAGAATCCTGTGAATGATATAAATACATTAATTTAAATTAAATAAACGTATACATTAGGTCTTTAAAGGAAAAGACCTAATGATACAGTTAAAACATGGGAAATGGTCTCCCTTAGTCTAAAGAAAATCTGAGGAATCTTAGCTTCCCATTAAAACGTTCCCAATAATTTATATATATGCATATGTGTAAATTGCACTTATGCATGTATAAACACAGAGGTAAAAATGATCAAAATGTTAGTTGACATAATGGTTTCAAGGAGTCAATTATCTATGGCCAATAATAAAACATACCTGATCCAGAAATATTCTAGCTAATGGCGCACAATCTGTAGATTTAAGGAACCGCACAACATCTGCTACACTCCATTCCAGAGGATTGCTGTCCAGCTGTAATTTTTCATCAACTTCTATCTTTATTTCCTATGCCACAAGACATAAAGAGAAAAATATCACTTTTTCTTCCTTAGAGATATCTTTTCCAAAACATAAAAATGTTCTGTATGAGTTAGATGATCCACTGATCCAGAATTCTGGGGGTAAAAAGAAGTTCTTTTGTTGAGGCATAACATATACACTGTCCTGAAAACATGACAGTGAACTTGAATGCAGAACATATATTAAAGGTAGTCCTTGACTTACCACAATTGAACTCAAAATTTCTGTTGCTAAGCGAGACAGTTCTTAAGTGAATTTTGCCCAATTTTAAAACCTTTTTTTGCTACAGTTATTAAGTGAATCACTGCAGTTGTTAATTTAGTAACAAAGTGAATCTGGCTTCCCCATTCACTTTGCAATGTCAAAAGGTAAATCACGTGACCCCGGGACATGCAACTATCATAAATATGTGACAGTTACTCAGTGTCTGAATTTTGATCAAGTGACCGTGAGGATGCTGCAATGGTTGTTAAGTGTGAAAAACAGCCATAAGTCACTTTGTTCGGTGCCATTTTGACTTTGAACAGGCACTAAATGAACTGTTATAAGTCGAGGTCTACCTGCAGTTTAGTAAGTTACCCCAGTTTTGCAATTCCTTAAAGTAAAAAAAGGATTCTGTGCAAAGAGCCCTGCCAAAAGGATTAGCAAAAGAAAAAAGGATGACAAAAAGATGCTTGAAATTGCCATATAATCAGATTGCTCTAAATCCGTGATAGTGAACCTATGGCACGTGTGCCACAGCTGGCACGTGGAGCCATTTGTTAGGGCACGTGAGGCATTGCTCTGTCAGCTCCAGCACGCATGCGCGCACTGGCTAGCTGACTTTGGCCTCCTTTTAAGGCCGTTTTTCGCCCTCTGGAGTTCGGGAACAGATTTCCAGTTTGCTTGTAGGGCCGTTTTTCGCCCTCCGGAGCCTTCAGAAGGCTTCCCTGAAGGCTCCGGAGGGCAAAAAATGCCCCATGGCCAAACTGGAAGTCACCGTTCTTGAACTTCCAGGTTCCCTGTTTTTGCCCTCTGGAGGCTTCAGGGAAGCTCCTGAAGCCTCCGAGGGCCTCTGGGGGGCGGGGAGGCTGTTTTCACCCTCGCCAGGCTCCTAGAAAGCCTCTGGAGCCTGGGGTGGATGACAAAAGTATGCCAAAGGTGGGGGAGAGTGCTGGTTGCGTGTGCATTTGTGCAGGGGGGGGGTCACACACATAGCATTATTGCCGTGTGCACACCCACACACGACCTCCCTGCACTCCCCCCGGCTTTTGGCACATGATGCAAAAAAGGTCACTGCTCTAAATTATAAATAATATATAAGAGTGGCCCTGAAATATATACACTGAGACTGGGCAGTGTAAACTTTTGAGTTTAGTACATCAGAGATTCATGGCTGTCAGCTTCTAGAAATAAAAGACCTCAAACTGAACTGAAAGGAGAAAAAAGTGCAATGCAATTGCAAACTATTATTGTTATTGTTGTCATTCCTGTTGTTGCAGTATAGATGCAATATTCAATCATCACTGGGAGTTTTTTTATTTGACGAAGTATTTTGGATTTAATTTGATGGCATTAATTTTTCATGTATCTTTGAGAATTAGTCATATAACCATTAAATAATCATAAATGTAGGTAACTGAGGATAGGCAATATCTGATTTATATTATTTAAAGGGATAATCAAGACTGTGATTCTAATCCATTGCTGTATGGTCTGAACCTGAATTTTAATTCAACTGGATCACTAGCATATATCTTTTTCTACATTCTAGTTGCTCCTATGTGATATACTAAAGTAGATCATAATTAATTAATTATATACTATAATGGTATATTGTAATTACAATTATTATACATAATTATACATTAAAATTAGTTAATTATAATTTCACAAATCCTACAAATATGTACCCTTAATTTGTGATCAGAAATAAGTGACTTTTAATTCTACAGACTTAATACAGCATCTTCTGCAGCAAAAATACTTACATTTCTGATTATTTTTACTAAAGCAGCATTGTATTTTCTATTATTTCCTTTACTACCTTTCTGTGTTCTGAGATCATGGTAAAGACCTACTGAAGAAGTTTTGCTTTATTTCTACCATTGGAAGAAAATGTCAAATTCACACACGCAGAGATATCCACATAAATTACTTGAATGCACATGAAAATTAAGAGGAACAAAATTGTTGATAAAGGTTATTGCATTCAGATATAACAAGGACTAGCACATAGGCCAGATAGGTGCATTTTATGTGCTTTAAATCACAAATAATTAGTTAAGAAATAACTGTCAATCATCTATCTTTAAATGTAGATTTAATTCATGGAGAAAGGAAAAAATAAGAAAATTGTTTTTTCAGATTTTTTTTTAAAAGGTTAGCTTGACCAAGTGAGCTGAAATCACCCCATCTCTCAATTGGTGCCAATTTAGGAAGAGAGACATTTAAGGGAAATTGTACAAGTTTTACAGGCAGTGAAATATACTTAAGTTACATAGTAAATAGATCTAGCAAACATCAGAGGGAGAGAGAGAAAGAAAGAGAGACCAAGAGCATAAAGAGGCTGAAGAACAATTTTTATCAGACTGTCAGACTCCTGAATGCGAAGTAACATCATAACTAAATAATACAATGGACTTGCAGGGCTGGCACAATGTGTAACATATTCATACTGGTGTAATGGGACTGGGTATTTGTTAATATGACTTATTGGGTTAGGGATATTTTGTTTTTCTTTTTGTCTTCACTGTGAGTTGTATTGTGTTTTGGAGGGGTGCACTGAGGGAGCTCAACCAATCTCATTATACATATGTTGTACACTGACAATAAATAACAACTATAGTAACAATCAATTATAATAGTAATAGTTACTATTATTACTATAATAGTTGCTGAAAGAAAGAGATTTGCTGAAAAGCTTGATGATGGTTACATGTTTTACATGTTTTACAATCAATATATACCTTTGGTGAAGGTGGCCTATTTTCATCATCTGAGAAAGAAAAAGTCCGTAGTTTTCTTTTCCGTTTGTCCCGGTCTGGAGCCCCAAAATGAGACTGCTCACTCTGTGTTGGGGAAGATGACTGTGATTTCTTCTCTGATACTTCAGACAGTTCCTCCTGGTGCTCAGAGGTACTGTCTTCAGTAAGAGACTCCTCGTCTATCTCATCCTGATCATCCTCATCGCCACTTCCCTGAGAAACAATACAGAACCACTCAGAATAGCACGGATTAGCAACCTCTTTATCCCACAACCTCTATTTATAGACTTGCATATTGAATCTATCCCCCCCTAGTTGCCTACTTGGGGTGATCCCACTGGTGTGTTATCTACAGAGGTAGAAGATCGCTTCTTCTTATGAACAAAGAAGTTTTTCCGTTTTTTTCTTTTCCTGTTTGCTTTTTTCATGCTTGCCTCAATGTTGCTGTGGATACTAGGTGGTCGGCCAATCCTTTTGTTTCTCCGCTTTCCATAATAATGGGCTGCAGGTGGTTAAAAGAAAAAAAAAAGAATTATTCTCATGAAACACAATTCATCATTTGTTAGTCCTTAAAAAGATAAGACCTTAGAAGTCCTCTTATTATACAGAGTGCTTATTTTGGTTGTGTGCAACCTTTACATTATTGTAGTAGCAATGCTGGGATATGCCTTAGGAAAAATAGCAGAGTATTTACAAAAAACAGGATGGGTTATCTGCCAATTTACAAGTCAAACTCGTCTGCAAGAATTAGGATTCAGGTTTCTTAACACAACAGTTATGCTACCGTGAGATGTAATCAAAGAGAAGAGCCATTTTCCCCAAAGGAACAAATAATACAAAGAAGGGTTATCTGGAGGGGGTATCCAACAGAAAAGGTAGTGTGTAAGGTGCTAAAGAAAGTGAATGTAGCACTTTATTTTTTACTAAAATCTGAAACAAGCCCCCTCCCCTCCAAAAAAAAAAAAAAAAGCTTTCAGCAATTACAGTGACAATGGTTGGATTCACATATGTGCTTAGCCATAACATGCTTTACTATATTTTGGCTAAGCTTGTTGTGTGAACCCAGCATCATATTGGATTTCTCCATTCATTAAGAAATTATCTAACTCTTATGAAGAAGAACTGCAAGATTATCTTTGAATATTTTTTTCAATTTAACACTGTCATAATTTGATTTGAGATACTGTAATCTCTGAAGCCCAAAATGTGGGCACTTCATGGTGAAGTAGAAGACCATTAATCATAAATGGTATCCATGATTTATTATTGATTAAGTACCATGTTTCTCCAAAAATAAGACTGCCTGGATAATAAGCCCAATCAAGCTTTTGAGCACATGTGCTAAAATAAGCCCTCCCCTGAAAGTAAGCCCTCCCCAAAAATATTGCAACACAGCAGCAGCCATGAGGTAACCATGCTCGCCGCTTCCTGCACCTAAAAAATAAATACCTCCTCAAAAATAAAGCCAGGCGCTTATTTCGGTGGGGTCAAAAGAAAACAAGACCTTATCTTATTTTTTGGGAAACATAGTAGCATTAATTCGTGGGCCAGTATGTTATCCAAACAACTGGATGTAATCCAGTTATATCACTATAGGCTTTGTTACTGTTTACTGAAAGCCCAAGGAAGTGCCAACTAGCAGCCATCATAAAGCTATTAGGATATTGTGTACTTATTGAAAAATGCTCTAACTGCCTACGTGTTATGGAGCAAATAAAAGCCAATAACACAATTACTTACTGTATTTGGTTTTTGTTAGAACAGAGCAGTTCTCAGAACATTTGTCTAGCACCATTTGGGGGCCAAAAAGATTTGGACAACATTCCAGTTTGATGCAGGTCTGCCTGCAGAAGTCTGCAACTCGATCAGCTGTTCTTACCACCTCCACTGTAGCTCGGTAGCTCTTTCCTTTATATCTGTAGCAAAGGAAGGTTTCATTAATAAGGAAACATGATGTGGCTTTATACAGTACAGTAACTAAACCAAAGTCTACCATATTATGGCTTACAGCCCATGGCTTATGCTATTTTGATTTGTAAACCATAGCCTATATCTGTGCAAGTCCAATGAACTGTGGCTTATTGAATAAATAATTATTATACAACGGATTAAAATGTGAGTCAGGCCAGTCCTAAACATAAAGAGAGGACGAAATTTGAGTAAATGAGATATCACAATATGTTAAATTTCTTGGTTTAAAATAAATAAATAAATAAATAAAACATTTATTTATTCATTTAGATATACAAGGATTCCATGCTGACTGTTGACAGCACAGAAATAAAAAACAAGTACGGTATCTAACAATGAAAGAAAAAAAAACACAATTATATGACCGCGTGGGAGCATTCTCTTCCTTGATAGCTGCCTAAAGAAAGGCTTCTCATATCTATGACTTGCAACTCCTTACAAGCTTTCCCACTGACATTGCTTATTGGAAGCTGGCAGAAAGACACAAGTCCCAGTTATGTGAGGTCCTCACCTACTGATGCATAATTCTCACTTAACAACAAAAGGGACTGTCATCTGTGTGATGTGATTACATGGCATCATGCTTTATAACCACATTGCTTAGCGATGGAAATTCTGATTCATGATTACCATTGTGAACTGAGGACTACTTGTATACGCTACCAGGTTTTTTTTGTTCTTTTTATATTATTTTCCTTTTTTGCACATTAAAGCAATACTTATGTTAAAATGCTTGCCTTTTTTGGTTTATTACAAATATTATAGTCTCCAGCTTTTCTCTAAGAAAGGAACATCAAAGGATCTGAAGGCAGCACTGGTTTACTAACAATTCAAGACAACAGGGAAAAGAGACTAACCCATTATCAGTTAGAGCTGAAAGAAGC
This sequence comes from Thamnophis sirtalis, assembly GCF_051295495.1. Taxonomy (NCBI): domain Eukaryota; kingdom Metazoa; phylum Chordata; class Lepidosauria; order Squamata; family Natricidae; genus Thamnophis; species Thamnophis sirtalis. Next base: position 73,442,218 of record NW_028261383.1, on the reverse strand, counting down.
AGTAGTTTCTGAACTACTGAGGTATTTTCTATTTCAGGTATTATTATGAGAAGTGCTCTGGAATAGCCTTAATATTATTTTATCAAGCCACTTTCAAAGCAAAAGCAAATAAAAGAAATTGTAATAACCCAGCCTTTCATTCCCTTTCTGCTTGAGTAAGCCTCTTAACCTTTGACTGAATAAATAAACCAGTTGCTTAAGCCAGCCCAAAGACGGTTATTAAGTTGGTGTGCTTGTTATTTCCATGCAAAAACAGCTTCAGCGGAGCAGAGGATTTAATTAGGAAATACTAAGATGAGACTAGCAGCTTTTTCCTTTCCCACCATTTCCCATGCAGCCTACCAAAACCTGTTTCTCCAGCCTAAATTGAATTACAGAATGGAGATTGAAAGGAGCTAGTTGGTCTGTCACAGGTTTTATTCCCCTGGTGGAAAGGCAGTCCTGAATCCAAACAGTGCTGATATCTCATGTGGTTTGTCAACCCTTCAAATGACTTCTAATATGAGGACAACTTTTATCTACAATTAGGATTTCTACTGCAGCTATAAAATATATTATCCTGGCAGCTTTTGATTTTTAAGGATTGGGGGGGGGGGGCATAGGGATAAAAGTCCATGCAGCAAAGTTCTAGTATACTCAAAAACTTTCAAGCTTCTGCCAATTAAATCATGAAAGTGCCATGCCAAAACTGTGGTCAGTACAACTAATTTAGCCCTAATAGCAAAAATATAAATATATGGAATATTTTACTTTGCTTTCAAAATCTCCCCATATCCATGCCACGAAGCTTCTTCATCTAGTTGTATTTCTCTAAGAACACGACTAGGTTTGTAAGCAGCGTTGATCAACAAAGAAAGAACCTAAATTCAGAAAGAGAGAAAAATAGATGTAATATTAATGTGCTCAATAAGATTTATTTTAATATATTATTGTGACTTAGTTGTTTAACTCTATTTATATGACCAGCATATAAGTTTGTAACAATAAAGGCAAAACAAACCTTATTATTAATTCCTGCAATTTTCTTGGAAAGGTTTTAGAAGCGGATTGCTCTTATCTCCTTCCGAGGGCTGTGAAAGAGTGACCGGCCCAAGGTCTTCCAGGTGATTTGATGTCTAAGGTGGGACTCGAATTCGCAACCCCCCACTTTCTAGCCTGGTACTTAACTACTGCACCAAACTGGCCCTCAACCAAGTACTTAACAGTGTCGAATTTGAAACCGAGATTCCAAATCTAGTAGCATTCCACCCTAGGTGTAATACAATGTTTTTATTAATTTGCGTCAATTTTAATGAGGAATTACTATAAAATAGTTCCCTAACAAATGATCTTGTAATTGATTTAGAATGCTTTATTTCTATGCACATTTCATTTCTTTTGTTTGCCAAAGAAATAATGGCCTTATACTAAAATATAATATACAGTATGTATAAAATATACTAAAGATAAATATATATTCTTAATGACAAATAAGAAAAGTATGGAGTCTGGACGAGACAAGCTTCTTCCAACCAAATGTCCCCCAAATGTCTAAGACTACAATTGTAAGATTGACAATGCTGTCTGCTAATAATAGTACCAATATATCAAGAAAGCAATAAGGGGATGTTGGTGACAGCGGTGAAGTATAGTGCAGGTGACAAGATGGAAAAAGATTGTGAAGAGAACTTCACTGAGCAGGAAGATTATGGAACTGGCAGAGGAGATACGGTAAGTAGCGAAGCTGAGAATGAGTTAATGAAGGGGGAATTTGAAGAAATTTCGCAAGAGGTAGTGAAACAGCAGAGGCCATTTATTACAGAATGAAAAAAAGAAAAAAAAGCATTTCTGGGGTTGGTCAGGATGGGATTTAAATAAAGTAATGTACACTTCCCCACCAAGAAAAATTCTGAAAAGACCACTGACATATAGACCTTGAATATTGAACATGACTGCTTGAATATCATAAAAATTATGTAGCAATTCTGAATCTTGAGTACTAGACAGTATCTGACAATGCTGCCAATAAGAAGCATTACCAATGACATCTAATGTGTAGCTGAAATTACCGAAGGCAGCTATAATAATCTGGGATGTTCTCAAAGGGCTATAGATTTGTCATAACAGAATCAATTACCGACTCATCAAATTTTGTATTTTGCCTTGGGCAGTTTCTTCTGCTACAAAATTCAATCCCTGGTACATATCCCTAACACCCATACATCCCTTAGACATTTCTAGAAAACATAAAATTAATTATAAACCCTATAAAAATTCTATTTTTTCCTTTAGCTTTTTATTTATTTGTAGCAAATTTGTACTCAATTTACCCTTTCCAAAAACAAAATATTCCAGTGTGCTTAAAAAAACCCCTCATTTTTAAAAATATGATAGAAACTATTTCATAGGGAAAAACAAAAACACTCACATACACTAACAGCTTAAAGTTGTTTCTTATGCCAGTTCTAACTCAATCTATCAGTCTAGAAGTGCAGTGATGTATTATTTCCCGTGACTAGATGCTAGTTAGTGAAACGAATGCTTTTCCTTCCACTCTGGTGCCAATCAGCGAAGTGGAAGCAGCTTTGAGTAGGGGTAGGGAATAGCGCAGGGAGAAAAAAGAGAAAGGAAGGTGGAGTAGCAATGGGACCAAACTGTAAAGAATCAAAATATGTAGGAGCATGGAATAGGAGCCACTGGGCAAGGACTATGTTTATGTATTAGTCTCCAAGGATGATTAGGGTGGAGGAGGAGCTTTAAAATGTCTAATAATGTATAAATGTATACATTATATTGCACTCCTGATCTAAAACTATACCATAACAGTTTATCATAAAGTATTATACAATAACAACAGCAATAGCACTTAGACTTATATACTGCTTCACAGTCTTTACAGCCCTCTCTAAGTGTTTTACAGAGTCAGTATACTGTATTGTCCCCAACAAACTGGGTCCTCATTTTACTGACCTCAAGAAGGATGGAAGGTTGAGTCAACTTTGAGTCTGTGAAAATCAAACTGCTGGCAGTTGGCAGAATTAGCCTGCAATACTGCATTCTAACCACTGCGTCACCACAACTCTAACTGCAATTGTTGTATTATAAAATTAGTATCAATAGCCCCAATTTAATTTCATTGGAGGAGGGGATTCTTCAACCAAACTGCTACCACTATAAAAGCCTTATGAGGAGTTCTAAAATCTAAAAACTGGCAGGAAGTTGCCTCACTTAAGTACTATGGGACCAGCTAACAACAGCAACCAGGACTTCAGGAACTGTCATTGCTAAGAAATGTGCTTGTGCTTTATGACCACATTGCTTAGCAACAGAAATTCTGGTCCCAATTGCTGTCATAATTCAAGGACTATTTACATAGTACATGGAACAACTCTGGAAATAAGAGAAATGGAATAGGAAGAGATCCAGAGACTAGTTTTTCTTTTTTTTTTAAAGGATACTGTGGAGCTGCTATTTCAATCATGCATGACTTTCCAGGCATAGCTCTTGAAAGTTTAACAATCTACATCTTTGTAGTGCAATAAACAAAGAACAGCCCATAAAAACCCACGGGAAGGCTCAGAATAACCAAGTAAAAACAGACAGGTACAGCAGAATGAGAGGATCCTTTTTTCATAAATATCACATGCAAATGTGAGTATGATGATCAAGGAAAGGATTCCACAAACCCTGCTGCTGATTTTTCAGTTTTCTCCACAATTATTGTGGGATGCTCCTCCAGAAAACAGAGGTGCAGTATAATGTACAGTGTGCAGTGACTTATATCAAGAAACAAGTCAACTGAAAGTTAAAACTGGTCTAAGTTTCTGATACAAATTCCAGGATCTACATATTTTAGCCAGGTATTTGCCCTGAAATACATTGTTTTGGACGTTTATTGTATTGTAAGTGGCTCACTGTCAGATTGTGACACTCTTACTTTTGTTCCTACCTTCTCCTAACAAAATCCCAACATTCTTCCCCAAATAATACCCAAATGAGTAAATGGTGCTGCAGATACACAGCCATGCATTGCAGATGCCCTTACCTCTTTAAGAACAAGGACGCAATTCCCAGGTCCTACAGACTGTGGGAGTTCTGCAATTCTCCCTTTGTTAAGATAAGGTCCTGAGAAGCATCGGTGGTTAAAGTAGATCTTTGGGCAACAGTATTTACCATTTGTTACAACTGGAAAAATAAAACAATTTCTGAATGCAAACGCCTTCTTAAAACATCCAATAAATCAACAGAAAATAAAGTAACAGGCAGTTTCCTATATAAAATGTATAGCAGTGGTCCTGAACTTTTTTAGCACCAGGGATTGGTTTCATGAAAGACAATTTTTCCACGAATGAGTGGTGGTGGTTTCAATTTTGCTCATCAACTTCTAAATACTGGTCCTCTTTGAAATACATATTTGGATGTTTGCTGCTACATTCTTCCCACTTGGTTATTTCAATCACTGGGAATGTTAAATAATCCAATAATAGCAATAGCAACAGCAGTAGCACTTAGACTTATATACCTGGCAAAATTGAACTGCTGGCAGTCGGCAGAATTAGCCTGCAATACTGCATTCTAGCCACTGCGCCACCACAGCTCTTAATCAATGGTATACTAATTAATCCTAGGATGGGGAAATGCCCAAAATAAAGAACGCTGCCTTATCTGAACTGCTGGTGGAAGACATATTCGGACCAAAGTCTGAACAACTAAAACTTATTTATAAGAAAATTCCTGAAATATTAGGTAAGGCTTCGCACTTTGTGGGTGAGGCACTAAAGGATGCAAACTTCCTTTTCATATTCCAATTCAATTGCAGAAGCCTTTTCTTAGAAACGATGAAAACTCAATTCCAACACATTCTGTAACAATTGGGTGACATTCAGAATCTTATAATACATTACTGTCCCCTTAGAATAAAGGGGACAGTAACTGTAGTTTTCATAGTCATGCTAAGGCTGGGATGACTCCATGACTGCACTTCAAAGCCAAACAAAAGCTAATAGATGCAAGAAATATCTGCCTCATTAAAAACATCGCTTAATAATCCTGTAACGGATGGTTGTCTCAAAAACAGGATTTTCCAGTGTTATACTGATTAAAGATTAAATAATACTGTACTTATAATTACTTTATTGCTCAATACAGCAAAATAAATCAGCAAGCACCTTGGTAATGTGAGATCGTTGAAGTTAACTAATCTTACATTATAACTATCCTTGGGATAATAATTACTTCCCTTAAAGCCATAATGTCACCTGGTTTATAAATGGCATAGATGAAAATGAGATTATCTTGATGCAACCCCTCTACATTAAAAATAATATAGTTAAATTCCAGAATGAGTACAGCTTCTACTTGTGTAAAGATAGTGCCTCAAACTATACCTTTTGCATGCACTGCAAACTATGCAAATAAGGTTTTAAGGTGTGCCAACAGATTGGTTTATATATTTCAGAAATGGGTGTAGTTATTCAACATTCATTCGTTAAACAATTTAGCAAATGATTAAATTTCACCATCTGTACATATGAAATTTTAGTGTATGGTTTATAGAGTTGCCAGAGTTATCTGTAAAGGAATGACAGTCCCTCATGGAAAAAGAAAAATGTTTTAAAATGCATGCAAGAAAAGCCTCATGCTCACCGAATAGTTCAAGAAATCTAAGTCAATGACAGATCTTTATAATTAGTTCAGAGCAATCACTTTCCATAAATATAAATAAAGCATACAGATATCATAGCTAGATAGGGTAAGTTGCAGTCTTACAGTCTAACATGTAAACATTGTTTTCTTACTAGTGTCCGCTGAATTCAGTTCCTGGGTCTTTAATCCTTCACTGACAGTCCTTGAAGATAATATCCTGACAAAAAAAAAAAGGGGGGGGGAGACACGGACGGACAGGAATGGAAGATTAAAATTTGAATTTTGCAGAGCTTTGTACCATATTGTTTTTTAAAGCAAATATGATGTGTAAGACTCAGGCATATTGAGAATAGGGGCACATTTCATTATATATAATGTATTATGAGTAATTATGTATTACGAGTAAGTGGACACTGAGCAATTCTCCTACCCTTTCCGAAATGTTAACTTCCTGAAAAGGGGAGGGGGAGGGACAAAAATGGAAACCAATGTGCCATTACTTCCAGGATCTGGAGAAGGAACATTACTTAAAGTATTTATCATCTAAAAAGAAGACAATCCTGCCATACATCAAAAGTGGCTGCCAGGCTACTGCAATTCCTAGGAATAGCAATAACCTACAAACCCACATTCACACTCAGACAGGAACTTAGAAAGATCAAAGACAGAACATGGAAGGAAGACAGCACCAACATAATATACAGAATCAGTTACAACAATTGGAACCAGTTCTACCTGGCAGACAGGACAACAGTTAAAAAACTAGAATCCATGAACATCATGTCAAACAGCACGACCCAAAGTCCCCGATCGCTCATCACACTGACAACACACAACACCAGTTTGACTGGGACGAAGCTGAAGTCATCGGCCATGCCAAAACCCATCAGGCATATGAGTTTATCGAAGCCTGGCATTCTATCAATGGGTCCATCAACACACACATTGACTTAGAACCAGTGTACGAACCAATAATGAAGCGTACCATCCAAACCACCAATCTATGATAGTACCAACCACTCCCACACCAGTTAAATTTCATGCCTCACAGCAACTAGTCTTGTGATTCAACCAATCTTGTGGCTCAATGAGTCTTGTGATTCAACCAGTCACAAGACCAAATGACCACCCAGTACCTATATAAACAAACAAAACACTTCACCCAAAACCCTGCTGAAGATGCAACCTAGTTTGGTAATGAAACGTCTGAGAGCTGAGCAGCAAACTCAGAGAACAAATCTCTGCCTACAGACAACACTATATTTAAAAGAGCTCTTCCATGCGACCCCAAATTGACAAGAGACTATGAGAACTCTAGTAAGACCAATCCTGGAGATTTCTCATTAATTTGCTAAACAGGTGTGGGCATATATGCATTCATGTATGCTCAGCTTCTGGTTTGGGGGAGTTTATTGGTTTTTGTAATAAATTTGTATTTATGTAAAACGTCCAGACTCATTGTGAGTAACTTGGGAAGCCATATAAATGTTCTAAATAAATAAATAAATAAATACATGTAAATAAACAAATATAAAATGTATTCTTCTCAGAAGTTGTACAACAAAATAGGGTCAGGCTCAGGACAATCTCCATTCTCAACCACCAATTAAACAAATTGTCCATACATTAATGTATGCTGTTCAGAACATTAGCGTGGTTAAAAAAACATGCAGTGGTAGATAAATGAATTAAAATATATTATAAAAGATATCACAATGTAAAAAGGACAGAAAGAGGCACTGTTGAAAAAGGGTTTCAAAATACCCAGTTCTAGTTATCTGCACTTGTATTTAATATTCTGAAAATGAAATCATTGTTAATTATAAATAAAGTTTAATGCTTACTGTTTCTCTGGTTGAACAACTGCAATTTTCTTTTCCTTATTCACTGTAAATCAAAATGAAACATGCTGATTATTAATCTAATATGAACACTGTAAAATATATCCTATGAGGACGCAAAACAACTGCAGGTCTTTACATGATAATAATCACATAATCACAATGAATTGTAACCTAGTAACAAAACATCAATATGGAAATGATGATTTTCTTTTTGTTTTACAAATGGGCACTTCTTCAATTCAGTTCCTAAAAATATTAAAGTCTTTGATATAATGCACTTATTTTAGCAAATATCCTCTAAAGCAGGTGTAAGGCCTTAGGCCCCAAATGAGTTTTAACAGGAGTTTTTAATTTAAAAAACAATGAATTGGAACATCAAACTTCTTATTTGTAGGGATGGCTTTGGAGCTCACAATAAATTTGATAGCATGGCCAAAAGAACAGGGTGGTGAAGAGGGGAGGATTGACTTTCGATTTGATAAACAGGCATATTTCACAACTTCATGGCATCAGTTTTGCAAGTGCACAAACACATACTGTCAAAATATCCACAGTGACCTCAGCTCTAAACACTTATCTTTAACTTGCTACCGTGTTTCCATGAATATAAGACCCATCCAGAAAATAAGCCCTAGCCTGATTTTTTTAGCATGCTCTTAATATAATCTCTACCCCCACAAATAAGCCCCAGTGAAGACTTTCATCTTCCTGGGGGAGGGGGTGGCATGACCAAGACAGGAGGTGAAGAGCGCATTTGGACAGATAGTGTATGGCAGCAGCCACAGCCCGTGCAGCGGTCATCCCCACTGCTTGTGACCACCGGCCCAGCCCTCCAAGCAGAGTCGTGGGGGGAAATATGTGATTCTGACATGTGGCAGCACCAGCAGCAGGCAGAGGAACAGGGGGAGGGCAGGTGATCCCGATGTGCCATGCGGTCTTTTGTCCCATCACTGCCACGGGTAGGCTGAAAGATGGTGAGACCTATTAACACCCGATTTAATGGAGGCAGGTGATTCCAACGTGTGGCAGCATGGGGAGGGGGTGTCCCCATGCTTCGGAATCACCTGCCTCCATTAAATCAGGTGTCAATCTGTCCCACCGTCTCTTGGCTTGCCCATGTTGCCCCGAAAATAAGCCCTACTGTGTCTTTTGAGGCCCCAAAAATTGTAAGACCAGGTCTTATTTTCAGGAAAACATGGTACTAATTCTCAGGCATTCTTAGAATGAAATAAAACCACTAATTTTATGCCTCCTATGAGCTTTACAAGCATGCTTATATGTTGCAACCCAAGGTGTGTATTTTTTTATTACGTTTCACAAATACACATAAAAATATTTTGAAGTATATATCTCTTGTCTAATACAGCTATGCACCAGTTTGCTGCAGTGGTCCAAGTGCTGGCCTAGAAATCAGGACACCATTAGTTCTAGTCTTGCCTTAACTATGAAAGCCAGCTGGGTGATTTTGGGTCAGCCACTCTCACTCTCAGCCTAACCCGTCTCACAGGATTCTTGAAAACAAGACGAGGAAGGAATATTATATATGCTTGCCACCTTGAGTAATAAAGTAATAAAATAATAAAGGCAGGATAAAAAAAATCTAAAGAATATTCATACCTACTACTCTGCGAGGAGGTCTAAGCTGGTATCCATTAGTTTCACACCAACCAACTGGAAATATATTCATAGATTCCACACTCACTATGAATTCAGGGACTGGGATTTTAGAACCTGTATAATAACAATGATCATAATGTGTGTAAGCACAATTGTCACCACTACTACCATTATATCGCCATCATCTTACAAGGCTAACCAGCTAGAATACTTCTTATGAACTCGCACATTCTTCATTCCTCTGCACTTGTGAGCTGTCTCTAATTTTGTCACTTAGCTCCATCAGGCTACAAGTATCTTTTTATAAGGTTTTTAATTATCAGGAATGGTAAAAAGAAATACAGAAAAATTAAATGCAGCTATTTCAAAACATTTCCTGAAGCAAAATAGTTTGCTGTGTATTGTTTATGACACTCAAGCAAAATACTTCTGTAAATGTGACCTGCGGAATGGCAAATCAAGTTAAAAACATTTATCTTTCTCTTCTCTGAAAGAATACTTACTTTCCAGCTGTAGCCAGAGATAAGAATCCTTCACCTTTGTAATAGTAGCCACACAGATTTCTTCTGGGTTTTCTGAATTCACAGCCTCAAGTTTCATGTTCTCCTTAAAACCATGCTCAGAATTAAACTAACAAAAGCAAAACACAAGGTACATGGTTTATTATGTGTTTTCAGAGCCTCACATTAAAATATTAATGAAAAAATAGTTCAAAATAATTTTAGCAGTAAAGCGGATACTTAGAAGACACCAACAGAACAGATGGTTCATATCTTGTAAGTGTGAAACCTTTTAGACAAACATGAGGTTTCAACTGAACAACCCAAATAATCACTTACATCTTGAATAAAATGCACAAGGTCTTTAAATGCACAAGAACTTGTCTGAAAAAGTTCTACCCTACCACTTCAACCCAGAAGTATTGATCGGCCTAAGATCTGAATGTAAACAATTGCCTGTAATGTATATTTATAATCACATTTTCCTCTTCCCCTCCTGCCTTAGATAATGCTGTCCCTCAATGTAGGATGCCTTTCTACAATTTTCGGGTGTTAAGAATTTTCAGGTGTATTTATGAAGGCTTTCCCTTCATAAATACACACTTACAAATATACACCCATTTTTACTCCTACCTAGCTTGTTGGGTTCTCTAAATAAAAAGTAATCACTAAACCTAAAATGTTGGGTGCTAAACTGAAGAATTCCAGTTAAGCAGTCTACCAACCTTTTTAAAAAGCATTATTATGATGATTGGTTGTGCTGTCAGCCACATATTTAGGCTTGTTTTGGCATTTTTATCCTTTTTATTATGTTGTTGCTGTAGAAAATCTACATTATATTTCAATATAATGATATTTGGACAATATCAATTGGAGATTGTTAGCTGATTTTGTTAGCTACACCTTGCTAACTCTCTAGATGCAGATTTTTTTTATTTATAAAGGAGCAATCCTAACTTGCAGCTTAAATTGCATATGCAAAGAAACATCTTACTGTATCAGCAGCATTTGTAGCCAGACACAAAAGAACACTGTTACACTAGCTACACTATAAATTCTGGAAGAATATGATGAATATTAATTACTAAGAGTATATGTTTAGATTTCATAGTTTAAACAAAGTAAGGGTTTTATTAGTATGTGCTGTGGCTAATGGACCTTAGGAATAAAATATGCATCAGTAAATAAAACCTTTCACATTACTTTCATGAATGCTTACCAGAGGAAAGCAGCTTTGGGGAGCAGCCTCAGCTCCGCACTGCTTGAGATAATCTGCCCAGTCAAAGTCTTGACCTGGATAACCTGTGAACAAGGGGGGAAAATAACTTTATCATAGCATTTTAATCTTATTCCGTCTTTAAAATATTGAATTATCTTCCATTTCCTCCGCATCTGGCTCATTAATAATGTTGTAAAATATATGAGATTAAATTGATGATGATCAGCGTTACCTACTGACATATATAGTTCTTTGACCCTGGGTTTGGACAATCCTCATCTAATATTCTAATACAGGTAGTCCTCGACCCTGGGATACTGCAACTGTCATAAATATGAATCAATTGCCAAGCATCCAAATTTTGATCACATGACCACGGGGAGGCTGCAATTATCGTAAACGTAAGGAACAGTTATAAATCCCTTTTTTCAATGCTATTGTAACTTTGAATGATCACTAAATGAACTATTGTAAGTTGAGGACTACTTGTATATCACACTGATTTCCTTAAACATGAGCGCATATATTTTTTTTAAAGTTCCAAACTTCAGAAAATTCTTCCTCAGGTCTAAACTACAACTGAATTATGCTACAAAACTATCCATCTCCAAAATAGCTCAATAAACAAAATTAAATTATACCACAAATTTAAATGCATCTAGAAGACTGATACGAATGATGGTAGATTACTTATACACACCAGGTGGAGGGTTGAGATGTAAGCCATTTTTCAGACTCCACTGCACAGGGAAAAGTCCAGCACTATTGACATGACAAATAAAAGGCTGTCTTGTGGTACAATCTGGTCTCAAATCATCTATTTCTACCAAGAAATATTTATCATCAAATACCTGCAAAAATAAGAGAAATGACTTAGATAATATAAAAATAGAAATCATATATAGTTTCACAATCAAGTTACAACTATATTTGTTAAGATATTTCCTGTCTATGTTATGTATTTCTATAGTTTTGTCCCTTGTTGAGAGAATTTTAACAAATTGTATTAAATATTAGCTATCTTAAAATAAAAGGTGGCATTTGACAAAGTCTTGAACCGCAGATGTTGTCACTGAATATGACAGAAGAACATAGGAAATGTTAGCTTAATTTGAAATTTTAATTAAACTACACCAACCATAGCTTTCCCTGCTATAATGGGGTTTAATATTCTGTGCAAATAAGTGCAGTTGTTGGCCCCAGAAAGATTGCAGAAAGATTTGCCTAAAACATCTTACAGTCTATAAGAAAACCCCTAAGGAAAAAAGAAATAGAAAGAATATAAAATGCTATGTCTGAAATTTAAAATGACAAAATAGAACAAGAAGTTTAATTCAAGTCTTCAAATGAAAAGAGAATGAGACTGTCAGGGCCCTCCAATTTTTAAATGACCTAAAATATCCACCTGAGGAAATGAAGATACAATATATATCTGCATTTCTTCGTTTCTTTAGTCAGGATTTTAAAAATATCTTGAAATTAAGAATTTAATATCTGGCATAAATTGTGCTTTAGAATGATGAATACAGAAGGACAGCAAGAGAGAGTATTTCTCTCACACCCCGAAACCTTAGCACTTAGCATAGCACTTATATACCGCTTCACAGTGTTCTTACAGCCCACTCTAAGTGGTTTTACAGAATCAGCCTATTGCCCCCAACAATCTGGTTCCTCATTTTACCCACCTCGGAAGGATGGAAGGCTGAGTTAACCTTGAGCTAGTGAGATTTGAACCGCTGAACTGCAGCCAGCAGTCATCTGAAATAGCTTGCAGTACTGCACTCTAACCACTGTGTCACCTTAGCTCACCTTTCTATCTGGAATACCCCTTTTGGGACTTCTAAGGCTGTTAAGCACTTTCTAAGCCTAAAAATAAAATGACAGTTGGTCTTTCCTGAACTGTTGTTTTAGGAGGTTTTGCAGGATTAGCCAGGATTGGGTATTGTGATGTTCAATTGGCCTCGAGACAGAGTTAATATGAAGCCAGGCCTCTATGCTCCTTGCTTCTGGTTCCCAGTTTCAACAAGTCAAGACCACTGCAAAACACCTGAAAACAAGTCATAAGGGAACACACCCTACCCCCTGAAGTCCCCCAACCCCTTGACCAATGCTAGGGTGAGAACCTGGCTAATCCTGCAAAACCTTCTAAAACAACAGTTCAGGTAAGACCAACTGTCATTTTCCGGAGGAATTTTGCAGGATTAGCCAGGATTGGGACATACCCAAGTTAACGTCCCTTGGGGGGGGGGCACTATTGGTCCCGGGCTCCTCATGCGCTACCACCTGTTGTACTACCCTATGACCAAACGCCGTATCAACCGATGCAAACGCGTCTAACCTGTAGTGCCTGATAAAGGAAGCCGCCCTGCAAATCTCCACGATAGCCACCTGTGTGGCCCAGGCCGCCAAGGTAGCTGCACTTCTAGTGAGAAAGGCTCTACTCCCCATGGTCAACCATGGCCCGACTGAGCCAGTCGGCTTGATGGTTGTTCACTCCTGTGATGTGCTCCGCCCTGAGCGATCGAAGATGCCTCTCCGCCCTGGCGCTGAGTGCCATCGCCTCGGTTCAAAGAGCCCTGGAGTGTGTGCCGCCCTGTCAGTTGACATGGGCCTTCGCTGCCACATTGGTCCTTGAAGTGCCACAATGCCAAGTGAACTGTTCGCAGTTCCAGCCAATTTATTTTGTGTTGGTGGTCCAACAAGGTCCAATGCTCCTGCGCCATCCAGGACTCCAAGAGAGATCCTCACCCGTACAAGCTGGCGTCCATTGTCAGGATGAGGCGCCCTGGCTCCTTGAACTCACAGCCCTCGTGTAGCACTGGGGAGAGCCATCACCTCAATGACAGCTGCACCTGTGGTGTCACTGGAACCTCTTCCTTGGAACTGCTGAAGTTTGACCTCTGATACAGCAGGAGATGCCACTGGAGCGGCCTCGCGTATAGATGAGCCCAAGGCACCACGACTATGCAAGAAAGCTGGAGAGCACTACTACAGGAGTAGGTGTTCTTTCCATTCCGCCGAACCACTTTTGGACTTGTTCGGTCACTAAGAGTAAAGATAAATGCTCTCCCATGAGGCAGGCGATCCAACACCTCCTAGAGATTAGGGCGGTGGAACCGGTTCCACCAGACCAAGTGGGGTCAGGTTTCTATCCAACCTCTTTGTCGTTCTGAAGAGTTCAGTGGGATGGAGGGCTATTCTGGATCTTAAACTGCTAAATTTTCACTTAGTCTATAGAAGATTCAAGATGGCATCGCTTAAATCCATCTTGGTGGGGGTCAGGTACTATGACTTCATGGCCTCCATCGACCTGAGGCTTACCTCCATATCCCCAGCTTCCCTGGCCATCGTAAGTATCTCAGGTTCTCCTATTTAGGTAGCCACTACGAGTATAGGACCCTACCGTTTGGCTTGGTGTCATCGCCTCGGACCTTCACTAAGGTCCTAGCCGCAGTGGCGGCTAACTTCCATGAGCGCTCTGTCAGAGTCCACTGCTACCTCAATGACATCTTAGTCCAAGCAGCATCATTTGAGCGGGCAAGGGAGGATCTTTCGTTGGTGGTGTTCACACTACAGCAATTAGATTTTTCGGTTAACCTAGATAAGAGTTCCCTCGTTCCCGTCACCAGGATTCCTCACCTGGGGACCATCACAGACTTTAAGCTGGGGAAGGGTTTCCTGTCCCACGACCGTAAAGTTAAGTTTGTTAGCCTTAGTTATACAAGTTAGAAGTCAACATTTTGTTCCTGTAGTACTGGATTGTTTTTGGAAGAATCGGGACCAAAAGCAACCGTTCTTTCTTCGGCCAGACAAAGTTGAAACTGGGAACCAGAAGCAAGGAGCACAGAGGCCTGGCTTCAAATTAACTCTGTCTCAAGGCCAATTGGACATCACAATACCCAATCCTGGCTAATCCTGCAAAATTCTTCCGGAAAACAGCACTAAGAGGTTTTAGCTTACCAAGAAATTAAAATAAATTTCAAGTTGACAAATTTATGTATATAATGAAATGGGGAGCCCAAGCATAAGGGGCCAAAAGATATAATAAAACACAAAGATGAAACCAAGAAGAAATGCCAACAATCTAACAGAAAAGTTATTTTATATAAAAAATGGGATGCTGCACTATGGAAAGTATAAGATAAGAAAGAGACATGCAATATAAAAAGAATGCTGACTGCAAAAAGAATAAAAAATTAAAATAAAGAATTGATAGCGTTGGCAATATAGAACTCATAACTGTCATGAAGGTTTAGGTTAAGAAAGTAATAAAAAAGCTGTGTACCTATTGCTGACATAGTTATTAATACAGCTGCACAAATACTGAGAAGATACATACCTATAAAACCATCTTAAAACTGCAATTTATATTCAGTTTTAAACATTTGTTAATACTGAATCTCTCTGCTACTCTGCAAGATGCTCACTCAGTATGTCATTAATACTGTTTGCATTTCCCAAACCAGCAACTAGGAATTTTGGAACTAATCTACATCAAATCTTCCTAAGGGTTTTCACTGGCTTAGCAACAGCCACAGAACCTTTCCAAAATTATACAATTATACAATGCGAGAAGTCTTATTTATTTTATAAAACTATTTCACTGCAATAATTTTATAGATGGGGAGGATAAGAAATAGTGTTCCTGAAAATATCTGATAGCTAGCTTTTACACATGCATCTTTAGGGCTCAGGAAGTAAATAAGGTCAAACCAAGTTAGTATTTTTATGAGAAACTATTCTATCGTAGAGTAGATTGTAAAATCAAAAGACATTCTAAAAGAAGGCAGTGACAAACTTTTTCTGGACTACTGAGAAGAAAACTGCACAACATGTCCATGCAATCACTAGGAGTAAAACTCAACCATTTTAAACATATGGTTCACTTCTACACCTCATAAGCCAAATTGATTCACAAAACAGGAAAAAAACAACCCAGATGCTAAAAATATTGTTCTCTTATTATTTCAATATCTATTGAGGAAAATCATATTATAAATTTTCTCTTATTTTTTATTAATAATATTTTTCATCCCATTGTGATTTTAGGCGCAAAGAAATGTATCATGGCTTAACTCCAGTTTTTAAAAATTAAGAATCCAGCAAGTAGCTGGATAGGAAAAAACCAAAACAAATTATTTCAAGATTAATATCGATTCACATCTGCAATTGATAAAATATTAGCATAATGAAAGAAAAAATGTGCATTTGTGTACTACTGGAACCACATAAAATTCTTTTAAAAGATAAATGTCACTACTTAATTTTAAGCAATAACGTTCTTAAAGCTGCCTGTGAGTCTAGCTCCTTGCAATTCAATCCCAGATTAAGGAGCTTTCATAGTTGCTGACTTATACAGAAACTGAGCTCTGCCTCTTCCATAATATCATTTCATATTTCTTGGAGCTGAAACTCAGAATTAAAATCAGGTACTTATGAACAAATACTGAGACATGTTCTTGTTGCAAATGCCCTACAAAATTAGCTTCCATTCAAAGTGACCTAAATTAGAGTGTGAGTAAATTATAGAGAATAGTTTTCTTGGCAATGAAGAAGGAAATCAGAGTTAGCAGCTGAGATACTTGTGATACCTTTGTAACTGTAGCAGGTGATATGGCAAAAGGAGCTTTTGGATTAATAGCTTCCAACTTCATATTTACAGAAAATGCATGAGTTCCAACAACAGGTTTGTCCTAAAAATGATTAATAAAAACCGTTAGTTTCTATCTCTCAACATTTTCTTAATACCTAAGTATATATGTACATAGATATGTACACACACATGTATACAGAAAGAGAGAGTGGGGGAGAGTTATTTTTAAAATACCCTTATTTTGTTTGGATCAGTTTTCTTTTCTGCTTTATATTATTCAGTGACATCAAGATCAGTGAGGCAGTCTCCAAGGAAGAAAATTATTTATAATAGAGAATGAGACCTGCAAAATATTTTCCATTGATAAAAGACACATTCTGTTTCCCTGAAAGTAATATGGACCTTTTCCACTTATAGGAAGCCAACAAATTAAAACTACCAATGTTGCTTTCTCAAAAATAATTCATATCATAACATTATGGAATTGCTCATTTCTTTAAAAAATTGACAAAATATTTTTGAAACTTTCAAAACTGGGTTTGGAGTTTTCCTGCAGGATGGGAAGTCAAAAGTGTATCTGTTTCATTAATCTCTAAAATAATCTATACATTATCTTAAACAGTATATTTTAAAATTTTAAATTACCTAGAGTTTCTCATATCCAATAAGTAAAAAGCTTAATTAAAATATTACGTCGTCTAGTTCCCAGAAATTATTTTTGTTCATATTAGATTTAATCATAGCATTTGCTAAAAATACAGTAAATGCCAAATGTCACACCTTGAACAGATCAGTGGGCACTAATGATTCTTCTTCCTCTTCTTTTACTTTTGCTAGAGTTTCTTGCCATTCTATTTCAGTCTTCAAATGCCTAATAGCTTCAATAAAAGAAAGATAAATTTGTTATCCCATTAAAAGTAAAACACACTTTTAAAATGAATATATTTTATTACATTCATAGTAATGTAACAATTATAATAAGATCTATATACACTATTTCACAGTGCTTTACAATCCTTTCTAAGTTTACAGAATATTGCCCCCAACAATCTAGATCCTCATTTGACGACCTCAGAAGGATGGAAGGCTGAGTCACATTTCAGGAAGACAAAATTTCATATGTGTGTGTGTGTGTGTGTGTGTGTGTGTGTGTGTGTGTGTGTTTGTTTGTTTTGTATTTGTGCTGATAAATAAATAAAGGGAGACTAGTATAGATCTATTTCAAGCTATTTAGCTCTCATCAGCTAGCCATACCCTTACTGGGATATATATATCTCCCTCCCTCTCCCTCTCTCTCTCCCACTCTCATATATAGTTTTGATCTTGAATAGTCCACCTAGAAAACTTTCCTCAAAAACATGATCTGAGTGGTCAAGTAAGGATGATTTACTTTCTATAGCTAATTCCCTTCTAGTTTGGCTAGGCATTTCACCACAGTGCAAAATTATTTTAGCTCTGACCAAAATTTTCTTAAACTTAGATTTTATAAGAAAGAGATTTAAATCCTTATACAAAGAATAAATTGCCATTAGCACAAAATATGTTTGAAAAGAAATAATAATAATAATTCCATTTCAACTGAAAGAAACAAAGATTATTTTAAGAATGGATTATTTTAAGAAGGCAGCTTGACACAAGTATACAAGTATCATCAAACAAGGGAAGGAGGAAGATCCAGAAAACTACAGACAAGAAGTTAATTTATTTCAGTCTGAAGTTCTAGTTTGTGATTGAAAATTAAGTTTTGTACCTAAAGGAGGTTCAAGAATGTATCCTTGCTGAGATACCCAACCCATTGGATGGAGAAAGGGATCTAAATAGAACATCCATAAGTCATATTGTTCTACATCTCCAAGTCCTTCATAGCGCAGCCTGAGTCTTCCACCAATGTTTTCCAGAACAGTGACTATCCAAGCTCCTAGACAGCTATTTATGTGCTGACATTCAAGTCGTGACCCTGGTGCAATAAGATCCAAAGAATTTTTTCCTCGATGGAGCTGAAAAAAGAAAGAAAAATGTTAGACATCTGCCTCGTTATCTATTCTAAAATGTAACATTATTTATGTACGTACTTCATTCATTTTCTTACACATTTTATCTTTTTGTAATGACATTATTATCTGTAATATGGTTATATTTGTAACAGGTTCACAATTATTGTGAAATAAACTTCTTATTTGCTATTTCTTATTGTCTTTGCTTTCTAGGCTTTTAGTCTATTTGCTTTTAAGTAACTAGTACATTATAGCATTGATTTTTGTTTAAATGTATATTCCTTAATAGAAATATATATATATATATATATATATATATATATATATATATATATATATATATATATATATATATATATATATATATATATATATATATATATATATATATATATATATATGTCTATTTCCCACTCATCCAGAATACTAATGGATGACTAGTTCTCCATTTTAATGTACTCTTTTATATGATGCCATTAGCTTCCAAAAGCAGCAAATAGCAGAGAACTGAGTCAATCCGTAAATTAGATTAATTAATGAGCTCATGAAGCAAACTCTCGATTCACTGAATCTAACAGTATTAGAAATCCTTTCCACATCTATGTCACTACATTACATAAGGTATCAAAACGTGAACAAAAAGAGGTGAAGGTAATTTTACAAACCAGAAAGTTTACTAGCAATTATGGAGAGGTTATTTTTGAAAGTTACAAAAACAAAATCAAGATGAGCTTCTATAAAATATTCTTGAAAGATAGCCCACATTAAATACAAGATAAACATTACAGTCTTTGTGTCATTGTTCTCTTTCTTCGCTCCTCAATCATTCACTGAGTATCTGTTTGCAGTTAATGATGGCACTGAAGGAGTGCTACTTGCAACAGGTTCCCAAAGTTCTGACCATCACAGTACCTCCAGCACCCCTGCAAATGCTGTCTCCTGCCAACTTCTCATAAGCAAAATCAATGGGGAAGCCACTAGGGAAAGTTGCAAGTCATTCACACTACCACAACCCTTTTCCAACTCTGCCTCATTTCATAATATTTACCCACCGCCTGCCTGCCTGCTTGTGATTTGCCTGGGACTTGTGCCTGACAGCTTCTTCACTGACTTAATGAGAATCCAGGAGGAAGTCACAAGTGCCAGTCACGTGAGGTTTTCATTTAATAACCTACAAACCTTGCTTAAAAACAGCAGAGGACTGCTAAGCTTGTCATCACTAAACAACGTGGTTATGTGATGTCACATTTTATGACTGCATCGGTTAGCAATGAAAATCCTGGTGGCAATTACCATTGTTAAATGAGGACTACCTGTACAATAGATATGCCATCCCACTGATGAAGTTCTTTTCTCTACTGAAATTCCACTCCCATGTTATGGGATCTTTTATAGCCATACAGCAAAATCTCTCTTGTCACTACTTAAATATATTCCAGAAAGATGAAGTTATAACCAAACTGGAGAGAAAAAAAACACGCCACTAATAAAAAAACAAGTGGTAATTACCAGTCAGTTTTATTGAATTAGAATTTTTACTTCTACAATTGTTACTGTGTAGACACCTACCCCTTCTAGAAGACCAGCAGGAGGACTACATGCTCCTTTCAGAATTTGCTGAAGGAATTCTATCTGATTGGGAATTTTATCCTTAATGCCTAAAAAAAGAGAGGAAAAACTAAGTCAATCAATATGCACTCTTGCTATCTCACAAGCAGCTTGATTAAAGTTACCTGGGAAGGTCAAAAGCAAACCCACATGTCTATGGTTCAACATGTTTGCAACTTTTGGATTACTTAAGAGTACATTTCAGAATTTTTTACCCGAGTTCTTGAGTTCAAGGATGATTAAATCTAGAGTAGGAACAGGTTGTTGTTGTTGTTAGTTGCGAAGTTGTGTTCGACCCATCGCGACCTCATGGACAACGTTCCTCCAGGCCTTTCTGTCCTCTATCATCCTCTGAGGTCCATTTAAGCTCACACCTACTGCTTTAGTGACTCCATCCAGCCACTTTATTCTCTGTCGTCCCTTTCTTCTTTTGCCCTCAATCTTTCCCAGCATTAGGCTCTTCTCCAGTGAGCCCTTCCTTCTCATTAGATGACCAAAGAATTTGAGTTTCATCTTCAGGATCTGGCCTTCTAAGGAATAGTCAGGATTGATTTCCTCTAGGACTGACTGATTTGATCGCTTTGCAGTCCAAGGGACTCGCAGGAGTCTTCTCTAGCACCAGAGTTCAAAGACCTCAATTCTATGGCGCTTAGCCTTTCTTATGGACCAACTTTCACAGCCATACATTGCAACTGGGAAAACCATAGCCTTGATTATACACCCTTTTGTTGGCAGGGTGATGTCTCTGCTTTTTAGTATGCTGTCTAGATTTGCCATAGCTTTCCTCCCCAGGAACAAGTGTCTTTTAATTTCCTGGCTGTAGTCCCCATCTGCAGTGATCTTAAGAGCCCAGGAAAACTAAACCCCATGGACAGTACCAAAAGGAACAGGTATAGGATCTCAATCATGAGAACCAAAAATAAGATTGTCAATAATATATGATATTATTAAGTCCAATACTTATATTGACATTAAAAAGACAAATGGACTGATGTGTAGTTGACTTTTAGGTATTATAGCGAATATGTAAAAGTAAATGTAAGAGTAATACTTGCAAACCTATTTAAAGTGATGCCCATGTAAAACCAAATACAAAAATGTAGAGAAGCCTGAACAATATCTTAATCACTTTACAGGCAGTTATTTTGTGAGTTTACAGGACCTACACTTTGTTCCATAGAACATGGTTACCTTCAGGCACTTTGAGGGTCTTCTTGTTCTGCTCACACCAGCCAAGTGGATGCAAATCAGCTGTCATGATATCACACCAGAAATCAGCCTTGCGATCTTCTCCATAACCATCATAGCGCAAAAGTAGTAACTGCCCACAAGTGGTAATGATTGTGGCAATCCAGTAAGTGTCAGGGCCAGGTTTGATAGCAACCTCCAATTTCATGCCTGGTGTGAAGCCATTTTGTGGGCTGGTATCCACCTAAAAGAAAAGGAAAAATCAAGTCAGCAATTTTGATACTGTAACATTATTTAACCTGAGATGTGGGGGCTCAGCGGCTAAGATGTTGAGCTTATTGATCAAAGATCGGCAGATCAGCAGTTTGAATCCCCAGTGCGGCATAATGGAGTGAGCTCCTATTACATGTCCCAGCTTCTGCCAACATAGCAGTTCGAAAGCACGTAAAAAATGCAAGTAGAAAAATAGGAACCACTTTGGTGGGAAGGTAACATCGTTCCATGCGCCTTCAGCATTTAGTCATGCCGGCCAAATGACCAGAGATGTCTTCAGACAGCTCTGGCTCTTCAACTTTAAAATGGAGATGAGCATTGCCCCCTAGAGTCAGGAACAACTAGTACATATGTGTGAGGGGAACCTTTACCTAACATTATTTATAAAATATTTGGCACAAGTTAGGGATTTCTGTTGATAACTGGGAATAAGGAAGATAATGGATTAACATTTCTGGATTGGTCAGTTAAAATAATACCATGTTTCCTCAAAAATAAGACAGGGTCTTATCTTCTTTTGACACCCCCCCCCCCGAAATAAGCACTTGACCTTATTTTCAGGGAGGTCTTATTATTTTTGAGGTGCAGGAGGTGGTGACTTAATGGCTGCTGCTATGTTGCAACATTTTTGGGGAGGGCTTAGTTTCAGGGGAGAGCCTATTTTAGCGTGTGTGCTCAAAAGTCTGATTGGGCTTATTATCTGGAGGTGTCTTATTTTCGGGAAAACAGGGTATATAATTGAAAAATACTACAATCAGATTAGGATACAGTTTTAAGGATACAATGGTAATAACCTACAATAGATCAAGTGGTTCCCCCCCCCCCCAAAAAAAAATGATCAACAGGGCAATGTATTTAGAATTAGTTAATTCACAACAATCTAGAAGCCCAGATTACAAACTTTAGAGTATAAAACTCCTGCTTTATACTCCCAGATTGCGCTACTGAAATCTATTCAATACAACTGATAATTACATCTATTTTGGACTTATAAACACAAAAAACTAAGTTACCTTATCAATAAACTCAAACAATAAAACCTTCAGGTTTAAAAAAATAGCCCTGCCTTGATCCAATAAATTATTTTAATTATATCATACTGTCGCCTATCATAATGAACGCAAATTACACAGATGAGCAATCCAAATATTTGAATTGCATTTATTCAGTTATTATAGGAATCATATACATACACACACATATATATTATTATATATTATGTTATGTATTGTTATGGTATGTTGTTATGTTTTATTATATTATATTAATAACTAAGTGCCATTGTATAAATTTTCATTCTCATTCTCTTCTGCAATACATAATTCTGATACTAAAAATAAACAAAACATTCTAAGAGGTATTTTTATACAAGTGAATTCCAAATCACTGCTCTTCAAAACAACTGTGAATTCTTCCTACTTCTATATTAATTACAACTCTCTACAGAATGATCCTTGACAACTTAGATGAAAATAGTGTACATTCTAATTATGTTTCGTGTGAGTAGGAAAAAAATTAGAAATTATTTTTATTGAATAAACTTTACTCACAATTTTTCAAATTGAATAATCATTTTTATCGAAAAAGCTTTACTCATACAAAAATGTATTTCAAATTGGAAATGAAGCAGAATTAGACAATAGTCTCACTCAGATATAAATGGAAAGTTACATAAATATACAGTTCTAGATGAACAGATAAATCAAGACAGAACTTGGGAGAAAAAATCTAACTAATAATTAATAAACTAAGAAAAGTAAATAAACAATAGCATGCAAGCAAGAATAAGAACAAGAATAAGACGTCTTAATTTGATACATATCTTACTATACAAATAAATATGACTACTCTGGACAGGAACCAATATATACAAAACATTCTCTTTCCTGTTCCAATAGCACCCTCTCATGGCAATCTAGTAAGACTACAGTAGTAGTCCTAGTGATCCAATTTTTTATGTAATCCCATCTATGACACTACAGAAATACATTCTTGGATCTTGCCCCCAAGTAAGAATAGAACTCTTCTGCATTTTCCATCTTTAATATGTTGGGGTATACAGAGTAACTATGTATGCTAGCTTATGATTGAAAAACTCTGTACTTGACCAAAGGCAGTTATAGTAACAATATTTTAGGGAAGGGGGCATTAAATTGGTAAACTTTATGTCATAAAGTAATTAAATAGATATACACATACTGCCCCCTTGTGACATGGATGCACACATATATATTTATACAATTGGCCCAATATTTTTCCCATTATTTTGCATTCATGGCACATGCATATACTTGCTGCTTTCTTCCGGAATAAACCACATTATGCAGAAAAGGAGTAAGAAATAGTAATAGCATGAGATTTAAAAAGAGGGGGGGGGGCAGCTAAAACTAGCTTATTTACTAATGTAATTAACTACATCTCCAGGCCTTTTTTGGGGGGGGGGACGGAATCCTGATACTACATTTATTGCTTTTTGTTCTTTGGATTTCTCTTTCTCTTTTTAGAGGATATCATAAACTATAGACAACCACAACTTTCTCTGTCTATCTTTTTCTCTCAACTCATTCACTTTTCTTTTAATATATTGTTACATTCATTCATCACATTTATATAGCTGCCAATCTCACAAAACATGACTCTGGGTACACAATAAAAACAGACTATAAAAAGAAACAAGTATTCCATCACTTCATAAAGTCCTCATTCATTCTTTCTGTATGTATGACCAAAGATCTTCCATTCGTACTTGTTACTCATTTTTGGGTGTGATCTATACTCATTCAGTACCCATTCATTCTTCACATTATCTCTTTTCTTACTACACACACTTCTTAAATACCCCATTTCCACTGCAGTCAACCTGCATTTCTCTGGCCATATTTAATTCTCACTTTCATACTAAGTGGGCTAAAGTATGATATAACATACTTCTTTCTGATAAACACAATTTTCCTTGACCAAATCACAAACTATCCAGCATATTTTTACTAATATTTACATATCTTAAAATATTTGTCTTTTATTTTTAGTAAAAATTCTAAGCTATACAAATTAATTTACTTGTTCTAGTTTTTGCCATTAATATACAGCATTTTAATAATTCATTCTATTTTTCCTGTAACGTCTCCCCCAAAACATTTCTAATACAACTACAAGCATTCTTATCCATTTATCCATAGATCTGCAAAACAACCCAGGGGATATTACACATTTTTGTTTTACCCCTGCTCAGCCGTGAATCATTCAATAGGCATTTAGTCTCTTCTTGCAAATTCCTTACTTATGTATCTTATTTATTTGTTGCTTTTAATAATGAGTCTTACATTCTATATTTGTATAAAACATTTCATAATTTAAGCCTATCAACAAGTGTATAATAAACACTTGTATAATTCTCACATCCCTATATTTCTCAATTCCTTGCTAAACAGAAAAATCTGATCTCTACACGTCCTGTCCAGTGTAAAACTGGACTTCCCAAATTTTGCTCATTGTCACATCTTGGGCCATATCAATCAAAATTCTGCTGAATGCCTCCCTAGGAAGGTTTATCACAATTATTTTTTTCATACGATTTAAATTCCTAAAACATTAACTTGGTTATTGAAAAAGCGAACAATTATACTCAAACCCTGTCTACAGAGTTATGTTTTTAATGGTGTAACAGACAGCCCACAGTTGTACTATACTCTAAAATGCCCCTAGAGATTGTAAATTAGAATCAATGTAATCCTTGTTAAAAATTATATGCTTTCATTATTTGAAAATTTAAAAAATGACATTTCAAGACTTTGTCAAACACTATCACCAAAGTATTTTTTTCTAGCACAAAAATCCTGGAAAGTTTCACAGCATCCATATCATACTATAAACCTTTTCTGAAAGTTACAGTCCCTGTCCAATTATTTTGTTTGGTAGCAAAAAAAAATCAGTAACATACTTTTATCTGAAACATTACATTTTAAAAAGTAGCAAGTTAATTTTCATGTTTTATGTTCACTTCTACTACAAGGAAACAAAATAAAAGGGAGAAAGGGATGACTGAGTGAGTAAGGTGTTGTCAACAAGGCATGGAAGAAAGCCTTAAGATGATGAGTCAGCAAGCTCTTTGCAAACTAATTATCTTCATCTGTTGTAACTGCAAAAGATTTCACTTTGCACCATAGAACAGCCGCTTTAAAAAATATTTAAGTCAGCAATTCTTTGGATCTGTCTCTAGCACTAACTGAACCACAAGAGTCCCCCTTGCAAAGCAAAGGACAAAAATAAATGCTCTCTATTACTGTTATTCCCCTTTAAATGGGACCTGTGAGGACATTACGAAAGCCCAAAAGTTACAGCAAAGAGCTTAAGGGACTGCACTTAGAATTCTCAAGGATCTGAAATGAAGAGCTTCTGCTCATTATGGCTACCAAGGGATCAGAGTTTAAAAAACACATACAGAAGACAACATTGACCAGATGTTTACTTACATGTCTAAATGAGCTGTGAGGTGCTGCTGTTGCTCCTGTATCTTCCAAATAGTCATCCCAACTGAACTCTGCTTCTTCTACAACAGATCCTGCATCTACAATAATCCAGAAACAACCAATGGATCTTAAATGGAAAGCTGTAACTGTTATGTTATTATAAATTTCTTTACTGTAGATGTTTTTTCCAACTGTTTTGAAGACAAAGGAAATATTATATTGAAACAGAGTATATTAAAATGTACATAACTGCCAAAGTATTTATATATATATGTATGTATGTATGTATGTGTGTGTGTGTGTGTGTGTGTGTGTGTGTGTGTGTGTAATATATATAAATATATAATGCACTAGTGTCAATTAAACAATGTCACTTGTCTGTCATGATATCAAAAGATAGCAATATGAATATGAAGCCCCTATGCTGATACAGTGGCCTAACACCTAAGCTGTAGTAAAGAGTTGTTGTTTTTAAAGATAGAAGGTACCTTATTTCAAGGATAATAGGATATAAATTATATGAAAAGTATTTTCAATTTTAAATTGATTGGAAAAGAATAACAGATTTATGAAGTAGGCACTAAGCAATTTGCAGGTATAAAAGGGCAGCTGCTTTTTTCATAAACACCTTGGATTTGTGACCAATGCCCATAAACAGCATTCTTTTGCTTTTATGTATTTGATCTATCCTTAAACAAACAAAAAATATTTTTGGAGTCAATGGTATTCTTTTTCCTGAATGGTATGTAATTTTAATTTGGAAAAATAATACTTCTATGGATAAATACTTGGGCAGTTTTCTTAAAAAGAAAAAACCACAGGTGCAAAAACTGTATGAATGAAGCAAAAGGTCCATAAAAATCTCACATCTTGCGCTATCTAGTAATAGTAAAAGGTTTTGCCTTACCAAAGTCTAATTTAAGTTCTCAATTACTGCTGGAAGAAATTCATTCACTTAATATGTATATGTTTTCACAAACGTCAAATTTTTATTATACAGATAGTCCTCAAGTTACGACCAATTGTTCAAGCAACTGTTTGAAGTTATGGTATTGTTTATGTTCAGTGACTGTTTGAAGCTACGGTGGTGCTGAATAAATGGTACTTATACCAGGTCCCTTAGGTTAGAGCAGTTTGTAGCACCCATATGTCATATAACCAAAATTAGGATGCTTGGCAGCTCATTTCTATTTTTATGACAGCAGCATCAAAAAATGGTGAAAGTGAGTGGTGGAGAACAGGTGGGCAAAAGCCTTGAAGCACAGGGGGCCAAGAGGGAAAAGAAGGGGAAATTGAAAGGAAGGTGGTTCCTTATCTTGGAAGAACCAATGCCCAGGGCTGGGAGGGGCCAAGCTGCAAGAATGGGTCCCTGGCTAGTGACTGATGGGATTCAGTTAATGACGGCAGTAAGAACTGCTGAGATTGCCAACACGTGAAATTGCACTTTATGATCACATTGTTTAGAGATGGAAATTCCAGTCTTAACTGCTGTGGTAACTCAAGGACTATCTCTATAGGGACATACATAATGTGTCATTCCTGAATATGAGGAACCTGTGGCCTTCCAGTTATTTATGAGCTATAATTCCCAGTAGTTATCACTAGTTATGTTGCCCGAGGCTACCAGAGCTGGCACTCAGCAAAATCTAGACAGCTTAATAAGTTTATCTGCAGATAGAAAAACCTAAAATTATAAACACTTGTCAATATTTGTAAGGCACTGCGAAATAATTTGCTTAAAAGTTGCTCAACCCCCCATATGCTTATTTAGTCAAAAAGATATTACAGCAAAAATTGGCAAAATTTAAATAAACTAGCTTTGGGCATTGGCACAAAAAAGACTATAAAGACCAGATGTTAAAAAAAATATATGTTCAGGTCTGATTATTTGTTCTTTTTGCAAAAGAATAAGTGTGTGTTAAGTTTTCATTAAGAATCTGATCTTTCACTCAGACCTATTTTTTTAGTTTACATATTGTAAGGCTTTAAAATGTATGGTTCAAAGACAGAAGAATAAGATACAGGAATACAGAATTCTCCAGGAAATAGTACAGGACTAGATGTTGGCAATATTCAAAAGCAAAATGTGAGATGTTTATTTCAAAGCATTTCTGTATTCTTGCAACCTACAGTGTAATCATGTACAAAAGATACACTGAAGGATTTAACAAAGGACCGGCACAAGGTACGCCATAATCTTTAAAAATGTTGGAACTGAGCGCGGTTAATCTGCTAACAAAGATACAACAGCAGAAACAGATGGGACTCATGGAAGGCAGAAGGAGGAGCTTACTTATGGCATAGCCTATATTTTTTTTAAACTGCAGTTTTATCCCTTTTATAGCATATTGTTACAACCTACATCTGGTACAAAGATATTCTGACCTATTATCTTCAGTGGAAGAGATGGGAAAAATGTATTTCATTTGTTCATGAATATAATACATGCCATGCAAAGCAAAGCAAAGCAAAAGATACAACATAAATAAATTTGAGAAATATATAAAACTCATTGTTCTGTATCCTCTCTCTAAAGACTACAGATGCCAGATTTATCTGTAGTCCATTTTGTGCATTCTAGAAGAAAGTCCTATGACTAGCAACAGTGGACAAAACACTGTGCCACTATGCACTGTTAATATACTGGTTCAAGTCAGCTGCATTTCTCTTGCATGCTCATTCTTTCCTCTCATCCTCTGATACAAAAAACACAACCAGGTAGTTTCTTAGGGTACAAATGGAATATAGCCTATGCAAGGTTGTGGTTTAGGAACTAAACTAAGATGGGAGAAATGTAAATTCAAGTCCATCTTAAGTCATGAAGACACATTAAGTAACTTTGGGCATTACTGGGTCCTCGCAAGGATAAAATAGAATATTCAAGTACTATACCAGCGGTGTCAAACTCGATTTTACTGAAGGCCTTATTAGGGTTGTGTTTGACCTTGGGGGGCCAGGGTGGGCGTCACTCATGTTGGGGGGTGCCTATGGTGGCACAAGCACTCTGCCAACAAAAACGGGTTCCTGAACTTTGTTTACAGGTGGGGTGGCCTCCTGCAAACCTCTGCCAGAGAAAATGCGTGCAGCCCTCCTCAGCTCTGTTTTCGCTGGCACAATCACCGCAGGCCGGTCCTTTGCTGTTTTCAGGGTGGCCCTGCATACCAGATCTGAGCACCCAGTAGGCCGGATCCAACCCCGGGCCTTGACTTTGACATCGCTGTACTATAATATAGGGGTGCAATAGCGGTTCTATAAATATGTAGACAGTCAATAGAAGACAGTAAAAAAGAATTTTCTTCCATCTGGAGGTTGTCCAGATCTTTCTGCCAATATATGGCAGCCCAAAATGTACTATATATGAATTCTTGATGAAAAAATAGGATATAAAGTGAACAATCAGTTGGGCCAAAGGATCGGCTGGTTCAAGTAAGGGCTATGGTATTGGTCCTACATTGGTTCAGTGTAACTGGGTATCTTCTCTATCATTTTCTGATTTTGTTTCTTATTTTGGATTTTAATAGGTTCTCCTATATTAGTATATGAACATGAATAGTTTTGCCAGCATTCCAGGTCTTCAGTTCCTGGTATTCCTGATTGGTTCTTGAAGAAGTACACGTGAGGAGGTTGACAAGCAAGGTCAATTAACACATGATGAGTCTTTCTACCCCTCAAGTTAGGAAATTCTCAGTGGAGCTTATTGTTTAATTATTTTGTTTAAGGCATACAAAAATATGAGTAGGCAGATACCTGCCCCTGCTTGAATGTCCACTACTACTTCCTGGTTCCTTATTCTTAATATTAGATCTCTGCAGCTTTCTTTTAAAAGAATGTGAGTCTACATTTCCATTTGTCATGTTTCCTCAATAGTTCTTTTGGTTGCTAGGCAAAAATATTTCTATTCTTGATGGGACAGGAATGCTTGAGGATATAGTATTGTGCAGCTTTTCCTTTCTTCTTTTAATGTGCTAAGCTCATGAAAGAATTTATAAATATAGTATAAGGGAATTCAAAGTCATCCTTGTAGGGATGGAAAATATTACTTATGGGTTCTTGCTGTTGTTATATTGAACCTGATGAAGGCCCCTGTGATGTCATCTTGTGTTTTGTGTGAATATAGTGACAAAAATGTGCTAGGTTTATACTTCTAATTTCCCTAGATCCATTCAACATTAGTAGGCATGTGATTATTGTCATTAGAACAATTTCCATTGCAGTTTTTCCAAGGCCTTTGCAGACATTTCAGGCATTTCTGAGTCATTTTTATTATTTGTATTTTTTTCCCTTTCCAGGATCAGTATACACTGTATATAATAACCATTCTGATAGCAACACGACTCTAATTATAAAACTTAAGCATGAGTGCAGGACTGCTCTATTAGTATATAACCAGCACTTTTGTACTGTTCCATAACTGCAATTTTAAATTTAATGTTGCTGCTGAATTACTGACCATTATATTCAAAGGAAACCGAATGGAAAAGAAATATATACTGTGCATGTTTGTATAAAAAGATAAAAAGTGTTATGCCTATAATTCGAAACCATGTCTCAGTAAGAAATTAAACTTCATATTATCATTAGCGCTTCGGCAATAAATACCTGAATCAACTAATGCTTCAAAACAAAAAAATGTAGCATTATTTCTCAATGTGTTCTGTTTCATAGGAAGTGAAGTGGGGAGCGTGATCAAAATCCAAGATTAATTTAAGTTATCAGTATTTTAGTTCTTCATGTGTGAAAGATTGCATCAAAGATCTTATTGTACTATGACATTGTTCATTTTTGTCAATACTTTATATTTATTTCTTAAAAGGAAAATATCATACATGCTCAAACTGAAAACTCAAAATGATAGCATGTCAAGGTATCAAAATCATAATAAATATTAATTCCAAATGTTAAATATATAGTTTATACTATATAGTATATAAGCAGATAAATTACAAAATATAGCTATAACATGGTATAACATACCATATGTGAATTTAATGGGAAGTATTGTATTAAAAATAACTTCTGTTAAAGAAAAATCCTAAATTCTATTTTTATATAACCCCGACTTGTATAAAGAAATTGTAGCAATGACTTATTCTGGGGTCAAGTGATTCTAAATATGCTGAGTTGGCATGTTTCCATCTCCAGAACTATAATACCTGTCTCACGTTGCTGTTCTCCATTCATTTCCACAGCAATCTGGTAATACGGCTCGGGAACAGGAAATAGAAAAACTCACTGGGTCACTGTCTTGATCTCATCAGCATCCCAATGTCTGCTTCTTCAAGCTTTGTGTTGAAGCAAAAACTGTGAATAAAATTTAGAGGCAACTTTTTATTCTTAAATTTAAAGCTACGTTTTGTTTCGTTCATTTCTGTAGAATTAGAACAAGCTAAGTCAGCACTTCTACTTGATTCTATCCCAAAAAGAAAAGGTGTTTTGTTACAGAAACCTACAATGCCACAGACTATTATAAACAGAGAGAGTAAAAGGAGGACACAGGTTCACTTTTAAGTTATAAATTCATTTGTCTTTCATACAATTTCTTAAGCCCATCAAAAATAAAGAGTCCCTAATTTTGTGTACCTTAACTAATTCCAAATAAGTAACATAAAGTAGATATTCTTCACATGAGAAACTTCTGTCAGAGTTTAAATATCTGGAAAGTTTGCAAACAATTCTAAAAGTATTAAAATTGTTATACCATCAAGTAGGAATACCCTAGTATCAGCAATAGATAAATTGGCTGGGTTACAAGAAATAGATTGCACTATTAAGTAAATAATCTTTTGACTGAACCTTTGTTCATTAAACCTTTGGCTTAACATTCTCGTTAAACAGCCACACATATTGGTGGGCACAATATTGATATATACTTGTTAACTAGGTCTTCTGTATATTGTATGAAAACATCCACTGTTTTGACTTTAGAACCCAAGAGACTGCCAGAAAGGTATATCAGCAGCTGTTACTAAGACAGTTGGCAAAATGCTCTAGGAATCATATTATGTAATACTACAGACATATTATTTCTTACAAATAAGACAATTATATTGATGATAAGGGGAAAAATACAAAATATTAAGATAATACTTATAATATTTATTTATATATTAATTATATTTATGCCAAATGAAAATTAGCAAATTACTAGCAATAGTAGTATAATACAAGTACTTTTAAGTTTTCAGAAAGTTTCCACTCTTCAAAAAGCAAGATAATTAAAAAAAGACAAAGGAATAAATCTCACTATGATAAATTTAACTTGTTGCAAATTCTCAGCTGACTTAAGAAAGAAGCTATCTTAACAAAGAATTTGGATTTTCTACCTTTCTTAGTACGCCATAGTATACTATCAGATAATATTAAGTTATTTTTATGAGAGGTTATACTTTACCTTTGGAAAAAAACAGCTGAATAATTTAATTCTTGTTAAATCTCAATATTTGAATAATTACTTATTACCTTTTGGTTCCACAAGATCTTTCAATATACCACATTAACTAATTTCACCTATGTAAGAAGACACTTTCTTACACTTAGATTGTAACCCAGGTTAATATTTTCAACATCTCCCAATGCATTTCATGGCCTAAGTCCAAATGTTATTAGTAATTTTCAGTACAAAGATGGGAGAGATTTGGCCCTCTAGAAGTCCTACTATTGCCTGCCATTAAGTTAAGCACCATGAACATTAGTCTAACAATTTCTGGATAGCCATAGGTTTCATACAAATTTTTAAAGCCCTATTTTTTTTGCAGCCAAAACACTTACTTCC
Organism: Thamnophis sirtalis; assembly: GCF_051295495.1. Taxonomy (NCBI): domain Eukaryota; kingdom Metazoa; phylum Chordata; class Lepidosauria; order Squamata; family Natricidae; genus Thamnophis; species Thamnophis sirtalis. The sequence goes on along the minus strand of NW_028261383.1, from coordinate 73,409,516 downwards.
ACAAGAAACTAAAGCTTGTCATGCTTTGTCATAGCAGAAAAAAAGATGAAAATGCTTATAAAGAAAAACTAATTAACCCATCTTATTCCTTCTCTTTGGAAAAAGGCATTTGAAAAGCTTTTTTTTAAATATTACAGTATTGCTACTTTTGGATTTTCCTTGCTGCTATATGTTTTTTCCCCCTCTCTGTTAATTTGGCTTTATATTCATATGCTACAAGGGGGCAGGACAGAAACTATGATACGAATACAGTGGATGTTTCTTTTAAGTCAATGGCTAATTTTAGAAGCTGTGCTCCAAAACAGCACAGAAACCACTGAAGGGGATGCTTTCAAGCCCCTGCAAGATTTATGATAATAATTTTGTTGACAATTGTCTCCATTAAATTATTCCCCCCCCCCCCCCCAAAAAAAAAGAAAAGAAAACAGGCTCTATACATTTCTGGATGCTGAAGGGTTCTAATAGATACTACATATCTTAAGGCTTATTTATTTCAGACCTTCAGCAGAGAGTTTAAGTTCACATTAGAATCTATGTTTAAATCAGTTCAAAATGGAGACATCGCAATACAATTTTAAAGTAATATCAAATAGAACTTTGGCTAATAGAGGAATATCAGCAAACTAATACATTAAGGCAGGATGAAGAGCCTATAGCATGATAACAGCAGCCTGGTTTATCTGCAATGAGCATATATGGGAAAAGCTTCAGGTACTGTGCATCTCACATTTATTCAGCAAAGGAATAGGTGTAGTGAAAACACAGATAGTGATGTTGATTCAAACCCAGCTGTGTGTTCATCCAGGCTCCTCAAACCCCAGCATTAAATAGTTAAGTTAAAAAAAGAAATTGGTTGAAGCTTATCAGCAATTGAAAATACCTTACCTCAGTTGTAGAACTATCACTACCTTTTTAACTTATAATGCTGATGTCAAAAATTCAAAACATGTTTTCAGTCCTGGACAGATTGTTTGCATCACTGCAGCCGTAGCTAACTGAAGGTGAGGATTATCAATTTACTTTGACTTTTTCTGTTTGAATTTAACACTTTAATTGTTGATATACTAATCTTAATTGAATTTAAACTTATCCGTATTGAATGACACCCTGGATTTTAAAGTACAAAATGTGGTAAGGCTTAACTAAATATGTTTTTAAAGTTCTAATCCTTGAATTTATATGCAGGCAACCTTTCCTAGAGATTTCGGGACTGGGCTAATCAGAAGGCAAATATGGAAAATAATTGCAGTAGCACATAAAAAATAACTTCTCCCTATTAGACAGCACACTGGATTTAAAAGAAGAAAGATGTAGTAAAGCTCAGCTAAATATATGTTTTAAGGTTCTAATGTCAGCTTGATATGTACCTGTGAACACAATTTCATGAAATTAAAGGTTTATTCATGATAAAGTATGACTAGATGTGACTGAATAATTAACCCAATAAAAGATTATATATCCTAATCTAGGTAGGAAAAAATAAGGAAATATTTGGAATGCATGTTAGCATGCTCGCTCTTGAAGAGTAAAAATATAATTACCAATTACTATGAACTACAACAAAGATAAAACTGCAAAGTGGGTGAATTTATAGTCTACTGCAGTTCACTACTTGGCAATATGCTAATGTTCTAAAACCCAAAATAACTAAGGATTTAAAATATAAAAATGGATTTTTCTTTTAGCATGTTAAAAAACTCCTAATACAACCTTTTTTGTGGTTAATTTCAACAGTTTTGTAACTTTACATCTTTCATTAGCAGGTATTTCCTATAACTAAACTAAGGGAACAAATTATGTTTTATACAGAAACATAGAGAATGAAGAGAATATAGAAGGAATTACAATATTCAGGGTTTTTTAAATTTATTTTTTACTGGAATTTGTCAAAAACGAGAACAATAAGTAGATAATAAAAATACAATGACAAGGACGATAGACACGTTAGTGCACTTATGGATGCCCCCTCTAGTGACCACTTAAGTATGAAGTAAGGTCCACGGAAGTCAATTTCTGACTGAAACTGTGAAAATTTGTAGCTTTGACAACTCTATTACAGAAATCATATTTTTTACGGTCAAGTTTAAAATGGTTTACATTGAGTTTAAAGTGGTTGTTCGTGCGCATATTATTTTGATTAAAACAGAAAAAGTCATTTACAGGTAAAACATTACTACGTATAATTTTGTATGCAATATCTAGGTCTAAAATACCTATATTTTACTTAATTATATCTCCCTAAAATAAATTAGTGGATAACAGGATAATCTGTCACAAAAATATATAAATATTTTTAATTTATAGACTATGGTAATTAGAGCTTACATTAGCTTACTTTTAATAAAATGGTTAAATGTCTTAATAATTTCATGTGTTTATAAATTAATAGTTAATATAAGAGTCCTATGGGCCCTATTTAGGAAAGAGAAATTAAATGAGCAATGTAAACAAAATTTAGACTAAATATATATATTGTTATAAAATGTCTGACTTCAGCTATTGTTAACATAGAAAAATAAAACAAATTTGTTAACATTGTGATATTTTTAATGTTAGACTATTATTTCAGGTCTCTTTGTTGATTCACTGTCTTAAATAAATGGAGAAATAAAAAATGAATAATCAGGATTCTGCAGAGCTTGCTATTTATAACTGGGCAAAAGCTAACATTGGTTCATGGCAACTTTCCTAACTGCTAAGTAATAGATGTTCTCTCTGGATCCTGCCTGACTCCAAAGCCTGGATAATACAGAAGATTTCCTTTCCCCAAACATTGCTACCTAGCTAGATCCCCAGTACCACAACTATTGGTTAAAAGGCAGAAAGATATGGCAGACTGATAAAATAAGGCAAATTAGTATGATACTGCCACATCAAATATGATTCTCAAAAAAAAAAATAGATTATTTTTTTCCTTTTGCAAGTGAGACAATGGCATCCAGAAACAGAACAGCAACAAGAAGTACACAGGACACTTTAGATTAAAGTTGTGTTTACTTGCCAACTAAATGACTTCAGTCTGGATTCAATTTTCAGCAGCTAACCCACATCTGCTCTTTGATCACAGCAAAACACTGTGACCATAGAGATTGAAGAGCCAAGGTCAAAGAAGAGCAAGAACATTAGAACAAATGGAAGATATCTGCTTTGAATTGCCGCACAAGTTCATCCCGTTACCTCAAATGTATTGAACAAGAATAGATATCAAGCAGAATCCTAATACTCTGAAAGATGAGCAGATCCCTATCTTTATGACCATCTTGTTAAAAAAAGATAACAGGAAGAAATAAATGACAAATCCTTCACCAATATTTTATCAAAATTGTATATGCTGGACATCTTCCCCCTATCCTCACACATCATAGCACTCAGATTTATCAAAATTAGCAGTAGGGGACAGAAACAGTAGGAAAAAAATTACAAAAACATTGTTTTTTTTAAAAAGAGATTAAGACATAAAGGGTTATATGAAATTGATAAGAAGCAGGTCCTGTTTTTCTTTCTGAAGTTTTAATAAGCCTAACACTCTAAATGACTCCTCACAAACATCTTTACTCTAGAAAGCAGGGTCAGATAGACTCAGAAGCACATTGACTTACAATCAGAATTCCCTAAAGAAAAAGTAGAACGTTCAGTGACAGTTGACAGGGGGCAGCAATGGGGGAGGGGCACCTGACCATTAGACTTAGGGCCCAAAGGGCAAATGGGCAGAGTATAAACAAATAAACAAATACACCTTTCTTACTTTGACATTTATATTTAAGCCTAAACTCTTTATCAAGCCTCCTATCAGTATAAATCAGTGGTAAACAAAAAGCCTCCAATTTATTTAGTACCTAAAGTGGCCATATCTTCATTTCTTGAAATCATTTTCTTTTTGATATGTATAGCACTGCCTTTTCTCTGTAAGCTTAGGTATTGTGAAATAAAATATCTGGCTAAAAGAAGTGGATGAAGTTGCCACATGTTGCAGCTTTACATTATTTCAATTTGTATTTCCTCTTTCCACTCAGAGGACATTCATTCTCATAGGTTCCATAGTCCCTGATAATGATTAATTCTTTTATCCAGTTTTCTGCATTATCACTCAAAGTAATTAACCTCTTTTGAATATTTCTCAAATACAGGGAAATCAGAGAATATTCTGCATCCACCATGAATTTTTTTTCATTTCTTACAGAATCTCTAGCACATCATTTTACTACTATAGAAGTTTCCACTTACAACCTCTCAAATTTTGCTTTGTTTTTCTTTCTCTCCATATTAGGCTACTAATCATAATATACTATCATATGTGTCAAAAGCATTGTACAATCCAAGCAATTTTCCTCAGTGTTGTAGTACTGCAGGTAACCAGCTCTATATACATCTAATGAAAAGAATTCTTTTGATCCTGTGTTGGGCTCAATTGTAATTGTAAGTCAAGGATTACTTGTACTGTGAAATGTTAAGCATTAATTTAGATCCTTACCTACAGACCTTAAATGTTAATAGGCTACACTTATTTTTTTTAAATGAGGTGGAACAAGATTAAGAACATTTATGGCTCATTGTCACATTTCAATATTTCAAATATATATATTTCTAAACAGAAAATGTTCTCCAAATGATAGGTTCATCTCTATACATGTTTATTCCAAATAATAGAACTCATGTAATCTTGCTGCTTTGAAATACTGAAACATGGGGGAAAAATATACAGGAACAAAATCAAGGAGAACTCATTAACAAGCCATTCCATTAATTATTGTAAAATAAGAACAAGGAAGAACAAATGCTAAACAAAACTCTTTCAATACAAGTGCTTAAAGTAAATGCCCTTTGAGCATTTAATGGGAATGGCAGCTCTAAACAAATAATGTCTGCTGCATTTATTATCATTCCAGAGATTATATGTAAGAAAAAACTTTCAGTGAGAAATCAAAATTGCAAAAACATAAAGACAGCAGTCTGTTTCATTACAAACAGATGATAACAGGCTATAAACTGTGACTGAGCAGTGATCAAATGAAAGCTTTGCAAAAACTGAAAAAATATTTTTAAAAACCTGTTTATTTATCCAAAAAGCAAAAGCTGAAAGATGCTAGGGAAAAGGGCCAAACAGTTGACAGGAATTCAGCCTATTGAATGAAAATAATGTTTCAATTCCAGAAAACTTGAGCTTAATTTGATGTTATTTAGCTGTATCATCTCCACAGAATCACCAGAATCAAATATTACATTCTTGGCTTTCACTAATTACTGATTTCACCCAGAAGAGAATAAAGTTAGCAAACCTCAGGAAACTATGTAGCTGTTTGCGGGTGCTTGGGTGTTGCCAGTCTAGCACAGCTTTCACTTTCCTGGGGTCCATTTCTATCCCCTCACTGGATTTCTGAGGTAATTCAGGGAGGTTTTGTGGAATTCACACTTTGATAGTTTCGCGTAGAACTTGGCGTCCAGAAGTTTTTTCAGGACTTGCCACACCAGCTTTATGTGTTCTATTGTCTCCGTAAAGGCGAGGATATTGTCAAGGTAAACTAGCACTCCCTTGTAAAAGTGTTCATGCAGCAACTCATTGAAGAATTGTATGAAAACCACTGGGGCCCCTTTTAGGCCAAAAGGCATGACTTTGAACTGGAAGCTACCAAGGGGGTAGTTGAACGCGGTTTTCCATTCATTCCCCTCCCAAATTCGTATACGGTAATACCCCTCTTTTAAGTCCAGTTTGGTGAACACCTTGCCTCTGGTCAATTGGTTCAACATGTCCTTCATGAGGTGGGGGGGGGGTAGGTGTTTTCTACACAAACAGCATTAATACCACGGAACTCAATGCACAGTCTCACACCCCCCCCCCATATTTTTTCTCTTTGAAGAGAACAGGGACAGCTACCTTAGGATTGGCTAGTTGGATAAAACCCTGCTCCAAATTGGTATCAATGTATTTCCTTAATTCCACCATTTCTTTAGGGATCATGGAGTACACCCTAGGCTTTGGTAGTTTTTCCCTGGGCACAAACTCTTATCGCACAGTCAATGGGTCGATGATCTTCTTCACTAAAAAACCCTTCCAAATCCCAGTATTCTTTTGGTATTTGCTGGATGCCTGACGGTTTAGCCTCTGCTGCCGGGGTGGCAGGCTCTGGATTATCTGCCTTGAGCGGCCCGATGGTCACTAGGAAGCTATCCGGCCTGGCAGACCGATACCTATGGTTAACTTTTGTTAGCTGTCCTCCCACTTTATGGTGGGTAGCCCATTTGTCCAGCCATGCAAGCCCCAAGATGATCAATTCATTTATTTTCAAAACTATGGTGAATCTGAGGAGTTCATGGTGGCGCCCTATCTACAACCTCAGTGATTAGCTTGGCCGGGATTCCTCCGATTAGCATCCCATTGACTTGCTCAAAACGGATGGCATGGGCTAAGGGTCTTGTGCGTATGCCCAACTGCTCACAATGGACATGCTAATTAAGCACTGAGTGCAGCCCGTGTCAATGACTGCCTCTACCTCCCCTTCTACTCCCATCTCAGGCACTGTAAGCTTGGCTTTGATGGCAAAGGGGCAGCTGGCTGCTCTTACCACTGGGTCGTCTTCGCTGCTGTTTTCCTCCTCTGAGCCTGGAGGGGTTTCATCGTCTGGTGGGTTCTCTGTCTCCTCAGGTTGGAGGGAGATTTAATCAGTTTGGTGGGAGAGACAACTCTTTTTGGGTGGTTTTTGTGGGGCCGTCTTTGTCCCATTTGTAGCTGGGGTGCGTACTTGTGGGATTGAGGCCAGGGCCAAGCATTCCGATGCCATGCCCATGTTGACCATACTGGTAATACTTTATTGCTCAAGCCAATTTTGGGATAAGTGTTTCAGCTTGCTTCATTTGGGTTCGGCACCCCAGAGGTCTTCTGGCAGGCTTTTCAATGGTAGGCTTTTGGTGAGGGTGGACCTTGTGGTCCACTCTGGTGCATAAGCCGGGTCTTTGTGCCTGGCTCCCAGCTGGCATTCCCTCTCCATGGCCTCTGCCGTGGCCTCTGCAGTTTCCACCACAGCTTGGGAAGGCAAGTAGATGGTCTCGACATGGATTGCTGACCCATCAAGCCACCAAAACCTGGCTGTTCCGGCAGGCCTGGGGCTGTTGATCATTGTCCAGCCCCACCCAGACAGAAGAAATGGTGTGTTATTTTAAAAACTGTATTTTTTATTCTTAATTTTTAACTTTTTTTATTTTATCTCTTTAAGCCGCCCAGAGTCCCACGGGATTGGGCGGCATACAAATTTATTAAATTTCAAATTTCAATTTATCATCTACAGCTCTGTCCATGGACTTCTTCTCTTCCTCCATCTTCCCTGAGCCTTTGCGTCACCTGGGTTTGGGTCGATGCTCGGGCTCAGGACCCCAGACAGCACCCCAAGGTTCGGGATTACTAGTGAAGTATTTTTAAGCCAGATTCAGGTTAATGTCACGGTTCCAAATAGCATCAGAGTCTGAGGCAAAGGATTCCTCAGAGTTCCAATTTATTAAGAGAGCCATGTTGGCACATGTGGGAAAACCTGAATCTGAAAGTTTCCAGGTTTTTCCAACCAGTTCAAAGTTCAAGATCCTGCCCCCACACCCAAAAGTCCATTACATGATCCAATCTTCCACTGCCATAATGGCAGTTTCCACCCATCCAGTTCCAGTCAGGCGCAGAGACAAAGAATGACCTTGGCTTTCTAGAGAGAATGTTATTATGGCTACATATCACTCAACTCCATATAATCCCCCTCCACAATAGAAAATGAATAGTAGAAAGTGTGCAGGTCTGAAGTCCAAAAGAAAAGATGGCTTGCAAATCTGACACATACTTTCTCTGATGTGTACTGATGGAGAAATTTAATCCAGGCTTAAGTTTAACCAAGATCTGAGTCTGACTTGATCATTTATAAAATGTGAAAACACATGTTGCAGACCATTCATAGGTAACAACTAAGATAAAATAAAATTACATATAAATTGATTAAGACAAGATTATATTAAATAAGATTAAAAAACAGATTTGATATCAATAGAAACTTTAAGGAGCAGGAGGCATGGCCAAAGAAAAATTGAACTCAGTCCTTGGGCAGATAGACTAAAGTTAACCCATGCTTAGACACAGGAGAAGCTTTAATTTTTCCTGTTCAACCAACAACTTTGTAGAGGAGGCATGCTATGAGCCTCATTGGGCTGAGTATTCCAGTCTTCTCTGCTGTTGTACCTGCCCTTTGGGACATCTCCCCTCCTCTGGAGTGAGGTTGGCTCCAACCTGCCCGGTCTTTCATAAGAGTCTAAAGACCTGATTCTGCCAGTTGGCTTGGGTCGAGGGCTGCTCCAAGGAGGGATTCTCCCGTGAAGGTGCCATTTGTCGCATACTTTTGCTTGCCACTGAACCAGAACAGAACACTTCAACAAGAGAATAATTATGGAAGCTATCGAAATAGAGAAACACCCCCACAACATGAATAAATGTGACGATACCTCCTGCCTACTAGACATCTGGAAACCAGCCCTAGTCAAAAAATGAGCCCCACCCACCATCCAGGCCGTTACAACACGAAACCACAATGGACACACAGCCAGCACCAGTCTACCAATCATGATACAACCACACAACCAATCATTCCACTTACTGAAAGAAAGCCAGCACTCCACACCCCCATACCAAGATTTATAGAAAGACGGCAGCTCCGATCACACTTTAAGCCCCAAACCCAGCCTGACGATAGCAAGTGAGACCTCGCTGAAACATTGCCAAGACAATCTCAATCTTACACAGGAAAAGACCCGAATACAACAAGACCAGCATACCTACACCTGTGAAAATCTATGAAAACATATACATATATGTGCATATCTATGTATAAACATAAAAAACTCCTTAAATTTGGAAAAAAAACAACACCAAATTTGCAGATACCAGGTTGCCCACTATTTCTCCAGATGGGGCTTGCAAACCTGGATTTTTAAGATTAATTTTTAAAATTGCTAATTCTCAGAAGAGTTTGGTATTTTTCATCTGGGGTCACATCCTCTCATACTTCACTTCCAACTGCAACATGAAGATGCCCTGGTAATTGTTTCTAAAAAAATATGCCTTCATAATGTTATCATCATCTCATCCCCAGTTCACCAAGGAGATACCTTAAATGATGTTTTAGCTGTTCAGTTTAAAAGAAGTGTCTTTCCTCTTCTCCCAACACAAATTGTGCTGTGATGTATGACACTTCTAGTGATGACACAGATGTTGGGATTTATCCAGCTTCCAATGACCACTTTAGGTTTCTAAAGGCATGCTTTCTGGCCTCTGGTCACCTGGAACTATATCATCATAGACAGTCTGTGGTAGGTTGCCAAGAAATTGGACAGCTGGTTTCCACAGAGGAGTCTGTTCACATAATGCCTTGTGTGCTGTTATTTAGTCTCTTTATTAACACAAATATACCATTCTTTTGAAACAATGCTTAGGAAAAAGTGCTTAAGAAATGGGATCAGCATTTTCTTGACACAGCGCTAGTGCATGTATATTTCTTACAAATGACAGCTCTCTCTCCCTTTGATAAAATTCTCCAAGAAGCTTATTGCTTACAGGAAGCTTCATCTCACATTCCTTCAATGGGTCAAACAACCTGATAGGTCATAGGCAAGAAGAAGAGGCACAGAATGAGCAGGGAGTTCTTCTGGTGGACTGGGAAAGGTATCTTGCTTCATGTGAACCAGCTCTTCCTTTCCATGACCTGCCTTTTTGGAACATGCAATGTATGTATATGGCTGCCTACCTAAATCAAATAACTCTGGGGGCTGCACAATACAAAATAATGAAACACACATGAAGAGAAATACTAATGAACACAATAACTACTAAATAAAAATACCTAAACTAAGGCACTTCATACCTAATGTTTAGTCACAAATTCTACACTATAAGCCCCTCCTAACAATCTGGATCTAATCCTTTGGGAAAATCCAGATTTTTACAGCCTTTTAGAGGACCAGGGGATTCAGATTTCCTGGGGAGGCACTTTGACTACACTAGACTCAAGCACCCAAATAGACCAACTGGTCACGCAAAAGCAGGACGGCCATGGGGTAATGTGGGAGGGAGTTTCCCAGCTCACTTAAATCCCTGGCAACTAAGGGTTGGGTGGGTTCTTGTTTTCTTGGCTTCTGATAAATGCAAGAGTTTTCTTTTCTGGATTGTCACCGCTTTTGCCTCTTTTCTTTTAAGAACTTGGTTTTAATTGTGATATACAAAGACCTTGGGAGAGCATGCAGAACCTCTTGTAAATGAGAAACTGCACTCATACTGTCTTGGTCTCAAAGTTGCTGAAATCTAGGAATGCTTTGGTAAAGAGTAAACAGAATCTAGTTCTCCTCACTCCCTCAACCCACAGTGCAGCATTTCCCCCTTTCAGCTTTTCTTTTCTAATTCTCATTTCATCATCTCGGCAATCACCCTTCCAGAAAGATTTCTTTCCCTCACAATGATTTGAAAGATTTGGTTTACTTAAAGAAAGTGACTTATAGAGCAATTTACTTTCTTTTCATCTCACCTCTCTATGTTTTTCTTTTCCCATTTGTTTCAGTTTTCATTTTTGCTAGAGTTTCCAAAGAAAGTCTTTCTTAAGCTATGTATATCCCTTAAGACACAGTCATATACATGAATTCATTGGTTTCAGATTCCATTCCTTTCTGAGCTATAGAACATTTCAATTTGTCAAAGATTTCTAGATTAGCAAATGAAGAAACATAAAACAAGTATCTCCGGCAAGAACACTCAGAATTAAGTTCCTCCATGTTGTGTTCAGAGGGATTTACTCCCAAGACAAGCTGCCAGTCAACTCCGAAGCACAGAACAGCTTTTCTAGCTGGAATATTGCTGGAGCCACCCTTAAAATGACTTTGTCAATTGGTTTGCATCAAAAGGGCACTTTTGAGTGACTATGCAATTCTGCAGATGTGATAATATTTGTGGGGGAGAGAAGAACCTTCTGATGGGATACATTCCTACGTCAATTATTTTCATTATTTCAGATAACCACCAAAGGTTTTTTTTTAACCCTAGAGTTACCCCCCCCCCCCCAATGAATGAGCTTGTTTCAGCATGAGCTTCAAAATCCTTTCCATTTCCCCTTCTCATCCTCCAGAATTGCATTAAATCTTTATCTACTCCCTTTGGACATATCTATGTATCTGTATATACATTTGCAAAACCAGATCAAGTTTTGACAGGTGGGTAAATTTGTCAATCTAGCTATCTGTCAAAAGTTCACTTTTACCACATTTCTAGTCTCAGCCTCTTCCCACTTTAAGCAAGTGGCTGGTGGACATTTTTCCCAGCAGGTGGTAACATTTGGCGGTGGAAAAACAAAACACCAATCACTTTCCATAATTTATCCCCATTAAATCTGTAAGGACTTTGGCTTTTGCCATTCATTTTCCTGTGGCAGGTTAGAGTTTGGTCATCAGAGTAACCCAATTGACATCAGCACATATTTTTGTCAAGTCAAGGGCTAGAGAAATGCACATTGACATAGCTATCCAGCTATGCCCTAGATCAGTGATGGCTAACCTTTTCCGGACTGAGTACCCAAAGCGTGTGCACCTGAACCCCCAAAATGCAACGTACACATGGTCCTGTGCATTCACCCCTCTCCCCACATGCCTGCATGCCCCCCCAAGCGCCCCACCACCCACACATGACAGAGATCTGAAGACCAGCTGACTGGTGGGAGGCATGAGTGCATGCGGAGCTGAGCTGGGGCAACAGCTCACATGCCCACAGAGGGCACTGCGTGCCACCTCTGGCACACATACCATAGGTTCACCATCATGACCCTAGATCTTGTGAGATTCCACAAGATTTCCATATGAAATCCTAGAACAATATCAATGACAAAATGTTGCAAACTTGTGAGACCAAGGCAATTAGCACTTAAGCCAGTTAACAGAATTGTCTGATGACAACTGAGTTTTGAAAAATTGGCCTGCCTATTTGAAATAAACAAATTCAAACTCCAGGGAGTTCAGGGAGCTATTATCCAAAGATAAGTATGACAAACCAAACCCTCAGGTGCACACGAAAGTGAAGAAGTGATTATTATGACTACATGTTTCCTTGAGAAAACTTTTATGTGCACCTAAACAGAAATATTCTAGTTTTTACCTGAGGGTTTCCTTACATCATCACTTATTTGCTGAGCTTATAGACCACTTCAATTGCTGATACCTCTGTATGGCATTCATCCCTAGCATCCATAAATCAAATTTAAAAATAGCATATCAAAACACAGATCAACATCAACAACTACAAGAAGTATCATTTAATAAACCAAAAGAAAACTTAGTATCAGAGAAATAACATTTCAATAAATGAACCCACAAGGCCTACTGATATAATCAATCAATTAACCAATCAATTGATCGATCAATCACATTTATAAAGCCATCCATCTCACATTCATCACTTTAGGTGTAGCACAATAAAAAAGCCATTTTAATGTCTTTCTGCAAACCAAAGGTTGAATTTCTGGAGAAATATGCACCACAGAAGTGGGGCAGCAATGGAGAAGACTTGCTTTTGTAAATCCTTTAGACTACTATCTGCCTTTACCAGATACTATTAAGAATAGGTAATCCTGTAGATTTAAACCTAAAACATGAAGGTTTATAGTTGGAAATGTAACCTTGAAATATACCCAGAAGCAATTGTTATTGTTGTTGTTATGGTTTGTCATACAGCGAGTTGTTTAGATTGGATTTAGCATTTTTATCTACCCATCAAGTACAGTTCAAAGACCTGGATAGGCAGGGTCCTGTTTATTTGCGCTTGACAGTAAATAAATGAACAAGTACAGTAAAACCTCCATAGTTGATCAACTCCTTACATTGACCACCTCCCTAAGTTGACCTAATTTTCATAGACCAGACATACACTATATGTACACAATAGAAAGCCAACCTCTCTAGGTTGACTATCTCTGCAAGTTGTATTTTGACCTACTGGACCGTGACACATGGTATTAATTTACTGTATAACTTGATCAGTTGAGTCCAGTCTACACTAAGGGCAAGAAAAGTGAAATGCAGACTTGGTAGCAATGAATTTCTTTCAAGAAGAATATCAAAGAATACAATATTTTGACTTTGATTCATAGTAAATATGACATTTTTAACGAGTGTGGGATTTTTCAAGGCAATGCCTGACAGGACCCTCGTTAAGCAGGGTGACAGAATGTTTCACAGCTATGCTGTGCGCTAGCTTAACCAGAGAGAAGCTAAAACCTTTGGTAATTAGTAAATGTATTGAATTTGTATGATACAGTATTGTATGAATGATTTTCCTGTGTTTTCACTATGTGTCTTTCTGCAAGACATTCTCTACTAAAAGCTGTACAATAAATGAGGCATGTGTACATATCAGTACAGTTATTCCGACCACCTGTTGACCACTTTCATTCAGTCCCTTGGGTGGTCAACATTCAGAGGTTTTACTGTATAATATTTTTGACTTGTTTAATTGAGTTTTCTTTATCTGGTTTTAGGACTTCTATGGAGAACAAGTCGCATTTTCGTATTTATGCAGAAATATTTAAAATTCAAAAGGGTTCATGAACTTTAGGACATGTCCAGGGAAGAGATGACTAAAGAATGTGACTGAAGAGAGCCTTTTATTCCAGAAACTGTCATAATTGGTAGACAAGATAGAGCTGTGAAAAGACCCTCCTCACTACAGTTACTATCTGTTCATTAAGACTGAAATAAGGACTCCCAAGTTACTAGCTACTTCTCTACAAACAAGTACAACTCTTTTCAGAGAAAATCAAGATGGCTTTTGAAACGAAAACTATTCTATCTTGCTGGGATTGAGCTTTAATTTATTAAGCAAAAATTATTAAGCAAAAGCTTTCTTAAAACAGAAGCTACTGAGAAGACGTTTCTTGCTGGAATTGAGCTTAAGTTCTAATAGCCTTGCCAACATCATCTACTTCATTCAGGTTCAGGATTTAAAGTTGATTTATCATTTGTGTCATTGAATGATCTCGTAGATGTTAGATAGCAGTGAGGAAGTGCACTGGGCCCTGCAGTAGAACACAAATCAAAATTCAAATTCAATCTATCCTACCTACCACCACCAACTGGAACTATCTCTTTGGAAACATGGGGTGAGAGACTGGATAGGCTGGGAAAGTATTGGAAGACATAAATAAAGACAGGTAAGTCCAAGCTTATCAAACCATCTTATCAAACCATCAAACTAACCCCATCTATGTGACAAGAAATCAAAGATATATTTCAAATCAGAGATTGTCTAAATCAACTCAGTATAAATGAGGGGATCAGAAATTCCACGAAGTTTCCAAGATCCAGTATTTACTCAACACTAGCAATAAAGGTAACTCACTGAAGTGTGTATAGTTCTTGCTTTCTTGATATTGCACATCTATGATGGCCTTTTAACAAAGGAGAATCATTACAAAACTCCCTCTCTCCTCTCTCAACTCTGAGACAATTCAAATATCCCATCATCAATGGTACTGAAAGTTGCTGAGAAATGAAGAAATACCAAGAGAGTCATGTTCCCTTTATTTCATCTCAACAGAAATAATCCACTAATGCAGTTTTGGTGCCAAATGAAATGTGCACAGACAATATGTTTCTTCAGAACCCTTTGCAATTTCAACTCTAACACTTACTTAATAATCTTTCCAAGAAAAGAGAAGGTGGAAACTGGTAGAATGAGTCTCTAAATCATGAATTTCTACCACTCTGACCCAACCGCCAGTTACTTTGCTGAAGGCTTTCACTAACAAGGAAATGTAGTAATTCAAGACTACTGATGAAAAAACATTTAGGAGAAAGTAAACAACTCAGTTCTAGGAAAAAGGAAGGCATGAAAGAAGATGAAAATAGCTCCACCTTAACTGACATAGGGTAGATGGATACTCTGGCAGCCTTTTAAGATTCTATTATTCCATACAACAGTAAAAAAAAAACATTTATGAAAACCTTGTTCTGTTTTCTGACCTGGCCTACCTCAAAGGATTGTTGAAAATACAGAGCCAATGTTGCAGAGGGTTCTGCTACTTCCTTAAGGCTTAGCACTTCAAACTTATCTCTGGCAATCTGGCAAGAAATGAACTCAGTCACCTTTTTAACTTACCCAGCTATTGTTCAATGCCAAGTGGATCTCAAAGATTTCATTCACAAGATCCTTACAGAATTCCTAACCGCAGCCAACAAATTGTTTTCTGGTCCATTTTTCCCTAATAGGTTTGGATCACTTTAAAAATTACCACTGGTCCCCATTCTGTTAATGTAATAACAGAGGAGAAAGAATAATGTTTGATCTTATTGTCACATGGTAAGCCTGATGATGAGCTCTTCCCCGCAATCTTCATCTTCAATCATAATGCTTTTGATGATTCCTTTATTTTCCTAGAGCATCTCAGTAAATCATGCAGCACTCCAGGATTGGCAAATTGAGAGACCATTCAAGCATATTCCTGTCAAGGCAACTGTCACCTCACTATTTCAGCAGGCGACTAAAGCCTCAACCAGAAATGCCCATGTTCCCTCTTGAAGGCAAGTGCTTCCTTTAGATGTCTAGGCAGACTGTGCAACTAAACACCTGACATGCAGAAGTTGGGGGAACCAGTCAACTCTTAAGTTCCCTAGTAAGTAGGGATTGATATAACTACAAGAGTTATAATATGGTAACATTCCCTACTCTCGGATAACTCCACCCTGAGACAAAAAAACAAACCAAGAACAAGCAGATCTACTGTAGCATGTAGCTTTTCTAGTGGGAGTTAAACTCTGGATTATCTGGACACACTCGGTGAAGATGTTGGACAGCCCCAGCAACCAATGTAGATCAACCTAACACATTCTTTGAGTCCAACTAATAAATATACACTCACATCTATGTATCTGAGAAATAATGCATCTAAATGCATCTGTATTCCAAATAACAACTGCCAATCCAACTGCACAGCCACTGACTAAATGCCGGTGTCAGACACAAAATGCAGATGGCCTCAACCTTTCTTGGTTTGTGAGCAGGGACCAAGATGTGAGAATTAGTCTGCAATACCCAATCCTGCTTTCTCTACCTTCCAACACATTTCCCTCTACTATCCTGATCCTTCATCCACTGTGACATGATACTAAGTTCTTAAACCATGACTATACTCAGAGAGCTCCATTCCAATCCTACAGCCTCTTACAACCTCCATCTACCTCATTCAGGGGTTTTTTCACTCTACACCCATCTTGTTCTTATACTTAAACCACACTTTTGAGTAATTTTTCATTCAGGGAACTTCTTGCCATTGCCTCTCTTTCTAGACGTCCATCTGGATCTAGTCAGTTTCCTGAACTTCGAGTGTCACCCCGGGAACATTTCTTGTCCTGCCATCAAGGAAGCAATATTTTCTTTCTTTCCTGCTATCCAAAATACTATTGTCTCACTCCCTCCCATTTCACTATTTATCTTCCTCCCCCTCCCTCATCTTCTATCTTCTTTGGTGACTGTCACCCCTTACAGGCCTATTTCCTCTTGTTATATAAATTACCTCTGAAAGAACTTCCACCCACATTCCTCTCTCTCTGTGGTGACTACTACTACAGAGCTGTGTTACCTTCTGAAAATAACCACTGGCAATGAAATGGTTGCTGCTTGGGTAGATGTACCTGGCCATGACATCTGCATGCTTTGAAATACCAAAACATCTCTGAGAGGCTTGATCCAATGCCCCACACTGTTGGCACTGTTGGCAGTATCTCACCATCTTTCACTGGTGCTGTTTCCACAGTCTAACTGTTTAGCTTCCAATTTTCCATATTTTCTGTAACTTGTTGGAAGTAGGCTGGGAAGGTTGAAAATGGTAATCATGTGATCCTGGGACACTGCAACCATCATAAACACATGGTGGTTACCAAATGCCCCAATTTTGATCACATAACCATGAGATACTGCAATGATCATAAGTGCAAGGACTAAGTCACTTTTTTTCAGTACTCTCATAAATGTGAACACTCACTAAACAAATAGCTGTAAATTGAGGATTACCTTAATTTATATTAAATATAGAATTATCAATCACACAGAACTCACAAGAATAAAATATAGCACCAGATCTCAAATGTTTGGCATTTACTGAAGGCAGGCAACTTTCCAAAATTATTGTTGACGCCATTCTCAAAATCTTTAGTCATTACTCACAGCGAATTTCCCTTACCAAAATCTCTTGTCATTTGACTTACAATGTTCCCTTTATTTATAGATATGGTAATTGCAAAATAACAAAAAGTCTGCAAATAAGTACTGCTTTAAACACATACAAGATAGAAGCATCAAAAGCTAAAGATTGGAATAGTATTCAAATAAGGCAATGAGCACACCCCTTCTACCGCTTATTATGTAGCTGTATTTTAATTTTAAAGCACTAGCAATTTCATTCTTTGGTCAGACAAGGTGAATATATATTGCTCCTGAAGATAATTTTTAAATCAATTATGCTAGTATCTATTTATTTATTTGTCAAGATATCGCCTTTCCTTAAAGAGCTTAAGGTTAATAATCTAATAATTATATTAGATCAGAATAAAGGATGTTCTACTACAATTATGTCACCAGTTATTTGCTCCCTATTTTCCTAGAACACAGCTAAGGACGAAACCAGTTGACATTCTGACACAGGTCAGAACCAATAGCAAACTGACATTATTCAGTACTCTATCAACTATGAGCCTTTGCAAACAAATGCAATGTTAAAGACTAGATGTGCCTCAGATGATAAACAGTCAACTTTCCAAATTAAGAGCAATGCAGAGACCAATTGCTACATCAGAAATACCTCCTGGTGCACTACTTCTGAATTTAAGAATATGATGTACTTTATAATTTAGCTTCTCTTGGCAAGATTAAACCAACATGTCCACACTTCTGATTTTTATAGCTTTTGAGTAGCTTTTAACCATGTTCCCCTTTAATTTCCCCATTTTTCTTTTTCCCCTTTTGAATATTTATAATACACTTTTATATTAGATATTTCAGTATTAGGTTGTCATGATTCCTAATTGAAAGCAAATCTGTAAATAAGAGTTCCAATCTGCCACTTAAAGGAGCTAGTTTCAGGAGAATTTCAGTCAGGATGCCTCCTTAAAATCACTAGAGGAAGCAGTATCTTTTCAAACAAATGCCAACTTTAAAGCATAGGAAGCTGCTTTATTCCAAAGCACAGCATTGCTCTACCTTAATATTGTCTATACTGACAGCAGCTTTCTAGGGCTTAAGAAGGGAATAATTTCAGTTTTATCTAGAAATATGGGGATTGAAATTTGAACACTAAATATTCAACAGACATAATCAGGGAACTATGCCATTTTCTCTAACAATACTCAGAATGGAGTGCCTAGTTTACTGCCTCTAATATATTTTAAGAAAGTCAGCTTTTGCAGACATCCCCAAGAGTATTTATGGTCTAGAGATGGTAGTTAATAGCTTCTTCCAAGTTAATAGCAAATAAATATGCACAACATGAAGTAGGGATTTGCTGAAGCTTTACACCTGACCCTGCAGCATATAAGCACAACACTTGAACATTATATAGTATATAGTGTAGGTGCACCAAACCGCAGTCTAACCAGGCATTTTACACTAATTTCAAATTTCTGGGCCATTCATAAAGACAGTCCCATAAACAGCAATTAGGATTTGACGCTGTCAATGCATGAAGCTATACAGGTAGACATCACTTACCCGGTGATTTGTGCAGTGTCTGTTCAAAGTTACAATGAAGCTAAAAAACTAACTGCGACCAATCCTTGCACTTACGATTATTGCAGTGCTCCTTGGTCACATGATTTCCACTTGCATCTTTTGCAACTTGTTTGCATTAAGTAGAGTTCATAGAAACATGGAAATAAAACCCAGAGTCGTGGTTGTGTGATTTTTCACTCGATGATAGCAGAGTTTCACTTAATGACCAAAGTAAGGTTGTAAACCCATCACAGTCATGTGATTTTCCACTTAATGACTACAGTGTTGGTGACCAAGTGGCCAGTCCAATTGTAGTTGCTAAGTGAGGACTGTGTGGGTCCTAAGTGAAAACCCAACCATGGTTGCTAGGTGAGGACAACCTGTATTAGGAACATTTCTGCAGATTAGTGTTTAAGCCTTGATTTTAAATCCTTCAAATACAAATAAAAATGCCAAATCTGTTTTCAATAGCAATAGCAATAGCAGTTAGACTTATATACCGCTTCATAGGGCTTTCAGCCCTCTCTAAGTGGTTTACAGAGTCAGCATATTGCCCCCAACAACAATTCGGGTCCTCATTTTACCCACCTTGGAAGGATGGAAGGCTGAGTCAACCCTGAGCCGGTGAGATTTGAACAGCCGAACTGCAGAACTGCAGTCAGCTGAAGTAGCCTGCAATGCTGCATTTAACCACTGTGCCACCTCGGATTTTCAAGATGCCTTTCACCAGGGATGTCAAACTCAAGACCCGTGGGCCGGATCTGGCCTGCAGGATGCTTAAATCCGGCCTGTGGGGCTAGCCTGGAAAGATCAAAGGACTGGCCCATGGGGCCTCTGACAGCTAAAACAGGCTGTGTGCGCCCCCCTGCTCCTTGTTTTTATCCTCCATGGCCTCCTGCAGCACTCTGCCGGCAAAAAATGACCCCCCAAAACTGCCCGAAAACGGATGACAGAGTGCTGCAGGAGGTTATGGTGAAAATGAAGCAAAGGGGGGGGGCGCATGTCCCCCCACCAATGCCCCATTTTGGTTGGCATGGTGCTGCAGGAGGCACATGTTCCCCAGCTGCCACTGAACTACAATGCTGATCCAGCCCTCAAAGAAATCCAGTTTGACACCCTGACTTATACAATTCTCAATTTTGTACTTTATTTCTCTTGTTACTCTTTCTGGGAAAAATATTTCTCTCTACTTTTAAAGCCCCACCTTTTTTCTATACATTTCTGTGATCCACAAACATGTTTGTGGTCCTGTTTCTTCGTTTACACTTTTAACCTTTCTTTTCATGTGACGTATTTCCGCTTTTTCCTCCTGGTTTCATTTCATTCCTTCAAAAGAGTAAAGAAGGCTACTTTTGTATTCCATTGAGGCAAAGATGCTTGAGAAGAGCTGCTGTGGAGATGTGCAAAGAGTTATCTGCACAAATATATTCTAGAATGTATTAACAGCAAGGAGGTGTTTGCAACAGTACTGAAAAGGACTACACAACTCATAATCCGAAGTCAGTCAGCTAATATTATTCTGTACTCCAACATATCAGAAAGGTCTCCAGATTGAGAAAAAAATGTTCTGTGCCAATGCATATTCACCAGCATGATACTCATGGTAATATATAAAATGCATGCCAATATTTCAAGTATTTGTAGAATTAATGTCTTGCTCTTGGAAGAAATGTGAATTCTTTGTCCACATACAATATTACACCAAAGTGAAAAGCACTCTCGCCCAAAGAAAGGATATTAGCATTTTACAGAATTTAAGCATGACAAAGCGCTTCACACTGATTCATGTCAATATTCTTGTGAGATAGGTTTGTTTTGCTTCCATGCTACGGATGTGTGAAGCTAACACATTGGTACCTACGCTTTGACTGAAAAAGAAAGCAAAGCCCAAAGGTCCTTTTTCAAGAGGCATAAAAACATGGCACCACATAGGAAAACAAACCCCTCAGGACAAGTTTCAGCAGTCCATCTGCATTTAAAAAACAAAGGCCAATCTTCTGAAGACAGAAAAGTCCACATTTTGGACAGAGAGGATTGCTGGTTTGAAAGAAGGGTCAAAGAAACCTCTACTTCAAAATTAAACAGCCTCTCTCAACAGAGGGAGAGGGATACAACAATATCTATCTCCAGTCTACAACACAGTCCTTTCAACAGTTCCAAGAAAGCTGCACACCCATTTGTACCACTCAGGTGACCCTGATAACATGGATAAATCATGAGGCCAGGTGGCCTCAATGACTTGCTAAAAGAATGCAAATGACCAGCTGTCTGCAAGGAGTATAAATCCTTCCATTCCCCACCATCCAAGTCAGAGTTGAAGAGGTTTCTTGGATGAGAAGTGAAATGTCTTTCAGAGAAAAACCAGAAAATCCAGCTGCCTCATGAAAAAGCACCCTTGGGACATTCACTACTTCATTAGCCCAAATTATGGATGCAACTTCCATCCAATTAAGACTCAACTTCCTGAGCATTTCTATGTTCAAAATTCATTGAAAACAGGGATAAAAGCTATATATATATATTTCAAATGCTGCTAAAAGCATGTCAATCTAACACTCTCACTTTGGTAACATATATCCAGATATCCTTTATATTTCCATGACATGCTAAGACTTTCATAGTAACACTTTCAAAGATATTGTCATGGAATTGTCAGATAAATGTTAGGAAAAATACAATTTTCACATCTATTTCTAAGTTACAGGCTTTCAACTCTCATTCATGCAATAGGCTTAAATACCCGGCAATATCAAAAGTTATCCATCTATCCAGTCTGGGATAGTGTACCGGAAGAAATATGAAACCTCAGGAACAAAAAATAACTGATCTACAGTCTTTTTTATTTAATCTCTGGACCCAGCAGAAGGCAATAAGAAGTTGAAGAACATTGGAGGAAAAAACATAAAACATACTTGATAGGAATATCTGTGTAAGATTACAGTAGCAGACAGCAATCAAATAATTGGGGGGGGGGGAGAAAGAGAGCCAAGACCTGTAGTCTATCACAACTTCAATCCACACATCATAAGTAATAATAAAAAAATAGTTCATAGCTTTAAAGGGAAGTTACTCCTGAACTCTGCCTTGTGGAAGTCTGTTTTGACATCTAAAACAAATTTCACTCACAGTATTCTGTTTGATTTGTGTTTCACTTAATTCCGCTTTCGCTTTCAGCAGCAAGCTTAGTTGAAAAGAAAAAAATCTGCAAGTGTAACATTTAACAGTAGGTTTCATATAAAAGTTTCCATTTTATTCCATGAAAATGCAGAAAAATAAAACAAATTGTTATACAAAGGGAGATGGGATATGTAGACTAGAATACAACAGAGCAGCGGTTCTCAACCTGTGGGTCACAAGCCCTTTGGGGCGTCGAACGACCCTTTCACAGGGGTCGCCTAAGACCATCGGAAAACACATATTTTTGATGGTCTTAGGAACCGAGACACCTGCGTGCCAGTGTTTGGAGCCAGGGGAGCGACAGCGATGGGCTGCAGCAGGCACTGCCTTGCGAAAGGAAGGGGCTACCTGATAGGAGCAGCAGCATGAGGACAACCGGCACCCAGCCAATTGTGACACGAGAGGCACCAGTGGGCGGATCGGACGGCTGCGCTTGACAAGGGGAGGGGAGAATGGAGCACCTGAGCGCTGGCGTGGCAGCACCCTGAGAGGTAGCTGGGCTGAGCTCGGTCTCCCAGCAGCAAGGGGAGGGGACGCCAGGAAGGAGGAGCTGAGAACCAAGGCAGGAAGGATGACGATGATGTCTCTTCAGTCTGGAGCCGCCACCTCCTCGGAGACTCGGAAATTCATATGGGCGCTCTGCAGCAGTTAGCTCCAGATGTTCAGGTTTTCCCTTTTTTGTAAAAACTTCCATCCATTCACAAGGAGACCCGCCTTTGTTTCCTTCCTGCAATATCTATGAATGAATGAGTGGTTGGAAAACTTGAGAGCGAGATGGTTCCAGGAGTTTAGGAGTTGAGTGGAAAAAAGGTAGCCATTACAAAACATCTTCAGCAGCCGCTTTGAAAAAAAAAAATAAAGCACTACATCTTTTTAGTTTTAAGTTTTAAGCTTCCATGCTTAGAATGGATTGGGAAAATGGAATGGAATGGGAATGGGAATAGGAATGAAATAGGAATAGGATGGAATAGAATAGAATGAAATAGAAATAAAAATGTTTATTGGTGAAGTGTGATAAAACACACAAGGAATTTGTCTCCAGTGCACCAACTCACAGTGTACATATAAACAGCAAGTAATAGTTCATAGGTCATAATAATAGTTGCAATCATTAGTTACAAACAACAATTGATAAATCATAAAGAACCAGTAGGACAAGATGAAAAGTAGGACAGGATATCCAACCTAGTACTGTATTTCTCTTTGACTCATTTTTTTACTGTCTTTCTTCTGTTTTATTTTTATTTTGTTACCAACTGAAATGTTTCATTGACTTTTTGTAACAAGGTTAGATTGTGTGTGTGTGTGTGTGTGTGTGTGTGTGTGTGTGTGTGTGTATGTATGTATGTATATATATATATATATATATATATATATATATATATATATATATATATATATATATATATATACACACACACACACACACATACATACATACATACATACATACATACATACATACATACATACATATATATGTTGTATTTGTGCTGATAAATAAATAAAGGCACAATAAATCAGCACAAATAAAACAAATGTAACAAAAAGGCAACAGTAAAAATATTGGGTTTCTGTCTGGATGGTCTTTTGTGACGAGCCGAAGGACAGAGAATGGAAGTAGTGATCTTCCTCCCATATTTGGGCATACCGGGGGTTGTAAATATAAATATAAATATAATTTTCATTAGCAAACCATTTCACAATATGTAATTACATATTGTTTTTGTGATTAATTATGTTCAATTTGTAATAATGAAAATAGATCCTGCATATCAGATATTTACATTACGATTCAAAATAGTAGCAAAATTACAGTTATGAAGTAGCAACGAAAATAATTTTATGGGGTCACAACAACATGAGGAACTGTAGTAAAGGATCGCGGCATTGGGAAGGTAGAGAACCGCTGCAATAGAGGATAGAAATTGTAAGAGGTAAAACTAGTCTCTTTTTCTAAGTTCTTGTCTTACAACTTGTAGGACTACCTATTTCAACCTGATAGAGTTAAGTACCTACTCAGGTTCTTTTGATTAAACAATTTTATTTATGTAATTATTCAATCTATATAGCTACCCATTTCGTGACTCTAGATACCTCACATACTTTAAAACAACAAAATAACACAACATAATTTAGGAGAACAATAAAACCACAATAAACCTCCTTTCTGAGGGAGATGGGCAGTTGAAAAATGTGAAAAATAAATAAAACCCTATACATATGCCACCTGTTGGAAGCATACCTTCTTCAATCATAACATGCGGCCTCTGGAATAGGGTCCCCCCAGGGGCATCTGTGGGGCTGCCAAACTACTAGAGGGTAATGGACAAAACAAATAACTTGGAGAAACAGAAAAAAGAACAGCAATTAAGTCAACAGTCAGATAAAAGAAGTTTCAATCTGGCCCAGATCTGTAACCCGAGTGTCTTTGACAAGACCCTCCCTATTCTCATGAAGATGAAGGAAGGACTTCTACCAGTCCTCAAGGGACAGAGGAAGTGCAATCACACTTGTAAGATTCTGTTACTTTAATGAAAGTATTATTAGATTTTGCTTTCCCAATCTGCTCTACTTTTGAGGTCTGACATAGTGTTTTCAGGGGACCTTGAAGACCTCGTTCTTTATCTAAGCTTTTGGCTAGAGTGTGGGTTGGCAATCCGTGGCTCTGGAGCTGCATGTGGCTCTTTCATTCCTCTGCTGCAGCTCCTGTTGCCGGTTGGCACCACAATTTTGAGTGGAGCTTCTGGGTTTTTTTGGGGGGGGGGGGACAAGGCAGACCAGAAGAAGACTAATGCGATTGGATGGGTTTTCCAGTTGGCTCTACAATTGATAGGGCTTTTGGTTAGGACAGGTAGAGGAAAAAGGACGCTGTGCTAGAAAGAGTCATTGGTGGGGGAACCGGACTTTTAAGCCCAAGCCATGCCGAAGGAATGCGAGTCTACGACAAACACCTTCCTAATTGACATGAATATAAGAGGGGGAGCATGTAAAGTTAGAAAAAAAATCAGGTAGAGTTGAATTTTTGATTAGGCTTTTTTAAAATGGCTAAAAAAACCTCAGGAATTGATCTCAAGTCTGGTCAAATGTTTCTTGTAATCTTCTGGAAAAATAGAACAATACTGGCTTTGCAATAACTTGTGGGATCTCTCAGATAATGCAAGCTTTTCCCAAATTGCTTTGCTAACCTTATTATGGCAATGTTCAGGTATATTTTCTTCTCTGTATCCACTGCCCCATCTTATATCAAACAAAAAAATATGGATTATGCATTTTTAATATGCATTAACAATATGGACTTGTGTATTTGTGTACATGTGTAACTGTGAAAGGGAGGGACTCTAAAAGAAAACATTTTCATAACGAAAGCAAAGCTTTTAAGGAAAATCAAAAAAAAATTCAGAGAATGGCAAAGGAAGTTCTAGAGGCTATAATATGCCTCTTATACAATTTGCATTAGTTCCTTTTGCATGATCCATCTTGAGACAGCAAGAAACCCACCCACTATACGTCTTCTAACGACAGATGGTTTGACCAAAAATTATGCCATCTGGATAGGAAAGGCTGCATTCAATTTGAAACATTTTCAATATAATAGTTTTAAAAGTATTCATTATTCATTTGTATGATGAGCCTTGCATCTACAGCAGTGTTTGGGGCATTTTGCTGTATCAGAAGGAGAATTTTAAACGTTATTTCTTTCTATAGACTGGTGGAAAGACTGTTGAAAATAATCAACAGTGGATACATCAAAACTGAAAATGATATTCAGATAAACATGAAAGCTAGTTAGAGATTAATTAATTTGTACTTATAAAAAAAGAATATTGAATATGTATTTGAAACAGATTTTAAAATATTCTACTGAAGACCTTCTAGAATCTTAGATCATAGGGCTATAAAGGACCTTGCAGGTCTTCTTGTACAAATCCCTACTCAAGACAGGAGTGTCTTTCTACTGTCCCAGACAAATGGCTGTCCTATCAAAGAATCATGATCAGCTAAATTGCCTTCTCTTTTTTATTAATGCATTTCTGTCATTATTTTGGGGATAATAAATAACAACATATAATGTCTTTGAACTCAAAGCATCCTTTACAAATCTTGGTTTCTTGTGTGAAGGGAAATGTTATCGTAAAAGAGGTGTAACTTACTTGTTGTACCCTAAATTATTAATCAGTTAATGTTCATTTAATTTGCTTACATATATTAAAGAAGAGCTGTCTGGAATTTCAAATCATATGAAATTCCACTATATTTTCTTCATTCTCAGAGTTAGGAGCTATATACACGTTCAATTTCACGACATATAGACAGATTTAACCATACTTTCAATTGGGAAAATGTGACAATCCTAGACCAGGCCAAATCCAAAAATGCCAGGGAATTTCTAGAAGCCTGGCACACTGACAAATCAGCACCTCTTCACCGGTAATCAGCACTCAGATCAGCACAGATTAATTCCAAGGTCAACTTTAGACCAACAATCAAGTAAGCAATACCTCAATCAACTGCCAAAGAGTCATTAGTAAACAGCCCAAACAAAGAATCCCTAAGACCGCTCCAATCCACACAGACAGACAAGACACCAGAATATAAACTGACAGCAAACAGCACTCCTTTCACCAGAGCCTGCTCTGCCCGCTTATCCTCTGGATGGAGAGATTCCGTCAGGCTGCTTGTGACTGCTGAAGGAGCTGAAATAGCCACTATCAGTGCATCAACCGCACCTTGTTCAACTCGGGCCCATCATAAAACCTTTTATCGTGAGCAGTGACCAGTTTGCTGGCCTCTTTTTGTGCCCTAATGAATTTCTGGTCTAAGGCCCTCTGCTCCTCTCTTCAGCCTTCTGGGCTGTTTTGGAGCCCTTTTTGGCACGCCCTGGGGCCTTGGGAGGACGGACAGCCCTCTTTCTGGTGGGTGGCACCCCCGATGTCCCTGCCACAGTCCCCTCCCAAACTTTTGCCCTACCCACAGACTGGAAAGACAATGGCATAAACTTGACGTAAGAATCGAAGTGTCAGTTGATGGAAGAGGTTCAGATGGATGCTCCACTCTGCCTGATCTATCTTGGTCCGGCTTAGCCAGTCTGCCTGCATTGGAGGCCCCTGAGATGTGCTCCTCCCTGAGAGATGACAGGTGAGATTCTGCCCACCGATACAACAGGGTGGACTCCTGCAGTAGGGGCCAGGAACATGTTCCCCCTGCCTGTCTATGTGTTTACGAATTTACATTCATCGTACTTCATCGATTTGACACACGGAGGCATTGTTCATGTCTTTCCAACTGACCTCCTTGGGACTTAAAATTTCGTCCACTACTTTAAGTTGGTGGATCAGAGCCTGCATTACTAAGTCATATGAATTGCAATGGCAGCCGGTTCTAGGCTGTATTTTGGTGCACTCGACGAGGAGTGCAGCGACTTCAGTTGCCTGGGCCACTCAGGCCTCCCTTGAGCGGCCACCTGGACATTCCTGTTGCCATTCATCCACCACTACAAGATCAACACCTACGCATCAGCGGATGCTGCTTTCGGCAGACAGGTTCTGCAATGGGTGTGTGAGGCTCAGGAACGTTCAGCCTGGTCACAGGCCCACCCGTAGGGATGTTTTGGTATGTCCCATTCATGATTGCTGTCTCCACCAACAATGGAGATTGGGCGTTGTCTTACCTGATACACTCAATCTCTGGGAAGGTGGAGACAGCAGTCATCCCCACCCTATGAAGAGGTCCGGTCCGAAGTTGAGTGTTCGTTGAAGATGTCTTAGCATGTCAGTCTGCAGATCACATTCGTCATCAAAGCTATAGAAGCCAATAAAGAAGGCGGGATATGCAAATTTTCAGACTCAGTCCCATTGGATGATAACAGAGTTAATCCATTCATGACTGCTGTCTCCATTTTCCCAGAGATTGAGCATATCAGGTAAGCCAATACCCATTCTGTGACAATTTGTAATAATTAAAGCTAAAATAACATAAAATGTAAAACAAATACATAAGACCTAAACAAAACAAAACTTCACCCCAACACCAAAATAAGCTTCAACCACAATTTGATCTTCCATTATACCCATTCACTTGGCAGATAAAATGACTAACATATTACTGCTCAGTAAATAATGCAAACTGAAAAATGCTAATTGGAAGTGTAATTTGTATTGCATTGCAAATAAATAAAATGAGTCAGATGTTTTAGAAATATCTCTACTAATGATGGAAAAATAATAGGCAAAACTCATTTGTCAAATTTAATCAGTGATTGAATTTCAATCATATATGGCTATATTTGTTACAAAACATGTTCTTATTTACAAGCAACTATTCTTCGGCACTCAAGAATTTAGGATTACAGGTAGTCCTTGACTTACAACCACAATTGAGCCAAAATTTCTATTGGTAAGTGAGACATTTGTTAAGTGAGTTTCGCCCCATTTTATGACCTTTCTTGTCACAGTTGTTAAGTGAATCACAGAAGTTCTTAACTTAGTACTATAGTTGTTAAATGAATCTGGCTTCCTCATTTGACTCTGCTTATCAGATAACCAAAGGTGATTATATGATCCTGGGGCACTGCAGCCGCATAAATATGAACCAGTTGTCAAGTGTGTGAATTTTGATCATGTGACAATGGCCATTAGTGTGAAAATGGTCATAAGTCACTTTTTTCAGTGGTGCTATAACTTTGAATGATCACTAAATGAACAGTCAAGGACTATCTCTGCTATCTCTGCTATCTATCTATCTATCTATCTATCTATCTATCTATCTATCTATCTATCTATCTATCTATCTATCTATCTATCTATCTATCTATCACAAAATGTTTAACTATTTGAATTGTTTTCTCCCCCCCCACTTACATCATTCTTTTATCACTAAGTGCTCCTATTAAAGCACTTTCAAGAATGTAATGTAATACTCTTATCTGAATTCTATTTATCTGAGAAAGTGACCACAAAGTTATCACATTTTTCTCGTATACTAAAGGCACTGACTGATAATATAAGCCAGGAGGGTAAGAACATCTAAAGAATTATTTTCACCACTTAACAAAGAGTGGGAAACAATTCAAAGAGCCTTCACAGATATTTTCAGGATTTGGGTTACTAATGGGCCAACAACTGCCCACAGTACCTGTAGATAAAGCCACCATGCTAAAGATATATGATAGCTGACACAGTGTTTGAAAAAGTCAACCCAGCAGCATATCTCCCTTTGCAGTTGCAAAGGGAGTCAGAGGGTGGAAGAGAAGCTTTAACTTCACTTCTCTAGTAATACAAATCCAAGTACGAAGGCTGAGGGACGGAGGAGTTCCTAAACAGATTGATTTCCCCTCTTCTATTATTTCTTCACAAGTTATCCATGTGTGATTTAAGAAAATAGGAAACAGGTTCACAGCATAAAAATAGTATTTGGAATAGAAGTGATATTTGTAAAAGCTGTCCAGGAATGAGAAATTACAGAATGAAAACCTGCCTGGCATAAACCCAAGCATAATGAGTTGTAAGTTTATGCAAGGTCCAATAAGTTTACAAAAAAAAAAAAAAGTATGAGAAATACTGGTCAAATTTATACAACCCATACTGGAAATGAGAATTTATTCTTACGCTATAGCTTTTTTCATTAAGCTAATGGGCCTTAATGGCAACATTCAGCCATGCAGATTTGCTATCTGTTTCCTATCATGAATCTTACTCATTTTTGGTTTCCAGTTAATTCAAAACTTAGTTGGCAAACATTTTCACAGCAATTAGAAGATAGTAACAGCTTACAGTCTGCAAAAATTATCAGCAGAAAACATAGATCTGCAGACTCACAGAGTGGAAGTAGAGGAATTGCAACCCTTTTAACAGGCTGACTTCATTTTTCTGATACTATACAAGCAACCTAGAAGTTCAATCAAAACTGGTACCTACATGATATAAAAGTCTGCCACCACAAATGGATACTAAAGTTGTGAAGCAAATGGAAAATGCCTAAAATATTTTCTCTTCCCATAACCAAAAAGCAATTTCCAAACAGTTCATTTTTTTAATACTGGAAATACTCCCTCACTCAATTTTTATCTATTAGGTTTAATGACCCCTAAAACCTAACTTTCCTTTTCCTTGTGTATACAAACATTTAAAATGTATAGTGCTTTATTTTCCAAATTACCGAAGTATGCTGTCTGTTATTATTTTGCAAGAAAAAGAAAAAAAACTTACCCAAAATGAAAAGAAAAATCTCCCCTTAAACAGGAACCTTAATAACAATCCCCTAGAATTTTCCCATTCTCTAAATTTCTCCAGCAGAGACCAGAATTGCATGCCTCAGAACAGAGACATCAAGGCAGGTGATGTTAATCATGACTGCATAATCAAAGTCTTGACTTATTTTTTACTTAAGGAGGGGTATGGTTATTGTATGAAAAAATTCTAGAACAAGTAAATGAGGAAGTGACTAAGGAACTCAAGTAGAAGACCCCTAATATTCCTTTCTTGACTTACTTTGGTATAAGAGGAGATAAAGACTCATGGAGTTGGCTTTCAAGATTCTGTTATTATACCCTATAACCGTGATGGCAAACCTATGGTACGCGTACCACAGGTGGCATGCGAAGCCATTTGTTGGGGCACGTGAGGCGTTGCCCTGTCAGCTGGCCAGCATGAATGCGTGCGCTGGCCAGCTAACTTCAGTCTTGTTTTGAGGCTGTTTTCCTCAAATGATGTAACTTTCGGTTTGCTCTTAGGCCATTTTTTGCCCTCAGGAGCCTTTAGGGAAGCCTCCTGAAGGCCCATGAAGGCTCTGGAGGTCTAAAATCAGCCCTCCGGACAAACTGAAAGTCACGTCCGGTTTGCTTTTGGGGCTGATTTCTGCCCTCCGGAGCCTTCAGGGAAGCCTCCTGAAGGCTCCAAAGGTCGAAAATCGTCCCCACGAACAAACCAGACGTCACTTCCGGGTTCCCCACAGGTCTGTTTTTCGATCTCTGGAGCCTTCAGGCAGCTTACCTGAAGGCTCAGAAAAGCAAAAAACAGCCCTATGAACAAATCAGAAATTATTTCCAGTTTGTCCGTATGACCGTTTTTCACTTTCCGGAGCCTTCAGGGAAGCCTCCTGAAGGCTCCAGAGATTGAAAATCGGCCCTATGGACAAACCAGAAGTCACCATTCCTGAACTTCCGTGTTCCCCATAGGTCTGTTTTTCGCCCTCCAGAGCCTTCAGGGAAGCTCCTGTGGCCTCCGGAAGGCATCCGGTGGGGGTGGGGGAAGCTGTTTTCCCCCTCTCCAGGCTCCTAGAAGCCTCTGGAGCCTGGGGAGGGTGAAAAACCATGCCAAAAGCGGGAGGGGGGTTGCTGGTCACGCGCACATGCGTGCGGGCGGTGTCGCACTAATAGCATTATGGGTATGCACGCCTGCACACGACCCCCCTACGCTCACCCTGCTTTTGGCACAGGATCCAAAAAAGGTTCGCCATCATTGCCCTATAACAATAAAGGAGAGGCCCAATAGCCCTTAGATTGTCCATTCTATATATCCTCCCTAAAAGGGCTGACACATTTTCAAGCAATTTACAGGTTCAGGATATTCTCCAAATTTACAAAAAGCACATCTTTTAATTTATGCAACTTTGAGAAAGGCTCTAACTATTCTACAGCTTTTGCAGCACACAAAGATCACCAACGCCACTAACTTTTCACTTCTCCCTGGACTTTATAGAGATTTTTGAAAGTAGCAATGATTTTTACTGTTTTTGCTAAGCATCTCCCTAGTTCAACACATAGACAATGTCATGTTGTTACATTCCAGAGGTCTTGCGGGAGATGTAGAACTAGTGGAAGATACAAATGAAATAGTCACTTAAAATTAGTGACTTATTCTATGTGACCTTGTCAGGCTCCCAAAATTAATTTCATTGCAGAGCTGAACATCATGAATACTTGATACAATAGGTGAATATTTCGTACAAAGGATCTTGCCATTTGGGAATTCATGAATTCAGTCAGCCTCACATGGCTTCCTAAAGCAACCCTTTCAGCACTGAACAGAAGTCTCATTTTAAATTCTTACTGCAAGATAAACCCTCTATACTTTGGATAAGTGTATATCTTTGAAGGTTAATAAATATTGGGTCTAACTACTAAGCCAGTTTCTCCTTGTAATATTTATTTTGTCCTTTTGCAGTTCTTAGCATAATCAATTCCACAACATTTCTGTCATAGTTCATGCACATTATCAAGAGTAAATTATCCAAACAAGAGTGATGATGCCCTAATAAGATAAAAAGTCAGTTCATTAATTGCTACGAACACACTATGTAACAAGTGAAAGAACATTATGAATTCGTCTAAGCAGAAGTGACATTTTCAATGAAAAAAATTATAGGAATGACCCGTACGTACTACTGAGTAAACGCATGCATTCACATTCCTAAATACAATAATACCGAAATCACACGTATCATCTCATAACAGAAGCTCTGTCCTTTCATAGTTGTCTGACAATGTTATATTCAAGTATGTATGGGATGTAGTCTGTTTCTATTTGTGCATTCTGCTACATGTTTCTTCTCCCATCTTCTCTGGGTGCCTACTAAGATTAAGGAATTATGTCCTCTGACCCATTTGTTTTTAGGAGATCTGGTATATCTCAATCCAAATTTTTATTACTGAACTTTTGATTATAATTAGCTATCCATAATGAATGTTTATAACTTTTCAAAGAAATACTGTATTACATTTCAGTCTTCAATAGATTTATTTAATCTATTTAGTTTGTTATTAATGTTTACTTCTTAAAATATACTGTCTATTTTGAAAGCAATGACTGATATTTAAAATAAATTTCCAACTCAACAGGGCCTTAAATGCAGCAACTGACATTTAATTCCCAAATTGTGGTTTGCAACACACAGGAGTACAAATGTAGTATCTCTAATATTTCTATGCAACGTTTTAAAGAAATCTCCTGACTGTATTTCAACAGGTATTGCACACCATTATTTCTTTAAAGAATTGCAAAGAAATATTACTATCAGAGCTCCTCACACTCTTGAATCCAAAATGCTGTACAGTTTAGTAGACATTGGATATGCCAATGTTGTTTTCTACCATTGAGGCTGAAACCAGAATAATGATGTATTTCTTACATTAAATGCTGTGAAAAAAAGGAAAAATAAAAGACCGATCTTTCTACAGTTCTACAACTGTGGTGTGGTGTTTCACTTGTTAAATTTTAATAAATTTATTATAAGGACAATATGATTAATCTTTTACTTTTTTCAACTTTTTAGGAATAATGATTTTTTGTCCTATATAAATCCTAAGAGCCATGGTGGTGCAATGGTTAGCCTACAAGACTGCAGGCTCACTGCTCATTCCAGGAGTTCAATTTTGAGCACCTCAATGTTGACTCAGCTTTCCTTCCTTCTAAGGGTGGTAAAATGAGGACTCAGATTGTTGGAGGCAATATACTGACTCTGTAAACAAAGCACTGTGAAGCAGTATATAAGTCTAAGTGTTATTGCTATCTATTAACAGATAAAGGAATAATGAAAAGAAGAGATACGAATAAAAGGCATATACAAAACAAAGCAAACAAAATGGTTCAGAAAATCTGAAACAGATTTATATATCCAAGAAATTACTAAAACAATATAAATCTTAAGGATTTTTAAACTGACATAATTAGCGACCTGGGCTAATTGAGCAAAGAGTGGAATCTACATTAAAATCTACATTTTAAACAATAAATAACTGTGTTTAAATGTAAATTACTGAAAGTCAGGAGATAGCTGGATTGAAGAAATATTTGGGAGTTTTTTTTCTGTGACAAAATATTTCTGACTCTTCTTTGCTACCTAGCTGGAAAATAAGATAAATCAGCAGGGATATTCTTTATCCTGGTAGAAACCACAGAGATTAGGTCTTCTGACTATCTGAAGAAACACCCTTTAGGTTGCATTAGTAGCGACCCTAAAAATCACCTCAATTTGCACAAACATTTAGTTCAGATAAACCCACCCCCAGGGCTCCATCTGATATTCACCAGATTTTAGAGCATGGTCAAAAGTCAACACTACAATTAAAATATGATCTATATGGGGAAAATAGTCATTTACAACCGTATTTAATTTTACCTGGGTTATTCATTTGAATAAATAATGCCAGATAATTAAATTATAATTTTAATGAACATTTTTTTAACAAATCAGAATGGGTGTAACCAATGGTGGGATCCTATTGGTTTAATAAACGGTTCGGTGAGCTTGCACTTTGCATATGCATACGCAGTTTTGAGAAAACTTACCTTCCGCATTACTGCTGGAGAGGAAAACAGCTGAGGCAATCGGCTCTACTGCACAACTAAGTTGAGAAGATATAGGTCAGTATAGTGCAGGGGGCGGGTCCACTTGATCGTCGGAGCGAACTGGTACACTCTCAGCTGATTGTCGGAACTACCGGTCCAAACCAGTAGAATCCCACACGTGTGTAACTAATAACTAACTAAAGTGCTATTCAAATACTGAACTCTCTCTCTCTCTCTCTCTCTCTCTCTCTCTCTCTCTCTCTCTCTCTCTCTCTCTCTCCATATATATATATGTATGTATGTATGTATGTATGTATGTATATGTATATATGTATGTATGTATGTATGTATGTATGTATGTATGTATGTGTTGTATTTTTGCTGATAAATAAATAAAGGCATAAATACATAAATACAAAAAGGCAACAGTAAAAATATTGGGTTTCTGTCGTGATGGAATATATAAAGTCACAACCCCTGGTATGCCCCAATTATGGGAGGAAGCTAATTGCTTCCATTCTCTGTCCATCGGCTCGTCACAAGAGACCATCCAGACTATACTACAAATACTCTACACACACACACACACACACACACACACACACACACACACACAAAACAGCAAAAATTATATTTATATAAGCAACTGCTGAACTTTCTGTGGTATTTGCTGTTGGATACAACTTTTAAACTTTGGGTTTATTCACAAATGTTCTGTGTTATTTGGAAGATGATGTCCGGGTGCAGACACCACTCCAAACGATCGATGGTGACTGCCCAGCCAGTCCACCTGAACATTGCTCACTCCGAAAATGTGCTGTGCTCAAAGAGATGATATATGCTTCTCCGCCCCCTTCCCCAAGTGCTCTGCCTCCGCCATCAGCAACTTGGATCGGGTGCCCCCCTGGCGGTTGACATGCGACTTGGTTGCTACATTGTCCATGAGGAGTATTAAATGGTGATCTTGAATGGTCAACTGGAAGTATAGAAGAGATAGTCTCGCAGCTTTAGCTCCAGCCAGTTTATGCTGTGCTTGAAATCACTGGCAGACCACCTGTCATGCGCAACTTGATTGTTGAAATGGGCTTCCCATCCGAACAGGCTGGCGTCTGTTGTGATGGTTAGACGATCTGGTTCGCGGAAGAGACTGCCTTTGGTCAGGGCGGGAGACTGCCACCACTGCAGGAATTGTTGAACCTTGTAGGAAACAGGGCAGAACAAGGCCCTTTGGTGGGGCAGGAGACACCATTGTAGCTGTCGCGAGTGCAACCTCACCCACGGCACAATCGACAGGCAAGAGATCAATTTGCTTAGGAGTTTTGACAACAGGGCAATGGACACACTTTATGAAGTCCGCACTTGGTGGACCGGTGTCTGATGCTGGAAATCTGTTCCTGAGATAGGAAGTCTTGGGAACTGGCAGTGTCTATTATGGCCCCAAGATGCAGCAACCTGGTGGTGGGAGTGAGGTGGCTTTTTTCCAGGTTGACGGAGAACCTGTGGTCTTGGAAGAATTCTCTTCGTCATCTGGAAGTCTCGGACTGCTTGTTGGAAAGATGACGACTGGAGCCCCACTGGATGTGACCTCAGGGACGCTGCTACAGCTGCCAGGACCTTTATAAAGGTCCTGGGGGGCAATGACAGGCCAAATACAGAACCCTGCATTGATAATGGTGGCTTGCGTAATAAAATCTCAGAAACCTGTGGTGAGCCCTGCAAACTAGGATATGGAGGTATCCTCTCAATACAATACAATAGCAGAGTGTTCTAGTCCAACCCACTGCCTAGGCAGGAAGCCCTATACCATTTCAGACAAATGGCTATCCAACATCATCTTAAAGACTTCCAGTGTTGGGGCATTCACAACTTCTGGAGGCAAGCTGTTCCACTGATTAATTGTTCTAACTGTCAGGAAATTTCTCCTCAGTTCTAAGTTGCTTCTCTCCTTGATTAGTTTCCACCCAATGCTTCTTGTTCTACCCTCAGGTGCCTTGGAAAATAGTTTGAATCCCTCTTCTTTGTGGCAACCCTGAGATATTGGAACACTGCTATCATGTCTCCCCTAGTCCTTCTTTTTATTAAGCTAGACATACCCAGTTCCTGCAACCGTTCTTCATATGTTTTAGTCTCCAGTCCCCTAATCATCTTTGTTGCTCTTCTCTGCACTCTTTCTAAAGTCTCCACATCTTTTCTACATCGTGGTGACCAAAACTGAATGCAGTATTCCAAGTGTGGCCTTACCAAGGCATTATAAAGTGGTATTAACACTTCGCGTGATCTTGATTCTATCCCTCTATCCCAAGGTGGCGCAGTTAAATGCAGCACTGCAGGCTACTGCTAGATCAGCAGTTCAGCGGTTCAAATCTCACCGGCTCAGGGTTGACTCAGCCTTCCATCCTTCCGAGGTGGGTAAAATGAGGACCCAGATTGTTGGGGGCAATATGCTGACTCTCTGTAAACCGCTTAGAGAGGGCTGAAAGCCCTATGAAGCGGTATATAAGTCTACTGCTATTGCTATTGCTCTGTTTATACAGCCTAGAACTGTGTTAGCTTTTTTGGCAGCTGCTGCACATTGCTGGCTCATATTTAAATGGTTGTCCACTAGGACTCCAACATCCCTTTCACAGTTACTACTGATGAGCAAGGTACCACTTATACTGTACCTGTGCATTTCATTTTTGTTGCCTAAATGTAGAACCTTACTCTTTTCACCATTGAATCTCATTTTATTAGATAGTGCCCAATATTCAAATTTGTCAAGATCCTTCTGTATCTTTAGCCTACCTTCTGGAGTGTTGGCTATTCCTGCCAGCTTGGTGTCATCTGCAAATTTGATGAGTTCCCCATTTGTTCCCTTATCCAAATCATTGGTGAAGATGTTGAAGAGTACTGGGCCTAAAACAGAGCCTTGGGGTACTCCACTGCATACTTCTGAGATCTATTGACGTCAGCAGATCTCCTGGTCTGATGCAGTCCAGTATTGATCGAAGGGACTGCATTTTGATGTATTTGTATGCTAGATGGTAATTTAATTTCTTTAGATCTAATATCCCCCTCCACCCTCCTGAGTTCTTTGGAATCAGGAACAGGATGGAGTAGAAGCCTGACCCCTCTTGTCCCGCTGGCACTGGTTCTATGGCCCTTATCTCCCGAAGGTGCTGGGTTTCCTGCTCCATTAGGGCCTTTTTGGTTGGGAAGGAGGGGGTGAGAGGAGAGACAAATTCCAGGGTCAGACCCAGTTCCTTTGTTTGGAGCACTCACTGGTCTGACGTGGTCTGCTCCCATCGGTCCTGGAACAGCTGCAGGTGGCCTCCGATGGGAACAGTGTGCTGGTCGTCACTTGTAGCGACGGAAGGGCCTGGAGCCCAATCCACCACGAAAGGGCTGCTTGGAAAAGGACTGTTGTCGGCCCCTATCCCAAAAGAGTTATCAGTCCTGGGGCCTGTCAGAACCCTGCGTATATGGACGGTGGTATTGTCCAGTGCTAGTAGATGGTTCGGAGGCACGAAAGGACTGCTTCCAAAAAAAAACCAGAACCTCTATGCTCCGCCTTCTTTTTATCATTATTTTCAATGAGGACTAGGTCCAAGGCCTCCCCCAAGTTTCCCTCCCTTGAAGGGAGCAGAGGCCAACTTCCACTTGAACCTCATATCAGCGTTTCAGTGGCGTAGCCACAAGAGCCGTCTAGTAGTGACATTAGAGGCCAAGGCCCTGGATGCAAATTTAGAGGAATTAACAGTAGCATCTGCTGTGTATTCTCCTGCTGCTATAATTTTGTTCAACTCCTGACTCGACTTATTATCGCCCACCAGGAGTTTAGAGACAAGTTGGCGGAGCCAGAGAAGAGACACCCTAGATATGAGTGATGCAGAAGTGGCCGTCTTTATGGCCCAGGCAGCTGCCTGATGGGTCTTGTGATAGGCTTTCTCAGTCCTCTTGTCTTCCACCATGAAACTCTCTAGGAGGTCAGACTGAGTAAGATATGAGGGCTTGAACCGGTGGGTCCACCTGAGGTAGATTTAATAGGTCCTCTAAGGTAGAATCCACTGTATAAAGTTTTTTATCGCTGTTACTAGGAGTGGCTAGGGTGCCCAGTTTAGCCCATTGGCGCTGTACCACATTTAGAAATAATTTGGGAACTGGCACAATTTCTTGTGGAATGATGGGCTCATCAAAAAGCCCTTCACTTTGATCCGCTAGAGCTGAAGTGGTCTGGTCAGGTACAGAGGCACCAAAGTGGGTGGCAGCTTTGGCCATGCCTAAAATAGTCTTGAAGGAAGTATGTTTAGAGTCCGCTAAGGCTGGCCTGTCTGGGATAGCACTCTTGCCCCCAGAGAATTCCTGCTCGGGCAAGACATCCTCATCCACAGTTGAGTCTTCGCTATCCAGCGAAGAATGAGGGGAAGCTGACCTTTAGGCCGGCTCTTGAGGGGAAACCCTAGCAGAGCTAGACCTGCGGGGACATTTGGATCTCCGGTATGCCCTGGGAGATGGCCCTGGCTATCACCTCCTGCATTTCCGGGGGTAGGGTGGGTCCTTGATCCTCTGCCGGCCTGACCTGTTTAGCGGGCTGGGACAATGGACCCTGAGGAGCCAAAGGCATGACAGAAGGGAGATCTTCCTTTGCTTCAAGTGGGCAATGGAAGAGATCAGCATAATCCCCCATCGATGGTCTGGGAGACTGTGAAGAAACTAGAGGAAAATTCCTGGCCCTCATCCTCACTGTCAGATATGGGAGAGTTAATGGAGACAGGGACTGGTGCCTTAAGTGAGCTCCCTGCGAGGTTCTCCAGAGGAAAGGTTATTGATTATCGCTGAGCCTTATAAAATTGTTTCTCTAGCCTTAGAGCCACCTTGTCCTGCGTCTTGGCCTGCTTCCCTCCCCATCCGCCTGATGGTGCTTGCTGAGGCCACCTTGCTGGCCTGCCTAGCACACCCCCTACTGGTTGATGGCACTGGTTGGTCTGCCTCATTGGGGGCTCTCTCTGCCATGGTAGGATTGATCAATTACCCTTGTACAGGCAGGAGTTGCCTCACTCAACACCTAGTGTTACGTAGAGACACTGTAGAGTGGAGCGAGGAGAGGATTGGTGGTGCTGGTAGGCAGAGGTTCTTGTGGCATTAGCCTAAAGGCTCCCAGAACCCTGCAAATAATAAATGCAGGAGTATGGCCAAGGGAAGGTCAAAAACTCCGCTGCCACACTAGGAAGTAAACCTCACAATTGGTGGGGAAAATAACCCGCCGGATTGTCAGACGAAGAGACTCCCGCTGCGATCTGCTGAGAGCAGGGTCAGTCGGGTGGCTCCAACGAAAGGTAAACAGAGAAAGTCGCTTTAAAATGGCCGATGCAAGCAAATGAGGTGAAATGGCTGCCACATTGAAAAGGCGATAATCCAAAATGGCCACCGCCTTCAAATTAACAAGAAAATGGCTGCCATGATGAAGAAGCCGGCTGAGGAATCAACTGGACACTCAACAGGAAAGAGGTGATAGCGCAAGTGGTTGGGTCCTCACACCGCTGGCCGCTGAGCTCAAAATACAGCTGGATTACTGTAATGCGCTTTACATGGGGCTACCCTTGAAAAGTGTTCGAAGACTTCAGCTAGTCCAGAATGCAGCCGTGCGAGCGATTGTGGGTGCACCTAGGTACACCCATGTTACACCTATCCTCCACGAGCTGCACTGGCTGCCCATCAGTCTCCGGACTCGTTTCAAGGTGCTAGTTGTTACTTATAAGGCCCTGCATGGCATCGGACCTGGGTACCTGAGAGACTGCCTCCTGCCAATTACCTCCCAAAGACCGATTCGATCGCACAGGCTTGGCCTTGGTTCCATCTGCCAGCCCCCCGGGGGAGAGCCTTCTCTGTTGCTGCTCCGGCCCTCTGGAACGAGCTCCCTGTGGAGATCCAGACCCTTACTACCCTCCCGGCCTTCCGTAAAGCTACTAAGTCCTGGCTGTTCCGGCAGGCTGGGGGCTGTTGAAGTATCCAGCCCCGTTTCAATTGTAACTGTTGTGTATTTTTAATATTGTTTGTATCATCTTATTTATCCCCTCCCCTGTTTATTGTGAGCCGCCTGGAGTCCTTCGGGAGTGGGCGGCATACAAAACCAATAAACAAAACGAAACGAAACAAGCTGATCACGAGGGCTTCAGCACTCCGAGAAAAAAATTCAAAACGCTCACCCATCTGCTCTCTACAAGGTAAAATGAAGGTAACGATAAAAAAAAATACACAGAAAGGCTAGTTTGGAAAGTCCAAGTAACTAGTTTTGCAGGAACCACGTTAGGAAATGTCCACTGGGCTGGAGTGAGTTGAAAAAATCTGAGGTGCCAGTAGCGGAGGTGTGGCTAAAGATCTTTCAATTCAGTCCAGGGCAGTTCAGACAGAATTAACCCATGCTTGGACTCTCCTACTTTCCAGCTTGGTGCTTTAGTTACTAAACAAAACTAGCGCTCCAAACAAAAATAAAATAAAGACCATTGCCTTACCTGAATGGTCGTTCTCTGTGCGCTGTGGGAGAATAGACAGAAGTTAAACTCACGCTTGGATTCTCCAAGCAGTGCACAGGAGAACAAGTTTTGTTTAAAAATAAGAACACTATCAGAAACTCATTTGATATTTAAAGGTTTTTCATCAATTTTGAACAATCTGAAGTGCTAATACTTGACCTTTTAAAGCCATTATATTTGGCAACTTCTCTGTGGAATGCAATGAGAACAACTTCAGAGGTTTTTCTTCTTGAACTTCAAGATTTGCACAGAGATCATATATTCATATTCCATATTCCATATTCCCTTTCAGATTAGCCCCAGATGAAGACCACAGAAACAGAGTAGGAAATAGCAAGCCAAAGAAATTAATTTCTTTAATTAATAATTAACATGGTACAGTTAAATTAAAATTAATTAATTAAAAACATGTACCATATA
Source organism: Thamnophis sirtalis (assembly GCF_051295495.1). NCBI lineage: Eukaryota > Metazoa > Chordata > Lepidosauria > Squamata > Natricidae > Thamnophis > Thamnophis sirtalis. Next base: position 73,368,369 of record NW_028261383.1, on the reverse strand, counting down.
CAATATACATAGTATATACAAAAATAGAACAAAACACATAGCTAAAAATCATTAAAGTTAAAAATAATTAAAAACAATTAACACCAAGTTGATTCACCATACATCTCCAGAACTTTCTATCATAGAAATCATCCAGGCTTCTAAAACATTTATTCAATGATTTATGTGTTGCCTTTTAACTACCACCTCTTTCTTTTTTATAAGTACAATCCAACCAAAGTGTTATTAGTCTTCTTCCTTTTGCCCCATTCATTCGTCTTTTATATATACATTGGTCTTCATCATTTTCTCTGTACAGTATGACCGAACCAACTCAAAGTTTATTTTTTATACCGTGACTCACGATTATATTAAATCACTCACTTATTCAGCACCCTTTAATTTCTGACCCTATCTCTTTTTACTTTAACATACAAATGTCTTTTTCTTCTATCATACTTGAATCTCATTTTCATATTAATATTTATACTCCATAAACCACCACTATCCAGATTATAGCAGTATATAAAAGACAGAAAGGAAATAAATAACACCAGCAAAACCAACATCCCTCATACATAACTATTTTTGACAAACATTCATTCCTTGCAACAAATCACATGCTATCTACTAACCTTCTATCAACACTGGCATGTTTTAAAATTTCACCATTTCTTTTCCCATCTCTAGCATTCATTCACCCAAGCTAATTTTTCGTTATTTATGCATAACTTGAAATCACTAACGCCATTTTTTCTGCCAAACACAAATACCTTGTTTTCTGATCCATTCATTTTCAGATAGAACGTTGGTCCTTACCTGAACGTTTCTTTTCTCTGGTAGAGGCGGGAGGGGCTACAACAGGGTTTGTTACAGGCTGATTGGTCCAGAGACTGAGGGATTTTTCTTAAGTATCCTCCTTTCCTTCTCGGCTCCCAGTTTCACAAGGTCGAATGGAGAAGCTGACAGCATTATGTAAGGAAATAACACCACATATATCGAGAAAAAAATACCGAGCACCCCGACCCCATCTGATCAAACCAAGGGTGGAAAAGTAGTCCCTCCCACCTCTACCACAGAAAAGAAACGTTCAGGTAAGGACCAACACTCTTTTTCCTGTGGTTTCGGCGGGAGGGGCTACAACAGGGACATACCCAAGCTAAGTCCCAGGACAGGTCATTGATTCCGGCGGAGGGGAGGTTGCCACCTGTTGGGAGTACCCAACGGCCGAAGGCCGCATCTGCTGAAGCGAAATGAATAAGGCGATAGTGCCAAATCAAGGTGGAGAGGCCCAGGTGGCCCTCTACAAATATCTTCCAGCAGAGCCCTGGTAGCCCAGTCGGCTGTGGTAGCCACGCTCCTTGTGGAGTGGGCGGTGATGCCCTGTGGCAGAACCTGGTGAACCGCCTGATAGGCCTCCATGATGGCCTGCCGCACCCACCTGCCTATGGTGGCAGAAGACACCCTAGCCCCTAGTGACCTAGGTTGGAAGGACAGGAACAGGGCCTCTGACCGCCTGATAGGAGATGTACGCCTGAAATAAATGTGTAGGGCGCGGCGGACATCTAGGCGGTGCCAGGGGACCTCCCTCTCATGGGAAGGAAAGGGGCAAAAGTTGGGAAGGATGACCTCCTGCATCCTATGGAATAGGGAGTTGACGTTTGGCAGGAAGGTCGAATCTAGTCTCAGGACAACCCTGTCTTGATGGAATTGGCACAAATCCTCCTTGGACAACAAAGCACCCAACTTGGAAATGCATCTAGCTGAAGTGACGGCGACAAGGAAAATCACCTCAGGAACCTAAGGTGCACGGTCCTCAAAGGCTCGAAAGGGGCACCTGTAAGGGCTCTAAGAACCAGGGAGAGATCCCACGTGGGAAACCTGTGTACCAGGGGAGAGCACAGGTTTGCCGCACCCTTAAGGAAACCAGGGGAAGTTGCAGCGCCTGGGAAAAGGCCTGCTCCATATTGTAATAATGCTTATCATTGCTTCCGGGATTGGGCAACGAAGAAGGCCTCGCCCACTGATTCTGTACCACTTCCAGGAAAAGGGGAGGGGCTGGGACCTCCTCTTTATCCGTGTTGGGATTTATAAACATGGCCAAGTTGGGATCCCTGTGTTGGAAGACTGGCGGAGCCCCCGTGCCAATCTGAGTCGTCTTCTTGGCCTTGTGCAACATAGGCTTGAAAGCAGAGGAGGAAAAAGCCCTGGGAATGAGGATGAGCAGAATCCTCATCCTCTGAAAACCCCAAGTCTGGGTGTATGACCTCCCGCAAAATGGAATCCTCACTGACCACTGAAGGGAAAGGAGGCCTAAGATTATTGTGTCCTCTGGAAGAAGAGGGGGACCTCCACCTGGAAACTGCCGGTGGTCTGTGCACCGCTTGGGAAGAACTGTCCCTGTGGGCTAGGCCCAAGGAAATACCCCTAGATATAGCTACAGAGATGAGTCTCCTGATGCTATCAGGCAACAGGTCTAAATTCTCTAAATCCTCCTCGGAAGGGCCCCGTGATGGAGGCCCTCGGAGGGGGCTGCTAGTAGGTAGTCCCGGGATCCCCCTTCTCCCGGGTCCTCCACCCTTTCCCTATGGGTTCTAGGTGAGATGGGGGAGAAGGGGAAGCCACCCTCCTGCGGGACCTTGCAAGGGAAATAGAGGGAGAGGAAGGACTGAAGCCCCTATGGAGCGATTCAGAGGTTTGAGAATGGGGTCCAATCAGAGATCTAGATCTGCTGGAGGATTCAGGCCTAGTTGCCTGCGTCAGCTTTTCTGCCCTAGCCACCTGTTTTTCCAGGGCTTTTTGTCTTCTGGATTCATCTCTAGCGGCTGCTCTGGAAGGGCACTGATCGGCTGTAGGCCGCTGCCCTGGGCCTAAGTCTGCCCTGGCCCTCCTCTGCTAGATCTCCTTGAGTCTGTGGTTCTGGAATTGTGGAGGCCATGCCTCACTCACATGTCTATCAGATGGACTGCGATTTTCTGCCAGCCTCAATCCCTGGCCGTGCTGCAGACACTAAGTGAATCCTGACGCCTGTGGGCCCCGATCCACAGCCCTGAAGCAGGCCGCTGCTGGTATTGTGGCAAGAGGCCGCCGCCCACGAAGTCACACCAAAAATGGCAGCCGCGTCTTGTGGATGATGAAACGGGTGATCGTAGGGCTCTGAAAATTGGCTCTGAGGGATTAGCCTCACAACGAGCCGAGTCCTTGAGACTCCTGCGCCCGGATTCACAGTCCTCCAGCCTCCTCGGGTCACGCTGTTCAGCTAATTTAAACAGGCGCGGCCTCCGATAGTAAATCAGGCCGCGGCAGCTCTTTGAAGCTGCAGTGAAGCTCCGCCGGCGGCGCTGAAAGCAGATCAGCCGAGCAGTAAATCTTAAGTCGCTAGAGGCCGCGCTTGAGCCGCAGAGACTATAACTTGAGAACACTGCCGCTGCTGAGCTCTAAAGGAGCCAGCAGTTTACTGACTGGCCATAGGGTAGGAGGCAAGCCCCGCCTTTCTCCATGAGACTGTAACAGTCTCTTTGGCCACAGTCTGTTTTAATCAAATTTAGGATAGCCAATTAATCGAATCAATACTTTAATTGTACCTCACTGGAGCCACAGTTAGTGCTTGGACCAAAGACTGAGGGAAACTGGGGGCTGAAAGGGAAAGAATACTTAAGAAAAATCTCTGGACCAATCAGGCTGTAACAAACCTAGTTGTAGCCCCTCCCGCCGAAACCACATGAAAATTTCTGCTATCTCTATTCCTGGGATATCTCTCTGAGGCCTTCAGAAAGGTTGCAGATGCCTATGATTCTGGAAAGGGATTTAATAAGATTGTGTTACAACTGGAAATCAATCATTCCACTGTCCAGAAGATCATCTACAGATGATTTCAAACAACTGCCATTTCACCCAGGTCAGGCCAGGCCAGGTCAGCAAATTCAGCCTGAGAGTAGAATGGAATATGCTGAAATAAGCCTCTAAGAATGTCACCATGTTACCTACAAGTAGTCTTGTTACTATTGATGTTGAAGTGCATGAGTCTACCATTACAAAGAAGATGCATACATTCGATCTACGTGGGATGTGTTCTGGAATGACTATGTCAAAGCAAGGATCTAAATCCTATTAGACAACCCACAAATCATTGCGTCATTTCAGTGTTACCTAAACAGAATGACCAAGAAGCAGGTAAAAACAGCAGTGGGAGTGGGAGCAACTTCTGACTTCCTGTCATCTTCCTCACTGAGTTTCACTCTGGGAAGCTGACATAAATCTTTCTCTCTTCTTTCCTCTGCTCTGCCTTCCTGCCCCAACAGGCAGGTAAGTGGCTGTTAGAGATTGAGAAAGTGAGCAACTGGCAAAGGAATTCAGCAATTTTCTCTGTTGACTTTTTATCTATAAGTTTCCATAAGTAAAAACTTTGTTAGTGGGAAGGAGCCTAGAAGCATCAGCAGTTATATCAGTTTCTTTCTGGTTCCCCAAAGACTTGTGAAAATCTGGCAGAAAATGCTGAAAATGAGGATCACAGGATAGGGGCAGACCCACATCAGTGCTGAACAGCAGCACAGAAGTAGCAAAAAAGAAAAAAGAAAACAAACCCAAATTTTCATTTCCTCAAGTAAGGATCCTGATATTCTGTAAATTTATTTGAAGTACCTTTTTTGATAAAATTTTGCCCTATGATGCAGCATATCGCCCAATTAAAGGTTTCAAAGTATCAGACAGATACTAAGAGTTTTAGTTGTATATAGATTTGAGATGCTGTGGTGCAATTTGAAACAGGTTTTGCCTGCCTCAAACATTGCACAGCTGAAAAAAATCTGCATGGAGGAGTAAGAAAAAACTCCCCCCCCTCCCAACACACAAGTGGATGTAAAGACCGATAAATAGTTACAAGAAAGACCTGCTCTCGGTTGTTTCTGTCAAATAGTTCAATGCTAGATACTAAAGAGTATATAATGTGGTTTTTTTCACAGAAGGAAATAGCTATCCGTTAATTTTTCTTGTTCAATAATTGAAGTTGATTTTTCAGGGGGGATTGAATAATTATTTATTGCTTGAATGAAGATGAAATATTGATATGTGCACATTTAAAAAATATTGTATGTACTTTTTCACTTAACTATTTAAATGCTAACAAATAAAAGAGGACACAATTCATTCTTGTTTAATCCCCGCTCAATGTTCAATAATTTTTAAAGCATTTAACTTTATTCTCACATATTCTTTGCTTCAATCATGTCCTTCCCTTCTCAACCAACTTTCTCAATTATTTTTGTGCGAAGCATTCCCTGCATTAACCCTATTTCTTACCCTAAAACAAACATATAATAAACTCAGATTCATCTGTTTGCATGACTTGAGTGCAAAAATACGTCCTGCACACCTCCTGTCCAGCATAAACTGCAAGTCTCAAATTTTGCTCATTCTCACTTTTCATTCATTTCAAACCAGAATTCTCCCAAGCACATTGCCAGGCACAATTAAAGCTAATTCCAGATATTAAAATTAAGACTAATACCCTATAATGTTTCACTCCTTTTGTAGAATAACCAAACTTTCTTATAATTCTCAGGCACTACTTGCTTAACAGAGAGATGAGTGGCACACAAATTTTGTAAATAAATAAGTAAAATAAAAACTGACATCATATAAATTTAGTAAATAAATAAAATAACATTGGGGTGACACCATCCACACCTGCAATCTTATACTTCTTCAACAATTTCAAAAGCATCTATAATTTCCTTTTCAGGATACTAATATTGATAGAATTCATTTCAATGTCACTCTCTGATATATCATTATCATTCATATTATTCAATTAATCCTTCCTAACAAAATTTGAATTCCCCTGAATCATTTTACTGCTTTTATTCTTAATTTCACTCAATCTGCTAGAGGATTATTATGTAGTCCTCTCCATTCTCCCTCAAAGCAGTGTTTCATTTCTATCAAATTATTCCTCATTTTCTCTGTCTCTTAATTTTGACTATTCCTTGCTATTTTGACTGTGTTTTTTACCTCCCAATTTCTTTATGCACATTATAGAAGAGCTTTTTCTCATCTTCATTCTTGCAGCAATCATCCTCTTTTACACATTGTTTCTTATCCACAGCCTTTCATTTCATTCCAAGCATCTTTTTTCATCCTTCCATTACTGTTACTCCATACATTTTTGTGTCACTCTGTAATACAATTCTTTTCACTGTTTAAAGCACTCTTAACCTTTCATCATAAAAAATCAAATTATTCATGACTCATTCCTTTATGTATGAATAAAATTATGATTAATTATAAACATGATTTAACTTATTCAAAACAAACAGTTCTTTTTCTGTCACCATGTCCATTTATTTTCGGATTTCCAAACAACCCAAACACTTTTTTTGCAGTCATTCATCCCATCCATACATTTGTGTCACCTGAGTAATTTTTAAACCACATCACATCTACTGCATAATTTTTCCCACATCCTATCTCTGATACTTTTATTGCCACATATTGGTATACAACATGCAAGTATCATTAACATATGAATTTCTACAGTCTAGGGACATCAATCCATGTCTTCTGAGATGCATTTTAGATCTTTCAATATACAGCAACTATATCTATAATTAAACTCAACTCCACAAGATCAGGCCACTTCCGAAGTACAGGTAGTCCTCGATTAATGGCAATAATTTGGACCAGAACTTCTTGTCACTAAGCTAAATAGTTATAAAGAGCAACATTATATAACTGTGCTGATTCATGACATGGTTACAATGCCATTTGTGGTCTCCTGCCAGCTTCCCCATTAACTTTGGTTGCTGGAAGCCAGCAATGAAGGTTTCTGGTGATCATGTGATTGTGAGGCATTGTGACCATTATAATTGATAGCCAGTTACCAAGTGCCCCAAATCGTGAACAGGTGACCACAGGAACACTGGGACTACAATTTTGAAAACAAGCCATTAGTCTCCTTATTCATAACTTCAAACAGTTGCTAAACAATGGTCGTTAACAGAGGATTACCTACATTGCATAATTCCTCTTTCTCTTAATTTCACAATTTTTTTTAATTTCACCCATTTTTCTTTTTAGTTTTATTGATTTACTTATGACTCTTACCATCTCCTTCTCTTACATTTCAAGTCATAACCACAACACATTACCATTATTCCCAGCTGGGACAACAGTTATTAACTTTTACCACTTATTATAGCTTTGGTTAATCAAGGCTTTGTGAGTAAGACACCGGATTTAGGATAATGAAACTGTGAATGCATGATATTCTCTGTTTATAACACGAACTTTAAAAATAATATTAAGACCTTCCATATACCAGCTCTAATAATATGACAATTACCTATTTATAATGTTGGGGTTTAATGAGTCTCCAAGTAGAAAATCTAGGATTGCAATTCATCTGCCAAGAAACCACTCTTGGTATATAGAACATTCATTTTCAGTCTGGAATTAAACCAGATTAAATATACAGAGGAATGCAGCCTTATGGCAACTACAGTTCAATTATTTTCTTCAGGATAAACACAATTTATATTCCAACCACAATTTGTCTGATAAAGAACTTAAAGTATCCTTTATACTTGTTCACATGGAGTAGTGTCAAATTTGAAGATTTATTCAGGTCAAACATCTTGATTTTAAAAGTTTTTTCTTGAAGAAAAAGTGGCAGAACAAAAGTCGTACTAGCATTATTTCATATTTCTCCATTGCCTGAATTAAGAAAGGGTGTATGCCTTCTTCAGAAATTTCAACTAAAGAGAATTTCTGAAATATTTTGCCATTATTATTATAACCCAGTCCATCAATGTATAGGTAAAAGTTAGGAAAAATTTTAAATTGGGCACTCTGGTTGGGAAGCAAGGCTTATCCTCTTTAGAGTTCATGAAATTCATGGCAGTATCTATCAAGCAAGCATTCAACAGTCCTTGTGTGACTAGCAACCTTTTTTTATATTAAATATCTTCCATGATGTTTCTTTCAGAATGCATCTTTTGATTCTTTGTTCTCATTTACTTTCCACTTTGTAATTTTTAGTTAATTTTCCAGACACTGCATTAAATTGTGTGTTTCTTACTTTATCTGCTACATTACATAGATTCTACAGTCTAGCACCCTGACCTACTATCAGGGTGGATAAAAATCAATGATTTAAAAAAAAATATGGTTTTTTTATTTAAATTGGATTTTTTTATTTAAATTGGATTTTTTTATTTAAATTGGATTTTTTTATTTAAATTGGATTTTTTTTATTTTTATCAAATTTATTTTAATAAAATACTTTTGGAGTAAAAGTCTATCGACAGATAGTTTTCTATTTAAGATACATTAATAATTTAGTTTATTCAGCATGAAATGGAGCTTAGTTATGTAGCATGAGACTGTATATTCTGCAATATTTACATTTTTGGTAAACTCATCCAATGAATCTAAGCTCTGCAAGCTAAATAGGAAACCTTCATTTTGTTTGCAAATAATAATATTAAAGATTCTAACTACCAGCAAGAATGAATCCTTACATTTAAAGAGCATTTTCTTTCAAATTTTATCTTTGATTACATCTTCTGCTAATGTCCCCAGAGAGTATGTCAAGCTAATCATCCTGTAATTTCCAGGAGCCCCTCTGGATTGCTTTTTATAAATTGCAATTGCTTTGGCCACTTTCCAGTATTACGGGTTACGAGTGTGAGACTTTAAGGACAATTTTTGCCCAAAGTTCAAAAGCCATCCCAGCCTAATGATAGTTCAGCATTTTTCTTTTTTTTTTTTCAGGCCATGGAGTCTCTTAAGAAAAAATAATCACAGAATTCCTAATCAATAGGCAAAATTATGAATAATCACACACACAAACACTCCCTATTTGGTGAGGCTTCTGAAAATAACCTAACTAGGCGTGTAAGTTAGAAAAACTACTATGGATGCCTTTCACAACTCTGAATAGAGAGGTTTGATTTTGTTTGTTGCCTTATACTGTCATGGAAACCTCTCAAATTCTTTTGGAAGTAAGGAGTTTTATGGAATACAGTTTGAAAAAGTTGTTTTAGAGTTTATTTTCTTGTTCCATTTGTTTGCTTCAACTGGCCAGACTTGTTTCCTGAAAATACTGATTTAGTACCAGTAATTTGTCTTGTGTCATCCATGGTGATGGCTCAGTTTCTCTACCATATCTACATGCTTCCTGAATTTTATGTATTCAGTCTAGTAATTGAACAGCTTTGCTGACCAATTTCATGCTTTTTGGCCAGTGCTTTGCCTGTAGCCTCTTGGGCTTCCTTGTTAATTTTTCCTGTTTTCTGCAGCAGGGTATACATTCTATTTGGCTTCCAATGTTGTTATTTTATACAGCTTCCAGATACTTTGAAGGAGTTGGACATTTTTTATTATTTATTTTACTCAAGTTAAGCACTGTCCAACTCTAATCAACTCTGGCCAGTTCACACCATAAAAACAGAACAACAAGATACAATAAAAATCATAACAGTAAAAACCGCTCACCTTCTCTCTTAAGCTTCCTTTTTATCAGTTTCTGCTAGAGTGGTGCTATTTTTCTTCTGACTAGTTCCAATTTGGTTTTTCTCACTACTGGAATCTGAAGTTTATTCACAGATGATTATCATTCCCCATTATATGTCATTCCTTTGTTTGCATGCTTCTCTGATATTCTTAGGTTAACTTAAGATCCCTAGCAGTTTTTGGCTTTCATTATTAAGTTTGATTTTAAGTCTACTAAAACTATCCATAACGATTCTGTGGAACTAATCTTCCACATCTTCTGATGGTTGGGTTGCATCCCTCTGTGCTTATTCCTGTTCTTCCCGAACAGCTTGCACTCACACAGGTTCCCCTAGTTTTCTTATGCATGATATGCCTGCATTCTTCATTCCTACAGTCCCATTATGAGAAAATATAAAACTGATAAACAAACCAAATCTCCCAAATGCTTGTTTTGAGGTTTCCATAGTCATTAAATAGCTAGTTTTCAGTGGTGTACCTATGAAATATCTGTACAGTTTTTTTTCCCATCCCACATATGGCATGTTGGCTCCATAACTCTATCCCCTATTCACCCTTTCCCCATAATAAAGCACAAGTTAAATCATGGTTTAAATCGGCAATAAAAAGGCTTGATTTAAATCAACTCAATTTAAATAATAATTTTTAAAGAGCAACTGTGATCTCTGTCCCGCAGCAGTTCCTCCTCTGACCCACTGTTGACTCAACAACAGTCCCATTCACATGAATGGGACAGCTGGTGTGCGGCAGTGATACAACAAGGCAAGGGATGTCTACGGGAGGCCTTGCTACTAAATTGGGAGAAGATTAAAAGACAATATTATTTAGAAATTCCAGTCTGGCTATCAATTATTGAAGCCTTTTCATACACAATAATATACAAAAAGGAACAAACAGTTAGATATGTGAAATATTGAATGCAGAGGATGAACTTAAATCTATGCAAAAACTAAAAAAGGAAGATATAAAGATGAACTGGTTTTCATATGTGGAAATACAATCTAGATATGACAAGGATCGTAAAGAGGAAAGTTTTTATAATAAAATGACTGGTTAGATAAAATTTTGATGGGTACTAATGAAAAAGTAATTTAAAAACTTTATGGACACTTACTAGAGGTTAAATTAGAAGAAGAACAAGTTAAAGGAACTATGATAGCTGGCGGGAGGGGGAATTTGGGCATGGGATTGAATTAGATGTGGCAGAAATTGTGGTCTCAAAATTATAAAATGATAATGTCAACAGAATATAAAGAAAATTCGTATAAGATGTTTTACAGGTGGCATCTACTGCCAACAAGAATAGCAAGAATGTTCAAGAATAAATCAGAAAAGTGTTGGAAATGTCATCAGATATCAGGTTCATATTACCATATGTGGTGGACTTGCGCAGAAGCAAACAGATATTGGACTAAGATTCACACGTAGTTGGAGAAAATGACACAAAAACATATAGACTTAAAACCAGAAATTTTTTAATTGGGAATTATACCAGAAATATATAATAGAGAATTGAAATATTTGATTGTAAATGTTTTAACAGCAGCTAGAATTGTATTTGCAAAAATTTGGAAAAATTAGAAAATACCAATGCAGGAGAAAATTATTCAAAAAATTATGGAATGTGCGGAAATGAGTAAATTGACATCTGAAATTAGAGAACAAGAAGATGAACAATTTTACAAGGTTTGGGATTTGTTTTATCAATGGTTAGTAAAAAAAATCATGGTAACCGGAAAAGTGGGAGAACTTTTTATATTTCAAGAATAATAGAATGATACATGCAATATTATAAGGGTTTAGCATTGTTAAACAGATTAGAACGATGTAACGGATGTATGATTTTAATATATAGAATATTCTGTTTAAAATGTAGGAATAATAATTGGAGTTGAATTATTGATGCAAAATGTTGTTGCATGTATGGATTCAATATTTAGAATACCTTGTTTAAAATTAAGGAATAATAATTATAGTTGAAAAATTGACACATAGCAATAATGTATCTATGTTTACCAAATGAACAATTTGTGACTCGATATATAATTGCAAGTGGTGACCATGGAAAGGACGCACAAAATCTTGTAACCAAACAACATGAAATGGAAGAAGGATGTTATGTGTTTTATGTTTTTGTTTGTTCTTGTTTGTTTAAAAATAAAAAAATAATAAAAAACAACAAGGTAAGGGATGTGGCAGGCAGCAGGTGAGTGGATGCCCACTAACAGGTGCTGCCATGATGGATCTGAAATGATGAAGTACTCCTTGCTAAGCAAAAGCCATTACGACTTCTATAGGGGTAGATTTGTCTCATTAAGTTGCTTAAATTGTTTGATGAGGGGGAAACAAACATCTATCTGGATGGAGTAGATCTTGTTGACATGGAATGTGTACTTGGACTTTCAAAAAGCTTCTGACAAATTCTTCATCCAACATTCTTAAATCATGGGATTGCAAGCATGGTTCCCTGATGGGCTGGAGGCCTAGCTGAACAGAAAACAAAGAGTAACAATAAATGGGCAATTTTCACAATGGATGAAAGAAGCAAGGTCACACAAGAATCTGTTTGGGCCTCAGGGCTATTCAACTTCTTCATAAATGATTTTGAGTCAGGAAAATCCAGTGAGGTAATAAAATCAAAGTGGTAAAAACACAAAGGAATCTCTCCAAACCTGGTGACTGGGCCGCTAAATAGCAAAAACAACGTTAGCAAGTATAAAATGAAGCACAGTGGAGATAGGAATTCATGTCTCACCTATAGTAAGGTAGGAAATTAACTATTGGAAGAATTGACACTATCTTGTGAGATCTTGACTTACTGCAAATAATTCCATGAAATCAATCACAAAGCATGCAGCAATTACAAATAAACAAATTCCATGTAAGGATGCAGGTAGTTTTCCACTTACAATCACAACTGAGCCAAAAACTTTCATTATTCAGCAGGACAGTTTTATGACTTTTTTGTCATAGTTGTTAAGTGAATCATTACAGTAGTTAAGTGATTCATTTGCCGGTAATGTGAATCTAGATTCGTCAATTGACTTTGCTTGTTGAAACTAGTTGGGAAGGTTACAAATGATGATCACATGACCCTGGGGATAATGCAACAGTCAAAAATACATGCCAGTTATCAAGGACCCAAATTTTGATCATGACCATGGGGATGCTGCAATTGTCATAAGAGTGCAAAATGGTCATAAGCCACTTTTTTCAGTACTGTTGTAACTTTGAATGGTTACTAAGTGAATAGTTGTAAGTTGAGGACTATCTGTAATTTTAAAAAGGATTAGATAATAGATCAGTTCATGCTGCTAAATAAATGCATGGTGCAACTATGTTCTGGTCACAACATCTCAATAGGGATGACAATGGAATGGAGAAGGTACCAAAAAAAGCCAAGATGATCAGGAATCTTGTCCTGTATGATGCCAGGCTGTTTAAACTAAAGAAAATGTGCTTATTATGAGTTATGATTGCAATGTGTAAAAAATACATGGTAAAGACAAAACTTAATTGATTTTGGAAGGGGACTAGATACATTCCCAGAAAACAAGTATATCAATAGTGATTAACTTTGTAGATGCCGCCTCCAGACATGGGAGCAGTCCACCTCTATATATTAGATGGGGTGTTGGTCTTACCTGAGACGCCCAAGTTTTTACACATGCAACCAAGTAAAACAAGGTCTGGGGATAATACCTGCAAGGAGAAACAGGACTAACTTTGAAAATAATGCTATTGACTAGACTATTCCCCTTCCTCTTATTTTAATTTCTGTTTTGTGTTAATTATTTAAAGTTAGTTGCTAATTTTATGAAGAAAGGCTACCAACATTACCAGTTGGGTTGAGAGCCCAAGGGTTGGGGTTTGGTTTTGTTTTTTTCCCCTTGCTTGTCTTTTCTTTTTCATAACAATATAAACTGCAAACATCTCTCTATTTTTGTTTTGGGAAATATTTTTTGTAGTTGCTGGCGTAATTGGATTAGATCTATAATAGAAATAAATATAGGATTGGCTCATAAATAGACAGTTTTCCAAAGAATCCTGAGAAGATCATTGGAAGGGTATGGATGGGAGTGATATCTTCACATTTCCATCAGTTATGGCCTAGCACATGGGCTGGCACATGGGCTGAGATGCAGTCAGCAGTGGACTATGTTCCAATGGCTGCTAAATTCTGATTTATAATGAATGAAAACTATGCTATTTTTATACATCTTTAAATAAAAACATAGTTCTTATTTTTCTTCACCACCCACTCCACACTAAAAGTCCAAGAATATGTAAGAAAACTATGCAAGAATGTGTAATTTTAAAAAGAGCCTACAAATTTTGTCATTAAAGTGTATAAATTATTACGATTAACCTCCATGTTTAGTGATTAGGTGCACAGATTATACTGGTCTATGACGGATATCAGAGCCATGCGTAGTCTTCTTGATACTGTTCAAATAGCTCGTTATTTAAAATTATATAAAATTAGTACAATATACAGAAAAATATATAGTGAATAGAAATTTTAAAACAACTTAACTTCTTTTTGGTAATATTTTAGTATGCCTCAAAACATTAAAGGAAATGGTTCTACACTATTATTAATTTTTTCTACTGAAATCTATAAAATGCCTTGTAATAATAGCTGACGCTGAGTGAGGTAAACTGTAGTAAGCACTTTTCATAATCTTTCATTTTTGTATGTACTTAGAGATTATATTAAGCTTCTATTGTTTATGGTACACAATTGGGTAGTAAAAACAACATGTGTACATATCTACTGAAAGTATTTGATATATATTAACTATAGTATATAATATACGCTACTTTAATAAATAATCAATATTTGAAGAGTCACTCTTTCAGTTACCAACCAAGTGTCTAAAAACAGAATTCCATCCAAGATACTCTCACAAAGTTCCTATCAATATTATATAATATTTCTATTCTAAATATCTCCAGAAATCAGTTAAATTGGAATACTTTGATCTTAGGCTCATAATCTCTTTTCACCATAATGATTAAAAACTCTAAATTCAACACTGCTTTGTTCGTTATCTGTAAGGACAGTGCTACTGACCTCTGAAGTCATTTGTATAAAACCATATTCCCAAAGCAAGCATATACCCACAGAGCTTACATTCCTTAATTCAACAACATTACTCCAGCTCAAGATACTAAAAACATTATTTTCTTCCACTTCCACATTAAAATATTACCACTGAAGTCTCTCAACAAGTTCATTGAAATGTTCAATGCGCTGAAATTACCATAAGTGCTTAGTCTGGAATACAGATAACAGTTTTTCAAGGCAAAGCCCCTAAAACCCATTACTTGAACTTAAATAACTGGTCCTACTGTGCTATAACAAGAGACATGCTTGGTATTTTGAAGAGGCCTGAACCTAGCTTTAATTATTAGGTATATGAGAAGTTTCTCTTTGTTGCTGATTATCTTTTGAAAGCTCTACATCCTGATGTCCTTTCTATGCTGCCAAGATAATCTGCCGGCACAAAGACCAACAGAGTTTAATAAAGATTTCAATACAGATACCTAATAAATAATATGAAATGAAGAGTCCAGAGCACATATGAAAAGAACATAAAGGCATTTTCAGGAGCATTTGTGTTTTTCTGTCACAGTGTTATTACCATTTCTTGATTAAAAAACAAGCTACAAGATAGAGGAACAATGTGGATCACAGCTGTAGTGTCTAACTATACTGTTTTGCACTAAATATTGAATTCTTGCCAAAAGTTGTTATAGCCCTAGATCATACTTCTGATCTGGACCATTTTTCATACCTTTATGTTGTTTTTTGCATCACAAAAAATTATCAATTGATAAGCATCTTAAAAGAAATAGCAAATACCAAAATGTTTAGCTTGGACCCTAAGTCCAGCAACACGGTTCACACAATCTTATGATACAGAGAACCTACTAAAGCCCAATGTTTAGAAAAAGCTACAGTACACATTTTTCTGCTCCTGAAAAATACATCCTACAGGAATCTATGTATCTTTGTCTCATATTCTAGTTACAGTCTCACCAGCACAGGAGAATATTTCATTAAAACTTCAAGAATCCATCTCCTCAGTCTTTCATCCCCTAAACAAAAAGAGAATATCAAAGCATTTTTATTAGGCACACCATTTTTGGCACCACCCGTTTTTGCTATTTACTGTAATAGAAATTCCTCATGATTGGTTTTGCTAATGCAAAATGATTTATATAGCACTATAAAGGAAATCATAGACTATCCTAAAGACTAAAAACAGCGAACAGACATAAACAGATTAAGTCAACAGGAACAAGTATTTTTCCTTTCAGAATCAGGCAGTGCAGAAGTTTAATAAATTATTATTAATAACCAACATGACATTGATAAGAGTGGCCCAAAATATAAAAATCTAATAACCCTTTTCAAAGTAATAAATTGACACTACACTTGTACTTAGGAACAAATGATTAATAATTAAGGTAAAGGACTCTTTTCTCCAGATACTAACTGAATCTTTATTCATTCCTACATTAGCAAGCAAACCCAAGACCTCTGTGTTAAACACCTGCACAGTAACAACAGATCTACACATCCACTAAAATGCAAGCATGTACAGGTTTTCTAACGGAAAAAACTGCACATCTCCCCAAAGGATGATTTGCTCTTATTGTGGTTTATAATCCTAAATAGTTTTGTTAATAGAACAAAAGGTATCTTAGTTCCTCATGATAGAGCCCATCTCTCCTATTATTTAGTTGAATGGGATTTTTTTCTTCGTTAAGTCAAACACATCATTACTTTTCTAAGTAGAACATGATCTTTGACTTTAACTAAACCTGTATACAACTAAGTGCACTTATCATGACAAACTTGCAACCTACTACTAAACCTATTTCATCTATTCCTTCCCTTTTAATGAGATTGCAGCCTTAATCTTTTACATTTTGGTATTTATTTAAAACATCTATGTAGCCACCTATCTTAAACCAAACTCTGGGCAACTCATAACACAAGGATATAAATAATATATACCAACAACAAAATAAAAACAAAATATTGAACAAATTGAAAGCAAAAGACTTGTCGAAATCACATATCTGGCTTGTTCAACATACTGTTTTAATGAGAACTAAGGGCCGCAGTCATTCTCATGTCAGAACCAGAAATAAAATCCAGAAACAACTGCACATATTATTATATATTTATCATCTGCATACTTGAGCACCTCCTTTTCTTTTAATATTAGCACAAAAGATTATTCTTAATTATTCCAATACTTTAATGTCATAGAAGACAACATTAAAGTTCCCCATAATTCATCATCTATAAAGAAAGATGAACCTATTTCCACATTGCAAATCAAAAACACGGAACTACATTATTCGGATGCTATTGTAGCTATTGATCTCTGTCAAAAAGGGAATCCTGCAGCAGAAAGGTGTTTCTGAGAGAAATAGGAGGGCTTGGTCCAGGAGTGAAATTCAGGTTCAGACAGGTTCTGGAGAACCGGCAGCGGAAATTTTGAGTAGTTTGGAGAACCAACAAATACCACCTCTGGCTGGCCCCAGAGTGGGGTGGGAATGGATATTTTGCAATATCCTTCCAGGAGTTGGGAGGGAATAAGGATTTTGCGGTATCCTTCCCCTGCCACGCCCACCAAGCCACGGCCACAGAACCAGTAGTAAAAAAAATGAATTTCACCACTGGCTTGGTCTAAACAAACTGTTCTGTGAATATGGATTCCATTCATGTCAACGTTCTGCATTTATGGACATTGCAATCTTCAATTCTCTCTTAGATCAGCAAAGGAAGCCTTTAAGCTAGAGATTCTTGCTGAATGTTACCTACATGCCATTCAACAAATCAACATGGGCAATTATTGTCTACAACCACTTTCACTAACGCTCTCTGGATTTGCCCTTCCATAGACAGGCACAAAGTCCTCTGAAGGCAAGCAAAGGAAGAAAAAGAACTAGGGCAAAACCAGAAACATTGAGAGGGGACTCTAAGTCAGTATAATTACCTTCAAGACCTCGGGGAATAAAAACATGCTGTAGCAAACATAATTCAAAGACCCTGTAGACTTCTATACTATCTTTAATACTTTTGCTTCCAACAGAAAAACACATGCATTTTTTGTACTCTTATAAATACTATATTGAGATTGACTGTATTCAAGAACTAGGATAACAGTTTCTTATACAAACTAGATAGAGAGCTATTAAATCTATTCCTAACAAGGTCATAGCGCACAAAAGCTTTCAGCAAAAATAGTTCTTGGATTTTTTTTTATCTCTCTTTTCACAATCCTACAAAATAAACCAACTAAGCTACATAAGCAAAACAATATTTGTAAATAAAAAT
Organism: Thamnophis sirtalis; assembly: GCF_051295495.1. Taxonomy (NCBI): domain Eukaryota; kingdom Metazoa; phylum Chordata; class Lepidosauria; order Squamata; family Natricidae; genus Thamnophis; species Thamnophis sirtalis. Next base: position 73,350,518 of record NW_028261383.1, on the reverse strand, counting down.
GATAGCTGCATCTGTCACTTTAAAGGGAAAGTCCTGTGCTTTAAAAAGGTTAATTTCAAGCTTATAATCAGAAATTTGGTTTTTATGCCCAGACTTGCCAAATAAGTGATACATAATTCTTGGCAACAGCCCAGCATCTATGAAACAAGGAACAATTATTAAAGTTTACTACATGAAACTTTAAAAAGTTATGAAAATGTGATATGAATATCAACATGTCACAGGCAACAGTTTTGGCACATATTTCTTTTTAACACCTACTATTTCTCTCATATAGCTATTTGTGAAATTGTTTGCTAAGAGATTACCCTCCATACAAAAATAATACAATAATACAATAGCAATGAATTACAAATAGAAAAAACTTACTAAGTTAAAAAGAAATTAAAAAATTAGGTGCCCTTGCCCATTTAACTCATTACTATAATATGTTTCCACCTCCCCAAGGATCTATTGTCACTTTTAGAATCTCTCTTATTCCTGGAGTAATTCTGGCATATAAAAAATAAAGTCATCCAATATACAAAGAAAAAAAAAGTAGAATGAATTCTATATTCTCCAACTTTTGATTTTAGTACACTTTAATTAATAATTGTACATCATCCCGAGTTATGCTGCATGGCGTATGGGCAAAATAATAAACCGCCAAAATAAATGTAGAATTGACACGAGCTACCATCTCAGTTACACATCTATGCATCATAAACCTCATTGAATCTCACTGAGCATAATTCTGTTGCTAAATATTGAGAAGGTTATCAAGCTCACCACCTGGCTTGATTTACAAAAGATACAAAGTAAAATATAAACATTGACCAAGATTGGAAAAACACAACAATGATGTATTGTTGAGAAACTGAACCATTTTTATAGATGTGGAAATATGATCTTAGAAACATGTGCTCATCTTTTGATATAATAACTGTATTATTTCTTTCGTTTCCTATTATCTTAATTTAATAACTATAAATATATCTATACTGGAATAAGAGGTGTTCAAATCTGCACATGCTATACTTGGTATAAATTTTCCCGCAGGTCAGAAAGTTAAGTTCCAAATATTTAGTAAAGTCTTCTTTCATTTTATGTTAAGTTTATAAACCTTGAAAACCTTGAATTAAATGAGATATTGAATGAGTGGGAAAATGGGTTGTAGGGCAATGTCAACAAATGTGCTCATAAATTTTTAGAGCCTTAATCTTGAGTACTATGTTATTCAAACATATTTTCTTCTTTTTCTCATATTCTGGTGCAGGGAAAGCATTTTCTCCATCTTTTCTATAGTTTGCTTTCTACTGCACATAGTTTTCATGATAAAGAGATAGCATGCATCTTAGCACTACAAATGTTATTAGCATTGTTTACTATATAGATTTGGCCAGGTTAAATGCTCATCCTTGGGCTGACTACCAGTTTTACTGCAACATGTCCAACTCTGATTCTACTATACGAAAAGTCTTTTTTTATTATTATTGTGGTGACCTCACAGTAATAGTAGTAGCTATTACAGGTACAAAAATAGGAAGCAGGATCCACATCTGGAACAATCATACAATATAATGGCAAGGGCATGAGGAAAGAAAGGACTTAGTAGAAAAATGTTCAAGTAGTGTTGGCAGAAGGAAATCTTGTCTTGTTTCCAGGCCTTTGGTACAATTGACTATGCTGGCACAAACTGCATAATAAGTATCTTTTTTTTTTTCTTATAAAAGAAAGTTATTTGATGAAAATAATAAATTGCATAGTAGTGAATTAACATAAAACAAATTTACCTAAGGACACTTTTGTCTCAATTCTTCAGGTCTAGATGTGCAGATTTATTTATATCCAAACATGCAGAAACAGCAGCCTTTATTGCACAACATAATCCTTCGCTAAAAGCAAAGGAAGCCCTACATTTTATTTTATGAACAATTCAACATATATAGTATATACAAATTTAAAATGTTTTTCAAGTTTTTATAAATTTACAAATAAAGTATTTAAATTAAGTAGCTCACCTATTATGCGAGAATTGACACAAAAGCGTGCATAAATACTTGCATGTCAAGAACGAAGCCTGAAGCAATGCCAGCAGAGTTGCATTTTACTTGAATGGGATTTCACCATAATCATATAATTTAAGACAATCCTGCTGTCATCCTAGTCTGATTACAGCCTCCTACGCAGTCAAGTCTTGAAAATATAAACTGCAATTAGACTCAACACTATCCAAGGGTTTTAAGAACCAAATTAAACTTTTCTTGTTATATTTATTTATTATAGCCTAATCTAAGCATAGTATCTAAGAATCATTTATGTTCAAAATACTTTTTTCATATATAACAAATTAAGGATTACAGGTGTCTATTCTAATGCGTATACCTGAACCTTGAAGTTAAGTGATTTAGATTTTAAGATCTTTGTGTATGAATAAACACCTTCAAATAAATCTTGACATCTATCTGGATAAATCCCTGAAGTTTTCTTGACAAGATTTTGGGAAGTGATTTATCATTGCCTTCTTCCTAGGGGGTGAAAGAGAGTGACTGGCCCAAGATGACCCAGCTGGTTTTGGGCCTAAGGCAGGACTAAAACTCATCATCTCCTGGCTTCTAGCCTGGTTTCTTAATCATTACACCAAACTGGGATCCCTTTTAAGGTCTACACGTATATCATTTACTTCATTATATAGCAAAATAAAGGCATCCATTACTGCAGAGTGAATGGAGTTGATTTATGTTTACAACACGTAATATGAAACTAATTTCATATTATATACTATTTTAGCTATTTACTGCTAAGCTACAACTCTGAGTTACATCAGTGGCCTACAATCACATGATGCTTGAAATATTAAATAATTTCTTTCCCTTTAAAAAAAACATTACACATACCAATAGTTACTCCCACAATCAATATCATTTCTCATTTGGAAACAACATCCAGAGCCAAAAAAGTAGTTTCTAGTAGATGAAATTAAGTTGTCAGTGAAATTAGAAAACTGCCATTATTCAATCACCCCCCTGCCCATATATAATCTTTGAATAAGTTCACCCAAATGATGTACAGCTTTACTTCAGTTTAATGGTCAAAAATATCTATTTTTTTTACTGTACTTGAATGTTAGAATCCTGCACAGTATATTGTATATTACTGAAATATTTGCTATGGTAATGTCCCAAACTACTGACAGCAACCAATCTTATGAAACAAGTAACAGCAAAAAGAGACTAAAGAACCACACATTTATGAGTGAAAATTTCTCTAATCTATTTTTCAAGTGGATAAAGTAGAGGCAGAATTATCATTGCTCAGACTGCTACAATGTCAACAAATTTCTCAGAAGCAGATATAATCATTCTACTAAAATCCACCCAGGTCTAATAAATAGACATCAGTCTGTCTCACTGTATGGATTAAGAGGCCTAGTAATGGTATTGCTTTTTAAGGACTGATAAACTGTCTAGCATTTACTCCTGCAAAACAAATGTGTTTTTTTTTTAAACTCCCCTGGTCTTTTCCTTCTATTCATTAAGAAATGTCAACTTCCTTTGCAGTAGTTTGTACTTTGACTTGAGATATAGAAATATGTCCATATTCAGTGCTTCTGAAATTGTATATGCAAAGGAGGGTTCTTTCCACTTCATTCTTGAGTCACAGATTGCCTGATTACAGGGTGCCTGTTTTTCTTATATAACTATATAACTCCCCCTTCCATTGTAAGATTATTTTTGCAATATGAATCAAATGTGTTGTGCTAAAGTTTTAGTTCCCTCTACAGCCAACTAGAATTTATATCCCAAATTCAGGACTTGGGATTCAGGTGCATCCTGAGCTTCATGGGCAGATTTATATCCAAGTCAGCAACGTCTCTTTATTTTCAAGTACAAGAAAGAGTGACAAGAGGTGAGGCAGGAAATAGAAAGAAAAACAGCAGAGCATATCGAGCAGTTGTTTTTCAACTGAAAGCAGAATCCCGCAGGAGAAGACATTAGCAGCACTTGTAAGATGGAAACTGGGGCTGGGCTTAGTGTAAGTTTGTGGCACTGTACTTAATGAAAACAACGTGCGCAGCAGCTGCGGATCCGACCATCCTTGAGATTTTAGTCCCCAAAGTACGCATAAGGTGTGCACCACCAGGTTGACATGTGAAACTGTAGTCGGATTAACATCTCACCGAACAAACGTAGCGCTTTTTAGAGCATGCAGCAGTCCCGACAACAGTCCCGTAATGAGAGTTTAAAGATCACATACGCCGCCATGGGGAGGGGGGGGGTGTAGCGAGAAGACAGAAAAACAGCCAAATAGTTCATGAGGCCTCTTCTCTTCAAATGAAGCCATATTTAAGTTTTTTTTTTTAAAAAAAAAAGAGGGGGGACGGACTGGACGAGGACGACTTCTCAACCGACCGGCCCTCCAAGAATACACATGGCCACACAAAAAAAAAGTTCATGAGAAGTTACCTTGAAATGAGATTCTCCCGACCCGTAGACTACTTGAATGTGTGTGTGGGGGAGAGAGAGAGAAGTGTCGCCCAAGTGCTCGGCCGGCGACCCATTCAGACTCCGAGGGAACCGGGGGAGGCCAGGCAGAGATTGCCTTCTTGCTCGGAGCAACCCCGCCGTCGGCAAAGGGGCAGAGGGAGAGGGAGCTTCCGCGACCACCGCCTCGCAACTTTTCGCGACCGCATCGGGGCGGCAAAGGCGAGAGGGGAAAAAGTCAACCTGGCGCCCCCTTCCGGGCCCAGACCTTCCCCGACGCAACGCGCACCTCCCCCGGGCCGCGGGAACTTGCGCGGAGAGCGGCACCAGCGCCGCCCGCGCGCAGAGTTGGCGCTCCTACTGCAGCGGCGCGGCGGTGGTGGCGGCGGCGACGGCGGTTCCAACCCGGGCATCGGAGGAAAGCGCTCGCCGCTCGCTCGCTCCCCCTCCCCTGGCGCTGCGCTCCGCCTGCTTGCCTGGCGGCGGCGGCGGCTGCTTCTGCCGCCGCCACCGCTGCTACCGCCCTCCCTCGCCGTCTCCCGCATCAAACTTCAGGAGCCGAAAAAAAACCTTCCGGGCGGTCGGGCAGGCGGCAAAACGGACCCAGCATCTACACCGGACGCCGCCCTTCCAACGAAGGCAGGCATCCCGCGCCCGTCTTACCTAGGGGGAGTTTTTCCAGCCCTGCGCCGCTGCCGGGGCTCGGGCAAGGCTCGCCGGCGCTCCGCTCACCGCCTCATTCCAATATGGCACGGTCGGCCCAAGCGCATGCGCCCGCCGTCTCTCTTCCCCGATCCCCTCCCCTCGCTTCTGGCTTTTTGGGCGCTCGCTGCACACTCCCTCGCGCTCGGACACGCGGAACCGTGGCGCCGGCCAGGGACGGGGGCCTCCCTCGGTTTGTGGGCTCCTCTCCACACCCTTCCCGCCCACCCGGGGCCCGGAGCCAAAAAATAAAACTTGAGCCTCTCCTTGACTTTGTGCGCCGTGAGGCGACGCGAGCCTCCGCCCGTCGCAGCGCCACCCTGTCCCCGAGGATTTCCCGCGGGGCGCGCACCTGCCTCAAGTTATTCGGCGCGCAATTGTGAAGGTTGCGGCCCCGGCCGGGCTCGAAGCGGAGAAGGGATGAAGAACGGGGAGAATGAAAAGGAGCTTAAAAAAAAAAAGCTTCCCCCTCCCTCCACCTTTCGGTGTACTGGAATGAAAGCAACCGGAGGGCTTGAGGGGAGAAGCAGGCAGACGCTCGGTCAGCTCGGCTCTCCATCCATGCTTGCAGAACCACCAACAACTTAAGGCTGTTTATTTCTACTGGAACCGGCTGACTCCGGTACGGAGCCGCTTTAAGATCGACCCATACTCGGCCGAAAACGTAGTACAGTGCGCGATCTGGCCGTCTCCCTCAATTGCCAAGTTAAATGTTGCTCGGAGTACTCCGACTTCCTTCCCGTCTTCTTCCCCACCATCGCCCCGTGCCCCACCCCCAGTTTTGTTGGCCCAGCACCGATACCTTCTTGGCTCAAGCCGATGTCAGCCAGCCTCAGTTTTGCTCCCTCCCCCTACTCCCCCTCTCATCTCGCTTCCACTTTCGCAAGCAACCCGCTCCGGCTCCTGGAGCCATTTGCAGCCCCCCCTTCTCGTCCGCCCCCCCGAAAGATGTAGGACGGAAGCGCGGCCCAAGTGCGTGCTCGCATTGGAAAGGGGATGGCGGCAAAGGAGGCGGCAGGGCGGCTGCGGAGGCATTGGAAAGCGAGATGAATAATGCCGCCGTCGCCGCCGCCCCCCCCCGCGCCGAAATTAAAATGAAACAAAATGAGATGGGGAAAAGGAAAGGATTGTGCAACATAGACAACCTCATGACCACGCGCCTGTGCAATCAGAGAAGAGTAATAAAAGCGAGCGAGTTTCACGCAGCTTAAAGGCGACAGGAGGCGAAAGAGGGACAGCGATTTTGCTGCCAGCGAACCGGAGCCTTGCAAGAACCCCAATTTGGAGAAAGGGGTGGAGAATGGGATCTTATTTCGAGGACTCCCTCTCCCTCTCTCTCTGCATTCTCCCTTATCCCCCCCCCCCCGAATCAGCCATCGCCCATCCACACGGCTGGACTTTCGCGTAGGCATGATCTCTGCAGCTGGCGTTCCCTGTCGAATTACCCCCCCCCTCCCGCCATTCTTTTTGAAAGAGGACTTGCTTCGTTGCACGTTGCCGCCTCTCTTTTTAAGGTATCGGGATTATTTTAAACCTTGAACTCATTCTGCAGGCTGCACGCCGCCTATTCCGCGCGTGGCAGACACCAGTTGACAGCACACGGAAATAACCGGTCAGCGTGCGGAAAAGTCATACGGAACTCGAGATGGTCGATTTCGGACGGCAGCGAAAGGGATGCGCCAAGAAAATATAGAGACCAAACACTGCGAGATCTCCGGACGGGAAGAATGCCCGCGGAGAATGGAGGCGAATAAAAATAAAATCCAGGCGAAGGAAACTGTCGCCATGCGGTTCAGCTGCGCTTTTCCAGACAGGCGGGGATCAGGTCGAGCAGCCAGGAATTCCTCCGCTTCCATTGAAAATGCTGGGCCGATTCATCTGCTGGTGGCAGATGCAGCAAGGGGACTTTTCTAGTTTTCTTTCAGGGACTGTGCGAAGAGGGGAGGGGCGACAGGCCAGGCTACCTCCTTCGTTTGATGACTGTGTGGACGATATGTTTCTAGGTTGAATGCAGAAATGCTCTGATCAGTTTTACTGCCCGTTTATGTGCTGTTTATGTAGCATCTTCGATTGTTTACCAAAGATACTTTAATGGGGGTGGTTACTCTTCTTTGGTATTGAAATAGTAATCTAGCTTTAATAGCAATTTGGACCAATACATTTCTGTTTTACAAGAGCGACAGTTTATTGGTTCTTCCGATTGGGGTTTTTCCTTGACATAAATAAAACCCCAAAGTCGGCTGCAGGGTGTATACAGTGACATTTTCTGCTTACAGCAGGGGAGGGAAAGATGAGATGAGCAACTTTAGTGAGAAAATAAAATATCTAGTCCGACCACTAGGGGGTGGTCCCACCATAGGCTTTCTAAATAGAAGTACTAAATGAAGCATCCTGGAATGTGGAATTCGTTAATGTAATCTTGGAAGTAAATTTTCTTGGGACAACATCCACCCTAACCTTCCATAAACTGATAGGAATTAAATTCAGCACATGCATAATACTTAAAACTAGTTTTTTAAAAAAATTCTTAGATAAATTCTTTGATAAATTCTTATCAAAGATCTTTAGAACAAACACTCCCTTCCCAGATAAAGCCACAAACCCTGCCCCCCCCCCAATGAAAGGGGGGCGGGGGTTATCACATACATCTTATGAAAACATCACTCCATTTTCATTACTTTTTCTTTAAATATTCCAAAGAAACAAAAATAATTAAATGAAAAAAATATAATCATTCTGGGTAATAAAATGGTAAACAAACTTCAATATTTCTCAAAAGTATATAATCCTTGGATCTTCCTTGAAATTATATCACTCTCTTTCCAACTATTTAAAAATGGATTTTCTATCGGCCTTGTCTATACATGATGGAAAATAAAACCACTTTTTTAAAGCAAAAGTTAGTTCTGAAGAAGGAATATAACTGGGATACTACTCATTTACTATGTAAATTCCTTTCTAATATAATGTGGATGGACTTGGACAGAAGCTGTGTTTTGCAAAATAGTAGTAAAATTGAATCTTTAATCACATTGCCGTTAAACTTTATTTATAAAAATATGATGTAGGGCAGACTTTTTTCCTGCTATACTGCAGATGCCCAGATGGATTCTTCATTCTCTTTTCATTAATAATGACCAGTTTCAGCCTCTCCAATAAAAATTAACGCAAAGATTCTGGAAGTGCACCAAATACTCATTTTTTTCAGAGCTGTGAAGAGCTTATTTTGCAACAGCTGATCAGCAGAGGTAATTATTTTAAGTGTCTTGTTTCTCTTAACTCTCAGGTCTTCCATACACAAGATAATAGAATACCCATAGCAACTATGATCTTTAACAGAGCTTTTTGTTTGTTTTTCCACGCATAGTCAATATTTTAGATTGCAAAGCAGCATGATACTTCTAGTATTCTTCAAGGAAGTTTTTTTTTCAGAAGTTATTTTGAAATATAAGTAATGTTTCTTAAAAATAAGCTTATAGCATGATTGCTTTGTGGGTGGACTGTATATATACTATTGTGAGATGTTCACACCATTATTTGTGCAACACTTGAGAAATGGGAGAACATATTTCTCTAGCACCACCAGTACCCAGGAGAATCTCACCTTATGACTCTTCCCTACATCATTATCATGGCTTGAAAGCCTATGAATGCTGAACAAGTAGGATCTATTACAGTCTGCACATGTTCATGAATTTATTAGAAGAAGCTAGTCTCTTTCAGGAGAAGCCAATGTGGTTTCTTCAGCACTCCAAAAGGATTACTATCTCAAGGAATAATCTTCTCAACTTGTAACATGCTGAGCACAACAAAGCACACACAGCCCAAGAATCATCATAACTAGGGATGTGGTATTACATTGGCTTCTTAGTTGTACCACAGAAGTCAGCTGGGACTGACAAATGAAAGTCATGTATGTCAAGAATTCAACCAATACAATTTAACTGCAAATTAACATCTTGATACAGTATCCCCCAATCTAGCATGCTCCAGATGTGTTAGGAGATTGCAATTAATTGTCAATGTGACCATACTTTCTGCAATTATGGAAATTAAAGCTGCAGCTGATCTGATTGGAGAAGGCTGTTCTAATGTAGAATAATGCCACATAATGCCATAATATTTCTAACTTCATGATCATTTTAACTGCTAGTCTATTGGAACATTTGGTTAGTGGAAGAACAAGAAAGGCTAACAACATGCTGGCCTGATAACATCAAAACTGATACAAAGATGTGCATCCAACAACTGAAACTGTTTGACAAGGTAGCATGGAGAGCACTTGTCTATAACATCGCCAAGAGTCAGACACGATTGAATGGAAAAAACAACAACAACAACTAGAACATCTAAGGCCCGGGTTCCTAGGAGATGTTGGACTGAAATGTTGGACTGATAAAGATGTCTTTCACAGAGAATAGAAAGCATGTGCAATCAAAGATAGCTTCATTGTATGAAATCCTCACATTTCACAGATGCTGAAAACAAGACTGACTTAGTATGGTTCCATGCTCCATGTTATTCCATTATGAGGTGCTATACTGTATTTGCTAAGCTAGAACGATCTTGCTAGTTTCTGGAGATTGCTTTAACCATGAGATAGGCCACTACCTCTAATGCTGAAGTGGAGAGACAGAATTAGATCATCAAAGGAGTGACTAGGGAATTGGACTGAAACTAAGAATTGCAGGGTCAGATTGATCCTTAGTCAAGGAAACTGGCTGATTTAGGGCATTTGCTACTCTTAGTTTCATTTATCTTATAAGATTATTGTAAAATAAAATAACTGCAGGAAGACCTGGAAAAAAGGTGATTATATATATATATATATATATATATATATATATATATATATATATATATATATATATATATATATATATATATATATATATATATATATATATATATATATATATATATATATATATATATATATATATATATCTCCAGAGAACACACTCCAGATGAAGATATTATAGCTATTCCTGCAACCAGAGTGCCTGCCTGCCAAAGAATCCTTTAATGTTAATAATTTCCAACAAAAAATCAGCAAATTGGTTATTTATTTTATGAAAGTTAGATTGTATAAAATATGTAAATCTAGCCATGCATACATTATTGCATATAATACATTATAAGCTTTTATTCAGTATGTTACTAGGAGAAATCTAATGCATCATTTAAATGTATTTATTCAATATGTTCCATTTTAAGACTTCTTGTTAAAGGCTTTTAATATACAGTTTGCATCTACTGCTTCACAGTGTTTTATTAAAAGTCAAGATCTTGTTTCATTTTTGAAAGACTATTGTTAGATATTGCTTTAATCATCAATTTGAAGTTAGCAGATCAGTGTGTCTTCCAACTAATTTAAACACAGAAGAATGCTTCAAAGTGATTGAGGACTTTTTCTACCCTGGTTCTTTGTTCCTTGTGTCTAGGATGTGGCTTTTTCCTGTGTTTTTAAATACAGGAAGTTGCTATAATGATGCCTCTCCCCAAAATAACTCTCTATCTCTATATCTATCTATCTATCTATCTATCTATCTATCTATCTATCTATCTATCTATCTATCTATCTATCTATCATCTATCTATACCTACATAGATTGTGTGTGTGTATGTGTGCGTGCGTGCGTGCGTGCGTGTGTGTGCTTTCAAGTCAATGTTGACTCCTGGAAACCACCTGGATTAGTCCCTGCAGTTTTCTGGGCAAGGTTTATTTTTAAAGTGGTTTGCCATTGCCTGCTTCCTAGAGCTGAAAGGGGGAATGGCCCAAGGTCATATAGCTGGTTTTGTGCCTAAGGCAGGTTTCACAACCTCCTGGTTTCTACCTGAGGCCTGGGAAAAGTTGTTGAGAGAATGTTGGCATGCAGCTTCAGCGAGTTCAGGATGAAGTGGATTATCTGTATCCTTTGCAGTCTAGGTTCAGGCTGGGATAGCACTGTCTTGGCTCTCCTAGATCTTCTCATGACTTTCAATACTACAACTAGGGTGTTATGGAAGTTACAACTGGTCCAGAAAGCAGCAGAGCACACAGTGCCTATAGGTTCGCCCGTGTTATACGTTTATTGTGTGAGATGCACTGATTCCTGTTTTCTTCCAGGTGCAATTCAGATGCTGGTTATCACTTTTGAAGCCCAACATGGCACAAGATCGAGTTATTTGCAGGACTGCCTTTCCTTAAGAATATCTGTTCATCTGCCTAGCTAAGATACTGTAGGTATTTTTCAGGCTTCCTTCTTGAAGTCTTACTATTAGTGGGACCTCAGAAAGATGCCCTTTTCATGGCTTCTCCTATAATGTGGAATACGCTTCTACCATCGATTCAATAGGCCCCCATCTTTCCAGCCTTTTTGAAGTCCATTAAGACCTGGATTTTTATGAAGGTGCTGGAACAGAATTGTATAGGTAGACAACAGTGGTGGGTTGCACTTACCTTCACTACAGGTTCACTGATCATGCGCGCATTCTGTTTGCACACATGCCTGACTCACACTGTGTGCGTGTACACAATCCACCATCCTGCAACAATCAGTGATTGTCGGAACTTGCGCAGGCGCCTCACAGTGCGCGCATGCGAAATTTGCCTTTTGCCATAAAAACAGGTATAGATGGTGGGTGGGCCAAAAGAGCCACTGTACTGATTCGCTCTCAGCTGCTCTGGGCCACTACCAGTTCAGCCAAACCGGGCTGAACCAGCAGCAACCCACGTCTGGTAGACAGTATGGAAAAATACCAACTGCCCTACTGTGAAGAATTGAAAGGGAACAGTTGTTTTACTGTTTTTACTCTCATGATTTTCTTACTTAATGGTTTTATTGCTGCTCTGAGCTGCCCAGAGTTTCTTAAAATGGACAAGCATATATATATTTTTATTTTTAATCCCATATCCATTATTTATATAAATAAAGGTGGCAAACTTACCTAATTCTCCTTCCTTCTCCTATTTTCCCCACAACAATATCACTATCAGGTGGGCTGGGCTGAAAAAAATTGACTTGCCTAAAGTCACCCAGCCAGTTTTCATGCCACAGGCAGGACTAGAACTCACTTATATAAAGGTAGGTAGGTAGGTAGATGCCTTTCCTTTAAAAAATAAGTCTTTTTGTTCTCCTCACAGCCCATAATATCTTCCTATCTGCACCTCTACCAATTTTCCCATGTACAAAATCGCTTCCACTTTCAAATCGATTCTGCAAAAAACCTGCAATCAACAGTTAATTTAAAGTAATCTAAGTAAAAGTACTGGTGCATAGAAAATTCTAGATATCGATTTTTCACATGGCTGGACTTGATACACACCGAGGGGGAAATGAGTAGTGTATATGTGGAAATCTACAGCATTTCCTTATTTGCTTGTTTGTTAGATTTCCGTCTCACCTTTTGTACAAGAACCAAAAACAGTGAGATAATTCATCAGAGAGACAAGCAATTCTTTTTGGTCAAGAGCTCAATTCACTCTTGCATGGTCAGGAAAAGAGGATGGGGAATCAAAAAGTATCATCTATTGATTGAAACTAGCATGATGTCTGTGTACTACACTCTAAACTATACATTTCGCTGCGTGAACCATAATTTGCCTGGATCCTTTATTTAGTTATTGATTTCATTTATTAAATTTGTTTGCCACCCATCTCGCCTGGTTCAGCTGAACTGGTAGTGGAATTCAGGCCTGGGTCTCAGAACCGGCAGCAACCCAGGCCTGCCACAACCCCAAACCGATTCCCTCGCCACCGCTGGGCCGCCACCATTTTGGTTTTTAGTGACTGCATGTGCGCAGTTCACTGTAAATTGTTCTACGTGTTGCGCACCAGTAGTAAAACCGGCAGCACCCCACCCCGATCTCACCACTCATCATCCTTACCGCAAACTTAAAGCCATATTTTCTGCAGCCAAATATGCATCCTACTTTCATCAGAAAAGAAAGTATGCACTGATTACTTTTGATCAGATTTTACGTATGCTACTTTGGGGGAGTAGTTTTGGCTTTTTGAAAGAAGTGAGCAAGCAACCATAATGCAATTGCCATCTGGTGAAAATGTGTATTCTAGTTTAATATTTTATTTGAAACCTATCTAAAAAAGAATGAGTTCTCTTCAGCTGTGAATGAAATGAGCAGCTTTCTTCACTCAGAATATTTTTGGGGTTGTGGATCCCAAGTAAGATCCCCCATGGCTTTTCTCAAACCTTCTGAAGAAATATCTACCCACTAAAGTAACATCACCCAAATGTTCCTAAGAAGCTTTGGGACTGTACCTATTCTCCTCTCAGGAATTCTTGGCCTTTCATTCACTTTCTGTATACTTTGATCTATAAGCCACAGAATTCCTAGTCAATATCTGTAAGCCAAAATGGATGTGAATACTGAGAATGCCAATCCAAAAAGCTGTAGTAAAATTATCATGGTCTGAAACTGGAGCTCTGGTTGGATCTTGGATGATATCAGAAACTAGGAGTAATTACATAGCAATACCTAAATTCAGGAATAAGATTAGTATGTAGAAACTATGAATGAGTGCCTGTTCCTGACCTGGCACTAGACCAGATCAATGCTAAAATAATAGGCAAATCCTATCACATCCAAGATTAGGAAAGCCAGCCAAGATAGATCACAATTATATCTCTAGTTAATAGCTTAGAAGAATTTCAGTCTGAACACTCTGCTATGGAAGATGCCTTCTCCACTGACATTTCTTTCTTTTTTTCCCTTCCTCCCTCTGTAGCTCAAGATGCTTACGCATTCTGCAAGCTTGCTGGTTTATTGCTTTGAGCGGCAGCATTATATAACAAAGCCATGCACAGTGTAATGTGGTATAGATAGCATCAAGCTCCAAGAATCTTGCTTTAATAGCCTACTTATTTAGTCCTAGGCCAGCATGCTGAACAGCAACAAGAGGTTTGGCTGCACTTAAAAGGAGAGAAATCCTCGCTCTTCTGTGAATTTGGAGTTTGTCGCTGGAAACATGCCGAGCAGGGTTTTTTGATGACCCGAGAGTTGCAGCTGGGGTCATGCATGTTACTTATCATATGTAGAGTGGTTCAAAATGGTGACTGCATGTGTGCCGTGGAGATACAGGAAGGCTGTTAAATTGCCATTGCACGTACAGTATGAGAGCAGTAGAGTACAGGCAGTGCTTGTGCTGAAGAATAAGCAGCTCCAAGGGAGGAGCAACTGGCACAGCATAATCATTGTCTTCAGTAGCACATATTATTTTGATTCTTCAGCAGGCACCTAAGCATGATTGCTCCCACTCTGAGGGCTGACTAAAGCAGCAGCTGGACATGAATCAAGGAACATATGGGTCATTTTCACTTGTGGTAACGCAATAAGTTTGAGTCAGATTTGATACTCCTGAATTTATTTCTGCCGCCATGACTGCAAAGTTAGATTTGTAATGGTACTCAAATTCTCTCTTTCCATTTTTGTTTTCATTTCATTTCATTTTAAAATGAAAACAAAAAGAGTGAGATTACACCAAAATTCTTCCTGTTTAAAATATTTATTCATTATTGCATATATAAAAGAAGAAGCATAAAATGTTATTACAAATACTAATAAACAGATACACAATGGAACAGACACAAGAAAGACAAAGAATAGAACCATTTTAATCACACTCAGAAGATGTATTGCATCCTGTGCAAATTATTTAAAACAAATGTGTAAAGGACTGCATTGTTTTAAGGTCAAAAGTCATTATAAAATGGATTTAATAGAAATAAAGAATAAACTGAACTCAAAATAAAATAAAGATATTGATTAATAAATAATAGTCTGGTATGTGAACAAACATCAATCCACAATCAATTATGAATGAGAAACTAAAATTGTATAGATCTAAATGGTAATGATTCCATAATTTTGTTATATTGTTTTTATTCTTTTTTTAAAAAAAAAATATTGTTACCTGTCCAACTGAGATGGGCAGTCAAATTATTAATTCATTATTTCAATCAATCAATGAGGCAAAATGCAAGAAAATCTATTAAAATAGCAATGTGTTTCACAACAGATGTGTATACAGTATATGTTTAATACAATTATTATTGATACATGAAAATAATTTATGTATATACATGCAACATTTGCTTAAGAGCCATTGAATTCAGTAGGTAGGTATACCCTTTTCATTTTTAAAAGCAACCCCTCCCCTGTGCTTTTTTAAATTTTACCAAATTAGGCAGGGTTTTTTTATTCATAAACAATGCCAGATTTGACCGAAGTTATTCATTTTCTTTTGAACATCCTTTGTAAGGCTAAATTAGCTTTAAAAGGTACATACTTTTCCTTCTAAAAACCCTCAAAACAATACAAAAATAAAAGTTGGCTAAAATATTAATTGTATAACTAAATTAAATGAGGTCCTAATAATAACTGCTTGTGAGTTTCAATAGTAGTCTATATAATAGTTTTCCCCAATACGGTGCCATTCATATGAACTGGATTTTAACTCCCCAAAACAACAAATGGTGTATTAGCATTGCTGAGAATTGATTAAAATATCTGGAGGGCACCACATGCTGCCTTTGTTCTATATTTTAGTTTGTAGCTTTGAGAAGTGACTGGATTTCATATAGTTTAACAGTTAATTAAAATGAAATTAATTACAATTGCATGCACATCTTCAGATATTAAAGGGACATTTGCAGTTTGTATGTGTAAAAAAGGTGTTAACTGGTGCACATGTATTTGACAGCAGATAGAACTCCAGTATTTTTATATCTGCGTTTATATATTTCCTAACATGGAACTCAGCATGACATACTTAGAGTTTTTAAGCAGCTTCCATTGATGCATTGGCATAACCTGGCTCTGATTATTATAGCTTTAACAAGATGTATCCTTTCTGTGCCACTTAGTGCACTTGGATCTGACTCTATATAGGACATGAGATGAAAAATAATTATGTAAATTAATTATGTTGAACAGGATTCAAATGCCATTATCAATGGGAATCCACATGTATTGTACTAAGTAGAATTGTGATCTGAACAAACAACCCAAAAAGGAAAACCGTGAATTGAAAATACTTTAAAATAGAATTTCATTGGCTGGAGATCCACTTGTCCATAGCATCTTAGTACTTAAACATTTCTATTCATAATTATTCTTGACCCATGACCTTATAAGAGTCGTTATTGTGGCAGAAGGCAAATCAAATAATAAGAGTAGCAAAAACTTAACTTTGGTTTAATTTGTGTACCAAATTTACTTGAACGAGGTCTTTTAAAATGGAGTGGTAGCATACAGAAATGCAGCTATAATCTTATTTACAAAAAAAATACTTTTCTTATATAAAGGAAAATGCAGCGAGGAGTTGTTTGATTAATGAGATGGACCTTGTAATTTTTTTGAAAAAGTTATTTAGTAGTTTACAATTGCAGAAAGTCTTAGAAACGGCAGTATAGTAGAGAAGGAAGCTCTGATTTAATGTAATTTTTTAAATATAGCAATAGGAAATCATCATTTCTTATCACACACAGAAAGAGCTATAGCTTCAGCCAAAATCAATACAAGGCAAACAAGATACTTGACTGAAATGTTGTGCTTACTCAAAATCTCTCTATAAAAGGTCAGGCCGTGGTTAAAAAAATAGTAGTACCCTGAAAATATACATATTCTGTAGAGTTTAAATCAGTGCTTCACATTCATGGTTATTTTTATAAGGAAGTTTTTAAAAAAATCAAATCTGTGTTTTTGTTTATGGACAATAGTTCAGATTGCTCGATCATTCCTAAATGTAAGAGAATTCAACTTTCAAACTGGCTTTGCGTATGTAACCAATGTGTTTAAAATTGGCGGGTGGCGGCTGAGATGTCATTAATCTAGGGGTGTCAAACTCAAGGCCCGGGAGCTGGATCCAGCCTGAAGGATGCTTAAACCTGGCCCACAGGGCCAGCCTGGAAACAGCAAAGAACTGCCCCGCGATGCCTCTGCCAGCAAAAGTGGAGCTTGCGAGGGCCATGGGTAGCACTTCCAAGTTCTGTTTTCACTGGCAGGTGGTTGCAGGAAGCACTTGCAGCCAAAAACGGAGTTCAGGAGCCCATTTTCACTGACGAACCTTTCAGACCTCCACAGACGCCCCCGACATGAGTGCTGTTGAGCTGGCCATGCCCATCCTGGCCACACCCACCCTGGTCCTCCAAGGTCAAACACAACCCTGATGTGGCCCTCTATGAAATTGAGTGTAACCCCCCTGCATTAGTCAAACTCATCTTGAGAAGTGAGTCCAGTTCTGCAGATGAGACTTAAAGGATTCAGATAAATTGAAATTGGTGCAAAGAATGGAGATAGAGGTGGGCACTGGAAACTAAAGCCCATGAAGAGACAGATTGAGGTAGCTGAGTAAATTTAGGTTTTAAAAAAAATTAATGTGAAGTATGATAATGCTCTTCAAACACTTCAGAGTTTTCAATATTTCCCCCCCCTGTTATATTCTCAGGGTACAAATTTTATAGGAAGACATATTCCAGGGATATTAGTAAAGGCCTCTTAAAGGTAATGACGAGTTGCTTGCAGAACTAATTTCCTATGGAGGTTGCGAGCTTCTCTTCCAGGGATATGTTCAGTTAGAGGCTGGACAGACAGCTGTTGAAGATAGTTGCATATGCATTCCTGCACAGAACAGAGACAAGGATTCAATGGTTTAGACATTTTTCTAGTTCTATTACCCCCATCTCCACAACACACTTGTCAAGTAATTGCAAGTTAGTCAAATTTCATTCCAAAGTTTTAATCATACTCTAATATTAAATAGGTCAATACTGTTAAAGCCAGTTAATTGACCCATTTTGTATACCGATCTCTTAAGGAAAACAACTGGGCAGAAAACGTGAGAACTTTTGTCCTCTGCCACAGAGAACAATGAAAATTTGGAACTATTGATCAGACCATTACATTTCTTATGAATTTCTATTCTGTAAAATGTTGTTAAAGTGAAATAGTATGTTTACTATAAAATAAATCGGTAAGTCTTATTTCCATTAAATGGCTTTAGGATTGTAGCTGATAGAACAACCCTGAAATATTGCTACAGTCCCCATTGTTATAAACAAAGACTATCACAGCATTAATAAGAATCATATTGGTAGAAGGCAGGAAAACATTTTCTTATTCTGGTTTATTAGGGATGGATAAAACAATAATGCTCTCTGTCTCTCTCTGTTTCTGTCTCTCTGTTAACACATTATAATTTTGTCCTGGTTTCACATCCATTTGCGAAATCATTTTGCACATCATTTTGTGCACATTTCTGTATATTTCAAAGTCGCTTTGCACATTTTCAAGCATTTCCCCCAAAACTTTTTATATTCCATTTTCTATAATATATGCCTTTTTATATGATGTTCTTCCTAAAATTGCTTGGAGAAATGTTACTTTAAAAGCAGCATGTATGAATACATAAATAAACAAAATATTTTTGTGCACATATTTTCAATTAGGGAATGGTGTACCCAGAAAGATAATCATTTTCCATTTTTCATATTAATTCATAATATTATATTAAAATTAGCATACAATTTCTCCTCTTTCCTAGCAAGAACTAAGTCAGTCTCACTAATCTTAATATGGGCAACTTCTGAATCAGCATTTAAAAAAACCTCTATGCTTTAAATATTCTTCAGAATTGCTGCAATAGGCTATTGCCATCAGCCCTCTGATTATATACTGGAACATCTCAAATTGTGCATGTGAGTGGCAAATTATATATGTTATTAATCTAACCCAAACCTGACTAGTACCTGAATGGAAGGCATCTAGAGAAATTCAAGGCTATAAGCCAGATTTTTAAAGTTCCAGAAGTGTACCATTTCCACTTTATGTCCAGAGAACTACATGAAGTTTTATAAAAAGTCCCCTGAGTTTATCTGAGCTTGAAGGAAAGTTTACTTTTTGAACCTACTTTCATGTTTTCATGTATTTCCTGCCAGAAGATGGTGGAATAATCATAGCCAAGGAAGATTCAATCCGTGCACAGCCCTGAAATGCCAAGTTGCCCATCACTGCTATTTAATCTTCTCTCCTCTCCTTTTTTTCCTCTTGAATGGATTCTCCCACCTTTTGACATGTATAAAGGTGAAAAAAGCAAGCAGAACATAAAGGGAACCATGGACAAGGGCAGAGGAAAAGGGAACAGGATCAGCAAAAAGGGGACGTGTCCCAATCTTCTACAATTTTTCACCAAAGGTTGTTTTTCTTTTTTAAAAAAACTTCTAACCTTTAAATTATGTTGATTTTCTCCACCGATGCCTCCATCTTGTGCCTTTTAAATAAATGTATTTGAAATGGCTAAAGCATGGGAACAAAAGAGAAAGTAAACATATACTGCATATTGACTTCATGCCTCATTTATTTATGAGGGGTGTTATTTAACTGGCATCTGAATACTTCACTATAGCAAGGCTCTTTTTAATTAGAAGTGGAAAATGAAGGTTTGTTTGTGCCATTTAAAGTGTATTTAAGAAAAATGGGCTAAAGTTAAGTAATTGGATTTAGTCATCAACTCTGAAAGGTTGACTGCAAGAGGGAGCAGAAAGCAACGGGGATCCAGCAAAGGTCAAATGAAGTCTCTCTTTCAATAATGCTTCTCGACTACAGGTATCCAGCAAATAATTGGCAGTGGGAGTAGAATTGTGATTTGAGCTGCTGAAAAACAAAATCTGATGGCTGAAAAAAGGAAAATGAAAAAAAGAAAACATGATTTGAGCAATGTAATTCTTCTCCACTTGACTTCTCATGGGTAGACTTGATCTACAATCTTTTTAATCCAAAATATCTGGATTTGTGGCAATTCAATTGCAGGGATTAAAATGAGTTGTAAACAAACAGAATGAATTGGATTATACGTTAGGCTGGTAGCTATTAATGGCAAAAGGCACAAAGCGAATAGGAGTCTCCCATTTCAGACCAAATAGGACTATAAAGAGGTTGAGGTCAATGTCTTCTACAGATTTAAAGGCCAAACTATACATATTGTGCAGTCTTTTTAAAAATGCAAATAACAGCAGTTTGGAGGGAGAGGGACAGGCTGATAATTAATATGAACAGAGTGCACACATGGAAGGGAATTCAGTCCGTTTCTCCCTGAAGAAAGTCCCTTTTTTTGAAGCTAGCATTTGTTTTAGGGAAGACATTTCCATTGGGATCTGTATGGGATTTTCAGCCAAATCAAATACTAGCACTGAAAATATATAATTTTGGACCACAGTGAAAAAGGAAAAGATTAAATCACCTCATTCCCCCACAATCTCTGTGTGAATTCACATGCACACAAATGTAGTTTGGGATTCTTTAAAATCTGCCTTTCAGACAGATTAATATTTTAATATTAATATTTTAATATTCCTTGCAGAAATATCTGAAAAGCTCAGGAGGATTTTCAACCAACGCAACATACATGTACACTTTAAACCCAAGAATACCCTAAGGCAGAAGTTTGTCTACCTCAAGGAGAAAACATCCTGTCAGAAGCTTCCATTCGCCACTCCCTCTAATCTCAACTGTCAGTACCTGTCCTTCAATCTCCCCCACCATCCAATACAACTGATTAAACTTCCTGGATTGGAAGAGAGAGATCTTTTTTCTTCTTCTTGCTCAAAAAGTCAGTCCAATTGCCTTCACCCCCCCCCCCCCCAAAAAAACCAACCTTTGAGACATCTATGATCTGGATGACTGAGAATCTTCATAGGCGTTCAGACCTGGCAATTGACCTTCACTGTGGTTTGTGATCGTCTCACTATTATTTTATTATTATTGATTTTGTTATTATTTTACCCATCTCTGTTGCCACTAACAGTATTCTCACCGCAGGTTTACCCAGAATCAATGTAATTAAAAATACACAAATTTACTCAGTGAGCATAAAACAATACGTTACCTCCCAATAAAATATACTTAAAATTGCTTGAATCCTGAAAAATATTATTTAAGAAAACTCATAAAAGTCCTTTATTTATGGTTTTACTTACTTATGAGGCAGAAACCATTATTGTCATATTTAAGTGTAAGAGTTTTTAACTATAAGAAAGAAGAGGAGAAAGGTTGATATACATGTATCAGTTTGGCTGCTGATGCTGATCAAAATTAAAATTATTCAGGCTTCCACAGAGTTGGGACAAGGAACAAAATGTCCAAAATTCTCTTCTATTGATAGAACAAAATGTGTGTTGTGATACCATAGAACAAACCATGTGACTCGTGTATTTCCATCTGAGGTTGGCAGGCAAGTACAAAAAAAAACCCAAGATTTGTACTATGTTGCAACTATAACAAGCATTTCACCTTTTCATTCCCAGATGCCTTAAAGCTTTCGCATACTCCACGTGTTTTATATGGCACAATAGCCTAACTCTAAATCAGGTGGAAAACCTTTAGCTCTCTCTGGCAGCATGACTGCGGTTCACCGACAAATGCGCTCCCGACAAATGCGTGCCGACAAAACCGCCGTGACAAAACAGCGAAGTTGAAAGCGTGCCCACTAAAGCGCGTCAACAAATGCGCGCCGACAAAAGCGCGCCATTGAAAACAACGCAAAAACAACAGTAACAACGTTAACAACCCTTACCCTAACCCTAAACCTAACCCTAAATCTAACCCTAACCTTAACCCTAACCCTAACCCTAATCCTAACCTAAAAACCCTAATCACGCTTTTGTGGGCGCAGTTTTGTCGGCACGCTTTACTAGGCGTGCTTTCAACTTCGCTGATTTGTCACGGCGGTTTTGTCGGCACGCATTTGTCGGCCGCGCATTTGTCGGGTCACGCATGACTGCATGTTCTTGGACAACACTAGTTTCTTGCGTTTGAAAAGCTTATATATACTGTAAATTGGGTTGGAAACTTTTAGTAGACTAAAATATTCTATTAGTATTCTCTGTGAGGAAGACTATAAAATATAATATGTAATTAAGTACTTGAATAATTATAATAGACGAAGTGCTCAGCTTTGACCTACAAAATCAGTAGCAAACCCACAGCATTCTAGTTTCACTTGAATAGCAAATGAATTTTTTTCATCTCTGTAACTGTCCTCAAGGATCCATAACCTTTTTGACCATAATCCTGTATCTGTTAATTTGGACTAAACCCTATTAAACTGCTGGCCAAATGGTAAAGAACTGGCAGTCCATTCTAACCTTTCTTTCCTCAGTGAGAAGAAAACAGGCATGTAACCAGTAAGCTTAAATGCACCAATGCATTATGTCAGGAGATAAATGTAAACATTGCATGTATGTTTTATGACTTGGACATTTTAAAGTGTTGAGGCAAAATGTTAAAACATAGTTCACTTTTTCATATGTGCATGGTGTCACTGCAATAAAAGACACTAAATATCAATTTGCTTAGATGAAAATGAGAATTAACTTTAAAATAGTTTGGGATAATTGTAGTTGTTTTTCCCATGTTCCCATTTAAAACAAACCACTGCTTTATTGGTATGTGTTGTGCCTTTCAGAATAAAAGCAAGGAAGTTACAGTCTAAACTTTGACATCAGGGAAACTGCAGAAGAAAAGAGGAAGGAGAGAATGGGAGGTTTGAAAAAAAAGGAAATCAACACAAAAGTTTGCATTTCTATGGCCATAAAATAGAGAAATAGCTTGACTATCAACATAATATGCCTAAGAAAAAATGTCAAGGATAACTCCAAGTCAGCAAGATGTAGCATCGACTAATGCTTTTTCTTGGTGCTTGCAAATTTTTGCTTCACTCGTCTTTTTTCTTTCAAAGATTATTTTAATGAAAAATAATGAAGTTAGAAATTAGCACATTGCTAAGCAAAGCAGCAACTTCAAATACATTTTTTAAATCAACAAGCATCAACAAGAAACTATTTTTTTTTGAGCAAATGATAAATAATAGAGGTCTATAGAACCCACTATCTTGTTTGGAAGTGTACTGCTGATGAAATTGATGCTTTGTGTGCCTGGCCACATACACCATGGTAGCTATTTTGTGGGGGTGTCCGAAATACGCTCATAACATTTCAAATGTGCCCATTGTTCCAAAACGGCAGGAACATTTGGTTAAATGTTAATACAATCAATGGAAAATATAGGAGCTGGTATGCTAATGTATATATTCCTCCCACTTTCATCTTCAGAATAGTAAATAAGCATAATGATACAGCAAGAACCAATTAAATAGGAGATAATTGGCTAATGCAGGGAATCTGTGGCCTTGGAAGGAAAAGAATGGGGCATTGCTAGTACCAAAATAAAATCAGTAAATCAAATGTAAATTACGAACTCTATTTTCTGCACAGTAATGTACTACAAAGTGCTCGTCAGATAGTTCTGAATGACCTGGCCCCTTCTCTCCTCTATTTGTACAGAAATAGAAAGCTGTTGCTTTTTGAAATTGTTAATGTTTCAGTGGGAAATGTCATCCTAACACTACAATAGTTCATCTCCTTTTAAAGAAAGGTTTAAAATTTAAATTTCACTGAGCTGCAAAACCAGCAAAAATACCTTCTGGGAATAGAAGGTATTCCCAGAAGGGAGAGTTTGAACATTTCTAAAGAAGAAGTCAGGTCAAAATAAATGTGTTTTTTAAAAAAAAAAATTGTATATTTTTTTATTTTAGTTGTAAGCTGCCCAGAGTCACTTTGCAGAGTGCAGAGTGGTAAGGGCTCTGCACTCTGCAAATTTAATAAATAAATTAAATTCATTGGTCTGTAATTCTTGAGAGAAGATACCTTAAATTTACTGGTGGACTGGTGTGACTTGAATTTGTGGCTTGAATTCCAGGTTTAATGAAGAAGGAAAATGGCAGAGTATCTATCTTTAAAAAAAAAAAGTTAAAATAAAAGATAGATACCATGCCATTTTATTTAACCTTCTTGTTTGACAAATTCATTTTTAGATGCACAGGTGTCAGAGCAAAATATATTTTCTTTTGCAGTTCCCATATTGTGAAAGAAATCACGGGAACATCTTGTAAACATTATCCATGCACTGTGTGTTGTACTTACTTTCCTAAGCCATTTTGCTTTTAGGTTGGATCCAAACGACCCACAAGTGTGCACAGATACCTTGGATGCTTTTGACTGAAAAGGTTTGAGAAACCTACAGGTTCCACTTTCTTTACAAGGCAGTTTGAGATAGCTTCATTTACATTTTGATAACTGCCAATGAACCAGAGGCTAATTGGGCAAGCCAAAACTCCTAGAAATGTTTATTTGTTGGAGTTACACATGCATAACTGAAAGAAAGTGAAAAGATTATTGCAGTGGGATTATTAGGGATACGGTGATAATAGTAGGGTGAAAGTGGAATTGATTTACAGTGTGTACTTCAGATCATGCAGAGTAATTGCCCCTTAATGCCTTTTAATCAACCCGACTTTCAGAACAGTCTATCTGAGTGACAGGCCTTCTGCTAGTATTGTATAAACATAATACTCGGAAGCATAGTACTTAAGGAGGAAAGTCTATATTTTTTTCTGGCAGTTAATGATAAGCTGAAAAGATGCTGATGTATCAGAGGAAAGAGCAAAATCAGTTTGGGGCTCTTGTCTATGTTCCAGGAATATGTTGAAAATCTAAAATAAAATTACTTGGACATTTGTGGGGGGAAAGCACAGTACACACTATTTTATAAGAACAAATGTTCTGCCTTTAAGCCAAAACATATTAAGTCTGTTCGTCTTTTGAATCTATTTGAATATTTTATTCATTGCTTTCCACATACTTCTTGGTCCAGTACTAATAGACTTTCATTAAAAAAAAAAAAACCATCAACAACTCCAAAAACTGATGAGCCCTTTTTGACAAGATACTGTAAATGGTATTTAAAAAAATAAGCTTTTCCTTTTTTTTTACAAAATAATGCAAAATAAGATATTTAATCAGACTCTACAATGACATACTCATCTGTAATAACACACTCGAGTGATTTGATTAGCATCAGAGAAACACACCATGTGTTTGGTGAATGCATCAGATACAGTTCTCACAATTTGCAAAGAATATGGTGCTTTTAGGCAGAAGTAGCTGTCCTCATTGTGATATTATTTTCAGAATCAAAGGCAATAAGAGAACAATTTGTCTACTAAATAATATGTGCAATTTAATTTTTCCTTTCTTGAGCAGCTATAACTAGGTGGTTTAAGGCATTGACTTTCCCAACTCAATGCTTTGTACAACCTTTGGCCTCGAAATCACTGAGCTAGGTAACGTCTTGGTTTTATACAAGGCCACTTTCTATATTCTGTATAGTAATGAATAGCGATTGATAATGATTACAATCCTATCTGGATGTCCTAACTTTGCCTATGAGTTTATGTATTTCAATAGCTACGAGTGAAAGGTGAAGGTAGAGTAGAGAATACAGCAAGGGTGTTTAATATTTCCGAAACATTTTAAAATATATTATAGTAAGTCCAAAAAGTTTTTGAAAAGGTATTTCGGTACATATATCAATCGTCATGGAGACCACCTGACTATTATTAGAGCAGCACTTCGTTACATTCTGCCCTTTTCACACAAGGAATATCTTCCTATTATTGATGCTAGACATGTCTCAGAGTATCAATTGAATTCTGACATATTGTTAATGTCAGAATAGATTGTGCTGTGGCACACAATTAATCTCTATTTTTCAACCCTCTGCTTTTGATTTAATAGAAAATGCTTTTGATTTTGGTTTTCAAAGGACAAGATTATTGGGGTGACATTCTTTTAGATGAGTGAAGAGATTTTATGCTTATTAGTGCAGGGAGAGCTGAAAGCTTTGGTTTTCCTTTGCACAATTATGTCTTTAGCGTTAAAGAGTTGGCTTCCAGAATTTAAGTAAGTCCACCATGAAGAAATTCCTATGAGACTTTTTCAGATCAGAAAACAAAGGAAATCTGAGAGGCTGTGAAGGCTTGGGGAAATGAAATGACATAATAACCATCTATAAATGCCACAAATTTGTGCTATACACCTTTGCCTATACATAGCAATAGCAATAGCAATAGCAATGCACTCTAAAGTATAGTTTTCTTACTCAAAACCATATTATAAGAAGAGAACCAACCACATATCTTCTATGTATCATCTTGTTTGACCAATAACAATGACTTTTTACATAATTAATTTACTAAACATTCCATGGTCTTGTATTGTTAAACCTTAGTTATGCCACCAAATTAAAGTAGGAAAGACCTGAATTAAATACTCCTTTGTGGGATAGGGGTATTAGTAAATAAAAAGTCTAGACTACCCAGAAAACCAGTCTGAACTGTTTTCCTTGACATTTCAAATTTCTATATTTTAGTAGAAGATCAGTCCATCATCCAAGCCTCCACTGCAATCTAAATTACTTTCCCACCTCAACATTTTCCATTAAAACAACTAGGATGCTGTAAAATCACATAGACTCCCATCTTGAGGATACCTAGTAATTGGTTATTTTCACTTCTCAAAAAAAGCAACATAATGTAGTGCTCCTTACCTTGTCTGTAATCTAGCATTGATATAAAGGATTGATAAAGGACTGAGTTTGAAATGGTATAGGGTTACGTGCTTGAGCAGGCAGTTGGAGGTCCCTTCCAACTCTGTTTTTCTGAGCTACAAAACAGTTTAAATCAGAGATGCCCAATCTTGGCCACTTTAAGACTAGTGGACTTCAACTCCCAGAATTCTCCAGCCAGCTTGGGAATTCTGGGAGTTAAAGTCCACAAGTCTTCAAATTTCCAAGATTGGACACTTCTGATTTAAAACATCAGAATCCCAGTCATAACTTGCATCTGGTTGGTCAGGCTAAAAGTATCACACAAATTTTTGTGATTTAACAACAAACAAATATTTCACTAATACAACTTTCTGTAATTACTCTTCCAGGAAAAAAAATATGCACCCTATGAGTTCTGCCACACACAAAAACCTGGCATATTCCTCACAGGAGATGCAAATGGTATTAAAAAGTTAACTTTAAAGCATGCATGTATGACACACTTTTGACCACAAGGGGGCACCTTTATCAGGGAAAAAGACAGAAGGAGAAAGAACAAAGTAGTATCTATTTGTATGAAGCATTTTAAGATTTTCTGTAAGTTACTGCTTACATTTTTCAACTCAAGATTCCCCCGTATTCACAGCAGTTGTAACACATATCCTAACTAGGGTGAAAGTACATTTAATTCAGTGTGAGGCTTGTTTTTTGGGCAACATGCTGTGGATATGCAGAAAACCTTCTAGTTTCTAATGTTGCTTACTTGGCTGTTTTGTATTTTTCAAACAAAGCAAAAAAGGCTATATGTGGTAAAGAGTAAATTAACAGTTTATTTCAACATAAATCATTGAAATTATTTTGTATATTCACAGAATGACAGTTATATTTTCATAGCACCAGACAAAATGACAATATATTGTAATTATTGCTACTATTATTAGAAAACAGTTCTGTGTACAAATTATTAGACTGTTTGTCTAGCCCTTTTCTAACCAATCCAATATTTCTTTAACCAACTGGACAGCTTCCTAGACTATGCTAAGACATATAACTTGGTTTACAAATTATATTATCTGGAATCACACAACTCATTAAGCCAGAGTTAAATAAGCCACATTTTGCCTCAATGTATTGAGTGAACTATGTTCATATTATATCCTCCATCAGCTAGAAAGGGATAAGAACTGACATTAACCTCAAGTGTAAAACAGAAGGCTAGACTAGAGGAATGCTTCTTTTAAAATTTTATCAAAAGCTGTACAATAAACGCTTCCTCATTTTTATTAGACCTAGTCTCTGCAAATGAGAATTAGAAGAAGAAGCAGTTATGGAGCTGCTTCTGGTCCTCTCATAGATAGCAACCAATTGTCCTCTGCATGAAAAGACATCCCAGAATAACAGAGTTGGAAGGGACCTTGGAGGTCCTTTAGTTCAACTGCCTGCTTAAGCAAGAGACCCTGTACTATTCTAGACAAATGGTTGTCCAATCTCTTCTCTAAAAACCTACGATGATGGAACACCCACAAGTTGTTTGATTGTTCTCACTGAAAATTTCTCCTTATTTCTAGTTGGTTCTCTCCTTGATTAGTTTGTTTCCATCTATTTCTTATATGAGAAATGGAGGTAAAGATCTCATCTTCTCTATTATTCTTAGATATTCCAAGTATAATTCTTCCCTCTTCCTGCCTTTCTCATGATGCACGGACTTATTATTCATAGTAAACTAACTTCAGTGGGTGCAACTGCAAGCAACTGGCCCCCTGTAAAAAGGAATAATGCAAGATTACAGGCATTCAACTCCATTTGTATTTGAAAAATGCATCTTGTTGGTCTTCAGGACACATCAACAATATGCAAAGTTGTTTATAAAAACTAGTATCTATTATAACACTATTTTTAAAAAAAATGAAATTAACATTTTAAATTCTGATTTATTCCCTTTCAATCCTCATTTTTCCTTCTTTCTCAGGTAGGGCCACATTATTATTATTTTTAAATGTTGATGTCTCTAAGGAACTTAAGTACAATACAGTACAGTTAAATTAGCATTAGCGCTCAGGATCCTTAACATACTATGATATATATTTTACAAATGCTTAAAAAGCAGTGATTTGTATTAGGTTTAGGTTTATTGGAATATAGGACTCAGGGCAGCGTACAACATAAAAACACATATTACAAAAGTTAAAAGAAAGATTAAATAGAATATCCAAAAAACCCAATAGACATTTACAATGAGATTATACAAAATAACCTGTAATATATAAGATTGCTACAACTTTTCTAGCAAGAATCTCAGCAGTATGAGATCAGAAGCAATTTTTAAACAACAGAAAACAACAAGGACTATATTTATCATTCTATTGAATTATTCAACCTGTTCAAGATCAGTCAGTTCAACATAAATTGTAATACAGGATAGATCTGCTAAGTGGCCCTGTAGTACATTGTTGCTGCTTATTAATTGTATGCTACACGTTCATGATTAGTCAAATAACGATGGCATTTACATTAATTTTGGCACCAAGATTCTAAGTCTCCCAATGAGTTTTCATAGGTCTGGAGAAAATATACCCTTTGATATATTTGATGACTTAATTAATTCATGCTGTATATTGCAATCATTTAGATATAAACTCAAGAGCACTTTTATCCATTTTAAAAGTTCTTCTTGACCAGAGTAAATATAGCTTTCATTTAATTTATACATTTGTCATGTTTTTAGTTTGCTCTCAAACCATTAAGTGGCTTGCATGATATTTATAATTATGAATCATGTTTATATTTAATTCATACAAAGCAGTAATCTTTCTTCATTTCTACCTCTTCTCTCTAATCACTCACAAAATCTATTCCATATTAAGTAATGTACTGTGTCTTCATTGTCTTATATTTTTAAAGTCAGTTTGTCCATCTCGGCACAATCTAAGATTTTATGTTAGTTTTTACTCCTAACAACCATAGAGAGAGATTTTCTCAATGATGATCCCATCCCTAACTGATATTTCAGGCCTTCTAATGGTGTACATATTGCCACTGGAAGTGAATCCATTCACCCTGCAGCTGGCCATCCTCGTCTTCTCTTCCCTTCCACATTTCCCAGCATTAGAGCCTTCTCCAGGGAGCGAGGTTTTCACAAAATGTATCCAAAGCATGGTCATTTATGTCTTGAGTGGGTTAATTTGTTCAATGATCCATGTATGGTTTTTTTTGTCTATATATGCTATTCTCAGAGGTCTTCCAATATGTTTGTAAGTGTCAATATTCTTTATATACAAGTTCTTCAAACTTAATTGCCAGTTCATATTTCACTAGGTCAGGTGTATCTATCTATGTGCATTTTTGGGGGTATGCAAAAGTTGCCATTTAGAAACCACATACTGTAAATATCACTAGTTGTAAATGAATGTATTGTTAAATCTAACTAAAAATAGAATTGGGAATCTATCCCATCAGGGAACCGGTTTGCTCTTGTTCAAAATATTATTGCATTAATTCAGCAGATCCATTGCCCTACCTGAAAGGAAGGAATAGAGCTGAGTGTCATCAGCAAAATGATGGAGGTTCATTCTAAATCTTTGGATGATATCACTGACTGCTTTCAGATAGAATTAAGAAGCAAGAGCCATCAGAAGATAACATTCTGCAGAGTTCCATAACAGAGATGGAACTACTATAAGCCAGGAGTATCTTCTGTAATTGTCCAGTAAAGAAGTAAAGTAATTGCTGTAATGTGGTGCACCAACAATTAATGCAGAAGGGTCTATAGGTGCTTCATGATATTACAAAACCACAACAGGGTAGATTTGAATTGTTTTGTGCTGCCCGATACAGGATAGCAAATGGTGCTGTCCCCAGAAAGAATCAATTTATTTTGTTTCTTGAAACAGAAGTCCACTCAAATCTCTGATTTAAAAAAATCAATGATAACACATACTCTCAGTATGATGAGAATCATAACCATACAGTGTTAGATATCCATCAGATTGAGAAAACATATTCCAAAATGCTACTTTTGGTTCAGGTATTCAACAGTACAACAAACATAAGATCTCCGGCCCTCTGGAACGAGCTCCCTGTTGAGATCCGGATCCTTACTACCCTCCCGGCCTTCCGCAAAGCCACCAAGTCCTGGCTGTTCCAGCAGGCTGGGGGGAGCTGAGAAGCATCTACCTCCATAGAAATTGTGAATGTTGGTTTTGTTTTTAATATGTTGTCTTTGACTTGTTCCCCTCTTTCCCTTGTCTTTTGTAAGCCGCCCGGAGTCCTCCGGGAGTGGGCGGCATACAAGACAAATAAATAAATAAATAAATAAATCTGTTTCTGTACTGAATCTGGACTTCAAATCATTCTGAAAGTGGAGCAGGTTTTTTTTTTCCTACCATCCAACATTGCCAGACAATATTATGGACATAATCTTAAGTACTACTGATCATCTGATTTATTTATTTTTTAGTTCTCTAAGTCATGACTTTGACATAAGACTACTACAAGAGCCAAGGTGGCGCAGTGGTTAAATGCAGCACTGCAGGCTACTGCTAGATCAGCAGGTCAGCGGTTCAAATCTCACCGGCTCAGGGTTGACTCAGCCTTCCATCCTTCCGAGGTGGGTAAAATGAGGACCCAGATTGTTGGGGGCAATATGCTGACTCTCTGTAAACCGCTTAGAGAGGCCTGAAAGGCCTATGAAGCGGTATATAAGTCTACTACTGCTATTACTTATTCTTCTTTCTTTAAGTTTATATTATAAACTAGGAATTGGTCCTATTAATCACTTTGATTAAGACTTAAAACATGAGAATTTATTTCTACCTTCCATAAAGATATTTTCAATGTGAGAAATGTTGCTTTCTAAAACAAGAACCATTACTAATGAAAACAACAGCAGAAAAATTACTCTAATGCTACTAATGATAATTTATTCAATGACATGACAAAAGAAAGCAAAGATAATAGCAACAGTAATAGGAGATATTATCCTAAAATAAATGGAGCACCACTTGGGCTCCATCGGCATTGACAAAAATCACCATGAGTCAATTGTAAAAGGAAGCTTGATTTGGAATAACTTACATCCAGCAACAATGTTTTTAACACCAACAAACATTAACACCTGCCTATTCTAAGTTCTTGGGAAGGACTCGATAAGTGAATCAAAATGCCAAATCTAGTCTGATCATCTGGCTTGACTGGATAAAAAAATCTTAATAATTTATTAGAATTATAATTTATTATATTATAGTCATACAATTATAATAATCTAATTCAAACTAATGCAATCAAACCAACAATTGAAAAATCATCACACAATGTTTACAGATTGTGCGAAGAAGCAGAAAGAACAGTAGATCATATATTCAGCTTGTAAGCAAGAAGATGGTTATAAACAATAATGTAACAGAGTCACCAAAATGATTCACTGGAAGAGCTATAAAATTTATCATGTACCAGTAATGGTAGGAACCTAGAATTGAAAAAGAAGTTGAAAATGAACCAATTAAAATATTGTGGCATTTCTAAATACAGACTGATCAAATCTTGGCTCATAACACACCAGATGCAACTCTGGTTGAGAGTATGAAGAAAGTATGGACAACTGAGGTGCAATATAAGGGGATAGTAGAAGAGAGGACAAGGAATTGGAGAAGATCACAAAATATCAAGATCTGAAAATCAAAACTGAAAGTAGAAATGAAGCAGCCAGTGGTCATAAACCTACTTGGTGCCATACCAAAAAATCTTGGATGGCATTTAGAAAATCTGCACATCGATACAATTTCTATATGTCAGTTGCAAAAGTCCTGGATCTGCTCATATACTCTACTGATATATTATGACATCCTAGGTCAATGATGGTGAACCTTTTCGGCACCAAGTGCCCAAACTGGAATGTGTATGCATGTGTGCGCGCCAGAGAAGCAGAAACCCAAAGACCAGCTGGCCAGCGCACACATGACCATTTTCAGGCCGTATTCTGGGCCATTTTCAGGCCGTTTTTGGGCTGGATTTAGGCTGGTTTTAGATTGTTTTTTAGGCTGTTTTCTGGCCATTTTCTGGCGTTCCAGCATCCGCAAAGACCAAATGGCCGGCACACATGTGCATGCCAGAAACCAGTTGACGATGGCACATGTGCTCACAGAGAGGACTCTGCATGCCACCTCTGGCACTTGCCATAGGTTCACCATCACAGTCCTAGTTCTTGGGAAAAACTCAGTGCACATAAAGTCCAGCCAAAGAAATGGCTGCTGTGACTTCACATTGTTATGATCAGATTATATTAATTTATTAAATGTATATGGCGCCCGACTCTCAGTGACTCTTAGCATAAGAAGGCCTAGACAACAGTGAACATAATCCATAAATGTGTGTATGAATAACCAGATAAATAATTCAATATTGAACACATACTTGTAACAGTAGGAGAGAGGTATCTCCCCACCCATTGCTCAGACAAGATTTCAACAGCATTTGAAAGGTAGCATTACCATGTAGGGGGTAAGCAGTCCCTCTTAAAGCATTGGGCAACTGCACATCTTTCATTGCTCAGCTGGGAAGGCAGACGGCAAACAATGAGCTGCCTAATTATGTGTTTTAAGTTCTCATACGGGTCTGATTCACCACAAGGGAGCCAGGTAAATTAGAAAACATAATCTTCATAATAATTCACGTATACTGCAACTTGCAGAAAATAATATTTCAAGTAGCTGGTGAATATCATAATACATTTTTTTAAAAAGCCTACCATACATTCAGTCTTCTAGTTTGAAGTAGACCTCCTTAGACTGTACAATTAAAAGCGAGCGATACTTATGTTCTGTACCTTTTCATTCAGGAGGATCCAACCAACTTGGTTTTCTCCCATCTTAGCCACCAGCCTTTTAAATTTGGAAACCTTCTTTCAAAATAGAAGTAATGAGCTTCTTTCAAGAAGCCTAGTTGATGTTGCTTTCACAATTCACAACGTAATTCAGAAGCCAATGGTTGCTTTTGATGCATAGAAATATGTGAAAGCTTACATATATGCACATACATTCATACCAACACACACACACGCATGCATAAGAGCTTACACACATATATACACATAAAGACAGACACATTTTAAAAGTTTGCTGAACAAGTTCCTTCGACTGTGATGCATATGGTATTTGCTGCCAAAAATGAAGTACTAGGAATATGCATTTATGGTAAGTTAATGTTGTATAAAGATTTTTCATTAGTAAAGAGTTGTTAGGCCATCTTTCTGCCACATTTACTTTACTCAATGGCTCTGTGGAAAAAGAAAGTCTGGACGACTTGGAGTTTTGTGCTCCAAATTGTTATCTTTGGATCACTACTCCATAAAAGTACTTCCATCTACCATTTTGAGATTAAAAGAACTAGCAATAGCACTTAGACTTATATACTATTTCTAAGCTGTTTACATAGAGTCAGCCTATTGTCCCCAACAATCTGGGTCCTCATTTTACCCACCTTGGAAGAATGGAAAGCTGAGTCAACCTTGAGCCCATGAGATTTGAACTGCTGAACTGCAGCTAGCAGTCAGCTGAAATAGCCTCCAGTACTGCACTCTAACCACTGCACCACCTCAGCTCTTATAGTAGTGATCCTCAACCTGTGGGTCAGGACCGCTTTGGGGGTCAAATGACCCTTTCACAGGGGTCGCCTAAGACCATCGGAAAACACATATTTTCGATGGTCTTAAGAACCGAGACACCAATTTTATGGTTGGGGGTCACCACAACATGAGGAACTATATTAAAGGGTTGCGGCATTGGGAAGGTTGAGAACCACTGTCTTATAGCAAGATACAGCATAACAATATAGTGATGTTTATCAAGGAGTATCTCTGTATAAGTTGGCAGTCAAAATTCTTTTTTTAACCACGGTTAGGTAAAAATAATAAGATTAGGATTAGAGTTAGACTTTTTCTTTAAAGGTTAAAAGTCCTGTTAAAATCACAAAAAATAAAGCATGCATGCTTCCTGGTGGTATGACTGATCATTTCAATTCCCACATTTAGCAATAGATCTTCTTGTACCCATATTATTAGGTTGGTATTTATATCTTAAATGTTTGGGTTTTTTTGCCTTTGAATCTTAGTATCTAGAGGTTGTACAGCATCATTTTTTGTCTACAATCTACCAATGCACAACTGGTCAATTGATTCCTTTACACTCAATCCCTCCCAAATGTTAAAACCCACACTATATTAAAAAAAGAAAAAAAGATTAATGCATTTGCTCTAAATATCTTATAGTGCTCTATGTAAGGCAGGGAATTTTTGTCCCTGCATAGGCTTCTCTATGAAATACCCTGCAGGAGGAAAAGCAAGTCCCATTATTAGCCCAGAGGTTATCAGATTGCAATCTTCTGCAATGATAGATATATTTGTGGGACTCCTTGAAAAAAAGGAATGATGTTCCTTGGGGCAGGAAATAAATATGCAGTACTGCTTACTCATAAAACTCAATTTTTAAACCGAGGAAGTAAGTTTTTAAAACACGGGAAGTGAGTCCTTAATGAGTTTTTTTTTAATGTCATACCTCCTTCTGGCACTTGTGCAGGCAAAATGGCAAGGAAATCCCAGAACACATGTGGAACATGCCTTCCCACTAGGCAAAGTTAATCAAGGTTTTTTTTCCTTAGGAATCCTCCTCCTTCTAGATCACTTGTGACCCTCTGGGGACTCCCAGCTCATAGTCTGAGATCTCTTGCCATTAGTCCTTCAGTAACCACAGGATAGAAGATGTCCACCCTTCTCTATCCAAGTTTCAAATCTGTCAACTTTGCAGCCATTGAGATCTAAACATCCTTTAGCTTGCAGTGCAAGTACAAATAGTCCTCTTAAAATCTTAGACATTTTAAGATATGTGATCTTCAACACCCAGAATTCATAGCATGCTGCTTAGGGAATTCTAAGAGTTGAAGTCCATACATCTCAAGATGTATAGCCAAGTTTAAAAAAAACACTGATCTAGACTGTTAGGTTGCCTGTGAAGAAACTTAGAGACACAAACTGAACTTTAATGCTGAGTGTGGATCACAATTTTCTATCTGGTCTATGGTCCCCCCCCCCTTCCTTGGTAAATTTCATTCACATTCATCTAATAACTCATATTCTGTTCAATCTTTTGGATATGACTGCCTTCAAGCAAAATAATGACACCTAGAAATCCTTACCCCAGCTTTCATCAATTTATTATCCTTCATTTGTTTAAGATTGCAATAATGCTGACACAGCATGCAGGGCTTTCCAATAAATAGGAACCACACATACAAACAAAATTAGCTCCATTTTTTTCTGGCACAAAGAACTGAGTCATTCTTAGAAGTCATTCATTTTAATGTTCTTTAAGTAAACCTAGATTTCTGTGCATTTATCCTTTTATATTTAATATAGTACTTAATTTATTCCATTTTTCCCCAGACAGGAATATTCCAATTATTTTTTGTTGTTCTGAGCAGATATATTTCAATATTAGTATGTTATAACAAGCAGATGGAACACCAAGACTTCACTTGTAATGAATCTTATTTGTAATACACACTCATGCAGATACCTCCCACAAATATGTGCATAGATTACGTTCACCTTAAACTTGCACATTAACACATATATAGATAGTTCTCAGCTTATGATCACTAATAGGATTGAACTTCTGTTGCTAAGTAATAAAATAGTTGTGAGTTGCGCCAGTGGTGAAACTCAATTTTTTTTACTACTGGTTCTGTGGGTGTGGCTTAGTGTGCGTGGCAGGGGAAGGATATTGCAAAATCTTCATTCCGACCCCACTCTGGGACCAGCCAGAGGTGGTATTTACCGGTTCTCCGAACTACTCAAAATTTCAGAACCTGCTGAATTTCACCCCTGAAATTGCACTCTTCTTTTTAACCATAGTTGCTAAACAAATCACTACAATGGTTAAAGCAAATCTAATGTTTGTTTGTTTGTTTGTTTACAAGGCTTATATGGCTGTCTATCTCATAAAGATTGCAGGAGGCTCACAACATTCCATTTAAAAACAAAACACTCTTTCTCCCAGGCACCAGACCAAAGAGCCTTCCCAGCTGGAAGAGTTTTCACAGCCCTCTGGAAAACTAAAAGGACAGGGTTTTCTCAAATTTCATATGCGGGGCTGTTGCAAAGATTTGGGGCAGCCACTCAGCAGGCATGATTCCAAGGTCTAATCAAATGGCAGCGTATAAAGGAAGGGATTTGGAGTATGCCAACCCAATCAAACCTAGTAGATTGGGTAGCTACCCTCAGGAAGAGGTGGTCTTGCAAATAACATGGTCCTATGTCATGTAGGGTTTCAAAGGTAATATTCAGCACCTTAATTGCACCCAGAAAGTAATTAGTAGTGTAGCTTTCATAGCATTGCACCTAGAAAGCAACTGGAAATGTAGCTGACACAGCAGTTGGATGAACCACGAGGCACCAAAAACCGCCTGTGCTGCTGCATTCTGAATTAGTGTTAGCTTCCAGATGGTCGTCAAGGACAAATCCACGTAGAGTGCATTGCAGCAATCCAAACAGCATGAGTAACTGGGAGCACAGCCTTCCAGTCCGGTTGGCACTCCCTCTATGGCCACGCCAGAGGTGGGTTCCTACCAGTTCGCACCTATTCGGTAGAACCGGTTCGTCAAATCTACCGAACCGGTTAGAAGAGGTTCCACAGTGGACCCGGTAAGCAGGCCACACCTACAGAAGAGGCTCCAAAAATTTTTAAAACCCACCACTGGTCCTTGGATATGATTATTCTACACTATCAAGCTCATATTTATAAAACTCAGTGCCTCTGGGAAAGGTAAGGATGACTACTGCGTTTGTGGTGCAATCAGAACATTGCATGTGTTGAAGTTGTTTTAACGCAAACCAAAGATGCTTTTTAAAAAACAAGTTTACATCATATTCTTATGCATGCCAGTGCTGTGTGTGAGGTAATTTAAGGTGGTTCTGACAAGTGTCATCGGCATCTTCATAACCGGTCACATGGGCAGCAAGCCACTCCCACAAAGGAGGCCACACCCACAGAGTAGGTTCGAACAATTTTTGAAACCC
Organism: Thamnophis sirtalis; assembly: GCF_051295495.1. Lineage (NCBI taxonomy): Eukaryota > Metazoa > Chordata > Lepidosauria > Squamata > Natricidae > Thamnophis > Thamnophis sirtalis. Next base: position 73,312,846 of record NW_028261383.1, on the reverse strand, counting down.
ACCACTGGGCCACGCTCTCATCTGCCTCAATGATTGATGAGAGAAGGGTTTTCCCTGGCTTGATTTCCTCTCCTGCCCAACATCATCACTCTCTTTACAACCAGCAGGACAAATGTGGGTGAGTGCCTGGCATAGAGGCCTTAATCACTTCTTAAATTGCCCCGATGACAGGTTGTCAGTGCAAAACTGCTTCAAACTGGTAACTTGTCATTTGACAATTTCTAAGCCTTGTGTCTATCAGTCCCTGAGAAGATTGGTAGAACTGTGTCCAAAATTAGCCCAGCTGATGGATTGGTGGATACAGAGGATAGGTGTGGAGTAAATCAGGAAAGAGTTTGTGTGACACTTTCCTTCCTACTAATTGAATTTGTTAGAGAAGTGACCTCAAGGATTGCCAGTCAGCATAGCCAAATGTTGGAGAGGGCTTCTCTGACTTGTTTTGCACAGCCTACTTTGTAATAAGTTATTTTTATCCACATGAGCCAGGATCCTTCCATTCAATAACGTAATTCAAACATACTAAGCCTATTAGGTCCCATTGAGATACGTTTCTAGCACAATTAAAATACGGAGAAGTCTTTACATGTCATTGTATCCCTACAAGTACAACTGAAGGGATACAACCTTGGATTAGTAAATAGTATAAAATAATGATTAACTAACTTTTGCTGCTTTTCTCCCTCTGCTATTTTTAGTAATTATATGCAATCACAACATTTCAGGGGAATAGGCATTATTTTACAGGAGTTCTGCTGACTTCATTTCATGAAAGATCAGACCTACAGTCTTCTTCCCAGTTAATTAACTGAGTGTAGGTCTCAAGCTTTGCCTTTGTGACATGAGTACAGCTGCAGGCAAATCACCTGCCAGAATGAATTATGGGTTATAATGGTTTGCACACAGACTCACCTGGAATACATTTTGATAGAAGCTTCAAGAATTATCAAATACTGGTGCATTTATGCAGTTGGGGGTTTGTTTGTTTTTTTGCAAAGGACATCACTCCGCTCTATTGTACTTGATTATATGAAAAACAATTATCAAAGAGAAGTGAAATAACTGTTACATGAGTTGCATGTAAAATGACACTGTTTAGTCGAGTAAGTGCTAATGTCTGCAAATGGAAAAACACTAAATGAGATAAATATGTTTTTCACAAAATCCCTTTTGCCGCAGTTTTTGAGGCTGATTGGAATAATCAACAACACTCATATAGATGTCAATGGTAAACTGCCATTAATTTTAATAGAGTGGATTATATTGAGACTCAGTCCTACAGGTACTTGCTATAGAAATTCTATTGCAAACAAATACGTGTGCAATTGTTCATCTAGGCTGAAAATATTGAATGCAAGATTTTAATAATTTGCTTCTCCTTCAACATTCGGTTAAATACCCTAAATCCACACATGTCATATAACTCAATACAGACTTAAATACTATCAGTATTGATGGTCACAGTTGCAATGTTATCTCCTTTAGAGCACATTTATATTTGGCAATCAAATTGTGCATATATGTCAGCTAGTAAGTGAAAGAGACCTACTAAAATGAACGTGTGTTCTCTCTAATATTGGTTTGGGCTGGAAGACAATACTACATTTTATAGTAATATTATAAACATGGAAGATAAAAACTTAGCTAGTGTTTCATCCAGTCTGTAAGAATAAAAAGTGCTGAGACTCACTATTCATTAAAAATGTAGTTATTAATAAAACGTAGCAGAATATTTCTAATTCAGAACATGATTAGAATATGCATTCCTCTAACTTCAGATCATTCTTCAGCGTCCTGCAGTATTTAAGGTACAGATACATATTTACCTTCTTCTGCCTGATATTCTTTAAGGAATGTGCTCTTATTCCTCTTCTCTTCCAGCCTCCCTAATTGCTTCAAGCTCTAGTTACAGGACTTAATTTCTTGATTCCTGATCATTTCTGGACCATTCTTAAACCTTGAAACATCCTTGTTTCTTGGACTACCCTTCGATTCACCTAGTTTGTCTAATCTTCAAAGTTATATGCTAGAGTTTGATTCCGTATTCGAAGTGGAGTGTGTAACCAGGGCAGATACCAACACAATTTTCATGGTGGATTTAATCTAATATACTTCACTGTCTATTTGGCTGCTTGTGTGGCCAGAGATGGATTCTGCCACTTCAGGCTGTTGCTAAAACAACCTTATCTGCCAGGTGCTGGACCTCCTCCATGACCATTTTGGCTTGGGTTGCAGGAAAGACTAGATACTTGGCATCCACAGAGGCATCTGGCAGAGTTATAACTGACTGGCAGCTTCCATAGTGCTTAACAAGTCTTAGGTGGAATTGTTTAAGTCAATTTAGACTGGAAAAGGCAGATGAGTTCTGCCACTGTATATTGATAGTTCTGTCTCTGTTGGGTGCATTAGAGGTTTCCCAGCACTTCTTCCAAGTGGAAGGGTTTCAGTCAATGCTCCCAGGACCAGCATCATGCAGTTGCCATTCTAGTGGTAGCTCAGTCTATGCACCATAGTTACATATGCCATTTTTAGGGTATATTTTGCTTATTCTATAATTGGTACTGCGTACAATGATGCTGGGTATAATTCTTACTATGCATAGGGCAATCACAATTTTATGTCTCCATGGCTAACTGATGACTATTCTGGGTTTTATCAGCCTGAAGGTCAGAACTGGGGTTTTTTTTTTGCTTACTTTTAGCTACTAATCAGGGCTGAATTAAACCCAACAGGTGACCTAAACAGGCCAACAATTGTGCCCTCGCCAGAAGTTAAACTCTCATGCCAGAGACGAAAACAAATAGGACATCTGACAACAGTTCAAAACCAAACTTTTAACCTTTATTCTGTCACCCTAGCAAAGAAAATGCTTTACTAACAATACAGATTAAAGTTTAACAGGACAGATAAGGACAATTAGGGAAAAAAATAAGTAAAGTCAGGTGTGTGAGAGTTGAAGACATGATAGCTAGGGAACTTACCTCGTTTTCCTCTGGTTTTCAAAGCATTCGCTTATTTTGCTCAATGTAACTCATCTGGGGCTACTACTAATATTGAAGAATGGAGCTCACTTGTTCTTTGTGCCTTTTAAAAGTTAACCGGCTATGTTAACATGAATTTAATGCATTTTCTAAAAAGTGTTAAACTGATGTGTGGAAATGGATTGGGAGGAGATCTGGAGAGAACCTTCTGTTTCCATCTTGATTGCCACCTGTTAGTTGGATAACTAGATAGTTGGTTAAACACTCTGTTCTAAGCATCTGTCTAGAGGCACCCATCCCTGTGTTAAAAAGACCATTGTTTATTGGAAGGAGAAATGAAGCCAGAGGAGTTTCCCAAACCCTTTCATTAAATTGGCCTACAATAAATAATGAAAGGCAGCAGCACTACTGTAGCAGAAGAGAGATTGGCAATAGGGGCACCATAATTTATGCTTGCATTCTTTCCTGCTGGCTCAAAGGCTGGTGGCTAAGACTTTAACTTGGCTATTTGAAAGAGCCCCCAGGAACCCATAATCCTTATGTGTATACAATCCCAATGGTTAAAATGGGCTGCAAAAAGTGAACACCATCTGGCACTGAAGAACTGGTGTTTTCTCTATCTCTTTGCTGCCATCTACTGGTCATCCATATTGATTGATTGATTGATTCTCTAAAACCTGAGGCCACCCAACTCCAATAACTCTAGACAGCTTAAAGTCTGTAGAGATTTTCAGTCCTCCAGGTCATGGTTGTCCCAAAGGCGTTTTTTTCAGGAGACAACAGGACTGTCTTGTTTTTTCTTTGAAGATGTTTTACTTTTCATTCAAGAAGCTTCTTCAATTCCGACAGGGGAGTGGGGAATGGAAGGATTTAAATTCCTTGCAGACAGCTGGGCATTTGCATTTAAAGGGTCATTGAATCACTTGGAGGTTTATCTGTGTCCTCAGGATCACCTGAGTAGCGCCCCTGGTTCCTGGAGTCTGCAATTTTTTCCTCTGGAAATCCATTCCTATTCCCACACTATTCAAAGAGTGTTCATCCCGAATTGTATAGCTAAAAGGTGTAGGAGTAGGAATGGATTTTCAGAGAAAAAAATTGCAGACTCCAGGAGCCAGGAGCACTGCTCAGGTGACCCTGAGGCAGGGGTGGGTTCTTGCCACTTCTAACCTCTTCTATAGAAGGGGTTCCACAAATCTACAGTGCCATTTAGAACCGGTTCCAGCTCCCTCCCCCCCACCTGTCCGCACATCATCAAGATGAAGAGCGAGAGGAGGAATTCTGGGAGTTGAAGTCCACAAGTCTTAAAGCTGTCAAGTTTGAACACCCCTGGGGTTTAACAAGACAAGGGTCTTGTAACTTGACAGCTTTAAGACTTGTGTGCTTCAAATGCCAGAGTTTCTGAGCCAACATTTTGGTTGCTAAGCAAGAGCCTTGTTTAGTGAGTTTCACCACATTTTACAAGTTGGCCACTCCCACCCAGTCACATGGCTGGCAAGCCACTCCTACAAAGCAGGCCACACCTACAGAAAAAGTTCCAAAAAAATTGAAACCCATCACTGCCCTGAGGATAAAGATAAACTTCCAAGTGCTTCAAGGACCCTCTAAAAGGATGCAAATGACCAGTGTCTGCAAGGAATATACTGTAAATCCTTCCATTCCCCACCATCCAGTCAGAGCTGAAGAAGCTTTTTGGATTAGAAGCGAAATGTCTTCAAAGAAAAACCATGAAAGTCCAGTTGCCTCTTGAAAAAGCACCTTTGAGTCTAGGCAGTTAACAGACAAAACTAGTAAAAAGAAAAAAGAAACACCCCTCCAAACAAGACTATCATATGGAGGGAATAATAGCCAACCCTCTTCCCTACTCTTGGAGATCAAAACAGAACAGACACACAGCACAATCCTCCAAATCAGCCTCAACAAGAGGCCTGGAAAGAGCTATCGTTTTCTGGTCCTGAAGAGCACAGAAGGTAAACCTCTATTCAGAATTAGCATTAAGACTCAGTCATCACTCCCAACATCTGCCCCATTCTCATTGAAAGTTCCCCACCCAGTACATAATGATGATAAAAGGTGGGAGAAAAAAGGAATCATAATATAGACACTAAAGTTAATTGACTGACCACCTGGGCTATAATTAATCTCTATTTTTGCCTTCTTCTTTGGATATATAGTCTACAGAATGACACCTTATTTAACATTCTGGGCAGAAATCTACCCAGAGACCAATAACATTTAGAAGTGCCTTTCACCACTAACTTTGACTTACTGAATTAATCCTTTTCATGGGAACCTTGAAAAGATTTTGTCTTGGCTTTCTAAAGAGAAGTCAGGACTAAGTGCCATCACAAGTTATCAGAGCTCCTATTTTTAAACATGTTTGTTTATGTTCTTTCTCATTGTATTCTTAATCATACTTAGGATGAAAACATGGATGCAAAAATCCAACACTTCATAAATCTTAAGGAATATATTAACTCAAATTTTGAACACATATTAAGCTAATGCTTTCTTCAACCACAGAGAATCTCAATCCTATGTTTAAATTCCACAAGAAATGTCAAGATTCTGAACTCATGAGAAGAATACTCTATATATAGCCTCCCCCTCCCAAAAATGCACACAGCTGCCATCCCTATATAGGGGCCAGCAATTATTATACAAAGGAACAGATTTGGTGCATTTTGATCCCCGTTTCCTCTTCTTGTGAATAGCAATAGCACCTATATACTTATATACAATCTGGGTCCTCATTTTACTCACCTCAGAAGGATGGAAGGTTGAGTCAACCTTGAGCCAGTGAGAATCAAACATCTGGCAGTCATCATAATTATCCTGCAATACTACATTCTAACCACTGATTTATATAGGATAGAAATTTTATCAATGCCTTATTCCTAAAAAAATTGAAAGAAGTAAAAAGATTAATCACATTGTCCTTATAATAAATATATCAAAATTTAACAAGTGAAAGCCCTTTATCACAGAAAATGTTACCAAAATGTATCCTTCTGGAAGCTCCTCCCTTTAAAAATTCTACAAACACCTTCATTTTTAATTTTACAGTTAATTATAATCATCTTGATTTACAAAGATATGTTAACGTATCTTCCAAAATATCTCCAAAAAGGATCCAATCTGTAACAGAACCATATTCTCAACAAATGCAGTAAACTAATGTATAAAATTCAGCCTAAGTCTAGTTTAGTCATTCTGTAACTATATGAATGAATTTTATTCAGTAATGGCTTTACATTTATATTTTCACTAAATCAGCACCAAATTTACATTTGATAGATTAGGCTTCCAACAAGCATAAGAAGTAGATTTATGTTAAGTGTCACTGGAGCTCAATAAAATCTGCCCCATGTTTTTATATTTAGTTTCTTCTTTTTTAGTTTCCTTTTTAAAAAGAAAAGGTGTATGTTGAGCCTCCAATAGATGCTTGTTGCAGAAGTACTAATGAATCTTAGGATATAAGCAGGGGTGGGTTCCTGTACTGGTTGGTACCGGTTCGTTGCGCACGTGCCCACGGCACATTGCTTGCGCATGCACAGTTGACTATAAATTACTCTGCGCATGCACAGAAACATGCCAGTGATGGCAGAAGAGACTGGGGAACCGGTTCGGGGGCGTGGCTCCAGGCCAAATCACCACTAATGGTTTGGCCGAACTGGGCCGAACCAGGAGCAACCCACCTCTGGATCTAAGTCTGTTAATTTATCTAATTTCACATGATCATTCTGATGATGTTACATAGGTAATGAAACATCTGCAAGCAAACAGCAAAAGTCAAAGAACTCCAAGGACTCCACAGTTCAATCCTGGGCTACATATTCAATTCTATTGGTAATTCCTATTTATTTTTTGCAGCTCCGCCATGGGCTGTATCTCTAGCAATATATTATGAATAATTTAGATTTATTAGAAGTTTTTTCAATTAGCTTTTCAGAATCTGCCAATCTTGAGCAACAAAATTCATCCATTTTATTTTTGTTATAGAAGCATTTTCCAGTACAAACTTTTTTTTCATGGAAATCAAATTGACAATATTGTTGATACTTGGAAAAGTCAGTTATAGCCTCAATGACATGACCAGATAATTACTCCTAAGCCAGTGCCAAGTTAAGCTAAAGAAGAAGAAAGCTGACCAGTTTCCACAATATGATCTTCAGAATATATCCACCATTTTCAAGGATAACATCAGGAATTGATTTGAAAGCCTGAAACTCATTGATACAGATGTTCCATATTGTGCAACTATGGGGGTTTTTTTCTGTAGTCATTTTGACTATTGGTTCATTCCAGTGTTTTCAACTGTGATAATCTGATGAATGGAAAACAGGTCTCCCACCAATTCCTGAGCAGGAAAAAAAATCTTTTTGTGTTTGATGTATATAATATAACAGTGGGTGGAATTCAACCCGTTTGCATCACTTCAGCCAAACTGGTTGTTAAATTGCTGGCTGGCCCCTCCCTGCCCTTCCAGGAGTCCACACGTGCCCTGTTTTAGCTCCCAGGTAAGTGCAAGGAGGTCTACTAGGCCCAAAATGGGGTGCGGGGGGGAGGGATGCAGCACACCCCCTGTGGCCCATTTTTGCTCCTAGGAGGCTGCAGAGAGGCCTACTAGGCCCAAAATGGGGTGTACGGGGTTGAAGCAGAGCCCCTCCCCCATGACCCATTTTTGCTCCCAGAGCAGTGCAGGAAGCCGAGTGCTGCCTGTCACACCCTGGTCACACCCACCATAGCCATGCCCACCCATCCAGTCATTAAGGCAGAGAACTGGTTGTTAAATTGTTTGAATCCCACCACTGAATATATCCATTTAGTATAAACATTGGAGGGAAGGGTTTGAGAGCTCTCCTGGAATGGCAGGGAGCAGTGTTCTGAAATATGGCACCAGAATTTGTGGTATTTTGGGTGTCTCAAAGTCTATACATATAAAATCTGTTATAAACATTTCATCCATATCCTATATGGTAGAACTCTGGCAGAACTACCAGCTGAAGTAGAGGTGGTTCCAATGAGGTGTGTGGTTAAAAGACATTCCAGCATAAAAGTCTATTAAAGGGAGAAAATGTCTGAAGTCAAACCCTTAGCTCTATAGCTGACTTTTCCCAAGGGAAGGCAGCCAGTCTGGCAAGATTCTTGTGAACTGGTGATCAACAATGAAGACACCTATTAGACCAATTTATGAAGCAGTTCTAGCTGCTTGAGCCTGACAAGAAGGACCAGAATCTTAATGAAAGGGCAACAGATGGTGGGGTGAATTAGATCTTCTCTCCTCAGCATGATCAAGGTGAACAGTTCTATGTGCAAGGCAGACCTCCAAGAGTTTTGCTCAACATACTTTTCCAGAGACAAAGTGTGAACAGTTTACTCATGTGGACGGGAGTTACTTGCTAAGAAGCTCTCTTGGTCATATGTAGTAGAGCAGAAGTGAAGGAGGTTTCTGCCCCACCCATTTGGTCCAAGAAACAGATTGCTCTCCTCCTCTAATTGCAGGAAAATAAGCAAAGCTATAAGCTAGCTATCCAAGGAACATCTGCATAGTTTGGTCCTTTATATGCCGACACGGGCTCTCCTATTCACAACTTCCATTATGAAGCTTTCCCTGGCATCAGCTGTCTTAAAACCTCTAGAGGGTTTTCTGGCTGAGTGGAAATCTGCAGAATTGACTCTTGCCAGTTCTGTCTTCTGTATCATATTGGCTTACAAGAGGAATTTTGAAGATGGCTGCTCAACAAAAGGGGAAGGGGTGGTGCGGTGTATAATAAGTGTTAAATAATGCTTTCCACAGAAGTTATAATTACAAAATCAGGGCTAACTAGAATTCTGCTTCATGGGAATTGCAATGCTGCACATGTATAAAGGGTTCCGGCATGGGGATAATTAAGTAGTTTAATATATTTCCAATGACTCTACTTTCTGTTTGGAACTATTGCAAGGCAACGAACCATACTGCGGAATTTATGGGAAGAATAGTCGACACTACAGGTTTTTTTCTGTCTGCATGCCATGGGCTTTCTGTAATTAGTTTCAAAAGCCAAAAAGATGCTTAGATATCCTTAAATTAATCAGAGAAAATATCTGGTAGCTGAGGAGAGACAAAGCCTTCCTTTCAGGAGCCTTTTGGGAGCCTGACATGATTCCAAAGGCAGATAATAGTGGGATGGGATCACCCAAAGAAGCTGATGTTTTTTTTTCTACAGCATTAACTCTATAAAGCTGTGTGCTTAGCATATCAATGAATTATATGAATCAAAAGATGCTGCTAGTCTAGAGATGTGCAATTGAATCATGCCCATGTAAGATGCCTAATCTTACGAAGCTTCTCCTCTGGTAATATTGTATTGCTAACTAGAGTATACAAAACCTTTGCTAGACCAATTCTCGAATACAGCTCATCTGTTTGGAATCCACACTGTATATTGGACGTTAATACAATTGACCGAGTCCAGAGGTATTTCATGAGAAGAGTACTACACACCTCTGCTTGCAACAGAATACCCTACATTACCAGGCTTGAAATTTTGGGCTTGGACAACCTAGAACTATGCAGCCTATGGTCGGACTTAAGCTTAGTACACAAAATTATCCGCTACAACATCCTACTGGTCAATGACTACTTCAGCTTCAACCGCAATAATATAAGAGCACACAACATATACAGAGCCGAGGTGGAGCAGTGGTTAGAGTGCAGTACTGCAGCCACTTCAGCTGACTGTTAGCTGCAGTTCGGCGGTTCAAATTTCACCAGCTCATGGTTGATTCAGCCTTCCATCCTTCCGAGGTAGGTAAAATGAGGATCCAGATTGTGGGGGCAATATGCTGACTCTGTAAATCGCTTAGAGAGGGCTGAAAGCAATATGAAGCGGTATATAAGTCTAACTGCTATTGCTTGCTACAAACTCAATGTAAACCGCTCCAAACTCGATTGCAGAAAATACAACTTCAGCAACAGAGTGGTCAATGCCTGGAATGCACTACCTGAATCTGTTGTTACATCTTCAAATCCTCATTACTTTAACCTTAAACTGTCTACTATTGACCTCATCCCATAATCAAATAAATAAAATAAAATAGTTGTGGGTGATTCTCACCAAGTTCAATAGAACACATACTCAGTAAGTGTGTTTACACCGGAAGCTCTTGAGAATCCAATTTAAAAAGTAACCGAACTGAACCAATTGTGGGTAATATACTGCACGGTGTCTCATTAATAAGTGAAATATACATACACGTTAACCAGTGTTAAGTGAAACTACTAGCAATTTATATACATCTACACATTACACTTCATAAAACTGGCTCCAGTGATATATGATGTTACCATACTAATGAGTTCTGACTCATGCTTTTATAGAGAGAGTGGTTATGTTATGCTTTCAAGACAGGATGGCTGGTTGCCAGCTAGATCTCTTAATTTTCATAGCAGACTTTTGTAAATTTAAAAAACCTGATCAATTACTTGAAGCTGCCTTTGCTGAATAGAGCCACCTGCTAAAGCAGACATTTCATACACAGATCTATCACCATTCCCCGTCTAGGAATTTGTATCATTGCCCTTAAATAAACAGAAATGAAATTTCTAAAAAGTCCGCATCCCTGCTCTCAAGACACTTAATATTCACAGGGAGGGAAGAAGCCACATAGTAGATTTATCACTTAAAAGTTAAATCGTCTCTATTTTATATCACTTACAAAATTGCATGGCTGGCTATGATTGTTCTGTCTACTGATAACAGTATCTTACAGAAGATTAGTAATGGCTGTAACTCTACTTAGATCATAAGGTGGCAGGGAAATGAAGTGGGCACACTAAAAGGGAAAGAGTTTTTGGATCTTGAACATGTTTGTGACTGTGCACACATACATGTGTCCTCCCAACCCACCATCATGAAGATACTTGGAGCTGACATGTTTTTTTTTTTTTTATGAACACTGAAAGAGATTGAGGTCTGATGTCATCAGTGTGCTGATGATATAGTTTCTCTTGACGTCATGCCGAAGTGACATCTGTAAAGTTCCCATAATTGCATACGGGTTAAGAAAGTTCAGGTGTAATCTGGACAAGGTTCAATCGTTTAGCAGGCAAACAAATTCAAAGATTGGTATATAATCAGTTCTGGATGAGATAGTCCTCCTATGAAGGATTATATGAATAGTTTCTGGATGTTTCTGGATCCAGAAACTATTACTTCTGAAAACACAAGAAGAATACATTTGCCCTATGGCAGCTGCTGTGCCAACTTCTGTCCAAGGCTAAAGAAAGCTGGTTTGGCAACTATATTCCATGCTTAAGCGCCAGTTTAGATTCCTACAACAAACCACCAGTAAAACCACCAGTTTTAAAAACTAGCACATAAAGAATGTGTACTTCCAATTTAGTTTTGTTCCATGATGGTCTTTTGGTATGAAACATGCAAAACATAGGTAGCCATGCACTGAAAATGCAGGTCAAGAAATTGACACCACATGGGTTATGGAATGCTATTTTTTTTAAAGTAAATGTTGACACAATCTTGAAAGCTTGTCCAAAATATTTACTATCCTTTTTTAAGGATCATAAGTTTAAGATGGGCCTATTCTCTTTCTGTTACTGTCTGTTTTCTGAAACTGTATTATCTCTCCTACTTTCTTCTCAAAGCCATAGCTGAATTATTCCACAACTAGCAGGCAACTTGCAAAAAATACATATGATCTATTGAATTATTTTCAAAACATCTTTGGCAACCTGAAAACAAATCTCCATTAGAAAATGTCCGATCTGTTCTCACCCATGGAAAAGTTAGCTTTGAACCTGTTATCAAGAAAGCCTTGACCCATTCCATATTTCAAGGGAGAAGTATCTTTTCAGATTTTTTAACAATCTGAGAAGCTGAGTTGACACACTGATAGTTCAAAAGAATTGATCTATTTAACATTTCTCCCAGAGTGAAGCCAAAGAAGTCAGGGAAGCAAATAAAAATTGTTCTTCCTTGCAAGCCCATGACGTTTCTAACGGACTTAAAAATGATTTGAAATTAATCCTTTTGGTCATTTTTTCTAGAGGCAACCAGAAATGTGTCTTGATCCATCCTGATCTCATCAAGAGCAAGGAAAAGATTTTGGAGGGGATTATTCTGTTTAGTTTTGTTAGTCTAACAGTTAGAAGGCAACTGGTTTTGTTTTTTAGTTATGTTTATATTTGCACATCGGATTGATTACTGGATGAAAAAAAAAAGCTTGTGGTGCTTCTTAACTGCATGACTAACAGTACAATCACACTAAGGATAAATAAATCAACCAAATTAATATTGTTCTGATGGTATTTTTATTTATACAGGTATATATGGTACAACAGTATTCACAGTATAAGCATACATAAAATCCTTTGCATTGCTTGCTTGTGAAATAAGGCAGAACACACTATTCAGCATCTATCCACCAGAGGTGGTATTCAGCTAGTTCTAACCAGTTCTGGAGAACCGGTAGCAGAAATTTTGAGTAGTTCAGAGAACCGGTAAATACTACTCCTGACTGGCCTCACCACTATTTTCTGCCTCCCGAATCCCAGATGATCGGGAGGAAATGAGGATTTTGCAGTAACCTTCTCCTGTAGTGGGAAGGGAATGGAAATTTTACAATATCCTTCCCTTGCCATGCCCACCAAGCCACACCCACTAAGCCAAGCCATGCCCACCAAGCCATGCCCATAAAACCAGGAGTAAAAAAATTTGAATCCCACCACTGCTATCCACTCACATCAATTCTAACTTCATCACAGCAGAGATCCCGCCCCCTAAAAATAACCAATAACTCACAAGACAGATTGGGCCATGAAGCTTCTTCTATCTGGTCATGTGCTTACCTGCTTGTTGTCTTCTGAAAATCCTACTTCCACACCACTCTGTCCCACTATAAATGTTTAGCAGCAGATAAAGGGTTAATCTTTGTTTTTCTATTGGGTAGACTAACAGAAAGTTTGAGAAAAAAGTTTGGATTGCAAAGAACCCAATCATATGCCACAGTTTCAATCTGGGGGAAAAAACCCTTCTGCTTTTTATTATTTTATAACAGCCAAATAAATACATTTCCACACAGAATATATATTGTATTTACCCCACAGAAAACAACACTTAATTTAAAATAATTGCATGCTATCTCCATCAAAAGGAATATTAGGTAGAAAAGTGTGTCTGCCTGTATTAACATATTCTCAGCAAATCTAAGACACCGTCCCATCCCACCTGATCGATATGCCTATGTATGCCTAATAGCTTACAGTCGAAGAAGCATGATATCAACCCTTATCAGGAACATTTCCTGATAAGAGTTGGTATCATGCTTCTTTCACTATAAGCTATTATAATAAAAAATTTCCCGAGGCACTTTGGTGCTAACAGCATATTTTTTTAAGAAAAATAAAATAACTGAATGCATAATACCAATATTGCTAGAGATATTTGGAGGAACTTCTGATAACAGAAAATATTGACTAGCTGCAGTTTTTGGAAGCTGCCGTGTTTAAGCAAAATAAGAAAAGAGCAGTTGAAATTTAAGAATGTCAAAGGTTAATATCTTTAAGGAGGCAATTTGCTTTTCAACCCACTTTGTTGTGGCTCTAGCCAAGGCCATCACCACGATACAGGTTAACCATGCTGTAGTAGAAAGCCTTTGGCTAGTGTTACATTTTTTATGTGAGACTCCATATTCTTGCTGTACTTAAATACCAAATATTTCTCCAGCAGAAGTTGCAATTTTAGATAGCAGCAGACACCTAATCATAGAGATCCCTAGGGGACATATATGCCAACTCATTGAACATCTTTAATATTTGAGCACCTCTTTTTTATTATTTAAGACTGACCCTAAGGAATAACCTAGCCCTAGGAAATTTGGAATATGGCCAAAAGCATCTAAGGCAGAACTAGTTCATTTCCAACTAGAATTTCTCAAGATAACTAGAATGAGGAGAAGGACATGTTGATTCTTTCCATTCTTGCTGCTTCTCTTCTGTAGACAAACACTGTTGGCCCTGCCAGAGCAGGAATAGGTTGGTATTGATTTTTTTTACCACCAGGAATGGAAACAGATACAAAAAAGATATGGGTGACCTTGGCAGTGGTGGGTTTCAAAAATTGTTCGAACCTACTCTGTGGGTGTGGCCTCCTTTGTGGGAGTGGCTTGCCGCCCATGTGACAGGATATGAAGATGCCGACGACACTTTTCAGAACCACCTTAAATTACCTCACACACAGCACTGGCATGCATAAGAATATGATGTAAACTTGTTTTTTAAAAGGCATCTTTGGTTTGCGTTAAAACAACTTCAACACACGCAATGTTCTGATTGCACCACAAACGCAGTAGTCATCATTACCTTTCACAGAGGCACTGAGTTTTATAAATATGAGCATGATAGTGTAGAATAATCATATCCAAGGACCAGTGGTGGGTTTCAAAAATTTTTGGAAGCTCTTCTGTAGGTGTGGCCAGCTTTCCCGGTCCACTTGTAGAACCTCTTCTAACCGGTTCGGTAGATTTGACGAACCGGTTCTACCGAATAGGTGCGAACTCGTAGGAACCCACCTCTGGACCTTGGGTGTAATGTACCCTGGCATGTCGGGAAGGTGTCTATAGAGGTACCATTTGTTGTGTTGTAGCAAATCACAGCATAGCAGGAATGGGGAATATCTAACTGTAGGTTTCTGCACAGTTACTCTAGGTTCATTTCTATGACTTTCCTTTTACAGCCGTCAAAACCTGAAAATCTACAGAAACATTTTGAATCACAAAGTGAGCTGAATCTTAGTTTGTCCTCGACTTTTCCTTTCTTTCAACAGGTAGTGCATGCCAATTTTCAGAATCCTTCAACTTTAGTTTAGGAGACAATAGGGAATGGGATCTCAATATTCCACTGTTTTTCTATTTTAGCCTTGTACCAAAGGTGATTTTTCAGGAGGCAACAGGACTTTCTTTGAAGACTTTTTGCTTCTCATCCAAGAAGCTTCTTCACTTCTGACAGGACAGTGGGGATGGAAAATTTATATTCCTTGCAGACAGCTTGCCATTTGCATCCTTTTAGAGCAGTGGTTCCCAAACTTTTTCAGTCCACCGCCCCCTTGGTACTGCAAACTGATCCTCAGTGCCTCCCATGCAATGGTGGAATTCAATTTTTTTTACTACCGGTTCTGTGGGCGTGGCTTGATGGGCGTGGCTGGGGGGGGTCATGTGACTGGGCGGTTTGCATGACGGAAGGAAGATAGTGACAGTAAAATTCAAAACTGTAACAATTAATTGCACATTTATTCAAAATCCAAGTTAAAAACCTTTTTAGTTAATGTTAATTAAACAAAATTGTTGAACATGATCCAGTGATACCAGGTTTTCTAAATCTGGTAGTCATTTATCAAGAACCTTAGTAACTAGTAACTTAGTAAACTCAGTAAAATTTAGTAACTACTTCACTGTTCAGTAAATTCTTAATGTGATGGATGGGCTTGATGAAGTGATACCAGTTTCCCAATGTTTTAAGTCACTTAGCAGGAGTCTTAAATCACCACATTCAGTAATCTGGATTTGATTTATTTGCTTGGAGAGAAGTTGGATGACAACACTGAAGCCAAGTTCCACCAAATATGATGTTGGAAATGCAACAAGGAGCTTCTTAACCACTGTCCATTCTGCAAGATAGTGATCAGAAATTTCTTTCTGTAACCAAAACTCTTGGTACGATTTCTTAAACTTTGGCTTCAACTCAATATCATTTTGCAGCTCTATGAATTGTTCCTCCACTACCCCATCTTCCTCTGAATCTGAAAATGGATTTATCACCCAATCTGGAATTTCCATCAAAACAAGATCCTAATATCACTCAGACATCTAAGTCTTAGAATGTCAAAGAAACAACTTATGGCACAAAATATGTGACCATTTTTTAAACCAGTGGCAGAGAGCTCTCTCGCAAGCTCAACTAGAATTCGATTGGTGGTGTTTTTTCCCCCTAACAACACCGTGCACAATCTCCCTGCCCACCGACCATTTAAAAAAAAACCTTTTCACAAGCCAAGCTTGTCGGTTAAGATGCCAGCGGTGTTGGGGGGCAGGCGATTGAAGTGGTGCATGCCCCTCTCTTGGGAGGAAGGCGGTGATTGGAGGGGAGGGTGGTGATGTTGCTTAAAGGGAACCTGTAGCTATTTCCAGGTTTGTTTGGGTAATTTCGTCCTTCTGCCCATGCTGAAGTCCATCTTCTGCTCGGCAAGTTTCTCCTTTCCATCTGAGAATTAGCTAAGGGGAAGCTACCAACCTAGAGGTGATGCCCTCTGCAGCCAACAAAATACACAATCTTTTTTTCCTCACCCTCTTAGCGCCCCCTGCCACCACCCCCTGCCACCCCCTGTGACCCGCCCCTTGCCTCTTAGTGCCCCCCTGCAACCCCCTTCCCTCTTATCACCCCCCTAAGTCATCCCACCACCCCCCAGGGAGCTGTACCACCCACTTTGGGAACCACTGTTTTATAGGATCTTTGAAGCACTTGGAGGTTTATTTATATCCTCAGGGTCACCTGAGTAGTGCTCCTGGGTTCCTGTAGTCTACAATTTTCATTCCCCGCTATCCCGCCAGAGGAGGAAAAGGTAAGGCAGGCAGACACCGAAGGAAAAGAATTTGCCTGTTTGTGGTGTAGTTAGGTGTCAATAAGGACAGGCCAAGTCTTCAGGATGCATGCTGTTCTTTTAAGCAAACTGTTGTTGCTGATATCCATTCTTTTAAAACAAGTATACCTGTCTAAATAGAATAAAGAGTGGTACATATAGCTATTTTAATAACATGATGTCTTTTATTAGTATATGAATGTGCATTGATACATACACAATATCTGCTTTATTCTTCAATTTTACTAGGTAGTGAGCAATACAAATGTTTGAATCTACTTTCCTTTCCTTTTAATATAATTATTGTAATTAAAAATAAACTCCACAATAAAACTCTAATTTTAATTATAATTAGATTATTAAGGAAGCAAGCATTATACACACATATAGAACTATGCTGTATACACCCACACACAGACACACACACATTTTATTAAATATTACAGTTACAGCAATAAAAACTAATAAAAGAAATAAAAGAAAAGGAATAAACGTGCAGAAAAGATAGAAAAATAGAAACAGAAAAGAAAGAAAAAGTAAGAATATACTTCAGAGCAAGTTTAAATAATTTTAGTAACTTTTTACTGCCTCTTAAATTATAACAAATGATCTCTTCTTTGCATATTCTATCTTATATTTGTAAACAAACCCATAAAGGCTCGATATTCCAGTCCTGATATCATATACAGGAGTGATATCTGATATTAACCCTTTAAGTTTTACCAGAAATAACAACATATCTATATTAATATTGATCAAATAAGCACACTTTATATTCCTGTCTTTTACTTCCAACAAACTTGATCTTCAATCCATTCAAATAATGTCATAGAGTTTGATATCTTTTGCATCTTTTGTAAACCCAATATAAATCAGGTCACTCTTGGTTTGTTGTTTGTATATATCACCTCTAATTGTTAAGACATCACCTGGTTTCTTTTGCATGTTCGGTATGACTTTTTCCCCCAAACCATTCTTTTAGATTCTTTTAAGTTCCACTTTCAAATCAGTCTCATTCTTGTTAGGTAAAACATGTTGCTTTTCCATTGACATCTTCTAAACACAGATTAGTCTAGCTATAAAGGTGGACACTATTAAAATTAACTTTGGAATCCGTGGTTCAAAAATATCCTTCAATATGTCCAATGTTAAAATATTTTGCTTCATTCTATAATTGTGAGCCGACTTTCATCATTCTTCCTCATTAATTATAGTTTTTAGTTCCCTCTACTTCACTCTAATGTCTGATTTTTAAAATCTTATTTTTTTAAGAATTCAAAACAAAATATTTCCCCACGGGAAGGATTATAATTAATTCCAAAATCTTACTTTAAATTCGCATTAACAGACCCTTAATCTGTTTGTAACTTTCTAAAATTACAGTTTTAATCACCATTTTGCTGTTTATTTTTTTTT
Organism: Thamnophis sirtalis; assembly: GCF_051295495.1. Classification (NCBI taxonomy): domain Eukaryota; kingdom Metazoa; phylum Chordata; class Lepidosauria; order Squamata; family Natricidae; genus Thamnophis; species Thamnophis sirtalis. The sequence goes on along the minus strand of NW_028261383.1, from coordinate 73,294,818 downwards.
TTAAAAAAACTAATTTTTTAAACTTGTATTTAAAACTTCTGTCACTAAGGATTGAAGGAAACTCAGCTGGTGCTGAAAAAAAAATGTTGACCAAAGATCCATAATAGCTGTAAAGCAGTTACAAGCAATTTCCAAAGGTGATTAGAAAAGTATGCAAACCCAGTCTCCTCCTACAAGGTGCTGAGTGCCCTTTAAGCAAGACAGCAAAAGAGCCTAGGTGGCGCAGTGGTTAAATGCAGCACTGCAGGCTACTTCAGCTGACTGCAGTTCAGCAGTTCGGCTGTTCAAATCTCACCGGCTCAGGGTTGACTCAGCCTTCCATCCTTCCGAGGTGGGTAAAATGAGGACCCGGATAGTTGTTGTGGGCAATATGCTGACTCTGTAAACCGCTTAGAGAGGGCTGAAAGCCCTATGAAGCGGTATATAAGTCTAACTGCTATTGCTATTGCTATAGCTATTCCTTGATCTCCTAGACCCAGAGCTCTAATCCTGCTGGAGATTGCTGTCTTGAAGTCTCTCGTGAGGAGCAGCCATCTGGAGCACTTGAAGGCAATCTCAAATCCTTTTCTTTCCAGAGAGGAATTGTCAAAAAGTTGGTCTACTTTCTGGCTCTTCGTTTTGTTGCAATTGTCAGTTCTGCTTTTCACAGAACTGTCTTCAGTCTACCATTTCTTCCGCAGAAATCAAAAACCTCTTTGCCTTATAAAATGCAGGAAGTTTTAATACATATTTTTCTGTAATATTGGAAATTGCATTTAGGCAGGATGAATGCAGAGAAGGCCACAGGATTTATGAATCATCAGCATTTTTATTTTTACTGAAAGTGGTGCAATATAAACTTTGGTTAAATAATTAAAAGGCTTAACAATAGTTTGGACAAGCAATGTCAAGGATGCCCAGAGGGCCCGATCAATTTAGCTCATGCTGCTTCCTTTCCTTGTCATAGGCAATGACTGGTGATTGGAGCTGTTTTATATCATTTCTTCACAAGCAAGTAATGCATTTCTCATCATTGCCTATCCATTGGTAATAATTATCTTATACACGTTTTTCCTGTCTGAGAAAGACCATCCATCTTTAAAATATGCATGTGAACAAAACCCTGTTATTATTAATTGTACTGTCAAGCCATCATACAATAAGCATTTTGCAAATTTTGACTGCTCTATTTGATCAGCTTTTTTCCTGCAGGGTTCAGCTCCAATTTACTTGTTGAGGTCTTTCTATAGTATTTATAAAAATAGTGCAGCACTCACGATCACATCTTTATTTTATGTCCTGTAGCGTGAGGATATGAAACAAAATGTAATCTGAATAATAATATGAGCAAAATACTTTACTGAAAAAGGCTGCCCTGGGAACAATATATTGTTTGGTGCGTATAAAGGTTAAGTTCTTAATACCTATTTCTCATCTTGAGATTTTATTTTTTAAAACTGTTCGGCAGAGATCCAACAGTTTCCTGGAATATACAGTATTTGGATGGCTACTGTGAAATGGGTATTTTTTCAGAACTAGTGGATATAAGATTCTTTTTGATATACTGTAACAACAACATAATAATAGCCTAGAGGGGAGAAAGCTTGCCTAAAGAATAGTTCTAAAACAAGGCTCCAAAAAATGTGAGTCCATTCCCAAATGCAATTGTAGTCTCCACCTCATTGTTACTTGCCTGAGGTAGCAGATTTGTGAATTTTTATCTCAAGTATCTAACTTAGTTTAAATGAAAAGAAATGTAATCCATGATATTATCGATCTGCAAAGTTGATTTTAAATTGCATAAATCCTTTATGCAGCCTTACTATTTTTAATTTTGTTTAGATTTTTTTTAAAATCCTATCTTTATCATTTTTATAAATAACTCAAGACAGCAAACATACTTAATACTCCTTCCTCATTCTCCTACAACAGCAACTTTGTGAGGTGAGTGACTGGTTCAAAGTTATCCAGCCAGCTTTCATATCTAAGATGGGACTAGAACTCACAGTCTCCTGGTTTCTAGCCTGCTGCCTTAACTGTTTAACGTCTCTATATCTCTACTTATCTGTTATCATCTAGTATATGGGGAGGGATTTTTGGTAAATGTAAGAGAAATACCTCTCAAAGAAATTGCTCTGAACTATTGCATCTCCTGCTTGACTCTCCTATCATCAAGCAGACTGATTGACAACATATTAATATAATCAGATCTGGTTAAAGATAAGCATCATTATCAAATGGATTTCATTTGCTGTCCAGTTCTGCCTGTTTGGACTGTATTATTATCAGGTTAACACCACAATCTAAGATACTCACAAAAGACTTGAAAATGTTATTACTAGTCAGGTGGCAGAGAACCTATAAAGGCAAGATAGGAAAATATTCAGGAAAATATTACAAGAGGTTTACTTTTTGTCACCATATTGGATGCTACTAAGAGATACTGTTTATCTTGGAAAGGTTGAAAAAGGGAAGACTTTTTGTTTGTAAGTCATTCTGGCAGTGGCATTTTTCCAAAGTGCAATAACTGTTCAAGAGTACTGTACTCTTGGAGCAAAGCTCAGCATCTGCTACATGTAAGAATTAGAGAAGTATTTAGTTTCGGATGACTTACAGTCCTTTTTCTGGTCTAAGGGTCATCCTAGAATCTTACGATGCCAATCTTAAGATATAGATGCTACATTATGAAGAAATCAGCTCAAATTTTGCCCAGCTCAGGGTTGAAGAGTTACACTGCCCCAAGGATTTTTAGGCTAAGCATTTTCACTATGTTATTTCCTGACCTTTGAACTGTCTGCTTGCAAAGCTTGTGCTGATTTCCCAAAGATAGCAGAAGAGGACTATTTTGGTCAGGTACTTCTTCGTTTATTTTTCTTCTTCTGCTAGCTGTACAGCACTCTGAAACTTGCCTTAACAAGTCTTTTCTATCTCTATAATGAAACTGAAATGCTAGACGCAATCATAGATATCACTACAATTTTCTAGTGTCCATTCCAAGTTAAGAATGATCCAATCTTCAGTCTTCTAACATTGTGCCAGCTTCAAGATCCCTTTCAGCCATGAGCAATCACTGGCTGACTCAGAGTCTGAGTCTATATTCCTTAGAGGGCTGAAGTAAAAGAGGAAATGCAAGGTACATTTATCTTCAACTTCTAGAGGAAAGACAGAAGGCAGATCTAAGAAACAAATAGTAATAGCCATGCAAAATAAAAATATTTTTACTATCCATCTGCAGTTAAGCTGAAATGGTACCAATTTATCTTGAATGATGTAAAACAAAAATGCTTTTTCTGTTCCCAACAACTAAATTGCTTCATGTCATGGAACATATAGCAGGCTTTCATAGAAGACAGTAAGGTTGTATGGGTGAAATTAACCATCCGGCCTGAAGCTATTTAGGCTTTAAAAGGTAATATCAATATCTTGAAATTGGCCTAGAAATAAATCTGAGCTCAATAAATATACAATTGATGCAATATGATCTTAAAACACATGCTGGCAAGCAATGAAGTTTATGGAATTAGCACCAGCTGCCATTTCTAAACACTCTTCCAGGACCACCACATGGTGTTACAGATTACAGAGCTTGTGGCTGTAAACAAAACTGTTTGGTTCTAAAAGAACTTCATTAGGACCTCTATCTTCATCTTCAGATTCATCTTCTCCAGCCTGGACCCCAAAGGTATACAACAGCAACATAAGGCCTAGGTAAAATCCCAAATCCAATTCTTATCAGGTATCACTCCATCTAGAACAGGCATGTGGGGGATGAGGCTGTGCACTGCTAGTGCCTCAGCTTATACAATCCTAGTAAATCAGGGCAATGGAAATGAAGAAGTTGGCTTCCAAGGATCCAGTGTCTCCACTCCACATCATCTTTTCTGTAAGGCTACTTTAAAGTCCGAAGCTGGAACCAGTTGTCCCCCAAATTCAATACAGATGACTGTGTTGAATGTAACTGCCATCTAACCATCTTTGCTGTTATTCATTGGCATCTGTAAGTGAGTGAAACATCTACAAAATGGTGGGCAAAACATCATGATTGATTGAACTTGTCTCCCTTTGACCATGTGTGCAATTTTACTATGTGTACAAAAGGCATGGTACTTCAAGTTGTGATGCCATGGCCACCATCTTGCAGATATTAACGTCGTTCCCCCAGGGACACTCCTAACCACAGTGTAAATAAAGTGTATATTTCATAATATGATGATTTTTAAGTTTTATATAATGTTGTTAGAGGTGTGTAATATATCCATTCTTATTCCCATGTTAAGCCACAGCTTTGGAAAGCCCAGCAGTAGCCTTCTCTGCATTGTAAAATTATTCATCACTTCCTTGTCAGGAATGTGTCTACTTTAATGCTTTGTATTACTTGAACTGTGAAACCCCAAGTGTGATGCTTAAGCCTCTAAAGTGAATACTAAAGTCTCAGCAGCTTTGATTCCTACTTTGGCCAAAACAAGTTTTATGTATTTTTTTTTCCTTATGCTTTTACACTGGACTCTTTGAAATTATTACACAATGTTTCTTTTCTCATCTAACTCACCAAGAATGTTTTGGAAGTGGTATCATTCTTTTTAGGTGTGATGTCTTCCATTGTTATTGTTATTTCTTTTTGTTTTTGTTTTTATTCTTGTTATCTCCACAGTGTCAATTTTTGGGGCTCTTGATATTTTTAGCTTAAATGCATCATTTCATGTCCAATAACTATATCTGTTATCCTTTTCATTCTATGGTTCATATCTTTATTTTCAGGTATATTAACATTTCTGAGATTTAAGCCACAGGATATTGCAGTATGATTCTCATAGTACTTCTAAAGCATTATTCCCTAAACACAAAACATCAAGGAATCAATTTGTGTATAAAAATACACCTTAAACTGAGACAACTTTTATAATATAAAATGGCCAGTTAAAAATAATTTTTCATAACTGAGCCATCTACCTTTGCACTGTATTTCCTTATAGATACCATGAAAGGGAATTTGATCTTGGAATGCCTAATGATATATCAAATCCAGAAAGCAAACAGTTGTTTGCTGATGTTAATCTCTAAGAATCCACTGTGCTAAAAAGAATGAAGATGTCGCATGTCAGTTAAGACCTGCTGTTTTTATCAGTCATCCACTCTGAGAGACCCAGCATGACTGGTGCATCTTCTGTACATTTTTCTGAGAGTAAATTCCATTGAACTCTATTAGGCATACTTCTGAGAAAACCTCAGACAGATAATGTACTCAGTATACTGTAATAATAAATAATAAAAATAAAGAGTGTGTAATCATATAAGCCTCCTATAAGCAGTTGCAATGTATGGCTGTGAAAGATGGATCATAAGGAAGGGTCAGAGCCAAAGAAGTGAGGCCTTTGAACTAAGGTGCTGGAGAAGGCTCCTGCGAGTCCCTTGGACTGCAAGGCAATCAAATCGGTCAGTCCTAGAGGAGATCAACCCTGACTGCTCTTTAGAAGGCCAGATCCTGAAGATAAAACTCAAATACTTTGGCCACCTAATGAGATGGAAGGATTCACTGGAGAAGAGCCTAATGCTGGGGAAAAGTGAGGGCAAAAGAAGAAGGGGACGACAGAAAATGAGATGGCTGGATGGACTCACTGTTGGTGTGAGCTTAAATGGACTCCAGGGGATGGTAGAGGACAGGAAGGCCTGGAGGAACCTTATCCATGGGATCGCAATGGGTCGGACCTAACTTCGCAACTAACAACATCATAAGCAATAAATAGAATAGAATAGGATAGGATAGAATATAATTGGAAAGGACCTTGGAGGTCTTCTAGTCCAGCCCCCTGCTTAGGCAGGAAACCCTATACCATTTCAGATAAATGGCTATCCAATATCTTCTTAAATACTTGCAGTGTTGGAGCATTTACGACTTCTGGAGGCAAGCTATAGTTTCTACCCATTGCTTTATCCTGCCCTCAGGTGCTTTGGAAAATAGTTTGACTCCCTCTTCTTTGTGACGATCCCTGAGATATTGGAATACTGCTATCATGTCTCCCCTAGTCCTTATTTTTTTTAAACCCAATAAACACACCCAATTTCTGTAACTGTTCTTTATGTGTTTTAGCCTCCAGTCCCCTAATAATCTTTGTTGCTCTTCTCTGCACTCTTTCTAGAGTCTCAACATCTTTCTTACGTTATGGCGACCAAATCTGGAAGTTTGGAAGCTACTTCTCTGTATCTTTTCTCTATTTTTCTTTTATTCTTTTCCTCTTTTGCACTTTTCAATTTTTGTTTAATTCCTTTAATTTCTTTCTTTTTTTCCCCTTCCTTTTTCTCATTTTATATAGTTCATATTAGTTTTTGATCTTCTTTTGTAAAAATCTTTTTGAAAATTATACAAAAAGGACCCAGAGGTGGTAAATGATTTATTAACTTGAGTATTTAAATTTAGCAGAAAAACTGTGTAAACCAACTGCTAAATTCTTTTTAAGGCATTTTGAAAGTTTCAGTTTAGTCCATAGTGTAGCAGTCCAATTACTGATGGTGTTTCTATAAGTACATCACACCTGTCCCCTAGGCCTTGCACTGGCTTCATATTAGCTTCTGAGTGCATGGCTTGGCATCAAAATACTTGTAGAATTGCATCAGTGGTGGGATTCAGCCAGCTCGCGCCTATTCGGGAGAACCGGTTGTTAACTTTCTAAGCAGTTCAGAGAACTGGTTGTTGGAAGAAATCTCCTTTTGTTTTTTCTCCTCTTTACAGGGCTAATCCTGTAAGGACGGCAGGAAGGAAACATTCTGGAGTTGTTTCTAGCTTAATGTTTATTGCCCTACTTACAGAAACTGCCTCTCCCGTTAACCCTTATTGCATTGTAACAGCTAAGGCAAAACACCCATTGACGTGAATGACATTGAGTTGGTCACGCCCACCCAGTCACATGACCACCAAGCCCCCACCTACCCAGTTGGTTATTAGGGCAGAGAACCAGTTGTTAAATTATTTGAATCCCACCACTGAATTGCATCCTCAAACCTGAATCAAGTGTTTAATTGTGTTACCCTAGGAGAAACTGTTTCCATGAAATACATAGAGTAGATCTTCATAGGTGTGGGAATTTTACACTATTAAATAGCTTTTCCTTCAAAATTAGGCTAGTCCTCAAAGTTTTAGCTTTCTAGAAACTTTTCAGAATGACTAATGCCAAAAGGCTTTGTTGATTGACAGGATGACCGTGATAGTTTGGTTTTATTTTTGGTTATGGATTTGTAGTTTTATTTTTCTTAGTCTTATCATTAATATTTTAATTTCTGAATGCCTTGTTGTAGTTTTTAATTACTACAACCATCAATCGCCTGATTGATTGCCACAATATAAATTATATAAAATAAAACCAAAAAGATATACAATGAAGAAGGTACAGTATAAATTATTAAAAAGCAAAACAAATAAAAATGTAACACTGTATTTAACTTTTCAATTACACTTTATTATCCATTGTTAGCAAAGAAGGCAATTAATTATCATAAAATGCCTGCAGTTACCCAAATCAAGTGTGAAAAGTCCAGATGTATTCATCAAAGCCTAAATCCTCAACTCCTACTCCCACATATTTTTTTCTCCCTCACAATTCATATCTGCACAGCTGAAAGATACTTGTAACTTACAATGAGTATATCACATGGAATTTGGTTAGACTGCACATTACTCCAGAGGAAAGCATTTGAGAGTATGATAGATACTAGTCAGGAGGAACTCTACAATTAAACAGAACAGTGCAACCAGTTTCAATAGCAGACGCTATCGCATGCTGGCTGAGGAATTCTGGGAACTGGAGTCCATATAACATAAAGTTGCCAAGGTTGACGAACATTGTCCTACAGCAGTGGGTCTCAACCTTCCTAATGCCGCGACCCTTTAATACAGTTCCTCATGTTGTGGTGAGCCCCAACCATAAAATTATTTTATGCTTTCCATATATTTTTGAAAATATGTATTTTCCGATGGTCTTAGGCGACCCCTGTGAAAGGGTCGTTCGACCCCCAAAGGGGTCCCGACCCATAGGTTGAGAACCACTGTTCTACAGGATGGCAGTGGCAGTTCCCAAATGAAACTTGTATTACTTTTAACTACCTTCCTTGATCAGGTGAGAGCTGTACATGCCACCCAAGTGTTCTGACCCTGCTGTACTCACCTGTGGTGAAAGGTATTGAACTAATAGCCAGTGTTAGCCCACTCAGTTTCTGTGTCTTGGCTGAGAAAGTAATACTGTTCTCAACTGGAGATAATAACTTGCCTTTCATCTCTGACATCTATAGCCACATTTATTTTCCATACAAAGAGAATTTCTGAATAGATTTTTTCCCATGTTTAATTGTCTATCCATTTTTCATCACAAAACTGTGTTACAGCAATGACATTTTCCAGACAATGAAAAGATAATGAGTGATAAAAAGAATATTATAAATATATATATTTAGCCCTTGATCCAACAGATCACAATCATGAACGCAAGCTGGCTTTTCTTATTAATGACATGTGAAAAATACTTTTCTCCTTCTTGGTTTTACGCTTTTTACAGTATAGACATACTAGAATAGACATACGACTTATAGAATAGACATACGACTTATTGTTCATTACATAACTACTATATAATTTATGCAAATACTGCTTGCCGCAACCCTTTAATTTTTAAAAAATCCTAAATATGTTTCTCCGTGCACATTTACCTCCATCCTAGAATTTGCAGGTCTTATAATGTGCAGGGATTCTGGAAGTGCACTTAAGCTAGAGGCTTAGGTTATTTATTTATAGCCTTATTTCCTATACCAAGTTCAGAAAAGGTCCTAACTGCTCTGAAAAGGCACTCTTGACAAATACTTTAAAAGAACTGAATGCTCTCTATGTTTGTGGACTGCATTCTTCATTTTCAACCTCAATTTTGTCTTTCTTTCCACATGTTGAATTCCTACAGTGCATTAACCTGACAACTGAATGACAGTTTCCGAATTACTCCAGTTTCCTCACTTTGCACAATCCATAAATCTACACTGACTGGGTTCATACATCCCACTGAACTATAGACTATCTGACCAGATTTTACCTTAATAGTTTGTGTGAACTCAGGGTAGTTCTTAGCTTTACATCTCTTTCATAGCAAGGCAGAAAAGAACGCTCAGTTGCCAAGTTCAAGAAAAATAAATACATTAAATAAATGCACATGAAAATGAATATATTAAAGAAATAGACATGAAAATAAATTTATTAAATAAATAAATGAGAGATCCATCCCCTTTTGCTGTAACACAGATTAAAGGTTTCAGCCCCAACCGAACATTCCAAGGGAGCCTCGGAACACTTTTTATGATATTTTCTGATATGCCTTTTAGAGAAAATTAAAAAAGCATTGCATATATCTATGACACATCAAAGGCTCACACATTATTATATAATCTTGTCTGCATCACAGTCCACTTAATCTAATGCACAAGGGCACTGAAGTGTTATTAAAAGCTTATGTTATAATACATAAATCTGTGAATTTTGATCCTAACACGGTTGACATTGCTGCAAATAACACAGCTAGCCTTCAAGAAACTGAGAAAATAATTGTGACAAATAGTATCACAACAGCAGGATTTTGTTTCTTTCCTCTTTTTTTTTTTTACAAATTTCCAGATTCTTAAGGTTTTTTTTTCCAGTGAGAGACTAAAGCGGAGTTGAGTCTTGCTTGATGAACAACTGATGTTTTGTAATTTGCACTGGCCCACTTTTAGAGTTTAACCTCACACTGTTGTCAACATTCCTTCAGGACACATTGAATAAGTCTTAAGGACTTCTGTCATGATGCAATTGAAAGACCAACTGTTTTCTGCTTTGTCAATCAGGAGAAACAAGATTACCTTAAGATCTGGTAAGTGATTAATTGTAGTGGTAGATTGTTAAGGCTGATTGTTCTGTTTTACAAGAAGAGTCTCCTTTGTGTTCATGAGTCAAAATAAACAACAGATAGTGATTGAGAATTTGAATAGAGAAAGCTGAAGAAACTGAAGCAGCAGAAGAGATGTTCATACTTGGAGGTACTTGGAAGCAATGTGTCTACAAATCTTTCAAGTTTAAAGGCTATATTGCTCTAGGTTGCTTCAGCTATTGCTGAAATCAGGAAGCTATGATGTTTACATGCAGGACTCTGTCACTTAACCAAACATCTGCTGCCAGCCAGTCTCACCTTCTCTTCACCTAGTGTGTGCTTAGACAAATCCCCCTTACCTATTGTGGGAAGCCCAAAGCCCACCCAAAGAAGGAAATATTTGACGAATATTAAAGAATATTTTATTTCCCTAAATGAGAAATGGAGAAACATGTTTTTAGAGGCAGGAAGCAGATTCACTCTTAATATCTTCCCCCCTGATATTTTGTGCCCATTAAGAAAGACTGGGCCAGACTATCTACAAAACAAAAGACCTTCAGCTCCAGGATAATGGGATTAAGAAGAACAGGACATGATCCTTCAGGACATAATAGGATTAACGCACTACCATTTAGCAGAAGACACAGAGCTCACTACATTTCATCATCTCAGAGCAGTCCAAACTTCAACCAATCCTGGGAGCTCAGACAAACTCCTAGGATTTGTACTTTGCCTATGGAGCCAGCTATGATCCCTACATAACCCCTACATGGCCCACATGAGTCTGACAACAGTCAATAGAATACATGTTCTTGCACAGGAAGGGGAAGCTCAAATGCAAAGCCCAAGAGAAGGTATAACACCCCACTTTCAACTCTATGTGGTTGGCTGCACCAGAACCATGCGCTTGGTGGTTCTGTTCATCAATACACCATCTTTCCAATCAGCCTCCATGTTTCCAGTGTCTATCTCCCAGCTTGGAACTGAACTAGATGGATATTTCTTCCAACACTATCTTTAAAGATAAAAGAAACAAAGTATAGATGTGACAGCCCCCTGGGTTTCTATGCTCACTGTGATGGCATTCTCTGCCCTGCCCCCTAGGGTTGGCAAATGCTGATGGTAGCATGCTAGGAGCTCTGCATCTGAATTATGATACATGTCAGGGCATACTTTGATGCAAGGTGAAAGCTGAACAAACTGAATTCTTCATCAGTGAAAGCGTGATCACTCTTCCCAGCATTGGGAAGGACAAATAGGACTGTCCTGGGAAATGGTGGTCCTTTGGCTATTAATGCTGTCTCCTGAATTGTCAAAACGGAGGAGGTGCAAGCTGCAGTATTGCTTGACTGGTGGAGATGGGTTAAGCCCATCCTTTGATAGAACAGACCCCCGTATATAAATGTATCCTTGCTGAATAATAAAAGCAAAGATGACAAACTCTCCCAAGAATACCAGACTGAGTTGATAACAGGTGACAAGCACCAGATCACTGAATCAAAAACTCAGGAGGCATAGTACATGTCAAGCTGCCCCAAGGAGCTTTGTGAACTGAGTTTGAAGGAAATGGCTGATGTCTACTCTTTAAAATTCCTGTATCCCATGTATTTTCTGGAAATATTAATAAGCCTGGTGGCTTGTCCTTTGGCATGTACTAGGCCAGTGATGGCTAACCTTTAAGGTCGCCACATGCCGACCTGTGTGATGGAAATGGCACGCAAAACCATCCCGCCTGGACCATTCAGCCTTCACGTGTGAGGGAGCGCTGAAACCCAGAAGAGCAGCTGGTTTCCGGAGCAGCTGCATGCCCGACAAACAGCTGACCATCATGCATACGCATGACAAAACCCCAGAGGTTTCGGTCTGATGCGTGCATGCCCACCAGAACGCTTTTCTTCCAAGTTTTGGTGCTCCAGCGCACGTGAAGACCAGCTCACTGGTGCATGGGTGTGCACAGGAAGAGGAGCCAGTGAGGCCGAGCATCCCGCACAGGATGGCTCTGTGTGCCGCTTCCGGCACGAATGCCATAGGTTCGCTACCACGGCACTAGGCTCTCATATAACTATATCACTTGTTTTTCCTCGTTTAGTCTTAACTAAAAAAACAAATATACAAATGAGAAGGTGTTATGCAAAAATCACAGCCTCCATATCACTCTATTTATAGAAATAGCTATTAATTCACACAGTCCCAGGAGGCCTTCTTATAACATTTTTAAAAAAGCATTCTACAAATGAATTACTTGTAAATGATCATACCTGTACAGAAATAAGAATGATAAGTAGGTGTGCCAGACAGCATCATAGAATTGTTGAGAAAGAACCTCACTGGATAAATTTCTTGTTATGGATGTTTTGTGGCAGACTGTGCCCAAGTGTGCTCTCAAAATTGAAAATTATCCTCCCATCCCCCCCAAAAAATTGCCTACCCTACTGTATAATAATTGAAATGAGTTTATGCAATCTGCAATCACAACGTCCTATTAATTTAACATAATTTAACACCAGAGTACTAATATTATTGTCCACACTCCAATCTGGAAGCCTGTTGGCAAATGTATAGCATGAGAAAACTCCAGGGTGAAATCTAGATAAAGTAAATTTTGTTACCATGCCTAATTATGCCCCGGTTTATGTGCTTTCATAAATCTGGGCCTTTAGAATCTAATGAGATTTCTTCATTGAGCTAAAATGAAACCCCCACTCAAAATGTTTGCATTAAATGAAATTAAACTTCTTTGGGAAAAAAATCGATTTATATAATAGCTTCCCGCTACTGTTATGCTCTCTTTCTATAAAATGTTCTTTAATCGGGCTTGCTGCTTATCTTTTAGAAATGGAACAGTGGATAAAACAGGTGACAATTTTAGCGGAGTAAACAAATACTTAACACAATCACTTCCAAGGGATTGATTGACACTTTCTGTCATTTCACTTTAGCAGGTGAGCAGACATCCCAGTCTAATCAAGGCATGAGTATTAAGTTAAGACAATGTGTCATAGGGACCAAATATTCTGAGGAATTCTAGCAAGATCTTCTTCATCACAGCAAACCCTGAGCTATTGGAAACCTTAACCCTGCAACAGTTAACACCATTACTACAGTGTGAATGGTCTTCTGGGGTGAAGGGCTTCCATGTTAACAAACCAGCAATTTGGATGGTATAGGTAGTCCTCAACTTATTGAGGTCAAATTAAGATCAAAATTTCTGTTGCTAAATGAGATATTTATTAAGGGAGTTTTGCAACATTTTATAACCCTTTTTGCCATAGTTGTTAAGCGAATCACTGCGAATCAATCCTTGGGAGAAGGGCGGCATATATATCGAATAAACCTAAACCTAAACTGCAGTTGTTAAGTTACTAACATGGTTGGGAAGTGAATCTGGCCTTCCCATTGATTTTGCCTGTCAGAAGGTTGCACAAGATAATCACATGACCCCAGGACACAGAAACTGTCATAAATAGGAGTCAGTTGCCAAGCATCTGAATTTTGATAATGTGACCCTTGGGATGTTGCAACAGTTGTAAGTGTGAAAAATGCTCAGACGTCACTTTTTCCAGTGTCGTCGTAACATTGAACAATCACTAAACAAACTGTTGTAAGTCACCCCTGACTACTCCATGCAAGAAGTAAATATATAATAATTGATCTAGTGAGTAGAAATGTATTTCACCAATTCACTATTGTAGCCATCTTCTACAAATGTCTGCTTCCTAATTCTCCTTTTGAGCAAGCACTGGAATATTTTTCTGGCTGGGTCCATGATTGCCCTGGGGCTATTTTGTCTTTTTTTTTAATTGAATCCTGGGCCCATTAAAGCTATCTGCCTCTGATCTTTCTTTCATTTCCAAAAGAAAAAACATCACAATAGGATCCTAAGAATGCCAGATAGATCCTAAAATGATTGTATAAATAACTACATAACTACAAATAATCTAAGCACTGTCTTTGACACATTAGCTATTAAAGCAGGCATATAATTAACTGCTGAATTAGATTATCATTTAGGTGTTTACTTTTCAAAATAGGCATATCATTTGAAATTTTATTGCATCTGACAGTGCTATTAATCAGGCCTTGATATTGGTACAATGCATCAAACAGTGTCTTTTCCTCTGGCACATCAGCAACTCAACTCAATACATCAGCTATTGAATTTTATTCAATGGTGTTGAACCACAGATATGTCTTAATAAACCAGATTATGATCAAGGTCTGTTTCATTCAGTATGTACCATTCTAAATCCCAACTGCTAATTGAAAATGTATCTCCTACTAGAGCATTATCTGCATAAATCAAAGGCATGTTTCTGTAATATTCCTATGACACTCAAAAGATGAATCCTTGTGCAACTGTAAATGTTTTTCTATCACATTCATTTGGCTGCGGAGGAAAATGGTAATAGTCTCGAGGTTAAATACACACCAGAGGACTCTTCAGCTCTCAAAGCCATTATTCATATCTCTCTCAAAAATGCCAAGCATATTGCAGTAGTTACTGAATCATCACAAAGGTTGGTAATTCATGCATATGAATTTTACATCATGGATTTAAAATTTATAGCCAAATTTTAAATTGCAGCAGCAACGCCATGCACAGATTAAAAACAACAACTCTGCACCATCTTTCATTTCGTTGTACTTTGAAGACTCTCAGAGATGTAAGGACAAATGTATCCGAAAGGAATACATTTGAATAAATGGAAGGAAATAGTCACAGAGAGTCTTTATTCTAAATCCTTACTGTATACATACATTTAAATACTGCATAAAATATCAAGTAGAGACAGTAACTCCAATCTAAAGGATATACATTTCTTTACAGAAAAAGAGCCAGTCATTCACTAGAAACACTGGTTGCTAAAAAATAAAAGTTCCAGTTTTAAAGGAATTGTCATTTGAAAGAGGCTGATGCCACATTTTAAGCCACCATAAACTACCATGAAACTTTCAGAATGCCTACCACTCTTCCCCCTGGAACATCTGTCCCTCTGCAAGACAGTTAAACCTACACTGCATCAAAATAGATTAACACTGAAACCTTCCCCCCTCCCCTGCATTTATTTAAAATATTCATAGACTCCCTTATAAAAATTCAAGGTATATCACAAAGAAGAGCTATGGAATGTGTTGAAATAAAAACACATAAAAATCAGGAAGGTGGGCAATAGTAATGTTTTCTTGTGGATTCGGGGGCTAAACAGGTTGATCCTTCAGGATCCAATTCTTCCTATAAAGCTTACTCTAACATCTCACCTCTATATTTTCTGTAAATTGAACTGAGCTACAGCCAGACTTTAAGTTTCATAATTTCAGCCACTGCAATTAATATCTGCAACACCTAACAGATCCAGCTGTAGCCTTACTTTATCCCAAGATTAACCTATCAGTCACCAGTTGCGACTTTAGATCTGGCCAGCAAGCGAACTTGGCCCCTGCTGATCAACTCGGTGCATTTCTGGCACTTTTCGTCATGCAAGTTCCCAATTGCTCCTGCTGGGCTGATTAGGCTCTGTAAAAATAGATTTTGGACTTAACCTGCTTCTTCTTTCTTGGACAATCTAGCCAAAAATTTCCGAAGCACCCCAAACCTTGCAAGTCCTTTTATGCCAATTTGATGGATTCAAACAAAGGTTTGAGGACATTTGTGAGTTATAGATGGTGTTTTATTATGGATTAAAAACTTTTCTTTTCTGAGCAATCAGTGTAGATAGGTGAGGAAAGGCCTTTTACAGGCTAGGAAAGATATAGTAGGTGACTGCAACAGAAGTTCAATGACCTGAGAAGGAAGTAAGGTAAATGTAAAGGTTCCCCTCACACATATGTGCTAGTCATTCGCGATTCTAGGGAGTGGTGCTCCTCTCCATTTCAAAGCCAAAGAGCCAATGCTGTCCAAAGATGTCTCCTTGATCATGTGGCCGGCATGACTAGATGCCAAAGGGGAACCAAATGCTGTTACCTTTCCACCAAAGGTGGTTCCTATTTTTCTACTTGCATTTTTTATGGGTTTTCAAACTGCTAGGTTGGCAGAAGCTGCACGAGTAACGGGAGCTCACTCTATTACACGGTGCTAGGGATTAGAACCACAAAACTGCTAACCTTTCTGATCGACAAGCTCAGCATTTTAGCCACTGAGCTACCACATCCCTTTGAGAAGGAAGTAAAAGCCTCCAATTCTCAGCTAATGTATTTGCGATGGGCGCATGTTGGGGAAGGGGTGTCCATTTGTAGTTTCTGTATGCATCCAGATCTGTCCCCTTTTTTAAAATGCAAAATGTTCAGTAAGGAGGTAAAGAATAGATTAGCAAGACAGTATTTTAGAAGAAAGTGTACAAGTAAGATTGAATGAGATGCATTGTTCCCAAGGAAGGTAAATGAGCTATCAAGGGATTTTCCTTTTTTCCTTTGCAGATAACAGAAACACTTTGCCCAAGGTATTCTTTGCAAAGTGTAGAGAAATGTCAGTAAATATAACAGTGCTTATTTTTAAACAAACATTAAAAGCCAGTGACAAACCTGTAGGTCTCTTGTTAGGATTTGTTTTGTTGTTGTTGTTGTTTTCACTAAAAAATTATGACAAAAAGCAAAAGCCACAAACTGCATGAAGGCAAAAATTCAACATGTTACCACCAACAGCAAATGTCGCCTCTGTAATGAGAAAGATGAGACAGTCGACCACTTGATTAGCGGGTGCAGCAAAATTTCACAAACTGACTACCTACAGAATAATAATAATAATACGTTACGACGTCCTAGGCCCCTGGGTGGGGCCCAACTAGTAACCAATGCCAAATCCGGCGAAACAACTGGCCGCTGTGATACAATTGTATAATAATAATAATAATAATAATAATAATAATAATAATAATAATAATAATAATAATAATAATAATAATAATAATATACACCAAACATCACACTGGTTGAGAAAAACAAGGTTACAATCATAGACATTGCAATACCAGGTGATAGCAGGGTCGATGAGAAGGAATATGAAAAAATCGCGAAATACCAGGACTTAACAATCGAAATTCAATTATTATGGCACAAACCAGCAGTGGTAATTCCAGTGGTAATTGGCACACTGGGTGCTCTTCCAAAAGCACTGGAATTACATTTAAAACAGTTAAAAATTGACAAAATCTCCATCAGTCAAATGCAAAAAGCCGCACTGCTTGGATCTGCACGCATATTACGAAAATACGTTATGACGTCCTAAGGCCAGACTAGTAATCAATGCCAAATCCAGCGAAAAAACTGGCCGCTGTTATACAATTCTGTTGTTGTGATGATGATGATGATGATGATGATGATGATGATGATGATGATAATAATAATAATAATAATAATAATACTGAATCAGATCGAGTTACAGTAGATCCTGAAGGAACAAAACCCAGGTAGTTCTCAATTTACAATCACATTTGAGACCAGCATTTCTGTTGCTAAGTGAGACATTTTAAAGGGAGTTTTGCCCCATTTTACGATCTTTCCACAGTTGTTAAGTGAATCACTGCAATTGTTAAGTTAGTAACATGATTGTTAAGTGAATCTGGCTTCTCCATTGACTTTGTTTGTCAGAAGGATCATATGACACAACAACAATCATAAATATGAATCAGTTGTCTGGATTTTGATCACATGATCATAAATCACTTTTTTGAGTCGTGCGGTAGCCTAGAGGCTCTCGCCTCACAAGCAGGAGGCTGCGAGTTCTATCCTACGTAGAGGCAGATATTTCTCTCTCTGAGGACACTGAGAATATATCTGCTGAAAAAAAACCCTTCATATTGGCGACAGGAAGGGCATCCTGCCAGTAAATACTTAGCTCCATTCAGTTACCCAGACTCCACCCCGAAGGGATTATAGGGTCGTTAAAAGAGGATGATGATCATAAGTTGCTTTTTTTCCAGTGCTTTGAATGGTCATTAAATGAACTGTTGTAAGTTATCCCTGGCTATAATTCACCCCTGGCTACTCTGGTTCACCAACAAATGCGTGCACGACAAAAGTGCGCCGACAAAACCGCGGTGAGAAAACCGTGATGTTGAAATTGCGCCCACATAGGCGCAATTTTATGCTGCGAATAAAAAGTTAGATGTTGCATTTGAAAGATTGTTGCCAAATGAATGCAATAATGAAGCATAGCGTTTTGGCAAGTTTGCAGTTATGCATTCCCCCCCCCCCCCAGTTGCGGTAAAGCAGGTTGCATTTTTCTGCAGTGTCTGGAGTATAGGTGTCAGGCAGTTATATTTAAACAATTTAAGCAGGCCCCAAAAAGAGGACATGAAGATTGCCCATTTGAGGGTTTGGGATTAAACAGTCTGGGAGCAGCAACTATCCTACACATTATACAAACAAGACCCACAAAGCAGTTGCTCTAAAGCAGGGGTGTCAAACTCGCAGCCCGCGGGCCAGATGCATCACATGCTGGCTACGCCCACTCCCATTTTAACAAAGGGGGGGAAAGTCACAGTACTTCATGTGACGACAACGTGACAGCGTGTGTTTGTCACCCCTGCTCTAAAGAAATGCAAGCAACAGCCTGGTGTTTTGCAGTCAGCTCTCAAAAAAAAAAAAAACTAATAACAATTCAATGTAAATCCTTTGCACAATGTAAGAGAGGGCAGTTCAAGGATTTGCAAACCATCCACCCAAGTAACCCATATCAACACAGGCTGCATAGTAAAGTGGAATCAGCTGGATGGCATGTGTCAGGTTGGATGTCTATTTAGATACATAAATAAATCAAATCAAAGAAGTTGCCTTGATGAGGGACCTCTGTCTCCATTAAGACACCTTTTCCCCTCTAAAGAGCTGTGAGCAGAAGGATCCGCTGAAGTCTTGAAACCAGGAAGTGGGTGAGACATACAGCCTGCCAGAGGGAAAAGAGATTGCCTGCAATCTTAATTGTGGCAAGTGGAAAAATCCCTTCTTTTTTTTTTTGCAAGTTTGCATCTACCAGATGCCACAGCTGAATCAAATAAATCAACTTAAGTGGACAAACACAGTTTAAGAACACAAAGGTCTGGAGCCCATTCCGCCAAAGGCCTTGTGTGCAAGTAGCCAGAGTTTGAAAAAAAAATCAAAAAAAAATTTTCATATGAAGTTGAGGATTCTTTGTTTTTAAAAAAAATAAAAACACCTGCATTCTTGAAAACAGTTTTCCCAAGGCAGCTCCAATGTTTTAAAATCACAAGTTTACACTTTTTTAAAATTGCAATGTAAATGTTTTGATATTTCTATTAAAATACATAATATGAATGGGGATGGGATATTTAATCAATATTTAATATATATTCTGACAATGCCAAAATACAGTATTGAAGGTATTAGCATTGAAATGTGAAAGTTACCAATATGTGCTGTAAAAGTCTGGAAGATAGCAAACAAAACTACCTGAAAATTCACTCTTTGTTGCCTGCAGTTTGCCAGTCTGATTTTTAAGGTTATATATGGTAGAAAAATCCAAAGGGTAAGTTAAAAAAGATAGGGAAAAGTGGGCAAGTTTCTCAGTTGGGCTGCAAAATTGATCAGGAAAAAAAACATGAGTTAGTTCATAAAAATGTTTATTGAAATAGGATCTGTTGAGCAGACTTATTAAAAAGTAATAATATTAAATAATCATCCCCACGTCCATATATGCATATAAAAGGAATTTTAAATGGTGCAGGAAGTCCACATTTAGGATCACAACAGGGACCAGCAATTCCATTATTAAGCAAAGTAATCTCTAAGTGGAAAACTTTCTTTTTCTTTAATTCCCCCCCCCCCACTCTCCCACCCTTTGAAATGCTCATCCTGGTACTAGAATTATTAGAAAGAAGGAAATTAATGTTTGTATTTACATTCATTGGAGAGGAAGGGATTGTAAGAGAGCCAAAAATTCCCACAATGAGAATATTCCAGCTGTTTGCTTGTTTGCATGCACATGTGTATTATTCCCCTGTTTAGTCCCTTGTAATCTCTCCCTCTTCAATCTGTCTGTTCTGCAAGGCAAGAAAAAAAGAAAAGAAAAATAATGGGCCACGCACAGACAGTCTGTGATGGTGATTATGTGACTGTCAGCTGTGAAGGTGATAGTTGTAAAGTTATTTTTTCCACCGTAACTTTGAATAATTGCTGAACAAGGCATTGAGAAATGAACACTTTGAAATCACAAGAGCTCAAGAGCTGCATCGTGTCCATGAACAGTTAGAAAATGAGAGGAGACATTAAAATGGACTGACTCATCCTTTGAATGGATGGAACATAAGTTACACATAAGTTACACAGGCCAAAAAGCATTTCTTAGGAAATGTGGGTCAACAACGGGAAATGAATTTTTAGCAAATACTGGAAGAGAATGATTATTTGGAAGTATACTCACAATACAATGTATATCTTGGTTATTTTCTTCTCTGTCAATATAAATCTGTCAATAAATCTCATTAGATTCAGGGGAAAACTTCTCAGCAGATTTGTAGGACCATATACATTCTTGGGAAAAGGTGAGTGAATAATAGCTGGCAGGATGGTTCCACTGTCAAACCTCTGGAGAGCCAAAAGCTTAAAGCAAAAATTCTTGTCTCCGTTACACTCTTCTGATTTACACTCTGTTGCACTATTCTGATTCCCCTAGAATTGTATTTTAGGGATGTTACAAAATTGGGACTGGCTTAATTAGAACCACACTTCTGGTTTTGTCCACTACATATCCACTCGGAAATAAGCTCCATAAAATTTGGCAGTTTATTCTGACAGAACTGCACGTATTTCTGTCATTAATCATAAAATATGTATGAAGTAATTAAGGATTCTATTTTCTGTGGCTATTTTAGAAAGCAAGACACTGTAAAACATTTTTGCTGTCTGAATAAATGTCTACCACAGGTGGCCACCTTCTTTAATTCATGGAAGAGAAACCCATAATTTGACTTTTAAAACAAAATCTCTCTCTCTCTCTCTCTCTCTCTCTCTCTCTCTTCCTCCCTCCCCCTCTATTTCTCTCCCTAGCTTCCCTTTTTTTCTCATTTTCTTTCTACTCCTCCCCACAAAACCCTCATTGTCAGCTTATTGAGTCAGCTCAATAAATGTTCAAATATGTCCTCACTTAAGATGTTCAAACAAACAAAAAAGATGATTAGAGGGAGGAGGAGTGGTCAGTTTAGGTGTCATTTTATTTTGATATTTCCCATGAAAAGAGTTTTATTAGCCAAATAGATCAGCCCAGTAGTTAACAGGTCAGAGCTGGATTAGAACAGACAATGAGCAGGAGGCTTTGGTTCAGAAGGACAACAGTGAGTTTCAGTGCGTGGAAGTATGGAAGTGTGTGGAAGTGTCAAACACCAACAGAGGAAAAGAGAGTCAGGGTAGAGAATTAAAGAGAGAGAAAGCAGTGGAAAATTCTTTTCAGGAACAACTCAGTGAAGAAGAAGTAGGGTGAGGGAAGGAACATATATTTTTAAGAGATCCTTTTATCTTTAGCAGCAAAAGAGAAAAAAAATCTCCACAAATACATTCATTATACATACTTCCCACAATACTTCACACAATGAGTGCCTTTGAAGGGTACCTATTTCCACCTCTGCCTGATATAAAATCACAAAAGAAGTCTTTGACGTAAAATCTTTCTTTGAAGCAATAAGAAGACAATCCTAGAATTTAGGTTTGAGGGCAGATATCTAATTCCCTTCCAGGAAGGTCCCTTAAGAAGACAGATACTAAAGCTCAGGCAGAAGCTTTGGGTCTCTAGTACCAAGATTGTCTCCTAATAACCTCATGGGCATGATCATGATGTTGGCAACAAAACATAAATTATTTTTCAATGACTTCCCCTAGATTTCTTTTTTTACTTAGTCCAATCCTAATATTTACTGATGCTCTTCTTTATGTAGTCTAAATTTCCAACATTACCAAAAGGCGGTTTTTCCCCCCAGTAGACTTAGTTTTGGTTAAGAGTATATTTTGTTTTCTCCTGGTGGGTGAACCTCCTTTATATGTGGATTATTCCCCAGTGTTTGGCAATTGACACTGATATTATGGTATGTTGATGGAAGAGAATATTGGTGGCTCAGGGCTGAACTGCATGAACTTTCTGAGCTTGGTTATTTTCTCACAGAGGTTTCATTACCAAATGAAGATGTTAGCTAGTTTGGTAATGAAGCATCTGCAAAAAAGGAATCAAACTCAGAGAACACCAAGAACCCACATTGTGGTGTACTGTTTTAGCTGTACTTTCAATTGAAAGTCTTTAAGCTGCTCAGGGTCAATTATGTTGAAACAATATATAAGCGTAACAAATAAATTAATTGGAATGGATGGATGAGTGAATGGATGCATCTGACCCTCCTTAAGTTTCTCAAGATCATTAAGTTTCTCCAAGTTTCTTGCTAGATGCTCCTGTGGCTACTAATAAGAACACCAAACCATTTCTAATAATCTGGGAAAGGGAGATATTAAAAACAAAGCTTTAAGCTGGTTTCTAAGAGGCAAAGAATGCTAGATGCAAATCTGCCTTTTTCTGAATTCAGGTCTACTAAGCCCACTTCTGCTGCCAATATTACCTAGCTGGATTGTATTTCTGGTCCAAAACAACCAAGGAAAAGAACAGAGAATTGCACTAATATCCCTATTTCAATGTAGCCTTGGGCTATGAAAGATAAGGCTACACACAGAGGAGGAATTACAACCTGTCATCCATTCCTTAATTAAAATTTTCTATTTTATTATTTTCATATTGCTTCTGATTAAGAGGTTCCCATGGCAATTACAGAACACAGATCTTAAATACATTTCAAGATAAAATTGGGGCAAAAATGAGAAGAAATTCCAGAATAAAGACTAGATTGAATGCCAGAATAAAATCAATCAATTAAGCATGTTAGGGAGATGTTATAGTTGTAGCAGTCTAAATAAAAGACATTTATAAATGAAGAAGGTAAAATACATCATACATCTATATACTACTAAAACTCTTGAGTCTTTTTGATTCTTTGTAACCTTTGGTTGAGCAAAATGGTTCTTCCTAGCACAATAATTTTTCAACCAAAATATCTCAAATGGGCTAACTTGAAGAATGTGTCCAAAATCTGGGAACCATAACTTCTATGGGATTGAAGCTTCAATGTTTCCGCCATGCACCGTGACCCGACAAATGCGTACCCAACAACAGCGCACCAACAAAACCACAGCAATAAAACTGCAACATCAACAGTGCACCCACAAAGGTGCACTGACAAAAGAGCGCCGACAGAAGTGCGATTATGGTTAAGGTAAGGGTTAGGGTAAGGGTTAGAGTTAGGGTTAGGGTTAGGGTTACCTTTAGGATTAGGTTTAGAGTGCGCTTCTGTCAGCGCACTGTTGTTGGCGCACTTCTGCGCTCATTCGTTGGCGCGATTTTGAACTCATGGTTTTCTCCCCGCGGTTTTGTCGGCGCGCTTTTGTCGAGCACACATTTGTCGGTGAACCCCATGTTCTGAGCCACTGTGGTGCCATAGTCAGCTGCAATCACATAATTATTTCCACTGCTCCATACTACCTTCCATAAAGAAAAGTCAATGGGGAAGCTGGCAGGAAGTAGGAAGTCCCAAGTTGGTAAGCAAGTAAATGTTGCTATTGGGTGGGAGTGGGAATGAAGAGGTGCATCAAGGTGCAGTGAAGTTGCTACACAGATTGGGAAGAGTGCACAAGGGTGCAAGGTTATGCGTGAGAAGTGCAGCATGAGTCAGGGAGAATGTGTGAGGCACCCAGACATGGGTGGATGCATGAGAGTTTCAGCACAGTTGAGGAGGTTGTACAGAGGTTTGGCATAAATCTGAGTGTGTGACCAGACCAGCAAGCAGATGTGGGGGGGGGGTTTCAAGAATGTGTTGGGAGAGGGTGTATAGGGTGCAGAATGAACCTGAGAGTGTGAAAGGGTGCAGGAATGGTAGATGGATAAATATTTTGGAAAGGATCACTCAACAGATCAGGAGTTGTCTAGTATACCTGTAAAATAGAATGAGAAAAGATAGTACTTTGAGGCATTCTATTGCATTCCCAATGCTCTTCCCAGGTTCCTGCTCCAGAGATAAGAACTGCATATCCAGGAAAATATCACAATAAATAGTATCATAAACAAGTGAGTGATCAAGTAATAACAATAGTATTAATTGCACTGTTTTCTTTCCTACAAAGCTGACCCATCAGGGCAACTATATCTGAATCCATCCCATAATATCACACTCCAGCCTGAAATAGATCAGTTCCTTTAAAAATGTCCAGCTAGATTAAGACTATTCTTTGAATCAAATTAGCCGAGTAGGGGCTGTTCCCCAATGAGTCCCATGGAAGAGGGCCTAAAAGGGTTTTTTGAGGAGGGCAGCAGGGATTATCCTCCACACAATGATGCAGTCATCCCTCCTATTTATCATACAGAGCAACTTTCACATAATAACTACGTAGTATTCAATTCCTTCATTTGTACATGTGCCTAACCAAGATGGTAAAGTGATAAGCAAAGTAGACACATTTTATAGATAATAGATTTTTTAAAAGTTTGTTTATTTAGATTAGTTTTATAGATTTTATGCATTCTTTGTCTATCATGTTCATGTTATGTTATTTTAAACAGATTAATAGAGTTGGAAGGGACCTTGTAGGTTATCTAATTCAACACCCATCCACCCCTCCCAAGCAGCAGACCCTAAACCATTTCTGACAAATGGCAGTATAGTTTCTTTCTTGGAAGCCTCCGCTTATGAAGCTCCCACAACCTCCGAAGGCAACTTCTGTTCCATTGGTTGATTGTTCTCACTGTCAGAAAAAAAATATCCTTATTTCTAGGTTGAATCTCTCCTTGTTAAATGTGCTTTTTCACTTACTAAAAACATATGGAAGTTTAATTATATCTCATCATCTTTTTCCTATGTAGTGGTCACAGACCATAATAAACTGTTTTTCTAATTCCTTCATTTAAAAAAATGGCCTGTGCAAAATAGTGATTATTGTTTAGGATAAGAAATACACTAGAGATCCCTCTGAACTGTTCTTAGCTCATGTCACTAATATTTAAGAGTACCGTAGCTTCCAAAGCAAAGATTTTGGGCTCAGGGGATTTGAACAAGGCAAGCTAAGCAAAAGGGGGAAAAAACACAACCTGCAACTCTCACAATGCAACACAACAATGACTTGCTCTGCACAAGCTGTAACAGGAAGGAAGTGGGAAAAGCTGAGAACAATAACTGGCTGATTTAACTGAGAAGCTTTCAGATTACTTTATGGCAAAAAAAGTAGCTACTTTCGGCCTACTGTATGGAAGTAGAAGTATATTTTTAAAAATTAGTTTATACAGAAGTAATTTAAAAAAGAAATTCACAAAAGCATCACACCCTTGCAGTATTTAATAAAACTACTTGCATGTATTTGTGTATATGTATGTATACATGCATACATACACACCAGTGGTGGGTTTCAAAAATTGTTCGAACCTTCTCTGTGGGTGTGGCCTCCTTTGTGGGAGTGGCTTGCCACCCATGTGACCGGATGGGAGTGGCTTGCCGCCCATGTGACTGGATATGAAGATGTCGACGACTCTTGTCAGAACCACCTCAAGTTACCTCACACACAGCACTGGCATGCATAAGAATATGATGTAAACTTGTTTTTTAAAAGGCATCTTTGGTTTGCGTTAAAACAACTTCAACACACACAATGTTCTGATTGCACCACAAACACAGTAGTCATCCTTACCTTTCACAGAGGCACTGAGTTTTATAAATATGAGCATGATAGTGTAGAATAATCATATCCAAGGGCCAGTGGTGGGTTTCAAAAATTTTTGGAACCTCTTCTGTAGGTGTGGCCTGCTTTCCGGGTCCACTGGTGGAACCTCTTCTAACCGGTTTGGTAGATTTGACGAACCGGTTCTACCGAATAGGTGCGAACTGGTAGGAACCCACCTCTGATACACACATACACACACACACATCCATGACATATTATACAATCATTGACATTTAAGTCTATTTGTTTAAGAAAAAGTAGGGAGTTAAATACAGAAATTAGCATCTGCAGTTAGAATTTCTAAACAGTCCCCAGAAGGAATTCCAGGCCATAAAATTCAAGTGAAAAAAGAAAAAGTAAGTTCTTTAGGTCACTGTATAATTTTGGAGATTGCCACAAGTTGTAATGGACTGTGACAATAACCTTGGGAAAAAGGAGGAAAAGCCACAAATCCAACAATGGTCTGACAAGAGATATATCAGTCCTCAGAAGGAATGGAGTTGCAGGAAACCCCTCAGAAATCCATATCATTTCTTAGCTTTTTTTCACAGTTTTATTTGTGCTCCTCAGCATGTTTTTCTGTCTCTAATCCTCCATTTAAAAACCAAGCTTTTGCTCCATCAGTTCTGCATTCAGCAATATATTATGACGTTCCTTTTCCATATTTTATAGTCACTTATATAGTTTCTAATTGTAGCTTTCAATCTTAATGGTATAAATTGTACATTCTTTTGTGAAAATCAGCCAACAGCCATTTGACTCTTGAATACAACATTCTTTTTTTTTTCCTTTCAAGGTCATCATGGACCTAGAGCACATGTGTCTTGTCACTGCTAACAACACACTTGAGGGCATCTTAACTCCCATGAGATCAGAACGTGATTACTGAACTCTTGTGAGAAGAATAATTATGCCAGCACAGTCTCATGGTTTCTCAAATTTAGGGGGTTGCACAAGAGAAATTGATACACAGAAAGGTCCCTGCAGATATGCAAATGTATATGTGATAAACTTGCATACTGGGAGGAATTAATGAAAATATTTTAAAAAACAAGCTGTAGCAATTAATGTGTTTTCCATAATAAAATTCATAGGAATTTATTATGTATTTTGATTAATTCTCCGACAGTTAGCTGAACCCACTGATTTATCCCTAAAAATCTGTAAAGATCCACTAGATATGAAATAATATTTTATTAATGTATTACATTTTAAACACATTTTTTGCATTATTGAATTGTGAAATACTATGCCAAAACTGTATTCTATTCATGTCCATACAGCAGAGTCGCCCTCCCTTATTCCATATCTGCCTACATTTTTAAACATTTAATTTAGAGTATTCTGGCAATTGTTCATAAATATACGAAATATACTAAATATACCATATACTAAATTGTTTTCTGAGGAACTTGTTAAATACTTAAATACTAGGAGAGATGAAAATGTGTTTTAAGAATGTGTTGAGATGAAAATGTGTTTAAGAAAATATTGCCAATCTGAACTTTTGCTAACTGACCCTCTAGCAGCAAGGCAAAAGGATGGTTGGACATGACTCCAAACCAAACCAGTGCATTAGAGCAGTGTTTCTCAACCTTGGCAGCTTGAAGATGTCTGGACTTCAACTCCCAGAATTCCCCAGCCAGCATTTGCTGGCTGGGGAATTCTGGGAGTTGAAGTCCAGACATCTTCAAGTTGCCAAGGTTGAGAAACACTGCATTAGAGAAGGCCCATTTAAAATATGGTTCAGTTTTTGAAATGTTCAGATTGAACAATAGCTTTCAGGTCAGAAAAGAAACTATTTGATTATAAGAGTTATTTCAGTATTTATGAGCCGCGGTGGTGCAGTGGTTAAAGTGCAGTATTGCAGGCTACTTCGGCTGCCTGACAGTTCAAATCTCACCAGGCTCAAGGTTGACTCAGCCTTCTAAATCCAGATTGTTAGGGGCAATAGGCTGACTATGTAAACCACTTAGAGATAGCTGTAAAGCACTGTGAAGCGGTATATAAGTCTAAGTGCTATTGCTATTGCTATTTGGGACTTCCTCTGATTTTAATGGGTTAGCAAAAATGGAGAAAAATGCTTATTTATTTTATTTAACAATTTAACATTTTTACATATAGCTTATATCAGTGTTTTTCAACCTTTTTTGTGCAAAGGCACACTTTTTTCATGAAAAAAATCACGAGGCACACCACCATTAGAAAATGTTAAAAAAATTTAACTCTGTACCTATATTCAATATAGGCGGGTGTTTTTCCCACGGCACACCTTACACTATGCCACGGCACACTAGTGTGCCACGGCACAGTGGTTGAAAAACACTGGCTTATATAATATATTGTGAAATGAATACCTAGGCCTCTCAGAGAATTAAAAAATCACCTTCTTTTGCAACCGTATTGTGCTGCACAATTTGGAAAAACAGGCTCACCCAGCCTTTAAAAGAGCCGGTATAAATACTCAGCCTCCTTAACTTTTTCTTTTTTTCCTTTTAATTGAATAATTAAGGAGATGGACATTCCACCTTGATGGGTGGCTAAAGTGCAGTACTTTGCTGGGAAATGTGCTCACCTATCTGGAAAAAGACAAGTTAAAAGTCCTTTGAAGCCCTCTCTAAGAGTAATCATATTCCCTCAACAATCTGGGTCCTCATTTTATCCACCTCGGAAGGATGGAAGGCTGAGTCAACTTTGAGCCTGGTGAGAATCAAACTTGCTGGCAGGCGGCAGAATTAGCCTGTAATACTGCCTTCTAACCACTGCAGCATCATGGCTCTTTAAAATATGATTCAGTTTTTGAAATGTTCAGATTAATCAATAGCTTTACTCCACTTACAAGTCATTTTGTGGTTGATCCCTCCACAAGACATTGCAATAATGTCCATTAATATATTCCAGACATGGTCACCAGGCCAAATCTGATGGGATCCTGTAAAGTAGAACTATTTTAGTTACCTAAAATAGTACTCTACCCCATACTGTTCCAGCACATTGCAAAGCCTAAGCTGCCACATTTTTCAAAGTGTAAAAGCAGTTCCATGAATAATGTATATCTTGTGAGTACAATTCCCAAACATATGACATTACATGAATGTCTGAACTTTAAAGAATCAACAAAGGTAAATGCTATCCACAAGGGATGGAAAAGGACAGACAACATCCTGAGGAGTGTCATAGCAACTGAAGCAATCTGAGATTAGGAGACAGCCTCTCCAGGCAACAAGTCTCACAGCCCCACCACAGTTTCTATAGATTGGTCTCTGAACATTTGACATACATAGAGGATGAGTAGAATACCTAAGGGCATAAACCTACAATGAAATCTGTCCATTTTACTAGTACAATAGTCTACTGAATTTATATATGCAGGATCATTTTTAGATCACAGAGGCTAACTGCTATAATCTATAGTCTTGGATAGGAAGAATAATTCTTATACCATTCTAAAACAAATGCAATAATTAAATTTATTCAGTGCTACTGACAAAAAAAAGAGGGATGCAGAATTAAAATAAATAAACCCCAAAGACACTGGTCCCAAACAAATCTTTGGGAATATCCTTGCACAGAAGGGCTGAACTCCAGATGCCACAATGAAAAGATAGCAGTTGTACCAATTAGCTGTTCCATAACAGCAGTAGCAAACATTAAATTCAGTCTCCTTCCCAAGCAGTCATTTGGGGCTAGTTACCTAGGTATCTTCCGCTTTAGTCTGCCCACATGAACTGGAAGGAAAGAAGGGCTGAAGTCAGACAGCTAGAAGTGCTTCATGCAATACAGTTCCAAGTGTATAAACTCAGAGGGAACTCTCATTTACTGCAGGAAAGCTCAGGGGTTTTTTCTTCCAGAAAACAAGATAAGGATTGCAGTGTAAATTTGGTCTTGATTCTGAAATAAGCAAGTGGGAAAAGTGGAAAGATGTAGCAGTAATATGGTATCACACCATACAACTCTGAGTCTGCTTTGTGCATGTTTCTTCTCACCTTTAATCTCCTGCATTTTTAGACATTCAACCTAACAAATAACCACTGTCACATTTTGATTGATATTTTTGTACCTTCTGGTATTAGACGGTGTTTCTTGCAAGGCAACGTGTGTGTGTGTCTGTGTGTGTGTGTGTGTGTGTGTCTGTGTCTGTGTCTATGTCTGTGTCTGTGTCTGTGTCTCTGTCTGTGTGTGTATTTAAACTCTCATTGACTTTATCCATATAGAGAGAATGTGTTATGTAACATGGCTAGCATCTGAATAAGATATTACTTATCACCAGTGGTGGGATTCAAATAATTTAATAACCGGTTCTCTGCCCTAATGATTTCTTTCAACAACCAGTTCAGCAAAATGCTCAGAAAGTTAACAACTGGTTCTCCCGAAGTGGTGCGAACTGGCTCAATCCCACCACTGCTTGTCACTGAAATATACTCAGATGAAGATCCAAAGACCCAAAACTTTCCAGTTCATTGTTCCTAGTAACACTTTGATGGTAACCCTGAAATCAATCAATCAATCAACCAATCAGAATTAAGGAAAGCCAAACAAAGGAAAATAAACAATGAAATATATTACCTAGCAGTATAAGTCTAAAGAGGTTTTTTTTAAAAACCCTTCTTTGTCTACTCTCTCTAGTAAACACTGTGCTGCTTGCAGGGCTTCAGTAATGTTTGTAGTCAATCTCTCTTGTGAGATTGTTCTTCAGGCTTCAAAAAAATTGCAGAATCCATCATTATTTCTCTTCTGAGTATGGTTTTCTATCTAAATTTACAAAAAAAAAAAACAATCCCAAATCCTTTTTTTTTTTTGCTTCTGTGCTTACCTCTAAGGCATCACCACTTCAGACGTCTTGAAGAAAAAAGAAAATATTAGAACCTTTGCAACTTGTAAAAGTCATATACTTTAGATGTTTTTGGTATATTAAAGGTACATGAATCAAAAAAAGTAATGTCTGAAAATATATGATTGAGAAAATCCCCAAAAGATTATCCAGAACAACCTTTTGTGTACAATGTGCTTAGGATCTGATTGGACTGCAATTTATTTGGGATATCCATGATATCTACTGGAAAAATAAAATTTAAAACTGTTTCCCAGTTACATTAATTAATTCATCTCTTCATCATGGGATGAAAAAGTGGAACATAATTTGCAATATGTCTTGAGCTACAAAAGGGAGTGGCTATATAAAAAAGAACTAATTAGAAGTACAACCTTTATCGAAGATTCAGAAAAATTCTTGTAATGATTGCAATATGCATTGGAAGATGGGCTGGACTTCCATCTAAACTTGAGCTAGTTATAAAAAATGATTGCTCCATATGGAGCATATATTCAGCATTCAGTTTACCTAGCACAGTCTTGGCAACAGCAGGCAAATCCCCCCCCCCATCTTCCATCCATTTATGTTTTGCTACACACAGTTGTTTAGTGTTGGCTCTGAGATCCTAAATTGCAATGTCAGCTAAGGATCAAACCATTTTGCTGATATAGCAGTTGTGCCAATAAAACAGTAATAACATTTAGATTCTAGTTGTCATAAAGTTTCTAATGGAAGTGTTCTATTTGCTTTTAATTTTAGAATCTCACCACTTTGATACTTGAATGAGTTTGTCAACAGGTATAGTACTAGCCCTGGTCAAATATATCAGAATAAGTAAGGAAGAAGTAAGGATCTTGCCAGATAGCTTTCTATTTGGCAAAATATATTTATTGGGACATAATAAGTACCATCAAGTCATTGTCAATGCTTAGCAACCTCACAGATAGATTTTCCCCATGATAGTCTATCCCTAACTTGTTCTTCAAAATCTCCCCAAAAAGACTCATTATCACTATAACTGGGTCCATTCACTTGGTTGTCTTCTTCTCTTTCCTTCCATCCTTCCTAGAGTTAAAGCCTTGATAACATTTTAATATATTTTCCAATCCTTCCTGACTACTTTACCAAGAGCCTTCCAGCATTTCAGCAGTTGTGCCTAAGGCAGAAAAGTAACTAGGAAAGCTCACTGTAAGGGCAGAATAACAGAGTTGGACGTGACTTTGGAGGTCTTCTAGTCCAACCCACTGCTCAAGCAGGAAACCCTATACCATTTCAAACAAATGGTTGTCCAATCTCTTCTTTAAAACCTTTAGTGTTGGAGCACCTACAAATTCTTAGGGCAAGTTGTTCCACTGGTTAATCGTTATAACTCTTAGCAAAAATTCTTAGCTCTACGTTGGTTTTCTCTTTGACTAGTTTCCATCCATTGCTTCTTGTTCTGCCCTCAGATGCTTTGGAGAGTAGGTTAACCCCCTCTTCTTTGTGGTAGTCCCTTAGATATTGGAACATACTATCATATCATCCCTATCAGTGGAACAACCTGCTTCTAGAAGTTATGGATGCTCCAACACTGGAAGTTTTTAAGAAGAGATTGGACAACCTTTGTCTGAAATGGTATAGGGCTTCCTGCCTGAGCAGGAGATTGGACTAGAAGACCTCCAAGGTCCTTTCTGTTATTCTGGTCCTTCTTTTCATTAAAATAGACATACTCAATTCCTGCAAGTGTTCTTTATATGCTTTAGCCTTCAGCTGGTCCAAAATCACTGCCCATCCCCCCCATCTATTGATTTTCTTCTTGATTAGACAGGTCAATTTTTTCAATTCACTTACTGTCTATCAATTTTTTTATTTTTTATTTTGTCTTCTGGCAGCTTTGTGATATATTTGTTTGACTTGTTAAAGTCTACAATTTTCTCTGTGGTAAATTCTAGATTACTGTATCTGAACAAGAAAGAAAGTAAATTTTCTTTCCCTAGTGCTTTATTCTTGGAATGAATGAAAATACAAATTGTTTAAGTGGAGTAGCTGGAATAAAAATCAGTGAACAAATATGCATCATAGTGTTAGATAACATGACACTAGATAACAAGGTCTGATGCCAAAAACTGAAATCTAGAATCAGATATATAGTATGAACATCTACTGCTTATGCAGGGTTAGATATTCTGACATTTTAGCTGAACTTTTACAAAATTATCTCTGAAAACTAGAGAACTGGTAAGTGCCAGATGAAAGAAGAAAAGTGAATATTGTTTCTATTTCCTGCAGAAAGTAGGAAAAAGAAAACACAGCAAAATAGAGGCCTGGCTTGTTTTGTCTCATTAGTTACTGTAGGACACAGAATAACTCTCTCTCTTTGTGGGAGATTGGTGGTTCAAAAGTGTGAAAAAAGGAGATAAATAAAAAATAGCTTTTGGTTGCAGGGAAGCAGATTCCAAATGAATGAAAGGAAAAAAAACTTAACAATAAAAGGAATTTGAGAATGCAATCAATTTTTCTGACTTCAAGTTTTAGTCTGTTCAAGCAAAGGCTGGACTGCCATTTGATTGGGGTAGTTTAATTTGTCTTTTTATGCTAAGGAGTGAAATAATATTACATACCAGGGGTGGGTTTCAACCGGTTCACGGCGGTCCCTGCGAACTGGTTGGTCGGCGTACCCGGAAGTAAGTAACTTCCGGGAATGGCAAAGGGCCCACCTGCGCGCCCGTGCGCGCTCCTTACCCTGTTTTGATGAGTTCTGCGCTTCCACGCATGCGCAGGACGCATACAGCGCCTGCGCGATCCTCCAGGAGCAGCTGGAGCATCGCACAGATGGTAGTACGCATGCGCGCACCGCACGCGTGCGTGAGGACACCGCTGGCCCCGTTCCAACCGAACCGGTTGGAACGGGCCGAGAAACCCACCCCTGTTACATACTAAATGGTCCCTTCATTGGATGATATGATTTTATTTTCAGAACACTTGATTGGCTTTCCTAAATTCATTCTCCATTTCATAGGAACCAATTAGACTTTAGGATAGCATAGTTTCACTCAAGAACAGAAAATAATAGTCTATCAAATCAGAACCTCACTTCATCAAGTTCACATATATTAATTGGCAGCAGTTCTCCAAGAATTTAGCAAGAATCTTGTCCCACTACATTTTTAGATACCAAGCAATGAAGCCATTCTGATAATGCTTTTGCTATCCTGCTGGACATAAAAAACAGTCTAGAGGCAGAGTACTACAATATCTCCTATTTATCTGTTTCTCACGTATTCTTGATCATGGATATAAATCCTCTGTACCTGCAATCTTCCACAGTCTTATTTTGTGTTCATGTCACCTTATCTTTTGACAAACCCAGGGAATCCCAGCTGGTTAAGCCCAGAGTCAATGCATCAAAAATAAATCAATTAAGTAGACAGGTGAGTTATGCAAATATAAGTTGAGAATTGGTACAATCCATGTTAACATTTTCTTTTATTAATCATTATCAGCTAATGCTGATGCAACAGAACAATAAAGGACATTGCATGCCAGGAGCTAAACCTGCATTTAATCCTATGGTAACCTACAATTCAAGAATTAAATATAAGGGTGGGAATAAAAATTGCCTCCCAGGAGTCAAATCTTAGGCGAAGTATTGTATAAAGTTCCAGGTGTGCTCCAGCAGGGAAGCCTTGAGTAGCTGCTATAAATCTCAGCAAGAAAGTTTAATTATTCAGTTTTCGGAATGGAACAGAATAGGAATGGAAATTCTGTTAGGATGAAGTGTTATATGAGATTCATAAGATCATAGTTTTAGTTCCTTCCATTAGCAAGTGAATATATCCCCTAAAACAGTTTCTCATTAGATGCAGAAGGGCTACTGCTTAATGAAGCAAACCCACCAATGTTCACACATAACAGTAGTTCTCTGTATCAAGGTCAGAATTTTAGTCTACATTTTCTTCCACAGTGTTATTGCTGAAAATAGTTTGCTGCTTGAGGTGGATTTCCACCATCTAAATCGTTGAGGTTTATACAACTCAATGACACCCAAGTTATTTTGGTATATGAGTGAGAAAAATCTCTGAAACATTTTTCTTCTTCTCC
The DNA here is from genome assembly GCF_051295495.1 of Thamnophis sirtalis. Taxonomy (NCBI): domain Eukaryota; kingdom Metazoa; phylum Chordata; class Lepidosauria; order Squamata; family Natricidae; genus Thamnophis; species Thamnophis sirtalis. The sequence continues at coordinate 73,260,324 of NW_028261383.1, read as the reverse complement.
ATGGCAGTAAAAATAAAGTATCTTTTTAAAAAACTGTGATCTTACAGCATATACCCCATTCTGTCATAGGGCTAGAGTCTAGACCATCATTTGAACTTTAGGAATTATAAACAGTCATTGTCTAACAATAATTATATTATTAGTAAGTATTTAGACAAGTATTTCTTAAAAGTTTTTCTCTTAGGATCCTTCCCACTTTCAAAAATTATTGAGAACCACAAAAGAGTTTTTGTCTGTATGGGTTATATTTATAAATATTTACTGTATTAAAAATTAAGATTGATGCATTTGCTGCAAGTACTACTTCTCATAATTGCTTGATGGGATTTTAATATTGTATTATTTTTCAACATAAGGTAGCAAATCATTTTGATTTCACAGATGCTGAGAGGGTCTTGCAGGACCCCCAGGGGTACCAAAAACACACTTGAAGAAACATTGGCTTAGACCATCTGGATTTTAGACCACAGAACACACATTTATAGAACACAGTTTTACAAATAGGATTCTGATGAATTAGTTTTTAAGTTCACATTTTCTTATACTGACAACACAATATTTGCTTAATCTTTTTTCCTTGATTTAATCTAAAAGTACATGCTGACTTCCATCTGGATAGGAAAATAACTGATATTAAATTCCTGAAGGCTGAGAAAAAAATATTTAGCTCCTGAAATATTAAATCCAGTTATTGTCAGATTGTAAATTGGAAAATTATGAAGCACTTCACAAGATAAATCTACATGATGTTTTCATTTTTTTCCTGGATTGCTTACCTGTGTCTACCTGGACCTGCCTTGTTGACTGTGCTATTCCCAGGACAAAGCCAGCTATTTCATGTAAGCAATATATACAACAAGTCTCCAAGGCATCCTGTACAAATGAAATGGCTGACCCATTTCCTGGAAAGAACTGGGAAAACCAAATCTTAGCTGTAAATGTTTATTCACCTCTAAAATGTAACTATTACAGAATGTAGGACAAGCGATGGAAGACAGTATACTACTGACACATAGGTTAAGAATGTTAGGATTCGTAATTTCCAGCATAGCTGGGGGACAGCAAGCATAAGAACATCTTCATGCTTCTTGAAGATCTCATTTTATTAAATAACATTCTAATTCTACTGCTGGTATATACTGGTTTAGGTCAATTACATCCACAAGCATTATTAGATTCATTCCCTACAACACCCACCCTCACCATCAAAGAGTGACTTTTTCCCTGGATTGCTCATCTCTGACTGCTCTGATATGTGTGCTTTGGCATGTATATAATGCTTCTTGGCCAACCTCACATGTTTTTAATATATAATACCTATGCCTTCCTCCAGATTATATGCATAGCAATGGGAGGCTTCTTCCAGAAAGCCTCATTACCTCTCTGGCTTTTTGTTGACATCGCTATTGTTTTGTTTCAGTTCCTTCTGGGTCCCATAATGTACCATGGCTTACAAGAAGCCTGAGAAACATTTGGGTCTTCTGACTGGTCCTTTGCCTTCTCTGTGGTTGAAGATGGGCAGCTGACTAGGCAGAGCCAGCAACAACTGGACTGTCTATGAGATGATGTACATTGGCAGGAACTGGATCATATGATTTCATCCTGAAACTTTCCCTACATAAAATAGAGTTTTAAATGTTGTTTTGATAGAAAGTGGGTTAAAATATAGTTGACAATGTGCTATGCCAGACATCTATATGACCAGAAGGCAAATTAAGAAGATAGAGGGCAGTGAAGAGGTAGACTTATCTAGAGAGAGAGAGTTTATAAGAGATTTAGAAAAACATAATACTTTTATATTGCAATACAGTGTTGTCTCTCTGTTCACATACAGGATGTGGCAAACTGACAGTTCATTACATAAATTATATTAAATGTTTCAATTGTTTGCTGCTTTTTAAATAAATACTTCCTTACTTGTTTGACACACTACCTTTAAACATTTTATTTATTTATTATTTATTTATTTGTATCCGGCCTTTATTATTTTCAGAAGTAACTCAAGGCAGCAAACATATCCAAAACACCTTCTGCCTCTTCCCCCCTCCTCACAACAGCCCTGTGAGGTGGGTTGGGCTGAGAGAGAATGACTGGCCTAAAGTCAGCCATCTGACTTTCATGGCTAAGATGGGACTTGAACTCATGGTCTCCTATTTTCTAGCCTGGTCCCTTAACCACTAGACTAAACTGGCTAATTCATTCATAAATGCAGTAACATTTTCTTTGGAACATAAATTAATAAAATAATTGGTTACTGTTTCATTTTCCTGTATAAATAAGTGAGAATAGACATTCACTTCCACAGGGAAAATTCAAATATGATAAGGAAAAGCAATGGGGATATGGGCAAAATGTATTCTTCCTTCAAATATTTGATTTGTGACAGTTTATTCCTGTATCCTCTCTCTGTAATTTTGTAATATACATACCTCCACTCCAGGCCATCTGTCAGACACAATTCCAGATGAGGATTCTCACTGTTTTAAACAATATATTGTACTGATTATTCAAACCAATATGTAATAACACCACATGATGTATATAATTTTGATGACACCTACATTTTTTATATTTCTTCTTTATCAAGAGAGAACCCAGAATATGCCAACTGTTGTTCTAAGGTTGGGGTTAATTGCTAGGAAACCAGTTGGTCTAGAGCAGACCAGAAAAAGAAAGTGGTATAGGAAATTAAGAGTTAGTGTCCCATAGCTAAGGGAATTAGCATAGGCATTGATCTCTGCAACTGAAACTGCTTCAAGTTGGTATTTTTAAAGTTCTGTTTCTCTCGGAGGTGGGGGGGGGGGAAGAACCAAACAGTAGCAGTTAAGGTTTATTATTAATAAACAATTAACAATGGCGTCAAAAATAGAAATGGAATTTCTGGTTTCAGAATTAATCTGCCAAATGGTGGTGGGGGACTGACTTGGTTAAAATAAAAAGGGTTGTTCTTTGTTACAGGATGGGTTGCTTCTTCAAGGAACGTCCAAAGGTTTCACAATTATTTGCTGCTGGTTGATGATTCATTTTGGAGATGATTTCTGGGATTTGAAAGGAAGTGAGAGATCAGAGCCAATGGTAACCATTAATAAATGCAAAGTAATTGAACAGCTAGTTTTCAAAGTAAGAGGTGAATATTTTTCCTGTAGGTTATGGTTTTATCAGAGTTCAGATCAAGAAGTGAACTGAAATTGATATTGAAAGAATCAGGGTCAACTTCTCAGTTAGAGCCTTTGTCTTCAGAGTTTAAGCCAATAATTACATATTAAGCCAATAATTACATATTAAGAGGGCAGTGTTATTGGTAACTAGCTTGGCTATTTGGCTCACTTTACTTGTAGTAAGTTTGATCTGGACTTTTGGAAGTCCTGAGCATTAATATATTATAATTAACTATGCTTTAAAAAAAGGTGCATTCTTTTTACTAATCAGGTATGTGGAGTTGTCAGAGAAAGGCAAGATAAACATTTGTCAGATGTGGAACCCTGGGACAACTTTATGGATTTCAGGGTTTCATTAATGTGCATTTGAAGTCTGTAGATTTCTGTTTCTTTGCCATTTGATGTTTTTACAAACTTCAGCTTTCCTCATCTATTTGGAAATCATTAGGGCTTTTTATGCATGGTCTCTTAAGTTATGTTCAGTGTTGTTTAATAAAAATGCATTTTTCATGCAGTTTTTTTCTAATATTTGTGGACTTTTTATTTAATATACTTTGTGTATGCAATTTTTAAATTGGAGAATTGCTTCACAAGTATGTGACTTTCAATTGATAACTTGGTGTATTGATTTGAAATATGAGAGCAGGGGGAAAGAACATAATAGGTTCCACAGCAAGATGTTTCATTGACTGGAGTAACTGCTCCTGTGATATGAAGGTCACGTATGAAGAGGAGAATCCTAAGAATAAGAAATAAAACGCTTGGGGTCTATGGTATATTTCACGAGTTATTGGAGAAACAAATTCATGATAAAATATTACCTTTAAAGGGGCATATAGCAGTGGATTTTTTATTGACTCAGCCACAAGTTTAAAAAATTGTTTACAATAATGCTAGATATCATTTTATTTATTTATTGGGTTGTGAAGAACAACCAACTTGCAAGGTTACTCTGGGTGACTTGCTGTTGTTAGTTGCTAAATTGTGTCCCACTCATTGCAACTCCATGGACAATGTTCCTCCAGGCCTTCCTGTTCTCTACCATCCTCTGGAGTCCATTTAAGATCACACTGACTGCGTCAGTGACTCCATCCAGCCACGTCATTCTCTGTTGTCCCGTTCTTCTTTTGCCATCAATCTTTCCAAGCATTAGGCTTTTCCCCAGTGAGTCCTTCCTTCTCATTAGTTGTCCCAAGTATTTGAGTTTCATCTTCAGGATCTGGCCTTCTAAAGAGCAGTCAAGGTTGGCTTACAATTAGTTAAAAATATAAAAACAATTGAATTGGAAATAAAACTCAATAAACATACTGAAAAGGGGGGAAAACATAATAACAGAGACTCAACCATTGCATATTTCATTTTAAATGGGTTCATCCCACTTCTAGTCCAATGCCCCATTCAGAACTCAGGAAAGGCTGGCTGGATAAAGAACATCCAAACTGCAAGGGGAATGTCATTCCAGAGGCAAAGATAACAGATAAATCATTCCTGGCATCTCCCGGTTCCATTAGTAGACATTGTTTCATTGAAGAGATCAGGTTTCAACCGGTTCGCAGCGGTCCCTGCAAACCGGTTGGTCGCCGAACCCGGAAGTAAGTAACTTCCGGGAACGGCGAAGGGTGCGCCCGCCCGCCCGTGGTCCTTACCCGGTTTTGACGAGTTCTGCGCTTCCACACATGCGCAGGACGCATACAGCGCCTGCGCGATCGTCCAGGAGCAGCTGGAGCATTGCGCAGATGCTAGTACGCATGCGTGTACCGCGCACGTGCACGAGGATGCCGCCGGCCCCGTTCCAACCGAACCGGTTGGAACGGGGCGAGAAACCCACCCCTGGAAGAGATCCAAAGTGAACCTTGCCCATTGTCATGGGATGAACAGAAATAATTGGAATCAGGTGGTCTACAAATAACCTGGCCTTGTGCTGTGAAGGATTTTATTGGTAATAAAGTTTCTTGAATTATCTGTACAGTTCCCAAAAGAGTGGTGTTACCTGGACTTACCAAGATGTGCTTGTAATGACATGCATTGCTGTATTCTGAATCATTTGAGCTCCTGGTTACTTTCAAGGCAGCCCCATGTAGCGCACACTGCAGTAATCCAAATGGGAGGTGATTAAGTCATGAGTGACTGTGAGGAGGGTCTTATTCAGGAATAAGCACAATCGGCACCCAAGACAAATTGCTCCAAAGGTCTTCCTGGCTATGGCAACCAACTGCTCATCTGATAGAATCATCTGATAGACCCCAAGAAACACTCCCAAATTGCCCACCAATTCTGTCCAGAGCCAGGGAACTCCAAGACCTCCAAATGCCAGAACTGGGAGACTGCAAACCTACGATTATTCAGTCTTGCTTAATTTGAGCCAAATTCTCTTCTTCCTTATTCGAATCTTAATGACATCACTTGGTTGACCTAGAGTGGAACTGTATAATTGGGTATCATTAGCATAGTGATAATACCACAGCCTCTAAGGACAGATCATTTGTTTCCTACAAAGGAGGTCCAAAATTAGCCTATTATTATTATCCCTGTCTCTAATTGAATGAGGGGGAAATATTTTCTTCCTTCATCTTTTCAGGATAATTGGAATGAATTCTCCTTACTAAATTGTTTGTTTATTTAAAATATTTTACTCCTGTGTTTCAACTTTAAAAACCCCAAAGAGGCAAATTAGAGTCCATATGTGGGCACAAACCCTTCCTAAGAGTCCCTGCGTAAGACAGCTCAGGGAGAAGACTGAAATAAGAATAGCAGTTTCTTTTATAATTAAAATAATTCTCTTCATTTATTCCATTCATTTTTACGCCTAAGCTTGTGATTATTTCCATACACCATGACAGATGGAAGTGGGGCTGATTCACCTTCTAGTTCCCAAAAACTCTCCTTAAATTTCTTACATGTTGGAACATCTTTGAAACAGCAAGGGAAGGCAGGGGAATTGAAGCAAGCACTTTTTGAAACAGCAAGGGAAGGCAGGGGAATTGAAGCAAGCACTTTCCTATCTTCTGTTTCTGCCAGTGGAAGAATTCTCAATGGAAATTTGCTTTGGGTCATTTCTGCCAATGTAATAAAATTCTGGAGCTGGCTGATTGTGGATTGTATACTCTGGACATTCTATTTTGGAGAATGATTGAAAAACTAAGGCAGGGCAATTTGAGCAAACAAACAAACAAACAAAACCCCTTGTGCATGAATTTGGTAACAATGAAATTGAAAAGGATTAGATTAAGCAGTATTTGGGTTAGCAGCAATATCAAAATCATTGAGCTTCTGCAGATTGTTCACTTTTTCCGCCTATCTCTTTCATTGGTCAATGAAAGAGAAGTGTGAGGGCCAGCGTCTTTCCTCTGTTTGCCTTCTGATTCTACAGCAACAATATTGCCTTAAGATTGGAACCAGAAAAAGATACAAGCAGTATTTCAGGAGTAGGCTGATGGTGTTCTCTCTGAAGATACAATCGTAATAATCTCAAGATGTACTTCAAGTAGATATTTCAAAGTCTGGATAAAAATGAATTTGATTGTTCTTAAAAGCCCCCCAGCCAGTATTGAGCAATTAATGGGAAGAAGAAATAAGTGTAGCTATTTCACTTGTTTAGGATTTAGGATGTAATAAAAATGGGAAGTTAAATCAGTGATAGAAGTAAAAGGATGCCATCTTCTATGGCACATGCACTTAGCAACACTAGAGCGACCTAAGTCAGAACTGCTGCTGAAGTCTGTCACTACCGAGGAAAGCTCTTCCTCAGCTTCTGGATATGCCCCTGGCACTCTCCACATGCCAAATGCAAAGCACAAAGAGTTCAGAATGAAACGCAAGCCACTCTGGTAGCCATTCCCAGTTAGAGACCAGGTTTTGCTTTCTTCCATTTTCTAAGGCATGAAAGGAGTGTACATTTTTGTTGTTCTTGGTCAGCACAAAGCTACGAGCAAGCAGCTTAATGAATGTATCACCCACCACAGAGCAGGCAAACATCAGGTACTCACTACATATTCATTGGAGTATGCTATGGTAGGGCACTCTCATGCTGTTATTTTCAGTCCTTTCAAAGTAGCCATTCCCCAACCTGGCACTCTCCAAATGTATTGAATTAAAATGTCTAGTGGATGTTTTTTGCCAATAGAGTAGGGTAGGGTAGGTGTTCTGTCCCCTCTTCACGGCTCTTAACAAACGGCCAGACAAATAAACTTAAAAGGAACTTTCTTTATCAGTTCTCAGTTCAAACTGGCTTCAAGCCCAAAAATAAACTAATTAAAGTCTCTGCCAGAAGATAACGGACTGAAACACAAATCTTTCTTACTTCAATACCCGGTGAATCAAACAAAAGCAAAGCCCTTCTTCCAAAGTCTCTACAAATCAGGGTTACAGAAATCAAACCACTTTTCCAAGTGTGCAGCAAAGAAATCACGATCAAGGATCAGGGAACGCACGAAGGAATGTTGACTCCTGCGACTAGGGCATGGCAGCATCCGTCCTTTTATCTCCAAACCTGCCCCTAACAAGCCCCAGCTGCATAATGAATCTTGTATCCCGAAAAGACTCACAGCAGACATCTGCTGAGTCACAACAGGTAGGGTAGGGTAGAGTAGGGTATGGTAGGGTAGGGTAGAATAGAATAGAATAGAATGAGTTGGAAGGGGCCTTGGAGGTCTTCTAGTCCAACCCCCTCCTCTTATACCATTTCAGACAGATGGTGGTCCAATCTCTTCTTTAAAAAAGAAGACTCAGAGGCTGTGCACAGCAGGGCTGAATGCTGAGAAGTTGAGGAGCTGCTGGACCTAGGAGAAGTCTATAAAAGCTTGAGAAAATATACATAGCAATTTCTCAGTAGAAAGGAAATGCCATCCCCATAAGTTTGCCATCGTTATAATGCTGCATTTAGAATATTGAGTCCTAGATCTGCCAATTTCTTTTAAAATTCCTACCTAGCTTTCAATTTTTTAAAGTAAGACCAGAAGTGCAACATTTCATAATTTTACTTCAAGTGACAAGAGAAGTGATGAAGCTTTAAGGGGTTTAAGAAAAAGAAAGATTGGATGGAAAAGACAATACTTCATCATGGGAAGTTCAACACCATTGTACTGTTGAAACTTATTCATCATTCAAAATATTCTGATGGAATGTTCAAAACAAAACACTGACTTGCAGATTTCACACATATTCCCATCAGTATATACTAAATACACTGGCTCACATTTATTTGATTTGATTTGATTTCAAATCAAATTTGATTTTAACTCCAAACCACTCTTGAGCAGTTCACAATGTAAAGAAAACAAGATAAAAATGTGTTAAGATAAATAAAAATATAACTAAGGAAATAAACAAGGTGGAAAATCTAAGCAATCAACCTCACAATATACGGAATATTGATTGGGTTCACATATTGTACTAAGTCATGTTTTATGTTCACTGTGCAAAGAAAAAAAATTGGATGTATATTATGCACTGACTCATGACTTGGAAAATGTGATGAGCCACAATCAAAGAGATTCTTTTACTGACTTTCCCCCTTCCATTTCTATTATAATTTGGATTTTAAATTCTTCAAATGAAGGATGTCTGCCTTTGCTTGTATTTCTCTTTAACGATACATCTTTGTTGATGCAGAAGTAATAAGCATCCTTTTTTATTCCATTTTTTAGATTACCACAGTCAGTTGACTCACAATCATGATGATGTTAAGCTGTTCAGCCTTACTGTGAACATTTTGGTTTCTCTGTCCATAGTACCATTCAACTGTGATCAGTTTGCAAGCAATTTTCTTTTGAAAAATCTATGATTTACTTGAAGTCTGTCATCACTGGAGGATCACAGGAGAGGAGTTGCCTATTTCTTGTTCACGATATCTTCCTCAATAACATTGCAACAATTTGCTCTTATTGAAACGATTTTTCATACACACAACCATAATATATGTCTATGAATTTCCCAATTATTGGAGAAGAATGTAGTTTGCCATGTGCACATTATTCAATGCTCTTTCTGCCAGCATTAGAAAAATTCAAGAATTGCAAATACTTTAGCTGCACAGTTTCATAATGTATTTTACTGATTCTATGAATTCATAATAACTTAGCACTTGTTTTCACAGATGCCTGAAAACTTCAACAAATGTCATTCCATTTGTTATATTTGTTGGACTATGATAATAGAAAAATGTATTGTTGAAAATTCAGAATATTCCAACTCTCTTCTACGGCAGAATCTACAAGATAATGATAATCCAAAACTTTACTGAAAAGAATAAAAGCTGAAGTCAGAAGACAGTTTGTATTACATTCATAAGCCTCTGTCTAGCATGATATAAATATATATCCATTTGGGAACAAATAACAGCTAGAGCAAATTAGTCTCATTTGGTTCATTTTCATTCATTTTGAAATAAATCCAATCATGGATATAAACAGATACTATTTTGTTTATGGACATTTCATCCGTGCCCATTTTGTTCTCATCCAAGTTGAAGAAGTCAATCTTTGTTTCATAGTGATGACTGCATAGAGCTGATTTTTCCAGAATAACTTCAGCCACATGATGGTAAAGAATGAGAAACTTGAATTCTGCTTTTCCTTAGAGCATTCTTTAAAATAATCCTATGTAGGGGTATAGCATTCTAGGTCTAGGATAACATAGACAATTAAATATGATGATTAGATTTAATCCCCACATCCTTAAAATTTACCATAAATCACCAATGTGACAAGTTTTCTTCTCTCACAGTCCATGATTGGTTGCGAAATGTGGAGGTATGTAGCCCAGCTATAATATGTGTTGACAAAACCAGCAATCCATCCTACCATTAAAGGGTAGGAATAGCATTAACCCCCAAGACATAGGAAATCCACAACAAACATTGCTTTTGAAGGACAGAATTGTTCATCTTGGGATTTTTGTCTTATTTGATCAGGAATCTTTTCCACCATTTCTACCATCCCGTCCTATTTCAGCTCCTTATCACATTCTCAGCTCGAAGTTCTCATAACAACTTTGCATCTGTGGATTGGTTCACCTCCAGACAGGACAAAGGGGGTGGTGATTTCTACAGCTTTTAACTTAGCAGTTCCGAGTGGGAATTTGAGTTGCCTGTTGCAAGAGATCTGCTTTCTTGAGGAGAGAGAAGAGGCAAGTCCTTACATTTATATTATATAGCCAATTCCATGTCGCACAAAGAAGGAAAAGGAAACAACAGCCAATAGCCAGCCATCAACACACCAATCAGCCAATAGGAGGATACCACATAAACACGATTCACAGAACAGCCGAAAGCACATATTCCAGTAGAGAAATTCCCTGAAGATGGGCTCCAATATGAGTCTGAAAGCTGAGAAGAATAAATCCTTGGCCCAGGGACCAACCCAAAATTTGATTTCACAATTCCATGTCAGTTTATTTAAAAAATGGATCAGTTTCAGAGAACCTGAATTCAAGTGTGCATATTCAATTGAAAGCTAGCTTTAAAGGTATATACTGCCTTCATTCTTATCTGACTGATAATCATTGAGCTTTCCATACATGAGATCTATTCATGCTATACTGAACTTACTACAAGTGATCTTTCTGGTACCGAGTCTCAGAAAGGTGCTGTAATACTAAATAAATGAATAAAATGTCCAGCATCATTGAAAACTATTAGATGAACACATGCCAATGTTGATATTAGAGCAGTTACATACTAATAATTTGATCTAGATTGGCTTTCCTTAATTTTGGAGTTGCTCTCATAAGGTGATTGAGGATTCTGGAATTTGTAATACAATAGCAATAGCACTTATATATAGTTATATACAGCTTTAAAGTGCTTTACGGCCTTCTCTAAGCGGTTTACGGAGTCAGTCTATTGCCCCCAACAATTTGGGTCCTCATTTTACCCACCTCAGAAGGATGGAAGGCTGAGTCAACCTTGAGCTAGGTGAGATTTGAACTGCCAAATTGCAGGCAGCTGGCAGGCAGCAGAAGTTGCCTGCAGTATTGCATTCTAAGCACTGTGCCACCATGGCTTATAATCTAACACATCTGGTCAAAAGCACTACAGCTGAACTGAAATTGGGCCCGTCCACAAAGCCCCTATTTTTGCCCTCAAATCCTCATCCACATTTTCGCATTGCTACGTAAGTGTCCTAACCGTTCCCATCCTAGCTGTGCATCATGCTTCCCTGGATGTAACCAATGCAAAAGAGCAACCTATTTATGCCCCACTCCCACTTTCGTTCTTCCATCACTGTATTCATTTTTCACATCAAAGGAAAGAAAAGGACCACTGAGTCGAAAAGGAGCAAATGGCAGAGGGATAGTGGGAAGTTTCCACAGCACCTTGATTTCAGGAACAAGGGAAGAGTTCTGGGAAGCCGGGATTTCCCACATAGGAAGAATCTGTACCATGCTGCAGCAATGTATTTTTTACTATAGCATCTGAAACACAATCCTAGGTTAATTGGCTCAGCTTTTGATGCAGCCTGCAAGCCACATGATGTGCGATACCAATCTCATATCAGCCCAGCTGTTGTAGTAATAACAGCATTGGAAAAAAAACCTAGGTATCATTGCCTAGTTATCAGCAGAAAAATTTCACTGAAAAAGACACAACAATCAAACTTAATTTCTGTGATTGAAAGAGCACTTGTTCATGTGGTATTATTATAGCTCTAAAATATCAATACTTACTGCTATTTTTATCTCCAGCTCAAAATAAAAAATGAGGATGTAACTCATAACAAATTGAAAATAATAAGATGGTCCTTACATCATCTGTCTGATACAGAATACAGAAGGAATTATTTAAACAATTACCATTACTGATACTTCTAAAAAAAGATCAGAATGCAAATCACTAATATTCTCTGCCTTTCGTATGCATTAATAAGAGAAAGATTTCATGTATGTAGATAGAAATGTGCCAGCAATAGAATCCGATAAAGAGAATCTGATAAAAAGAATTTGAAATGAATTATGTACAAATGATAACATGTCATCGCTAAAATATGTAAACTTTTGTTGAGATTTGAAATATATATAGAGAAAATTAAAGAATGTATGATAAAATGGACCAAAAATTTGGTTATAAGATTCAAATGGATCAATAGGAGAGAATATGGTTAAAAGATCTGAAGTTCACATAGATTTATAATTTAAAACTTTTTAAAAATGCTGTACCGTTGCTACATGACACTAGCAAAATTGTCTGTGACGTATGAAGGCACTTCTTATCACTGTGGGAAATATGAAAGAACATTTTATCATGCATGATGGGCTTGTGAAAAAGCTAAAAGATAATTGATACCGATATATATGGTGATGCAGAGACTTTGAAAAATTAGCATTCAGATGAAACCAGAACTTTTCTTATTAGGACTTAATGTACACTCAAGTAGAAAAGGCTTATGGACAGTTGGTTTTATACATGGTAACTACAGCAAAGCTGTTATATGGACAAAGATGGAAAACTACAGGAACATCAATAATGGAGGATTGGTTCATGCAGATGACTTTGAGAAGTGGCTAAACTGACTTGTTGGACCAAGGAGGAACTACAGTTACTTTTATAAAACAAAAACAGGATATCCTTTATTGATGTTTTGCTAAAAATAGATTAAAATGAATGGCTGATTTTGGGATTTATTGATTAAAAAGGGCTGTTTATGGGAGATGGTAATTGATGGTTGTATCAGCTGCAGAGAAATTTGAAAATGGCTTCTTTAGATATTTTTCTTTTTCTTACTTTTTTGTTGCTCTTTATTTTTTCTTTTATGAACTTTATTTTTCTATTTATTCTTCGATGTCTTTGTAGTTTTGAAATTTTTATGCAAGTATTTTTAACAAACCCTATTTAAATAAATTAATATTCTCTAAACATTTAAGTCCATATTTAAGAAGGTTCAGCATTATCTTAGTTTTGCTTGGTTTATTTTATGTCTTTATTGCAAATATGCTGACAGGTATTCAAATGGTACCTGATTTGTGTGATTCTAAGTCCTTGACAACTTTTTCCAAGTGATTTCAGGTAATCCTCAACTTTCAAGGCTTCATTTAGTGACTTATGACCATTTTTTCACGCTTACAACCATTGCAGCGTCCCCACGGGCATTGTGATCAAAATTCGGATGCTTGGCAACTGACTCCTATTTATAACACATCCAGTGTCCTGGAGTCATGTGACCCCCTTTGGGGACCTTCTGAGAAGCAAAGTCAATGGGAAAGCCAGGTTCACTTAACAGCCATGATACTAACTTAACAATTGCAGGTGTTAGATCGGCGCAAAGGCAAGAGGCGAGAATCGCTAGTGATTTCAGCACTTTTATTTCCAGCAAAATGTGACTGCGCTCTGCCGGCTGGGCTGCCGCAGCTCGCCCTTTAAAGAGCTCCAGGCAGACCAGCCAGCCAATGACATCCGTTCAAATTTCCCGTGGTTAGGACAGCCAATCCACGATGAGCATGAAAACTTATGTAGATTCTAGCCAATCCGCAGCCAGCATGGCAACTTATGTAGATTCTAGCCAATCCGCGGCGAGCATGAAAACCTATGTAGATTCTAGCCAATCCGCGGCAAGCATGAAAACTGATGTAGATTTCTGACGTACGTCCCTATGTAACAGCAGGGATGCACTGAACAGCCAATGCAAGAAAGGACATAAAATGGGGCAAAATAAGGGGTGGGCTGCTATGGATTTGGGAGAACCCATAGCTAACATTAGGGCCGGTTCGGAGAACCTCCAAATCCTACCCCTGGCTGGCCCTGCCCACCCCGTCCCTTCCAGGAGTCTCCACGTGGCCGGTTTTGGGTGTGAGGTAAGTGCAGGGCCCATGCGGAGGCTTGGAGGGGGGGGAGAAACAGGCCTCCTGAAAGTTCCAGAAAACAGGCCTTCTTGAAGTTCCTTTGGAGGGTCACTGGAGCCCAGGGAAGGCAGTTTTCACCCTCCCAAAGGGGCAAGAAAAGCCTCCAGAACCTGGGAAAGGTGAAAACACTCACCCCTCTGTGGTGCAGGAGGCCAACTAGGCCATGCCCACCATGGCCACACCCACAGTGGTCATGCTCACCCAGCAACCAGGCAGAGAACCTGTTGCTGACATTTTTGAAGCCCACCCCTGGGCAAAATTCACTTAACAAATGTTTCACTTAGCATCAGAAATGTTGGACTCAATTGTGGTTGCAAGTCGAGGACTACCTGTACTTGTTATCGACAAGTATATACAGTGGCAGATGGTTCAACCAATCTTATCTACCACCATATGAAGACAATTGCAAGCTTTTTTTAGTCTAAAAATACCTGTTTACTTGACAGATCTGGGCCCTGGTGATAAAGCAGAAAGCCAGGTGATGAGTTGAACCCTAAGCAAGGTGACCAGACATCCCGCTTTTGGCGGAACAGTCCCAATTTTTAACAATTTGTCCCGTGTCCCACGGCGTTTTTAAAAAGTCCCAATTTTTGGAAAGTATGCATGACAAGCTAGGGAACGGCGGGAGAATGGGGAGGGAATATATGGTTTTTGGCAGCCATGTGGCTATTTCGCCAGGATAATTTTTTTTATGTATTATATTTGTAAATTGTAGTTACGTTGAAATAAAAAAATATTACAATACTATTTTTGCATTCTATGAAAATTTTTGTTGCTCCATAAAGACCAAATTTTTAATCAAGAAGGTCCCCCCCCCTGGTCAATGGTATCCCGCTTTACCAATGTTAAAATCTGGTCACCTTAACCCTAAGGCATATAAAGAAGGAATCCCCACAGAATTCTGACTTCTATAGAACAAGACTGTTGCATTCCTTTATAAATAGGGAGGTCTTTGATGGAGTTAGCCAAGATGGCTAAATGTTTTGATCTAGGAAAAAAAATACAAATATTTTTATTTCTACTTGGAAACTGCTTCTGGACTTTGTATTTAAGGTGGGAAAAAATGAAACTTTGATTTTGGGTTTTATCTATTACATAGATTTGTTGTTATAGAAATCGCTAGTTATTGCTAGCCAGATAAAAGTAAAAAATCGCTACCAAGGTCCAGCCACAGCCTAAAAAAGATGGGCATTTTCATTAATAGAAGGGAATAATTCTAGATGCCTTTCATGGACTTTCTCTGCTCAAAGGAACAGTGAGAAAATTGGATTATGAATAGATAATACTCCTTAACTCTCCATATAAGAGGGAAGACAGTGGGGGAACAAAGCTTGTAGCCAAATCATTTCACATTTTTAGTGCTAAAAGCATTCTGTTTCATGAGTTCCTGTGAAAAAATTATTTGAAATTGTTTTCAAATGATTTTTTTTCACTATTACTTTGATGGACTGATTTTAATATATCACAATCCTTTTTTTTAAATCTAGAAGCTTCTTGGTTTATATTGTAATGTTGTATTTGATTATGTGTTATTACATTAGTTGTTGAATTAATTGTAAGTGCATCATAAATAGAGCTGCTGCTGCTATTACTATGACTATATTCTACTTTTAGCAGCATGCTGGCATGATTAAAGAGAGTAACCTAAATGTAGCATTCCCAATATACCAGCATTAAGAGTTTGTAAAGCAATAGAAATTTGCTGTCATGACAAGTGGGAAGCATTTGAAGGATTTTAATGCACTTGTTTATATCTTAAACACCTCCGTCCACACAGTTTCCTTTTAAACGATTTGGGAAAGTTATTGAAAAAAAGCAAATATGCACAAATTCATGCCCTGAAACATATGAATATTGAAGAAGAGGAATGGTAATGTTAACAATATTTTTCCTATTTGTAAAAGGGTTTTGTTCCTTTGTTTAGACATAGTGAAATGTGAATGGGCAAGACAAAACACTGATATTAACTAGCTTGTAAGAATAGGAAAGTGGTATCAATTCAGGGGTGGGATTCAGCCAGTTCGGACCAGTTCACACGAACCGGTAGTTTGGGTGATCAGTTGGCCCCGCCCACCTGCCCCTGCGCTAGTTTGTCCTATATTTCCTTTGTTTGAAGCCCAGGTGATAGGCGTGGCAAAGTGGATTTCCATGCCTCAGCTGCTTTACTCCCAGGGGCTACAGCAGAAGATAAGTTTTTGAGATGTTTTGAAACGAGCTGCACTCGCATGGAGTGAACCAGTTGTTACACCAGTTGAATCTCACCACTACATCAATTGATGGGTAGGTCTCTATGCAGAGCTGACCTAAGAGAATGAAATAATGAGTAAGTTGTTAAGGGAGGAGAAATGACAACCTTAGTCCTACAAAAGAAGAAAATATGAAAAAGAAATACAAAACAACCCCACCTTGGTTCTGTTTTGAAATAAGAGGGGGAAGAAAAAAATTCTGACAGACTCAAAATTCTGTTATTACCCAATCAAGTAGCATTCCTTGTGGGGATTGACCTGTTCTGCCCTGAAGCACTAAATTTCATCTTGAAAGCCCCAGAGTTTCTCTTTCTCCCATCATTTCCTTACAGTTTCCACTTTTATAGGATTGAGAGGGTTTTTTTCTCACTTAAAAACACATCTATAACCTCACCAAAATTATTGCCACATTTTGTACTGCTAATGTCAAGCATGCCTCCTTCAATATCCAAGAAAGGAAAACCTCAACTCCATTTTAATAGAGATAAAGTACTTTTACTAGATATGAAGTGAAAACAGCAAAAGGAAAGGAAGATCTGAGCCAGAAAGGCGGGAACATATACATATCAAACATTTACCCAGCATCCTCCCCCCAATTCACCAATCCATTGTCCAATCTGCAACTCCCTAAGGTGTCATGTGGGGTGCATCTTCAAACAGCCTCATCAAGTTGGTATGCAAAACTGTTGGCCTTGACCAAGTCCAAACATCAGACTCCTCCAGTACAATATAATTCCCTTCCCCAATACTATGCACACACCCCGTTCCTATGGCAACCGATAGCAAGCAAGCGTAGCAAGTAAAACAGAGGCTGACATCCGACCCTCCTTCAGAAAGATATATCACCCCTTCAGGAAAAGAGAGAGGGAAATCAATACAAAATAATAACATAGTATATACATCTATCATAAAATCAAGGCTTATCAGGATAGCTGGTGTAGAACTTCCGCAAAAGTCTGGGAGCCCTAACATGAAATTTGTCAACCCATTCATCCTGGGAAGGGGGGAAATGTTTCCAGGAGACCAAATACTGAATGCGACCCCTATGTTTTCTGAAGTCCAAGATTTCTTTAACTTCAAAATGTTGTTCTCCCTCAATAAGAAGAGGGACTGGAGGTGAAGGTTTAGGCGGATGAAACGAAGAGGTGTGCTCTGGTTTTAACAGGTTCACATGAAATAAAGGATAAATTCTGCTAAGGTTCTTCAACAACTCCAATTTCACCGATACAGGATTTATGATTTTCACAATGGGGAACGGACCTACATACTTTGGGCCCAGCTTCTTCGATTTTTGGGTGGTTTGCAGGAACTTGATGGACAAAAACACCCTATCCCCAACTCTGTACTCTTTTGGCTTTGTCCTTTTCTTATCCACTTGTTTTTTGTCAGCTTCGTGAGCCGCATCTAATGCTTTGCGAGTCATGGGCCAAAAGTGCCAAAGTTGATGACTCAATTCAGATAAGGATAAAATTTGTGGTTTCTCTTGAAGCAATTCAAGAATTGGTACAAAGTCCTGACCAAACTAGTTTAAAAGGGGTCATGCCAGTACTGCTGTGAACAGAATTATTGTACGCCATCTCTGCATATGGTAACAGTTCCACCCAATGTTCCTGTTGATAATTCATGAAACATCAGAGAAAAGAAATCCTCTTTTTCAGCCGCCTGCCAGTCATCCTCTGGTTTTCGGCTGGTTGTGACCCTTGCCATTGTCTTCTGCTGCTGGTTGCAGGGGTTAGACATTTGGGTGCTCCCCCCACGGAAGCTTTTAACTCTGGGATGCGTGCGAAGTCAGATCTTGTTTAAATGTCAAGCATGCCTCCTTCAATATCCAAAAAAGGAAAACCTCAACTCCATTGTAATAAAGATAAAGTACTTTTACTAGATATGAAGAGAAAACAGCAAAAGGAAAGGAAGATCTGAGCCAGAAAGGCGGGAACATATACATATCAAACATTTACCCAGCACCCTTCCCCCAATTCCCCAACCCATTGTTCAATCTAAAACTCCCTAAGGTGTCATGTGGGGTGCATCTTCAAACAGCCTCATCAAGTTGGTATGCAAAACGGTTGGCCTTGACCAAGTCCAAACATCAGCCACCAGCATGCGCAGAAGATGGTGAAGACAAGACTCTTCCAGTACAATATAATTCCCTTCCCCACTACCATGTCCCCCCTGTTCCTATGTCAGCCGATAGCAAGCAAGCGTAGCAAGCAAAACAGAGTCTGACAATTGGCTAGAAAAAACACAGATTGTTTTCTATCAGCTCTAGATAAGTTGTCTGTCTAGTAGAACAGCAGGATACTATGAAGATGGTCATGTCTATTTGTTTATATCAGAATAATAGAGTTGGAAGGGACCTTGGGGGTCTTCTAGTCCAACCCCCTGCTCAAGGAAGAGACTCTATACCATTTTACACAAAATGTTGTCCTGTCCCTTCTTAAAAGCCTCCAATGTTGGAGTATCCACAATTTCTGAAGGCAAGGCATTCCACTGGTTAAATATTCTTACTGTCAAGAAATTTCTCCTAAGTTCTAGGTTGCTTCTCTCTTTGTTCAGTTTCCATTATGATGTGATCATCTTCGTAGTATCCCACTGTTTTAATAGATATGCAGTTTTTCAAACTACTTGAATTAATTTTAACTACATTTTAAATTGGGTTAAGTTTGGAAATGGAAAAATGGGTAATGAAATGTGTGCAAATGAAAAATAAAACTCAGAATACTACAATGCAATCACCATTTTCCTGAGGATCTCAGAGTGGATAGACTTCTACCTTTGTAAAATAAACATTCATATTTGTATAGTAAACTTTACAAATTTCTCAAAGGCAGGCACTTTAAAAGAACAATATGGGATTCTTGGTAAATCCAGGCAAATAGGACCAGACCATCGAAAAATGGGGATATATTTCCTCTCTCATAGCCAGAACTGTCTATGGTTGCATCTAAAATAGTTAATTAAGAAGTTAAAGAAACAATATCCTACTATACTTTTAACTCAATCCTGCATATGTTTCATGAATTAATTCATCTAGCATATGTGGACTCAACTGGATTACAGTCAGGAAATTGGATGTATTAGTAGCCAGGATTATTAAGAAAGGCAGCTTTTATTCTGATTGGCTGACTAAAAGGAAAGAGAGAAAAATTTTCTGGTTAGCTGATAGGCATGATGCTGACAATTATGATTTTGTCAGCCGACTGTGAAACCAGAGGTATATTGTATGTCTCTGTAAGTAAAGTATAGCTAAGTATTATTTTATGATTCTCATCCTCTTAAATTATGTTCTGTGTGACACCAGTGCTCTCCACACAATGCAAAGAATATTTTCCAAGTGATACCATGATTCAGGAGAAAATTTTGTGGGTTAGAAACATAAAAATGTAGAGTTAGATCATGTAGCCAAATTCTCTGCAGTATGTAGGAAAACCAATTAAAGCAACAGTGAGCAGTAACTTGTCTAGTCGCTTCTTTAAAACTTCAAATATAGAAAACCTACAACTTGCATAGGTAGAATGTTCCACTGATATACAGTTTTACTATCAGGAAAAGCTTCTTTGTATTTAAATGTTTCTTTATCTATGTACAGTATATAAAAATGTTTCTCTGTGTGTGTGCATAACTCTGGAACACCCCAAGCAATTTCAACTAAACTTGTTACACAGATGACTTACTCTCTGGAGAAAAATACTGTGCGGGTAAGACACTCCTAACACGCCTCAGGGTGTGTGTTCTGTTAAGATACAGCCTGTTGTGCCGTACTGCCATACTGGCTTCTAGTGTAAAGCGCAGTGGAGTTGCCATGGTAAGAACTTCACAGTACTCCACAAGGAGCTCCCTCTGGTAAGGGGGAAAATCCAACATTGAAAATTACATTTTGTCCAAACAGTTTCCCCCTTTAAATAAATACCCAGGCAACACCAGGTTATCGGCTAGTATTTAACTAAAATATGGGTATCTGCAATTTATATTAATTATTTTTGGTCCTAGGTTCTGTGGCAAATTATCCCAGACTATCTTCCCTGTGGCACGCTTTTATTTCACTAGTCACAAAAAACATGCTGTATACAAATGAACATGAAATATGCAGTCAGCACCCTGGAGCAACTGGGGGGTGGGGAATCGTCTCTGGAGTAAAGGTTAACAAAGAACATGACTCTGTTTGTGAAGTGCTATTGGAGGGCTTTTTATTCAATGTATCTTTGTGAAGGTGGAGTTTTCATCATTCCCTCCAGCCAAGATTAAACAACTAAAATGCTGAATGTATTGGGAATATAAGACAAATCTCACTCCAGGCATTGATGAAATATAGTGTTGTATTAAACATCTCTTATGTTTTATAGTTGTTTTATGAAATGTAACAGAAAATAAGTATTAAAACGTATATTCTATTTCACTATCTTCTCCCCCTTTTTTTAAATTTTAAAAAAGCGATGTTCAATTATTTTGAAAAAAATTAAGAAAGTGTACTAAAATGCATTACAGTTTGCTGGGTCAAAAAAGTTGCCACTTTGAGATATTTCATATTGTGTTCAATTTTGGAAAACGTATTATTCCTTCTAGTGCAACTTCTGGATATTTGGAAGCATCCATTCTTTGTGACTCCATCCATTGAGCAGAGTTATGACTGGATTGACTGTATCACATTGTGTGTACTCAGCCATTGTAATGTGGAATTCATGGTTTTTGCCAGTGGGAAAAAATGAGTTTACAATTCTCTATGCGAGGCTACAACAGATGGCTGTTAGATTTTGAAACCCAACATAGTTGGGTACTGGCAGGAAAAAGAAAGAAAGAAATAGCACTTGCTACAAGCAAGAAACCTCAAAGCAGATTGAGCAAAAGAAGTACTATTTTTGTCGTGGTGGCTTTTTTTTTTAATTGCCTGAATGTTTTATCTGTGCTTTATTTGTATGCTGCACAATGCTTTGTCTGACAATACTGAGGCCAATCTGCTAGGGCCTTTAGAGATGATGAAATAAACTAGATTATAATTTTAAAATTTAGATAGCACTAACTCTATTTGGTAGGACGATACATTTGGAGGTGCAGAAAAGAAAAAAGCCAAGAAAAATGGCTTTGAAGCATTTTAAATATCCCTCAGTACCATACCGTATTAAGAGCAGAGAAAAGGAATGGAGGGTCAACCCATTGTAACATTTTAAGAGAAAGATCTCCACATCTGGGAAAAGTACTATTTTAATTAAAAATTGGAGAAAGGAAAAGCAATGTATCAAATGGGAGAATAGTGAGGATGTGGAAATTGTCTAGGGAAACGATGCCCATAGTGACCCCTCTTGTCTCCCTTGATTGTAAAGTTGGCAGAGTAATTGGTTACCTAGAAAAGGCCACAAACAGAAGTGCTGAAAGCAACGGAGGGGGGCGGAGAGAAAGGGCTGGAATTCTTTAAACAACTTCATTATATCCTACTATTTCTTCATCCAATCAACTTCATGGGGAGGAGACAGATGTGGTATTCAGGAGGTTCTGACCAGATCTGGAGAACCGGTAGCGGAAATTTTGAATAGTTCAGAAAATACTAAACTACCAGTAAATACCACCTCTGACTGGCCCCGCCCCATCTACTCTCTGCCTCCTGAGTCCCAGCTGATCAGGAGGAAATGGGGGATTTTGCAGTAACCTTCCCCTGGAGTGGGGAGAGAATGGAGATTTTACAGTATTATTCCCCTGCCACACCCACCAAGCCACACCTACAGAACCGATAGTAAAAAAATTGAATCCCACCACTGGAAGGGGGGTATATTTTAAGAATAATGTAATGGAGCTCTATGTGCCCCAAGGCACAATATAATCTCACCAAGTTAATAAATACAGGCTAAATTCCAAACTGATTTGTATCAGAAACACCTCATTTTAAAGCTAGGGCCCTGGGGAAGATTTGCTGTCATATTGCTATCCTGTAGAAATTTGCAAGGGGGTTGGATCAAAACCAGCACTTCCCCTGCTGCAGCACACAGGGTCAATTGTAAGGGGCAATCCATATGTCTGTCAAAACTCCCCCTCTTCCAGGAGGTGGGGCCTGACATTGCTACAGTATGCAATCTTGGGGCTCCACGATTGCTGTCGAATCTCTGTTGCTGGACGGTTCTTTTTGGACCTAAACCGTCCCGAAGAGACGGTGATAGAGAAGGGCATGTCCTGCTGATCTCAGGGACATCGCAAAGTCCCTGATTAATCCAGGAAGAAGCTCTTTTTGCCAGCTACAAGAGAAGCATCCATTTTAAGCTGCATAAGGTTGGGACAAACGCCTGAACCGAAGCTCAGCAGGAGAGAGAGTGTGTCAGAATTTGGTGATATAAACTTTACTATTTACTATGAGAGAAGAGAATACCCAAAAGACTTAAAGTAAAATTAAAATTGAAGACAGAAGACAGCAAGCGGCAGATTAAGCCTGTATTAAAATTAGAGTGTTATCTTTCTTTTTTTAACTCCATTTTTGGGGAATGGAATTCTTACAAATACTTCTTAATTTTTAAATTGGACTGGGTTTTTTTCCTTCTTCCTCTATTTTTCTTCACCTTTTGTATCTGTGAAGCAAGAATCTCTTCCTTTTTGTAACATTTGGGTGGATTTTACCTTTTAAGCATTTTTTCTTTCTTAAATCTCATAATAAAGAGAAGGGTAAAAGCAGAAGAAAATGAAGTAACACTGCAATCTAGAGGCTGGAGGCTTGGAAACATTTATTCCTTTGATCATTTGACATATATTATATATTAAAGTCCTTGATTTTGTTTATTGAAAGGAACAGTGGGAAGAGCACCAGTTGTTTATACAGGTGTTCTTCTGGAGTATTATCAGTAGCTGGACTGGTGTAAAGAGAAAGATTAGACTTGAAAGACTACAGTGAATTCATTTGACATCTAGCAATAACCCTTGGATGTTTTCGTGGCAGTGTTTACAACCTGGAAAAATGGTGCAACATGAAGAAGAAAAAGAATTAATTTTGTAAAAGATTATGCTAGGAATCCAAAAAATGCTAATAAGTACAGAGAACATTGAAAAGAATCTTGGGATTATAGAGCAAAGAGTAGAAAGAATGGGAAGAAGAACTCAGAATATCCACAAAATGATGATGAAATTTGAGGATAGAATTCAAAAAATTGCAGAAAAACATGAACAAAGTGATAAGAAAACTGTTGACATTGGAGAGGTTGATGAACTGGAACTCTATCATACCTCAAAATATGGAAGAAAAAAGGGGAGAAAATTTGGCAGAAATAAGGAGAATACCTTTGGCAGAAGCACCAGTGATAACCAAAGGCAAGCTGATGGAAAGAATGGATGGATGGTTTCGAGTCTTGAAATGACCAACAAGTTGCTAAGAAAAGTCCACATAAGATTTACCAAGAAAACAACTAGAATACAGATTTTACAAATGGCAAGAGATATTGGATGGCACTATTTCTGGAAGGATACAGGATGATGAAATGAAATGTTACAACGAAAATTAAGTTAAACTTAGTTAAATTTTGAGTATTATGTATAAGACAAAGTAATAATAGTTATAGTTCAATAAATGATTAACAATGATAATAATGTATCTATATATACTAGAGGGATAATATGGAATTTTATGTAAACTGTAAGTGAGAATATAAAGATGTAATACCATTGGATGATTCCAGGATGATGTAATGAAATGCCATAATATATAATTTACTTTAAATTTAGCATGCTTCACATAAAAAGGAGGTAATAATAGTTATACTCAATGAATGTTTTAAAATCATAATAATTGTATATCTGTATATTTGATTGATGATATGAACAATGGAATGTGCTGAAATGATTAAGTTGACATATGAAATTAGAGAAGAAGGAGATAAACAATTTTATAGGATATGGGATTTATCTTATCTGTGGTTAGATTAAAAAAAATACACATGGAATTGAAAATTATTAGAGAATGTTACCAAAAATGAATCAGAATAGGGTATTAAAATATTTTATTATTGGATATATTGAAGATGATGTAATGAACTACGACAATATAAATGAACCCATATCTAGAATATTTCATTTAAAATGATGAAATAATAGTGAAAGTGAAATAAATGAAGTATTATAATAACAATGTATATAAACATATTTGATTAACAATATGTGACTTCATATAAAATTTTAGTGATGACTATGGAAAGGATGCACAAAAACCTTGTAACCAACCAACACACTGTACATAATGTAAGATGTTTTTATGTTATATGTTTTTGTCTGTCTATGTTTGTTTAAAAATAAAAAATGTTTTTATAAAAAAAAAACTGCCCATCTTATTCAGGAACCTTCTTTTTTGTTGTGGTTTGGTATTCCTACAATTTGCATTTGGCAAAATTCTGAAAAAAGCCAGAGGCATCTGTCACAATTTATAATAGTCCTCTTGGAAAATCTGCCCTTTTGAATGAAATAAATCTATTTCACTCAGATAACCTTTGACAGAGGGAATGTCAGCGTTAGATCCTGGGAGCTCTGGCATGTTCAGGAGTGTCCTTCTCCTTGGATATGAACAATCTGAGAATAGCAATATTATTTATCACCTTTTGACTGTCCTGTATCAGGGCAGAATATATTTACTAATGCTACCAACTCCCACTGGTTCTGAAACCTATCTTTGAATTGGCAGCAGTAGTCAAAAAAGCCAAATATAGAATCTTTAGGCTCCTTAAAAATGAATCTGTTTAATGCAGATTCTTTCATTTGCAAATAAGATGAAGCATGCTTCCCAAATCTCTTGCTAAACTGTTAGTGCCCACCTGCCTTCTCTTTTTATAGTTTGGTTGTTATAGATATTTAGATGAAGCATTTCTCCTATATTAAGTCTTTCTCTGACAGGCACATAAGGACTGCTATAAAAATTGGATTAGATGTGTGATCTAGTAGAATCCTCAAGTAATGCTTTGCATTGGATTTTAAAACTCACTGTTATATAGATGAGGATGGATCAGGATTTGGCACTCATGGGTGACAGTGACTATAGTAAATCGGGGTGGGTTCCTGTACTGGTTGGTACCGGTTCGTTTCGCACATTGCTGTGAATGTGCAGTTCACTGTTAATTTTTCTGTGCATGTGCAGAAACATGCTGGCAATGGCAGAAGACCGGGGAACCAGTTCAGGGGTGTGACCAGTCTGGGTCACTGCCAGTTCTGCGAATCACCACCACCAGTTCGGCCAAACTGGGCCGAACTGGAAGCAACTCACCTCTGCAGTAAATGTTAAGGGGGGGAAGGAACCTTAACATTTAAACATTCAAAACCTTGAGCAAGTTGGCTCCTATACACTGAATATGGGGATGGAGAATGGTGTCTTTCTTCTAGAAAGATCTAATATTGGAATCTTTCCAAGGCTTCTCCCCTGAGTTGAGGCCGAAGGTCAGGAACCACATTGGCAAGGAAGGAAAGAAATGATAATACATGCAAACATGAAGCCAGTATATGAATTAAGCAAGTGACATACCTGTGCCAGACATCATTATGGCATTGCATAACTACGTCTTTTGTGCAAAGACACCAGAATGTATGGGTTGTCACCCTGAGGTCATCATAGTTTGGAAAAGTGCTAAGGAAGTAAGTCATATATGTGAAATGTGCAAAATATTGCAAATAATTCAATATGAAGCTTATAAACATTTACAATACAGTTGTGTCCATACCCATTCAGAAGAAAGGCCCATTGAATTCAGCCAGTGTTTTTGGCTACAAACACCTGTAAAAATCTAACATATATATATAAGATTTTTTACAACCCCTGGTAAGCCCCAATTATGGGAGGAAGCTAACTGCTTCCATCATCTGTCCTTCGGCTCGTCACAAGAGTCCATCACGACAGAAACCCAATATTTTTACTGTTGCCTTTGTTATATTTGTGTTTGTGTGTGTGTGTGTGTGTGTGTGTGTGTGTTCTATATATATATATATGTATGTATATTTGTTTGTTTTCATAGATTTCCACGGGTGTAGGTATGCTGGTCTTGTTGTATTTGGGTCTTTTCCTATGTAAGATTGAGATTGTCTTGGCAACGTTTTGGCGAGGTCTCACTCACCATCTTCAGGCTGGGTTTTGGGCTTAAAGTGTGGTCGGAGCTGCCATCTTTCTATAAATCTTGTTGGGGTTTATGGAGAGCTGGCTTTGTTTCAGTAAATGGAATAATTGGTTGTGTGGTTATATCATGATTGGTACATTGGTGTTGATTGGTGCTGGTTGTGTGTCCATTGTTGTTTTGTGTTGTAATGCCTGTCTTCTTTTTAAAAACTTTATATCATTTGTTTTATTTATTTATTTAATTAAAACCCATCTCACTCTTGCAAGCTGGAATTCCTTGACTGACGGGATCTGAAACATGCTTCCTCTGTCGGCATGGGTGGGGGAGGGCTTGTCCTATAGGAGTGAGATGATTCATCAAGTAACCTGGGACCATGCTTTGCAGGGTTTTATAGGTAATAATAAACACCTTGAATTGCGCCCTGAAACAAACTGGCAGCCAGTGCATCTCGCAGATCAGCGATGTAATACGGGCATTGCTAGGGGCCCCAAAGACTGCCTGCAGAATGGTGCACACACTCTGCACCATTTATTAGCTAAGGAAGCACAGTGGTTAAAGTGCAGTACTTACTTCTGCTGCCTGGCAGCTGCCTGTATTTTAGCAGTTCAAATCTCACCAGGCTCAAGGTTGACTCAGCCTTCCCTCCTCCTAAGGTGGGTAAAATGAGGACCCAGATTGTTGAGGGCAATAGGCTGACTCTGTAAACTGCTTAGAGAGGGCTGTGAAGTAGTATATAAGTCTAACTGCTATTTCTATTTATGACTTCCATGTTTAAGGATCTTCACAAAGAGCATCTACCTTGCATATTATTTGATAGACGAGAGGTGTGTGTTATGATCTTGACAAAAAGTATGATATACTATGATCCAGAGTAGAATGCCAGCTAGTACTGTATGTGTATCATCCACCAAAGGTAGGACAAAATGGTTTGATATGGATGTTTTTGCTACATTTAAAAATTAGTAAGTTTGCACATTCATTAATTTCTGTTTCAGAATATATATAGTTCTTTCCATCTCTGAGACCTGACCCTAGTAAGACCCAATCCAATGAAGGTATAGCAAGGGTCAGGGTCCAAACAGCTAGAGAAGGGCACTACTTTTATTTATTCTTAACTGAAGTCTGCTGTGACACATGTGTCTCTGGTACATAAATTAAATTTCAAGAGTTGATTTAAATAAAACCAAGCCTTGAAAAGCTTTTTTCTGTGCCCACATGCCTCTTTAAAAATTTCAGTGAACTGATCTCCATTGCTGGAAAAAAAATGAGTGCCTCAGGCTAACCATTTGAATCGTAGAGCAAAGTCTGATGTGATTTGATATAAATAACACAGGAAGTCCTGACAGTAAAGATTTATAATGAAGAGATCATGGTTGAATTTGTTGCACATGTTCTGAAAGAAAAACAAGTGAAAGGCACTTCTTCAAATTTAAACAAGGCATAGTTTTATTTATCTGTATGTACTACACATATATTTTGCAGTTCATTTAATTGTATTTATATACCATTCTTAATTCCAAAGACCTCAAGGCAAGATACATGATTTCCATTTCCTGCATTTCGTCCTTACAAAGCGAGGGGTACAAGGTCACCTTAGCATCATGGTGACTTTGATAACCATTACATAATTAATCTATATGATTACTGCATGATTTCTATCTCTTCCATTTCATCTCACAGAGTGACGGGTTCAAGGTCAACCAAGTTTCATTGTGGAATGCGACAACATTACATAATTTGCTATATTTCTACCAAGCAAAGCCAGAGCCAAACCGAACTTTTTGTGATGTGAAACAGAAGAATTTTTTTAAAAAAAATCCAAACAGATTAAGCAAAAGCTGCTCCCAAACCTGACACTCAGACAGTATCTTGAGCTAAATTAAACTCAGTGAATTTCTGAATGTTCAGTTTGTTGATCATCACATTAGGACTTTTTAGATATTCTTTAAAAATTACATAGGTGATGATAAGGAGAAGGAGGCCATGTGGGTTTTTTGTCACCTGCCGTGGGGAAAAAAATGTTGTTGTGTGAATGTTTTTGCGTGCTCTTAAAAGTTAATATGTTTATTGTTTTACAAATGTTCAGAAATCCATTTTATAGCAATAGCACTTATATACCACTTCATGGTGCTTTACAGCCCTCTCTAAGCGGTCTACAGAATCAGCATAATGTCCCCAAGAGTCTGGGTCCCCATTTTACTAGGTCCCCATTTTATTTAGAAAATGGAAGACTTACTGTAGTCAACCTTGAGCAAGTCAGGGCTGAATTGCTGGCCGTTGGAGAGTTAGCCTGCAATGCTGCATTCTTACCACTGCACCACCATGGTTCTTTTCATTTCTTCTGTTTCAGAATATCTACAATTCTCAGTAAAAGGCAGTCAAATGAAGGCATTACATTATAAATGTTGGCCTCTTCTATCTCCAGCTTTCCCAAGTACATGGGGAGTCTGAACCTTGGATGATTGTATGTATCCTCATTCCATGTCAAGACAAGGAGGTTCAATTTTTGGCTACGACTATCACTGAACAAAGGTATAATTTAACAACAATGCTAAACCAAGTTCAGTTGACAGTAGAGTTCAGTATTTTGGAATTCAGTATTTTGATTATTACTTATATTATTTCCAATAGGACTAATATATTGACAAATAAAGCTGAATCTGACAATCATTAGAAAAACTGATATGGGGAAAGAAAATATAACAAAAGTGGAATAACATAACATTGTGTCAGCATCTGGCAATGAGTTTGATTTCTATATGTCCAATATTCTTGGGAAAGATTAGATTGTAATTCTTAGTGAAATATTTTAAATTTTGATAGAGCTAAGAGGATAGAATCCAGGGGTGGGTTCCTGCCAGTTCTAACCTCTTCTATAGAAGAGGTTCCACATATCTACAATGCCATTTAGAACCAGTTCCAGCTCCCTCCCCCTGCCCGTCCGCACACATCAAGATGAAGAGCAAGAGGAGGAATTCTGAGAGTTGAAGTCCACAAGTCTTAAAGCTGTCAACACCCCTGGGGTACAAGGGTCTTTAACTTGACAGCTTTAAAACTTGCGTGCTTCAAATCCCAGAGTTTCTGAGCCAACATTTTGGTTGCTAAGCAAGAGCATTGTTAAGTGAGTTTCACCACATTTTACAAGTTGGCCACTCCCACCCAGTCACATAGCTGGCAAGCCACTCCCACAAAGCAGGCCACACCTACAGAAGAGGTGCTAAAAAAATTTGAAACCCACCGCTGATAGAATCATACAAGTATGAACTAAAATATTCTAATATATGGTGAAATAAATATGGGACAAAAAGTTATTGAACAGACTTATTAGCTATTTCTTAATACTATATGCCTCACAGGTGAGAAATTTGCATCCAGTAATGAAACACACCAACCACAGAGCTCAAGATTGCAAATTCTATTATACCAGTCAGGAATTATGAAATTGCTGTGTGTTCAATCTTCCCTCTCTAGGTACAAGTGCAGACAGATGTTTCCTCTGTATCTTTTGTAAGAAATATCTTACCTATATGAAAAACTACATTTCTCATGTGAGAAATGTAAATGACAACACAAATAGCAGCAGACTTTTGTAGAGTCTCACGTAAAGAAACTATTTCACAGAGTTTCATATCTCATTAGAACTTTTACTGGCTTGATTTTTACTGGTGGTCCTGAATACTGTAGTTCCACCGAAGATAATTTGTGCAGTGATACCTTCCTTCAATCAGACTGTAATCCATTGTTAAATTCTGTGCATATAATTAAGGTTTGCATATGTATTCTTTTCTTAGCGTTTCTTTATTTCCTTCTCACCTTGAATTATTAGACAATGGTCAAGATGCAATTGCTAATTTTATTTTTCTATTCTGCTCTGTCATCTGAGATATCTTAATGGACTTTCAACATCTCAAAATCAAATACGGAACTGCATGTACCACATTATGTTTTATTACATTAAAAACATATGCATTCGTTTCATTAAATTTAGAGATTATCTGACTCCAGAAGATGCAGGTTTTTTAAAAATTAAAAAATTAAAACTGTGAACATAATAAGATCCAGAAAACACAACAGTCTAGAAATGACACTCCCTCCAAAAATGACAAGGACTCAACTATCATCCTACCCTCAGGCCGAGGAGCAATGCCAAATCTTCAATGACTTTAGGAACATCATCGGGTGAGAGCCGTAGAGATTGGCGGAAGCATCATTGTTCATTGTACGTACACAAAATATGATCCAAATTTGAAATTCTAAGCAGCAGAGAGGGAGGGGAAAATGTCAGTACGTTTATTATGTATACCTTTATTATTGCTAAATCTTAGATCTCAGCAAGTGGTAGAATCATGACCTAGTCTGGACCTGGAAGCTAAGCAGGATCCTGCCTCATTAATATATGAATGAGAGACTATCAGGGATTCTAAAACTATAAATTCGAGTGGAAAGGGGGAAAAAAATCCGGGAAGAAAAACCTTAGAAGTTGGCATTCACCAATATCTTACCTAGTGCCTAGACAAAGGGTCTACAAATTCTTCACCTCATCAACCCCTTCATGAAGTTTCAGATTGTTAATCTACACCCAAACTGTTATTATATGAAAATAAATGTATACCTACTAATGTAACTGCAGTAATAGTACTATGAACAATAACAAAGCAACCCCTTGGGTAGTCCTGTCGACCTCTTTGGGAACCCTGCCATAGACAATGCTATAGACTTTCTTGTTGTAGAATAGCAGGGTCCAACACTCTCAATCAAACCAAATCAAGAGAAGATAGATACAATATACCAGTGATGACTAACCTTTTCATCCTCGTGTGCATGCATGACAGCACATGTGTGCATGCCCACATCCATAATGCAATGCACCCACAATACTCTTGCCCCCCTGTGCATGCATGTGCGACCTCCACCTGTGCTCCCCCCGCACCTGTGCATGCAACCCGCCCACACCCCTTTTGGGTCTCGCATGCCTCCCTTAAGCCTCCTGGGACCAACAACACCCCCCCCTGAGGGTGTCCCCTGCGCATGCACGTGAATTTCCCATATATGCAGCAGAGACCCGAAAATCAGCTGGGCAGTGGGAGGCATGCGCATATGTGCGGTGGAGCTGAGATGGGGCAACAACTTGTGGGCCCACAGAGAGGGCTCCCTGTGCCACCTCTGTCCACATGCCATAGGTTTGCCATCATGGCAATATACTATATTAGCCCATATCCATTGAAATAAGGCACATCTTAGTCTTCTCTCCCTCAAAATTTTCCCAGCATTGAAGGGAGGGAGGGAAAGAAAGAAAGAAAGAAAGAAAGAAAGAAAGAAAGAAAGAGAGAGAGAGAGAGAGAGAGAGAGAGAGAGAGAGAAAGAAAAAGAAAAAGAAAGAAAAGAAATGCATTTTATTGCCATGACTGGGTGATGCTATATAAGACTTTATAAATCTTTGTGTGGAACTGGTCTCTTTCTCCCCTACTTAGAATTGAACTCAGAAATACTTGGCATTTTTTGAGCTTCAAAGTACTCTAGATTTGTTCAGATCCTGAATGAAAAGATGAATAGAGTTCCTGCAATGACGTTCTGTGTTCCTCTAAGTACTATAAAAACTGTAGTGCTGCCTAACGATGTTGAGCTCTTTAAAATGTAGCTCATACTGGGCTTGACAATAAATAAACAGATTTAAATGACACATTTTCCTTGAAAGGATAAAATGCTTCAATTTCACTGAAGGAGAACTGATTTCTTATCTGACTGAATGCACTCCTACAGTGGTGCCAGATTAATTAAGTTAGCAACTTTTCCTTTTTCGCAGATTATTTACTGCTCCCATTAGAAGTTCAATAGATCTCTTTATGCAGGGGGAATGTCTTACAAAGACTGATATATGGTTGGTTTTGTTCATAAAAAAAAGAACAAAGTAGGTTTGTTTTATACAATAGTGTCCCCAGATGGGAGGGGGGGAAAACCATAAGGACAACCTTTGCATTCCCCACCTGGGAAATGCTCTTTAAGAGAAGAAATACTGTAGGTCTCACTTTAAAATTACCAGATATGTACGTGAATTTAACATGTTTAAAATAATAATAAAGAAGAATATGAAAAATACTAATTTTGTTCTTTCCTTTGGAAATTCAGGGTCATTGTAACTGACCCCTAAGTGATTCCCCCATCCAGATCCTGAATAAATGGTGACCTGTTCTTTAGCACTTTAACACTGAAGAAATATAAATACTTAGAAACAAAGACAGACAAAAAAAGAGAGAAGGTCATGTATTTCTTATGAAAACCTGAGCTCCAGCATGACTATTTTTAGAGATCAGCCAGTAATTAACTATGAATGATTATCAGCTGTTGTACCCAATGCACCTTTTAGCATAAATGGATTTCAATGGCTGTTAGTCACGTAGTAATGGCCACTTATAAATCCAGCACAGACTTATATTGTTGTAATGCAGTAATATAAGGAGACAAATTTGGTCTCCCCTGTGTAACAAGCAGATCTGTGCAGGTATAATACTTCAAGATGAGACTGTAAATTACAAATAGCCAGCCTGCAGGTTGCTGCAATCATGTTACTGAATTTATAGTCATCAAACAGAAGAACTGGAACACAGGCTAATAAGGGACAAAAGATAAGACAGAAAGTGTATTTTTCTTTGAATGAAATATTTTTTTGAAAAGAAAAACAACTTTTTATATTTGCCCCAAACATACATCCTTTGCTTTTGGGGACGAATATCCCAGGTTCAATTTCCAGCAAGGGACTCTGTCATATATAAAATCCTAACAAGCTGGCAGCCACTCATTTAGTCAGTCCAAAACTGGATGCATGGTAAAATGAACCTTTTTATTTTTAGTTTTCTGTATTCCAATATGGAGCACCTCTAACTACAACTTAATGTTCAGTAGTTTCTCAGCATTGTACACGAGTATTTTCACTGTGGCTTTCTTCTTCTTGTTTTGTAGTTTTGGATATATTTTCAATTCTCCAAAGAATGCCAGAGGGTCAGCGAACACCAGTCTTAAGTTTAGCAAGTGGATTTGCGCTAGTTCAGTGGACTCGTCTTTACTCTCTCATAACTCTTAGGCAACACTAGAAGGTTAGCTTAGTTTTTTTTATAGATTTGCAGATGCTTGGGATATGTGAAGAAGGAGAAAATCCCTTCCTCTGCTGGATACTGTTGTGTCTGCAGGTAGATATGGTACCCTCCAAACTCAAGTCTTCTACTTGCTTCTGTGCTTTGTAAAGATTCTTTGCTGCTGGATCATAATTGCTTTCCTAAGGCATGATGCTAGTATGAGAGCACATGTCAAATCGATGCCATATGTTGAAACTATCTACAGATTCACTAAATACACATAATAAATATCACATGATAAACGCTGTGATTCTAGAAAAAAATATGACAGATTAACCATTCATGTTCCTTCCCGTCCATTTGTTCAGCGATCCTAACTTCAGTGAGAGTTGGAACCATGGGTAGTTAATTCCTAGCAAGCCCTACATTTGAAATATACTAGTCCTGGGATATCTCACAGTGTTTGACTGACCCTATGGGATTTTAAAATTTATTTTGGTAAACAAGGCTACCTTACCCAAGATGTATATGGATGCCATGAGAATGTAAAGAAATTTGCCTTTGAAATCCTTTTGTGGTAAATCCTCAAAAAGCTTAGGGAAATGCACATACATTCACTAACATATACCTTAATATTGTAAAGATATGTTATCTCCTCTGAGCTTGATTATTTTCTTGCAAACAAACCAAACTAGATAGTATCATCAGTGCTAATGATGTTTGCAAGAAATCAACCGGGCTGAGCCAAGAAACCCTCATTTCAAACCTGAGCTACAAATATTCTCCTTTATTGATAGGTTATATCCATGTGTGGTCGGTTCTGAGAAAGTTGCAATAATAGTTACTTTAGGCAGGAGTGTTTATTCTGGCATGAAATATGATAATTAATGTTACCACATTTAATTAATGTTAAAATTCTACTCATTGATTAAAAACCATTCAATTTTTGACAGGTACATTTACATATGGTGCATCTGCCTGTGTACAGGATATAAATGTATTTTCATTAATCTATTGATTTCCAGTTTGATTGGTTTAATATCTTCTGGTTTAGTTATAATTACCAGCAATAAGTCAGGTAAATTACGGTCAGGTATCATTCAGCACAATGCAAGATTTCTTCAATTTCTGCTTTGTAAGAAAAGAGTGAAAGCAGTCTAGTTTTCCAAGCATTTCATACCAGATATTTCCATGGTATTTTGCCTCTCATCATCTTGCACTCTTTCAACCTGACATTCTTAGGATTTTGTGGGTGCTCTGAGCCACATTGAAAAGTCTTCCAAGGTCACTGCTTTGTCTCAGCATCATCAACTATGACACTTTTCTTGGCCAACAGTACATTTTTGAACTGCTACTCATTAACATCCAGAGGCAAGCTGTCAGCCATAAAAAAAGAAGAAGAAGAATTTCTTGCTCTAGGGCTGGTATGTCAGTTAAATCCACAGAACTCACGTTTTCTGACTCAACAGTATAAGCTGGTGTCATACAAAGGAAGACAATAAAATGAAACAAAAGGAAATGAAAGAATAGAGTTTTTTGTTTATATACGTGTGTGTGTGTGTGTGTGTGTGTGTGTGTGTGTGAACACTCTTCTCTGAAAAATGAATAATCCCTTAATTGACAGTGAAGCATATTACCCACTGTGAATCCCTGGAAAGGCTGGACTACCTGACCCAAGCTACTATGTTACATACACACATACACACACATACACACAAAATTACATACATACATACTAGACAATTCATGCAAGTTTAAGTAGTAGACAGTTCCACTTTGTACCTGCATTTTGAAAAACTAGGGACCTTTTAATTAACTGAGACCACAGAAATGTAGCATCAGATGGGATGTGAAAGGTTATTTAGCCCAAACTCCCTGCTCAATGCCAAATGCAATTAATATAATTCTTGACAATTGTGTATCCCATCTTTACTGGGATATACAATCAACCTTTACCCCATTAGATGATTTTTCATGCTTATTCTGGTGTCAGCAAATGTTTGGCCATTGATTTTGCTTATTGCCTTTCTGAAGGGATAAGGAATGCCTTCTTCTTTTCTCTCAATTTTTGACAGTTTTTTAAAGTATTGGACAAATGTTATAAAGTTTTTTCTTTATCTTTGTTCATTCACTGTATCTACACAGACAGACAGACAGACAGACAGACAGACAGACAGACAGACACCTTTATATAATGTAGTGTCCAGATTCCTCATCATCCTTTGATGAACATTTCTACTTTATATATGGTTTTCTGAAAATGTGTCTAGAAATTAACATAATATTTTAAAAATGAGTCTGACAAAGGCAAATATAGAATATATATTTTGAGATATTACACTATTACTTTAATGTACATACTGTTGTACAGTAGATCTCTTTAATATTTATGCATGTACACACACACACACACACACACACACACAACTTGAACTTTGACTAATTATTCCTGTCAAAGTTGTTTGTTTGGGCCAAGTCAATCTGCCTTGAATCTGCCAGGATTTTTTATAAATCTTGATTCTTTTTATACTGTGTGAGCTGTCTCTCTCGGCTTCACATCATCCGTAAATCTGATTAGCAACCTTTTTATTCATTCACTCATAAAAAGAAATTGTATGGCACAGATTCTACAATAGAGATCTGTGCCACTACCCTCCAGACTATTCTCTAGCCTGAGGCAAAGCTATGAATGAGTCCTTCTTGAGTACACTTGATTAATCAGGTGCAACTGATTATCAAATTAGATGTGAATTCATCTAGCAGTCACAGTCTCCAGCTTACATTTTGCCACATGGTCACACAATTACTGTGACATATTTTTTCTGAAATGAAGTTATACTGCCTAGGGTGATGTGAAGCTTTGATTTAAAGATTCCACTTAAATACAAATCAACTGTATGTCTAAGCTGAATTGATTTGAAAATTCTGTTTTAGGAGTCAAATAGATAATTTAACTAAATTTGAATCAAATATTTGAATTAAATCTCAGCCAATTCATGCCACAAATGCTTATGGCATTCCTATGATTCTTAATAGAATGGAAACTCTACCAAAAAGAAAATAGAGTTGATCTTACATGACTTTTTGGCAACTCCATGTTGGCTCCTGGTAACTGAGGAATGTTTTTTAAATGCCTCCAAAGTGCAATCATTGTTCCCATATACAAAAAAGGGAAAAGGGTGATTCTACCATTATAGATCAATCAGCTTCCTCAACATGATCAGAAAACTCTAGAGAGGACATCTACAATGGAAACTCCAGGACCAACTGGGCCAAGAAAGCAGAGGAGCAAGTTGGCTTTAGGGAAGGCTGATCTACCACTGATCATTATCTAGTCTATCATCTCATTGAAAAATACTCCTCCTGCAACACAGTCTCCCTATATGCTGCTTTTATAGACTTTAAAGCAGCATTTGATTCTACATCCCTTGTTACTTTGTCGGGAAAATTGGAGGCCTTCTCAATTGACCAATATCTACTTTATTTAGTATGTATGCTTCATGGAGGGACCTCACTCAAAGTAAAATATAAGCCTCAGGACCATTGAAATTCAGAAAGTTGTCTAGCAAAGGTACATATTGTCCCCATTCCTATTTAATTTGTGTGTAAACTTTATGGTGGGTTCAACATGAACTTTCATCTCAAAAATCTTGCTGGGGAACATATTTATGTAACAATACTTTCAAGAACTCCTTATTGCCCTTAAAAGAGCACTGAAAGCACAGTATTGCAGGGAAGACCAGTTAGTACTCAATTACCAGGAAACCAAAATGATGGCATTTGCCAAAAGACCTAAGAGCCACTCCTGGAGGATAGGTGACCGCAGCTTCTCCTTCACTGTGCTGGATTATGTTGCTGAAATTACACCCAGGAGCTTAACTGCCATTCTCAAATTTCTCAAGACAAGAAATGGTCATTATATACCTGCTGCATTCAAGCTATTCAAAGCCAAGCCAATGGTACAAATTATTTATGGGACTGTTCCCCCTCTCTAACTTTGCACCATTGGAATCCACATTTCTAAGATCATCCCTTCAAGTCCCCAAATGTGTTTCTAAAGCTTCGTGCCTCAGACTGGAGACAGACCTCATGAAAGTATGGGTGTACTATACTCCACTATTGACTCAGAGTCTCCTTTTTTCCTCTTGGCCTTGTCCCATTATTATTTTTAATCCACATGTAAAAGGGCAGTGACAACTAAAATCTCATCTTTGGACTTCTCCCCTGGTCTTCTACTCAGCAAGAGATAGCAATAGCAATAGCAGTTAGACTTATATACCGCTTCATAGGGCTTTCAGCCCTCTCTAAGCAGTTTACAGAGTCAGCATATTGCCCCCAACAACAATCCGGGTCCTCATTTTACCCACCTCGGAAGGATGGAAAGCTGAGTCAACCCTAAGCCGGTGAGATTTGAACAGCCGAACTGCAGAACTGCAGTAGCCTGCAGTGCTGCATTTAACCACTGCGCCACCTCAACTCTTACTGAACAACATACAGTAGATATAGAGTGCCATATGGACCAATCAGATCTCCAACCTTTACTATTAGAGAATCCAATAGGTATTCTACCTCCCCTATGATGTACTTAATCAACCTTAAAGTATCTAGCCACTGGAGGGCCTTTACCATGGCACAATGCCATGCCCTTCCCTCAGGTGTCCTTGAAGGACGATAGAGGATAATTCCCTACCCAGTGAGACCATGTGGTTCTCTACACACAGAACAACAGAGCATATGTTTTTCCAGTGTCTGTATTACAAAAACATTTGTGCTAGCCTTATTTCATCATTATTGTATAAATATCCAGGGACTATTTTATATTTATTTGCTGCTCGCACACACTAATCCTACCACAACCTACAATGGCATCAGCAGACCTTCAAATCCTTCAGATGATGATCTGTGCCTCAAATTAGCCTTAATGAATATTTAAATTGTTAGCTAAAACTTTCTGTATTGTGATAGATTTAATTAGCCATATATTAATATTTTTGTTGGTTTGTGTTTAATATTTTTATTCTATAGGGTTTTTTAGACTATATATGCCTTTTAAATGTACTTTTTATGTTTTTTTAAAAAAATTGTAAAAAATACACAAAAATGTGAATTTTTGTTTTCATATTTTTTATCTTTGGTTGATAAAGATTTGGTTGATTGACTACTTAACAATTTATTGTTCTTACTTCCTGCCCTCAGATCTATTGGCCAGTTGTTCCCAGTCCATTTGATATTTTTTCCCTTGAAGATGGGAGAGAACACCTGTGTGTTCAAGTCTTCCAGTATCTCATTAGCCAGATAATATCCCATCCAAGAATTCACAGAATGGATTTACAATTATATCTTCTAGTACTTTGAAATGTAGTTCTTTGCCCAGGAGACAAAAACTCATATAAAGTAGCCAAGTGTTGGTGTATTTGAACATACTGCTGTGGAGGTGTTTTCTTAATACCGTGCATAAATTTAGCTCCATATCTGTCTAGCTGACTTTGGGATTTTGGCGGCTTGCCATTCTGTAACTATGTACTGGTTATATTGTCATAGAAACTACAATCAGAGTTGCTATATTTTTCTATTTGTAGTTGAAACATTTATTTCCCAACTTATAAAAATGGATTGAATTGCAACCACAGTTTGCTGACATTACATGAATGCAAAAGGGCTGCCAGCATGGGAACAAAACAGGATTGCTCAGTTAATGTTATATCCTGTCTTAGTTAATGTCTTCAAGTATTATGGCTATGTTTTGCATAGACCTTTAACATTTCCACAAATGGACGGACTTTATTCTGTTCATTGTGAAGGCCATCATGGTAGCCCACTGTTAATAGAAATAGAAATCTACTTTCTATTTTTAGACTGGAATAACAACCTTGGCAGAAAAGAGTGAAGCTGGACAATAGGAAGATAATGAAGTGAGCTCTGTCAAAGGCAAGTTTTCACTTCCTTACTATGGTTTTAGGTGATTATTTACTTTGGCATGCAAAGAACATGGTTGCCATAGTGACTGCTACAATACTTGATCCTTGCTACCTTTTCCACATAGAACACCTCTTTACAGAATCATTTACTAATATACTGGGTGAACTCCCTGACTTCAGAGTCATTCCAGAGGGAGAAGGAAACAGAAAATTCCACAGTGGCTGTTTCAGAAAGTCATTGAGTGTCAGTCTAGCATATGCATTTGAACTTGGATGAACTGGGCAAATTGAAAACCTCACTAGCGCATCTCTTGTATAGCAGCAAGGAGCTGCTGAAAGCAAAGAAATAAAAGAAATAGAGACAGGATATTCTGTGTGTTGATTTCTATCCAGAGTTACGGTTGCTGTTATTATTGTTGTTGGTGTTTTGCATTCTTAAACTTGAAAGGGGAATGATTAGCCTTGAGAATTTACATTTCACAGGGAGAATGTCTAAAAACAAGGGAAACTGTTGCATGTATGATAAAGTAAACTAATACAGAATTCTCTTTCTCATCAACATGATAGAGGCCAAGCCTAGCATCTTTCCAGCTGCCATCTGGGAAGGAGAATCAGGGAATGTTTAATCTCTGTGAAGAAATGCAAAAAGGAAGAAAAACAAAACCTCTCAGGCTATTAACTTTGACCATTCTTTGTATTTGGTAGACACAAAGGTACTGAAGAGTCCATCCTACTGAAGTTATTGGGAAAAGGAAAACACTCTCTCTCCTGACCTCTCCATGTAAACACTGGTCCTTGTGGCATGGCCAAGGCTTGTTGGCCTAGTCTGCCATCTTGTCAAGAATGCCTTCCTGCTTCCAAGATCGAAGACAGGTTTAGGTTGTAGCATATCTATTTATATGCCATTAGTACAGTTCTTCTGGTGGGGGAAACTTGATTCATGTGAGTGTAGTGTCAGTTAAAAATATGCAAATCATGAAAGTAAAATATTTTACTTAGCTATGAATAGATAATGATAGAACATTAGAAAAGGCTCTCTTACCCTAACTCTAAAGCTGCTCTCACAACTCTATAATGATTCAGATAAAGATTAAATACAGAGCAGACTTAGTTCTGAATACATTATGTAAAATCATTATTGATGCACCAGGAAAGATTATAATATTATAAAACATTGTATTATCAGTTATAATTAGAAAATGGTAATCTTATTGTTGGGAAAAAATTAAAATATTCTGCCTTGGCTAATGTTACTTTGCATGTTGTATTCAGAAAGCAACAACAGTAACAAAAAAGAAAACTGTGGCCTTTCCTGACAGCAGATAAAATATTTCCAGAATATATGTCTCGCAGCATGTTCAAAAAGTCCTGATTTTCCAAAAGAAAGAAAAGACGCCGAATCATCAATTTTAAAAAAGACGCCATTAAAAATTTTTTTATTTCTCTGAAGTGTCGTTCCTGATGTGGCCTTTAGAGGGCAGTGATTTCCCTCCCTCAGTTCGGTTCACTCGCAGCGCCCGACGAGGGGCGAGGCTTCCTCCCCTCCTGCATGTGCGCACGCCAACACACAATGTTTTTGTGACAGCCGTCTGGCGGCCGCGGGCGAGGGGGGGCTTTCCGGCGGTGGCAGCATGGCGAGGAGGAGGCTCGGTCCTGGGCCAAGTGGCTCAGCCATCAGAAGTTATTTTTTTTGGCCTGCTTCTCTCGGGCACCACTCTCCCTGCAGCCATGCCATGCAAGCCATTGTCAGCAACCTGGTCCAGGTGAGCCAAGAGGAGGCAGGCGGGGATCCAGTTGGGAGAGGCTGGCGATGGGGGTGGCTTTTGAAAGGGTTGGGGGGCATTGGGGGAAGGCAATCGGGGTAAGGCTGCTTTGCAACCGCCAGCGAAGTCCCATCTAAACTTCTTGGTTCGCCCTCCCTGGCCCGGAGCAGATCATTCTCGGGAAAGCCGGGTTCTTCCTCCCTCCCTACCTTCTCTTCCCTTCCTCCCTTTCACCTCACTTCCCTCTTTCCTTCCCTCCCTTCTCTCCTTCCTTTCTTCCTTCCTTCGCCTCCCTCCTCTTTCCATCCTGTCAACTGTTCAGAGAGGGCTGTAAAAGCACCATTTATAGCACTCTTTTTTTTTACAGCTCAGGTGCTCTGAGCCCCCCCGAGCCCCCGGTCAATGGTGTCCCACTTTACCCATCTTAAAATCTGGTCACTTTAAATTAGACTAGACTTGGTTTATTATGATTATGGACCCAAAAAAAGGAAAAAAGGAGCAGCATAGCAAAACATTATGTAGTAGTAACAATTACAGCCTACAGGATTATACATCAGGGTATACACCAGGGGTGTATAGAGGAGGTTCCACAAATCTACAGTGCTGTTTAGAACCAGTTCCAGCTCCCTCCCCCCGCCCGTCTGCACATCATCAAGATGAAGAGTAAGAGGAGGAAATCTGGGAGTTGATGTCCACAAGTCTTAAAGCTGTCAAGTTTGAACACCCCTGGGGGTTTTTTCCTAAAGGGTTAGGGGTGCAAGGGTCTTGTAACTTGACAGCTTTAAGACTTGTGTGCTTCAAATGCCAGAGTTTCTGAGCCAACATTTTGGTTGCTAAGCAAGAGCATTGTTAAGTGAGCTTCATCACATTTTACAAGTTGGCCACGCCCACCAAGTCACATGACTGCCAAACCACTCCCACTCAGTCACATGGCTGGCAAGCCACTCCCACCCAGTCACATGGCTGGCAAGCTACTCCCACCCAGTCACATGGCCGGCAAGCCACTTCCACAAAGCAGGCCACACCTACAGAAGAGGTTCTAAAAAAAATTGAAACCCACCACTGGTATACACGCAGTATAACAACGTTTGGGGCACAAAATTGTCTTTGCCTTAAACAGGAAGTTTCCAGCATCCTAGCTAGCTCAGAAAAATTGACATTGTGTCAGTCATCTTATTGTCCACAATGGCCGAGGTCAGAGGTGGGATTCAGCAGGTTCTGACCAGTTCTGGAGAACCAGTAGCAGAAAATTTGAGTAGTTTGGAGAACCGATAAATACCATCTTTGACTGGCCTCGCCCCATCTATTCTCTTCCTCCCAAGTCCCAGCTGATTGGGAGGAAATGGGGATTTTGCAGTAACCTTCCCCTGGAGTTGGGAGGGAATGGAGATTCTCTCTTGCTATAAAAGGCGGCCCATAGCTGTGGGTACTAGACAACACTACAGCTAGTTGCTGTTTAATTGCAGAAGTACCCTATTTCTGAATGTCAGACAGGAGAT
The DNA here is from genome assembly GCF_051295495.1 of Thamnophis sirtalis. Classification (NCBI taxonomy): domain Eukaryota; kingdom Metazoa; phylum Chordata; class Lepidosauria; order Squamata; family Natricidae; genus Thamnophis; species Thamnophis sirtalis. Next base: position 73,217,779 of record NW_028261383.1, on the reverse strand, counting down.
CCTGAGCAAGAGTGGCCTTCATGCCCTGCTTTTGGATTTCATGTTCTTCTCTTAGGTAGAATCTTCCTTGTCATTGTCACAAACAGACTCCTGAACTAGATACAGTCATTTATCTGATTTGTCAGAGCATAAAGTGGGCAAACCCTTCAGATGAATTGTTTTGCAATATATGATATGACAATGCAAATGAAGCACAATGTTTGAAAATTTTAAAGCAGCAGCATCTGAAAGGGTTGCCTACATCTGAACACATCGACATAAGTGTTCGTGGAGAACCAGTTTTCTCTGTTGTGTAGCAATGGCGCATTTAAATCCTTAGTATTTATTCAGGTTCTTTTAAGGTTTTTATGACCAGGTGATTTACTTTGTCAAAGACTAGCATTACCAAATGGATTTGGGGAGTATATTCCTGCAGAGAAAAGTAGCAGTCCTAGATGGAAGTCTGATTTAAATTCCTTGAAGTGCAGAAGCTATTAAATATTAAAAATATATGTGTAATGTTTTTAAGAAGCACAATTTGGTATAAAGCCATGATGAGTTAGTCTGGAATAGATATTTTTGTCTTTTCATAACCACGCAATACTTATTCTTTCTTTCTCCTGCTTCTATTCATTCAGCCTTATGAAAATTCACAGAAATTAATAACTGCCAAATTGCCAAATCTCCTGCTGTGCTTCAGTCTGTCACTGTATTGGCAAAGGAAGCCAGATAGAAACGTATATGTTTGACAATCATAGCGGCCACGGGCCAGAAACCTTGCTTGTGCAAACCCTATGGAAATGTCTAGCAGTTAAGCAAGAGTGAAACAATCTCAATCAGCTTAACTCAATAGTTTCATAACCATTTTAGGTGTTAATGGGGA